>NC_051251.2:21788155-23145655 GCF_015237465.2 Chelonia mydas | reverse complement strand
GCTTTGCCAGTGGAATCTGAAGATTTGTACTCTAGTGAGCTAGAGTCTTAGGTACCTCTTCCTACCGCAAGTCATGAAGTTAGCCCAGACAGGGATTCAGAAATCTCCTGGGCACCCTCACACTCCCAAAGAGCACATTACCAGGTTTGGGACCAATGGTACTCTCCCCTTTGAGCACCATTTTCTCTACCTTATGATCCTACTCACTGGCCCTAATGGGGTTCTTGGGATCCTTATTTCAGACCTCCTGATTTTAGAGGTTCTGAGCAGAGATTCATACAGAGGTCTCCTCACAAAGATGGGCCTCAGCCCACTTGGAAGTATTATGAAGAGGAGGATCAACTTCAACAGATGGAGCCACTCCTGATAAAGCAGTGGCACTGACCTCACCATTGCCACCTGATGATTTCAGACACTTTCAGGACCTCCTGGGAAGGATTGCGACATCACTCCAGATTGCCCTAGAGAAAGTCCACGACTCCACTGACAAGTTGCTGGACATCCTCCAAATGGAAGGCTGTAGCAAGATGGCATATCCAATCAACAAAGCTATACTGGAGCTGGCCAAGACTATGTGGCATACCTCAGCCATCTATGCCTCACCCTCAAAAGGACAGAGAAAAAATGCTTTGAAAAGTCCACTTTAGTTCCCACTCAAATTGTGGCATATTTGGAACAACTCTGGATTGATTTCAGCCAGAGCATACTTACCTGAGGACTGATTCCAGGTGAATTTATTGCTCAGCTTCAACTTAGCCCTCAAAAAGGGTTCAATGCTGCCTGGTACTCCTAGGCCACATGGTCTCCTCCACTTACATGACACCCTTCTCAAGGCTCCATTACCAGTGTCTTCAGGCCTGGTTACAGACAGTCTACCCTCCAAGCAGAGACAACCTGGACAAGCAAGTCTCAATGCCCCACAGAGTCCTGACATCCTACACCTGGAGGGAGGATACAGAAGCCATATGTGTAGGGGTTCCCTCCATTCCCCCCTCAGCCATGAAGAGGCTGATTCCAGACACTGGGGAGTGCACCTGGACAATCATATGGCTTAAGGTTCATGGTCCCAACACGAGTTCAAGCTACACATCAGTCTCCTTGAATTGTGAGCAGTACAAGAAGCCTGCAGAAGATTCCTGCCTTTCATCTATGCCCAGCACATTCAGGTCATGTTGGACACTATGACTACAGTATACTACGTAAGCAAACAGGGAGGACCAAGGTTCTCCTCTCTTTGCACAGATGTTATCAAGCTCTGGAACTGGTGTATCTGTCACCAGCTCACTCTCTCTGCAGTGCACCTCCCAGGAGTAATGAACATTTTGGTGAAAACCTCAACAGGCACTTCTACAAGGACCACAAGTGACTTGGTGATATAGAATATCTTCTGACAGTGGGGATTCTCACACTGTGGGACCTCTTTGTGTCCAAAGACAACAAGAAGTGCCAAACCTACCATTCCTGAGCAGCTTGGGATCATGATTCCAAAGAGGACATGTTCCTAGTTCAATCGCTGGAGCCACTGATGTCTGCTTTCCCACCCATCCTTCTCTTCAACTTCTGAGGAAAATCAAGCATGACAAAGTATCGATAATCTAATGGTGCCCTGCCAGCTGAGGTGGTTCTGGTTCCCCAGCATGCTTCAGATGTCAGCACATCCATGCATAGGAATCCAGATGTTTCTGAACCTGCTAACTCAGGACAAAGGCAAGACCAGTCATCCCAACCCAGCATCCCTCCATCTAACATCCTGGTATATGTATGGATGATGAGCTTAGAAAAGTCATGTTCAGAGGTGGTGAAATCCATTCTCAGTAATAGGAGGAAGATCTCTATGAGAAAATGGAAGAGATTTTATATGTTGTGCCAACATCCCTAGATATCTCCAGAGGACTCGGAGATCCCTACCATCTTGGACTACCTCTTTTCCCCAAAAGAATTCAGGCCTATCTCTCAGCTCACTGCATGTGAAAGCTTGGGGGCATTATGGCAGACCCTCCCTACAGTCTTCCATAAGGAGGTAACACCCAAGTTCATTCCAAAAGTTCCCTCTGAATTCCACACGTCAGGTCATACACCTACCTGTTTCTACCTGAAACCTTACTTCGCCACTGAAGACAGGAAGCTTCATTCCCTGGATGTCCATCAAGCCTTAGCTTACTACCTGCGAATGATGAAACCCTTCAGGAAATCTCTGGGTCACTTATTTTCATTGCTGGGTGAATGAAGGGGGAAGCAATCTCCTCACACTGACTTTCTAAATGCATCCTGCTTTGTATGAATGGATGGAAACTCCTCCCCCTCAAAGTGTGCAAGCTTACTTGACAGGTGACAGGCTACCCTTGGTGGCTTCTCTTCAGGGTGTTCCCCTCCTGGAGCTCTGTAAAGTGGAAATGTTTGGCTCTGTGCATACCTACACTAGATATTCCACCCTGGTACAAGCTTCTTCAGTAGACACATTCTTCGATACAGTAATTCTGCAGTCTGTTGCGTAGCATGGTTCCTCGCATTCCCCTCCTCCATGAATGCTGCTTGGGAGTAAACTACAGTGAAATACTCATAGGGACTACCACTCATAAAAGAAAGGAAGGTTACTTACATTACAGTAACTAGAGTCCTGGGAGATGTGTGTTCCCTATAAGTATTCTACTATCTGTCCTCCTACTCCTCTGCTTCAGATCCTTTCTAAAGGTGGTTCATTGTAGAGAAGGAACTGAAGAGGTAGTCAGTACATGCCTCTCCTTTTGCCCTCAGCTTAGAGCACAGGGAGCCACAGGTGTGGAGTAATGGTTGTTAGTGAAAAATTTTCCAGTCTCTGGCACATGTTGTGCATGCAAACCCACAGTGAAATACCCATCTGGACCACACATCTCGTGGACCTCCAGTTACAGTAAGGTAAGTAATCTTTCTTTACTTAAGCTTGTGCCTAACTTTAAGCATGTGAATAATTCTATTGAAGTAAAAGGGGAAACTTATGTGCTTAAAGTGAGGCACATGATTGTCTTGCTGAGTTGGGGCGTTAGCACATGAAGGGATTATAATCATGGTTTTTTGAAATGCAAGGAATGTTGTCATAACATCTACAGTACAGTGTTGGTAATAAATGCAGTATTATGATGCTGCTATTCTCCAAACATTGTTCAACTGATTCTCTTGCTGAAAACTTGTATCTTTGGATTCTGTGGACTGAAAATCAATAGCGAAAACCATAAGCTACATACAGTGGTGTATATCATGGTCCAACCCCTCCAAGAGTATTAATGTGTTAAATGTATAGTAGTTTCAATTAAAATTTTTATTTTTAAAATAATGTTTTAAAATAATGTGTATATTTCTTTGTTTTCTTTAATCTCAGCAGTTAGATAATACAGCACGTTTGGTAATAAATAATTCATGTAGAATGTTAGCTTGGTAGTTCTCTTAAATCGACTCACAGCCAGTTATTTATTGTTACACTTTTGAAAATTAAAATACAAAACAATGGGTTTCAAAAGGGCTTTTATAGGGGAAGAAGTAGTGGGGTTTTTTTCTTTTCCTACTATTTTTTTTTTCTGGGCTGGAGAACTTTAAATTTTAATGTCTGTTAGGTAACACTGACAGAATAATTGGTTTGCATGTTAGGGATATAATTCTGAATAAAACCTTGGCCTTTTAAAATAGGTAATATATGTATCAGATATGTCTGCTTCATAGATTAAAGCTACAGGCATTTATGAAAAGAAGTATTTAGGTCTTGGGGTTATTTAAAGATTCCTAATTTTTAACTTGCCTTTTAGACTTTATTTAGCTATGCAAGATATCACCATATTCAGAATTTTTTATAATAAACATGTCTAGTCAAAGAAAGCATTAATGAAGCAATTCCCCAAATAAAACAGCCCATCATATCTGAGTTGCAGCAGAGAGAAAGTGTGGTCTTTGTAGTTTAATCAAGATCACAAGACTTGTTTTGAGCGTCTGTCATCTTTAATTTTACGGCACTTCATTTCAGAGTGGGACTGCCAGGGTCACATGCAATTAAAACACAGGCAAGATTTGTCTTGTGAAATCTTAACATAAAAAGTAATGTGTTACTCTATTTTAACTTTTCTACTGAACTCTGTGAACTCACTAATTACTTTTCCCCCTCTTGTCACCTTTTGATATGACATGTATTTTATAGAGGAGATAGAAGTTTGGAATTTTTTTCTATCATGCGTATGATTGAGGATAACAAAATTAAACCAGAGAAAAAAGGAAATGTATTTTTCAGAAATACATTTTTAGAAATATCTGAGCATTACTCCTTCAATTACAAAGGGATTGGAGGATCAAATTATAGGAAATAACCATTAATCTGCTTAACTAGGGCAGGTAGAAGTGTAATAGTAGACCAAGGATTTTACTGAGGCCAATCACATGGGCTGGAGTTTATTCTTTTGCAGGCGGAGGAGCAGTAGAGGGAGGGAAAAGGGACTTTAATGTGGTAGGCCATGAAAAGCACTAAAAGGCACTGTCTGTGTAGCTTCTTTATAGCTTTAGCACAGTTGTTGCATCATAGTGATCAGTAAATTGCATAGACCCTTATTAACCTTATTGATAAGGAGCTTAGGGAAGTCCCATTCAGTCCACAATATAGTCTTCTTATTGTTCTCCTGTCTGTCTCAGTTTGCAATACTAGTTTCTTTGTACAGAAAGCCTTTATGTTGCACCTCACAATTCTGTGCAACTACTCTGCTGATTTAAGTTGGGGCAAGGGAACTGTAGAGCAGAAAGAGCAGGAGTACACATGGGGCCATGGGCCTATTTAAATACGGCTGGGACACCTGGAGAATGTTTGAAAATTTTACTTTTAAAGAATCTTTTATATTGCTCTTCTTTCAATGCAGCTGGGGTCTGTGGGGATCAGGGGATTATTTTTGATACCTGTCTAAAAGAGTTATGTCTACACTGATTTCCATCCCTAGCTACTAATTGACCTTATTGTATACAGGAAACAGTCTATTTAATACCTGCATTCTTTCTCTAATGTCATGTAAAATGAACTCTACTGTGAAATCTAGTTAGCATTTGCCTTTTTGAAGTCATTTTTAAGTTTCCAGTCCTGGTGACTGTGACCTCAAAACTGATAGCTATAAAAATGGTGAGCCAGTCCCAATTTCAGCTTCAATAGGAATTTACTTAAATGTTCTCCATTCACCTGAATGTGCTGATGCACATTTAGGGAAGTGCACATTTTGGCACTTAACAATGATTTCACAGGAACCATCCATTTCTAGGTCACCATATCCCAACAAGGCCATATGTTCCTGCATTCTCTCCTAAGTAAAGAAGCTCTTTCTTTTGACTGGTGAGGCTAGACTTTGACTGTTGCAGTAAGAGGAGAGATATAAAAAATTTAATTAGTGATGGCAAAAGCAGATCCATTAAAAAGAAACAGGAAAAGATGTTTTAAAAATCCTACCCTCAAATCTAGGAGGTGGCAAGGACTATATGAAGATTGAGAGATTAATGTAAACTGCATAAAGGCGATGTGCGAAACCCTGCACATTTTCAAGGTTTTTTAAAGTCTGGTGCCTGACATAGATTTTTGAACATGTGTAAACTATTCTATAGATGTGCAAGTCATTGTCCTGCATCACACTTTTTTTTTGAAAATTATGCCCACTAACCTAAACTTTTGCACATTGTTCATTTTGTACTTGGGCAAGAAGAGGAGTTTGCATCAGTAATGCTACCATAACACTCAGCCAAGCCTTTGCGTTTGCATTCACTAACATTTCCCAGCTTAATCACAGCGTGTGAGCTAAAACAAGGGTAGGGAGATTTACTGCTAAAGGAACTGATCCTCCAGCTTCAGCAACAGGGTGTTTTCAAACCATGAAAGAACGCAATTCCAGAAAAATGGATGTGAATGATTTGCCATGTTTTCCTCCCTTTTGTGTTTGCTTTTTGCAAACGGTCATGTGAGTGACGTTTTGTTCATGTGAATATTAATGGAAAATGAATTTTGCGGCTGATAGTCATAGTGGGCCAGACTTTTGTACTTTTACTCATGTTGAGTAGTGCCTTATCCTGTCTGATGTCATGTTGAAATCAATGTGGCTATTCATGAAATAAAATATTACTCATCATGAGTAAGGGTATCCAAATCTGGCCCCCTTTATCATAGGAAGGGGCCTTCAGAGCTCATCTAGTCCACCCCTTCCCCCCTGTCCTCCTTATTGAGGCAGGACCAAAGTGTACCTCAACCATCCCTGACAGGTATTCATCTAACCTGTTCTTAAATTCTCCAATGATGTGGATTCCACAGCCACCCTTGGTAACCTTTTCCAGTACTTAAATATCCTTATAAGGAGAGAGTTTTTCCTAATATCTAATCTAAATCTCCCTTGCAGCAGATTAATCTGATTACTTACTGCCATATTTTTAGTGGACCCAGAGAACAATTGATCACTGTCCTTTTTATAACAGCCCTTAACATATTTGAAGAGTGCTCTCAGGTCCTCTCACTCTTATTTTCTCAAGACTAAACATGTCCAGGTTTTTAAAAATCTTTTCTCATAGGTCATGTTTTCTAAATCTTTTATCATTTTTGTTGCTAGGCCTCTGCTTGTACATTCACACCACAATTGCTGATATGTTGGTGTTAGCAATTGTGATGAATAGCTAATAGCTACTTGAGAGCAGTAAAAAACTCAAGAGCACTAAATTCAACAAATGCATGATTTAGATCAGAGTGGGCAAAGTACAGCCCTCCGGCCGGATCCGCCCTCCAAGACATTTTAAGCCGACTCCTGCTGGGGCGCGGGTTAGGGGGCCACACCATGCAGCTCGGCCCTGTTCCATGGTCCAGCCGGGGTGCTGGGTTGGGGGTTGTACCACACGGCTCCCGGAAGCCACGGCATGGCCCCGCTCTGAGGGTTGGGGGCCGCTGCATGCCTAGGAGCAGAGAAGGGACATGCCACTGCTTCTGGGAGCTGCTTGAGGTGAGTGCCGCTCGGAGCCTGCATCCCTGAGCCTCTCCCCATGCCCCAACCCTCTGCCCCAGCCCTGATCCCCCTTCCGCCCTCTAAACTCCTCGATCCCAGCACGGAGCACCCTCATGCACCCCAAACCTCTCATCCCCAGCCCCACCTGAGAGCCCGCTACCCCAGCTGGAACCTGTACCCCTTCCCGCCCCCCAGCCCTGATCCCCCTCCAAATCCCTTGGTCCCAGCCCAAAGCACCCTTCTACACCCCAAACTCCTCATCCCCAGCCCCACCCCAGAGCCCACACCCCTAACTGGAGCCCTCACCCCCTCCTGCACCCCAACCCCAATTTTGAGAGCATTCATGGCTCGCTGTACAATTTCTATTCCCCTATGTGGCCCTCAGGCCAAAAAGTTTGCCCACCCCTGAGTTAGATAGATATATAAAGATTGCTGTATATGGGCTGTGATACAATGCTTAACAACTATACAGCATTATGGGTAGTGTTTACAAAACCCTGCCTCGAGTCCTGGCCCATCTATGAAGTTAAATGAGATAAGCAACAATATGTCACTGCATCTTTCACAACTAGGATCATGCAAAAGTCCAAAAGCCAGAGAGCTCTCTTTTAGAATAAATGTGGTAAAGGTGAAGATGAAGATGTGATTGCAACTTTTGCATCTGGGTCTGCACATACCACCCCGCCTCCGCTCCAGCACACACAGTTACTTTGTACTAGTGTGACTGAATATGAATTTTAATTTTGGCCTCACCCTATCACCCTAATTTTTCTAACAATGATATATCAAGCAAGGCCTGACTCAGGTGTCCTAGAAATGATCATATTTAAATGTCCCCATACTTCCCTTAATACGTATGGCCTAGTTCTTCCTAGGGTCACAAGCTGCTTCTACCTTCTCTGTGATAGAGAATCAATTGCAGATTATTTGGTCATCCCATCCCATATCCCCAATCAGGGAACAGAAACAATACCATATGACTAAGGTATTATGAATAATGGACATTATAAATAATGAAGAAAGGTGAATGCACTGAATGAACACAGTTTGTGAACAGCCCATAGATTGAAATGAAATCTCATAAAGGGTCTTTTGAATAATTTTAAAATAACAACTTAATTCAGAAATAAAACCTGTGCACAAACAATTTGCAAATACAAAAAAGGTTGAAATTCAGCAAGTAAATTGTTTGAGAATATTAATAGTTCAAGCAGTTCTACTGATGGCTTTTTGATTGCGCAACTGCCCTGAGTAATAGTCACTATGCCTGACACTTTTGCCTCATTCCACTTTTGCCACTCACCATGAAAATCCATCTATCCCTCTGCCTACCCTACTGTTGCTCTCAATATGCCATGTCTTCTCCCTGAAGCTGCCATTTCTAGTTGAAGACAAGGCCAAGAATGCATTGGTCTTCAATCGGTCATTTTTGCAAATTCCACTTATGCATTTTCAAAGCAAAAGTGACTGCAGCAGAATAGATGGGATTGAAAGGAAGAGATATAAATGACTGACAAATTACTATTGGGGAGGATTTCAGGTTTCAGAGTAGCAGCAGTGTTAGTCTGTATCCGCAAAAAGAAAAGGAGGACTTGTGGCATCTTAGAGACTAACAAATTTATTTGAGCATAAGCTTTCGTGAGCTACAGCTCACTTCATTGAATGCATGCAGTGGAAAATACAGTGGGGAGATTTTATATGCACAGAGAACATGAAACAATGGGAGAGATCATAGATGCTTTCATTCCTGGTGTTGGTTGCGAAGCGTAAATGCACTCATGGATCGGATTCTGTAGTAATAGCATCTAGAGCATACCAGTAAGCCATGGTTCTATATCACGTTTCTCGTTGTTGTCTTCAGCAATGAGCACAATGTTAAGTTATATATGTTCATCTGACTTCCATTTGATGCTTCACATTTTCTCTTCTATATTTCAGTTGCATCAAGCTTACTGTGGATGGATGGCACTCTTGACAGTATAAACTGTGTCTCCAGATGCCTAACATTGCAAAAGTCTATTTCCCTTTGGATATGGGGAAATTTCTGGAAGAAGTATTTGGATGTCTTTGTAACTATCTTGCTAGAGGGCTGATAATAAGTAACTTAAACTGTTTGAGAATCAGAGAAGGCAGACAGGTAGCAGACTTGGTGAATGGTCAGATACTTTACACTTACTTGAAAAAGGACTTTTTCCTCCTCCTACCCTACCTCTAACACATGATATATTTTGTACATACCATGATCCAGGTAAGCAACATTCACATACATTTTACACTTTTCTTTAGAAACCACATTTGACATGTACACCCTGCATCATCTACTTAAAAAAAAATTAACAGAAAAAATCTGGATTAACTGTGCAAGTTATTATTATTATTTTTGCCTCTCATACTAAACCCTTCTGCAAAACAGCTAGAAATTTACATTTTCAAAACATTAGTACAGCAAATTGCCATCTTTCTGTGCATGGCATTCTCTGTATTCTCATCATTTGAATGATTCAGGATCACTGTCTGGCAGCGTGAGTCACAGCATGCCCTCATGCATGCCTCTTTTTCAATTATATCTAAGAGGAAGACTGTTGGAGACCCATTTTTTCGTCTTACACAGGACCCCAAAAGTGCCAGCTCTTATTTCAATACAATATTATGACAGTATGATAAAATGAATGTTAACAGGACACTGACAAATACGATCCATAGAGAGAGAACACAATACATTCTAGGGCAGAATGTATTACTCCTGTATTTTTATGAACACAAAATTATCTTTGTAAAGAGGGTCCTAGGATTTTATACTTATACCCTGCGATACTCTATTTACTGTAGTATTTAGATACCTCTTCATTAGAACAGAGGTTTTCCACATTACATATATTTTTATTTTATCACAGAGTCACCAGTATCACTCTCAATTTACTAATGAAACTTGGCATTCAAATGACTCATCAGCATGTTGGATGATACAAAGCATAAAAGTAGATTAATACAGAATACATTTTCTTTACCCATAAAAATGTACCTACTTATATTCTGTGTGCTGCCTTACTCAAAGCAAGCATGTCATTTCCTTACCATAGCAGGTTGCGTTAAAAATGAGCTTAATGTGTGAGAAAGCCATTATTGCACTAATGAAAAACCCTATAGTATTTGAATTTTTCATCATAGGCTATTTGTTTTGTAGCACACAGCACTAGTATTTACTGTCACCAGTACAGTACGCATTGTAATTAAGTTACAGTAATCGAAATGGTGAATGGTTGAAAGAAGATGTTAATCTGAAAAAGCGGACCCCTTCCATGAGACATTTCCTTTGAGTGTTCACTACAAACTTTTAACTCTGTTTAAGTGAGAAACCTCATGTAAAGGTTCCAAAGGGGTCAGGTTTCCAGAAAGTGAGCCTTTTCTATTCTTTTACACAACAACTGATTTTACCGTTTGTAAAATAACCTTTTATAGTGCCCTTTAGTATTTAGGTCTCAAAATATATTTCATGCTGGCTAGCACTGCATTGGAACATTAGTTAACATGTCACATGTGTGCAGTTTTCTAGCCCATACGTGGATACATCTAAGGCTGCAGTTTCTATATCTGCTTAAATTAAGGGTTTGTTTGATATTTTAGTTTTCATTAGTTTTGGCAAAGGCTCTGTCAGGCATGTAGGGACATGCATATATTAGAAAAAGACCATCTTCACTGGCTCTTTTATCCAGAGATATATCAATATGTTTTTCCTAGACAGGAAGGAAAGCAGGCTCCTCCATCTTGGGCTTTGTCACCATATAAAAGTTGTACCTCTTTAAGTATACCAGAATAGTTCAAGGGGTACAAAAAAAGGGGATAGACTATACTGGTATTAAGCACTTTTATACCTACCTAATAGGACTTGTACCAGCATAATTATAGCAGTAAAATATCATGCCCTTAACTGAAATAGTTATCCTATGTGTGTAGATCAGGCCATGCTTATCCATCTGTGCCAGGGCATCGCTAAGGTTGCAAGTTCTTCCAGAGAAGACCATTTCACACCCCTTAGTATTTGTCCCCCATGCAGGGTTCATTAGTTCTTAGGAGAGCTAGTTCTGTTACCTTGGCAAACCAACATAGGGCTAGGAAACAGGCCAGTTTAGCAGTTGACTCTGGGGGTAACTGATTTAGGAAAACATGAGTGTCCCCTAATGAGGAGTCCTATTCAAGATTTGGGTACTGCAAGGGAGGCAGTTCTGGCTAGAATGCCAAATTCTCTGATTCTGGTCATTCCAGGGTATATACAGTGAAGGCTGGGGCACAAGTTTTGATTGTGTCAGTAGATTTACCACCAACTGCTTTTGCAGTCAAATAATTCAAGGTTTTCTCCCACAGGCTGGGGGTCCTGCTTAGGGCACCAGAAGTCCTTTAATGTGCTGACTAGTTACACTGTGTTTCTTACTCTGACACATCTTCCCATTTTGTACTGTCAAACTGGTCATCCATTTTCACCTGGTTCCCCCTCATGTAATGACTCAGGCCACCATGGTGCTTTTATTTTACAGAACCTGTACAGGGGCTCTTGGAGGTGTCCATTGGCATCTGTTGTTTTGTACATTCACCTAAGTTTTGACACTTAAGCATGGGATACATTTAAATAAATAAATCCAGGATGTATTTAGAGCTGTCTAAACCTCAACAACCTCGGGCTTGTTTATACTCTGATGGACTTCTGGCAAATCCCACAATTTACTTATTATTAGGTAAGCAAAGAAAACCCTGCAAGTTGACTATGAGGCATCTGTCTTTAAGATTTCTAAAATGAGCATGTGCAGGAAGGAGTGGGCTCTAACAGCAGAAGGTTTACCCCTCCACCACATTATATTTGACAAGCATTCTAGGACAGATGCACACTTGCTTCTTAATTAGTGAGCTTTTTCCTTACACCCAGTAAATTCTTCTAGATGCTCTTACAATGGAGAAGAAAGGCAAGAAACAGAGCAACCAGTGACCTCGGTAACCTCTCAAAGCACATTTGAATTAAGGGAGGAAAAGACATCACAATCTGGTGTGTGTGTGATGGATTCCCCCTTTGGGCTAGGGAATGTTGAGGGTCAAAGACCTGATATCTTCTGTGAATCCTAAACAATACAGATAGGGAGAAGGGATTTTATGGTAAATCTGAGGCCTTGCTGGTTTAGGGCATATTTGAACTCTGTATCTGTTATGGTCTTGTAAAGGTAAATAAGACTTTTGAGTCCAAGAAACTTTATCTGTCTATTCATACTAATCTATAACTGTGCAGAAGATGGCATCACTGTCATTATTACGAATGGGTGAAGTGACATGTAAGATCCTGGAAATGTTGCCTTTTGTTATATGTGCTGCTTGGCTTGGGATATAAGCACTCATACCATAGATTTAGAGATGTCACCTTTCTTAACTTTGTCAATATAACATTTTCCTAGCAAGTGAAAACTGGCCATTTTCAGGAAATTTGGTGGTTTGCACAGGGCTTTGCCTCTGAGAGGAAGCTATACAGAAAAAGTGAGTATACCAGGATCACAGGCTTTTGTAGCTAGCAGGTCCAAAGGTATTGTCATGAGGAGAGTGGTGAGTCAAGAAAGCCCATGTATAGGTGGTTACCCTTCTCTGGAGTTGACATCTTGTTATGATCCAGAAGTGAGGGCCTGGGAGGAAACTCAGCTGGACAATGTCTGCTGGAGTAGAGATACCCTCCTCTTTTCATTCATTTCTGGAACTGCCCTTTGACCAGAGGAAAGCCGAGTGAGGGCTGAACAGGAAATAATTGGTTGTGATACCATCTGTTTCATTTCTTCAAGAAAGTTTGAAAAAACATATAAAGCCAGCATTAGGTGAGAGGCAGTATTGACCGAATCCCCCAGGTGGTCATCAATGGAAAAAACTGGTGACACTAAGATAAGTCCTATTTGATAGACACCTTGCTGATGGGTACCTAAGAAATTATTTACAATTATAATGATAAATTCTAAGGCAAGAAAACTTTGAACTTTTAGGCTCAAGGTCTTGAAATCTGTATATGTCTTTTCTTTTAAACAAACATCCACATTTGAAGGATAATGTAGCATTCTTCCCTAGTATGTAAAATAATAGACCATAAGGCCCTGCTCCTCAAAACATGAATGCACCTGAGTAACTTTATGCACACAGGATTACTCATGAGTGTAAAATTACTTATGCTCATAAGTGTTTTCAGGATTGATGCAAACTTAGCAAAATAAAAGAGAAAGGCAAAGACCTCTGTGTTCCACCCAGTTCTGCCCCCCACTTTCTGCAGTAGTTGTAGTACATGATTAACTTAGGGTGATCAGAGGTCATTTTCACCAATACCCCAGTATAGTTTTGCTACTGAGCGTCCCAAATCAGCAACTTTAGGAGTATCTGCGCTCCGCCAAGTCTAGTCTTGGGAGGCCTCTCCAAATCCAAGAAATCCTTCTCTGTTACATCAGTGCATGGTGAAACATCCCACTGCATAACCAATGCTGTGGGAATTGTGCCCTTACCCTGTCCCGTATGTCAGAGACATCCTGAACTTTCAGGAGTGCACTGTAGCCGCAGGACATAGGTGCGCACAAAATCAGCCTTGCTTCAATTTTGCATTGGCTCAGATGGTTGCACTGGTGAGCATTGCAGGGTCTGCACTGAACTCTCAGAACAGGGAGGAATTTTGATTTCAAAACATCCTTGTTAGGGAAATAAGAAAAAAAAGGGTATAAAAGCCAGTTATTAATAAAACATATATTATGCCCACAGGACTGAGAGCTCCTTCCTTATTGTTTAGATAGCTCATTTATTGTTGATGTCTCTCTTTCCACTGAGTTTGCACAGAAGCCCTGAAATCCTTTTACATTTTTAATAAGATTATTTTTTTCAAACTAGTGCAAGAAAACATGTATGCAATACTGCATAAATACTCTATAGAACTACATCATCAGAGGGAAAACATTCTCCAGTGTCTTCAGCTATCTGTGCTTCAAAGAGAATTAATGTTGTGAGAGAAACTGTATAGTTTTTAAGTTCTGGTGAAGGTGCTTTTACTATGTATCTCAGTGTATTTATGTTTAAAGCATCTACATTATCTTTCAGTATTTGCATTCTAGGGGAAAGCACACCTTTAAGTGTTTAGTGAAACTCAGTTCATTCTCTGGTGGCTAAAAGCCAAGAAAACCATACTACCATATATTACTATATCAGTTTGTTGTAATTGGCAGTCTCTTATCAGGTGGGATAATGATCACCTCTACCCTTTAAGCAGAACTGAGGATCCTGGGAAGAAAGTGCTCTACATCTGTAGCCTCACACTTGTCTTAAACATGAATAGGAATCTCAACTGAAAAATAACACAGTTTATGAAATATGTTTTTTAGTTCTTTGTCTTCAATCTATAGTAAAGTAAACTATATCATAAAGTAAACCATATATATACACATTCAGAAATCCGGTGGTGTTCGTCTTCAGTTTTTATTTTTTTCTTATCCTTCCACAGAGAAAGAAGTGCAAATGCATGACTCTAGTTTATTGTGTGTCAGTTTGGGTTTGGACCCTGGCTGTAAGTTCTTCTGTTGCACTAACCTATATCAGCATAAAAGTTCCACCATTCTCAGGCTAGTTATGGTGTGAGGAAGGATGGTTAGGTACTAAATGAGAACTTAAGAAACCTGGGTTCAATTCCCTGTCTAGCGATAGCCTTCCTGCGTAAGCTTGGGCTAGTCACAAAAGGCATGTCTACACTTACCGGGGATTGACGCTCCTGTGATTGATGCTCCAAGGGTTGATTTAGGGGGTCCAGTGAAGATGCACTAAATTGACCACAGATCACTCTCCTGTTGTCTCTGGTACTCCACCAGAATGAGAAGAGTAAGAGAAGTCGATCGGAGAGCATCTCCTGTCCATGCAGTGTGGTGTAGACACTGCAGTAAGTTGCAGTAAATTGAACTTAGCTACGTCAACTCTAGCTACATTATTCACGTGGCTGGAGTTGCGGAACTTAGGTCGACTTACCCCCATAGTGTAGACCAGGCCTAGACTCAGATCCGAAAAGGTATTGAGCTCAATGGCAGTTAAGCACCTAAGTACCTTTGATGATCTGTAGCTTCAGTTCCACTTCTGTAAAGAGGAGGGTAATAGTATTTCATAGAGGGTTGTGAGCCTGATACATACATTAAAGATAGGGAGGTACTTAGAGACTGTGGCAAAGGGGCCATATGACATAAAAGTGCCATACAGAGGTACTGGGTGGTTGCTTTTCTTATCTAAGGGTAATTATTTGCTGGAGATCAGGTCACTCACACTTTACATTGTAACAAATCTGTGGCAAGCTAAGAGTTTATGGCTATCACTGTGCTGCACATTAGGGCAGAATTCACTGGAAGAGCTTGTGGGGATAGAACACAGACCCCTACTGCTTGGGCTAACAGAGAATCTCCGTTATTAGCAGGAAAGGACGAGACACACAATTGATTCCATCTACAGAGGGCAGAGCTCTATGCATGCACCAGCCAGTTCATGACAGCATTATTTACAGCCTTTTATATTATTATGTGTTCAAACAAGGAGTGTAGTAGATGGATGTGGATTATCAAATGGTACACTTCTTATTATTAATACTAATTTTAAAATGATCCCTTCCCCATGGTGCTTGCAAATTCAGTTTACACATTATATAACAAGAGGGTTGGCAAGACAGTGGAAAGTGTAGTGAAGAAGTGGATCTGCAGGTAGGATTTAGAAGAGGAAAGGGATTGGCTTTGTGGATCAGCTCAAGAAGTCAGTTCCATGTGTAGGTACATTGTGGAAAAAACACTGAGATCGTTATGGGAGAAGTGGACAAACCAGGGACCACTGGCGAGCAGAGCAATCAAGGAGGTGATGAGATGAGACTATATCTGTTAAGCAGTGAGGAGCAATGTTGCGTAGGGCCTTGATGACATGATTTCTGAGTAGAAAGTCAAGAAAACTAGTGTAACCTAGTAAGTTTTATACGAGAAAAATCTTTTTTTCCCCTTTGAACTTTAGAGAAAGTACCAATAGGAGAGGGGAGGCAGAAGGAATTTGTTGTTCTCTTTTTGGGATCCCAAAAATGGAAGGAAGAATTGAAATGTACCATACATGCTGATATGTTCTAAATAAACAGTTTCCACTCAGGATAAAAACCTAGGGGCCACTGTGGGCAGCTCAATGCATAATAGCAGGCAAAAGCCAAGAAGATACTTGTCTACGTTAAGAAAAGGAAAGAGCACAATACTGAAATGTTACAGTGCCATTATATAAATGTGTGGGATGTACTTACCTCTAGTACGGTGGGTTTTGTTCACCCCATTTCATAAAGGGTATAGTGGAAATAGAGCAGGTCCAGTGAAAGGCTGTGAAAATTATTAGCAGCTTGGAAAATCTTCCATGTGAGGGGAGATTAAATGGATTAGGACTATTTAGTTTAGAGAAGAGAAGATATGATAGAGGTATGTAAAACAATGAATTGTACGGAGGAGTTCAGTCAGACACTCCTATTTAGTCTTTCCCATAAATCAAGAACAATGGGAAGGACACACAGTGAAACTAAAAGCCAAAGAAATTAAAACTGCTATGATATGAGTAAAATACTTTCTTACAGGGTGCATAATTAACCTCCGGAACTTGCCAGAGATCACTGAGACAAAGAACATTGTAGGATTAAAAAATGCATTATAGTCTTCTATGGATAATAACAGTTACAGTAGGATAAAAACGTGTATGGGATGAAAGCCACTAACTTTCTGGGTTGGGAAGAAATATCTCCTATAGGCAGGTTATTCATAATTATGGGGTTTCTTGCATCTTCTCAGCATAATGGCTGCTGTTGGTGACAGACTACTGAACTAGTGAGACCACTGGTCTGATCTAGACAGCAATTCACATTTTCAGGAGCAGAAAGCACAGCTACACAGGGCCAGAAACTCCATAGCAGATGTTTTGGTAGCTATTGAGCATGCTCAATAGCAGTTTAAAACCACTACAAGGACCAGAAGAACATAGGGCTGGAAAGGTGGATCATTGAGTCCAGTTCTCTACTATTGCTGGCAACCCTGGTGTATAATTCAGCAAAAAGTCAAACATTTCTGCACTTCACACACACCCATAGTCCAGAAACACCTTGTCATAAACAACATAAATTGAGTCAGGGCATGAGGAGAGCATCTCTGTAGAGAGGCTCATTGGATTTTTACCACTCAGCCCTATCATTAGGCAAGCCCTTGGCAAACTAATTTGTGATCCGATGTGGAGTATTTGAAGGCATTTAGAGGGTTGGAAGTTCTGTCACTCCCGCCCCTCCCTACAGGCTGCAAAACCTATTAAAGTCACAATTATCAAGCTCCTTTAAATTGAAATCAATCTTAAGAAGAGCATAGAAGAGGGGCTGAATGAAATGCTGCTCTGTAAAACTCCTGGAAGTTCAGTGAGAGCAGAGTTAGGCCAATCCTGCATGCTTTTGAAAAAAAAAATCTTATCCTGTATCCATACAGCACTTGCATAACCAGACTGTCAACTTGGTTGGCTTCCAGAAAGTACCAAAATATAAACGTTAAATAATTCTGTGTTTGTTCTGAAGGGGTATGCTGTAAAGGTTATTTAAGAGTATTTTAAGTGCTATCATGTGTAGGTGTTAAATAGTGTGCATTCTGAGCTGTTGCAAAGGTATAAATGACACACACACAAGGTGTAAGACAGTGGCGATTCAGGCCTCATAGGCCCACTCGTAGCTTTTTGGAGGTAGGTGGCCAGGAAGCCTTGCAATAAGGTGGGTTCCACGCACAGTTATCTGTTCTGAGGTGAAAGCAGCCCAGCCTGGCTTTTGATTCTGCCTATCTGACACAAGGTTGGCTTCTTTTGCTGTAAATGCTGCAGTCTGAACACTCAGGAACTAAAGGAGGAGCAGGAAGGGCCGACGACTTTAGTGTTGAATCTGCTGACTCACTTTGCATGTGTACTGTACTTAGCCACAATAGTGCCAATAAGACTTTTAGTATTATGCAAAATATAATTCCAGTTTTATAGGCAGAGTTGGTTGTGCCTCCTGTAGTTAAGGTTGCTCCACGCTTTCCATTTTCCTGGTTTTCAGGGGCTTATAACTCTGCCAATCTTTAACCATTTGGGCTGGCATTTTCCGTGCTGGGTTTCTGCCTCAGGCTGAATTTTTTTTGGACAAGTTTAGCAAAAATTGTGCAGCTGTTTCTCTGAATGAGGCTAGGGGAAAATATGTGGTTTTGTTCATGTTAAAAAATTCATGCATGTTTCTTTGAGACGGGTTAGCACGTATCATACTTTGGAGAAGGGACTTGAGATATACCTTGGTGCCAGTGATGTGCCTTTTGCCATCCTGTGAAAAATCCACCAAATTTGGCTAAGTTATGGGCATCCAAACATCTCAGTTTGCATATGCTCAGTAGACACTTTCTACAATTTGGCAGCTCCAACCTGTGGCTGCAGAGTTGAGCAGCACTTCTTGCTGGTTGCTGGTGGGGGCGGGGGGAAGGGCACAGTGAGTCCAGTTACACTAACTGAGGGCAGGGAGACTGTCTCTCCCATGCTTTCAGTGCTGCTCCTGCTCCTGCCCAGGCAAAAGGAAGAGGAGGAACAAACTGACGGGATACACTAACAGAGTGGTGAGGAGCTGGGCCTGTGGGGGCGGTGAGGGGGCCTACTGTGACGAGGGTCTGCACAAGATGCACCTGCTCTTGTGGTGAACTGGGGGTGCTCAGTGGTTTGAGCATTGGCCTGCTAAACCCAGGGTTGTGAGTTCAATCCTTGAGGGGGCCATTTGGGGCAAAAATTGGGGATTGGTCCTGCTTTGAGCAGGGGGTTGGACTAGATGACCTCCTGAGGTCCCTTCCAACCCTGATATTCTATGATTCTATGAAATGACTCAGGGTCTATGGGCCATGGACTAATTGATAAACTTAACCCTTTGTGTGCTTTGGAATGAACAGGATATCTCTTGTGAAGGAGTCTTTGGCTTTGATGGAGCATGGAATGCCCATGCAGACCAGCTGGAATATGTTGCCTGCTCTGCAGATAGTTTAATAGGAAATTTAACAACAAATGACAAAATGTATTTATAAAAGGGGAAAAAAATACACTCATGATCTCCATTCTTAGAAATTTACTTAGGTTCTCTGATCTTCCTGTCAGCCATGGAAGTCACAGTACAAAGGCTGCTGCGTTTGGCTGCCTTGCTATCCCAGGATCCTCTGTACAGAAAAAATCCTGTTGACTTGGCCTTCCTGGAGAAATATTAAGGCCTCTGCTCTTTATCCTTCTTCACTTCTTTGATGCTTTTGACACTGCTGATTATAGTTCCCTGCTTGTTCTTTTGACTGCCTTTTTCTGTGGCTGTGGTCATTCTGGAAGAAAGAGTTTCATACTCTTGGGCCAGCTGCAGAGAAAGCTCTGCCAGACATGAGTTTGACTCTTGATGCATAGTTGGGAAAGTTTGTGGTCTGAGAGAGAGTGGTTGTCTTCTGTAGATAGCATGCCACTCGGTCTAAAAGATCAGAATCGAGATCTTGAAGAACATGACCTGATAGCCAGTGTGGAGCACAGAGAACAGTGATGTGTTTCTAATGATCAGGTTCATTCAGGGGCCAGGCTGCTGCAATGTGGCCTGACTGAAGCTTCTCAAGCATTGGAAAATCCTCCCCAGTTCGCCACTTCCTTGCACCTTGTGTAGTCACTTAGTCATAGTAAAGGTTAGTGAAAAGTGGGTCTCACATGCTGCCAAATCAGAGGGGCTTTGTATCCACTTACACAGTGTTAAATGACAGCCCAAGGAGCAAAGAGTGGAGAAATAGGCCCAGTGAGTTGTTGTAATCCAACCTGGAGGACATGAAGACCTGGATCATTGTGGCCAGATCATAAGATGACAGTATTTGCTCCAGCCTCCTGGCTAGCCACTGATGAAGGAGACATTTTGGAAGCTGTAGCCATATCTATCTAGGAGTCCTGTTAGGACCACAAACTTGTGAACTTACTTGATTGAGAACAAACTCTCTCAGCAGAGGGTGAAGTCAGAGTTGTCATCATGGTTTCCAAAGTTCTTCTCTTTCCGCTGTTATCTCTGTCTTGCTGGTTTCAGCAACAGCAGCTTTTCATCCTGAGGAGCTGCTCTCAAGTAGGCATGGGGATATGGAGCTGAGTTTTTAAGTCTGGTTGGCTTTTGAGTCAATAATTTCCCCCAGTGGATTCATGTGGCTGTTAAATGGATGGGGGATAAAAATGGTATCTTGTGAAATGTCCCATATGAGTGCACTGATTGCAAAGGCATCCTTGCTTCTCTCCACGATCCACAGCAAGGTCTAACAGGAAGTGATAGACTCTGCCGCATTCAGAAACTAAAATGTTGGGACCCATATGAGTAGTTACACAGATAGCACTGAAGACATTACAGAACGACCTTTTAAGTCAGGAATCACCAAACTGAGGCTTCTGCAGACTTCACATCCACGCAGTTAAGGGGAACCTTTATGCTCCAGGGAAAACTTTTGTTTGTATTTTTTAAGAATAAATTCTTCTGACTCTTACAGGTTCCAAGTAACATATGAACATTTCACTGCGGACAATACTGGGAATTACTTCAGTGACTGTGAACTGGGGCCGTAGAATCATAGATTCATAGACTTTAAGGTCAGAAGGGACCATTATGATCATCTAGTCTGACCTCCTGCACAACGCAGGCCACAGAATCTCGCCCACCCACTCGTGTAACAAACCTCTCACCTATGTCTGAGTTATTGAAGTCCTCAAACCGTGGTTTAAAGACTTTGAGGTGCAGAGAATCCTCCAGCAAGTGACCAGTGCCCCACGCTGCAGAGGAAGGCGAAAAAACCCCAGGGCCTCTTCCAATCTGCCCTGGAGTAAAATTCCTTCCCGACCCCAAATATGGCAATCAGCTAAAGCCTGAGCATGTGGGCAAGACTCACCAGCCAGACACCCAGGAAAGAATTCTCTGTCGTAACTCAGATCCCACCCCATCTAACATCCCATCACAGGCCATTGGGCATATCTACCGCTAATCTTTGAAGATCAATTAATTGCCAAAATTAGGCTATCCCATCATATCATCCCTTCCATAAACTTATCAAGCTTAGTCTTGAAGCCAGATAGGTCTTTTGCCCCCACTGCTTCCCTTGGAAGGCTGTTCCAGAACTTGACTCCTCTGATGGTTAGAAACCTTCGTCTAATTTCAAGTCTAAACTTCCTGATGGCCAGTTTATATCCATTTGTTCTTGTGTCCACATTGGTACTGAGCTTAAATAATTCTTCTCCCTCCATGGTATTTATCCCTCTGATATATTTATAGAGAGCAATCATATCTCCCCTCAGCCTTCTTTTGGTTAGGCTAAACAAACTGTAATGTGAATGGTGTTTATTAAGGAATACACTGAGTCTTGAAGCCAGATACGTCTTTTGCCCCCACTGCGTCCCTTGGAAGGCTGTTCCAGAACTTCACTCCTCTGATGGTTAGAAACCTTCGTCTTAATTCAAGTCTAAACTTCCTGATGACTAGTTTATATTCATTTGTTCTTGTGTCCACACTGGTACCGAGCTTAAATAATTCTTCTCCCTCCATGGTATTTATCCCTCTGATATATTTATAGAGAGCAATCATATCTCCCCTCAGCCTTCTTTTGGTTAGGCTAAACAAGCTGTAATGTGAATGGTATTTATTAAGGAATACACTGAGTTTCTGACCATCATTCTTCCAGTCCTATAAACAGTACCTGGTATGTTGCTGTGCTTATTTAATGATGCAGCACCATCATTATACATTTATTCTCATAGATGATCACTCTAAGGAGCAACCTCTTCTGCTTAACAACTTGGTATTTTGTAAAATGCTGTTGAACAAAGCCAGCGTAATTCATGACCTGTTAGGGGTGATACTTGAGACATATCTCTCACGAACAGCAGATCTATGCATTAATCCTGTGTTTTGGGGTCTTTAATTGCTTTAAATATTTGCTTCTAGATCTTTGTTTCACACATTTTATTTACATGGTTTATTTTTCATTTTATGAAAAATCGATAACCAGACAGACTCTTTACCACACTGGATTAGTTTTATTTATTCTCTTTGAACTTGATTAAAAAGCTGTCAAACATAAGTGTACATTTTATCAGCAGAATACTTTTACAAAACAGGGTAGAAGATGTTTATAGCTGGAAACATACATTTCAAAATAAAACAATATTTGATATATTTGAGACAGTTACCCTTTTGTTTATCCATGACAACTGAAACTAACCATCAAATGCATAAATTGATTCAAGTCTAGCCAAGTAATCCTAAGGGCATATAAAAAGGCTTTTTTTTAAAGTTCTTTCTAGATGAATTTAATGTAGTTCACCAATAAAGCATCCTCAGGAGCATAATAAAAATTCTACATAACATGACATAGCTAGGGAAAGAGGGAAGATGTACAATGTGATGAAGAATCAAAATGGATGTTACATTAAAAATGAGCAGTCATGCAATTTCTAAATTTCATGTACAGCATTTAAGGACAAAATGTCTAGGCTTTAATTTTGTGTCTAATTTTTCAGACAGAATGTTTATAATACTGCAATAAGTGCAGCTTGCTCTCTTTCTCTCTCTTTAAACATATTCATTGGAAACTGTTTTGAACTGTCACTTTTTGCTAGGGGAAAAATTACCATTCAACATGTCTCCATAACTCTCACTATACATCAAAGGGAAAAGGTATGTTACATTTACACCAAAATCGGTTATGAATGATGAAACATGTCTGTTTTAATTTAATTGCTTTTAATATATTTTTAAACCATTAATCTGCATTGCTGTTTATCTTGTTGTGCCATTGTATATGCTGGTAAGCAGCACTTCCTGTGTTTTTTGACCACATTCTATATACCCAGCTTGAAAATAATGGGATGAAAAATGAGCCCTGGAGTTTTCGCAGAATGAAACTCTCAAAGGGTTAATGTAGAATACATATAGCAAATGTTGACAATATTTTTTATTCCAATGTTTGAAAATTAAACACAAAATCATCATTAAGTTTTCACAAAATGAGGCATCTGTCACTTGAAAGAAAAAGAAATATTTCAGAAATATGTTTACAGAAATGTAAAAATATTAGACATCAAGACAGATGTGAACATTTTCAATAACAGGCCCTGTCTGTCAGTCTTCCTCAGAGCTGAAGATCTTATTGTACTCACTTAACATAAGTTCAACTATCTGGTTTTGGTACAGCATGTGCACTGCCATGTTCCCTGACTCCTTTTCAGGTCTAAGGAGTGTTGGTCCAAATACAATTCCTAAGCTTTGTGTTGACATAAGATTCACGGATTCCTTGGCTGCTATCCTGTTGACAAAAGGAAAGAATTGGTTAAAGATGAGGGATGTCAAAGGAGGCACTATTGCATTTGAAGCAGAGAAATGCATTTTATTGATTCTCCTATCAGTAATGTTTATTTGGTTAAATTATCAAAAAAAAAAAAAAAAAAAAGCGAGGAGGGAACAGGAGTCGATAACTTCTGGCAGCATGACAAATGATGAAAGCAAATGTATATGTAGGCAGCAATTGGGTTGAGATCTAGGGCCTGAATTTCAGTACTCAGGTAGGACCCAAACACAACTAGTTTATGTAGTCCCTTTATTTTTTGTTTATGTGCACTCATGGCTGGATTTAGACACAGGGAATGAATATCAGGCCCTGAGGGTTGGGAGACAGTCAGATTTGTCGGGGGGCTCCTGGAAGGAACCTACCCGCTTCTGTTAGCACAAGTTCCTGTACTGGTGCAGTGTTGGTGTGCAAGGACAAATTAAATGAAAGATCACATGAACCTTTGCCACTTCTGCCAATCTCAGCCCAGTTACCTAAGGGGTGCAGGAATGAAAAGATACTTTGAGAAGAAGGGTAAAATATATAACAGTATGTGTGACGTGTCTATCCTGACATAAGGCTTCCTAAAAGAAAATAAGACCCTCCATCTTAATTAAAGGCTTTGGAAAATAATGCTCAGGATTACAGCATTAGACATATTGGTTTTCCGTATAATTTATAAAGCTGTTGGCTACAATATTAATACTAAATGTTGACAATCATGCATTCTTACAGATAAGACCTTAAGGATCAAGAAGTCTGATTTAAGAACAACACAGATTTAGTGGATAACGTATAGGTCGCCATTTCTGAAAATTTGACCCACTGGGCCAGATCCTCACATGATGCAAATTAGCGTAGTTCCACATCACTCAGTGGATTTACACCACTTGGGGACTTGGCCTATAATCTTGAAACATACTGTCTAGTCAGAGAGTGGAATAGTCTTTTAAAGAACTACTTAAGAACTGTAACTTACACTAGGGGTCGGCCCCAAAGCCCAGTGAGGTTAATGGAAAGACTCCAATTGACTTCAGTGGGCTTTGGAACAGTCCTTATGAAAGCAAAACTCCAACATGTCTGATATACTTTCCTGGAGAACCCCAGTGAATAGAAATCTGTTTTCTTTAAAAATATAAAATGTAGTAGAGTGGAAAGAGTCTAATATATGCATTTTTAATAGAATAAATTATAGTCAGCCCCTACCCATGAATGCAGACTAAAGGTACCTTCAGAACTTAACTATGCACTGATCTGCTTTTCATTTATGAACACTTTACAACAGAGTAGTTTTAAGACTTTTTGTCATTCTGAAATGAGAAGTGGCTTAAGAAGCAGAGTGAATGTTTTGGGGGAAAGTACTTTCTAGTACTCTCTTTCCTTCTTCATCAGATGTATCTTTTAAAACTCTTAAACATTAAAAAATACAAATTCTTCTGTTTCTAAATACTTTTCGCAGAAGCTACAGTAAGCTACACTAATGGTGGCAAAAGCTGCATGAGACATCATCTATTCCATCCCTTAGAGAAAGATTTCTCTCCTGTTAGTGGGTGGGTCATGCAGTGAAGACTATCTTGTAGTGGAAGCCTGCCAAACTTGTAGTTTACCACATTCCCTAAACGCAAACACTCATTTAGGTTTTTTTGCATGTATAAATAGGAAGCATTACTGTAGTTCTGTCTCATATGTGTAGCTGTGGTGTCCATTACACAAAGCACTCTCCATATGGTACGAATCAGAACATCTTATTAGTTTCTTAAAATATAACATCTTTATTATAAATGAAAAAGAATACAGTATATTTTCCACTATTGCAATATTAACATAGCATTGTTCTTCTCAGGGAGGGGTTCAGAATGTCAGAAGTCAGGAAGAAAAACTACTTGTTAATAGCTTTGGTGCCAATTTGGTAAGTGCGAGCATCTGATCACTGTCATACATTTTATCCTAGTTATTTATTGCTACAAACATTTTTTCCTAATACCACTCAAGCAGTTGTCAGGTGATTAATAAGGTCCTGATCCTACAAAGATTTATTTGTTCATGTGCTTAACTTTAAGCACATGAATAGTCCCGGTGACTTCATCTGGACTGCTCATATGATAAAAATTACATGCATAAATGATCTCTGCAAGATCAGTGTATACAACATTATATTGGCAAAGCTATGAGGGTCCATTTCACCCAGGGAAAAGTCATGTGCAATATGTCTATTGTGCGTATTTTGAGGGGTGAGCATTCTAGCACTTGCCGTGGTTATCGAGTGAGATGATATGCCTATTATTAAAATATGAAATCATCCCCCAAATATGCAAAGCTAAACACTAATGTTCACATGAAGGAACAAGCTACAATACTGGCTTCTAACCTCGTAAATTTCTAAGCCAATTATTATTTCTTAAGTGCCAACGTTGTGTTTGTTGCTGTAAGACATGAAAATCCAGAGCCAGCTCCTTGGCCTCAAGGAGGCTACTTTGCACCATTCTGGCATGCTGCCATCCTTGTGGGAGCAAAGGGGTGAGGTAGGATGTGAGAAGAATCAAGAAAAGAGTTATAGGCTGGGATAGAGACGTGCAGCGTCTCTAAAGCAAGGGCAAGAATTTTACATGTGCTTTGACGTGTTAGTGGTAGCCAGGGTAGAGATTTGAGCAACGAGTAACACATTCCAAGTCATGGGCAAGGAAGATGATTTTGGCTGGACGGGGAGGCAGTGAGATAGGAAGTGGAGCAGTAAAGAGGGAGTGAATGAGAGGATAAATGAGGTGGGGGAGAGGGGTCAGAGAGTGACAGCAGATAAGTGGAGTGTGAGTCAACAGTGGTGGTGAGGTGACTGAAGTGTGTGAGTTGTGTGGAATGACAGAGGCTGAATGTGGTGGGCGGGCTGAGGAGCTGGGGTGGATGAATGGGAGGATGAGTTTCAGGGTGAGGGGGGTAAGTGATGAGGCATCACCACTTGATTGACTATCACCAATGGTGTTTGGAGAGAAAAAGTTTGAAGTAGAGAGGAAACTGAGCAGTTATTTGAAGAGAGCGAGAGTTGGGCTGAGGTAGGAATGGGGTTGAAGAAAATATCTAGTTGGCTGGGAGGAATGAGAACGGTAGGGAGAAGACAAAGTCATGAAGAGAGAAGAAGAAGAAGACCACAAGCCCAGCCACTCAAAGTTATTTAAGCACCTAACTCCAATTGATATCAAATACTTTTGAGGACCTGGGCTTTATGGCCTAATCCAAAGCCCAATGTAGCCACTGGAAAGACTTTCACTGATTTGCAATGGGCTTTAAATCAGACATGTAAGTTGTTGGGAGAGGTAACTCAGGGCTAGATCCACAAAAGGGATTTGGGCACCTAACTGCTACTTAGTGTCCAAATCTTCAAAACCCATGGTAATCCTGTAAGCACCTAAATTCCCTTGGTGCTTAAATTTTCGTTAATATAGTCCCCAGGGTGCCTACTGAGCATGTGTGCTTCCAGCTAAATTCTGATGGCTGGGTGCCTAGCTCACATCTAAGCCCTAGTGAGATCCTTAAACTAGGCATTGCCCTGACTTCTTCCCTATGGGCCCAATCCGGTAGGTGTGCTCAGAGGCCACCTACCAGATTGGGCCTTGCACCAATAAGTTGTGATGGAGAAGGAGCTGGAGCTCCCCTTATAACCTTTCGTCCAGTGGTTAGACCACTCACCCCGAAAATCCCAGCCTCTGACCAATGTGGAGCAGCAACTTGAAGATAGGTCTCTTTCAGGGGAAACAAGTATCCTAACCACTGGGCTATATGATACAATAGGAAGGGCTCTCTGAACCTCTCCTATTGAAACTGTTCTGTATGATATAAAATACTTAACAATTCACTGGACAGAGAGATCAACTTGGGTCTTTCACAGCCCAGAGCAGTGTCCTAACCACTGGGTTATAGAGTCATTCTTACTTTTTCTCTGGCCCAATGAATATTTAATTAGTCGTACAAAGTGGAACAGCTTCAAAAGTGCCCTACCCCAGGGTACCTATAACCTAGAGGCTAGGACACTCATCTGTAATGTGGAAGACCTATGTTCAACACAGACAGGGGAGGTGGGGGAAATCTGATCCCAGGTCTCCCACATTCTCAGTGAGTGCTCTAACCACTGGGCTAAAGGATATAAAGGGAAAAATACCCCATCCCCCATTTTTTGTGAAAAAGAGCTTGGGCATCTGACTTCAGGAGAGGGTTCATAGCTGTGAATCCTGAGTGGTGACAGGCATCTCTCTCTGACCTGGACTTAGGTGCCTAAATCTCTTTGACAGGCGAGGCTTAGGTCACACCCCTCTCCTCGGCATTTGCTTTTGGCTACCTTAGATGGTTTCCTGCTCAGGGTGCTAGCTTTTGTGAATCCCATTCTTAGCCACTTAACTCTCCCCATGAATTGGATAGGTGCCTGGGTCCCTAACTTGGGATTGTGGATTCCACTTGGTGGTAGGATGCCTAAACATTAGGCCTTGCCATGCTGAGCCTCAGTCCCTTTTGTCAATCTAGTCCTAAATATTTAAATACCGCTCCCTCCCTGGCTCAGTCCTCACATGGCATCAGCCTGCAGTTGCAGGCCATTACATAAGGGATATGAGGTGTGTAGTAGCAGGTGTGTTGCCTCCAAATACCCAGGAAGGAATACTGTCTCTCTAAGGTAGAATGACTCCCTGTGCTCTTCCTGGGCCACATCCCCTGAACACAAAGATCCGTTTGAGCCCTACACAGATAACTAGTGGTGTCATAATGTCATGGTCCAGTGGACAGGGGCAGTGGACCACATGTCAGGAGCCTTGAGTTTTATTTCAAACTCTCTCACAGACCTGCTGTGTGACCTTGGGCAAGTCACTTTACCTCTCTGAATCGCTCTTTCCCTGGCCACAGTTTGTCTGTCTTGCCTCTGTAGATTCTAAATTCAGTCACTGTGGATACTTCTCTGAGAATATCCACCCAGTGTGCAGCGTCAATAAAAGAAATCTAACAGAATGTTGGGAACCATTAGGAAAGGGCTAGATAATAAGACAGAAAATGTTATAATGCCACTTTATAAAGCCATAGTACGCCCACACCTGGAATACTGTGTACAGTTCTGGTCACCCCAATTCATAAAAGTTATATTAGAATTGGAAAAGGTACAGAAAAGGGCAACAAAAATGACTAGGGGTATGGAACATCGTCCATCTGAGGAGAGATTAAAAAGACTGGGTCTGTTCATCTTAGAAAAGAGACAAAGAAGAGGGATATGATAGAGGTCTATAAAATCATGAATGGTGTGGAAAAAGTGAATAGAGAAGTGTTATTTACCCCCTCTCATAACACAAGAACCGTGATAGCAAGTTTACAACAAACATAAGGAAGTCCTGCTTCATGCAACACACAGTCAACTTGTGGAACTTATTGCCAGGGGATGTTGTGAAGGCCAAAAATATTAATGGGTTCAAAACAGAATTAACTAAGTTCATGGAGGATAGGACCATCAATAGCTATGACCCAAGATGGCTAGGGACACAACCCCATGATCTGCGTGTCCCTAAACCTCTGACTGCCAGAAGCTGGACTGGATGACAGGGGATGGATCACTGGATAATTGTCCTGTTCTGTTCATTCCTGCTGAAGCATCTGGCACTGGCAATTGTCAGAAGACAGGATACTGGACTAGCAGGCCCATTGGTCTGATCCAGTATTGCCGTTTTTATGTGCTTTGGGGCAGTGACTGTCTCTCACTATGTTTGTGTACAGAACATGGCATGGGCAGCACTCATTTTAGATGGACCTCTCCGCACTAATGTAACATTAATGATGAATAAAAGCTGAAGTAAAAACTTTTTTTGTATCATAGTGGCTGTATTGCTGACTTGTGATTATCATCTTCAAAAATATGAACTACTTATCAACCTGGTCTGAGTCTGATATAAATTAGACCTAGAGAAAAAAGTAGCTCTTATTTGAAAGGCAATTTTAAATGCTATTTAATCCAGTACAATTTGAGGAAAATAATTATGACTTTGTGGTTTTATACCTTTTTCTTTCAAAAAAGAAATTATTTATCAATGAAATTATGGTTGCTGTATTATATCCACAGTGTAAATTACTCCTGTAGTTGTGAAGTGAAATTCAGTTTATTAAAAAAAAAGGTTAAAATGGGCAAGAATTCATTTTTGGCAAGAGCAGAAAACATGATATACAGCCGACAACATAAAAAGGGAAAGGAAATGCCAGAGCTACTTTTTGTCAAGCCCAAATGGAAGGAGCAATGATCCATCCATTTAAGATTATTTTAGAAACAATCTATAATCCAGTGCTACAGATGTTGGAACCTCGTCAAAAAAATTGTTGAGCCTTATGCTGTGGTAGGTTTTTTTTTTCCCCTCCAAAAAGTCAGTTGAATTGCTAATTCAAAGAATGTTTTATATGCTTTAAGATCACAAGCCAAAAGAAACTCATATTGAAAATACAGATCTCATTATTAATAATGAAAAGAATTAGTCATGTATTAAAACAGTAAAGTATCTGATTGGAAAACTCTAATATCAAGGATAGCTATATAAGCAAAAATACTTTTTAAAATTTGTGCTTTGGCTGTTACCATGGTAACTGGAAGCTGGAAGCGATGTAATTGACTGTAGGACAACTATACAGTTAAGGTCATTACCTTATAGTGAACATGGCTCTTCAGTTCTATGTAAACTTACAGTTTTCAGGCACTAATGGTAAAATCATTATTGATTTTGAAGTTTGGGAGTCATGGTGGGTGTGACAACCCCTTCAAACAAACCATCTGTTAAGACGGGTACTTTGTGTGAGTGACTAAGAAAGAGGTAAATCTTTCCCCCTGGTGACGCTGATTCCTTTAGCACTTTAAAATGGAAAAGTGTTCTTACTGAAACACACCAAAATCTATAAAGGTAAATCAGTTTAAATTTTCCCAAAGGAAATTTTTTAGTATTGGTAATTCACTATATATTGTAGTGAGCTGGCTAATGTGTATTAGATGGAATCAGAACTGTTCAACTTTGTGTCATCGGCCCTATATGGCTACTGAAACTTCTACCTTGACTCAAATGTTGGGGGAGGAGGGCGTCTCTGCTTTTGGAGAAACTGATTTTGGCAACGTTATTTACTATTTATTTTAAATTAGATGAAGAAGTTAATTTTAAGAGCCTGATTCTGCCACTCTTGCAGCGACTGGGCAAAAGATAATATGACTAAAGAGCAACACGAGGGAACATTAACAAAACCAATCAGAATAGTTAGAACAAACAAATGGCTCAGCTTTTGAAACATAAATCCTCAGCTGGTAGAATGCCTGCTTTATTCCCTGAAGGCAATGGAGCTACACCAATTTACACCAGTACAGAGTGTTACTCTCGGGGGGGTTGTTGTCAAGAGCATCACAGCTTCTTCCGAAGCGTGGAGAAAAGTAATCAAGGAGTAATCAAAAGTAAACAAGGAGAAAAATAATCTTGCAACTAGGCAGAGTATAGCTCATTTACAGCATTATGCACATGCATAATTAACCTATGGAACTTGCTGACACAAGATATTGAGACCAAGACTTTGGCAGGATTCACGAAAAGATTAGAGATGTATATGGATAATGAAAACTCTTTTGTTACATGAGAGGGGATAAAAATGTATACATGATTACACTTCCTTATTCTTCTGGGGACAGCCACTAAAACCCTGGAGTTAGAAAGAAACTTCCTCTATGGATACATTATTCTTTGCTTGTCCATTGAAGTGGCTTGCATCTTTTCTGAAGTCTGGTACTGGCTACTGTCAAATACAGATCACTGGACTAGATGGACTATTGGTCTGAGCCAATATGTTAATTCCTATAACCTCATTTAGTGGGTAAAAATCTGCATATTCCATTGATTCACTTTACCAGTAAGTATCCCAAAATTAGCTAATATCTGTTTCCTATACGTAGTCAGGCACATGGAAATGGAGTGTCTTAACTTCAGAAGTAACCTGTTATGGCAGTAGGGGGCAAAATATGGCCCGTGGGCCGCATCCGGCCCACAAGCCATTTTAATCTGGTCCTTGAGCTCCTGCTGGGGAGTGCGATCTGGGGCTTGCCCCGCTCTGGCGCTCCAGCTGGGGAGGTCTGCTCCATGCAGCTCCCGGAAGCAGCAGCATGGCCCCTTCCGGTGCTTACGTATAGGGGCAGCCAGGGGTCTCTCCTCTGCATGCTGCCTCTGCCCCAATGGGAACCATGGCCAATGGGAGCTGCAGGGGCAGCACCTGCGGACAGGGCAGCACGCAGAGCTGCCTGGCTGCGCCTCTGTATAGGAGCCAGATAAGGGCCATGCCACTGCTTCTGGGAGCCATTTGAGGTAAGCGCCGCCTGGAGCCTGCACCCCTGAGCCTCCCCACATGCCCCAACCCCCTGCCCCAGCCCTGATCCCCCTCCCACCCTCTGAACCTCTTGATCCCAGCCCAGAGCACCCTCCTGCACCCCAAACCCTTCATCCTCAGCCCCACCCCAGAGCCCGCACCCCCAGCCAGAGCCCTAACCTCACTCGCCCCCTCCTCCCGACACCCTACTTCCCCTCTCCTGCATGCTGAACTCCTCATTTCTGGCTCCACCCCAGAGCCTGCACCCCCAACCAGAGCCCTCACCCCCTTCCGAACCCCCAACCCCAATTTTGTGAGCATTCATGGCCTGCCATACAATTTCTATTCCCAGATGCGGCCCTCGGGCCAAAGAGTTTGCCCACTCCTGTGTTATGAGAATGGTTCAATTGCTTGCTATACTGAGTGTACTGGCATTAGGGATATCATTAGTTAACAGATCTCTTTGCTTTACAGTTGTAGGCTTTTGGGTTGGCTTTACACAGTAGTTTCCTGATTGTTCATATTGCATTTCTTTTAATCAGTTTTGACATATTAAATTTTGATTTTTATGATGCACTGATCCTAGCTGAGCATTTTACACTTTCCTTCCCTGCTGCAAAAGCTGACTTGCAGAAGTTAAAAACACACACACACACACACACACACACAACAACAGGTATTGCATTATATACTTTGCCTTAGTGACAAGATATTTGGGGAGAAATCATCCAAGCTTGAAATAAAATCTTTATTGAAAGTAATTCTACATCCATGCCAGTGAGACGCATTGTAGGATCCGAACAGATGTCCCAGGGGAAAACTGTGCACCAGTCAGGGTTGATTACTTAGACCTCCTGTCAGTTCTTAACTCACTGACAATGGCTGAGGCATTCAGTACAACTTTGTTTTCTTTATTCGGAAATAAAGTTAATATGCTTACCTTAACTGTGCCAAATGTACTGGAAAATAACCTGATAATAAAAGTGCCGTCCTCTAAAGTGATAATGTCTGTATGTATAAGCACATTTTGACAGGGCTTTTGCAGCCTAGTAGTGAACTATTAGGAAGGAAGTACATATACCAAATGATACAGAGATAGCCTATCAGGTTTCCTGTGACTACATTTGCTTTTTATTCAAAGCCTCTGGTACATACTTTTCTGATATACAGCATATTATAGTAAAGTTATTTTCTTTTGCAAACTTACTTCCGCTCAGCGATGTTAGCCATTTTTCATGACCATTGTTGTGTTATTTGGTATTACAAGGATGACCAAGGTATGGAGTTTGATTCTGGGAGTCATTTTAAGACATTGGCAACAGTAATCATGCAGAGATAATCTGTATTCTCAGGGGACTATGTCCAGTTATAGGGTGACCCAACTCACCCCAGATGGTGAAATTCATTCTGTGCAGACAACTAGTACGAGGCCGATGCACCACTTAACCCATTTTAAGAGATTTACCAATGTAATCAATATAATTGAGCTCTTGATACCAATACCATAAGTCCAATTTGTTTAAACTGTTAGCTCATTGCAGTACAATGGAGATAAATTTAAAATATAGTAATAAATTGGGAGTCTCAATATTTTATGACTACAAACAAACCCTAATTATTTATGTACTTTATGGATGATTTGCTCAGTTGCAGTGCAGTGCTATTCACTAGCTGATGAAGCTAAGTAAATGCAAACACTATCAAGGGAATCTCTAGATTGCTGTTTGTTAACTTCATATACTATGTTTTGGGGGGTTTCTCTGTGCATATGTACATAGTATCTCAGATTTATACTTTATAGTGGAGTGCCAAAATATTATATTACAACGTATGCCCTTTTCAAAATATACTAGGTGGCTTGAATATATAATTCAAAGATTATAGGAAATACCTAAAATGATTAATATAGTTACAAAACTGCTTTTTTTCACCAGCCTGAAATACTAATGTGCTTAAAATTCCTATTTGCTCCAAAATGTTGAAGTCAAAATAATAACTATGTAAGATCAGTAATGGAGAAACCAAGTCATAGCGTGTGATATGCTATCTAACAGAGGTCAGAAATAGTTCAGACATACTTAAGGGTTTGCTTTAGCTGCAAATAGCCTTAGTGGCTCCCTGGCCTACAAAACTTCATAGCTTCCTGCCCTCTGCAGCTGCAGATGCTAATCACAACTCTTTGGGGGAAATCCCTTCTCCTCAGAGGCCCTGGGACACAAGATATGGAATTTGGTGCTGCCTCCTTCTCCAGAATAGCCTTCAGCTCTGCTCATTCAACTACCATATATGGTAACTGGGCAGCTGATAATGACACTAAGGGGAATGGGTATTCCCCAAAACAATGGCTAAATTATATCTGAGAATTGGTTCTTATTTGGCTCAAAGATCAAGCTGGAGGCAAGCTGGAGAAAGACATTCATTCTGGCTATTTGGCTTTACTCTGAGTTTAAGAGGAAGGTATTTCGAAATTTCACTCTCCCCCCTCACCGCATACCAGAACCAGGGCTCCAGCTGAGCCCAAACGTTTATACCACAATTAAACAGCCCCTTAGCCTGAGTCCTGTGAGCCTGAGTCAGCCAGCATAGGCCAGCCATGGGTGTTTCACTGTAGTGTAAACGTACCCAGAGAGACTAAGGGTGGAATCCACAAAGCTACTTAGGAGACTAAACCCAGATTTAGACACCTAATTCCCTATTGTGATCCACAAAACTCCTGCCAAACCCTCTAGGCACCTAAACTTACTCGGTGCTTACGTTTTTCAAAGGAAGAATTCCCTAGGCAGCTAAGTTTGAAATGACCCGCTCCAGAGGATTTGGCTTGGAAGTCATACTAAGTCAGGGCCTCTTGCAATTTTTAGCCGGTGATAAACTTCCACATCTTCTATTATATTTGGCTTGTACAGTATTTAATTCATTATTTGTGACTGAGCACAGAGCGGTTCTGAACAATATTTGAAGGGGATACAACTAACACATTTGGGCTAATCACCTTAGCACAATGGAACATTCTACCATTAGCGTAAAGCTAGTCTGTGCAGGAGGCAGAGCTTTCTGAGGAGGTGGTCCAAGATTGTGGAACAAACTCCCCCTGCAATTAAGGACCCTCACAAACCTCACCACCTACTGCTCCAAGTGCAAGGTGCATATCTTTGACCTGCCTTCTCTAACATAAACAACTAGCAGGGTGTACCTTTAGGAACCCCAAACCAAAACCCTAGTAAAATAAAACACTGCACATGCAATTCTCCCCACAGGGGAGAGGATGAGAGAGAGAACAAACCATGTGTACAGATGTTAGACACATTGCGTAACACATTCCTTGAAGAAACTTGGGGCTAGATCCACAAAAAGAATTAAGGCATTGCAATGCCTAACTTTTAGGCACCCTCCCGTCTCGTGGAATCCACAACCCTGAGTTTAGAGCCTAGGCTCCCAGTACAATCATGGGGAGCATTAAGTGTCTAAGAATGGGATTCACAGAAGCCAGGAAACTGAGCAGGGAACTGCCTAGGCTAGCTAGTAGGAAATGCTGAAGGAGAGAGGTGGACCTAAGTCCTGCCCCTCAAAGGGAACTAGGCACCTAACACAGGCATGTTGGAGGCACTTCTCTCTGCTTGGGATCCTAAGTGTTGAGCCTGGCTTTATGTGCTTACAGTTGGTGGTGGAGACCTAGGTTTGGATCTGTATTCTGCCTGACTTGAATACAGGTCTTCCATGTGAATGCTCTACTCAGCAAACTGTTGGATATTTTGGGGTGAGTCTCTAAAATATGTATTGAACCAGAGTGAGAATTACTCCATAGTCTAGTGTTTAGACCGAGGTTCTGGTCCCTGCTCCAAATCAGGCAGAACAGAGATTTAAACCTAGGTCTCCTACATCCCAGCTGAGCACTCTAACCACTGGGATATTGGTTACAGTGAGAACAACCTTTTATGCACATTAGGCATATATTCTGAGGATGCTTACTGGATCAGGCCCCCACAGGTGAGGGAACCCCTAGTTTGAGAATCCTGCTGGAGCTTTAGGCGCTGAGATGAACAGCACCATCAGGACTTGGGCAGCTTTATTCATGCCCGCTGCCAGAAATTTGGGCACCTCCAGGTTTAGGTGGCAGTTGATCTGGGTTTTGAGGATCTCAGTGGCACCTAAATGATGGTGTCAGGGACCTAACGTGGCAGTTAGGTGTTTAAGTCCCTTTGTGGGTGTAGTTCTTGGATAGTACAGTGATGAAGGTGGTATAAGAACCTATACAGAAGAGAATAGAATCAGACTCAAATATATGTATAGCTCTACTCACAACATCCTTGACTAGCTTTGTAACTTTTGCCTCTGGAAGCTATTTTTTTGTTTATAGATTCATAGATACTAAGGTCAGAAGGGACCATATGATCATCTAGTCTGACCTCCTGCACAACGCAGGCCACAGAATTTCACCCACTCACTCCTGCAAAAAACCTCTCACCTATGTCTGAGCTATTGAAGTCCTCAAATCGTGGTTTAAAGACTTCAAGGAGCAGAGAATCCCCCAGCAAGTGACCCGTGCCCCATGCTACAGAGGAAGGTGAAAAACCTCCAGGGCCTCTTCCAATCTGCCCTGGAGTAAAATTCCTTCCCGACCCCAAATATGGTGATCAGCTAAACCCTGAGCATATGGGCAAGATTCACCAGCCAGATGCTACAGAAAATTCTTTCCTGGGTAACTCAGATCCCACCCCATCTAATATCCCATCACAGGCCATTGGGCCTATTTACCATGAATATTTAATTACCAAAACCATTTTTATTATTGACTCGTACACCAGACCAGCCTAGTAAATAGCTCAACCTGTCCTGGTGCCAGGATCTATAAGCTTTGGGGGTCTGCATGTCCCAGAAGGCAGCAGATACTTTTATATGAATATAGCTTTAAGTTTCTAAATTAGTTTAATTTTTGTAATTCAAGAATGGCTTAAGCCATGTTTCCTTGAAACATGAAAAAATAAAAAACAGTTCGGTAACAATCTCACTTGAATCAAGAATTGCAAAAATAGAACCTTTATCATCAGCACAGCACATCCAAAAATGTCTTTGTAAAATAAATCAAATTATATGAGTTAATTGATTCCAGGCAACATCAGCAACTGCAGGTGGAAACTGAATAACAGGATGCTTATTAATGAAGGACTATTAATCAAAATTGACAATCGCAATTCCTGTTTCTTTTATTTGAATTCTACCTGCAATGGCCATAGACACATTTGTCAAATTTTTAAATACAGATTCGTAAGAAATGGAAATATTTAACACTTGGGATTTTATCTGGAGATATAGGGCTATTTGTTTAAACAGTGAAAGGATATCCTAAATCCAATGTGACAAGCAATGCCAAAGATGCCAGTGGTAATTAATTAGCACTTAATTTAGACCACAGAACAACAGGATATGGAATTGGTGCTCAGTGCCATTTCCCCTTAGGCTCCATCTCATGAGGGTCAGGAGTATGGCTGTTGTGTTGAAGGTCAGTAAATAAATTGGGGGAACACATTGACACTGGACTTTTCATGATAGATATCCTTCACCCTTGTAACTGCTTCTGGCTATCATTGACGAGAAAAGGACTGTGGCTGTTTTGTGAAGAATGCTGTGTACTAGCATGATTCAAGCAAGGTACAGTTTGAACTCACATGTCACACACTAGTCACACTAGATGCTTCTTACAGAAACAGAACTATTGCAGCATGTGTCTGTCCTAGAAATACGCTTTTAAACACAGCTGGGAAAGCTTGAGAAAGCTTGACAAGCAAGCAAATTTGCTTAAAAAAGGTCTCAAATTTGCTAGATTTGTGAGCTTAGCTTTTACCTTAAGCTTAATTACAATCAATGGAAGATTTTTAAAGTGAGGGGAGAAATTAGGTCAGAAAGGAAAAATGCACACATTTCTTCATTATGCTGTGGACTTTGTCTCTAATAATAATATACAGCACTTATATAGAACAGTCCATCCATAGATCTCAAAGGTGGGCTAGCACTATTATCTTCATTTTACCAATGGGGAAACTGAGTGTCTGAGATACGAAGTGACATTTCCATAATCACACAATGATTCCATGCAGAAACTAAATACCAGATCTCCCGACTCCTAGTCCATTTTCCTAGTCATCACATATGGCCACCTTTGGACAACACATTCAAAACAGAACATGAAAAGCATGCACGAGGTCCTGCAAATGAACTAGTAAGGTTGTACACAATTGCACATAACTAGAATGGTTTATTTTAAATATGCTGGTGAGAAAAATAAAAAGCTGATATAACCCCTGGCATTGTGTACAATAATAGAATCCTCATCCTTCTGAGCAGGCTTAGAGCTTCAGCCAGACAGTGCTATCACTAACCCTCTCAGCTGCTGTAGTCTTCTCCCAACAACTGCAAACTCTGGGGAAGGAGATGGATTTGGCATCCATAGAGAGGGGGACATGATACCGTCTGATACAAATACTCATACAGCCAATTTTTTTCCCCTTTGCAGTTCAGCTGAAATGGCAATGGGCATGAGCATTGCTGTTCAGATACCAGTATTTTTCTCAAGTTGCCAGCAACAAATGATACCCTGCTACACTTCAGAAAGTCATATTTTCTCCCAGGATACCAGATGTAGAAACACTAGAAATGGTAGTGTGCCCCCTTCACACAGATTTAATTGCTACTGCAGATCCTGTGCTCATTGCACGATCACAGCTTTATATAGTAGTTTCCCCAGCAGGGCTGTGTCGTCTCATCAAAGAAATTCCTGGCCAGGCAATAGCCCTCAGAAAATATCCCAAAGAACCATTGGGTTAGTATTTACCTTTGCTTTTCACATCACCGTACGCCTTGCGGTGCCCTGTACATATCACCTCTCTAGCCCATGGGTGAAAGTGCTATTGAAGTCAATTACAACTTCTTCAGAAGTGGTATTTTTACCCACGAAAGCTTATGCCCAAATAAATCTGTTAGTCTTTAAGGTGCCACCGGACTCCTCGTTGTATTTGTGGATACAGACTAACACGGCTACCCCTCTGATAATTGAAGACAATTACAAAACTCCCATTGCTATCCATTCCATAGCCTGTTGCAGTGTGCAGTCACCTTCCTTTTGTGTTGAAGCTCCAATAATCTATTGGGAGCAAAGATGTGGACCCAGAATATGTTTCCAAAATGTCCAGTTTCTGACTTAATGTAGTCATTTGGCTGAAATTTTCAAATTGGGAAGCTCAACTTTAGGCAACCTGTTTGAAAATGTATCTGTTCCAATGAATCTTGAAAGCTCTGAGGACAAACTTAGCTTTATCCTGCCAATAAATCATAATTTTTATCCAGTATCATGAACAAATGTTTCTGTTCTATATGGCACGGGATGTTCTTTGGAGTTGAGATCAAGAAATGTTGGCAGCGAATGGCTTCATAAGAGTCATAGCACAACTGCACTTCCTGTTCTGTGAACTGCTAGATATATATGTTCTCTATATGGTATGCCATTTTAAGTGATTCCAACACCTGAAAAACCTGAGTGTATTGTCCTACAGGCTCCCTCTCTTGTTGTTAGGATTAAGGTCTATGCACATTGGTCTACCTAAGAGCAATGATTGAGTAAGGTATGTGAACCCTCTACAAGCTGCTAGTGCAACATACATCCACGAATTTGAATCACATTTGAAAGATGCTTTAACATGCCTCCCAGCATCACAGTTGCTTCAGCACTGATATCAAATATGAATGGAATGAGGGTCTTTCTTAAATGCGCTAGTGAATATATGCCAATGAGAGTTTTTGATTTATTTAAATTTATTTACATTTCACATCCTCATGAACAATGTATTTATAATGTCAGCATTGTCTTTTCCACTCACACTTTGTCTTGTCCACTCACCTTAGCTTGATATTTAGTCTTTATGCACATATGTAGCCCATTGCACTAAATGCAGGAAATGTCTGGAATGGGTAACTGTGGAATGCACCATTTGCATGAACTGCAAGTTTTATAGGTTTCCATGTCTTCCCAGTTTTAAATAGGGGTTGGGTAGCTCATTGGCCCTCTTGTGTGTTCAACTATCCATCTGTCTGCAGGAGTGTTACAGTGGGTCATGTGATCGTGGCTGAACCCATCCTTATTGTCTCAGATGCTCTGCAAATGTCCACTGTTCATTTTCTGTCATGCTAAACTCACAATTTCTGGCTTTCTGCCTCAGCCCCATTAAATACTAGTTTAGGCCACAAGTTTGTAATTGTGCGAATGTCTAGAACTGAAGGTGATCAAGAAATAAGGCTTATTTTTGCTTTACATTTGTTTCTAATTGTGATAATCCAAAGCTACAGTGCCTGGCTGATCTGCCACTGGACTGCAGCTCCCCGGTGAGTTTTACTGGCATAGGGAAAACTCCAGACAGTGTACAGCCAACTATGCCAACTCTATGCCAGAGGCTACAGGAGCTCCTGGATAAGGGGGGCATAACGGGCCTGCTGAAGCAAGAAGAGGGTGTGGCCAGGGCATTGCACATGCTGGCCAGAATGGCCAAAGGGACTGTTGCAGCCAGGGTGCAAAATTAGGAGACAGAACTGTCCAAAGTGTGATGGGGGCTGAACTATTCCCCAGCAAGCCCTGGATTAGGGGATGTGCAAAAGTGAGGTGCTTCCATGTTAATTCCTACACGGCACTGAGCTGAGGCACAGGGATGAATAAGCCTCCAGTGTGGACAGGGTCAAATGGCTGCCCAGAAGGCTGCAGGTTTCTGTGTAACCTCTCCTTCAGATACACTTGAAAAAACTCCTCAGATCACTGCCAGCTTTCATGTAAATTTCCTTAGACTAGTAGGGGAGGGGGCTTGAAGTGTACCATATCTGAGTTGCTGTGTCTTTTGTATTAACCCTTTAAATGAGTACTCAGCTGCAGCTTGTGTATGGCGCAGCACTCTGCCAATGGAATGTCTGCAGGGGACACTCCACATATCCAGGATACTACTCCAAATAAATTTGTTAGTCTCTAAGGTGCCACAAGGACTCCTCGTTCTTTTTGCTGATACAGACTAACATGGCTACCACTCTGAAACCTACTCCAGGTGTGTTTTGCCCATTGTGTAGTTAGGCAGTACCAAAGTGGTTAATGGTTCATTCTCATAGTCTCTAAGGCCCAGATTTGTTAAGGTATTTAAGTGTTTCTACATTCAGTGGTGCAGTGCCTAACTGATTTAAGAGCCTAAATCTCATTTTCAAAAGGAATTTAGGCACGTAGGAGCAAAAAATCCCATCGACAGCTCATGGGATTTTGGCTCCTAAGTGCCTAAATTCCTTTAAAAAATGAGATTTAGGTTCTTAGGCATTGCAATGCCAAGGGCAGCAATACCTAAATACCTTCAAAAATCTGGGCCTAAATTCCTTGTAAACGGTGAGCTTTCTGTGCACTCACCCTGTTGGTCCTTGCACTGAGCTCAGACCTTGAGGAAAGATGAATTCAGCCAAAAGACAACTCTAGAACCTTATAGTCACCATATTTGTCTTTCAAGACCCTCTGGTTGGACTTGCAGATCTCTACTTACCTGCTCTCTGGAGTTTTTCTGAACTATGGATAGGAATTTCATTAATGAGGAGGATTAAGTTTGGCTGTGACTGCTGGACGCCAGACAAATACAAACTGCATGTGTTTTGTACAGGACGCCCCTGCACTATTTCCAGCTGCTCGATATAACTGTAAATTTCTTAGGGACAGTAGATATTAATTCAAGTGTAACCTGAGTCCAGCGTACAGAAAAGAATGATCCATTCAGTCACGAGGAGCGTGTACGGATCATAGTTATGTGACAGTGCAACATTACCCAGAATATATCTAAAATGTAAAACTAGCTAGCATATAGTATTATGTATGGTAAATATAATGTGGAGCATAAGCCTGTCTGGAGACAGGGGCTCAGATTCTGCATTCTGCTTTAGCCCCTTTATGGCTCTCCAGAGGTGTCAAGGGACAGATAGCTGATGAAACCAGCAGCTCAGGAATATCCAGCATAAAGGGGTTTGCAGATGGCGTAGAGGTTCCAGAACAGCTGTATGCCACCCGTCTTACAGCCCTCAGTGTAGCAACATGCCATGGTAGGGAGGGGGCAAGGCGAGAGCATCTAAGTTCTGAGTCTGAAATCGGGCTGAATAAGCATGCTAACGGTGAGACGATTATCTGAAACAGCAGGACCCTTCCCACATCTGCCTGCAGCATCTACGCAAGGCAGAGCTTCTCTCGCTCATTCCCTCCCAAACTTTTGGTTTTCTCTATTCCCCTGGAGCCTCCTTTTCCCTTTACCCTGACAGAGGCTGTTTCTAGCAGTAGCAGAGTGGGGCAGACAGCCCTGATGAGTACTTCTCTCCACGCTGCTCTCCTTCTCCACAGCTCTCCTGTAGGGATGGGCTCAGAGATGGAAATGGAGCAACTGACAGGAGAAGTGCCAGGGAGGAGACAGGTAGCTTCTCACAAAATAGCAGCAGTGCCTCCTAGTTGCTGGGTGTGAGAACGGTAAAGGAAAAATCCCAACTTCTGAGACAGAGGCAACTTGTTGGGACTTGTGACACAGGAGAGGATACATCTATCATACACTCAGCTGTGGGTTAGCCATTCCACAGATTTATGACTTTACATTGCATCATAATGGATAATGTATGAAAAGATACATATTTTCCATTTAGTAACATCTTGCTGGGTTTTCATCTAACTCTTATAATTTTAATTATAAAATGAACATAACCTGTATCAAATTATAAATATGTTAACATATTGAACGAGGAGAAGAAAAATAAGCACCAGATTTTATGCTATACAGGCACATGAAGGTATGGTAAAAAATCTGGTTTCCTTGACCACATTGTCATAATATGCATATATAACTGCTTATTGAATCCAGGCTGTGTAGACAACAGCAAGAACACTGGCTCCATACCATCACAATGCATGCCCACAACAAAGAGGAGGAAAGAACAGGCTCTTTCATTGTGTGTTTCTAAGTATTACCAACATAAGGGCTAAAAACATTACCTCTGTCTGAAGTATATCTATGTATCCATGCATAAGTTATTAACTGTGCTCCCTGAGCACAGTTGCTGAAAATATTAATATATTCAAATTATATTCTAGCTACTGCAAAAACAGTAGATCAGACAAATGTATTAAAATCTCTTCAGACAAAAGAAGTGTTATTTATATAGTTTCTCCCCTTTTTACTTAAAGTCTTGAACATAAACCTTCATCATATATAACATACTAGAAAGCAAGAGGATCCTTAGCTATCTGAATGTGGATTTAAGTTCAAATGTAACCATAGCACACTATTATACTTCTCATAAACAAATTTTCACTGATATTATGTGACTTGCAGTGTTTATAGAGCAAGAAAGAAGTAAAAATACAATGCTGACTGTAATGCAAGGATGCCTTCTTTCAAACCCTGCAGGTCAAAACACCCTGGACCTAATCCTGAGGTTTGGCCAAACTGCACACAGCAGGAATTGGGAGTTGCAAAGATGCCTTAAAGCCATGTTTGCCTGTCCCTGATCCTAGGCCACCATGTGTAGGGCTGGTTCCCTGGCTTAATTTAGAGAAAGATAAGGGCTGGTTGAGTTTCTCAGTTACTAACTGCTCTAAGGGGCCAGAACAGCAACCAGAGGTCAGCACAGTCATGCCAAAGTCTCCTTTGCTACAGCTATGCCCCTTTTTCTCTGTTATGCCAGCAGCGGTGGCCAGGAGAGTGGAATAAAAGCTTTTTTGTTACTGGAGGATTCCCCCTTTGCATTGGTGTGATCCTTCTGGGGACAGACTCTCCAGTTGTGGGATTATTGTGCTGCAATAATGCAGCAGAAAGTGGCTGCACCCACATGCAAGAATCTGGCCAATTGACGTTAATTCTAAATGTTTACCCAGTGTGCATGGTGAAATTTCACCAAGCTGACATCCAGGTCTTCATCCAGATCCTTTAGACAGCACTAAACTTTGGTTAACAAATATGAGAAGATATTTCAAGTTAAAAGGCCTTTGCTGTGGTCAATAGCCAGTCATCCATAAAATATTTCCCTTTCTGCCACAGTTCAGGATTTCTGAATGCCTTGCAAAGAGATACTACGCATGTGACAAGCAGATTTGCATCTCTGCCAGTGGGTGAACTAAGACCTTTTATCAGTGACAACAAACAAAGTAGGTGGTCGTCTACCTCTTTTCTCACTTAAAAAAAAAAAAGATGACATTTTTCACTGTCTGAAATGATTTTGGAAGCAGAGATACTGGGTTAACTCACTATGAATTATTAGTGGAAAAGTGGGTCTGAGAAGTGTGTTACATCTGAAATATTTTTCATCACTTGAACATGTGCTGTCCAGAGCTGGCCCTGTTTTACCAGTCACAGGGAACAAACATTTCACATTCACAGATGCTCCTAATTTGGTGCGGTTTGGAGTGTAATTTAGATCAAACGTATCCATGTAAATGAGTCAGGGTTTCTTAATTAGGTGCTCTAAAGGAAAAAAAACTTGGACCACATCAGTAGGTGTGGGTGTGGTGCCCACAATACTGGAGTTTTTCCTATAGACAAAGCTTAGTTTCATTCAGGAATACTGTAGGTCTTTTCGTTTTTTCAGGCACAATAATAAATCTGCAGATGGCATAGACATAAAGACGCTACTTCAGAGGAGCTGTCTAAAAACACTGTCTCTTTGGCAAAAGCCTTAAAGTAGGTCATTCTGCTGTGATTTAGGTTTATATTTCATTGCCAGCTTTTTGTTCCTATTATAAATAGGGTGCATTCCAGTCCACAGATTTGCTCTTAATTTTTTCAAACTGGTATTTGTTTACGAGGATTTGTAGATCTTCACAAAAAAATGGCCAATATCCTGTTAGAAGTACAAATACTGCAGTAGACCACAAAAAGAGATGTATGTTGCTGATAATTTGGAGATGCTGAAATGTGAAATGCTAGTCTCTGAAAGCAAAAATATATTGATTTCTCTTAGCATGATGACTGAAACGGTTGTTGCATGTTTTGCAATGTGTGAAAAATGATCTGATCTAATATGTTTTCTGCAGTTTTATAAGTGGGGTATATGCATTGGCCTGACTGATCAGAGTTTGTTTTTGAGTTCCTATATTTGCCACTGACAAGCATGCATTTGATATATCTCTATCTATCAATCTAAAAGGAATATCAGGGTCTATTTTCCCCATCAAAATGCTGGGGGTCTACTTGCCAAACACTCACTAACATTAATGAGTTACCTGCATAAATTCTTTCAATTGACGGTAGAATAAATCTCATTGTGTTAAATTATTTTGTACAGAACACTGACATTTTGGCATTTGTCTTTTTTTTTTTTAATAAAAAAAGTTCCAGTGAAGATTTTAAGAATGAAAAACACTGAAATTAACCCCTTGGTGACTTGGTTCTGCACTACAACATGTTGGAGCCCTATCTTTTAAGATACAAAGACCCTTCTCCAGTATCCTGAGCACCCTCAGATATTTGGGTTTAAAAGAACTCTAAACTCAAAGCAAAACTCAGGGATTGCAAAACCACATAAATTAAACCCACCAGTAAAGTTCACTGGAACTTGTGAAACCCAGAAAGCAGGACCCTTGTGTGGGTAGACCAAGGGCCTGACTATTTCACAGTAAATGAGGAGCAGAACCTAGAACTTGTGACATACTGCATGAGCTTCGGAAAGTTACTTACCTAACTTTTCATGTGTCAGTTTCCCCATCTGTAAAATTAGTATAATAAAACTCATCTACCTTAAAGGAGAGTTTCAGTTGTGAGACTTAATTAATATTTGTAAAAGCGGCAAAGAGTCCTGTGGCACCTTATAGATTAACAGACGTATTGGAGCATGAGCTTTCGTGGGTGAATACCCACTTCGTCGGATGCATGTAGTGGAAATTCCCAGAGGCAGGTGTAAATATGCAAGCAAGAATCAGGCTAGGGATAACGAGGTTAGTTCAATCAGGGAGGATGAGGCCCTCTTCTAGCAGTTGAGGTATGAACACCAAGGGAGGAGAAACTGCTTTTGTAGTTGGCTAGCTAGTTACAGTCTTTGTTTAATCCTGAGCTGAGGGTGTCAAATTTGCAAATGAACTGAAGCTCAGCAGTTTCTCTTTGAAGTCTGGTCCTGAAGTTTTTTTGTTGCAGGATGGCTACCTTTAAATCTGCTATTGTGCTATGTGCTATTGTCCAGCGAGATTGAAGTGTTCTCCTACAGGTTTTTGTATATTGCCATTCCTAATATCTGATTTGTGTCCATTTATCCTTTTACGTAGAGACACGTAACCAGATCAGCTACACCATCACCGGTTCATTCACCTGCACGTCCACCAATGTAATATACGCCATCATGTGCCAGCAATGCCCCTCTGCTATGTACATCGGCCAAACTGGACAGTCCCTATGACTTGCACTGTTATATTTTCTCTAAAACACTGAGAATTTGCCAAGTTCACATGTTACTGAAGAATGAGTGATCTTTGAGGAACGTTTTATTCACATTAAGAATTGCTATGTGTGATTGTAGGGGACTCCATGATATACATACATACTTTAGCATTTAAAATGATAGCAATGTAAAGATACCCAGGAAACCTGGTTTTGTTGCTCTTTTGACTAACAACTTTGTTTTCTTTTCCGTCTACTCTCTTAGTGCACACTTGCTGAGATGTATATTGTTTATGTATTGAGAGTGGCCACATACTGGCGGAGGGAGAAGTCATTTAATAAATTATACAGAAAATGGATTCAGCTCCTTTTCTGAGTAACCTAAAGGAAAACTGCACTGAGCTAGCCTCAGTATTTTCATTGTTTGAATTCCTCTCTGAATCTTTTATATAGATAAGATGGTGATCAATTGTTCTCCATGTCCACCAAAGGCAGGACAGGAAGTACGCAGCTTTATTTGCAGCAAGGGGAATTTAGGTTAGATATAAGGGAAAATGTTCACCTCTAAGGATGGTTAAGCTCTGGAACTGGTTACCCAGGCTGGCTGTGGAATCCCCATCACTAAGAACAGCTTAGACAGACATCTTTCAGGGGTGCTCTAGAAATACGTAGTCCTGCCTCAGTGTGGGCAAGGTGGACTCGCTGATCTCTGAGGTCCCTTCCAGCCCTATATTTCTATGAAACAGTAAGCACATGTGTTGTGTGCACAAAGGTGCCTCCATGATATACTTTACATTTAGCCTTTTTGTACCAGAAAGTTGTATAGAAAATTTCATATGAGGCTTAAAATCCTAAACCTACAAGCGCCAAGCATCCTTGACTGCCATTAAAGTCCTTTGGGGTAAGAGGGTAAGTCCCCGGCCACTAGGTGTATTACCATCCATTCACAATCATGCTTCTTTTGTCCTCTTCAGATTCTCAGCATTGCTTCCCTTGCTCCATTTTGCAGCAGTGGGACTCAAAATGTCCTTGTTCCCATTGTTGCGGTCCTGGCCCTTTAGCGCAAGGCTAAGAGGGAGACTCACAATCCTAAGTAAGGCCCTGATTCAGGAAAGCATTTAAACACATGCTTACATTCTGTTGATTTCACTTAATTGCTGTTTGCTTATGTGCTTTCCTGAATCAAGACCTAAATCTCCATTCACCTCTGTCTTCAGGCCTCCTGCAATCTCTCTGAGATCTGCTGAACTTCTCTGCACTGTGGAGTGCTTCATAATGACTATCTAAGCTTGATGAATTTTGCCTGATTTGGGGTTTCTTTGTGAAAGTTTCACAGTTGTATATGTGATTTGTTCTGCTGTGTAGAAGAGAGTTTTTCTGAGCCTAGATTTACTATCTAAGCCTGTCTAAACATGCTGATCTTCTGGTATAGTACATACTTTAATAAATGAAAATCATATGTGTAACTTGCATCTTTTCTCCTCCATAAAAATAAATATGGAAATTTTGCAGACGTCCCATGCTAAGTATTACTAGTTGTCATACAATAGCTTTAATTTCTGATTTATCCTTGGCATTCTGGGTATTACTGCTGGACTTGTCATCACATTGTCATTCCTGCCTCTTGCGTGGGCTATTGTTCAGCTCTTCATACATGTGGCTCCTTTTTAAAAAAAAATAGGTAAAAATAAATCTATTTTGTTAAATGTAGTTTCCAGAAGCTGGTGCTCTTTGGAATGCAATAAAGCTGACCCATACTGCTGTGTTTGTTTGTCTGTTTTCAGTCACTGGATGCTCTGCTGTTCATGGTGCCACAAGGAAGCGGGGAGCCAATTTTTTTTTTAAATCAACTAATAGAGAAACCTCTGTAATACTTTCATGCCTTGTGTTAGAGAATATATTAGGTTACAGGGTATTTGCTGTTGTTTTCGATCAACACCGCCCCTGCTTAACAAGGGGCTTATTTTTTGTGAAATTGATTCAAGTCATTATTATTAAAGAACTAATGGTTTTAATGGGGGGCCAGGATTCTGATAATTTCATTTCTGACTGAAAGGAGGAAAAAGCCTGGATTGCATGTACCATGCTAAAACATAAGTGGCCTAAAGCGTAGGAAAAACAGAGTGAACTAATTTTGCAGAATCAAAGGTGAATCAAAAGGAATTGGCTTCCACATGGACAAGGCAGCCAGATAGGCCACAGTACCTGATCCACGTGATAAACCAAGAGGCAACTGCAGAACTCCCCAGACAACTTGCCTGAAGTGCCTGCCAAGGAGCCAGATGCTGCTGCTGGAAGAATATCGTCCATACTTGGACATCTGGGTTCGATGCTTTCCACTTAAAGAAGTGGGGAGAGGGATTGCTAAAAGGCATCCAGGTCACTGTCTTTTTGTTTAATTGTTACAAAAAATACTTATTAATATAGTAAATAATATAATATAATAATATTAATATAGTAAATAATGCTTTTGAGGGGAAAGTATGAAATTTGAGGATGTTTGTCTCTAATATATTGTTTGATACTTTTAGCTGTTTTATGTTAATGCATATTAGATTAGAGAGGCAAAAGAATCTTGTGGCTACTGCAGCAGACTCTCTGCAATGACTTTGAGCTTGCTGGCTCTACCACTGACTTACTCTCTGACCCTGGGTAAGTCACTTAAATTCCCTGTGCCTCAGCTTTTCTATCTGCAACATGTTCATAATAATAGCTTCTTCCAAGAAGGGTTAGTTAGTTAATGTTCATAAAGCACTTTGGGAGTCCTGGATGGAAGGTGCTGTTTATTCCTCACTTGAGATTACAAATCTCAGTTTGTGAATTAGTTGCTGTGGAGATAGTGATTTCACAAACAGAGGGTGGTTACTTCATGTAGGATGAAATTCACCCTTATGCAGAGGGATAGTGCATCACTGATGGCCTGTTTAAGCCCTCAAAATAAGACCTAAATGGGATTTATGGGTTTACATAGACTTTGGTGGTTCCTAGGCATAGCTGGCTTTCTGCACAGAGGTGAATTTATCTCCTGATGAAAAAACAGGAAGAACGGGTAGAATGCTGAGCAGTCACAATCCCGTTTTCAATCAAAAAAAGAAACAAGGATTTGAAGGGAGTGTGGGGACACACACAATGCTGCATCAGTAGAATATGCTAACACAGAACGGGTCATATTATGCGGCCTTTACTGAGAAAAACTCCCACTAACTTCAGTGGTAGTTCTGCTGTATTAAAGATAGTAGAAACTGGCCTACAGTTTGTGGTTTGATGTTATAGAAAATGTCAGTGGCCTCTAAGATTCAACTACTTTTTAAAGACCATTCCTTGCAAAACACTTGATGTGGCATTAAATTGGCATATGCCATATGATTTGTCTAACCAGACCTGGACTGTGTGTTTTTACCTTTCATGTTATATGGACAGATTTCATGTAAAATCAATGGGAAACTAAAGGTTTTGCCCTTCTGTTGCAAAATGCTTAAAACAGCAAGTGCCCTAAAAACCTGGTATCCCATTTGCACTGTAAAATAGAGCTACACTTGCCCTAGTGGGTGCTACTCTCTGCACTTAATAAATGACATTGTGATAATACAATTTAACTTGCAGTGTTAGCTGTTTCCCTTTAAAAGAACATGAGATTTCTTTAATGTGTGTTCTGTACATGAGGGAACTCGGTGCAGTTTTGATCTTATGGATGTTCTGTGAAACAGACAGGCCTGCTAGTGTGGGCAGACACTACACATACTTTCCAGTTCAGTTCTGTCAGTACCTCACTGTTCTGTTCTGCTATTACAGCACTAGACCTCTCTTGCACAGCAATGACTGATTGTGTCAAATATTCTGGATGCACTTCTAACGACTAGAAAGAGAGACCGTTCTCCTCAAGCTCATTTCACATCTGATCTGAACCTACTTCTCCAGAACTGAAAAGCCATAGATAGAATCTGCTGTACAACCTTTCTCTCACCAAGATTGATAGTGGTGTCTTCCTTATAAAGGCCAAATCCTCTCACCAGTGCCAAGTGTACATCACTGGCTACCTCTACACTTGGAGCTAAGGATGCAATTCCCAGCTTGCACAGACATGTATTAGCTGTCGTCAGTACAGTAGCCCTGGTAGCATTGGGGTGGCAGACGGACTAGCTGCCCTGAGTACACATCAGTGGGGCTTGGACAGGCTTGTACATGGGTGGCTAGCCCATGCCACTGCTTGCTGCTGCCTATGCTTCCACAGATATACTATTTTTGGTGCACTAGCTTGATGAGAACTAGCTGAAGTATGTCTATGTGAGCTGGGAATCATATATTTAGCTCCAAATGTAGACATAGCCACTGTGCTGGCTGCTGGGACAAATGGAATTCTCCGACTCTCCTCTGCCAGTCCCCAGCTGTACGTTACATAAGAATTCCACAGCTGATACTCCAGCCTAAGTGTTCTGGGGTCTTGCTTCCCCCTTTGCCCCTACGCGGAAAGATCGGAGGATCTGAGTAGTTGTAGATTCTTCAGCTACTCCTGACCTATCCTCCTGTGGCAGCAGCGGAGATCCCCCATAGACTTAAGCTTCACGGTGTGCAGGGGATGTGTACCTCCAGCACATTAGGTCCACAATGTGAAGGCCTCTCTGTAGCAATGAAGTTGAGAAAAGGCTTTTCCCCTGAAATTGCATTCCTGACTCAAATCAAACCAGTTTACTTAAACAAACAAACAAACAAACAAAAACTGGCAACAATTTGGGGTAAACACTATCTATGCATATTGAGCAAAGTTCTGCCATCACTCACCTTGTGCAACTCCACTGATTGCAAAGGAGCTGCCCGAGGTGAGAGCCAGTACAGCTGGGTCATTGACTATAGTCTTGCAGAAGAGCCACTGAAAACATCCGAGTACCCAATTCTGCTTTCATATATGTCCATGTAATCTGCTTATGTCAGTGGGGTTGCACAGGTGTAAATTAGAACAGAATTGTTCCCCAAGTATTGGGGAAGCATTCTAATGACGGTTTCATACATACATTTGTTCAGAGTCCCAGCAAACAATCTCCTTCTTTAATCTCTATGGACTTTGATTACATGCTAGCATAGCTATTTAACAAAAGCTCCCCTAGAAATGTTAACAAGCTTCCAGCATGGAAGATGGGGCACAAGGGAGATATGTGACTGCTGAGCTACACGCACAAAGCACATGTGCTCAGTAGATGTGCTGGCTGCACCAACACAGTGTGAAGATTTCCACATCATTCTCAGTATGGTGAGTTGAAGACCCAGCCTGCACCCAGATATGTATAGGTGGGAATTAATTGGAGGAGTACAGTGAGCATAGCTGGGGCAATAATGGAAGGATGTCACCTACGGCATGCTAATGAGTCAAACAAGTAATCAGTTTTGTGGCTTTGCTGCAAAGTAGAATTAAGGTTGCTGCACTGGGCTGGGATACCAAGAGCAATGGGGCGGCCACTCTTTCTCCACCTACTTCCTCCCCGTTGGATGATGAAGCCAAAGCAAAATCATGTATGTAGTTAGACATGATTAGATTCTGCATATAGCTCTGAACAGCGATAGCAAGATGTGTCATTGTACAGGAAATGATTGGTAGCTTGTATTATAGTTATACTTTAGTAAGATGTTGCTAGACAATCTCAGTCTGAAGGAGAGATAATTACACATGTTGTTGGACCTAAGTACACCAGTTCTCATTTTAACTGCTTTAGTTCAAAACAAATACAAAATGTCTGCATTTCCCACATTAAAATACCCTGTTGTTAAATAATGTATGTATTTTCATTGACCCTGACCTATTGGGCCTCCCTGGGTCACAGAGTGGATCCTTTCTTGCCCATTGATAATATGTGCTACAAGACAGCATAGACCAGGGTGGCCAACCTGTGGCTCCGGAGCCACATGCAGCTCTTCAGAAGTTAATATGCGGCTGCTTGTATAGGCACCGACTCTGGGGCTGGAGCTACGGGCGCCAGCTTTCCAATGTGCCGGGGAGTGCTCACTGCTCAATCCCTGGCTCTGCCACAGGCCTTGCCCCCACTCCACCCTTCCCGCCTCCTCCCCTGAGCCTGCCATGGCCTTGCTCCTCTCTCCTCTCCCCCAGAGCCTCCTGCATGCCACGAAACAGCTGATTGGGAGGTGCGGGGAGGGACGGGGAGGCGCTGATTGGCGGGGCTGCCAGTGTGTGGGAGCTGGTGGGGGACTGCTGACGTATTACTGTGGCTCTTTGGCAATGTCCATTGGTAAATTCTGGCTCCTTCTCAGGCTCAGGTTGGCCACCCCGGCATAGACCTTTATGCCACCCCTTCAATTTTGGATGACATTTGTTTCCAATATAACCTTCTACCCCAGCTTTCATACCATGGAGCCAAGACTCATAAAATAGTTCCTTCTTTCCATTAGGATGTGCTTATACAAGTCAGCACCACATGCTGGCTTTCTTCATATAGATTAAGAATATTGCTTCCATAATGCTTATAGTCCCAAATGGTCCAATTTATCATTCTGTCCTATCTTGCACTGCTGGTGTGCTAGTATACTCCACTATTATACCAGCTGATTCACTGGGCTTTGCCACACTGATAATTGGAAATGCAGCTATTCATAGTTGGATGGATAAGAACATGTGTATATTTAGATAACAAATCTGCTCTCCTTCCTCCTGTGGAGATATGAGGACATATACTGAGGACATATGCAACTAAGTATCATTATTTAATTATTTGTATTTCAGTAGTGCCCAGCTGTGCCAAGGTGCTCTATATACACACAGTGAGAGTCTGTTCTTGCTCTGAAGAGATTACAGTCAAAATAGACAAGACAGATAAAGAAAGTATCATCACCATTTCATAAAGAACCAAGGCACAAAGAGATTAAGTGATATACCCAAGGTCACACAGAAAGTCCACGGCCAAGCCAGCAACTGAACCCATGACTCATGAGTTTCAGTCCAGTGGATGAACTACAAGATCACCCTTTCAGTCTTAAATAGCCTTTGTCCATATCTGATGTGATTTTCCCTTACAGCCTGGGTAACAGTAGTTTCTTCTTGGTGGGTCCACTTCTGGAAGGTAAAATATATCTTTATATATAGACCTATTCTGACAGCACACACATGGGCTGCTAGGAGTAGAACCCTGGACCTTTAGGCACAAAAACATAGGCCTCCGTCACTTGAGCTAAGGTTCTCTTTTAGCAGACACCTTCCCCTATAATTCCCAATTTGACAGTAATAGGTCACACAACCTTCCTTTAGGCCATTCACTAAAGGTCAATTTATACACACAGGGTACATTACAGGGAGACTGGGGCAATGGTCTTTCCACAAGGCCAAATTTACTTTTTTTAATCTCTTTATGGACTTGCTTAAACCTTTCCATGCTTCATTAAATGGGGCCATCACACAACTAGATGGATTTCTTTTCTCAATTCAGCATTTATTTGGTAGCCATACACCCATAAAATGATTTACATATGTTGTATGTAGTGAACTATAGAGTGCAGCAGAAAAGTATAAAGGTACCATTCATTAAAAGCTGGCTTTGGTCTGTTTTGTGGGGGTCACTTTTATTTATACTGGGTGAACTTCACCCCTGTGCCAAGGGCCTGAATGAGTCCATACAAACCACTTAGGCCATACATACACTTCATGTTAAGAGCAGTTCTACTCTGAGTAGTGACTTTGTAAAATGGCACCTTCTTGTTGCATTGATCTGTTCCCAGTTTCTTATTTCCATAAACGCTACAGAGCCAGCACAGTTAAGAGAGGAGCTGGATTCTATCCTTTGTTGTTTACTACATTGTAATCTGTTACACCTGTCCAATCCCATTGAAATAATGCAACTTCGGTGCATCACTGAAGGCATTATTTGGCCTACAAACAGTGCTTAAAGTGTACCTGGTCAAAAGGAGTCACACAACCAGCAAATACAATTTCTACAACTAGAGCTGGGGGTGTCATTTCAGCCCTCCCTAAAGCCCCCTTTGATTGGCTGCTTCCCTCAATTCCTCTCTTCCAGGGGGATAAACAGCCAATCAGAGCCACTGTAGGCAGAACTCTCCCCACTCCACTCAGGAGCTGAAGCCATTCTTGGGACAGGGCAGGGGGAGAAAGGGGACCAGACCAGAGCCTACTAACTGATGGTGGCTCCGTTCCTCAGTTCACAGTCAAGCTGGAAGGTCATCTTGAGTGGGGTCCCACAGGGACCAGTTTGGGGTTTGGGTCTGTTCAATATGTTCATCAATTATTTAGATAATGGCATAGAGAGTACACTTATAAAGTTTGCAGACAATACCAAGCTGGGAGGGGTTGCAAATGCTTTGGAGGATAGGTTAAAATTCAAAATGAGCTGGACAAAATGGAGAAATGGTCTGAAGTAAATAGGATGAAATTCAATAAGGACAAATGCACTGAGGAAGGAACAATCAATTGCACATATACAAAATGGGAAATGACTGCCTAGAAAGGAGTACTGCAGAAAGGGATTTGGGGGTCATAGTAGATCACAAGCTAAATATCAGTCAACAGTGTAACACTGTTTCAAAAAAAGCAAACATCATTCTGCGATGTGTTAGCAGAAGTGTTGTAAGCAAGACATGAGAAGTAATTCTTCCGCTCTACTCTGTGCTGATTAGGCCTCAACTGGAGTATTGTGTCCAGTTCTGGGGGGCCACATTTCAGGAAAGCTGTGGACAAATTAGAGAAAGTCCAGAGAAGAGCAACAAAAATGATTAAAGGTCTAGAAAATGTGACCTATGAGGTAAGATTGGAAAAAATTCGGTTTGTTTAGTCTGGAGAAGACTGAGAGGGGCTATGATAACAGTTTTCAAGAACATAAAAGGTTGTTACAAGGAGGAGGGAAAAAATTGTTCTCCTTAACCTCTGAGGATAGGACAAGAAGCAATGGGCTTAAATTGCAGCAAGGGTAGTTTAGGTTGGACATTAGGAAAATCTTCCTGTCAGGGTAGTTAAGCACTGGAATAAATTGTCTGAGGAAGTTGTGGAATCTCCATCACTGGAAATTTTTAAGAGCAGGTTAGAAACAAACACCTGTCAGGGATAGTCTAGATACTTAGTCCTGCCATGAGTGCAGGGGCCTGGACTAGATGACCTCTCAAGGTCCCTTCCAGTCCTATTATTCCCTCCTCCCCACACCTTCTCCTCCTGTGAATATTGGGATGCTCCTCTGCTTCTCCCCCAGGAGGGACCCTGCTCTGGACCACCCCTGGAATTGTAGGAGAGGCAGAGGTGAGGCAGAATTCATGTGGTGGAACTGATGGGGGGCTGGAGAACAGGCAGAGGTACTTTCTCTCTCATTTCTGTAGGAAATGATAGATCCTTTCACTTTTTTCAGACCACTTTAAATAATGCCTTCAGAAACTTCATTACCACTGGTGCCACAAAAGAAAGAAAGAAAACCCAGCTTGCAGTAGATTCCAGGTTGCTTTTGTACGGCTGCCATATTTCTCTCTTGTAAACTGGGCACAGTGAATATGGAAATTGCCAAGAGATGATAAACATGGAACTCAACAATGCTGTTTTTACAAATCTGGATTTGTGAGCCACGTCCATCGCCATAGTATCTGAATGGAACATCTGTAGTATCTCATCAACTTTTCCAGAGGAGATGGGCACTTTAAATCTTTCCTAAGAGCTTGTGTAGTCATTCTCCACTGCACTGAACTTCACTGTAAGGTAGAACAACTAATTTTTGATGTAAACTGCAGGTCTTTTTTATGACTTATGCATGCACAAGAGCCATTTATATGAATAGAAACTTGTTAATGACATACCTTACAGTGTGCACAGCTCAAAAATAGAAACAAACCTGAAGGAGAATTTTCTAACCCATAACTTACAAAACCAACTGCATATATATATATATACTAGATTATTCTGGGTAATACTATATTGTATAATTCAACATAACCTAGTGTACAGTAATCCAAAGCATTTTACCCCATGTGAAGAGAAGTACTACTGTTCCATTTGCTAGTATAAAAACAATGAGTATTTAAGTCTAGCTGTACAGATCTTTTTGTGAGTAGAGATAGAATATATGTACATATTTGATAATCATATTCAGTTTTGCAAAAAGAGTATACTGCATTGATAGTGTTAGATATTTAGGGTAGGATTTGGGCACCTTGCTCCTTTAGGCCCCTTTAAAAATCCCACTCCTTTAATACTGTTAGCTTAACTTACTTTTTTAGATGTTCAAAGAGGATTTTCATTGTGTCACGGTTTGGCCTAGGGAGCTTCTGTAAAAGACGCCTTATGGACTTAACTCGAGTGCTGCTGTCTGGATTTTCTGATGGGGAAAAATAGAAAAAAAGCATAAGATTTGAGTGTCACTTTAGGATACTGTTTGCATACAGTTATGTCAGACATCTTAGTAACTTGAGCTTAAACTAGAGGGCACTGTTAACGTGGTTACAAGTGCAGCTATCTTAGAATGTCTTACCCCATGTGATACTGATGGAGAGCCTACACAATAGCTTACAAGGGATTGAAAAATCTTTCTAATGGTTCAGGAAACATTTTCTCATCAGAGAACTGACTTTGTATTCTATGCATTTATTTTAATAGGCCATTTGGATTCATACAAATGCAAATATTCCACGGCTGGCCTACTTGTGAATAGTAAGTAGCCTTCTTATAAAGTAGAGTTTCCTATTCTGGAACTACATTCCACCAGTGCACCAGGATCTGCACTGGACACCTCTGCACTGGACACCTTAAACTGAGTAACCATGTAATCTTTACTGTCTTGTTTTTCCTGTGCACTCCTCCAATGACCAGATTGGTTCCCTTTCTTTACCGCTAATCTCTCTATATCATGCTTTTGATTCCACACTTATGGATATTAATTTAATATTATGATTTAACTCATGCTTTCTAGTGATCTGCAGTTGGCTACACACAATTCGATTTTTTTAGCTATCTTCTAGAATTGGTTGTATTGGCACCATCATTTTTAACTGCCTTTTGGTAGGAAACAATTACCATTACCAATATACAATCAGTAACAAAAGAATATGGGACTAAGAATGTTACTGCTGTCTTGGTCGGGATAAGCATTGTAGTTTAGTGTGATTCATGGTTTCAAGGACATACGTTTTGCATATGGCTTATGCTTGTGATATTTGCATTTATTTGCATGAGATGTTGCTACTAAAACAAAGACGTACAACTGTGGTTTCATTTAGGAACAGATTAGATAAGGTGACAGTAGGCCTCATATAGAGAAAACATCTTGTAAGCTGCATGTTCTAGATAACCTGAGAATTCTTTTCTGATCTGATCATCTATAGCTTAACTATCATCTATAATTCTGAGTATATTTTAGTATTTAATATTTATATTGGTCTAGCATCCAGATTCTCCAGTCAAAGTTGAGCCCTCTTTGTGTTAGGTGCTGCATAAACCATATGAATACACAGTTTCTACCCTGTAGATTTTATAATCTAAGAAGCAAATTTATAGCACCACAGATCCATCATTTAAACTGAGTTAATTGTGCAATCTCTTCCTAGGAAGCTCAAAGTATTTTGAGAAAAGACTAGACCTCCGAATAATCAACATAGATTATTTTTTCTTTTCAAAATCTTCCATGTGAATATAGTTTCAGGGAAAGTAGCGAGACTGACAACCCTGGAGAACGAAGTTATCCACAGAACAGACATAGGCATGGGTGACAACAGACAGAGGTTTCTATGCACAGCCCTATCATTGTATTTTGACCATGATATCTAGGGACCCAACTGTACAGTGGAGAAGGTAGTTCAGTATCAGTGCTCAGTCAGTTCTTGGCCTCTCTGTTGAGGCTGCCAAAGTAGTGATTATTTTTGTCATGTGGATACCCTGTCCTGTGAGAATTGAATTGAAGATGCTATCCAAAACTGTATAAAATTATAGCAGGTATACTTTTCAACTGATATAACTCAACGGTAGTTTCCATTCTGTTTTCCAGAAAGCGTTCACTGGCCTTAAGCACAGATGCACCCACTCAGCTCAGGTGTGAATCTAGCCTAGGATTTTTAAAAAACAGAGTTATGAAAGAAGGTCAACACCACAAATCAAAGCACCTGATGCTTGCTTATTGTTGAGTGCTCAATACTTCAGGGGAAATGCAGTACAGGAAGGATTTATTATAGGCATCTATGGAGATGTTTTCCCGTCCCACACCCCCCAGGTTGATTTGCATAGATATCTACCTGGGTGTCACCCTCTATTCCAGAAGTGACTGCATTTCAGAGATCAGGGAAGTGACTCTTACACGGATATAATCCATGAAACTTTTAGCATTACATAAATGCACACTAATATTCTAATACCCAATCCCTTTAGAAAATGGAAAGTATGGACAGTTCTTTTTTAAAGGCAGACTCTGCCTCCTTTTTAAAGTGCATAACCAAAGACATGGCCAGGAGAAAATAGGATGAGAGACAGTTAACCAATTTCTAAAGCACAGAAATCCTAGAAGAAATGGTGCATAAAATTATTTTATGAATCAGCCTATTCGTTAATTGTTAGCCTATTGTAAAAGAGGAAAAACAGGCAACATGTGGTAACTTTAGTCAGCATTTCTGAACAGGGAATGATAAACACCTCTGCCTGGCTCTGGCATTTATCAGTACTGAGATATTATTACCACATAGACTCACAGCATGGTTACTGTTATCATCGAAAAAAAGAGCCAGCTAATCTTAATGGTTTGTAAAGCCGTTACCTGCACTGGTCTGACATTTATCATGATCATTTTACCACATGGGTCCTACATAGCAAAGGTATTTTATCTGGAAGGGACATCACTATGAATTATTATTTGCAGCTAGGTAGAAAATTGTATGTTGTAGATACCTTTTCTCATTATAAATCACAGTCACATTTCACCATTTCCCACACAAAGCTGCTGAGCCCAGAATTTTTGCCACAATGCTTACTCTCTCTACCTTTTATAGTTCCATGAAAACATTGGGTACTTTTTCATTAAAATGCTTGATGTTGTTTTTTTAAATGCTACACATGCTTGATTTTTTTTGGATGTGTTAAAGACAATTTTCTCCAACTTTATAAACTGAAGTTGATAAACTGTCTACTTTTTTAAAAACCTTGTTCCTGCTTCTATCTTAGCGGCCAGACTTGTCTCTGCTCTTGACCTTGTCAATGCAATATTTAAGAGTAGATCGGATGTAAGTCCTTATGCTTGATTTTGAAATACCTATGCATTTTCTTCTCTGCCTGAAATCCTTGCGTTCCACTTTAAAGCCACTGAAGATTTTCTCCCTTCATTTTCCTAATTGGGAAGATTTTTTTCATGGATGCCTCTTCATCAAACTAAAAAGAAGGGGGAGGGAAATCCTACCTGAAGATTTGTGTAAATAGTCATCCAAGAGGTATCACCAAACTATCTGTTGCCTAATGAAGCCCAGTAATTTACAGTACAAAGAAAGAGAAGACATTTTGTAGATCTGACACTTCTTTTTTGAAACTCTAAGGCTAAGTCCAGAATATGAAATAGACTAATTTTTTTAAGTTAAAGTAGCACAAAGGTACAACTTGTAATTGCAAAAATAAAAAAAAATCCCTGTTAAAAGATTATCAGTAAGTTCTGGAAAGTTCTGTTTTCTTTTCTCTAAACTGTTTCAATAGGAATAAAAACAACCAAAAATTACACACACACATAATAAACAGGGAGAACATTTAGCCCTTCCCCCCCTTTTTTTATTTTAGGATAAACATGGAAGGAGAATGTAACAATTTTAGCAAATTAAGATAATTTCATGTGAATTGCAGAAGGCATTTTTATGTTGCTAGTACATATATTTAGAAATTGGGTTCCTGTATTTAAAAATAAGGTTCTCTTTAAGAAAGCAAGACTGTAGAGATGCTCTTGTTTATATTTAAATGAAGAATGCATTAAACAAGCTACAAAGCATTTAATATTATATAGGCTCTTTTGAAAATGAGCTTTGGATAAACATTTGAACATGGAAGAAAACATGATGTGCCTGTAACATTAACTGTGGCTGGGTGAAAATGAACAAAGAAAGTAACCTTTAGCTTTTATGTCCATAAAGAATACTTAAACAAATCCCATTGAATCTTTCTTTTAATCATTAATTTTAAATGGACATAGCTATTTACAACAAACCACTTTGTTTTAGAACAGGAAGTCCAAGGTTTATCTCCAATAACTCACATTTTCTAGGAAGGGATGTATGTCTCTAACCTGACATGCATTCATTATTTTGCAAGGTACTGGAGTCTGACCTTTGACCCTCCTCAGACCTGCTGCATTATTCATGCCTGACTTACTTTGTGTAGTTTTACTACAGTACCCATTTCCCTTTACCAGCAGCTTCAGTTACTTGTTCATGTTTAACGTTAAACTGGCATTTATGGCTCACATTAATGCTTAATTTTATTTCAAGCCATCATCTCTTCTTTTTGTCCTGTTGAACCGAACTGTGTTGTGTGGCTGGGGAAAAGGCGCTATATGATTCTGCATAAAATATTGCACTACTGAGCTGTCACCAACACTAAGATTTTTTTTAAAAAGCGTGTTTCCCTCCTCGCTTTTTATATTGCACTGCTCACCATTTTTTTGAGAAACTTTATGCTGTGTTCAAAATGTCACACGCTATTGCTACAGCAAATTCCGTAACCAGAGACTACGTCCAACAATTCACACAATTGATTCAACTGCCAGGTTTTGTTTTTGTTTTTTGTTTAATCAGAACTGAGTAGGTTAGGTGGATTTTTGAGTGCTAATGAAATTGTGAGACTTATGGTGCTGGCTACTGCCAGCCATAGTGTGGGCAGACGCTCTGCAAGCTTCCCCACTGTGTTGCTGTGCAAGCATCCCTGCTGTTATGTTTGCTATAGTTTTAATGTCTGTGAAAAATTCCTGATGAAACTAAATTATGTTATGCTCTCTTGTTTATGTAAATAAAATACCCGATTTGGCCAGTTTGTCCTGCCCTTGCCCATTTTAGAAGCTCTCCCATAGTACAAGTGCTTAACTTAACCCCAAATCCTATCAACTACCTCTGTATTATCAGGATATGAGAATTTACTTAAAACAGAATGCACATTGGGCTTCATTTTTCAGTGGTGCTGAGTGCCCACCTCCCCAACTGCCATCAGTCGATTTCAGTATTCAGAACAAGGACCACTGTGGTTAAAAAAAATGTGAAGTTAGATTTTTTAAAAAAAAATCAGATTCCTCATATAATTTGAAAAACAAGGATATTTCATCTTGTGTAACATTAACGTCTCAATCTTAATCATCTGCTATAGACAATGCAAACCTTATTGCATATATACATTGTAAAATACTACTACATTTTAAAAAATCCATAAGAATGTGCAAACTAACTAATGCTTGCTATAAGGAGAATAAATCAATTCAGACCACAAACTGGTTACTTTTTATTCATGCCTCAGAAATAGATGTTGCAAAAAATGAACATTACAAGAAACCTTTTTATATATCCAATTGATGAATTCACCAAATGTGATACAGAGTGGAGTTTTCAATGAATATTCATACAACTCTTGCAATCCATTAGCAAGACTTAAGACAATGAGTTTGCAACTCAATCCCATTTAACAAAAATATATGTGGAATTAATGGGGAAAAACAGCACTTACAAAACTTAAACTTTAATGTATCAAACTCCAGGTGCCAGAGTTTGAGGGAAATAACCAATAATAGTCATTTTTTACATATTTGATGGGACTGATTATGCAATGTGCAACTCTAAATGGCTTATAGCACATTGTAGCATGGTTCCATCCCATTGGCTACAGTAGGGTGCAGGCAGATGGATGACAGTGACAAGGAGAGAAGTGCTTTTGCTTAGCCGTGCGTTAAGATGCCATCCAGAAGCTCTGTGCACTGCAGACACTTCATTAGGATGCCAGGATAATGGTAAACTACCACTCAGAGTGACACCCCATTTCCTGCTTACTGAGCTCTCCAACCTCGGCAGATGTCAACAATCTCACAGTGCTACAGACCAGACCTAACTTTCCAGTCACTTTGACTCCAATTTTTTCCCCCTTAACAGTGCCATACATTACATGCAATATGTAACAGCAAATACTAAACGGAAGACAAAATTTGCTGCTCTAATTATAACAAAGCAGCATCTGACTTAGGTACTGTATGTTCAGAGTACATACAATCAGCTGGGCATTATAAAAGAGAGATGCTCTTTGTTAGTCAGTTTTAAGGGTTAATTAGACTTAGGACTTTAATAATAACAGTTAAAGTCTGATCCCAGTAGAGACGATTGTGCTTCATGACTAGTTTCCATTTAAATATGAAGAAAATTTGCGGAGCTCTTTTCTGATAGATTTCATATTCAGTTTCAGCCTCGTGCATGGTTTTCTGTACAGAAAGAGCAGACTTGAGCATCTGGATGGTGTGATATTTTCTCTGCAAATGCACAACTCGTGGCCGTCACATACCTCCCTAACAGCAGTTATAGCCAACAGAGAGTCTGTGCTACAATACTTAACCTATACTTCTTTCCAGAGATGCAAAAATAGCTACTTATCCTTTTAAAAATGATCTCCAAAATTAAAAACATTGTTTAAAAGGCCCCAAATCATAATGTAATTTTTCCCTGGTCCAAATTTTATTTTTCAATCCTCTGTGTATCTATAAACAGACTCTCCCATGAAAGAATTATTGATGTTTTTGAAACCAGAAATCCCTATTTACTTTACAAATGTTGCATTTAGAATATTTCTTTGTGGGCCAGGTTGATGTTTTAGCAGGAGTGGTCTGGACTGCCACAAAGATAACCGAGCATCTTATTCTCTTTGGAAGGGGAAAGAGCACGACAAGGCAGCACAGTTAGCCACAGAGAGCTTTCTGTTTGCTCAGAAGAGTGACCCCTCCCCAAGCCTGTGTTAAGGAATGACTTTGATTGGCATTCTAGTCTTCCCAGAGTTGTGTGGGGTGGTATAAATGTGAATAATAGAAGTGGGTTAAAAAAGAAGAAAAAATAGTAAGGATTCTGAGGAATCTATTTGGGATGAGATGAGACACGTTTCCCCCCCACTCCCCCACCCCTCGTTCTCCTTGCCTGGAAATTAAGATGCTTACAAAGAATCTTTACAAAACAGCTGGAAACATGGGGCCAAATCCTGAAGTCTTTCCTAAGATATTATCCATTCTTACTTGGGCAAAACTCCCATTGAAACAAGCAGAAATGAAGAATCTGCACTTGCTGATGTTAACAGGATATTACCACGGCCTTCTGTGGGAACAGGTCTGGGTCCTAAGGGAGAACTTTAGGATTGGATCCATACATGATAAAAGCAAATATTTTTTACTTGATTAAAATGTAAAGTTGTGATTATTTTAAAAATCTGTTTAAAATGCACTGAAAATATTTTTTCAAATACGCATTCCCATAACATTTTGCTGCACTATGACCTTTGGTCTGATGTCTCCTAATTCTGCAGAAGGTTAAGAAGGGAGATACCTCATATGTGCTAATACTGGCCATATTTGGGGATTAGAAGTTTCAAGATTTTTAGGAACAAAAGAAATATGCACATTTGATTCTTTTCCCCATCCAAATTATTTTTAAAAATCCAACAACAGTAAACAGTATCTCCCCAAGGGAGATTTAGATTTGAAGACTGTTCATTATATCATTTGAATAAGACTAGACCTGGCCTTTTGACTTTGAACCACTACCAAATTTCAGGCTGTGAGGAAATTGTTCTACATTTCCTGACAAATTGAGTTAAACAGACATTAAGTGGGCTTTAAGAAAACAAATGGCCATCTTTATCACAGGTGGACACTGATGGCTTAATGGGGCCTGGGCTGATTGTATCACTTCTAATGGCTTGACGGGAAGCATTAGGGTTTTTGCATAAAGAACTGGCATTGCGAACCCTGCTAACACAGACCTGTCAAGCGTTCTGTATCCCTTTGTGCATGGAAGCAGATGTTTGTATGTATACTATGAACTGGCATTAGAGCAAGCGACAGATGCCTGTATGAATGCCAGGTTTGTGAATTTTTACAGCAGGAGCATGTTCTGAGGAAGTGCAGCCCTGCCCTCTATCATAGGTAATTCCCACTGGAACTTACTAAATCCCAGCTATGTTTTCATTATTTGGTTTTCCTAGCAACTGGATGAATGTATCTGTCCTGAAAATGTAAGATGAGAATGCTACCAAATTCTTACAGATTTGCAGTACTGGGGCTGTTTTGAAGTTATTATTTTCTGTAATTTCCGTTGCACCCTGTAATCTAAACCAACATTCCTCAAAGGGGAAAGTGGTATTATAGCTATCTAATTAAAACGAGTGTTAATGTTAGCCTGGTAACCATTCCCTCCTCTCCCTGCCAGTCCCCTGCCCCCCGCCCCCCCAACAAAGGAAAAAAGAAAAAAAAAAGAAATGCTGAATTAGATTCAGAGCACTTCATTGCCTTCCACGTACAGAATTTACACTGTAGTTGTCTGTCAACAATACGAACAGGTAGCTTGCAGTCCATTAAACAAACACCGTGCCCCCCTCACTTTTATTTGACATTTTATTTGGCTATGACAAATGAGCAGCAGTTGGATTATAACATAATTTGTCTTGTCTTTATTACCAGCACAAAGGACACCATTCATTAATTATTCTGCCGTTGCAGCTTAACACTAACTGGAAAGGTCCCTCTTCGGACAGATGGCGGGGACGATGTTATTTATATCAATCAGCCAAAATCCTCAACAAGGATTACTGTTCCTGAGACTAAATGATTTATTTCTTTTTACCTCACCCTCCCTCAACCCCTTCTGCTTTCAGAGATTTCTCTATAAAAACAAAATTTGATAGGAATCTTAAAGCAAAGCCATATTTAACCTGTTAGCTTGCAAAACAACATGCATGTTACATCAGTTTAACTACACGACATTAGTTGCATATTTTGAACTGTTTTAGCCTTTTTTTCATCTTCAACTCCACAGAAAAAAGATTAACTGAGGGTCTTGGAGCAGCAAGTTCAGCAAAAGTTTGCCTTTTCTGTAACACCATACTGCTGTTGTCCCCAGAGACCACCAGGATCAGGAAATGGTGCCAGCTGTCAGGATTTCTGTCTCTGATAAGATGAGATGACCCACCTTATTACAGAAAGACCAGCAATAGACCTTTTGCAAGATGAACTAGGATGTTTCGTAAAATTCCAGGCTAAACTGAGGGTCAAATCATACATGAGACAGATGCTCATCTATTCCTACTGGATACAAGTCTTTATTCAGTATCAAGGGATGGAGGGGTTTTACTTTACTTGCTCTGTCTTGTTAATGACTCTGCCCAACACATAATCAAACAGTAATAATTTCTAGAGACTGAATCCATATGCAAAAATCTTCTGAACGTCTTTTACAGGACTTCTGAAATGGTGCCCTTTCTTATAGACATACTCTTTGGGAAAGAAATCCATACGGATTGTTATATCGCATGAGGATTAAGACATTTAAAGTTTTATCCAAGTTGCACACTCTGTTATAATAAAGACTAAAACACAGAAACTTTTATTGTCTGCAGAAATTATTGGTATAACCTTGCTATCCTGATTAGTTTGCAAATATTAAAAGTCCCATCAAGACAAATATCAGCAACATGCAAATACCCTTGCAGGTTGTGATTAAGATTTTAAATGTATCCTTTTGCTTTTAGTTAATGAAAAACAAAGTCTTGGAGGATCTAAGTTGTAATTTATTAAACATGAAAGGCTCCTTGATGAAATATAGAAATGAGATATATTTTGCATTTCAAAGATTTAAGCTGACAACTTACTTGCATGCAAATAAGAGCAAGATTTGTAAAAATATTTGAAAAGAAATTATTCCTGAATGTACTTATTACAATAATGTGGCATGTAGATAAGAGAAACACACAGCATTAAAAGACATTCATTTCTCCAAAGTCTTAAAATTAGCTTCTTTCTGCCATTGTGTATTAATGTTCTTCTTCAGGAATGCAGCATATTAAAGAACTGAACAGAATTAGTAATAAATTTGTTAATTACAAATTTAAGCAACACAACTGCGTTGTTTCCCCAATATGTTTTTTTCAAAAGCAGAATTGCTAATGCATTTTAATCATTTATGTGTAAACATTTGAGGATAAAATATTCTGAAGTTTATCAATTTCAAGAGCTGTTTATTTGCTGGCAAAATAGGGCATGTTATACAACATATATCTTATCATTTTTGCTCATCAAATCCCCATTTGCTGAATGCAAATTTCTCTGGTCTAAGTGCTCTTGCACCTCAATTTAAATGAATAATAGGATAGACTCTATTAAAATCGGTTTAAGGTTGCCATGGGTGACATATCAGTAGGGTTAAAATGAGAAAAAAGGTCACAGAAGCAGTCCTTACAACCTGTTTTTTTATCATAATGAAGCATATGTAAGTATCTGTGTAGGTTTAACAACAACATATGGAAATTGGAGACAATACTTAGTTTGTAGATCTTTTCAATTTATTTTTTAGACAACATATTCCAAAACAAATGAATGTAAAATCACAGTACCATCAATAACCGGGAATGTATTCAGTTGCATTGAAAATTGGAGAGTAAGCCCCAGTGCAGTAACATAGTACTCTGACAGATTGTGGATTTGTAAAAATAACAGAGAAGTCAGAAGAATACTGTATTTTGATTGTAGCAAATCCTTCATTTCAAGGAACCAGCAAGGTACTCTAATCATATTAACAAAGAAGCCAGAAACTATACCAAAACACCTCATTTAAGAAGATTTTTGAGTCCTCGGCTAACCAGATTTATGGGATTATGCATGCAGTTAGTTCATAAGTATTGAAAATATTACCACTTCACAAGGAAACCTTCCTTGATCGATCTCTTTTTTGTGTGTGTTGTAGTCTTATCCTGTTTAAAGCTGAACAAATAACACTACTGACCATTTTGAAGACTTGAGGAATAAAATAAAATCACAACTTTTCTGAATTTTTGGATCTGTTTTAAAAGTCAAAATCTATTTGTTAAGGTACTACACTTATTGCTGACTTTTTATATTATTTATGTTTCTCATTTGGATTTCACAGAATCAGATTTTTGTTACAAGTGTTATATTTCCTCTCTTTTTAACCTATATTAAAAAGAAAATCTCCTTATTTGCTAAGGTTACAGTGTTAGTTTAATTTTCATAGGAACAGTGGAATATGATGAAGCGAGTAACATTTACCAAGTCATTAGTTTTATGCAAACTAGGAAGGAAGATGAAAGAAAAAAATATCAATTATTTATAGATTGTTAAAATGTATCTTAGTGCAGTGCTACTGTATAGAAATGACAATTAGCCAAACTTACCTTCTATAATTAATAATGCATACATTATGCTCTTTGGGCAACTAATCACCAGTTCTACAAATTTGTTTGACACTCTTGAAAATACCTATCACATGGGTTTAAAAAAAAAATAAAAGGAACAATGCTCTGCCATTCATGGCCAACTTTAAAAGGCTTTCTGCTATCCCAGAAGTGATGAGTGAACAAAATGATGATCTATAAATTGCTTGACTACGTGAATGAAACATAAGATTACAATCCAAACATTCCTAACTAAAGAACTCCCAAAAGACCAAATTCAAAATGTAAGCTTGATACAATCTATTACATTTAGCAATATCTTTGTGGATACAAACTTAACTCTTAAGAAGATCTGTCAGAAGAACTTCCTGTTGCCTGCAGATCTCTGAGCATAAACAGGCAAGCAAGTCACATTACATGTCCTCTTTTTCCTGTTCCACAAATTTGAGTATGATAGATCTGGCTGTGGGAGGGGCATATATTCTATAATGTTGCTTCATCAAAGAGTAGGTTCTGAACCCCGTATTCTGCTGAAGTAAAGAACGATAACAGAATCAGCAACGCTAATTCTGTGTTCTCTCACTCCTTGGGGACATGCACAATTCTTGTGATAATGAACCATAGACTTCACTATGCGGTCACAGGCATCAAAATATGGAAAGATTATGCCGTGTTTGCAATGGGGAAATGTCATGTGTGGCTTCCTCATCCATGATGATATCTATTAGGCTCCTCTGTGAGGTGTTAATTTTTAAGGGGGTGCTTAAAATAATTTTTACTACATATTTGGTAGTCTTCATATTGAAAAACTAATCTTTGGATGTTAAGACATGTGGCTACTAGCATTGGTTTCCTGTAGATCTGAATGTCACCACAGTTTGTAGGTTTCTTGGAAAACATATTTTCCAGTGATTGCCCTCGTGATTGTTCATGTTTGTTTCGTGATCTTTATCATAGCAGATATATACGTGACTGGCTACACCTATAGGTAGGTCCATCCATTTCTCTAATGGCTTTTGGTTTGCAGTAGCTTTTACACACCAGTTATTCATTCTCAGTGGTTTCTGTGCCTGATATAGACTTCATTTAAAACAGATTTAGGATGGCAGGATGTAGAAGAGTGCTGCACTTAGGAAAAACACTACCTTGTGGTCAAATCACCTGTTATATGGAGATTTAGACTCAGATCTTAATATGGCGAGCAGCTGCCATCAACCCCTCACTGAACAATGGACTCATCCAGAGAGAGCTTATCTTCACACTGAGGGTCAGATAACTCACTATTTCTACTGAAGTCCTTGGCTTTGACCCATGGACCTCATGGGGGATTTTCACTTTTAATTTTCTCCTGAAGATCCTTCTTCCTCATTCACCTTCCTTCATAACTCATGTTCTAGTTTCAGTTATTTCAACTAATACTTTATAGCTGTATTAAGGTGGAGTGGCAAAAAGAAGTTTTTGTGTAACAGATTATTAGATGCCTCACAAACAGGCATATTTCTGTCATACTAAGTTCTGCACTGGTCATTGGCTACCTGTTAATACACAGGAAAAAGAAGAAGTATTTTACTGTCACAGAGGATAACACAGAATAATTTTTCCTATGGTTTTATTTGAAATAAGAATATTCTTTGCATTAATTTGTGGATAGTCTTGCATGTATAAATATTAAGGCATTGCCAAATATTCCAAGTATCCCTCCATGGCAAATTGTCTTTAAATACTGGCAGGTTTTTTTTCCTTTTAACATTTACTTGTGGACCAGAAACACTTTCAGTCTATTGCCCCTGGCCTTCTGTGAGAATGTTAGTTAGTAATGCTCATAAAAACTCAATTCATCAATGTGAACATAATTTGCTATGAACAGAAAGCTCACAAAAGGGTGAATTTGTCAGATAGACAGGTGGCCTGAGATCTCTCCCTGATACTGAATGATATGAATAATAGATTCTGGTAAATGTATGCCAAGACTTGAGCTGTAAACACAGCTGCCTCCATTCCCTTCCAGAATAACAGCTTCGAGAACGAAAGCCCAGGAACCACAGTTCCACCTGAGGACTAAGCTTGTGTACACACGCACACACACAAATGCATATGCACGCTCACGAACAAAACAAGTGTCATAAAAAAAAACACAGCTAGTTGTTTCTAACCTCATTCTCAAACCCCAGCCATGAATGCATTTAACATATGTGAAGATTACAACATTTAAAAAATGTTATAATCTTCAAACTGCTTAATTTTGCACCCATTGAGTCAAAGGGAAAACCTCAGATAGCTTCAATAAGTTCAGGATCAGGCCCAAAGATAATAAACTTTGTGATATTACTGCTTTTCATGTAAAAATAAACATCTTGGCTCTCTCTGTACAAACATTAGTTAGGTTAAAATCATCTGAGTCCTGCAAAACGCTTTGTCTTCTAGACTGTAGTACTTTTTAAGGCTCATGCCTACTGTAACTTTTCCAATTTTAGCTGAATTTTTCAATCATTAGTTACAGTGCCCAGAGCATCTTAGGAAGAGATTGCATGTGCAAAAGTGCGCTTTGTACTTCCCTACTGCTCTGCTCCTGGGCTGGTATCCAGGTGTATATTAGAGCAGCCTTCAGGCTGCTCTAAATTAAGCCAGCTTCCTTTGGCCCCAGGGGATGACTACAGCATCCATGGTAGCAGTAGTTGGTAGAAAGCAGAGGACAGGACATAGGAATTGTTATGCTGGCTGTAAACCACTGAAGGATTTCCCCACCTCAAGGAGGAACCTCTTGTGGCCAGTTACACCTGTTTACAGATTCTACCAATGATGTGGCTCAAAGTGGCTGTGACACTCTTGAGAATCTGGGTTTTATAATCTATTTTCTAAATCCTTGCCAGGCACTGCACATACATAGAAGAGGACTGTAATATATTTCAGAGTATTGTGGGTGGTTATCGTGTTTGTTTTGGTCTATCAAGCACTTTTATCTTCATAATTCTAGTTGTGCCCAGAGCTTATCAGAGTTATTCTTCTGCCAAACATGGTCAATGTTTCCTGTATACTTTGACCCATATAGGTCTGAAATAAGGCATTTTCCCACCCCCACCCCAAGGTGAGCCTCATTTTGGCTTCTCGGCACCAAGTGGGCTCCCTAGTCACTTCTTCACTGGAAATAACAAAGCCCAGCAAATGAACTGGGGATTGCATTATCTAAAGCTGATGCATGTTTGTTCTGATATTTGTTATCTAGGGAGAATGTTCTTTATAATGAGTTGGCTGAGGTGCGGGACATGTTTTTTGCTCTGCACTCAGAACTGAAACATCCTAAAGCTCCCAAAATGTGACAGAATATGAGGTATTGATGGCAAAAGGGAAGTTTTTTGAATAAATGAGAATCATTGTCAGAATAATGAAAGAGAAATGAGCTATGATTTAATCTGTTTTCTAGCAATGTCACAGAGGAGCTATGAGACAAGCTATCTGCAAAATTCAGAATCATTACCCATACAAAGCCATTCATACACGTTATGACTTTGGGCAAGTAGAGGGGACATGGACGTGCCAAAAAACTGTATGCAGATACTTCACTATTAATTACACATTTACACAAGTTCACACACCTAAGTAATTCCACAGTCAGTTGACTGTAATTTAAGCTCACTATGATATTAGGCCCAGCACTGCCTGTTTCTGATTGTGGCATGTGCACTTGGCTTACTCCCCCCCATTTCTGGTGAAACTCCAATCTTTTCTGGATATCCATTGTAACTGTGGAAGATATACAGATCCAGTGTTTTGCATTTTTTGGAGGACAGAATAAGCCAGTCAGATCCATGGCTGTAACCCACCTATCATACATATTACCCCGGGACATGTATAGCAAACTTGGATAGAGAAAAATCACAGGTGTAGTGGCCTAGCAGAAAAGTGTCAAACTGTTTTAGTGCCTTGGAACAAGGTATGAACTGCTGTCCCAATTACACTGATCCTCCGCATATATTCTGTAGCCGGGGTGTGAGCACTGAGCATGTAGAAGGGAGAGGTGGTTACATGGATGCTGCTGCCTCTGTCACCTCCACAGCTAAGATCTGATAGCTGTGAAGGTTGGAGGAAGGTATGTCAGGAGTAGTGAAGAGGAGGTAGAGAAACAGCTGCTTTATATGTTCCCTTCTCAGGGCAGATATAATAGACAACTTATAGCTGCCATCAACAGTGGTAATATCTCCTCTGTGACTTTGCTACAGTGCAGAAGGGGTTTAGGATAGGCAGCTGGAAATGGGGCTCAGCCACAAAGAGCACAACATGGATTAGAGCTCAGCTGCCATTGCTACAGGCAATGTAAAATGGCAGGAGCAGGTAAGAGCCACAGGGAAAGGCCTCCCTGAACCTATGTATTTCAGACAGTATGTAAGAAATGGCAGTTCTGATCATTGGCTTGTCTCCTTTGCACCATCTCTGCTTTAGTGGCTGACAAAGCAGTAGAATGGCAGATGCTAAGGACTGATGGAGCTCTTTTCCCTTCACAGTGCAGATCTGAGAGTAGCATAAGTCCGTAAAATAAGCTATCTTCAGGGACCACCTGTGAGGGAAAGAAGCCGATAATCCAAAGGATAGTGCAGCTATTCTGATCACCAAGTTAGTAAGGAAGAGCTCAGCAGCAGAGGCAAAAATAACAGCAGCAACAGCAGAAGATGGACCCCCCAATGTATGAGGTCATTGTCAGTAGACTTCTTGCGAATGCTTGAATCTATGGATACAGGTGTGATGTTAACATAGAATCATAGAATCATAGAATATCAGGGTTGGAAGGGACCTCAGGAGGTCATCTAGTCCAACCCCCTGCTCAAAGCAGGACCAATCCCCAATTAAATCATCCCAGCCAGGGCTTTGTCAAGCCTGATCTTAAAAACTTCTAAGGAAGGAGATTCTACCACCTCCCTAGGTAACGCATTCCAGTGTTTCACCACCCTCCTAGTGAAAAAGTTTTTCCTAATATCCCAACCTAAACCTCCCCCACTGCAACTTGAGACCATTACTCCTTGTTCTGTCCTCTTCCACCACTGAGAATAGTCTAGAACCATCCTCTCTGGAACCACCTCTCAGGTAGTTGAAAGCAGCTATCAAATCCTCCCTCATTCTTCTCTTCTGCAGACTAAACAATCCCAGTTCCCTCAGCCTCTCCTCATAAGTCATGTGTTCCAGACCCCTAATCATTTTTGTTGCCCTTCGCTGGACTCTCTCCAATTTATCCACATCCTTCTTGTAGTGTGGGGCCCAAAACTAGACACAGTACTCCAGATGAGGCCTCACCAATGTCGAATAGAGGGGAACAATCACGTCCCTCGATCTGCTCGCTATGCCCATACTTATACATCCCAAATTGCCATTGGCCTTCTTGGCAACAAGGGCACACTGCTGACTCATATCCAGCTTCTCGTCCACTGTCACCCCTAGGTCCTTTTCCGCAGAACTGCTGCCTAGCCATTCGGTCCCTAGTCTGTAGCGATGCATTGGGTTCTTCCGTCCTAAGTGCAGGACCCTGCACTTATCCTTATTGAACCTCATCAGATTTCTTTTGGCCCAATCCTCCAATTTGTCTAGGTCCCTCTGTATCCTATCCCTGCCCTCCAGCATATCTACCACTCCTCCTAGTTTAGTATCGTCTGCAAATTTGCTGAGAGTGCAATCCACACCATCCTCCAGATCATTTATGAAGATATTGAACAAAACCGGCCTGAGGACCGACCCCTGGGGCACTCCACTTGACACGGGCTGCCAACTAGACATGGAGCCATAGCAAGTACCAGCTCATGCCAAAGCCACTAGACTCCAGCTGAACACTGACACATGGATAGCTGGAAACCAGTCTGGCTCACCTGGCTGATAGCACTGTTAAATAAGATGTTAGGTTAATAAGAATGTGTTTAGACTTTACGAAATGCTTGTAAATTGCTGCATGTGTTAATCTCACTTAACATCTGTACTCCATGTTATAAGGTTATATTACGTGTTTGCATGTACACCTCTGTAACTCACCAAACAAGAAACAAACATTACTTAATGTAAAGGCACGCTTCCCACAGAAGGAGTTAGGTCCTACCCACATGAAGGCCCACTGAAACCAAATGAGCCATTTTGAAACATCAAAGGACAAAGACTTTGTTGATTGCTTCCCCCCATAATCATGAAGAGGAGATGTGCATGAGGACTCTAGGGGAAGGGAATAAATATCCCTGACCAGAAGAAACTGGATCTTTACGCTGTTGGGACTTTGAGAGGGCAAGATTTCTACACATAAGCAAGGGATCCCCAGCTGCTTAGCTTGGGTTACCCATAGAGGATATACAGAGCTTGCATATTACAGCAGCTTCTATTACCTTTTGTAACCTAAGACCATAACTCATGTGTGTGTGTATGTGTGTATGTTTACCTGCTTTAACCTTGTAAATAACTCTCATTTCTTTCTCTTAGTTAAGAAATCTTTAGTTAATTTAGCATAAGCTTGGCTACAAGTGTTGTCTTTGGTGTAGGATCTAAGGCGCAATTGACGTGGAGTAAGCGACTGGTCCTTTGAGTAACTTGAATATTGTGATTTTTCGTGTAAGAGACCATCTATCACAAAGACAGGGTGGCAAGATAGACCGAGGTATCCAAAGGACTGTCTGTGACTCCATGTTAAGGCTGTTATAGTGCTTGAGGAATTCACACTTAATACTTGGTTGGTGAAATCTAAGCATATAACTTACAACCAGTGTTGGCTTGGTGCCCTGTTTCTTAACAGCCTGGGGAGGTACTCATGCTCCTGAGCCACTCCAGACAGCTTGACAACAGGCTTGTCTACTGGGCCAGAATATTGCTGTGAGGCTAGACCTGGGGTTGCAACTGGAGTCTGACACTTCTGTGATGGCATGGTAAATTGCTGTGAAGCCAGCTTATGATGTAAATGGTCTAGAGATCTCGGTTGTTCACCAATGTGTGGAACTGGGGTTAATGTACAGGGAAAACCAAATGGCATTTCATGCTGCTCATGTAATACTTTCCCAACACTGCACTGGTGTAGTTTGGAATCTTACAGATCTGCCTACATTTGCACAGCATAAAAAGAAAAAAATATGCATAACATTCATATATCCAATGTTTATGTCAATTTTAGATGCAAAACTGGGCAATCCACTACTCAACTCCCCAAATCTATCAGCTCTCCCCATTAGTTGCCTTCACACAAATGCATCACTCTTCTGCCTATATTCCATTAATTCTCCCACCTCTTCAGTGCATTAATTTTTCCTCCACCCCATTCCATTAATTTTTTCTCTTCCACTGATTTAATTCTGCTCTGAAATCCATTAGTCTCACTTCCTGCTCCCACCCCATTAACATCCCCAACAAGTTCCTCTGTTCCCTATCTCTGTCCCTCAGTTCTCTTTCTCAGCCAGTTCTAATTTCCCCTACCCTGTCTCTGTCAATTAATCATCCCTTCCAAATCACCCATTCTACACCTAGACCACTTTCTTCCTAATCTCACTCCCCCTCAAGTCTGTCAGTTCGCTCCTTCCTTTTAAGTACGTCTCCCCCTGGTTCTCCCACATACCCAAGATGGTGTTATGCTCCTTTGGTAGTAGCTGCAGTAGCTCTCATTGCTGCTCTGGACTCCCTCTCCTTCTTGAGACAGCTTTTCAGTGCTTCCTACCCTGGGCTCCTTCACCACCTGGTGGGTCTCTCACTGCAGGAGTAGAGAGGAACCAAGGACAAGAAGAGAGCCTGACTGGCTGTCAAGGTCCAAGAGAGAGAGGAGGAAGTCTCGGCCACAGATTCTGCTCACCTTGGCAGCTGCCCAAGTAAGCCAGAGACTCAGAGTGGGGGGCTTGGGCATCAGAGAACAGACTGAAAAAGTGGACCCTCTGGCCAAAAGCATGAGGTGAGGCCAATTTGCAGGTGTGAGCTGACAGGTGCATTACATTCAGCCATAGTAATTCACCATCAGGAGGGAAATAAGTCAGGTGGCTAGAACATTTATGGTCTCCATCAGGGAGGCCGGAGGTTCATGGAGAAGCTGGGGCCAGTGGTCAGATGCTGAGGTCAATGTGTTTATGGAGAATATAAAGGTTTTGTTGAAGGGGATGAGGGGCAGAGTGTAGTTAACTAATCATTGATGATCCTGTGACAACATTTCTATGGTGGTTGGAGTTAGAATTGGAGGGTGGCCCAATAGTCACACTCTAGGATCAGAGTGTTATGTTAAAATGGGCCATGGTAGGTGGGAAGAGACTCTGGGAGGAGCTATTGGTGTTGCAAATAAATGTGTGCCCCCCTTCTGAAAGCCTGGTTGATTTCAGAAAGACATGGCTGTGTGGATTTGTGGTTTAAATGAGATTGCATCCCTTTTGTTTGGTAAGATAACAAATATGCCTGGGGCCTTCAAGGCTCTTGTCTGTGAAAAGTGGAGGACAGGGACTCAGTGCAAGGTACCTGAACAACGTTGTGTTTGGTTTAGCGGCATTGAAATAAAAAGTAGAACCAGAAGAGTGTAACCACACTTAATACATCTGGAGTTTTGGTTTGTATATTTGGGGCTCGATCCACAAAGGGAGTTAGGTGTTGCACCCACTGACTTTTAGGCACCAAGAAAATCACTGTGAATCACAGCCCTGAGTTAGATGCTCAGGCTCACTATACATTGAATGGGGCGAGAGAGGTGCCTGAGAATGGGCTCCACAAAAGCTAGCACGCCGAACGAGGAGCCACCTAAACTAACCAATGGGAGATACTGACTAAAGGAGTGTGCCTTAAGCCTTGTCCCCTCACAGGGTATGTCTACACAGCAGCTCTGAGCACGCTTCCCAGCTCGGGTAGCAGACGCATGCCAGCAGTGTAGCCAGGGATAGCACAGACAGAGGCTTGGGCCAGCTACGAGTACATACCTGGGGTCTGGGTGGGTTTGTGCTCAGATGGCGAGCCCAAGCTGCTGGCTGCTCTACCCCAGCTGTGCTGCTATTTTTAGGTGCTAGTTAGAGTGGAGGTAGTTTGTGTCTGTCTAGCTGAGCTGGGAAGAATGCTCCCAGCTGTAGTACGGACATACCCCCAGAGTTAGGTACCTAAGTCTGGACTGCAGGGAGGCATCTATCTCTGCTCGGGACTCTCGGCTGTGAACACCTCCTAGAGTCAGGCACCTAAGACGATTCTTGCAATAAATGCTGGAAGTGGTATGGTGGTGCTGCTGCTCACCTTATAACTTTCTGCCCTGTGGTTACAGTACTCACCCAAGATGTAGAAGAACCTCTGGTGATAGGGAAAAAGGATTTGAACAAGGGTCTCTCAGCGCTGAGGAGAGTGCCCTCGCCACTCTCTTTCAATCTCTTCTGTTGAAGCTGTTGTATTTTGGATAAATAATTACAAAGTCCTGGATCCTAGTTTTGCCACCACCCAGGTAAGTGCCCTACAAACCAGGCTCTGGAATCATTCTCACTCACTCACTGGCATCACCTGTTGTTCCCATTGACCCATCTTACAAAGAAAAAATGGCTTGTAGTGATATTGTAGATATTCAAACACTTGCACTCCCCCGTATGAAATGGAAGTTACTAGTTAGCTCACAATCAACCAACAATTTAAGATTTGTACATGGACTGCCTGACTTACCACCTTCCCCCAAAAGTCACACTAGAAACCATAGGCTTCCACCATTTCAAAACTGCTCTAATGCTACTGAAGGATTGCCCAGCATAGGGGATCCTTTAGTAACTTCTTACAGCTGACTTATTGGCTCCTATGGCACACGCTCTTCCTGCAAGCTAGTGCAAACAGGCACAGCCGGTGCATTCCTGTGACCCAGCAATGCACAACTGCTCTATTAGCTCCTTGAGGCTATCAGCAGTTGGTACAAAATAGATCAGCATTTTGCACCTTCACGTCACCCCCTGGAGTGTGGCCGCAAGATCAGAGTAGTGCAAAGGTGGTTAGAAGCCACCTGTTCAACTCCCCAGGACTAGTGCTGAGCACTGCTTAGTTAGACCCCATGATCTGGCCCATGATCCCCCAACAGAGGTGTGCCATAATACACAGGATACAATTTGACAGAAACATCTAGCAAAGTGTAAATAAAAAGCATGATAAACAGAGCTAAAAAGCTGCCATTTTTCATTAGTGGGGGGACCCCAGGAAATTAAAAAATCAAAATGCTATCATTTACATGGTGTATTGACATCCATACCCATGTAAAAAAGTCTGACAGGCTGTCACGGTGTAAACACTCCACAAAAGAATATGTACATAAACTTGTAGAAATATGTTGTTTTACTCTGTTTACATAGCACCTAGCATCATGGGACCCCAATTCTGATGGGGGCTTTTAGGCCCCACCCTAATATACACAATAACAACAAAAAAAAATACTTAAAATTCGGTATGTTGCAGCCTTTAAGCTTCTGACAAGTTATTAACATGTTGTTGCTCTTACTACCTTCTCTCTATAAGTGGGGGAAAAAATAAAAGCTGTAATCAATTAACGTTCAATGTATGTTTAACCTGGAGAGAGAGTATAACAAAGTAAAAGTGATTAGAGCACAGGACTGGGAGTCAGGACTGTTTTATGCCTGACTCGGCCCCTGACTTACTTGTGACCTCAGGCAAATCTCAAATCTCGCTGTGCTCCGGTTTACTCTCTGTGAAATGTATACAATCTTTCTCTTACTTACCTACCTCACAGTGATTTTGTGAAGCTTAGTTAATTAGCTCATAGTTAGGATTTTAAAGCATTCTTAGATCCCTGGATGAGAGCAGAGCTAGGTGAACAAAAGCAAAAAAGAAAAAAAAAATTAAGATCCATGGCTGTTCTTGCAAATCAGACCTGCTGACTTACTTTGCTGATGTTTGTGTATTCATGAACAGTCAGGTGAGCACTTTTATTCTCGAAGACACAATCATTGTGAATACCAGCATGGATAAATATATCTGAAAGTATTCATACCTGATGTTTTCTCAAGCCCATTTTGAAAACCCTTTCTATTAGTGGCACAATGATTTGTCAACTACTTATAAAATGCTTAATAAATTATTTTCCAAAAGAAAAGTTTCTTAGGCCTGATATCTATACAGTTTTTGTACTGCTTTAACTGTATCAATTTAGAAACTGGTGCAATTCCCTAGTGTGGACACGGCTATACCAGGTCCTCATATCTGGTTGTTATATATGTGTCCACATTGTGGGGTTGCACAAATGTAATTACATTGACTAAATTACACAGTGCAAAAAACATAGGGAAAAATGATAGCCACCACTTCAGGACCAAATCACAGGCTGAAATGTGTTCACAGGAAGTATTTGCAGAACAATTAAAATAATTAACAAAATAGTAAGAATTATTGTCTATTTGACAATAATGCGCAAACAAAAAAGGCTATGTTCATCTCTAGATTCAACCATCGTGCAAATAATTCACAAGCAGAAAAGGGCTCAATTATTCTTAAGAGATAATTCAACCTGCTACAGCAAAATATTAGTATAAATTGAAAAACAGACATTTCCATGGTGCTTTATTCAACAACTCAGGAGAACATACACTGTATCTGCAGGATAGCATTTTTTTCCGCCTCCAGATGTCTCTTTTTCTTTCCAGAAGTTGCAGAGCATTGGACAAGCAATAACAGATGATGAACACATGCATAACTACAAATGGGCAAGCTGATTGTTTTCAAAATTGGTATAAACATTTGCTCTTGGATAGAGATTTAGCCCATAGCAAATCTTTACATTCTCGTTATAAACCTCTGACAAAAAAAAGAGTTTATAATGGAAGTGCTGACAGTGTGAAAACGTGGTTACGGTCAGGAAAGTGAATGGATAAAAGTGGCATTTTTGTAGTTCCATATGTATACACCATAAATGATTTCCATGCCTGATTTTGCTAAGTTTATACTTCAGAGCAAGAACTTGCTAACTGTTTCTGTTGCCAGTTCCACCTAGGACCCGAAAATAAAACTACCATGTGCATCATCACTTGCAATAAAAATTCTAGAATAAGAACTCTGGCAACCTGGCTGAAGACAGCACAGCTTGCTCTTTAGCAGTTGTTGTTATTATTTATTTATATTATAGTAGCCCCCAAAGGCCCTAATCAGGATCAGGGCCTCCTTGTGGTAGGTGCTGTACAAACACATTGGAAGACATGGCGGGAACTTGTAGCTGAATTGAGGGAGAGTAAGAGATTGTTAAGATAAAAGAAGGAGTGGGTAAAATGAGGGGAAAACTACATGGAAGCAGGGAGTTGAGAAAGAGCAGAAAGAATATGACAGAGAGTGAGCTTAGGGAGAAGTAAGAGAGGAGTGAGATGATGAGGGATCAACAATCAAATGAGAAAAAGGGGGAATAAATCCAGCATCCAAGTTTCAAAGTCAAGTGAATGATGATGTCATGTGGCTGTGAAGGTTGCTTCCAGCTGCTGCTTCTGTTCTCCATGTAGGAAGTGTAAAGGGAGGCCACCGGGCGTAAGTTTCACTGGATCTGGTGTGAGAATTTGAGTAGCTAGATGGCCTCCCACACTTTCAGGTGTGGATGTTGCTATCTGCTTTGATAAAAGAGCCTGTTGAGTCAAATATTTCAATGAGGTGGTAGGGTGGGAGAAGCTTCTGGGCCCAGTGATACTCCTAGTATTTTCATTAAAAGGGAAAAGACAAGAAAAGAAAGGAAAAAGCAAAAGACACTTCAGAGTCAAAGGGAGCCATAAGAGCCCCTTCAGAAGTACAGTACATACGGTGGTTCAGCACTAATGGCAATATTAAGAATGAGGTATATCTGAAATAATGCTGGGAATTTCTACACCTTGAAATCCATATGAGAGAAAACAGCAGCTGTAAAGGAAGAGTTGAGACACTCAATAATGATTTCATGGGGTTGGGAAGAGAACATAAAATGGAATAGATGCAGATGAACCTCTGAGACATCGTTCTGCTGCTACAAGTGAAGGAAAAAAGCCTGACATTGGAGACCAAGTGATGGATGTGCCAGTGGTGTAGAAAACAGGGCTCTAGATTCACAGATCATCTGAATGCTTTCTGGGATGAGGAGCGACTGATCGGTTAGGTGGTCTCCATTTGAGCAGACAGGGAGCCTATTTCTGGGTTCAAAACTGTCAGGGCTTATCAGGCTGGCTTTACGCTGTCAACTAAGGACTTAAAATAATAGGAAAAAATATATGGAAAATAATCCAAATCACTAATTTTCAACAGGAGGAAGAAACCAGTAATGTGAAATGGAACCTAGGGCTGATAAGAAATAGTAAATTAGACACACATTGACAATGTAATATGTCAGGGGAAAAAAGGCCACTGAAAATTTCGGCTGTAGTCATAGAGGTACCACCTCTCAGGAGAAGAGGAAATAATCACTTAAGGCTAGATTCACAAAAGAACTTGGGTGCGGTGATGCTGAGTGTCACCCTGTCTAACTCCAGGTGCCTAGAAAATCATTGGGATTCACAGAGTCTGAGTTAGGCGACTAGGCTCCCTATATAATGAATGGGGAAAGATAGGTACCTCAGAATGGCATTCACAAAAGCAAGATGCTACATGGCTCCTCGCTTTAGCCAATGGAAGATGCCAAACTGAGGGGTGTGTGCTAAGGCCCACTCTTCTCTGAGAGATAGGTGCTTAAGTCTGGACTTCAGGGAGGCACCTCTCTCTGCTTGGGATTCACACCTGAAAATTCTGTCTTGTGGTTAGGTGCCCACACAGTTTTAGCAAGAAGACCAGCATGTGCACCAAGAAGGACAACCTCCCTTATAACTTTTACCTGAGCAGTTAGGGTGTGGGAGACCCCAAGTTCAAGTCCCCTCTCCACCCAATGGAGGAAAAGGATTTGAACAGGGCTCTGCCACCTCTCAGGTGAATGCCCTTGGCACTGGGCTATGGGGATATTTCCTCAGTCTCTCCTCATTGAAGCTCCTCACTCCTCATATGTGCAGAGCTGGCCCAAGCCTCCTTCCCCACCTCCATGCGGAGCTGGCCCTCTCCACCCTGCCGCTGAGCAGAACTGGTCCAAGCCACTCGCCTGAGCCCACCTCCTCCCCCCATGCACCCTAGCCCTGTCACTCACCCCCCGAGCCCCTTTTTGTCAAAAAAAAGTTGGGATATCCGGGGTGGGGCTTAAAAAAGGGGACTGTCCCAGCCAAAACATAATGTATGGGCACCTGTCTGTGTCAAGAGCTATCCAGGGATCCTGGATCACTATGGGGAGATCTGGACTTTGCTTATGAGAATGTCATGTGGGACTGTGTCAAAAGCCTTACTAAAATCAAGATATATCATGTCTAATCCTTTCCCCCATCCACTAGGCCAGTAACCCTCTCAAAGAAAGAAATTAGTTTGGTCTGGCATGATTTGTTGTTGACAAATCCATGCTGGCTCTTCTTTATAATCCTATAGTGCTTCTTTATAACCCTAATGTGCTAACAAACTGATTGCTTAATAATTTGTTCCAGTATCTTTCCAGATATCAAAGATAGGCTGTCTTATCTGTAATTCCCCAGGTCTTCTTTGTTCCCCTTTTTAAAGATAGGTGCTATGTTTGCCTTTCTCCAGTCTTCTGAGACCTCAACCATCTTCCAGGAGTTCTCAAAGATGGTTGCTAATAGTTCCGGGATTGCTTCAGCTAGTTACTAAGTATCCTAGGATGAATTACATCATGCCCTGCTGACTTGAATACATCTAACTTGTCCACATATTTTTTAACCTGATCTCTCCCTACTGTTGCTTGCGTTCCTTCTTCCTTGTTAATATTAATGTGTTGAGTAACTGGTCACCATTAACCTTTTTAGTGAAGAGTGGAGCAAAATAGGCATTAAACACCTCAGCCTTATGGTATCATCAGTTAATAGCTCTCCTTCCCCACTAAGTAGAAGACCTACACTTTCCTTCACATCCCCATTGAAGTCAATGGGAGTTTTGTAATTGACTTAAATGGAGCCAGAATTTTACCCTAAGAAGTGAGAAGAATTATTTAGCATAATAAAGGTGGTATTAGCTAGAAGTAATGCTATCAAATAAAAAAAGGGAATATCAGGAAAAGCTGGAATATCAGGAAAAGCTTCCAAACAGTGAGATCTATTGGGCTGTGGAACAAGAAAATCCACACCCACCCACAGTTTATATACACACCCTGAGTATAAAGACTGCACTGGCTTGTAGTATAATTAACACAGAATTGTATCACTAAAACAATATACACCAGTTGAATCGATTCCTCTTGAACAGATGAGAGCTCTTAAGTTGCTACACTGAAAACAAATCATTTGAACCTGGATAATTAGAATATAACGTGTAGTTAAAAATTATGCAAAGCTTAAAATATTTTAACTCATTTAAAATTCTGACAGCAAATTAGTAAAGGTACATCAGTAACTTCACATGCCTGACTCAATAAGTAGAAAAACTGGTATCTATTTTGCCAATAGGGACACTTTATACACACTGGATACACAAGTAGAAAATCATAATGTTGGTAAGAGATAATTAATTAATTCAAGCTTAAAGATAAGAGCACTAGGTCCTACTGACCCTACACGTTAATCATCTGATTGATTAATTGCTACAATCATAATAATTATAGGGTATAAATCTAGATACATTTAACAATAGTCTACAATTAGAATAAAAATGTTTTCAGTATGCTTATCTTCCCCATTTCTTGAATCACAGGCATTCTTTTTGTCATAAAAAACCCTCACATTCTTTGTTAAGGTATCTGTGTGATGAGGTGAGTTTACATTCTGTTCATCCCATCAGCAATTTTTTGTAGTCTCAGCTTGCTGTCTAATGAAAAAATGTACATAGATGAAAACCAATTGATTATGTACAATACTCAGTACAGCTTCATCAAAAATCTCGTCCTTAGAAGAGAACCAATGGCACAGACCAATATGGTAACTGTATAGTTATACAGTGCCTTTTATCCCCAAGCACTTTAGAAACTGAATACTACTTCTACCATTGAAATGCTGTAGCCTCTGAGGTGAAAGGCAACAACTGTTCAATAGCATAGAAAAATGCGACATCACAGTAAACAGACAGAAAATGAAGAATACCTGACCCTATGGAGACTGAAGGGGAAATTTTAGTAGGCAGAATGCAATTACTGGAGCTGAAATATGCCCAGGACAAAGCTATCAACACTCCTCACTTTGCAAAAAAAAAAAATTCCTATGGGATCTTTAATGACCACATCTCACTCAAAAGACAGAAACTTCAACCAGCAGTACCCTCAAATACAATGCCAAAGCTACATAGGGAGCTACCTACTAAATCACGGGTGGTGCTCCCTAGAATACCTACATGGCCACCTACATAGGCGCTGACTTCCCCTCTGTCCGATGGGTTCTCAACCTCCCCCCCCCGCCTCTTCCTGCTCCTGCACCGCCCTCACCCCACCCCATTCCACTCCTTCCCCAAAGTCCCCGCCCCACCCTGCCTTTTTCCACCCCAGCCCCACCCCCTTCCCAGCCCATTCCACCCTCTTCCCCCAAGTCCCTGCCCCTGCCCTGCCTCTTCTCTGCCTTCTCCCCTGAGCACGCCGCGTCCCCGCTCCTCCCCCTCCCTCCCGGAAAGTCCTAAGTGCTACCAAACAGCTGTTAGGAGGCAGAACGGGCGGGAAGCACTGGGACGGAGCATGAGGAGTGGGGATGCGGCACGCTCGGCGGGGTGGGGGGGAGAGAAGGAGGCGAGGAGGGGGGAGCTTGGCTGCTGGTGGGTGCGGAACACCCGCTAATTTTTCCCCGTGGGCGTCCAGCCCCACAGCACCCATGGAGTCGGCACCTGTGGCCACCTATATAGATAACAACAATCTGACTCAAAGACTCATAGACTTTAAGGTCAGAAGGGACCATCATGATCATCTAGTCTGACCTCCTGCACATTGCAGGACACAGAACCTCACCCATCCACTTCTGTAATAGACCCCTAACCTCTGGTTGAGTTACTGAAGTCTTCAAATCATGATTTAAAGACTTCAAGTTACAGAAAATCTGCCATGTACACTAGTTTAAACCTGCAAGTGACCCGTGCCCCAGGCTGCTGACTCTGCTTAGTTTGTGAGATCTAATGGGATTATGGCAAAAGTAGGAGATCCTTCTCACATCAAAATTCCATGCACTCTTGATGCCCAGTTCTCTCTCCACAGCCTTATTCAAGATACAGGTGTTTCTGTTGACTTTAATGGAAGTTACTCATAACCTGTGGTGAGAGCACTGGGCACCTGAGATTGCCCCCATCCTTGCCTTTGCTTTGTACCTTTTGTCATTACACTAAATAAACCCAGTTATGTTTTACAGACGTGAACCTACCATAAGATTGTATTTTAAAAAGGTATGGACCATAAAATCAGGGGTTCTCAAACTGGGGGTCGGGAGCCCTCAGGGGGTCGTGAGGTTCTTACATGGGGGGTCATGAGCTGTCAGCCTCCACTCCAAACCCCGCTTTTCAGCTAGCATTTATAATGGGGTTAAATATATAAAAAAGTGTTTTTAATTTATAATGGGGGTCGCACTCAGAGGCTTGCTATGTGAAAGGGGTCACCAGTACAAAAGTTTGAGAACTACTGAGCTAAACTAATTTATAGAGAACTGTTTGTCTTTCTAAAAGTACATGTGAGAAACAGTTCTGAGAAAGCAAACAATGTATTTTCTTTTTCCTACGTGCATCCTACCTGAAGTATATCCATATATTAACTTAAGGAGTGCTAGCATTAAAAAGATAAGTAGTTTTAGTTATTAATTCAGAACTATCTAGTATCCACCACCATAATGATCACTAATTAGCACTCTCACTAGAGAGGCTAGGACTAAAACAGCCATAGACACCTAGCAATGCCTACAAGTGATCCCTGCAGATCAGGACTGAGGTGCCTTGATGGAAGTGAGCTGTTTTGCTGCACCTGTCCAGAGAATAAGGAACCACAATCTCTAGTGCTGTCAACATGGCAGCTTTATCAAGCACTACATTCACATGTTTGGGCCTTATTTTCACATATACACAAAGGCCCCTTTATACTGCTCTTGAAGTGTAAAAAGGGGTTATAAAATGAAAATTACATTCACTTCCACTTTAAAGCCACTCTGAGCACTGTAAATGGGATTTGGTGTAAATGACAATCAGGCCCATTTACGTTTTTAAAATTTTTTTAAAAGTCATCAGCTTAATTTTTCCTCTTTGGGTTAGGAACTCTGGGACAAAGGAACTTAGGCATGGTGACACTGAGTGTTGCCACACCTAACTTTAAGGCACCTAGAAAACCACTGGGATTCACAAAGCCTGAGTTCAGCACTTTGGCTCCACATACAATGAATGATGAGAGACAGGTGACTGAGAATGGGATTTGCAAAAGCCAGCACAGTAGGAGACTACCTGAAGGGAGATGCCAAGCCAAGTGGTATGTCTTGGAGATAGGCACCGGAAATCTGGACTGCAGGGAGGTGCCATCCTCTGCTTGGGATTTTCAGCTGCAAACCCTCTTTTGGGGTTAGGCGCCTACTGTGTTTTAGCAAGAAGCCTAGGGGGCGGGAAGAGGACAACTTTCCTTATAACTTTTAGTCCAGAACTTAGGGTATTCACCTGGGATGTGGGAGATACCCAGTTCAAGTATCTCCTTCACCAAAGTGGGCAAAAGGATTTGAACAGGGCTCTTCCCTCTCTTAGGTGAGTGCTCTAGCCACTGATCTATAGGGGTACTGTCAGTCTCTCCTACTGAACATATTCCACTGTGGACATATAATTAAAAAAAATCACTGTAATTTCAGGATCTTGGGTATCCAACATTCCAGATGAATCCCCTAGCCACTGAGCTAAAAGTTATGAGGGAAGTCTTCTTTCTGCTCCTCCCTGGCAGTTTTGTGTAAATGCCTTTATAAGGGCCCGATCCAGTAGGCAAGTTCTGAACACACCTTCTGGATCAGGCTCTGCAGACAAGTTAGGCAAAGGAATGCCTATCTTTCCATGGTTTGTGAATCGCTCTGGGGCTTAGGCATGTAGACACCTGGCATGGGCTGCTGTACACATGTTCAGAGGCAGAAACAAAGCTGAGGGAACTTCTACTGAAAAAATGTAGGTGCCAAGTGAGTTTAGGTACCTATAAAGCTAGGGGGCAGCTGAGCAGGGGCTTAGTGAATCCCTGTGGGGCCAGATTCTGGGATTTAAGCATCTAAAGTGGCAATCAGGCACCTAAGTCCTTTTGTGAAACTAGTCTGTTGTGTTATTTCAGAACAAATATCTCAAGGTTTTAAATAATTATTCCGAAGCTGTATTTTAGGGGGAAAGCACTACCTTAATTAAAGCTTCGACATTAAAATCCATCTGATGTTGATTCAACTTTGTAATTTTGGTACTTTAAGGAACATTATTTTCCATAGTTGGTATCCATGCTGCAATTTTGTGCTTCCTGTTTTGTAATGATGTTTTGGTAAATGAATAATGCTAAAATGCTTTAAAGAATAATAAAAGCCACATATATATATTTTAAGGAACAACTGCAGCAATTTTGTGCACTATTTTCAAAGAAACATGCAGTCAAGCACATTTCACTGAGTGAATGAACTTTTACAATCTTTAAAGGGTTATTTGACCTTCTCCTTCTGCAGCTTGCTTGACTCAAAGTTACGGCATCAGAGGAGATAACAGTGAAACTGTACTATAAAAATAAATTACTATCATGAATATTAAGCAACAGGAATATAATAAACATGACTGCTTACACAATTCTGATTTATTGACACTGATTTGCTTGTAAATTATCACACAAAGCACTCATTTTAGTTTTTCAGGAACATGTGCAAAATAAAGCTTGGTGGACAGTTCCCGGAGACCTTGACATCTGCCACTGAATTCATACTTCATTGTTCCTGGTGTCTACTTTCTCATGTAGGTTGCAGTGGTGTAAATTACTTCCTCTTTTCATGAGTTTCTTCACATTTCTTGAGAGGTTTTTTTTTTAAACTTGTACTGTTTTTAAAACTACTATCACAGAGGTTGAGCTCTGACACAGTGGAACAAATCCAGCTGCAAAATCTCCTAAAGGCTGTTCATGCTTGTTCTGTTAAATAGTGCTCACTTTGAGTCAAGGGGTTTCATTACTATATTTATGAACCTTTTGGCACTAGGAGTTGGGATTTCCGAATGCTAAGCATTAATGCATTTTGCATCAGTGTTTGGCAATGGGAGCTCTGGATCACTGAGGGGTTAAAGACAATAGAGGAGATATTTATTTCCAGATAGAAATCTTGTGTGTATGTGTATAATGTTAAAGGTATGCTGAGCCACTATCAGATAATGGCGGTAGTCAGCAAACTGCCACAGTTGCTAACTAATAGGAATGGCAGGCATTAAGAATTCTCAGCATTAAAAGCCTAGTGCCTATATTCTGGATCAGATATTTGTTATCCAAATTAATGGAAAGTATCTCATCTCAAAACAGGATTATTCTCCTTTAAATTTTAAACGCTGCTTTGTGTTTATGTGCTTATATCACTTTATGACATGGTGTGTTATGTCAAGCCTAAGATTATTTTTCGAGATTTCTGAGACAGAATTTCCTCATTTTGCCTGTCATCAGCCTACAGCATATGCCCAAAGACCCCATTTTGAGAGCGTGATTCAGAAATACCATCTAAAATAAGGGACAGCTACAGCTTCAAAGAGAAAACACTTATCTTGGAACAAATCCTACTAACATTTCATTCGGTGGTTACTGTCTCCACAGTTTTGATAGCTCTCTGCAGAGGATTTGTATTCGCACAGTGGGCCAGGTTTTTTTTATGGTAATACACTTAAACTTGCATGCTGGAGTCTGAGTGCATGAGGTGCTCCCAATCTACAGTATGAAGAAAAATGAGCAAAGAACTCAGCTGCAGAACATGTGGGTTAGTTCTGGGTGAATGTGGAGCTACAGATGCAAATCAAACATGAGCAGAGAAAAACACCATTCTAAAAGTGGCACTTGGTAGCCAAGGGTTGGAACTGCAGAAGCGTGTATAAAATTGCCTGCTGGGCAAGCCCTCTCTGACGCTCTCTCCCTTTTTTTTTTAATAAACAAAAAGAACTGCTGAAGCTTGCATGCTTCCCTCACTTGCCCTCAGCACTCACTTTAGTCTTGTAGGCACCCAAGTGTTTTTCTCTCAGTCCCCCTTTCTCCTTGACAGCAGCTGCAGCAGTTAGTGATGGTGGACAGGACATTTTGGTTGGAGATTTTAGCTCTTTTCATGGTTCACCCCACACTCCTTCTGCACCCATTACATGACACCTTGACTATGTGCTAACTCCAGACCTTCTGCCTTTTACTACCAGTGCTATGCTTGACACTGCCTTATTGCCATGTGCATGGTCAGGATGGCTCTCTCCATTAGCTCACTATGCTAACCAGAGAGGATCATACCACTTTGGAAGATGTTTTCTTTTTGCTTTGGAGTCAAGATTCCTGTTATTATCTGTTATGACAGATCAGTGAGCTCCACAAGGATTTATGCAGACATGCACTTGCATCTAAACACTTCTAGTTATCCCCGATCTTTTAGGTCACTAAAATCTTGAAAAAGTCTGCATGTCCACTTGGCTAAGGTCATTTTCTTTTTATGGTTGAGTAAAATACAATTTGATTTTAAGCAACATTATAATGGTAAGTGTAGGCATGTAGATTTTGTGCCTGGGCTGGTAAATTTTAAGGTGATTTGCACGGCAGCACTATTTGCATACATTGTTTTATTTGTTAAGGGCCAGATTATGAAACCCTTAGTTACATTAGTGATCATACAGGCAGAGTTATTGATGTCTGTGAAATCACTCGTGTGAGTAACTGCTCATCAAGGTGAGTAAGGGGTTTTCAATCTGGACCTACTATAGACATAGCCTACATGAGCCAAGTTAACAGACTTGCATTTTCATATTAAAGAGAATTGAACAGCAACTGTTTGACTTTTGGGGAAGAATCGTGTTATTTTATTCAGTTTTAAGATCATGGATATTTAAAATTTAATACTTGTGCTGTGTGTACAGTGGAGCCCACTTACAGAAATACCATTTAACAGAAGAAAAATACAAGTGAAGTGCGATGAATTTTTGCTGAACAGGTTGCCTTTGTACTGCCTATTCACTGCCATCACTTTAAAAGGGAGGCAGACTCGTGGTATTACTTATTTCTTCCATTCCCTCACTTTTTCTTACTTGTCTCCTCTTTTCAGCTGTCATCCAGTACAGCAGGTGCACGTACAGCTGCCAAGGATGCTTTTCCATGGCCAGATTGTCAGGTTTTCCAGCAGCAGGTTTCCACAATTTGTGTCCCTCAAGAGACAGTATAAACCACATTAACTTTGACTGAACTCTGTCCCACTCTTGGTAGGAACACAGAACCTGCCCTCATACTTAAACACCAGTCTGATTTGACGAATGTTTCATGCAACCACATTTCAAACTGTGTTCACTGTATGTATTCTCTGTAGTACTTGTGTTAGCATGTGACTGCCCACCCTAGCAACATGGTATTATTTCTTCTCCCTGACTGGGTATGTGCTGCTGTAATAAATGAGCAGGTTCTGGCTAAGTCACCGGATGTTTGATTCTCTCTGGGAGAGAGCGGGACTAGTTGGTGGAGTTTTTAAAACATTTAAACTCCCCCACCCCCCTGCTTTATCAGCCACTTGAATCAGGCCTCATCAGAGATATCACTTTTGGAAAAATTAGGCTGCTGTAATGTTTTATTGATTTAAAATTAATTTCTCCTATCACTCTTGCATAAAGTGACTGAGGTTGACACATGCCTACATGGTCCCAGCTACTAAAGGTATTGCCTTACCTTGTTTGTTTAACTGCCATTTTACTAGGTCTGTAGCCAAGGGGACTGGCATAGTCCTTGCTGTGAAGGCTGCAGTCACATATCCTCTCACAGCTGGTGTACATGAATGCAGCCCAGATTGTGCTCTCATTCATGCCAGAAACCAAAGTGGTCTGGGGTAATAAGGAAACACAAATGTAGCACCTTTCCCTCCTAACCTCAGGCACTGCAGTTAGCACAACTCGGCTAGACCAAAGGATCATGAGTGTTTAATTTACTGGTCTTCAATTTTCAGTGACCCATCATCATTCACCCCAGTAAATATCAAATTAGTAATTTCGGTGTAGATGCAAATGTGCATTCCAACGTCTGATCCCCAAGACAGCTTCCGTGTCAGAATTTTGGCCAGAGGCTGAGGAACAACATAGTCACCTTCTTCTCTGTTGCTAAGCGGTGTCCCATATACAACAGTATTTCATGTATAGTGTGCTGGGACTGGAACGGCAGGATCTCCTATATGGCAGGGAGGTATACAGACAGAAGAGAAGGACACAGCATGGGAGATCAACCAACACCTCTCATCTATGTCATTTTTTTCTCTCATAGCAAGTTCCTTTTTCCTTTCCTCTCAGGTCCTCTTCTCCTTATCAAGGGCTCCTTCATCTTCTCTTTAACCAGGCTGTGTGTGAATGTGCAGAAGTCTCCAAGAAAGGTTCAATTTTGCAATTATAGGATTCTGAAGGTGTGGCTGTATTAGCTGCTTTCCCTCAAGCCCTTATTCCTCCTAACACGAACGTTGCTCCCTCAGGGTGGAAGCTGCACCCATTGCTGACAATGAGGAGAAACAGCTTTCTCCATCAGAGCCTCCAAGTAATTGCACAGGGCTGAAGTATCCAACCTGCCCTCATCAGAACTTCAGTTCACTTGTCTTTCGCAGCAATCTCATCACAGGTGATAAGTGTTTCCTCATCCTTTTTTGTTTCTCTTTCCCTCCAAAATGGACTGCCTCAAACTTCTCTCCCTCTTTCCTCCTCCATTCTCTCCCTCTCTGAACTCCCTCCTCCACTACTAACCCCACAGATGAAATTCTTAGTGGGTTGATTCTTTGCTTCCTTTGCCCCCTCCCAAATTTTTTCTTAATCACATACCAAATTTAGGCTACAAAACCAAAATCCATTTGCTATGACTGTTTGCATGGACAGCATTTCACTCTGCTGAATATTTGCGAAAAGTGAGTACAACAGGTGTGCAATATGCAATCTGGTTTTAAATTCACTGCAACATTTGCAAATATTCTTCTTGATATTCACTTAGCTCTTATACTGTGTAACACCAATGAAGAATCACTGGCGCACCAGGACTGAATCTGGCTGTAAATTAGAAACACACTTTTTTTCAAATGAAATTGAGACACACTTTTCATATGGGTATTTTTGGACCAAATGACATTCCTTCTAAAGAGCCAGTGGCTGTTTCCTCTCCTCCACAGATATGGAATGCTGTAAGTACAGCAGTTCCATGGAGTGTAGGAGAATGGAAAAAGCATTTAGTTTTAGTAATGTATAAAAGTGTAGACAAATTTAATGGATTGTCAGACTGGTTAAAACAAAGATAAAGATAAAGACAGGATTAAAGCTGAATAAGATCCTGTGAAAGAATATGCAGTCTAGGGATTTTGGAGACAAGGCATGCTTCAGCATGATCCTTTCTATTAGCACCTACCTACAAGAACCGGTTTCAAAACACTACCCTGGCCTTATGGCACACTGTTATGCTCTACCTTTAAAGGGGTTCTCATTGAAAAGATTACCACAGATTGGGGTCCAGTAATTTATTGTCTAAGCAATAAACCATTCATAACAAAGACACCTGTGCAAGCCAGTTGGCTGTAGTCATTCTTGTTTAACATTTAATTATGAATATAATTAGCATGAGTTAAGAGACAGGCCAGGCACGAGCAATAAAATTTCCAATATGCTAAGAAAAAAACAACAACCCCCAAATACAACAACAAAATATGCAAGATACTGGTGAGAATATGTCCCTGCTGTGCAAATGTATAACCCCCCCCCCCCCCCAAAAAAAAACTATGCTAAATATAATTTCATTTAAAATTTTAGTTGCCTTGATACAGTGCAGCAGAAGATATCTTAAAAGTCTGCCCTATTTTAGAGTTCTGGTTACTGTAAGCATAATTTTTTAGAATTTTTTTTTTGTTCCTCTTATTGTTAAGGCAATTTGTTACCATCAGCTTTTTACATTCAACAAGCATTTTCTGTTAAGTGTCTCAGGAACTTTGCTTTCCTCCCTCTTCTCTTTGAAGTGGAACATAACCCATTACATGATGCCTCAAAAAAAGTTTGAGTAAGGGTCAGCATAAAGTCCACAGAAAAGAAAACAAAGATGCTGGACTGAGATTTTTCTCAAAAATCTTACCTGAGCAATATTTGCAGCATAGCTTTGGGCTAGCCAAAGAAAGGAAGTAGCAAAATACTGCGAAAGATCTCTTTTTAGAGGCGGATTTTCATGCTCAAAAGAAAAAAACAAAACAAACAAACATCTAGAGCCAGCTTTAGTTTTAGACGAGTATTTTGCAAGCTTACTGCTTATGATGACTCTGTGCAATAGATATCAATCCTGATTTGCAGGACCTTTTTTCATTTCTTACCAAACATACATGTGGTCCTGCAAGCACTCTGTGTGCAAGAAAGGAAAAAATTACCTGTGAATTTTCATTCTACCCTTTGTTATCTTTTAACCAGTTATTGAGCCGTGAGAGGACCTTCCCTCTTATTCCATGACTGCTTAGTTTGGTTAGTAGCCTATGGTGAGCGACCTTGTCAAAGGCTTTCTGCAAGTCCAAATACATTATATCAACTGGATCACCCTTGTCCCAGGAGTGCCAGAAGGTCCCTAAAAGTGGGGTGGCTACTGGTGCCCAAACTGTGGCCCTGCCCCCACGCTGCCCCTTGCTCTGAGGCCCTGCTCCCATGCTGCCTCTTTCCCCCAAGACCCTGCCACCTGCTTGCTCCTGTCCGCACCCTCCCCCCCCCCATTGCTTGCCCTTATAGCTGGTAAAAAGGGGGAGGACCATGGTCCTCTGAGGACCTACTCCCCCCATTCTGGTACTCCAGCCTTGTCCAAATGCTTGTTGACATTTTCAAATAATTCCAGTAGATTGGTGAGACATGATTTCCCTTTACAAAAGCCACGTTGAGTCTTCCCTAACATATCATGTTTTTCTATATATCTGATAATATTGTTCTTTACTATAGTTTCCCTGGTACTAAATTCAGGCTTACCAGCTTGTGATTGCCAGGATCACCTCTGGAGCTTTTTTTCGGCATTACATTAGCTACCCTCCAGTTATCTGGTACAGAGGCTGATTTAAGCGATAGATTACATATCACAGGTAGTTCTTCTGCAGTTTCACATTTGAGTTCTTTCGGAACTCTCTGAATGTCTCCCTGACGACAATAATACCCACTTCATGACCTCCTGTTGGAACCCGAGAGGCAAGAAGGGGATAAGTGGGAGGTCTATCTTCTAGGGAAGGGGAGCTGAACAATTTCATTCCCATGCTACCTGGATCTGAGCAGAGGAAAGACCATTGTACAGAATGAGGAGTGAGCTGCAGCCACTGGACACGAATGGCTCATTAGTATCAGCAGGAGCTGGCATCTTTCATGCAAGCTTAGGGTTTGCATACAAAACAGCTTGTGGGAAGGAGGTATGCTCTGCGGGCTTCTTAACCATCTCTGCACAGGCGTTGCCTTCCTCTTGGTTGCTACAGGGGACCTTGTCTTCCCCTGAGAGTAATAGGGATCCCATGCTTAGGGGAGAGGTAGAGGGGCTTTGCAAAAACTTACCCCCTTAGATGCTACTGGTTCTGGCTTGATCTAAGTGAAGGAGCTTCCATGTGGCCTGGTTTCTGTCTGCCATTTCAGAGGGGTAAGGGGAGGAAAGGTGCTGTCCCTCTACCCTTCTCAGTAGGCCAAAAGATTTTTTTTTTTTAGTTTAACAGTTTTGAGAAGAAAACTTCAAAGCCAACATAAAAGCCACTGAGAGGCATTTAGTTAATACTCTTTTAAAAATCTTGTGTAAGCTCTACTGCAAAGGGGACCCCTGAAGTCTGCCATGTGTGCCATTTGGAGGCAGATAATTCTGGAGAGCTCATCCTGAGGGGCAATCCTACACCCAGACTCAGAGCAAAGATCTGGTCTGCGTCTAGTTGCCATGGAGATGGGGAACACCCACTTTGAAGACAGTCTGACATGGAGGGGACAGAGAACACATTATTGTCACTGGTACCTTACCCAGATTTTGAAACAAGTCTCAAGTCCCAGTGGAAAAAAAACCACTTTAACCCTCAGCACTACACTATATCTAGGGTGAAATCATGGCCCCATTGAAGTCAATGACAAAACTCCCACTGACTTCACTGAAGCTAGGATTTCACCCTTGCTATTGTAAGACCAAAAGCAATGTTAAAGTATTGTGTACTTTTGCAAACAATGTAATTCATTTATTTTTCATTCCGGTAATACAGCTTGCTTCTGTATTGTATTTTTTCTGTGTTTTAAAAGAACATGACTTTATGGACTTTGAGATTGTCACATAGGACCAAGGGACATCAATTTTCCATCTGGCCAAAACAGTACTAAACTAAAATCTAACTTCCTTTATTAACTAAAAGAGTTGGCAGTAATATATCATGTTCAAAATCCTAAGCATCAATCTTCTTAAATTTTCATATATAATAGGACTATGCCAAACACTGTAGGGTCAATAGTAATGACATTCCTAATTCCACTTAGCTTGCACAAAAAGACACTCACAGATATGAGGTGGTGTCTTATTACTGGTTAATTGACAGGACATGTGTGAAGTCATTTGAAGAGAGTGTTAATGGTCCATAGGAGCAACCAAGGCCAAAGGAGGAAAACACACTAAGGGACTGTAGGTGGGAAGCCCATAGCAATAGGAAATTACAATTTCATTCAGAAAATTGTTTGGAATAGGAAGAGCAGATCAAAATTCCATAGTCATCCAGAGATACTTAAAATACCATCTAGCCGGTGTCTGGATTAATTCTGCTTTCCAAAAAAGCAGAATGCTATTTACATTTCCAGGTGAATCTGATGCAAAGCTCTCTGTCACTCCTCTCCATGAAATGCATCACAATCCTGGACTCACATAAAAGGAAGAAATAGCTTCTGAGAACCTGGCAGATTTTTGTGCTTATTGGGTTGGCCCACTTCATAGCTGAGACTCTGAAAGTCTGAAACCTTAGTACATCTGAGATGGCATTAGTTACAGAGCTATCCTTTTTATTATGCATATTTCAAATTTAAAGCTGTAACATGGTTGTGGCTCAAGACCACAACTATTCTTTGTAATGAAATTAAAGCAGACTTGAAAATAAGAACAGATGAAGAGAGAAGAATGAAAAATGCTGAAGATGCAGAAGGACTGAAAACAAGAAAAAGTAAATAAAAATTTGATTTGATGTCATCAAGAATTAATAAAAACATAATAGGTAACTAGATGGAAATATTTTGAAGAAAAGCTAGACAAAGATTAAATAGATTGTGACATTGGCAAAAATGTTCTTTTTAAAGGCTTTGACAACTAAAACTATTTTATTTTAATAAAAAAGAGCTGTGATATGATTCTTAAAAATAACTCAGATCTATGATACTTTTACGTTCTCCATTACCGAAGTATCTGAGTGCTTCATAATATTTAACACACTTCTCTTCCCAACACCTCTATGAGGTGGGGAAGTTATTTTCCTCCTTTTACAGCTGGGGAGCAGATGCACAGAGAAACTACAGGCTAGATCCACAAAGAGATTTAGGTTCCTAGCTGCCACTGTAGGAGTCCAAATCCAAAATTTAAATCTTCAAAACCTCTGCTCAGCTCTGCCTAAATTCTCTAGGTGCTTACATTTCTGCCAGTGGGTATGCAAAAAGCCATCTAAGACCTGATATTACTGAGCTGTTTGGTGCATATGTCTGGCTGGATTCACTAACTGGGTGTTCTCCCTCCTATCTCATTTGCAGTGCCTCATCTGGCAGGTAAGGTCAGAGCATGCCTAACCAACACAAAGCAAAGAGGTGGTGGTGCTCTCTTCTGTCTCAGGACCCAAAACATTCACCCAGGATGCGGGAGCCCAAGGTTTAAATCCTCCCTCTGCCTAATTGGAGGAGGACTGCTTGAAACTGAGTCTCCCACCTCTCAGTGGCTGGGATACAGGGTGTGTCTCTCAATCTCTCCTGTTGAAGCTGTGACATTTTGTATGAAATATTTAAATAGCTGTGGGAGCAGAGATTGGAACTGAGGTCTTCCAGGTGAGTGCACTAACCTCTAGGTTATAGATTCATTCTTTCCTTCTGGCCCACAGAGCTTGCACTCAGGTCTACTAAGTTCTAAGCTAGTGGCCTAATCACTGGACTATCCTCCCCCACTTAGATACTGATTAAACTACACAGCTACACTTCGGCACGTTAATGTCCATGCAGCTTTTCTCCTCTCATAAGGATCTGAGTATAGTATTCTTCACCTGAAATGATACCAGGCAGTAGGCATGATAACAAATACTTCTAGATTTGAACTCATTCTTTTGGGCTATACAATGAAGGTGAATCATTATACCACATGACCAAAGGCAAAGGACAAAATACACTTTTCTATGTTTTCTCCCTTATACTTTTACACAGGGCAAGTTAACTACCCATTAAAAATCTGTGTGCTGCTAGCAAATAGCTTAACCCTAGTGGATTTCTTTTGCACTGTCAGTGGCTAGAGTGGAATGGCAGAAGGCAATACAAATTAGATTCAGTGACAGAGGTGATTAAAACATTCAGACTTTGGTCCAGATTCTGTCATCCCTGCTCATGGTAAGCAGAATTTTACGTTGCAACAATCTTATTAAAGGTTTCAGAGTAACAGCCGTGTTAGTCTGTATTTGCAAAAAGAAAAGGAGTACTTGTGGCACCTTAGAGACTAACCAATTTATTTGAGCATAAGCTTTCGTGAGCTACAGCTCACTTCATCGGATGCATACTGTGGAATGCATACATACAGTATGCATCCGATGAAGTGAGCTGTAGCTCACGAAAGCTTATGCTCAAATAAATTGGTTAGTCTCTAAGGTGCCACAAGTCCTCCTTTTCTTTTTGCCAATCTTATTAAAATCTATGGGGCTACTCAGGGATTAAGGTGCTACTTAATGTAAATGTGGCAGAACCTAACCTTATATTAGCATTGTTGTACTTACATCACACATATACATGTGTACCCATAGTGACATGCTTGTGATGTGTAGGCGGAGTTCCAGAAATATTTGTGTATCTAATGGCCAGGACCTGATACGGTAGTGTATTCATTGGCTGAGGCCTTGTGATCTTCCACTCCTTACTGTTTGTAAATCTTCAAATATACTTCATAGGGGTAGTGATTACCCACATTCACCAGGGCAAGCAACACTGTATGATTTCCCTGAATTAACTTCTAATGTTATGGCCATATCAAAGTTTGTTTATAAGGGGGAATGGAATGTTGAGAGATGATTCAAGCAATCTGACTGACTAATACACAGTGTAGTAATTTTCTGGAGCTATCTACATACCAACTGAAGTCAAATGAAACTACATCATCCAGGGGGGAAAAATATCCATAGGCTTACTGTGTAAGTTACTTTTCATTTAATGCTTAAAATAGCATTAGCATAAGGATAGCATGAAAGTTCCTGGGAATTAACTTCTCCTACCTAGCAGGCTAAATCCTCAGGAAATGCCCTGCTTCTTGATTATTCCCAACTATTACAAATAGCAGGATTTTAGACTACTTCATCTTCCTCACCAAATACATGGAGCTAATTAGTGCTCAGTGCAGAACCCAAGGTTTGATGGTGGGGTGGGGTAGCTCTAAGTTACCTTTTGTCCTTTAATCCTAGGATTGTTTTGTCCTCTTCTGTAACTTAGGGCATGTCTTCACTAGCAATGTTAAAGCACTTCCACGGCAGCGCATTAACGTGGCTGTGTAGTCACGGCACCAGTGCTGGGAGAGAGCTCTTCCAGTGCTCTAAAAAACCCACCCCCACGAGAGGAATAGCTACCAGCTCTGGGATGTGCACTGTCTACACTGCCACGTTACAGCGCTGAAACTTGCAGCGCTCAGGGGTGTGTTTTTTCACACCCCTGAGCGAGAAAGTTGCAGCGCTGTAACGTGGCAGTGTAGACAAGGCCACAGTAAGGGCCCATGATGGCTGCTCTGCTGGTCCAGGATCACCAGAGTGTGCTGTGCTTTGGAAATACCCCCTGATGGAAACTAGGCATCAGTGACATAGACCCAGCTAGCTCATCTTTACACCACCCAGGGGACTCATCTACAGCAGGGGAATCCCACAATACTCACTTAAGGCAGCTTTCTATCTGCTTAGTGTTTACTGAGCAATGCAAACTAGCCAGACAGGGGCAGTGTCAAGGGTTTGGTCTCACCTCGTTCTCACTAAAGTCAATGAGAGTTTTGTAATTGATTTCAGTGGTATCATGAAAGGGCACCTATATTATCAAATGGATTATTAAAAGAACAACAAAAACCAACACCTCTCCATTCACACCTGACTCTAAGTCTAAAAACAATAAAAAGGTCCCATGCAGGTTGTTTTGTAAATAGTTAAGGTGATTTCTAGCTAATCAAAAGCATATGAAGGGACAGATACTATGATTGTAGGGGCCAGATATATAGATTGATTGAATAGATCTGATAGATTATATTAGGTGGATGGATTAGCTAGAAATCATCCCGAGGTGTAACAAAGGAAGCAGTAAGGACCAAGGATTACAAATAATAGCAAATAATGTTTTTATCAGACTGCTAGTATTTTATTCTTAGAAATAAACTGTCTTAAAACCTCTTCATAAACGTCTGTTCATTTGTCTATCAATGGTATAACAGCTTTCAGAATCAGAACAAGAATTAATAATAGTTAAAAGAGCAGAAACATTAATTTCTCATACATAAATATTAATGCATTAGTAAACAGACATGCCAAACCCATGGAAAAAAATGCAGAACTTGGGCTTGTTTTTGGCTTAATTGGCTTGTGAGTTGCTTGTTGGCTAGTTTTTGGCTTGTAGCTTGTTTGGCTTGTAGCTTGTTGCTTCTTTTTTTTTATCGGCTCCCAACAAGCAGCGGCAATGGAGGGAGAAAGTCAGGAGTGTACAGCGGGCCCACCACAGTCCCACACTGCATTCCGGTGGGATCTAGTCACGTAGAGCATTGGGGTTCTTAGAGATTGGCTTGATTTGGCCTTGTTTTAAAATGGGATTAGCTTGATTTCTGGCTTATTGTGAAAGTTGGGGTGCTTATTTACCCGCGTGAAAGTTGGCAACTGTGCTAGTAGGATGTGTGTGTGTGACAAGCTTTCAAATATTAATGCACAGATTTATTACTAGTTACCTGTTATTTTCATCAATAAGAGATGGCAAAAATGAGCCACTGGAATATTTCACATGTGAAGGCTAACACAAAGGGTGAGATCATAAGATAACGTGAAGGATGAGATCATGGAATCATGATAATGTGCTTCGGAATGTGATTTTGTTTTCTTCTGGCTCAGCTGAAGTACAAACACAAAGGACTGAAAGGGGTAGCGATAAGGGTGAAGAAAGCCTAGATTTAGCCCCAAAAGAGCAGTATTATGAGGGGGAGTCTGCACATCAGAAAGAAAAAGAGATTAAAGGCAGAGAATATGTATTAAATACTTGACTGTGGCATAAAGTAAATGGGATGTGAAGCAAAATGCACATCAGGTAGTGCCCCATGTATCTACTATATCCTCTTGAAGCACCAAAGATCCAACACTTCAAGAGGACATAGCAGGTAGATGGGGCACCACTTGAAGTGCATATTGGAACATCAATACTCCAAAGGAACTTCTCTTCATTCCAATGCAGCACAGAAACTGAAGCTGAACACAATAAGGAAATGGGTATACTTTATTTTTTTCCTCTTTGAGCATTACAGAGACTGTGAGATGTGACTGGATCAAACCCCAGAAGACAATCTTTAGTCCTATTTTTCTTGTGCTCTGAAAGAAGATGATGGGGGGCCATGGATTGAGCCTCTGAAAGTGAACTTTTACATGCTGAATTTTCTTTGCATTGTATATTTAACTACAGGATATCTTTAAGTAGCCGAGAGGGGAAGAGAAGGATTTTGAGAGATTTATTCAACTTCATTATATCTGATGCTAGTCATGAAGAGCTTTAGTTGAACCTAAACACTCTTATGAACATAAAATCAAATTAAACAGCACATTAAGGTTTCCATATTCTCTGACGGATGTGCGCGCGCGCACAACTCTCATTAACGGTAATGGCAGTTATGCGTGAGCGTCATTTGGAGAACAGATCCCTAAGTGCTGTATTGTTTTTCCTGGAGATTTTTCTTTATTGGGCTTTATTTAAGCTCCTGTTAGGCTTGCAAGCTTTTTTTAAAGGGAAAGAAAGAGAGAAAGAAAGAAAGAAAGAAAGAAAGAAAGAAAGAAAGAACGCCCCAACTCAGATTGTTTAGCAGGCAATTTCCCCCCCAAGCTGTCACAGTCTACAAAGTGAACTCTAAGATATTAAATTTAGAGAAGTGTTGGTAGAATACAACCCCCAGCTCTATGTACCAGAAGTTGCTTTGTATTTTGAAAATACTGGTTCTGCTTGCAGTTATTTTTTAAACAAAATTAATAAGAGGTATGAAAAATAAAATATCACAAATATTGTTGCATTATACATATGGTCATTGTAAGAAACAGTATGCAATCTTGTGCAATGTGAGATATGCATCTCATTCTGGATACATACTGCTGAACTTTCCCCTCAAAACATGAGTAGATGCTCTTGTAATTCACAAATATTAGTCCTGTACTAAAGTACTGTGGTTGGAGGTACACAAATTATCAGCCTAGAATGTCTCCAGTGAAATGAGACAAAATATGAGCATTCTATTCCTTCCCTCAATCTCTCTTACCCGCTTAAGATAAATTGCATATTTAAAATGTGTACATAGACAATATAGTAATTTTTCCAGTTTGATAATAAAATATTTTAAGATATAAAAGACAATCAAAACCAATAAAAGGACAGGCTCAGGGTTAACGGAAGGTAAATCATGTCAGAGATGCCTCTGTACTTCCTTCCTTTTTTTTTTTTTTTGATTATTTTTAACTGATAGGCTATTTCACTAGCTGCTACTGTATGTGATGTACTTACTTATTGCCTCCAAAAACTGTTCAAAGAAGCAGTATGGGAACAGTGGCTCAGGCAGCTCTCTGAAAAACATCTTGAGTGCTCCGGTGACAACGTGGATGTCCTCCCACTGGCTGTCATCCAAATTCAGCTTCTCTTCTGGGAAAACACGAGGAGAAATGGAACAACTGGTTTTAATGAAACAATTACAAGACACTAATTATTATGTTAATGTTTGCCTACTATCATCAGCAACCGTTAACAGCCTTCTGCACCTAGAGGTTTGGTGCTGTGCATGTGTGTGTGTGCGTGTGTGTGTTTTTTTTGGTAGGAAGAGCACATTTTGAATGGAATACCATCTGTAGGAATGCAGCTGACAAAAAAACAAGAGACACAAAGAGACAGTACCATTGACACAGTATGTCAGATACATTTATTCCCATAATGCTTCAGTATGAAAATTAGCATCACAGCTCAACATGATTCAAAGCTATTTGGTTTTGAGGCCGAGGGGCTAAGAGTTGCCAATGATGGCCGGCTCAAGGGACCGGCCTAAAGGCCTTGCTGAGCCAACAGGAGACATATGCTAAACATGGCAATAGAAAATGAGTTATTGCTTTACATGTGTTAGCCTTGCTATGTACAAGGGAATAATGGGTAACACTTTTCTCCTTTTTTGCCTGAATGCAATGTCAGCAAGGAATAGAGTACTGTGAGAGAAAGGATATTAATTCCTTCTCACTGCTTCAAAAATATTTTGTTTGGTTTTCATCTCTGGGAGGAAGATTTGCCCAGCAACAATATTAGACAGACCCCTGTTGGACTACCTAGGCTATGCAAAGCTGTCAAAAATGATAACACACTAAAGACAAACCACAAGTGCTTACAAAACTGTTTTTGCAAACAACAAAAATGTTTTCTTTTGAAGCTTGACTGAGCTGAGGAATTTAAATATAAAAGAAACTAAATGCTAAAATAAAGTTTCTAATAAAAACAAAGAAAGTTTGGGTGATTATTATTCTATTTTTGTCTTCTTGTTATAAAAGTCTGCTGTTATTAGAACACAATAAACAATGGAATCATAATACATATAAAACTCTGTGAAAGTGTAAATACCCCTTACAATTAAAAGGACACATATTCTCTGGAAGTTCTGCTATCCCAAAAATGGATTTAGCTTTCTAAATGTGTGGTGTGACTTTAACATTTAGACAAGTTTTAGTCTGTGTTCAGATCAAGAGACAATCATGAAAACGATCAAACAAAATCAAAACAACATAATCCTGGCAAGCTATACCAAAGCTCATTGAAATTGGGTGTTTAGCAGTTCAGTTGGACTCAAGTCCATCCTGTTTACCCAACTTTAACATCATTTTTATCATTCCATTCTTTATACAAAATAATGGAAAAACCTGGACACCATTAATTTCAGTTCTTCTAATGGTTTTTCTCTATAGAGAATTTGCTTTTGGGCAGAAGTTCAACTTCAGGATGCACATTTCTTTGTGTTTCTCTATAAATGTTAATAAATGTTTTATGAAATATTGGACTCAGAAGGTGTCCGCAAATAAATAAATTAATGCTCCCATGCCTCAATTTATAGTAATGTGTGTCAATGAAATTAAAACAATGAACTTGTGTTTATCACATGGATTTTTACTTTCCTTTTCTCTTCTTTTTTTAAAAACTTCAAATTCTTACCTAGACCATAAAAATAATGATTTGATCTGAAATGAATTAGCAGAAGGGACCTTGTTTAGACCACAAGATCATATTTGATTGATTGTATTTCAACAATTAGCCTTTTATTTTGCCACAGACTATTGAAATAGATCGACAGCGTCTTAGCAGGCCAGCTTTAAACAGTCAACTGTTCACAATAGCATCAAAAAGAGAGACCTAATGGGGTTTACTGTCACTTTAAAGAACAGGGTGGGTTTTCACATTGTTGAAATCTGTCAGATATTTTGAAATGTCCCTCTCACTATGGTGCCACACCCCCTGCGTGTCCTTATAATAAAATTGGTTTTACTCCTGATTAAATCATTTTCTCCCTACCCACTACCATACTTCTCATAATGGACCTGTGTGCTCTACAGCTGGTGTTCTTCCCATGGTACCAATTCTTACTTTATCTTTTAAGCACTTTGCTGCTAAGATCTCATGCAGAGTGCTTATGTTTTGTTAAGAGCTTCATTCTTAGAGAAATAGCTTAACACATGTTCTAAAAATGTTGTACAACTTATTGCTTAAAACACATTTAGAAAATGTATAAGTACTGTAGCTCTGCACAGAACTTTAAGTAGAAACCTTAAAAAAACCCTTTGTTTTTACCATGCATTTGTCTTAAATGTCTAATGAGAAATGCTCTGCTTCTAAGGCTTTACGGAGACTTATCTCCCCAGATTTTTGCACCATTTCCAGCTCTTCAAGGAAACGTTTCAGAGTAACAGCCATGTTAGTCTGTATTCGCAAAAAGAAAAGGAGTACTTGTGGCACCTTAGAGACTAACAAATTTATTTGAGCATAAGCTTTTCGTGATGCATCTGATGAAGTGAGCTGTAGCTCACGAAAGCTTATGCTCAAATAAATTTGTTAGTCTCTAAGGTGCCACAAGTACTCCTTTTCTTTTTGCGAATACAGACTAACATGGCTGCTACTCTGAAAACTCTGTTAGGAATGTATCCTCTTGAAAGCAAAGGGTGTCACTTTACCCTCTAGCAATAAGAGATTGTTAAAAAAAATATTTGCTAGAAGGGACAAATGTCAAGTAAAAATATTACACAGTAAAAAACAAATTAAAAAGAAAATATCAGTCCATTCAATGTAACCTTTTAATTCTGTTCCTACTGGTTGCAGTCACTCACATACTGTGGTGATGGGGCCCTATTCAGACCTAGAAGATATATACGTTTCAAATGCATTTCAATTTAAACAAAGGGCCCAATCCTATAGAGTTTATTCAGCCACAACTCCTAGTGGAGTCAGTGAGTGTTTTGGATTTGGATTTGGAGAGATTTGGATCCAGAGTACATAAATCTGGTAACTTATTTCCTTGGTAGTGGAGGATGCTTAACACCTCATAGGATCACGCCCTCAAATTGCTGCTTTTAAAAAGCATTTGATTATTTCCCCACTAATTGCCAGATGATACCATTTTATCTCAGATGCGGACATAAACAATCTAAGGATCCTCACAAAAATATTATGCTAATAGAAAGCTAAGAATAAGAAGTGACAAAGTGAAAAGAAGAAAGTTAGAGGGGGCCCGTCAAAGCTCTTAGGGGAAAAAATGTTACATTTGTTTTAAATTCATGAAGGGAGTGTGGGCTTTAATGATTTTGTTATTATTTTTAAATCAACGTCTTCAGTAGTATATCATTTCATTTTTTTTCTTGTATTAGTTCCAGTGCAAACAAATATGTGTTCACATGTGGGTGACTGATGTGCACCATAAGAGTCTCCTCCTCAAAAAGGAAAAAAAAAATCCATGGAAAGATCGATTGAAAAATTTAACAAAATAATCAGGACAGTACTAAGACCTACGTTTTAAAGAGGATCATATCCCTTTAGAGGATGTACTAGCTTGCATACGGATCTGTCTCTGGAAAAGAGTAGTGATCCTTTGAGCCCTCCTCTCAAGTGTTCTTTATTTTGTGAAGCATCCTTTTTTTTAGACCATTTTGCTGGTCATATCTTGCTGTCATGCCACATTGCCAGTAAATTCTATATTTATATAGAATTTTATATATATATATATATAAATATATATTTTATATATAGAGCCATATTAGGCTGTAGTTCATTCTGCAAATTGTCCCATTTATTTCACTGGGATCACTCCCAGAGTAAGGGACTGTCCAATGTGAATACAGATATCAGAATCTGGCCCACAGTGTGTGTGTACCTTTCATGAGGGTCTTGTGCCACTGAATCCACACCATTTAGTCTAATCAGTGCAATAGTTCCAGCGCTAACTGGTGATCTGTTATGTGTTAAAAGAGAAGGGAAAGGAGTATGGATCACAATTTAAAAACAGGGGACCTGGAATTGGTTGAGATAAGAAAGAGAGGGGAGAAAAGTGGAGGACAAAAAGAGCAAGAGAAAACATGGAGAAGGATGAGGAATAGGACAAACAATGGTTAGAAGGGGAAAGGAACAAGTTAGGGAGAAAGAAATTAAAGAGAGGTAAGAAGAAAGGATCAAGGACAAATACATAAGGTGGCAGCGGGAAGTGACAGGGTCAAAGGGGAGGAACAGAGACAGAATGGGAGAAAATTAATGTCTCACAGTTAGGGGTCAGGTCGGTTTCTCATGGTGCACTGGGGATCACTGTTCTACACTGCTGCCATGGAATACTAAGAAAGGTGTGTTGGAGTGTGGACAGACGTTCCTCGGGAGTTGGAATATCTTATTCCAAACCATTTCCAAGATAGCATCTCTTTTTATTATGCTAATTGGGGGCATTCAAAATGGCCATTTGTTTATTTTTGTGGGAAACAAAATACCAAAACAACAAAACAACCACTACCACCACTGATACAGTACATTACTGGTTATCTGACTGGCCTGTGGGAAATCTGAAACTTTCGGACAACTGGGCACTTGGATAACTGGAAGTGCTATTAATTAACATAGGGCTACACTGGGGACACACTGTAGATTCAAAAACTAGGATTTTTGGATATCTGGAAATTGGATAACTGGAATTATACTGTATGTAAAGAAAGAACAAGAGCAGAACTTAAGCTCCTGTTCAAAGCTGTTTTCAAAAATATCTTCTCGAAAGAAGGAGCCTACAGCTTGTCATCTTGAAATGGCTCCTTTTGATATTAAATACGTATATTATTTTTATCATTCCCCCTCAGGGAAAGCCTTGCACTGTCACATTTACAAAGGCCCACTGTCCCTCCCTTATCTGGGTGCTGAGGAAATGCAATGTCTTACCCATTCCATGTCATTTGTGGGTTCCTCCCCAGGTGACTAAAAGCCAGGGAAACTGTGGGCCAACGTGACCCAATAGATATCTTCCAGCTGCGAACTCCAAAATGGAGCCCCAAGACAAAAAAAAGCCCTCTCCCATGGCAACGGGGAAGGGGAGAAAGGACAGTTCTTCAACAAATGGCCTCCCCCTTAATATCCTTTCCACCATTTTTGTGTGGACAGGTTCTTTTGGAGACACTTTTCTGATCACTCACTTAACAGCAGCATAACAAAGGATCTACACAGGACAGCTTAGTCTGGGGTAAGCTGCATGAGATCCCTGGCCACAAAGCAATGCTGTATCACCTGACCATGGACTAGGTGCAAGGCCCTACTATTCCTTTTCACATTGGGTCTGAACATCCTCAGGATTGGTACGATGCTTGTTTTGTTTTAATTTGTGTTAGCTTGAGTGACAACATAAATGCATGTTAAAAATGACAAAAACTTGCCCCATTAAAGATGAAGCTGCCTTTGGTAAAACCCCTGTAATGGTGGAATCTCATCAACCCTGTCAGGAATAAGGAAGCAACCAGCTGTCTGCCTTTTTAAAGTGATGACACTGCATTATAAAGTAGTGATGGAAAATATCAAAAGCTTTGGAGTTTCAATTTAAATAAGCATCCAAAAGTTCAGACATTCATCTAAACTAAGACTGAACCTTAGAGCACACTGTATGGAACACCCATCCCCTGCAGACCGACAAAGTTTTCTCCTCCTTTGTGACACTTCTGTCCAACCTGCGTGATTCTTTCTCCTCTCCCCTTCTCTAGGCTCAAAGTAGCCTATTGTCTAGATTTGCACAGTCCTATCTTATCTTTCTCTTCCAGGACCTTTCAAGCAGATGAAAGAAGAGGGAAATACCAGTGAAGTGAATCACTGGGTTGTATTGGTAATATGTTCATGTATATAGTTTCCGCCCTGGGTGCCCACAGGGGCACAGGAAGGATGTAAAATATTCATGAATAGCTTTTTGCTTAATTTACCAAACTTTATTGTTGACAGATCTTCATGGATCCAATCAGTAAAACAAAAACAGCATTTACTACCCTACTGTGTAAGTCTCCACCAGTTCAAAAGAAGGGCCTCTTAATGGAAAATTGAAGCCTTTTCAGCATTTGACGTAAATAGATGATATATGGATAAAAGGACAAGCAAATAACCTACGTATGTATCTATGTATTACTAGTTTGCCCTTTATCATGGTGTTTAGGTGCAAATTACTGAGCAACTGTAACTAAAAAGCAAAACATTTTTAGATGTGTGTTAATGGTGTTGTTTATTCCAGTTCTCTGAAATGACAATTCACTGACCTGAGGGCAAGTTGGAACAACCCAGTGCTGCTAACTTAAATCTTAATGTGTGCCAGAAAGAAATAGGATTTCTATACTTGGATACACTGGACCATATTCATCCTCAGAGTAACTTCACAGAAGTCCACCGTGGAGTCACACGGGGATGTTCATTGTTTCTGACGACAGAGATCCAATATAGCCAAAAAAAATTACAAGCAGCTCAGAAATAGTACACCATGAAAACATTAAAAATAGTTCAAAAGTTTTGCGACATGGTCAGCTGGTGATTCCACTACATCAAATATGTTACCACTTTCTCAGTTTCTGTAAATAACTGGAAGCATAAAAATATACAGTGACCCGAAATGAAGACTGCAATTGGTATGCAAAAACAAGCTTTATCATTACCGTATTATTCTCTGTCCTTCTCTCCAAATACCATTTTAAGGGTTAGATGTTGATGTTATTTGTTGCAGCACAACCATTAATGACTTGAAATAATAATTACAGTATTAAATTGCATTATATTTACAAATACTTAAAAAATCAGAAAAATAAACTGAATCCACTATTATATACTGGAAGAATAGTCATTTTATATATCAAATATTTGTCTTCAAAAATACAATTAAAGTATGTTAAGAATTATCATAAAACATACTACCATAAATCAACCACAAGTAGGATCAGACATCATAACCTACATCCAGTCTGTCAGCTCTATAATCTGAGTATACTAAGCCCCCAGGGCAAGATTCTTGCTTCCACCCAGCACCATTGCAGCACCCTGGGAGTCCACAGACACAGGTTGAGAACCGCTGCCTTGGAGAATATACCCCAATGATAGAAGTTAGCATAGCTATGAGGCTGCCCTACTTATGCCAGGGCCAGCACATACCAGATTACAGAATCCTGATGACTATCACCCTTCCCTGCACTAAACAAAGCTCAGATGTAAGGCAGAACCTGGATCACAGACTTTGTATAGCCCACACGAATAAGAGGCATGAGAAATAATGATGATATTTGTTCTTATGCAGCTGGAAAGAAAATGTCTTCTTGCAAGTGGACATTTCTTTTTGTGACATGGCAACTTTAATTTCATAGTCTTCAAGCACCCTTCATGTTGCTTGGCTCTTTTTGTTTGTTCTCCCAACTGTCTCCATTATTCTGCACCAAACATATGTATTCCTTATTCCTAAATCTCAACTATTTGATTTCATTCGATTTTCTTGGTAAATGCTAACAACAGTCCTCCATACATCCTGGATTGTAGGACACAGGTGACAAATTATTTCTTATATAGGTAGCTCGCTTTTCATTACATATGTTACAATCCGAAGGCTTTCTGTGTAGCTTTATTTCTTCTCTTCACCTAATCATTCTGATTTAATACAGTATAGTATAAATTAGCCAGGGTAAGTATCCCTCTTTCCAGCTTCCAATTCATTGCCATCTTTTTGGTTTCTGTAATTGTGTAGTAAACACAACTGTGGTATAAATTTAGAGTTCATACTCTCACCCTTTTATGTTCAGGTCTTTGATAATTTCTTTAGGTACTTCAGCATAAATGACAATGCTATCAAAAATCGGAGGTGGCTCAAATACGCTACATTGTTCTTATTTAAGGTTTTTCAAGATCTTGCACAAAGAGGGAATGAAGATTGAGGGTGAGACAGTGTCTCTTTGTTCAGCTTGAAAAATATCTCCATATTCCATGTCATTTTTAAATGGATTGTACTATTCAAGCAGAGTTTTTTTGGGATTCTGACATATAGTTCTTCAATTCCCTCCCTTTTTCACTGCTTCTAACACTGCTTCTATTTCCATCTTGTCAAAGGCCATTTATGGCCTAAAAATCTATACACAATGTTTTGCAATATTTGGCAGACTTATTCAAAATGTAATTCACTGTCTGCTTGTGATCCAAGGGTCATAAAATACTTCACACATAATGTACCCCAAAGGGTAAAAAATTCTTGGGATTAAATTGTAATCATTTGATTAAAGAAAAAAAGGCAAAAGTAATTTTTCTAGCTACACTGTTAGATTTAAACTCAACAAACGGTTTACTGTTTTCCCACAAAAATTGTTACATTTATTCATTACATAAGCAATTTCAATAGGCTAGATGTGAAAACAGGTTTGTTATAAGTATCCTGTTATAACTAGGGGATCACAAATACGTAAAGGAATCAAGAAACACAAGATGTGAGATACTGGATCAGACTACTTGCTCATTAAGTCCAGTATCCCATCTCTAGATGTCGTTAATTTCTAATGTTTCATAGGAAGACAAAAACCAACCAACCAAATATCCAAGCTACTTGGTGCACATAGTCAATTATATTACTAGGATTAGGCACGGGGAGGAAATTCCTTCCAGATTCCAGAAACAATCTGTTTATTCCTTGATTAATGAGTTTTGATAATCAAAGGAGGTCAAAACAACAAAACAATAAAGATCATAACTTCTTCCATGGGCAATGGATGATCAACATTGATACCTGAACTAAAGTTAAGCAATTCCTCTTTTCCAGCTACAGTACTTTAAAGAAAAACCTCACATACGTACTGGTGTATAGAATATTTTACCTATGGATCATTCGTTTACTTTGAGCTATTAAGAGAAAATAAAATTAGGTGCTCGGTCCTACAAAATTTAACTCACATGAATAGTTCCACTGATTTACATGGGGCTTCTCACATGAGTAAGCATTATTTGTATGAGCAAGTCTTTGCAGGATTCAGACCCAGGTTTGCAGAAAGTCAGGAACATAACTTCATATATGTGAGCTTTATGAAATTGATTTATGCCACAAGCCAACAGGAAAAGCTGTTCTGACACAGTGGTCAGGTATTTGTATATCCCATGTATAAAAGTCAAGGACAGAATCTTTTATTTTGTATAGAATTTATCTTTTGTTCAGTAAAGCCGAAAACAATTCTGTTCATCAGAACTTTATAAAGAGCTGTTACTAGTTTCATAATGTGAATCCATTTGGATTATCTGACCAAAGATAAGACTTCAATGGATTTATAGTATCATTCACCACTTTACCAGTGCCACAAAAGGGAATTACAATTAATTGGATTATGTTGGTCTCCACCCGCTGATAGTAGAAGAGGAAGTCTGAAACTGTAACTATTTCAAACAGACCATATCTCTAATCAACCATGGGATTTGCACTTTAACTTATGAATAAGGCTTAATTTTTATTCTGTACTGTCCTCTGGTTTGGAAGAGGTCATTTTAAGCACTTTATTCAAGTTACTCAAACTAAAAGGAAATTCCCTTCATTATTTTAATTGGCTGTTTATAGCACTTATACCTGACCTTTTCTTTTTATATTATTTAACTGATTTATTTGTAGGGAATTCAGTACTCTTGAAAAATGCAGATCAGACTGCCCAGGAAACCAAAGTCTCTTTGTCCATATAATAGAAATTTCCCTACACTGCCTCATCAACATGCTTCAAACCTTTTTTGAGGTAAAAGGGTAGGTCAGTCTTCCTCCCCACACACTCAGCGCTTGACATCTTTGTTGAGAACGTCACCTAAGGTAACAATTATTTTCAGTTGTGCTACATATAGCAAGGAACTTGACTGAGCCTACTAAACTCATGTCAGATAGGCCACTTATCAGCCACCAGGCAGCTACAGCGTTCACTTGCTACTGTTCTGGGCTAGATTTAGGGCTTGTCTATATGGGAAAGTTATACTGGTATACACGAAGGTGTTAATTTACATAGCTATAAATATATTGGAATAGCCCCCTGTGTAGACACACTCGTTCTGGAATCAGAGTGGCTTTTTCAGTTTACTTTATGTGGCATATAAACTATACTGAAAAAAGGCCATTTTTATTTCAGAATAAGAATGTCCGCACTGAGAGATATACTGGTTTGACTATACCACTATAACTATATGGGTATAAATGGTAAAACTTTGGGGTGAAGACAAACCTTATAACTGATGACTTAGAGGGAACAGGATCTTCTACCCATTATTAGTTTCCTGAATTATCAACTTCCTATCACCTTTTTTTTTTTTTTATGAAGGATACATGTGGATATTTGGTTCACTCTGCTTTGGAAAACTTTTCATTTATTTAAAGTAAATAAATAACCCCCAGCACTTAACTTATTTTACATTCTTCATTTAAAAAAAACCTTGTTTAACTTGCTTGCATCTAAGGCTTGCCATGAATGGGACTACCTACATGTTTAAGGTTTGATATGTGCTTAAACTTAACTGAATCAGGACATGAGATGATCATTTTACATGCATAAAATAAAACTTTCAAGGGGGAAGACTTTATAACTTCCATGAAAAAATAACCTGTTCACATGCATTGGTAGGTTTTCTAATATTAATAATGAAGTCTAATTATAATAATTATCATCTCGATTTGCTCTGTCTCTTTAATCTGAAAAGGGTCTGGCCCTCATTGATGTTATTGATTTTCAAAGTTTATCTTTAAACTACATGTTTTAAAGTTACAGAACAGTGTAAAAGTTTTCAAAATGAGTCTTTCATTTTAATAATTTATTACTATGTACAATTCAATGGCTAAACACCACACACACAAATACTCATATGCAATGTGAGAGTCAAATAACCATACTCAGCTGATCAGATGCTCATCAGGTGTAAATTGGCATAGCTCCACCAACTTCATTGGAGCTACACTGATTTCTACCAGCTGAGGGTCTAAAACTGAAATAGATGTAGTCCTTTGTATGATCATGGACATAAATGTGGTGCTGCAGTGGTTATCATTTAAAAAAAATCAACATTTGCCAGCAGTTATCACATTCTGATGTCAGGGATGCCATAGTCATTTCTTGATCTAGCCATAGGGTGAGGTGGCATATTCACAGATGAATGTAGAGTAATTGCTTGCAAATGTTGACTTTTTAATGGCACCTACTGTACCCATGTTAAATGAATACTGAGTTCTTAAAAATAAGAAAATCATGCCTTAAGGACCAAATTTGTGTTCACATGTACATGTGTCTATAGGAAATGTGGAGGAACAAATTACACATGAAGAATCTTTTTACCTCTTTCCCCACAAATCTTTGTGGCATGACTTGCTTGGGCCATGCTTAATAGCAAAAAAGGTTGAGTTAGGGGTAGACAGGACAAAGATGGCATGGCATGCTTGAAAACATGGCTCTGCTTACCCTGCCAAAACACCATGTGTTATTCTGTGTGCACCCTTGCTTATTTAACCTTACATGGAAATAAACTACATGAGGGGCACATGAAAGTACATCAATAAGTTTTACAGTTCCTCTTTGGCAAAGAACTAGTCCAATGAAATGAAGATGATTAATGCCGCGTGATTAATTTTCCTTCAGTTTTCTACACATTCCTCATAGTTTCAAGTGAAAATAGGAGACATGGCCCTTTGTGTGGTTGGGAGTAGTTATTAAAGTCATGCCTTTCCCCGCAACCTTACACATATAGAAATGTTCATCATGTTCTAAGACAGGAACTGCATGTTCATTCATGCTACTTTAACTGTGTATGTTTGCATCCATATTTTTGGTTTACACAGTTCTTCCCCTAATATTTTAGTTCCTCTTGTTACAATTATAATTCCTGGCATGATGGGGGAAAAAAAAAACAGAAGGGTGAGACTATTCAAAAACTTTGGACACATTTTACTAGCTGTTTTTCCTAAAATTAATTTTGGGAACAGATGAGCATAACTTGATAATTTAAGTATAAAGTAGAATTTTTTCATACCTGTAGTGTATTGATATACCTAGAGATACACGGGTGCCCACACACCCTATTCCCCCAAAAGAGATATTAAAATATTGGGTAGCTTACAGAGACATTCAAAAATTCATACTTCCTTTTGGGTACAAAATTATATGAAAAGTTTCAAGGCAGCACACAACAAAGCAATTGACAAGAAAGATAGCATCTGCTTTTCTGTCTATTCAAGCTGAAGTTTTTCATTCTAAATGCAAGCAATGTTTCCTAAGTTAACATAATTAACTCACAACAATCCTGGAACATCATAATATAAGATACAGATGGAAACTCAAAGCTTTAAAATGTCTTATAACTGGAACAGAATTATCATTTTTAACTGAGCAAATCTGAATAGTAATTAAAACAGGTGTTTTTATTTCAAACACTTTTGCACACTGTGAAATTACCAGCAGGGTTATTTATGTATTAGTCTACTATGAAGCATACCTTTCTTAAAAAATGAGATGTGTGATAACAACAAAGTTATGAGATAAAAAGAATGACACTCAATGCTGCTTCCTGAAACAATAAAAGACCAGTAGTTCAATTAGTTAGTAATTTCCATGTGACTACTTGACAGATTCTACTAATTGTTAAGCTCTCACTAACTATTGCTTTACATAATTAATTATATTCAAACACAAACAACAAAGACATGTGGGCTAGCTGCCCTTTTGACAATGTTTGTAACAAACTGATTTGCTTTCCAAAAATATTTTTCGAACTAAAAGATATTAATCTTGCATGGAAATACACATTAATATCTTAGCACAGCTCTACATTTTACCATGGTCAGAAAAATATGCAGATTGGTTAACATGATATAATTTCTGCTGCATGCATAATAGCTGAAGTCTTTCTAGTTGAGATCTTTCATATTAATTTAGCATTGCATAAAATTCAGAGTAAGAGGTCCAGAGGTCAAGCATCATTCATCATTAGTTGAAGTGACATTTGCAACCTTTCATATAGCAGCTGCTGGGAAGGGGAAAAAAAGGTATTCTTTGGAAGAACGGGGGGTAGAACACAATCCTAGCTCTATCTGTGGAAGGGAAAACAAGGTGCCACTATGTCAGCATGGTAATATGCTTAAATTTAGTGATGTCATTCTTCCATAACCCCAGGAGTCACAAGGCACAAGGCAGCTGCATTCCTGAACTTAGTAGTTCTGGTGGAGATAAGTAATAACTAGAAGTAAATGAATTACGTTAGTGTGGTTGTGAACATAGCTCTGTGCATCTAAATTATGATTTATATCAGGATTCTATCTTGTTTTTGAGAGTTTTCTACTTGTTAACAAGGCAGTCCTTGTTTTCATAGCATCCTCCAGGCACCATAGTTTCTGGGAAGCCAAATAAGATCACTGTTGAAACTGCAAGACAACATTCCAAGACTTTGCAGCAGAACACATTGGCCAAATTAGGACTTCTGAAGACAGTTAACAAACAAATAAAATCTTTTTTCTTTGTGTCACGGCTTGCCTACTATAAAACCTTAAGATCAGAACAGGAAATGTGAGCAATTAAAATGAAAAAGTAATCATCTGCACAAAAAGATAAATATGTATTAAAAGGCTAATACTTCACAGTCCTTTTGATATAACGAGTACATTTTAAGGAAATATATATTTTATATCATAGCAATTTTTATATGAAACATGCAATCTCTTTGGAATTATGCATATTTTTAAATCACAGTCATTAAAACAGCATGCAATACAAAATAGTTAGATTTTGGGGCTTTGTTAATGTTTTGTGGTTTTAACTTTGACTTTGTTATTGAACCTGTATTGTATTGAATTTGATTGATTCATGTAATAAATAATCTGTTGTTTTTTAAAGCACTCTTATGTTTAATATCTAGATTATTTTATGGTAAAAACAGATTTGATCAATTTTACAATGAGAAAACTAATAATTTTTAAAAGTCACCTTGAAGAATGAGCAGAATGTTCAAGGACATTATTATGCATTACAGTTCTATAAACAGTTATTAATTCAGGTGTGTTATGTCAAAACACCTTTCCAGTAGCCACATAAAATAATTTACTAGTACCCATTCTGTCCTTAAAAAATGTCTTATGAATGCACTGTCATGGAGAGTACTCACTTCCCTCATCCTACCTGCAGTGTACAAACAAAACTCCCCTTAACTTCAATGAGAGTTCCATGTACCTAACAACAGCAGCATTGGGCCCTTAAATCAGATGGTTAATTTCACTACTGACTTGCAAAATGGCTCAGTGAACAAGTTGGTCATGTACTAAAAAATTTAGTAAATAAGATGGCCACTCATCAGTAAGTACACCCTTACCTAAATCAAACATGAGGCATTTCCCCAACAATCAAAGAACCAGGCAAATTAGTTCATTAATCTTTGTTCTTCACCTTTCTAAACAATTTAATAAAAGATACAGATACCGGAAAGGAAGAATGGCTGTAAAAGGAATAGAACAGCAGAGGCAGGATGACTGGCAGATACGGTTGCTGCATCCCCCTAAGAGAGACTGCTCCTTTTCCACACCTTATGTCTCTTGTACCATAAAAATATGCATAGATGTATGTGGGAGCATCGTAGCAGATTTCTTGGGATGCGTGCCATGCATCTGAGCTTCGAAGCTGGCTCAACGTTGTCACCATTAACTTGCAGTGTACACAGCAACACTTCAGTCTAATTTCAACCAGTGAAAAGTTACAGAGAAACTTTGAGGAAAGTACACATGACCCTGCACATTTATACCAATTAAATTCAGTATCATCAGTGCCATTGCAATGAATGCTGATACCAAAGAAATTCATAATGAGGAAGCACTTCATGCTTTACACAGGACAGCAATGAATAATGCTAAATTTGGGCTCCCAATAGAAGAAAAGGGGTGACAAAATATATTCCAATGATATTTTCAGGTCTGTCACCTTCTAAATGACAAAAGGTAGAATGGTGCATCATTTTGCATGATAATATTGCAGTGTGGTAAACACTGAAAAGCTTAGTTTAATGAGGTGCTCTGAATGTTGTGAGTCTGAGTCAAATCAGATTCACAAAATAATACAACACAAACTTCAAATATCTCTTACACACAATGGCTCATAAAGCCCCCAAATTGGTCTATCTGCCTAGCTATCCATCGATCCTAAACTCAGTCCAGTTCATATTTGAAGGATATTCTGGTGTCATTAAGATCAGTTAGTTCATTTTACATGTTCATTAATTTTCATATGAACAAAGTGTGTAGTCATTTAATTTAGAGCAGCTCTACTTTCTTTTGTTAGATGGGTTTTTTTTCCCCATTTACAGATGATGAAACAACTGCAGCAAGATGGGCTTTGGTTCTTGACAACCACTTTTCCATTAAAGGCAGACCCCTTTAAAATGCAATCACTTTGGATAGACTTAAATGTGTTTTTTAAGTGCAGATTCTCAAAGTTCACCAAATAAACAAAAACTGCAAGAAAATCAAGATGACAACTCATTTTAACAGTTTTAAGATTCTCTGCATCAACATCATTCATTGGTGACTGGGGAGTTTTTAAAGTCTTTCAAATCCTTGAGTTCTTTCAATCACTACATGCCTTAAAGGGACAGAAGGCCTTAAAATGTGCTCCCTAACTCCTCAGTTGAGAAAGATACATAGAAGAGGAGATGGGGTGGGGGAAGGGGAGAAACAACAATACAGAAAGCATTAATGCAGAGAACAGTGGGGTCTCTCCCTAATTTGACTTTCTCTACAGGTGGTCTGCAGCTGCATCCAAACAGGTTACACTATTGCCTTCCCATGAGTACTACAACAAAGTGGCATCTGTATTCACAGGAATACATTTAGAGGCATGGACTGATTCAGGTCTAAAAATAAGAAAAAAGCATTTTCCAGCATAGCCCGAGGTAACTCCCTGCGCCAGCAGAAGACAGTAGCACTCTTGTCTCACTGGCTGTGTGTGAAGATAAAGGATATGAGAAACCTACTTCACATGACTCACTGAGGCACACAGTCAGCTTCCAGTTGATTCATTCTATTTGTATCAGCTTGTACTCCATCGACAACAGTAACAGACTAAACAAAATCAATACGCAATATTCTGTTTTCCATTGACTCAAAGGTAAATCACATTGGCCCCTGTGATTGATATATTTGATTGCATAATATTGGACATTACCATGTATACAATACGTCTTAGAGACAGCTCTGTGACAGAAGGGAATGTGTAAAGACTGCATGTTCAGGGCCAGATACGGGTTTTTAACCATAACTCATGCTGGAAGGGGTCTGGTGGGTCCTTGAGGAACTGCTTGCTGTAGTTCGGTCACTCAAACAGAATTTATTTCACTGTGGGCCCAATCAGCTTTACAGGTTGGTCTAAAGATGAAGTAGGGACACACACCCCCATGAAAGGGTAGCTAGCATCACAGATGCTTCTCATGAGGTCTATACTTACTTACCCGTTTAGCTTATATATATATATATATATATATATATATATATAGTGGCTATTGCAAGGGTATGTAAGTGTCTCAACAGGACTGTTTCACACTGGGAAAAGCTACGTTATCAGCATGTCTTCAATAGGGCATTTGCATTGATGCAGTTACGTCTGTGTAGATACACTACTACAAATTTCATAATATAGACAGGCCCTAGGAAAAGTGCTATCTCTATGTGTATACCTAATGCCTCTTGTTGATAAAATTATACCTGGATCATTTAAGGTGCAGTTTCTTATGTAATTTTGCCACTTTAATGTGTTTCAAAACAGTCACGTTAAACCAAATTGCTTTCAATGTTTCTAATGATGTTTGTATCTGTCACTGAGACAGAGCTCTCCCACCTTTGCCACAGTACCCGGGAAAAGGAAATTTGTTTCGTGTGCCTCCCAACTCCATGGTAGTAGGTAATGGGAATTTTCACTCCAATCACTTCAACATGGGCTTATTTCTTTTGATTTCCAACACTTTGACCCCTTTGCACTAAGTGGCTGAGGGCTAAGTGAAGAGATTTTCTCCAAAACCTGTACCAGTCCCCCCACATGGATATGCCAGCAGGAATCACAGTATGTGCAATATAACTGTTAGCACCATTCCAGGGACTAAGCGTGTCACTTTTATAATGTATTCAGTCTCTGCTTATCCAAAAAGTGTGAATCCCAACTCCATTCCAGGACTCAGGTTTCCTGAACTGCGGTTGTTATGCCAGACCCACAGTGCTAGGCTGGCTTTTTAGTATCTTTATCAATAGTGACTTTTCCATTCAAGATAGAAATAATGAGCCATGACCCATTATCATGGATGGATGTAAATGAGAGCAGAATATGGCCCTGTGTGGTCTTTCTATCAAACACACATGACAAACTTTAATGAAAAGTCTTCTCTAGTTCTAACAGATGTTTCCAATTTTTTCTCTCCCTCAGCACTTTAAACCACCATCTTTAGTTTTCACTTCTAAGATACATTATTATAGGATACATCATAATGATATACTGTACATTCATATACAGTATCCTATACAAAGACTACTTGATTTATAATTCAGATCCAATAAAGAGAAAAAATGGTTTAACTGATGACTAGTGAAATACTAAATGCATTAAAATGTTTGAAAAGAACATCATTTTCTTGTAATAGTGGTGACATAATAAAATTAAATATGGATATAAGATAATGCCTCTTATTATTAGGCAAGTGAATATAAATGGGGCAAGGAGAAAAGTAACCATATAGGATCAAGGGATAGCGAAAAAGCGCTTCCCCTTCAAATAAACCAACAAATGAACAAAGAGAAAAGAATAAAAACCCACCAAAATTAAATAAAGTTGAGCATCCAAACATTGCAATATAAAGTCTAATTTTAATATATTTTAGTAAGGCTTTTGGTACCATAGGATGACTCCGTTACAATATCAGAGAGATCTGTGTAAATTGCTATACTGTATACTACATCTATAGTGGTTTTTCAAGATGTTACTAAATGTTTTAAAAATCAGTTGCTGAGTATACATTTTTACTGTTCTATGGTGTAATTAATGGCTGTGGGTTTTGGTATTGAAACCCCCCACCCTTCCCAACTCACCTCCATGCTGAAATACCTGGCGGAAATTAAATAAACATAACTCTATGGGCCTAATCCTGCTGTTATTCCTCATATACACTTCCCATTCCATTCAAAGGGACCTTGCAAGTGAAAGAATTGCTGGAATTAACTCTACATATTTGATATTTAATTCTGCCCATGTATTTCAATGGGAGGATTTAAACAGTAAACCCACACAAGATTATGAGCACAGTTCCTGCACTGTGACCAAACAGCAGTGGGCACAGATGAGAAAGGGGTGTATGTAAGAGTTGTTAGTGGCTCCCTGAGCCTGGTGTCAGCTCTGTGTTGGACTGCTCTGTGATCTAGTTTAGGGCAGCTGGGGATTTCTGGATGACAGGGTGCTCTTCCAATTCCTTTTTGGTAGAAGGGGTTTTGAGAAGTCACCATGATTCTCTGAAATATACAAAACTGTTCCTTTACATGGTAGGGAATTCATCATTTTGTGGAGCCTGATGTCAAGCTTTCCAGTCTTCCAGAGTAGAAATCTAGTCTATATTGTATCTTTACAGAAGAGTAAATTACTTACAAGGAATGGATACTTTTATTTGCATGTGATTATGGATTCATGCACACATCTTTATTAAGAGCCCCTTTTTACAAACCTAATGCACTAATTCAGCCACATCAGTTAGCAGAACAGGCAAATAATCTCCTCTGGAATTGGAGCCAATGGGGTTTATTACATGGAAAGTACCATGGCAAGACTCATACAGTGCCTGAGATGACACCTGAACCACTGTGTTCTGTGGTACACCTCATTGATACTGACACATCAGACCAACTTATATTACTATTATTTTTATGCAATAATAATTATAATTACAATCATAATATTGCTGTGCTAGGAGCCCCAAGGACCAGGACCCCTTTGTGTTAGATACTGTACAAGCATAGAACAGAAAGCTGGCACCTACTCCAAAGAGCTATTTCAGGTATATTAGAAAGATTATTCTCATACTTAAGCAAAGTTGTAAAGGATGTAAAATTGGGAAATCTAATTTCCAAGCTATGGAACATTATAGAGGAACATTTTCAATGCACATTAAAAATGCACTGCAAAATGTATGGTTCACTTTACTTGTACTCAAACACCTACATTCACACATACAAAATCAGGTAATTATGCTCCTAACTATCCAATTCATGTGCACAGATGGATGCACCCACACATTTTTGTGGGAGCATTTTTGGAAGCCTATAGAAAATATGGCCCTTAAAGATTTTAATAAGGTTGGCAAAAACATACTTTGCATAAAATTATGTGGTTCCAAGGTCTAAAATTACTTTGATTTAAAAAATGAAAACTGGCAAGAGATTAATCCATGATGTGGTCTAATTATATTTTTTTCTTTAAAAAATTAAATGGTCAAGATCTTAACTTTGACAGTAGTTACTGTTCATGCACTGAAATTAAGAAATAGAACTGTATGCAGATTTTATGTTTCTAAATATCTATTTAGCTAATGGATCCTTTTACATAAGAGTTGAATATCAGGTACTGTAATTGTGAGTGCATATTTCATTTATAAATTAGAAGTACAGGCCTCTATTAATGTTATTTTTCTAAGATTGAAATGCAAACTGAGCAAAGCCTGAAATTGCTAAGTAAAGCTGATTTTCCATCATTAACTTGCCCTTTTATATATATATAGATAGATAGATAGATAAAATGCAAGTGTAGATATACACACACACACACACACACACATCTTTTTAAATAATGATCGATGAAGGCAAAGATTCAACACTTACATCTTGGTCCCTACATCTGACAGACGTGGCTTTTGTCAGGTTGTCTCAGTATCTTCATATTGTTTTTAATGCTGTAGTTTTTATCTTTATTATTCACTGAACGGGCTTCACCATTGTTCAGAATATATTTGTCAATTGTAATGTATACAGTATTGTAAAAATTGCTCAATCAACGGATCAGATTTTCTGTGAGAAGTGAATATTCTCTGTCATGGTCAATAGAAAGAACATTTAAAAATAATACTTCTCTATGCTCCATGATATTTTATTATTTCTTTGTTTGTAGAGGTTACTTACATAAGTAACTAAATACCACTTTGTTCTTCATCAATCAGAACTGATCAATTATAAGACTTGCAAAACTAGACCAAAATTCTAAACTGTATGGTCATGTTACCACTCACATTATTACTAAAAGCCACATCTATATTCCAAACTGGGATACCATAACCTCTTTGTCATTTTCCAATAAAAAAAGACCATACCAAATAGGCAGAGCACACCGTAATTAGCAGCTGGCAGAGAAAGCTGTAAATCTGTATGAGTTCTGAACGATTTGCTTACATTGTTGCTTTGTTGACAAATGATGCTGTACATGTTAATGTTCCTGAAATGTCCCCATTGCACCTGACGTGCCAATAAATGCCAGCCAGCTGTATGAATTATGGAAATAAGATTTTTGTTTATGAAGGTATCCCAGACATTTATTTTACTGCATGCCTCTTGACAGATTTAATGTCTGGAGTTACATTGAGAAGATATTTGTTACCTGACATAATGGTTAATGGTAACTTTAGCGGCTTTTTTTTTTAATGATGAGACTAATATATATATATATATATTTTACTTTTACCTTGTGGCTACACATTTTACTCTCAGTATAAAGCTTGCATATTTTAAATGAAGTGATACTAAATTGTTCCTAATGTACAATAGATTGGATATAACCAGTGCTGCCGTATATGATAAATCAGAAGAAAGGTCTCTCCATGAGCTACTAAAATAGGGATGTTACAATACGTTATCTATTTTTTCATAGATTTTTTCCCTCCTGTTTGTGATTGCTAGTACCTCATTAATGTAGAAAGAAAACTGTACAAATCTGGTATTTTTAAGTGTTATAAAAACCTCATAACATTTATTTATAGCAAAACCACTAAAACATTCATTTAATATGCTAAGGCAAGCTGGAGAAAGTTTAAGAACATTTACATTTACTAACTACCTTTGACATTCAGTAGACTTTTAACCAGAAAACCAGACACTAGTCGCTGAATCTTAAAAACAAAATGTTCCTAAACAGCACAAACATTAAAGTAAAAACTCATTCTTTTTAGCATTAGAGAAGCAAGGACTCATATACTCAGCCTGACTTTTAACAAGAGACCTCTCTTCTTCAAGAACTATGTTCTCAGGGACCACCTTCCTGAAACATAAAAACTTTGATAAGGCTAGAAACGTGCTATCTTCAAGATACACATGTTTGCAAGTTACTCTCGAGTTTCCTCAAACATGTATCCATTTTTTTTTTTTTTTGGCTGAGCTGCATTCAGAAGGCGCCATAAAGAACTCACAACAACACGGCTGTATGAAATGGCCAGCAGGTGTTGTGTCCTCATGGAATTTAAGCATGTCATTCTCACTACCCTACAACTAGGGAACCTGACTCCAGCACTAAAGTGGAAAATTTTGCCTAACAGAGGCATCTAGCCCTACCACTCTTCAGTTCTTCCTTTAGTAACATACATCAGTGTTGCTGTCAAGAGGAACAATAAGCAAAGTATTTATTCCATTGGGAGCAATTTTATTGTCTTTCCTAGGTTCATTTCCAGCTTTTGAAGCTTAACAGAGCAAACTCCACTTGTTCCTTAAAACTTCAGACATTACAGACTATTTATAACATTCATGTAAACGGTGGTGGTAACCAAATTAACCAAATTCATTCTGCGACTGCAAATCAGTCTTTACTAAAATGTTCCCTTCCCACCCCCATCTCAAAAGGAGAGGAGGGGAAAAAAAGAGTCCAGATGGTTAAAATTATTTTAAGCAAATATTTAGTGGTTACAGTTCAGTTCTTCTAGCCCACATTCTCCACTACAAAAAATGACACCCCACATTTACTGTGTTAATCATTTTCCAATGTGCCAGCCAAATCTGTGCATAGGAGTGCATCTCTCCCTCACACACACACCCCGGAGGCATCATTAGTGACTCCATACATAAGGTTCCTTTGAATTTGAACTTAAACTGGGCTAAAATCCCACTATTTCACACTTTGCTATTGAATTTAATCCCCAGATGTAACAAAATAACTCCTCCAAGGACAGCTGAATTTTCCATAATATTCCTTTGGTAAAATATTTGCCAGTATTTGCAGAGGAAACATTTAAAATTGATTCCCTTATGGCAAAGGTTCCCTGAGAATCTCATTGTGGGGGGGGGGGGGGGGTCCACAGTTATCACAAACTCAAAACTTCAGACACTTTTCAAATGTTTCACTTAAACACAAAATGAATTATCCACTTATTTGCCGTAATCTAGTTTACCTCCCAAAAGAAAACCCCCTAGAGATGTCAAACTCTGCTAGCTGCCTCTGTTCTCCACTGTTACATCCCTGACTCACTAGTCCTCCATTCCTGGTTCCTGGCTACAACCAGATGAAGATGCTGCTGCTGCAGAGGAATTTCACAGTCTGCTTCTCAGGCAGCTTTCAATGCAAGTTTACCCCTCAACATGGTCTCCTCATCAGGCCCTAGCCACTACCATCAACAAGGAGGCAAGGAGGGATACAAAGAAAGGGGAAGTTTCAACAACAGGTACCTCAGAGGCAGAGCTTACAGCTTCTCTGAAGACTGTAACTCCCTCTGCTGTAGTATAGCCAGTCTGTGGAATGCTGAGTGGGGGAAAGTATGGATAGTGGAAGTAGCTTACAGAAAGCTAGAGTGAAGGATAGCCAGAGGGTTTGGCCATGGAGGGGACCAGGTTTATAGGTGCAGGGAGGCAGGCTGTGCAAGGAATCAGGAACAGGATTTGAGAGCTGTGCTGGGCAGTAGGGCTCCCCACTCACTCCCTGGCCTTCCTGCCTGACCCACTCTGCAGCCTATGTGCACAGGGAGCTCCAGTCTGGAGTAACTAGTACAGTTTGTCGGAATGCGCCTCCACTCTGGTGGATCACAGAAAGTTTGCCAGATGAAGCAACTCTTTCTGTAAGAGAGCTGCAACCTGTGCTTCTCAGGCAACTTTGTGCTGGGGTTCTCCCCCATTTCCGCCATACACCCTGTTGCTGCCTTTTTCCTCTCAGTTCCAAAACAGAAGCAACCAAAATGCAAACATATAACTCCTCACAAACATACTCAAATGCACAAACTTAATGTAGATGACACACTTTTTCTTGTAAAATTAACATCATAGCCTTTAAAACGACATATACTGTTAGACATATACTGTATCTTAATACAGTCAGTTGAGACTGTGCTTCCAATTGTGAGGAAATGGATGTGTGTATTCTGGTTGCTTATATGTTGGAGTAGAAAGGTGGTTTGCTGTAGAGTTGCATATTCTGGGTATTGTGATGGTTGGATGATAAGGCACATGATTTTGGTGTGGATATTAAATGCTGGTTTATCTGGTGATTTTCCTTATCTTTCAGTAGTTGTGTTGATCAAGGAAATTGGCCTTGACAAACCTTAACTGTAAGTTATTAAAAAAAAACCCCTAATGGCTGGACTACATACATTCCCTTGGTGTAAACTGAGAATAACCTAAATAAAATCAGTGGAGCTACACCAGTAAAATAGGTGTGTATATATACACACACATATGCTCCATCATTTAAATATATATATTTACACCAGAGCAAGTGAAAGAAGAATCAAGCCTGTAGTGTGCAGTCTCCAAAGGGTTAATCCCTTCTGTATTTGACACTGCTGCCTGTATTTGCTCAGAGGAGGATTAAGGCTAATGTGTAGCAGAGGAGCAATGTATGGAAGCCTGTATTATGTCTCCCTCCTCCTCCATGTACCTACACAATGGGAACTCAGCCTCCAATACCCATTCTCCCTTCCACAGGCATGGAATTCATTGAAAGTAATGGGAAGGAAATTATAGTAGTCTCACAGGTCTCTAACAAGAGGGTTCTGTGTGGAAAAAATTACTTGTCAAGACTTCTTATGAAATGATACAATGAAAGTAAAATAGATCATAAAGAATAGCTGAAAACCTAACACACTTACATTCCTTTTCCACCATTAAATCAAACCAGATATTAGTAAAAGGTACAATTTTTACTGGAGGCTTACCAAGGTGATAATATTTCTATTTCTTGAGGCCAGTAGTATTCATAGACTAGACATCTGATTCTAACAAACTACCTCATCAAGGTTTGCATTATTTTTCTCTAGAATTCTCCATTTAAAATTTAGATAATTACTTTACTTCAAAGAAAATAAGCAATAAACATACAAGCAAATAAATAAATACAATAAATGAGTCAAGATTAAGGGCTTGAATAATTATAGCCTTTGAGGGGCACTTTTGTGAGTAGTCCCATTGATTACTCATGTGGTAAGGGCTCCTCAGTTCAGTCCTGAATAATAATATAGTCCTCTATGGACTTGATCTCACAAAGATTTTGTAATCTTTACTTTAGTATAGTTGCTCATGTGCATGAGTATTTGAAGGACTCGGCCCTAAGGTATTAGAGCACACTCCATTAGAGAATAATACAGTGTAGAGAAGCAAAACAAAATCATAGAAAAACAGTATGGGACTCATAATAATTCATTTTAATAATAAATATGCAATATTTATGAATAGCAATGTGTCAAGGTTCCTTCCCCATTCTGAAATCTAGGGTACAGATGTGGGGACCCGCATGAAAGACCCCCTAATCTTATTCTTACCAGCTTAGGTTAAAACTTCCCCAAGGTACAAACTTTGCCTTGTCCTCGAACAGTATGCTGCCACCACCAAGCGCTTTAAACAAAGAACAGGGAAAGAGCCCACTTGGAGACGTCTTCCCCCAAAATACCCCCCCAACCCTTACACCCCCTTTCCTGGGGAAGGCTTGATAATAATCCTCACCAATTGGTACAGGTGAACACAGACCCAAACCCTTGGATCTTAAGAACAATGAAAAATCAATCAGGTTCTTAAAAGAAGAATTTTAATGAAAGAAAAAGGTAAAAGACTCACCTCTGTAAAATAAGGATGGTAAATACCTTACAGGGCAATCAGATTCAAAACACAGAAAATCCCTCTAGGCAAAACCTTAAGTTACAAAAAGACACAAAAACAGGAATATACATTCCCTCCAGCACAGCTTATTTTACCAGCCATTAAACAAATGAAAATCTAACACATTTTCTAGCTAGATTACTTACTAACTTAACAGGAGTTGGAAGGCTTGCATTTCTGATCTGTTCCCGGCAAAAGCATCACACAGACAGACAGAACCCTTTGTTCCCCCTCCCCTCCAGATTTGAAAGTATCTTGTCCCCTCATTGGTCATTTTGGGTCAGGTGCCAGTGAGGTTACCTTAGCTTCTTAACCCCTTACAGGTGAAAGGGTTTTGCCTCTGGCCAGGAGGGATTTTATAGCACTGTATACAGAAAGGTGGTTACCCTTCCCTTTGTATTTATGACACAATGATACAGAGGATGGATGATACTACATCAGGCTACTGGTCCACAAAGTCTGATCCAGCCTCTGCAGTGATCAATAGCTAATGCTTCAAAAGAAGGGTCCCATGAAACCTTGCCTCGATGAAATCTGAAACATCTGGCTCATTGTGTAATGCTATACATGGCCTTCCTGACCCGTATGGTGATCATGTTTGAGGGGGATCTGTGTCTCTGAAGAGTGTTTTTTCCCCTGATATTCTTCAGGGTAGATTGAAGGAAGTGTGGTGTAGCGATGAGAGCAGGGAATTGGGAGTCAGGATTCCTGGGGTCTGCCATTATCTCATTTTTTAAAAAAAATTAACTGTCTTTAAAATAGGTTCTTAATACTAACTTGCTCCACAGGAATGTTGTGATGATTAATATTTCTCATGTGCTTTGAGTTTCTCAAATTAAAGGTGTCTCCAAAGGAGATTTACTAGATTGGGACCTTACATGGTATACTGACCAGGTAGGAAAGAAAAGGCAGTTTTGAAAGCAATAAATGCCTTTCCTTTAGAAAGAAAGAAAGAAAGAAAGAAAGAAAGAAAGAAAGAAAGAAAGAAAGAAAGAAAGAAAGAAAGAACATCAACACAAAAACACACCACCAGAAGTTTTCCTTTTTTATTAACTTGTGAAAACACATGATTTCTCCCCATGGAAGTGTAAGTTTCTTCCCACTTCTCCAAAAAGTTGCTCTGGTTACCATTAGCAAGAAGGGTCAACCTGAAGTACTAATATCAAGGGCAGATCTGGTGGATAGTGTTAGAACTATGGAACATTGATCGGAGAAGATGAAAACCAGAGGGTAAAAATGTTTTTCTTCTCTCTGACAGATTTTTATTTTTTCAACTTGCTTGGTAGTGATGCAGAAGAGACCACAAAGGACAGAAAAGAAAGACAAATACATAGAAAATATTGTTTTGGTGTATTTCTGTTTTCCTTAACTGGTACTTTGAGTTCACCGCACTTCATTTACAGGAGATTTTAATAGTATATACCATACCTGTGAGAGAAAGAGAGATTCCCACATGATAGAGGCTCTTGGATATTGTTATTTCAACCAAAACTTTGCAAAGCATGAGCTTGGTTTTGTGTGCAACATATGACTATTTTTTCCTGGCCTTAAAAACTTTGATTTACTTAACTGTTGCCAATGATGTGACTCAGGGAAAGATAAAGAAAGAAGAGGCTGAGAGAGAAAAACGGAGCTAATGTCTTCATCCATTTGATTACACAGAATTATATGATACAGCAATTAGTGCAGTATGCATAAAAATGTCTACAAAATAAAGGCCAGTATCAAAGAAAGAATACAAAAAGACATTGTTAGATATGTCCAATAATAACAGCACAAGCCCCAGTAAGACACTGCTCAAGTTTACTAAATTGCATGGTAAGTCTGAAGGTGTTCTTTCTCTCTTCAAATAACATCTCTGATCCAGAGGTTGTCGACACCACCTTGCATCTTTCACAATTGTGAAAAGATTGGTAAACTGCTCAAGATAGTTAAGACCAAAGCAGACTGTGAAGAGTTTCAAAAAGATCTCACAAAACTAAGTGATTGGGCAACAAAATGGCAAATTAAATTTAATGTGGATAAATGTAAAGTAATGCACATTGGAAAAAATAACCCCAACTATACATACAATATGATGGGGGCTAATTTAGCTACAACTAATCGGGAAAAAGATCTTGGAGTCATCGTGGATAGTTCTCTGAAGACGTCCACACAGTGTGAAGCGGCAGTCAAAAAAGAAAATGGGATGTGAGGAATCATTAAAAAGGGATAGAGAATAAGACGGAGAATATTTTATTGCCCTTATATAAATCCATGGTACGCCCACATCTTGAATACTGAGTACAGATGTGGTCCCCTCATCTGAAAAAAAGATATACTGGCATTTGAAAAGGTTCAGAAAAGGGCAACTAAAATGATTAGGGGTTTGGAACGGGTCCCATATGAGGAGAGATTAAAGAGGCTAGGACTTTTCAGCTTGGAAAAGAGGAGACTAAGGGGGGATATGATAGAGGTATATAAAATCATGAGTGGTGTGGAGAAAGTGAATAGGGAAAAGTTATTTAATATAAGAACTAGTGGCCACCAAATGAAATTAATGGGCAGCAGGTTCAAAACAAATAAAAGGAAGTTCTTCTTCACTCAGCACACAGTCAACCTGTGGAACTCCTTGCCTGAGCAGGTTGTGAAAGCTAGGACTATAACAGGGTTTAAAAGAGAACTGGATAAATTCATGGAGGTTAAGTCCATTATTGGCTATTAGCCAGGATGTGTAAGGAATGGTGTCCCTAGCCCCTGTTTGTCAGATGGTGGAGATGGATGGCAGGAGAGAGATCACTTGATCATTACCTGTTCACTCCCTCTGGGGCACCTGGCATTGGCCACTGTCAGTAGACAGGATACTGGGCTGGATGGACCTTTGGTCTGACCCAGTATGGCCATTCTTATGTTCTTATTGTAATAGAGTTGTAAATCTTTCACTCTCCTTTCGATACCATTCCATTTGGTAATATTTCTCATGTAGCTGGCTTTTCTTCTTCCTCTTCCTGGTTTGCCTGTGATCTTCCCTGATGGCATAAGTGCTGGAATTGAAGTGTTCTGTGATTGGCGAGCAATGTGTTTGCAGACAGATGTTATTCTTTTACCTACAGTCTCCAGTAATTGTGCTTTTTAAAAATTCACCCTTGTCATCACCTCATCATTTTTAGTTTTTGTTATCCAGCTGTTTTTTAGCATTCTTCTGTAGCTCCAAACTCAAATGTTCTTAGTGTCCTTTTTAAGAATACAACTCTCATATCTGTACTGGAGGGTTGACGATATGTAGCATTATAGCAATCTAATGTGGATGTGCAGTTTTAACTTCAGACAACACAGTTAGAAGTCTTTGGAAGTTATTGAATACAATTTTGCAAGCTGTATACTCATGATTTCTTCATTGTACCACCTGCCTGATATGATTAGACTCCCTAAATAGGGGAAACCATTTATTCCACCACTTGACCATCCACGTACATGTGTTGCCTACCTGTGCATTACTGTATTTACTTATCATCATACTTGTTGTCTTCCTAATGTTAATTGTCATTCCGTATTTGTTGCTGGCATTGTTCACAGCAGTGAGTATATTCTAATATTCTTCCCTAGTCAAAGTAATGGGAAGTAGGTCATTGGCATATCTTATGGTGTTGATGTATGACCTGGTTGATGTATGACCTGGTTGGTGTCTTTTAAACTTTCCCTCATTATACTTGCTATGTATATACTGAATAGTTGTGGAGATAGAATGCAGTGTTGGCATACACCTTTCTTGATGCCGCAAAACACTGATATTTCATAGTTCATCTGGATTGTTGTTTTCTGTCCCCAATACAGACTTTTTATTAATCGTAGATCCTGAGAGTCAATATTACATTTTTTAAGACTATGTATCATCTTGTTGTGTTGGATTTTATCAAATGCCTTCTCAAAATCCACAAAGCATATATAAATTTCCTTTTGCACTTCTATTGCACGCTTACATAAGATTCTCAAGCCAAAGACGCCTCCCTTTTGCCTGCTCCTGAGCAAAATCAGGACTTCCGCTGACTTCCGCTAATTCTTGTCTCAAGATTTTGATGGTGTTGATGATTTTCAGTCAAACGTTGAGTGTGTGGCTTATCAGGCTTATAGTTCAATTTTGTTCACATTCTCTAGCATTATTAAATTTCAATAGGGGAATGAAGACTGACCACCTGAAGTCCTCCAGAAATTCTCCTTGTGTGTATTTCTAATTGAAACATTTTAGCAGGTACATTTTTAAATCTTCATTTAGGGATTTTGGCATTTCAATCCCAATACTATCCTTCCCCAGGTTGCTTTTCCTTGCTTTCTACTTTTTTTGCATTTTTTTCTAGTTCATATATTGTAATATGCAACACTTTTCCTTCTCCTCTTTCAATGTTAATATCTGCCAGATTTTCAGGATTGTCAAGATGTTCCTTCACGTATTTTGTTCATCTCTCCTGGACGCTGTTGGTTTCGTAGCATACTCTGCTGTCCTTAGCTTTAATGCAGCTAATTCCTTTTCTTTACTTCTTTATTTGTCTTATAATTCTTTTTCCAGTGTGACAAATCTCTTTGTGTTTGTGTCTGATTTCATATTCTTTGATTTCATTGCATCTTGTTCTAGCCATTTTTCTTTGTCTTTTTGCACACTTTTTGAATTTGTGTATCTTCCAGTATTTTTAATTTTGCTTAACTTTGCATTCTCTTCTTAAATGTATTAGGTTTACAATTTCCTCAGTCATCCATGATTGCTTAGCATTACAGCCTTTCTCGCCCATTACCAACATAGTGACTGTATGCACTCCTATCTTAAACTTTTTCCAAGTTTCCTCTTCAGTGTTGTATTCATGGGAGACATCAAGAGTTTGGTTGACTTTCTAATTGTATTCTATGCATTTTTGTTGTTGTTCAAGTCCATCCACATCAATCTGTAGTCTTTTATGCCTTGTAAGTTGTTTAGGTAGTGTGCTAAGCTTTAGTCTCAGCTTCACGGCAAGCAGATTATGATCACTTCTGCAGTGTGCTGATAGGAATGTTCTAGCATCTGAATCTGCATTAAAAATCTTTCTGATATTAAAATGTAATCTATTTGATTCCTTATAGTATGTTATGGTTTGTCCCCAGGGCTTCTCCATGTATATAATAGTCTCGGTGATGCTGAAACCACATATTGCAGATGACCAAGCATTAGGCATAAGGAATGAAAGAGGAGACAGACTGACTGAATTTGCAACAGGAGTGGTCTGGTGTTCTGCAGCATGTGGTTTCAGCATCACTTGAGAAGAAGCGGTTAAAGTATGACAAAAAAGATAAGAGATGAAATTTTGGCCCTATAGATGTCAGTGGCACAACTACCATGGAGGAAGTTGAGAGAGCTCACAAATATTTAATGACATATATTCTGGAGATACAATTGGAGAAGCAAGTAAGGATTTTTGGTGCTATAACATGGCGTTGTTGCATCCGAAAATTGTATTCCCAACCAGCTTCACAACATCACAATGCAACATCGTCAAATGATGCAGAGATAAACAGGCATGATTTGCCTTCAGGGAACTATATCGAGCTGCACTGCCTTTGAAAGAGCAGAGGCAATGTGCTTTCTACATTTTTTGTAGAAAAGGTGGAGCTACATTCTAGGGACTTCCACGCTTTTTAAATCACTTATGTCTTAGAGAAAGTAGAGATAGGATTGACATACATACACCCTGTGAGAGACTATTGATGTTACACTACTTTCATGCTGCCATAGAGTGATTTGGTGATTGGGATGTGCAATCACAGGTGCTGGCTTCCAACTTTCCCCAGGGATGCTCAATCCCTGCTCAGCCCCAGAACCCTACCACCGCTTCACCCCTTCCACCAAGTCCACACCTCACCTCTTCCCACCCTCGCTCCACCCAGGCTCCGCCCGCACTCCACACAAGGCCCCACCCCCACCTCGCCTCTTCCTGTCTTCCCTCCACCTCCGCCCCTTCCCCACCTTTGCCCACCCAAATCTGCCCCCTGCATGCCATGGAACAGCTGATCGGAAGCAGGCAGGGGCGCAGGGAGGGAGGAGGAGAAGTTGGTCAGTAGGGCCGCTGGTGGACGGGAGGCGCTGTGGGGAGGAAAGGGAGCGTGACTGCTGGTGGGTGCTAAGCACCCTCTAATTTTTTTTTCTGTGGGTGCTCCAGCCCTGGAACACCCATGGAGTCGGTGCCTATGTGTGCAGCCAAGAGATCCATTAAGAATTTTGAAGGTAGGGTTGGACTGCAGTACAAGCAAACCTACTGACTCCCCTGGTACAATGAATAAAGAACAATTTAAAGTTTAATGTCACTGTGTAATAATTTAATCTTCTGCTGAGAGAACAAAGCATTGGATCCTACCAGATGCTTCGTATTCCATTTGAACTTCAGTGTGTCCTAAATTCCTATTGACTTTAATGGGAGATGCGAGTGCTAAGAACTTTTCAGAAGGTGATCCTTGGGATATTTTTTCAGTGGAATTCATTAAGCATAGGCAAACCAGTTTGGAAGAAGAAAGAACCACCCTGTGCTCCCACCAAAACATTGTCTATTTGCAAACCCCAAACTGAGCCAAATAAGTCTGAAGTATTTGGATTCCAACCTCTTACCTTCACTTCCAGGATCTGTCCAGATCAAAATAATGCAACAAAGATTGTTCTCCTGGTATCTCCTGCCAGGACAGGAAGTGAAGATGCAGAAAATATCCTGAGAAAGATTGTTCTTACAAAGTGTTTATTCCTGTTTTGCACAGTATAAGAGGTTCAGATAGTTCAGAGAAACATCTAGCCTTTTGGAATCTTGTTTTAACTAAATCTGAACTCTGAATTTTGTGAGGGTTGCTCATCAGTATTTATTATATGTTAAATCTTTTTATCTTAACAAGGTTTAGTAATGGATCAATCAGAGAGTTTTCAAATACAATATATTGCTTTTTTACAGACTATTACAACCTGGCTCAGTTCCCTTTTGGACAATTACCAGTCTGTTGTGTGGACCCAGCCCCTGGGTCCCTTGTGCTTCTCTAAGTCTAATGGGTCTGGGCTGAGTGTAGTCACTGTTCCCAGCTCTGTGTCTCTAGGGCACCCCTCTCTGGTTGTCTGGGTCTGTCTTGGAATATGGGACTCTGCAGTCCAGCTGCTCCCAACCCTGGAGTGCTTCAGGGCCTCCCAAGCCCTGTAGCTGGTCCCCCAGACTTCCACCTTGCTGTGAGTACTCTGGCTTCTGTCTTAACTACTTTAGGGACCATGTGGCAGAACAGAGGTTTAGCAAAGGCTGGTCATTGAGAGCCAGAGTCAATGGCCCTAGATTGTTGCCTTGATGCCTCATCAGAGACTGTCCTTTAATGAGGTGTCAAGCACCTTTCTGTAGCAGGACAGCTGCTTGGAATACATCATAATAATCATGGCTTGGGTGAGGTTAGACATCAATTCAATACCTAAAAGAAAATGGATGCCCTAATCCAAAATGGAGGTTACAATACAAAATGGAGTTACAAGCAGACATATGATGGTTAGATGCTGTATGGCCATATTGAAATACGATTAATAATAGTTTACTGTTAGTTCTAAATTAATGTTCGCTATAAAATTATGTCAAGCATTTAAAATTGAAATTTCCATAAAAAATCAAAATAGATATTGAAAAGTAGTCAGTTAAAACTCTCATTGACTTCAGTAGTTTTAATTGAATAACAAAGGTTGCATGATTGAGCCTTGACAATATTATTTTTGTTATTATTTATTTATTTATTTATTTATTATTGTTGTTGTTAATTTGTATTACCGTAGTGCCTAGAGGCTCTAACTGAGATCAGGTCATCATTGTGCTAGGTGCTGTATAAGCACATTGTAAGAGACTTTGGCCAAAGAGCTTACAATCTAAGTAGATAAGACAAAAAAAAAAAAAAAGAGTAGAAGGTGAGATGGAGAGATTACGTGATTTGCCAAAGGTGACAAAATAAGTCAGTGACAGAGTCATGAACAAACCATAACTACCAGTTATCCAGCTATACTGAAAGAAGGACAAGAGACAGGTCCTGACCAGACCTAGTATTTCACCAACTAAAGGGGAGGGAAGGTGGGTGCTGCCTCAGCCTGCCCTGTGTAAAAGGGGAATTTACCACACAGGGCTGCCCCTTTTAAGCTCTTCTGCCCACCCAGTTTCCAAGGGATAAGTCAGTGTTGCCACGCTGGCCCCTTGCCCCCTTTTGTAGCAGTTGGATCTCTCTCCCATACCCAACCATAAAGCACAGTTCCCTTCATTTGGCCAGCCAGACAAATCCCCTCTCCCAGCCCACCCGCACCCGCTTAAAGGTGCAGTGTCTTTTCAAAAATATAAATGTTTTTTCTTACAATTAAAACATAATAAGATAAAAAAGTAAAAGTTACTTATATTAATATTTTCCTTACAAAAAATATGTTCTAATCAAAACTAGATAGATTAACAACGTCTCAGTACAATGCAAATGTGGAGCTCAGTCCTCCAAACACTTATGCAGGTGAGTATCTTTACTCTTGTAAACAATCAAACTAAGATCAATGGAGAGTAAAGTAATTCATGTGCAAAGGTATTTTGAGGATCAGGCCCATGGCCTCGACATAAATCAGCAACAAAACGACTGTTGGCATAGAGAGAGTAAACAGGAGAGTCAATGTGACTCCTATTGAGGAAGACTCTGGTTTTGGAGAAGGCAGCCTCTGCATTTTTGATAGTATTTTGTACTGCACAATGAAGGAAATTTCTATATCAGCTCTTTGAAATCACATATTAACACGTTTCATGTAGAGTGAAACCTTTCTGGTATTCTGCATATTAGATAACAATAACTTATCTACCAGGAATTTAAAAGCAAAAGGGCATATTATCATATTTCAGTTATTTTTCAGATACTGCCTAAAGTGCTGTAATGATATCCTCTCTCATACATTTACTTTGTATGGTGTCTGGCAGAGACTTTTTTTGTTTTAAATGGAGAGATTGTTGTAAAAATAATTACATTTTATATTATAGAATTAAATAGGTCAGATATTTTAAAATGGTTTAAAGACTTGAATATGCCCAAAATATTTCAGCTGTTTAAACCCTTTCTCTGTGTTGTTTTTAAATACTTAGTTAATTTTTGAGAATTAGTATTTATCCTGGAGTTATTTAAAATCTCTGCCTCTCAATTACGAGTAATCTAGAATTTCCAACTTCACATAGGGAAATTAATAATTTGAAATTCTAGAACAGAAACATTTTATTTCCAATCTTGCATTAAACCAGGAAAACAAAAGCGATTTCTAGAATAGTGGGAAGTAAGTTTGTCAAAACTGGAATTTTATTTGCTTTTTAATAAATATATTATTGACATAGTGTACAGTTCAAATGTATAAGCAAAAAACTAGCAACTTGGCTAAATGATCATATTTCTTCTGAGGATCTACTGTGAGCATTGTACAGTCATTGCTATCCAAAATGCTTTTGTCTGAGCTTTAAATTTTACTCAAATTTGAATAAGCCGCAGAGCTAGCAATGTTGCTGAAGAGAAATATCAAAATATGTGCCTCATGGGTCTAAAAACCACAGGTTATTTTAGCTTTTGTAAGAATTCAGGGTGTTGTTTTTTTTAAGTTGAGCACAGCAAGTAAATAAATATGTACATTATCTACCTCTATGACCTTTTTTTTCTGAAAGCAAACAGCGTCCATCATTTGTGACTTGACTTTCCGTAAAAGTAACAGTTCATAAAAATCTGCGAAACTACTACTGGGAACAAACAAATTAAACAATGACAATGTAATAAAATAAAACTGCTGTTGTACTGCTATGGTGGAAGAATTGCTTCTTCGCTGGGATTAATACATCTTGCAGAAAACAATTTTAAATAATGTGTAACATATGGATTCAGCTTTTATTATTCTTCTAAAAGAAGACAATTATATTTATGTGATAAACTGTTCAGTGTTAGTAGCATAATGTTTATATTACTGGCCACTTAAATAGTCTTTGGCATACTTTTATAAGGAACAGCAGTCTCCAGATCTTTTGAAATCCATCTTACAAAGTAAGTCCTGTCTGTTACTGGAATGCAATGGCTCTTACATACTTCTTCCTTTGCTTACTGAAAACAAAAATTGTACTGCAGGTAATTTAGTTGTAATACTGAACGCATGTAAAACTTTCTAACGTTTTAGATAGAATTATACAGTTAATATGTTATTTATGGGTTTTTTTCTTCCCAATGAAGAACGTGGAAGGTCTGTAGCATTTGAGAAAATGGATGAAAGGCAGTTTTCTATTTTAACTTTTTGTAAAGAAGTTATTATCATCCAGTATGTACATTAGCAAGCCTCTTAGAGGTATTTTTGTTAATCTTCTCATCAGCCATAGGAATGGGTAGCGTTTACACTCTCCTTCTAATGGAAAACATTACAATAAGAAAAGAAAGACTTTGGGGGTAGTTTTCAAGGAGCTGCTTTTGTCCCCTTTAGATTGTAGATACTTTTCAAAAAGGATTACATAGAAACATTTATCTCCACGTCTTCTAGCTTCTCTGAGACAAAACTGCATACATTAAAAAAGGGGTGTGAAAAGGTTTCCATATTATTTTCTGTTGCTGCTGACTTCATTGTTAGCATCAGCGACAACAGAATTTCTGCATTGCCTCAATCCTGCTACCAAATATTTCATTCGTATTACAAAATCAGCTCAGTGACTATGTAAAGTGAAAGAATGTGTTTATTGCAATCTATTAAATACAAAGAAAATAAGAAATAAGAATAAGTATGTCAGCTTTGAAACTATTTGTGTTCTAATTATTCACTCTTGAAGTACAAGTTTAGTATTGCTAATAATCCAGATTTCATTTGCTCTAAATGTTAAGGTCATTGAAAAAGATAAAGTGAAGGGAATGTCATTTTAAAAAGTGGAACCTAATGGAAGTGAAATCTGCGTATCCAGTTAATTTGGGATTTATTATCCCTGTAACTAGACTTGCAACTGTTCTGAAATCATGTTGACTGAAGACTTGAGAGCAGAATGAGTGGATGGCTACCCCCACCCCCATTCTTAAAAGAAACCCTGTGCCTGCTGCTTCCAATTTAGTGCAATCATGCCTCTTACTGGCCAACACAAGATGCAGCATTAACTGACACATGCAAATGAGTATTCATGGAGACTCTGAAATGTACAATAAAGAATAAAGACATGCATTCTCTGTATAATTGTTTTCTTTTATAAAACTGAATCCAAAAGGGAGTGCATTTCACCCAAAATCTATAGACTTTCTATGGTTACAATCAGCTGTTGAAGCCAGATATTAAAAATGAAGTGTGGATAAATGGATAGAAATGAAGTGTGGATAAATGGAGGACTCCAGTTTCCAGTGCTGTCAATCTTTCACTGGCACTGTATCTGCTTAAAGAGAAATGATCCAATACACTTTTGTTTCTTTCTTTCTCATTTTCTTTTCCAAATGGCACTTTTAAACACACAAGGAGGATATAAAGCTGTTCATCTTATTTTCTCTGTTTTACACAAAGACTGGCCAAAGCTCTCGGTTGTCAAAAGGACAGATACATCAAATGACATAGCAGTGCAAGCTTCACTATGCGCTCATTGCCCAAAGTCTCTGAAATCTGTTCGGAGAGATCCCTTTTTGTGGTGAAAGAGGGTAGTACAGGTTCCATTGCCTATTTAAGTCATTGGCACTTCTGCTGAAATTGCCATCAAGGATACCATCTGGTGCAAGTTGTGATGACAATCACGCTGGGTGCTAATATGCACATCTGTCCATGAGGGCTGCATCTAACAACTCTTTTCACATTGGCCAATGAACAGCCATGAACTTTCAACTATTTTCAGTCACTACCACCTTTGGGCTTGATTCACCCCCTAGATTGTGCTTGCAGCAGCTGGGATGCAAGCTCCCCATGGTTAGAAGCCTGTCTGGAGGAGATCTGCAGCAACAGTTCTGAGCTGAAGAGCTCAGAACTGGCTGGTGTAGACCACAAAATGGGCAAAACTCAATCTCCTGGATTATATTTTAACCAGCAACCCAGAACGGAAAGGCCAGTATTTGTTTGTTAATCACCTGAGCCAGTGTTTCTCAATTACTGTGACACAACTCCTTATGACAATGGGAGTGGGGGGTGAGGGGTCTTAAGGTGTTGAAAATGTTATTACGATCGAAAACAAAGAAAATCTTATTCCCCCATTTCTCGCATACCTATATCTTCAAGGTCAAGTATTCTCGCTCAGCCTTTTGAAACTCACACACAAGTAAATTATATGGCTTATTGTCATCAACGATACATTTTTTACTCTTGCTTTTACAGTAAATATAAGGAGGTTGTGAAAATTTTTGATTCCGCGTAAGGATTTGTCAATCTGAAAAGATTTAAGGAACACTGACCTAAACCATCATATTTGCTAAATCCTAATGTTAGAATAGAATGTGTGCATGGCCAGTTCTCCATGACTGAGCATGAGTTGAAAAACCTGAAGAGGTGGAAGAGGATGACCTCATGGCTAAGGCAAAGGATTGGGAACCAGGAGATTTGGGTTCTAATCCTGACTCTCTGCAGACTTCCCATGTGATCCTTGGAAAGTCTCTTAATCACTCTACCTGTAAAATGGGGATATTACTACTTCCATACCTCACAGCAGTGTTAGGATAAATCTATTAACGGATGTGAATGCTCAGATGATAAGGATGCTATGGTGATGAGCTTCACAGAAATGACTACAAATTAATAATAACAATAAATATTAAATAGACAATAAATAATACATAGAAATATATAGAAAATAATAAAAAGAAAGAATACAAAAACCCTTCGGGTGTTCACTTTAGGAGTGAATTAAGATAAACCAAATTAAGTCCACTCTAACTGTGAATGACAGCCTCCACACAGGTTTAACTAATCCTCTTTAAATTCACACCTTTAGTTAAATTGGATTAACTTTCCTGAATGTTCCCAGGTAAAGCAGCCCTGACTTTCTGTGGGAACTTGGCAAATCAGTTAACTTCCCTGTACCTCAATTTCCTTATCTGTAAAATAAAGAGAATTGTGCTGATCTGCCTTTGCAAACTGAGATCTATGGATAATAAGTGCATTGCACGTGCTAACTATTATTTGTTAATATTATCAGCATTGAGCTGAGGGGTCTACAACACCATATATGTGGAGGCCTTCCCTTGCTCCTGTTAGCACTGGCCTGACTATCATTAGCATCGGTCAGATTAGCGTGGAGAAAATTATGTGGGTTAAGGAGATTCCATTTCCCTTACACTCAGATAACATGGGAGCAGGATTTGGCCCATTAAAAATAAACAAAGAAAAGCCTCCTCACAAAGATTTCTCATGTGATGCAGCAGCTGTGTCCAGCAAATCATCTTATTTCTAGCACAAGAAGAGTTTTGGAATTGTTAGATAACCACAGGATAATATTAGTGCATGTGTTGGTGTGTGTGTGGTTATTATACTCAGCCACAACTGTTATGTTCACAACTTGTGGTGGAGACCCTTGCCATTAATAGGAATTAACCACCACTTTATATACTTTGATTCAACCATCACTAAAAAGATATTTAGTGGATGCATTTAGCTACATCCTATCATGCTTTATATATTGCTCAATATTCAAATGAGTTAATTAAACCAGATTACACTCTATATCTTGCATTTATACAAAAATTACAAAAGATGTTTTATAAAATATCGACTTGCATATTTGTATGCCGAATTTTCAATATTTTTGATCAAACATATGTAACAGAAAATGCACAGTGGAGATCGTTTGGAAAAATTTATTATTAATGCACGTTTTTCTCTTCTGCTGGAAAAGGAAGAATTTTGTTGTGCATGTTATAAAATGTTAAATATTAGCATTATTTAAAGTTAATAGGATGCCAAAGAAAATGACTAATAATACATTATACAATTAGATGCCTTTCATATTAGTGCATCCATTAACAAAATAAAATACATTCAAACAGAGGAGTTCTGATTTGCAATTTTTAGCAAGGATTGCCCATGTGTAAAAGCTGAATTATTTATTCATTTTTTGAACTGCTGGATACATCAGTTTGCAATTATTTGCATTATGTTTGAATGCTTTGTCATGTGTCTTTGATTAAAAAAATAAAAATACAAATCTCCTTTTATAAAGGCATTTTCATTTACACAAATGCTTTAAACTTGCAAAGGCCAAAAGTATTCCTTCCCCCCACCCCTAAATTAAGTGAATCATCTGTTATATCAAGACTGGCTAGAAATACCGAAGACCTCAATATTCCTCTGCCAGCTACTACAGATGTCTGCTTGTTATCACTGTTTAACTTAGGCCTCTCAATATAGAGTTCCCTATCTCTATTTTCACCTTCTAAGTGTATTCTTTTTCCTGTGCATAACCAATCCCATCTTGTTCCCAGCATATAGATCTCAAGTCAGGCATCATGTAGTTTTTGCCTATAGTTATTTTCATGCCATAACATGCTCTGTTTCTGCACCCAGAGTCCTACCCATTTTAATGTCAGTTATTCTGACTTCTCAGCTGATGTCAGCATTGTCCTTGAATAACACATTTTGAAAGCATCTAACCTTTGCTTTATTAAGGACCCTCTTTCAGCACTACACCAACTAGACTTTGACCTCACATATTGTCCTTTTCCATTCCCATGTTGCACACTATCTCCAGAAAAGTTTGTGTAATCTATAAAAGACACTATCACCAGCACCTATACATCTCTTCATTTCATTCTCACATCCACTGTCTCTCCAGCCATGATATCTCATTAATTCAGCCATTCTCAAATCTTCTGTATTATAAGCACACAATATTGGGCTTTGGAAAGGTGTTCTGAAGTCTCCCATTTTTAAAAACTAATTACTGTGGAAAAATATATTTCACTGGTGGCAAGTAAAAATGCAACAAACAGTAGTGAAGTCTGCTTTTTTTCCAGGCATCCTAGAACTTCATGACGTCAACACTGCAATTAAACATCCCCTTAGCCTGAGCCGTGCAATCTTGAGTCAGCTGGCATGGGTCAGCCGCAGGTGTCTAATTGCAGTGACATACCCCAACAGTCCAACCTATTACACCTTAGCTCTGTGTTATGGTAAACAGAGAAAGAGCAACGCAACAAGAACAATAAAGCTTTTACTGGGGAAACTTTATACCCTGAAAAATACTACATATTACAAGGCATAAACAAAGGACCAAATTATGAGCTTGGTTATGTGCTCACAACTACCAATGATATCAGCAGGAGTAGAGCATGTGCATCTGAGGGATGACCATATCTCAAAATACGTGTGTCATGCACACATTAAACATAAATTGGTTATATCAGTTTCTTCCAAGTAGTCATCCCAAATTTGAATGAGAAAAAATGAATGCTCTGCAGTGCCTAAGTGCAATGGACCTACAGTAAGATTAAATCTTATTCACATGGGTTTTATACTGGGCTTAAGTAAAAAGAGCAGATTCTCTCCACACCTGAGCTCTGTTCAGTGCCCCAGAGTGTGGGGATAGGGGGCATCTGGGAGCCATTTATGCATCCCTGTTTCTGAGGCCTGACTTACTCTGACCTTGGCATGAATTAGAGCAATTTAAGGGCTGCTCTTACTTATGCCTGCTGTAGATCTGTATAGCACAGCATAGCTCTGCCCTGAATCGACACAACACCCCCTGTCCCAGATATGTCCACTTTGTCAGTATGGACTGCAGCTGATGAAGGATCCAGCTCCCCAGATTTACACTCACCCAGTGGGGGGGAAATATCAGTGGTCAGAAGGGTCAGAATCTGGCTCCTTTGCGCTGCCTGAGGGCTAGAAAAGGGCTGGCGATCATAGAATCATAGAAGATTAGGGTTGGAAGAGACCTCAGAAGGTCACCTTGTCCAACCCCCTCATCTAGTTTAATCCTCAAATGCTGGCCAAAAGCTTTCATTTTAACAGTAAGTAAGGTACTAGCAGTTTAAACAGGTAATCTATATACCAGTACTGAAATTCACTCTTATGTATAACATTTTGCTTTGTTCAGTGGGGAAATCCTTAGCTGGGGAACTATGGAAGATTTTTGGCCCTTCTGTGCCATCCAACCATAGCAAAGATGCTCAAACATGATAGAGAATCTTCAGTTGAATATATTTTAATAGTTCCAAAATGTTATATGCAATTACGCTGCTATATAAATAAATAAGAAGAATAACAGGAGAAGACATGTTAAGTGCAGGTTCACACACTTATGGGCTGATTTTCAGTGAATCAGAACATCCACAATCTCACTGAAATCACTGGCCAGATCCAAAGTTTTGAGTCAGACTCATTTTTTATATCAGAGTTAGGAAATGGTCCCTTTGACCTCAAGATGTCTAGACACAGTCTTATGGTGACTTTCACTGATAACAGATATAACATTAGAGATTACATAGTGCTGAAATTCAGGATGTCGCAGCTGTGCACTCACTTCCAAGAATCAGGTACCAGGCATAACTTCAATCTTTAAGAGTTTTTATGGGTTTTTTTCTTTGTTTAGAGCAGCACAGTCAAGAAGAAATATTACAGAATAGAAATATCCTTTTAGTGGTATTCCTAAAGAGAATATTTTGGGGTTGGAATGGAGGGCGGGGAGAAGAAAATACATATAGGGAAGAGTATTTCAGGGAAATAGTAATGATGTGAACATTTAAATGGGCCCTTTAAGGGATACACAGAATACTTTAAGGGAACACACTTCTCAGAAATGGGGCAATTAGCTAATGAGATAATTTTACTCAGGTCATGAGGAATAAGAAGTGATTTTACTGAAAACAGTAATTTACAATATTATGAAAATATAAAAAGTGGCATGAGTGATTTGAAAATTTCTTAAAAAGGGCAATTCCTTTTCAGCATGAAGATTTTCCTAAGGCACATTGAATCTCTGAAGTAAAAATTCTTGGAAAAGAGCACACCCCACTGGTGATGTTAAAACCTTTCGAGGAGAACTCCTCTTTATAAAGCTCTTTATATCATATATTTATGGGGAAGTAAATTATCACTACAATGGGCCTATGATAATTTACATCAGTGGATAATCTGCTCCAGTGGATAATTTTACATCAGTGGATAATCTGCTCCATAGAAATTAAGGCTGGAAGCTACGTCAGAGGTCTTCAAGTCTACACCCTCCATTGCTGCTTTTCTGAGTATTATCTAGCCCCTTTTCAACCATTTCCACTGAAGGTGTCTCTGGGACAACTCATGGCAGTTGCGTCATTCTCCAATTTATCTTACTGTTATTTCTAAAATCTTTAGTATCAAACTAGTTCTTCTTGTAATATAGCTGTGACCAGCTGTGACTAAATCAACACTCTCACTCTGTATATAGAATATACAGAACAATCATATTCCCACACCACTCTAATACTTTCGGAGACCATAACAAAGTATTTTTTAATCTTTCTTCTTTTAGTACTTTCCAACTCTTTACACATTTATAAGTATTCTTTGTAGTCTTGCTGTTTTGTTTTGTTTTGACAGTGAATTCCCAAAATTGTCAACAGTACTCCAGGTCAGGCCCTACTGACACTTTGAATATTGTTATCTGTCACTACTATTACATGAAGTACCTCTACAGTGGAATATACTACAAAAAATCAACACTTGCCACCTATGGTAGCGACATTTACATGGCATTTGTGTGGTTTTGCCCATTCTATGTATAAAGAATACAACAAACACCATGATAAAGTCAATTTCCACAGTGTGGTAAATGTTGATTTCTTTTTCTAATACCACCCAGCACAATATCACATAACGTACACCCATAAATAATATTGCTTTTTTCTGTTGCAGGCTCATATTGCAAGCTCCTATTTGTTTGCCACTATTACATCTTAATCACAGAATTACAGACATTAGCTACAGGGGAAAAAAATCTATTTGGTCGTATTGGGCCTCATCCTACAAGACACTGAATGTCACCATCTCTTATTTGGGGCTCTACAACTCACAAAATGGGGCCTTTAGATTATACTGTACAGAACATTTTCCACACTTTGTACAATCCACTTATAAATGTCTCTAGTACATTTTCATTTGCTTAATTTTACCTTGACTCTCATTGGGCCATTCTAAATAATTTATCTTGATCTTTTGTTTTGGATTCATTTTCTTCAATATTAACATTTTCTGTACTGTTGCTATCAGAGAAGCACAATTCATGAAAGAAGAAATTATCCCCAAGGACTTACAGCATCCCAATATGTGGCTACCTCCCACAATTTTGTAAAGTCTTCAAAAGCAGGGCCCTTTCAAATTGAACTTTTTGAAGTGCTAGTACACAAAACATCTATTATGATGTAAATAGTTCTGTGGAGTAGAGAGGAAATAAAAGGCATGTCTTATGGGCATGGCCAAACAATGCATGCCATAAAATTCATGGTACGAATGCGGCTGCTCACGCTGACCTAACTTATTACCTCTTCTTCCTCATTTATTTGACTTACTCACTGAGTGGGTTAAAAAGGAAACTGTATGACAACACATTTTGTAGCATAAAATATTAGTTCTAAGACTGAAGACTGGAAAGCCATGTACGCCAATACTTCTAAGTCCTTGGTCCTTACCAAGAACAAGGTTAGCTGAGTGAGAAAAACAATTACTGTTATAAGTTATTTTTTAAAATTTCAAACGAGCAAACAATAAAAATACAAAAACGGGGTGTAGTGAAATATAAACAGACTATTATCCTCATCAGGTCTGGAAATCTGGTTTCCATTTCCAAAATGGGTATGTTGGTGGTATTGTACCTATTTCTTCTTCCTTCCCAAAAGAAGAGAGTAACGTGCATATCCTTTACTTAAATGGCCCACTTCCAAATGAAAATGAAAGGTCTGATCCTTAGGATAGGTCATTTAAACACCCTTCCCCTTTTCCTTTCAGAAAGAGAAAAAGAAAGCTCCTCCTACTGTAGCATTTAAAGGCTTAATCAATAACATATGCACACCAAGGGCATTAAGACATCACTTCTGTGCTGTTGAAGTTAACGGTCAATTTGTCCTTTCCATTGTATTCCTCTGTTCTCAGGATTTTATAACTTGGCAAAAATAGAAGAGTGATGTTCTTGGCTGCAACTTGGCATATGCAGGTCTTAACCCAAGAACAAATTGTTTTATAATTATTCCTGAGAATTACTTCAGTCTGTTTTATTTTTCTTTTCTTGCCTGAGCAATGTGAAAGAAAAGGATAACTATTTTTTGATGCTTTCAAGACATTTTGGTTCTTCATCTAGCAAAAAAGTCAAGCAGAGCCTGATGTTTCAAAAGTGAACTTTAGCACACACACAATGGCTTCACACCTCTTGACTTCCAGGAGGACTACTTATGTGAGTAAATGCTCACCAAAGCAAGTAAGAGATTCACAATTAGGCCCATATTCAGTAATGCAGGTTGGCTCAGGGGTTCATCTGAAAAGAAGTTATTTGTGCACGTGGTTGAGTTCTAAATTTAGAATCCAGGTTTAGAGTTTGTTAAAAAGGAGAAAGGTGTAATCAACTACTTCATAAAAGCTGTCTTAAAATGCACGAATTGGATAAAAGGGGGAATCTAACCTGTTTCACTATACTTGCATGAGCTGAAACTTACTGGCCACACTGCCTGCCATATATGTTTCTAAAATAGAAGGAAAACACATAACAAAAGAAGAAAACTATCTGGAAGAGGAGTTTCACTTCTCCATTGGACCTTTAAGTTTGTAGCTGCTATCTGGAAGTTGGCAGCTTGTACTGAAGCCACTCTGCCTCTGCCCGCAGAGCCTTTGTTAACTGACAGAGGACTGAAGCTGCTGGCTGCCTTTGAAATGGATATGTTGGGTCAGTGGAAACAGTTGGATGTTTTTGAGCAGAACCTTAGTTTTTCTTATTTAAAAAAAAAACTGTGAGAAGGAGCTTCTTCTTCTTCCTCTTCTTCTTCTTCTTCTTCTAAATGCTTGCTTTAAAAACATCCAACCCATTTGTGCTGACCTGATGAGTCAATTTGAAAGGCAACTTCAATCCTCCGTCAGTTACAAAGGCTCTGTCAACGGAGGCAGAGCTGAATCAGTGCTGGCTTCTCTTTTCTTGATAAGAGCAGCTCCAGACATTAGGCTCCAACAGGTTCCTAAAATCTGTACTATTTTAATTGTACAATAACATGATCAAAAATAGCAGAGAAAATATCTTCAGAACGTTTCCACTTGTTTTCTTCCTCTCACAGACTTCTTGATAACTGATATGGTAATACAGCTGAGGAGTCCTGATGTTTGAAGGTGGTCTAGATGCTCATATGGTTCAAAACCCTCACTTGCCAATTAGATTCTTGCTCTTGTCCAAACCATTGTAGAAAATAAATATAAACACAAATGAAAAACAATAAGCTTCAAGCTGTCTGAATTCCAAGACTGGCATTATTGTATAACATGGAAAAGAAAATGATAGTGAGGTTTTTTATTGGTCATTCGAACTGCAGCAAAATATAAACGGGAGCCAGATATTCCTAAAAACCCATATGTGAATAAAAGTTCAGTGATTTTACTAATAATGCCACTAGTGAATTACCTTTAGAAAGGGAATATTGCACCTATAAAGTCAATATACTAGGTATGTTGGAATCCGTAAAAATTCCAATTACTGCTTCAGAATTTATTGTGCACATATGGAAAATAATACTTGTAAAAGAGAAAGGGGTTTGTGCCTGGTGCTGTCAATACTGTGAAGGATGGGGTGATTATAAAGCAAATTAACAATACTTTTAAATGTGCATTCACTTATCTTTCCAATTAAATCCTTGTTAAACAACTGCACAGACAGTAATGGTGCTTCTGCAAAGCACTGATCAAGACAGTTTTATTGTAATTTTTACTCTGTAACAATTAATCAAGTAGGCATTTTCTTTATTATTAAATTATTTAGTTAATAAATATTCACAATTGGCTAACATATTTGTAGTTTAAATTTTTGATTTTTTTTTTATTCTGGAACCGATATTTGAGTATTTTCTTGTAGCAGGCTCACAAGAGAAGTATTTTAATTTTTTTACCAAAATAGTATCTGTTAACTTGAGATGATAGTTTTAATAATAAATGTACCTTTTCTAATCTAGCTCACTTTACTAATTCCAATATCTTTGGCACTTCTCTTATACATACCACAAACATGCTGCTTTCTGCTGCAATATTTAAACTCCATAAAAAGTTATAGTTCTTTTTCTTCTTTAAATAGTACGTAAGAACTAAAAACACAGTAACTGATATGTGGATGGTAAATTGTGTTTTACAGTTAATAACACAAGGTATTCCAAATAAAATAATGGTGTCCAAAGGTCACCTGAACTGCAAATAGCAAGCATTTTGCAAACAAAGGATTGAATATAAAGGAAATTAGGAGCTGCCTTGTTTGCTGAATGAACCAGTAAAGATGGAAATCTGTATTTCTGTGGTTAGTTTCCCTGAACGTACATGCAATTGCATAGGATTATAGTGCTTCCTTGAGGTATTATGAACCCTTTATAGCTGTATTTTTTAATTTAAGTGCTTATGAAAACTGCTTCTTTGACAGTCCCAGAAACTGAATTCCTCTCTAGCCACAAAATAGGTACAGCATAGGAAGTGTAGCAGAGTAAGCTTCGCCCTGTTAGCACACCAATGTATATTAACCCTATATTGGGGAGAGTAACTCAGTCTCCAAGATAATATATTCATTCCTTGCACACTACAGAAAAATGGGCATGGAAACAAGGGTGCCAATGACTTCCAACTGTACTGATGCTTTCTCTGAGGTGAACACTTATATGCCATAACTAGACTGGGATCAGCACACATTTCACATAGATTAGCATATCTGTTGAAAGCATAGGTCTCTTTTTCATAGGGTTGACAGTGAAATTAAAGAATATTCTGAATCATGTCAGCAATTTCAGCTGGTTGGACTAGATTCTAACAGCTACGAGTTCATACATTTGTTTATGTTGCTCTTATCTGCACATGGGCATCACCTACAGTATGGCTTATTCCAGTTTATTTTTTCCCAGAAAACCAATGTAAAGATCATCAAAAACATGTAGTACCTTTTGTTGGCTGGATCCTTCAGAATGATCATAATGTCACCAGTACACTGCCAGTTAGTGCTTCTGCTTACTACAGTCCACTGGGCTAGCCCCACAGGGTCTAGATGCTTCCAAATTTTAACTGCCAGAGATTCAACGGGCAACATGAAAAGTAGCAGGAAGAATGGACATCCCTGATGAGTTCCTCATGATAAAGGTTGAAGCCATTAGAACAGCAACCAATTGTCTAGGCCACAGTTCTCATATTACTGTTAACTTACTCTCCAGAAGCCCCATTCTTAAAACATTTCTAAAATAAGAAAAAATATGGCTATCTTTATGTCACCAATAGTCTTTGCAACTTCTAGCTCCTTGAATCAATGATGCTGAAAAATGATGACTCGGAAAGTTTCCAAAGTACTGAAAGATGTTATAGTCTGGCCTGTTTATGATCAAGTGATCTTTTCAGCTTTTAATGGGAAAAATACATCACTGGTAAAAGATAATCTTGTCACACGAAAGCAAAAAAAGATACAATATCAATAGCCTTCCATACAAAAAGAAAACCCCATGAAATGAGCTGAACAAATAAAGTAGTTTCTTCTGTTGTTGGCAAAAACAAACAGCTTTAGGAATTACTTAACTTTAAGGAACAATAATAAAAGAAAGACAAATTCAGTGAATGAAAAAATTAATGGACTGGATGTGGAAGGTTTGTATTTATAAAAAAATGCATTCATAGAATTTGAAAATCCTCTTTTGATTTTTCCCCCTTTCTTCCTGTTCCTTATTTAATGATTAAATAGTCAATTGTCATCTTGCTTGCTTTTTCTACCTTCCCCACCCACTCTACTTTTTCTTTCATCCAGTTTTTGATACTGAAATGTTAACGGTACAAAGACAGGGACCAGAGTTCATGCTTTGCTCTTGAGTTAATTCTATTTAAAACACTAAAAGTACAGTAGGCAGCCTGGAATTTTTCTTATGATAATGAATTTGCACTGGTAAGTACAGATTCCATCTATTATAAAACCAGAGAAGCCTAATATTTAATACAGTTGAACAATACAGATTTTTTTTGGTGGGGAGGGGGAAAGGGGAGGGGAATGCCAAAATCAACTGGGCATCAAGAAATAAACCCCCAAGCATTTTGCCTGTATAAGGCTGAACACATGTTCAACTTTTGGAATTTAAATGGCCCTTGGGGGCAGTGTGGATTAGTACTTATAGTTGAATAAATTTTCACAAAAACAAAATACTTACAGAAGAGAAATGAAATAAACAAAATAAAAAGTCATTTAAAATACTATTTGTCTGGTTTAGACTAATTTAAAAAAATGAAGACAGAGGGATTAACCAAAAGCAAACAAAAAACAAAAAGTAAAACAACTCTGTCAAGTATACTACTGAAAATCACCCTATTCTAGCACTTTCACGATTTGTAAATGAGCAGGTGATGAGGAGATTTGAATCAATCCCTGAAACATGTAGGCAAAGTGTGCCCATTCCCCCTCCTCATCCTGTGTCAGCATCAGGGTGTGATTTTGATTGATCGGCAGGGGTTGAACACCTTTAATAGCCTTTGTTACCTCAGGGGTGGGGCTGGCTAAGCTCCACTGTAGCACGTGACACGTAAATCACACTGCCCCCCCCCCCCCCATTTTCATATGCATATGGGAAGTGTGCAGAGGAGGTAGAACTAAGTCACTTCTGGGGCAGCGACTGGCTTTTTTGCGGGAGGCTGGGGAAGCTGATTAGCTACCGCAGTGCTCATTCTGTGGGGTGAATTTTCATCTCTGCACTGTCCACAGACAAGTTGTGATGACTGCACTCACCCTTCCCCCTTTATTTGTTCTGAGTTGCCTATTGGGGTCCCAGGTATATTGCGAGCCTAGTCTTTCTGGAGTGGGGGAAGGGACTTACCTATTAGACTAGACTGGCCAACGTCTGGCGGGTTTTTTACCTTCCACATAACTGTTTAGAGGTTGGGCTCATTAGTCAGGAGTAAGTTAGCAGGATGCTAAAATTAAAAATAAAATAGTGTCGCGCTGTGTGGATAGTGTCCAATGCAGGGAGTCTAGCATAGGCTAGCTTTTGGGGTAGACCCAAGTACAGTACCCCAGGAGGCCACTGGCAGCAACCCAGTGTAGTGTCACGGTGGCAACTGACTTAAGTCTCATGCAGACTAATGCACTACTGTCTGCCTCTTCATCCCCTGCACCAGAGAAGGGTTCTTGTCACTTACATTAATAAAGTTTCAGCCTGCTCCTTGAAAGCATTTCCTTATGTCTGAATCATTTCCGAGGTGTCCGAACCAAAAATACTGATTCTTTAAAGAATGAAATCAGAGACTCTTTGAGCTCATGGCACACACTATTAAGAGAGCCAGCAGGGTTTGAAACCCTTGCTAGAGGGCTGTGGAAAAGATTCCCTGACACATTGCTATGCATGCACCTGCGTGAGGGCTAACTTGGTCTGGCCTAAACAGGTCTATGGCTGAGACTTTCAAAGCTGTTCTAATGGGAACTGGGCATCCAACTCCTTTAGGCAGCTTTGAAAATCTCAATCTGTACTGCTAGGATGATGCAACTGAATCAACAAAGACTTTTAAACACAACAAATAGATGAAAAGATAAAACATGTTGTCAGTAATTGAGAGATACCATTTTTCTTTGAATTTCCTTTGACCACTTAATAGAAAGTTAGGTTTCCTGAGTATGCCCATGGTAGACAATGTCAAAATGGTCCTAATGTACTATTACTTGCACCTTTGAGTATTCAAATTTGACAGTGGCATAAACTAGAGGAAAGGCCTCCTGGTATTTCTATGCTACCAAAACAAGCTAAGTGCTTTAGCTTTCTGACCAGCTTCACACCATCAAACCTTCTTCTTTAGATGGAAACTTGAGCAGTCATGTAGCTTTGAGTAAGCTAATGTTTGGATGGACAGATCTAATATCGTTATGGAAGAGTTATTTTCCCATTCTTCTGATAGTGTTGAGCAAAGATTTTAGGAAGTGAATAAAGATAGGGAATGCTCTTATTCCTGTTACTGGTTCTGCCCCTCTGTTTCCCAGGAGAAATATGTTACACAACCAAACTATTATGATCTGAAAACTGTTGGCCTGATAATCCACTCACACCAGTGTAAAATAGTTGTAAATGGGGGGAGAATCAGGAAGCGTGTCTCTGGAGAAATAGAAGGGATGACATCAGTATTAACCTACAGTTCAACACAGAATTCATACTTCAAGCTGATCCATTTTATTTCCAGTCCTTCAATATATCTTTGTGTGTTCTTCTTTCTGCCATCTTGCTGCCTGGCAGTGATATACAGCCACTACATGAAGGATCTAGTTTTGCTTCACACTGCGAGGTCACAAGTTAACTCTGATTACAATCTGCAGGAGTTTGTACCTTTTCAAATGAACAACAAAGCTCAGACTGAACCACTGCATTTTACTTGGCTTCCAAAACAAAGTCAAGCTCTATATCCTCAGCTATGAGGCTTTCACTACACATTTTTGCTCCCATTTTCTTTTGCTGCCTCTCACATTACTTTAACCCTCCCTTCCAGCCAGACTTTCACTGTGACTCTTGCCATTCCCATTTTGTGCTCTCTTCCATGTGGACTACTATGCTTGGCATCCCTCCCTTGTTGGGCAAACATGCTTCCTCTCCACAGTCAAATTTGCATTTGAATGAATTCTGTAAAATTCCACAAAGTCACCCTACATTGCTTACGTCTACACATTGCAGACATTCACACACTGGGTTCTGATGGATTTTATGCCCAGTTGCCAGTCATACGGCCACTACTTGTAGCTTGGGAAAGTGCAAAACAAGTTCAAGGCAGATAAAATACCTGGAAACTAACACTATGTCTTTAGAAAATTTAAGATAATAAATGCTGCAAGTCCAGCCAGTCTTGAGTGCTTTAATACCGAAACTATCGATTGTTTTCATAAATGTAAAACATCCAGACACTTGCCAATAGGCACCAAAATAATTTCTAAATAAACAACAAAGAAACAATAAAGATTTTTGCCTTGGGATGCTATAGACCACATTTTCAAACTAGCAAATTTTGCATGGGCAGCCTTTGAAATAGAGAAAAGCCTCAATCTGCATATGCAACTTAGATAATTGTGCATCTAATTACTTGATTTGCATGTGCAAGAGTGCCCACCAAAAAAAAAGAAATAAATAAAAAAAATGCAATTTAGAGCCGTGATTGGAAAGAAAAAAAGAGGCTCTTTATCTCTTATAGTAGTTTATGCCAGAAGAAAGACCAGGGAATGAAAAGCTGAAGCTACTCCAGAAATGGGAGAAATCGAACTGCTCTCTGACTAGAGCTTGCACACTAAAATATGCAATTTGAAAACTCTGTTTGTGTGTACACACACACACACATATATGCACACACACACACACACACAACTCTTTGCTGTAGCTTGGTTTTGGATGAATTTGGCAGTTCAGTTTTACATAAAGATACAGGGCTAAATTCATCCCTGGTGAAATTCACTTTCAAAGTGGTGACATCTTCACTTAGATTTGATTAAAAGTTCACAGAAATGTTTTTAGATTGAATTGAATGGAGTTATATCAGAGATTAATTTGGACCATATAGTTTTCAAAAATAATGTCATACAGTTGTATTCACAATCATAAAGAATTTCTAATATATCCTTTAGAAACAAATATGCCATGCTACATAGCCTTGAAATTATTACAATCCATGATGAATGACAGAAGAGCGAAATGTACCAAAATTTGGGATGGGGGAAACTGAAATATATTAATAATACCATGTACTTATATGAGAGCATGTATAGCATTTTACATGTTCAAAGTTAAGTGCAAACATGAAATAACATAAGAAAGATCTTTCTACCCTTCATTTATAGGAGTCAAATCCAACCTGTGGCTCTGAATTGTTCAAGTAAAACCACCATCTTTTCTATTGTGTCTCAAAATACTTGAAAATACAATAATAAAGTAAAACTCCTTCCTATTACTACCCTAAGTTAAAAATAACAATAGAAACTTTTTAAAAGCATTGAACACTAAGCTAGAACTAATAGGCCAACAACTGTTGGGAACTGTGGGCAATTTCCTATTATGACAAAATATCTTTACTATTGTGAAAGCTCTTGGGTCCACTCCTACAAAGTGTGGAGTGCCCACACCCTTCACTGGGTAAAATCCTGGCCCTATCAGAATCAGTGGGAGTTTTGCCATTGATGTCTATAAAGCCAAGACTCCAGTGGCACTGCAAGGCACTCAGAACCCCACAGGATAAGGCTCAACTATACTCTGAGGGGGTGAGGGCAGATATAGAGGAGCTCAGTCCTGCAGGCTGATAAGCTATGCTAAAAAAAGTGTGGAAATCCAAAATGCTAGAGTTCAGTGCTCAGCACGGCCGGCCCTAGACCAAAAGGTCCCCCAGGCGAGAAGTGTCTTCGGCACCCGTCCATTTGTTAAACCTTTGAATGCCTTATTTTTATTGCATTTGTAGCCCATTTAATGACTTTGATGCACGATTTGCATGCATGATTATCCCTGTCGTATAAGACTGACTGGTTACTCTCCCCACCACCACCTTTATATACCCGCGAGAGCATGGCTGACAACATTCTAGGAGGTTTGAGGAAAATATAGTTCTCAGAAAGTCTGGAAGGTTCCACGAGATTCTACAAAGGTCCAGACAACTCTAGGAGGTTAGTGAAAAATGAATCCACATATGGAATACCTGAAGCCTTTTACTTCAAACACTCTATTTTCTGTTTTGTCGCTAACAAAAACAGCACCCCTAGCCCAGCGCCCCTCTAAGCCCAGCACCCTAGGCCGTTGCCTGGGTCACCTGCCCCCAAATCTGGCCCTGATGCTCAGGATCTGAGCAGAGAGGATTCTGCTCAGTGTGGAGAAACATATACAATGCTCAGCAATGCGAGGAAAATTCTATGCCAGCACTATACCGAGCACTGGAGAGCAGGGGAAAAGTAGGCATGATGAGTCCAAAATAAGATTTAGCCTGGTTATAGCTGCTTAAGTGAAATCCAGCAGCCTCAAAACGCATGTGTGCAGGCCATTTTTATGATTTTCAGTAGGAGTTACTGCGAACCAGGAGATACAGAAATAATAACACAGAAATAATAAAATAATAACAATAACACAGAAATGTGTCTGAGGATTCTTTGACAATAATATCTCAGACACCTGCTCATTGGCCCAATGAAGATGTGGGGGCACAGTGTTCTTCATGAACTGTTAGTCAGCAGCATTCACTCCCCTCCATGTATTTTGCCATATTGAATTGCTAGCAGCAAAGGGAGTGCTCAGCAGTCCGAGCTGTTAACTCACAACCCTCTCCTACAACTCTGTAGGATGGAACCACTTTTTACAAGGTCAAGAAGAAGGATTCCAAGTCTACTTGTTGTTTAGCTCCCCAAACTAGAGTTCCAGGAAGCCATCTCTTCAGCACAACTCTGCAGAGTGTGAACATCATCTGATATACCTTTATATAATGGTGATGCTGTATGCTTAACCCTTGCCAAGAACAGTAAAGTGTTCAACACTGTGAGTGGCTTTGGGATGTATTTGTTCACTAGCTGCCTATACTGGCTTCCACACCTATAACATATTATCTATTGATGGATGCGGGATTCGTTTGGGTAATATTTGTGAAAAACCAATACAATTCTAAAATAAAATTTAATTTGAATATTGACTGTATTTCTGGTTCTCATTTGCTCATTTTACTGTTCATCATCCCTCATTTTGTAAGGTGAAATTTTGATCCCATTGAAGTCAATAGCAAACCCCGCATTGACATCAATGGAACGAGAATTTATCCCCAGTTCTTATGTTTCTGTTTTTCTTCTTTTTCAGCACCTGTATTTATGTATTCTTCTAATCTTTCTTTTTGTTTCATGATTTTTTTTTATTCTTGCACTACTTCTTCCAGCTTTTGTTTCACATTCAATATTCAGTTTACTTTCACTCTGCCTTTTTTATCCCTTTGCTTACTCTGTTTATCTGATTTCCATGTTTGCCTCATTCTTGTAATTTTGTTTCATTTTTTCTGTCATTTTCTCTTTTATTCTCCTTCTCATCTCCCTTCTCCCTACTACTTTTCCCTTTTTTTCCTGTGCTTTATTTATCTTTCCTGTTTCCTAACCCTACCTACTTCTTTGATTGTTTGTTGTATCTCTCCACCTTTCCTATCATTCCCCAAAATGTGACTCATCATTCTGTGCCGCTATTGTATAGCAGATCCTGAAATATTGTCATCTGAGGCAGTTATGTACTAAACAAAATATTACCAGGGTGAAGGAATCACTTACCCTGATTGACAACAAATCGTAACTTCTGTATTGTTGCCAGATTGCCGCTAACTCTGTAGATTCCATCGACATCCAGACCTAAAAAAGGAAAACATATTTCATATTGGCTCATGTGCGTACTTTATTGAAGATGACAGTCAAGAAAACATAAATGTCCTAACAAATATGGGGAAGAATAGTATGGTGAACTACTAGATAATAAATCACCTGAGAAAGACCAGAATTATATGATGCCTTCTGCCTGATTAAAACAATACAGAAAAACAAAATGGTAGGTTAACTCAATTGAACTCAAAATACTTTATTATAATGTTGTAGTAATTCTCTCACAGGCGAACAGTAAAGGTAGAGATATTTCAATTAGCTTGGAAAAGAGTAGTGTAAGTATAAACTTGTGTGTTCACGTACAAATACCCTCCACAAGATGTAAAATCAAATTTGCGTAAGTGTATATTAACTACTTATACTAGCTGGGCTAACAGAACTTTGCAGGTAGAGACACTGACTTTTTGAGCTAAAGGTTGCAAATTGCATTTCTGGTATTGCGTATATTCAGTGAGATGATTGCCATGTAACCATGATATGTAAGACTATGTATGGTTTCAGAGTAGCAGACATGTTAGTCTGTATCCGCAAAAAGAACAGGAGTACTTGTGGCACCTTAGAGACTAACAAATTTATTAGAGCATAAGCTTTCATGGGCTACAGCCCACTTCATGGGATGCATAGAATGGAACATATAATAAGAAGATATATATATATATACACACACATACAGAAAAGGTGGAAGTTGCCATACAAACTGTAAGAGGCTAATTAATTAAGATGAGCTATTATCAGCAGGAGAAAAAAACTTTTGTAGTGATAATCAAGATGGCCCATTTAGACAGTTGACAAGAAGGTGTGAGGATACTTAACATGGGGAAATAGTTTTACTTTGTGTAATGACCCAGCCACTCCCAGTGTCTATTCAAACCCAAGTTAATGGTATCTAGTTTGCATATTAATTCAAGCTCAGCAGTTTCTCGTTGGACTCTGTTTTTGAAGCTGTGGGGCCATGCGGGTACCCATAGCAATGCCGCTGACTTGAAGGTATATATTGACCCCAAATGTGAAATAGTTGTGGGTGAGGACTAAGTCACAAAGGTCAGCCACCAGGTTTGCCGTGACATTATTGGGGATACTGTTCCTGATAGCTTGTAGTCCATCTTTGTGTGGAATGTTGGTGTAGAGGGCTTCTACATCCATAGTGGCCATGATGGTGTTTTCTGGAAGATCGCCGATAGATTGTATTTTCCTCAGGAAGTCAGTGGTGTCTTGAAGATAGCTGGGAGTGCTGGTAGCATAGGGCCTGAGGAGAGAGTCCACATAGCCAGACAATTCTGCTGTTAGGGTTCCAATGCCTGAGATGATGGGGCAGCCAGGATTTCCAGGTTTATGGATCTTGCGTAGCAAATAGAATACCCCTGGTCGGGGTTCTAGGCATGTGTCTGCACAGATCTGTTCCTGTGCGTTTTCAGGGAGTTTCTTGAGCAGATGATGTAGTTTCTTTTGGTAATCCTCAGTGGGATCAGAGGATAATGGCCGTAGAATGTGGAGTTAGAGAGCTGCCTAGCAGCTTCTTGTTCATATTCCAACTTATTCATGATGACAACAGCACCTCCTTTTTCAGCCTTTTTGATTATGATGTCAGAGTTGTTCCTGACGCTGTTGATGGCATTGTGTTCAGCACAGCTGAGGTTATGGTGACATCATCATAGGACCTAATCACATTAGCCACGCCATCAGGGGCTCATTCACCTGCCAGTGTGATATATGCCAGTGTGATATATACCAGTGTGATATATGCCATCATGTGCCAGCAATGCCCCTCTGCCATGTACATTGGCCAAACCGGACAGTCTCTATGCAAAAGAATAAATGGACACAAATCTGACATCAGGAATCATAACATTCAAAAACTGGTAGGAGAACACTTCAGCCTCTCTGCCCACTCAGTAAAAGACTTAAGGGTGGTAATTTTGCAACAGAAAAGCTTCAGAAAGAGACTCCAACGAGAAACTGCTGAGCTTGAATTAATCAGAGAGATGTGTATGTTATTTACAAAGCATTTTACTATGGCACTGTTTTGTACCAAGTTGATTGAGTTTGATGATTTAATGCCCCGGAGGTTTTATTGCAAATAATGAAGAGTGTTTTCAAGGACACCTTGGGAGTCCCATTTTCCCTTTAAATCTGATCAGGTATCATCTTTTGGAGGAAACTATCTCCTACAGTAGGGTCTGCTGATATACCCTTTTAAAATTGAAAACTTTAAACTTTAAAACTTAAAACTGGTAACTGCCAATCTCATAAGAACAGAGGAAGAAATCTGCATGCTCCAAAATTTAAAACACTAAACCATATAGTGCCACTTGAAATGTATAAGTCGCAGATCAGCATGATGCAGAGAGGGGTTTACTGGAGATCCACTGCTCCATAATGGAGTTGTAGAAGCTATTAGTCACTTGGAACCCAAGTCTTAGCCACATTGTTTTATAAGAAGGCTGACTTTTTCTACAGAAAAAACCTAAATTAATTAGCATGTGCTACAGCCCAAGACAGGCTCAGCATTCCTCCTATGTAGTAAACTAAATTCTGCTTTTAATGTTACCTATTGAAAGTAAAAAAAGAAAAAAACAGCTCATATTACAACACAAAGCAGTTCTATAACTTATATACTACACTGCAGGACCAAGCAAAATTCAGATGTGATTTGAAATTTTAAAATAACATGTCAACAAGAAGCAGAGGAGGGATTACGGGGAATCCTACTGCTGGCAAATGGGAGAACGGGTACACTCCAGATGATGTGAGCGTATTTTAGGACTGGGCCCTGGAAATTGAGATTTTGTGGAGAAATGTCCCCACAGAAGTCACTAGCAAAACTCCCATTGGCTTCAAAGGGGGCAGAATTTCACCCTTGAGATTGCAAATGGATAACAGGTCATTGGACCTCAGTCCCATTCAAAAAGGCTTGTCTATTCAGGTAAGAAATGGGTAAGGGAGAATGGTGGAAAGGAAGAAGTGCTTGGCTGATGCCTTCTGTGTGTTGAGGAAATTGGATAATAGTGTTGGTAAGAATCTTTAACTGATTTTTCTCAAACTTCCAAAAGATTTGACTATAGTTTGTTTAGAAAGGCAGAAAAAGTTTTCAGGGGTTGGCAGCAGTACTCATCCCATCATTTAATATTTGACATCATAAACATTGGCACAGCAACTAACTGCATATAAATATTAAATATTACTAACCATATATTACTATAATATTAATAATAACCATACAAGCATACTAACTCCAAAGGTGAAATAACATTACCTTTAACATCCTTCATATTTTGCAACCCTTGCCACATGTAAACTCAGACATATTGCAGACATTCTGAACCCGTCTCTGTCTCCAAAGTATACATTGATACACAAATTTCAATAAAAAGAAAAGGAGTACTTGTGGCACCTTAGAGACTAACCAATTTATTTGAGCACGAGCTTTCGTGAGCTACAGCTCACTTCATCGGATGAAGTGAGCTGTAGCTCACGAAAGCTCATGCTCAAATAAATTGATTAGTCTGTAAGGTGCCACAAGTACTCCTTTTCTTTTTGCGAATACAGACTAATACGGCTGTTACTCTGAAACAAATTTCAATGTATTTTTAGCAGCTTGAGAACTGAAGTATAACAGGCATATTGTGACAGAGATTTCCTAAGCAAAACAAGATCTGTCTGAAGCTGTTCTAGTTATATTAGTCTCATACAATTTAATTTTTATTATTTCTGAAAGGTGCTTTGGGATGCTTTATATCCAGGTTACCATACTGATTTAATAATTGAAGGTTACTCTCATGCTTCCTATTCAGTAAGGGGCACAACCTTTGGTAACTTAACTGAGTTGAGTTGCTTACAGATTTGTTTGTTTGTTTGTTTGTTTGTTTTAAATATTGCTGCAGACACATCTTGCTTCAGTTTATCTTGAACAATTTATTTGAAAAAGAAATAATAATTCCATAATATATATCAGTTATACATGTCGTTTATCAGTCCATTTCATTGTCTACCCTTCACCAGTGGGAGCTCTGCAATCTAATACTGAAAATGATGGTTCATGTCAGGAAGATCTCCTTTGGTATAGAGGGCTAAAGAGAAAGTTTATCTAAGAGAAATAAAAAAGGATTCGGTAATCAAGAACACTTGGAAACTATCCATGTACAGGATACATAACATACGAACAAATGGAAGTTACTAAAATGCTTAAGTAATGCAACTCTATCTTAAAACTCAACAATCCCACTCTCTTCTTGGAAGTGGGGGAGTAAGACAAACAGAGTAGTTGCCAGTTTAAGAATGTGGATCTGTTGTGGTCATAGATTGAGAATTGCATCCCACTAAACTGCATAGTGAATTGATCTAAACCAGAATGTAAAGGACAAAAACAAAGAAATGTTAACTTCCATTTGAATCTAGCATGACTCAGTTCTCAAGCCTTCTGGACATGGAATAAGAGCATGTGAAAGCCACATATAGAGCTCTGTATGTGATAATAATCTCTCACATTAGTAGCACCGATTTGGAAGAGCTTAGCCCCCTTGGTATCATGCTATTTAAATGATCTGAATCAAGTGAAAATGACAACCTCTGTAGTAAACTGGAGGACATTACATCTTGCAAAATGATCTGGAACATATAAGTAAATTATTATTGTTATAAATTTACTTGGGTCCAGAAAGGAGGTCTGATTAGCATTTCATTTGGACACACAATATGGCAGACAGAGAAAAACCTGAGAATATTACACCAATTATAGTGTTCACATGTCATTAACTTTCTGCTCCAAGAACTTTGAAAGTTAAGCTAAACCAAACCAATGTAAATTGGTGGATTTGGACATCCTTTTCATTACCACATTATCCTAGCTGGAAACTACTTATTTTGGAAATCCAATTAGGCCAAGTGATTTTTTTTTTAAAAGAGAAGGTTCTTATGTTCTGATTGTGTGAAGAAGTTTTCAAAGAAAATCACTTTTAAGGGCACCTTTATCAAGAATAAAAACATCACTGCTCTGCTGTCAGTGTTTCTTCACGGCAGGTTATAAATACAAGATGAAACAAAAGTATTTTCAAAGTGTCCTATTTGGTGCTGGCATTAAAGTATAGTGGTAAAGAACAATTCAGAAAAAAAAATATTCATTGTATTAAAGTCAGATTATTTGTTCATCATGTGCTGACCTTCTTGTGTTTCGAAATGGTTTTTATCATCGAGAAAAATAACTGGTCTTTTCCCCAGAGGGTAACAAGTATTTTTTAAAGAAGCTTAGAATAGGATGGGCACACAATTAGGTATTATCAGACCAAATGGTGGTCAAAACTCAGTGGAAACAATGCAGCTGTCCCAAGCTATTCCCACCATAAATCTTATAAGCTTTCCAGAAAAAAAAAAAATTGGATAAGGACTGACTCCAGAATTTAGCTACCAGAATATAGACAGAGTATGACAATGCTCTTGTTAAAAGCAGTCATATGTTATAGATTAGGATACACTGGTATTAGTAATGGGCAAATCTAAAAGGGAACAGAATACAGGTTTGGGTCAGATACATAAACATCAAAGTTATATGAACTACTTTGTGTAAGTGGGTTGAAGATCTCAAAAGAACATTTCTTGTGCTCTTTATTTCCAGCTGAGCTGGGAATATTGCAAAAATGGCCTTTCTTGCATTATTGTTGCAGTTCCAAGTGCAGTCCCAGCTGGAACCTAGAAGTATAGAGGAGCATTAGGAATAACAAAATATTACAGAGGATATAAATATAATCCCAATATTTCAGAACTTCTAAATTACTCAGTTTGGGTTCTGTAATAGAAATAGGCAAATGTCTGAAGAAGTTCTTATGTTTTCTGAGCTAGTTTACCCCCTCCCCAATATAGGAGTTGTCATATCTATCCACTGGCTAAAATCCTGCTCTGTCTCATACCAATGAAACCCCTTATTGTGCTTAAGTTTTAAGATCATAGCACAAAGTATGGGTGCCAACTCATTATCTTAGTATCCATTAGATCTTATCTGTTATCTTAAAACTTAATATTTTGTGAGTTTCATTCAATTGTTTTTTAAAAAACTTCAATAGTTATTTTTATACACTTTTTCTAGATCTTAAAATCCATTATATTTTATTACTGAGTGTTTGATAATTTCCTATACATGAGCACTCAAAACTTCTAACAATAACTATTTACTGAAATTGATCTGGTATTGAGACCTGTTTGTAGTTATATGAAAAGAAGCATCGTACTGGGTATAACAAAGTAAAATGTAAACTTGATGAAAGGCATCCCTTGGGCAGTACTTTCATTTAAAATCAGCTATGTTCAGGGTAAAAATCTTGTATTTCAAAGGAACCCGGTATGCTTCCCGATAAACAGAAAGAAAATATGTTTTAAAACTAAAAAATTATTATGTAATCAAGCATTTGTCGTGTTTGTGATGTACTGCACAGGACTCCCATAACTGTGAGCCACTGTGTTACCTTCTTTGCCTCAGAAAAGGAAAGTTTTGTTATTGCTAAGCTGTGTGTCAGTTCCCTGACATACCAGCCTGTTTGCCTTGCCAGCAAACACTTCAAGACTCTACCAATCTAAACCTTGTCTTGTAGGTAACAATCAATGAACCCCAGTTCCCAGTGTCCAGCCCCTCTCACTGGAAACTCACAGAAATTATTAAGTTTGCTCTCTCTCTCTGAAGGCAGCACACATCACCCTGTTAGGTTAGCTAAAGACTCACATGTTACTTTAATACACAGCATAGAGATGATTTTGTAATAAATCAAGAATAAGTTTATTAACAAAGAACAGACATTAAGTGACACTAAGAAAGAATAAAAGAGACTGGCTTGGTTACAAATAAAAATAAATAAAACAAGCTTTTTAGTGACTAAAAATGGAGGTTACTTACCTCTAACTAGAAGTTATTCAAGATGGGTGGTTCCTACATGTATTCCATATGTGGGTATTCATGCACACCTGAGTCCAGAGATTCTTAACAAGTGTCCATTGGGCTGCACAACTGGGCATAAGATGTAGTGCTGGCCAACATCTCTCCAGTTCCTCTTCTTACCACAAATCCAATAGGATTTGAAGCAGAGGGGACAGAAGGTGGATAGTGGAATACAGCTAGGGGCCACACATCTCAAAGAACTTCCATTTATTCTTTGAATGCTGGTGTCTAAGTGTATTTCACATGTGGGTGACTGACAAGGAGTATTCAGATTGGAGGGGGTGCGGGGATGCTGGCAGTAAAGATGCTTGAAGAACTGCAGTCCCCACAGCTATATCTGCAGCAGAGGCCTGAATTAGCACATAATGTTTTGTAAATGTGTGAATGAAACTCCAGGTAGCTGCTCTGCATACATCCAGTATTGGTACCTCCTGTAGACATGCTGCAGAAGCAGCTTGTGCTCTCTTGCAGTGTGCCCTTACCCCATCTTGGGGAGGAATATAGCATGTTATGATGCAACCAAAAATCCATTTTGAGTTTCTCTGAGAAGATATTGCTTTGCTTTATGACCTTTCTGCTACAGCAAGAAACAGTCCTGGTGATTTTCTGATTGGTTTGGTTCTTTCCAAATAGAATGCCAAGACATGTCTGTCATCCAAGGAACTAAGTCTTTAATCATCAATGGAAACATGCAGTTTGGGGGGAAAAAACAGGTAAGTGGATAGATTGGTTGACATGGAATTCAGAAATTACCTTAAGGAGGAATTTAGGATGAAAGGGAAGGGAAACCTTCCCATCTCGCTTACCCTTCTGGTCAAAGTAATAGCAACTAAAAATACAACATTCATGGAAAGCTGTGTCATACAGCATCTGGCCAAAGGTTCATATTATGACTATTGACACAATGAGATTGAGGTCCCATTGAGGTGTAGGGTTGACCACTAGTGAAAAGGTCTTGACTAGGCCTTTCTGGAATCTAATCTGTTGTTGGGCGATTAAAAATTCCACTGGAGGAAGAAAGCACTGATGGCTGTGAGATGACTTTCAGTAAACTAAGGGAAAGATCCAAATTCTTCGGTGACAGAGATAATCTAAAATGACTGAGACATCTGCAGAGCCTGAGGAAGACTGATTGTGCTGTGCCCAGGTAGAGAAACATCTCCATTTAACTAGGTAGAAGTTCCTAGTTGAATCTTTCCTAATCTAAGTAAGAATAGCTTGGACAGCTTCCAAACATGAGTATTCTAGTTCTGATGCCTACCCAAAAAACAGACTGTGAGGTGAAGTGGGCCTGGATTGGAGTGTCTGATTTTGCTGTCTTACTGAGTTAGAAGATCCAGGAAGGGACAGATCCTGATTGGAGGATGGGTTCTCAGAAGTTCCGGGAACCAAAACTGTCTGGTCCAGTTGCATGCTATAAGAATGACTCTGGTCCTGTCATGATGGATGGGGAAATGGATGGAAAGGAAAGGCATATCTGAGTTGGTGGGGTCATGATAACAGGAGACTATTACCCTGGGAGTTGTGGCTCATCACTGCTCTGGAGCAGTTCCGGGGAAGTTTCCTGTTCATTTGGGACTTGAAGAGATCCCACTGGTGTGTTCCCCAGGGAGTGAATATTTCGCTCAGGACCAAGTAGTGTATTTCCCATTCATGGTCTGCAGAGAAGTGCCTGCCTTGGTTATCCACTAGAGAATTCTGAACACCTGGTACATATGTGGCTTGGATAGTGATGTGGTTTCTGATGCATCAGTTCCAAAGCCTGACTGCTTCCAAGCAGAGGAGAAAGGATCTTGTTCTACACTGTTTATCTAAAAGACAGCGGTAATATTATCTGACATTATTTGGATAAGTTGTATGAGTGGGAGCAATGCCCTGCAGGCCAGGTGGACCACTCTCACTTCCAGTAGGTTGATTTGCAGCCTTGCCTTCCATGGGATCCAAAAGCCATATACGGTATGGTCATTTAGGTGGGCACCCCATCCCAGAAGGAATGTGTCTGTTACGGTGACACTGTGGGGTTGGAGTGTTGAAGCGTACTCCCAATCCCACTCGTTATGGGTTCAACCACCATGTGAGAGAGGCAAAGACCTTGGTGGGAACAGTCACTTCGCTGTTCATGTGGCTCCTGTCTGGGGTGTAGAGAGACCAGAGCCAGGCCTGTCGGCAGGGTATATGAAGTCTGGCGAATGATGTCACATAAGTACACAAGGTCATGTGGCCTGGTAGAGAAAGGTGTACTTTGAGTATAATTTTTGATTTGAGTCCAGTGTTGCTTTGATAAAGTTTATCACCCATGTGATAAATGGATTTGCTCAAAATGGATTTGTCTTTGTTCATAGATACCCTGCACTGCTAAAAGATGGAGCAGGAACAAAGTTGCTGACCTTTGTTGGTTGGTTGGAATGACCAGTTAGGAGCTAGTCATCCAAGTATGAGAAGACTGTGTAGCCATGACATCTCATTAGGGCTACCATCACATAGAAAACCTTTGTGAATATCCTGGGTGTTACTGCCAGTCCAAAGGGAAGGACTCTGAACTGGTCATGTTCCTGACCTACCAGTAACTGAGGAAACTTTCTGTGGGGAAGAGGAATATCTACATGAAAATAGGCATCCTTCATGTTGAGAGCCACGAACCACGTTTCCTTCTGTAAGAAGGGGAATATTGATTCTAGTGTAACCATCCTAAATTTTGACTTTTGAATAAAGATGTTCAGTTGTTGAATTTCAAACTCTATATTTTCCTGAGCTTTCCTACTTCATAGCAGCCTTCTGATTCTCTGTATAGGACCAAACTGACCAGGGACTCTTTATGCCAGGGGACTTTCTTGGGGAGTGGAGTGGTCATACTGCTTTACAGTCACTTTGTGCCAGCATAGGGCTATCTTATAGGCCCAGTCCTATAGCTGACACAGATCATGCAAACTCCAGGAAAATTTCACATTAAGAAATACAAAACAAAACAAACAAACAAACAAAAACCCCAAACAACCCAACAACAACTGGCCATCTAGGCATCCCAAAGGTAGATCTTGGTGTGAGGGTTTGGTGAAACACTTCAGGAAATGAGACAAGTCTTTGTCACTCTGCTTGAAAGACATATAAGTGAAGAACATGATTTTGTATTTTATCAATGTTGTCTGACATGATCAGAGAGATATAGTAGCATTCCAACATGAAGAGAGAGTCAGATTTTCCTTGCAGTGATAAATAAAAGATGGAACAAAAGGAGATGGAAATCTGATGAAGAACTCTCTGTATTTCAGACACTGGAGAAATTGTTCCAAAACTTATCCACAACAGAAAACTCAGGTGTCCGGATCTGGATTTTAACAGTTTTTAGCTTGTGCCTCCTCTCTTCCCACCATGCACACACTAGCGCATATACTTTTGAAATATTTAGTAAACTTTGAACTTTTGAAAGCTTTCACTTTCTGGTTCTAGATAATTCTCCCTTCTCTTCGTCTCTTTATAGACTCCTTGCCCACTACCAAGAGTACCATCGAAATCTCTTGCTTCATGTTTAAAAATCAAGGTAGGAAACCCAATAATTGAACATCCTCGAATGGGAATGATTGCAACACCTGAATTAAGTAATGAATAGTGTGTATGCAATCTATACCATTTCAATAATGTTGTCAATATTCTTTTCCTTTGAACTGATGTTATTTTTGTGTTTCAGTCCATAAACGTGTCATGTGATTTACTTTGTTCCTTTTCATATCACTTGGTGGCAGATTGTTTACTTAGACATATTTGTACAATGGAATAAGGTCAATAACAGTATAAAATATGAGTACTCATCTCATCATCAGACAGCGTTACAGTTAAATACCTAAATCAAGTTTGCTTAATCTTCCCCTCAATTGTATAGCACTGTTTTTAATGTCCACGAAGTTTGTAGTTTTAGTACAGGAACAGCAAAACTTATTTAGAAGGTTCACTGTGACAAACAAGAAAACTAAACTTTGAAGATATTTGTTTAGAATGTGTCATCAAAGTTACATCAAGCTTGCAGTATGTTGACTATAAAAATGCAGTTGCTACTAATACATATTCTTGCCATCTTTTTATCCTCATTTTTTTGTAGCTAAACAAAGTGACCTCATTGTTTTCCACTGCATTTTCTCTTAAACATTGGCTGGGAAGATTGAGATTAAGGAATGTGGGAAAATAGATTCCCAAGCCACGTCCATCCCCTTTAATTCTGAGCTGTAATTTTTGGCTTGGCTTGAATCACAGTCATCACATTTCATTCTGAATCTCTCTGTAAAGTGATCTTTCTTAAACATTTCTTTCACTCATCATGGGATCAGAAACAAAGCCATTCTAGTCTTTCAGTGAAACACTTATAAACATCTTTTTACAGAGGAATCACAGGAGCTGAATTTCCTTTAAAAATATCTGAAAGAAAGGAGGTTTTCATTGCCTGATTGTCCTCTTTGTGAATCTTGTCATCTGTATGCCATGAGCTACAGCTATTTTAATCTGTTTTTGTTTGCAATCCATTTGGTGTCCGCCCAAGAAAATGCAGGTGATTCTAATTAACTTACTGCTGAAGATGTGGAAAAATCTCAATTGTGTTACAGAAAATTATACACTTAAAACCTTCCCTCTATTATTTATAATGTCTTATTAATGAAAATGATTACATGAATATATTTACCACCTGATTCATCTTTGTTCACTTTTTAAATCAACAAGGTTTATGACAAAGGGAAAAAAACTACCAAACACAGACCTCGTGTACACATGCCAGCTCTTTGATTTAACTGGAACGGCATTTTAAAAAATAACATTACTCTACTTTATGGAACACGATTTAATATCTGAAATAACTACAATCCAGTTTCCCCCCTTAAAGCCTTTTAAAAGGCTCTAAAGACCAAATTTTGCCCTTAAAATGTAAGTGCTTAATTGGAAGATTTTGTCTGTCTCTGAATATTTCCTAGAGAACTTCCATTCTGCTCTCTTTTGCTGGATCTGGTTGTGGGCAGTGTTAATATTTTGAAGTTTAGGCTAGCCAGGCCCAATATGGCTAGTATTTAATCCATATGGCTAAGCATGGACAAAGTACTTTAGTTTATGGCATGTGCCTCATTCTAGCTATCCAATCCAAACCAAATGGGCTTCCAGGAGTTCAAGTAGAGCTGACAGCACTGGAGCACCAGTTCCATTTCCTTCACAAAATAGATACATCTCCACTTCCTCCTCATAAGAAACAACAGCACCTAGTCAAATATGAACAAGACACAATCTACAGTTTTAGGATCCAGACAATTTTGTAGAATGAATGATAATTGCCATAGGAATAATCCAGTAGCCAAACCTTTCTCCCACCCACAAACAAAATTAAATCAACTCAACTAGCCAGTAATTCAAAGCCGCCCAATCTATCCCAATGCCCATCCCACCGATACACTCAGACCTTCCCAAGAGCCCTAGCAAGCGGACGGTCTGTGCAGCACGTCCTAAAAGTCAACAGATCCAGGCTATTCCTTACCAAGAGAGGACATATGTTCCAAACTTGAGGGAGCCCTGACAGTGAGTGCCCTGCTACCATTTCCCTCTCTTTTACATAGAGGGGTCTCCAGCCCCCCTGAGCTGAACTTGAACACTTCTGGTAATTGCTATTCTGGCAGTACAGCACTACGGGTATGAAAACTGATTTTTCAGGTAAGCAAGTCCCAGGCCATTTAGGGTTTTGTAGGTAAAAAAAATAAAATTTGTGTGAAAACGAATAGGCAGCCAATAGAGATCCCAGAGAATGGGCACCATATATTTCCTGTCAGATACAATGATATTCATTGTTACTGCTTTCTACCAGCTACTGTTTCTGCTTGTGTGCCCCCATGTAGCACACACTGCAGTACTCTAATATTGATGTGATAATGGTGTGGATAATAATAGTGAAGTTCAGAAGAAAAGTCTATCAGAAAAAAGAAGGTTGCCACCACTGGTCAGGCGCAGATGGAAACAAGCAACTTGGCTATTTCTAAGAGATGATCACAAAAGAGTAGCTGGGAATCTAATGAAGGGGGAGGGGGGAGAGAAAGGGTATATCTATGACCAAGAAATATGTACAACATTTCCATTTCTTATATCCCAGCTGTGCCTGTTAACTTCTCAAAACATGTACGGTCGAGGAATAAAGCATACTTGACTGATATTTATTGCAATATGCTTTATACAAAATTTCTATCCGTATCTGTTCTGTCACACATTATGTTCTCAAAGAGTTAAGTAACATGAAAAATACAGGCTCAAGATTATATCTGTCATGGATGAAAATACTACATTTATGACTCAATGTAATCCATTCATTGGTTTATGGACCCAAGCCCTCCAGGGAGTGTCACAACTCCACATGATATCCTTGAGTGGTATATTTTGCCTTTGGATCTCTGGTTTAGCTGAAAGAAGTTTAAAAACACATGTAGCCTGACAACTCCCTACTGGCTACACAACTGAGGAGGGTCAAGAGCATAAAATATTCCAGCAAAAGCCAGCTGTAACTTATGCTCACTAGACTGGCTCAGGATCAGTCTGTTTCAGACAGTAGCATACAAAGAATTTATGCACTTTGCTAAATCCTCCCACTTTCATTAAACCATGCCCCATTTGGGGATCCATCATCATAAACATTAGGCCTGCATTTTCTGAGCAACAGCAGAATACTAATGAATGCTGTACTTGGGGGGTCTAAACTCTTCACTCAGGGCTCTACACTGCCCTGAGTCAGTCTCATTAATTTCAATGGGGGCTGTGGGTGCAAACTGAAGGGCAGATATAGCTCTTTAGGCAATTCCTCTTATTGATAGTAGAAATAACCTAGTGTACAATAGAGACAAATCCTGACACCGTCTTTAACAACAAGAGTCAAGTTAACTCCTTACTGCTGTGTATGCTGTTTCCTCACCAGGCTGACCAATGCTGATGATTATTTGGCTCTGATTTGATGAAGGTGGAAGCACTCCGCAGTTGGGTGCCATGAATCTGCTTGGGCAAGGGTTGGTGGGGAGCTTATAGTCCCTGGATTTTGGTACCCCCATTCCCAATTCTTGGTCCACAGAGGTTACTGCAGAAGGACAGTGACTGGGACTGTGTTATATCTAGGAAGGGATATAAGAGTCACTAGGAAGATCTCTGACTCCCCTATCCTTGGGCTGCTTGGTTATGGGTGAAAAATCCAGTTAGGCCCACTCCTCTTTTCTCCATCTGACACTGCCATTTTGGATATGTCCCTGAAGAATGGTGCTCCTTTAAGGAATTTTCAGATGCCCCAGAGTTATCTGGAAAGAAACCACCTTTGACTTCAGGGATAGGTACTGTGTACTGTACACCATGTGTACATCTCTGACATCATTTCCCAGTACTGTAGGCTGGGAGAGAGAATATAACTCTGCCACTGGGTAGGCAGGATGTGTTCAATGAGTATAGAATCCTAAGGGGACACCTGATGGGATTCAAATAGCTTTTCACATCCAAGGAGCTGTGTTTGGCCCATACAGTGAGAAAAAAACAGACCATCATAGTTAATTCCAAATTTTGTAGTTTGAGAGAAACTGGGCCCTTAAAATGGAGATTTAAGACCTGTTTTTTCAAAAGGTGCTTACCTTCAATTCCCATATTTCACACAATATGAAATGAGGGCATAATTTTGCAGGCATATAAATATGTATCTGATTTTAAGTACATTCAGGTAGTTAGATGTCTATATAGGAGTATTTATATTTGTTCACAATTGTGTTTGCAAAATGGGAGGGCTGTTTTAAAAGTCAGGCCCTTAAATCTAAGCACTGCTGCCAGATAAATGTGAGTGCAGCAGTGTGTACCTTGTAAAATCAGTTACAATGCTTTGGTGTGTAAGACTTGGCCCTCATTTTACAAAATATGCCGACATATACTACTCCTAGGGGAATTCTGTGCCACTGCGCAATGCAGAATTTTGCAGAAATTAATGTTCTGCCTGTGAAATTTCCTTTCTCCCAGAGAAATGGGTTGTGGAGTTACTGGTCGCTATAGGGGCTGCTGGACCCAGCAGAGCCCAGCTCTCACATAGAAGACAAGGCTGGGGGGAGGGGAAGAGGAGGGAGCTAGAGGGTTCCTGTCAGGTGCAGTTCCCAGCATGCCCTGAAGGAAGGAGAGGGCAGTGCACAGGAAACTCTGTGCAAGCCTGGGATCGAGCTTCAGGATGTTTCTCCCTCTGGATCCCTGGGCTCTGGGGAGGAAGGCGTGCAGGTAACTAGGCAAAGGGAGACCCTGTGGCTGGGCTCAGGGTGTGGGGGACAAGAGGGTTTGGGTGTATTTCGCTGGGGAGGCCCCCACGGCTGGGCTCTGGAGGGATGTGTTGTGGATATCTGATCCCCTGGCTGGGCCCTGCGGGGGAAGAAGGATGCAGAGAAACAGGACCTGGGTTGTCATAGGGGTTTCTTTAACTCTCTACTCCTGGGGGGAATTGTTTTGTGTGTCTGTATTGTTACAGACATACTTACTAACAGGTATCTTGAAATAAATTACCAAAATAACTGAAACTGGTGTGATTATGTAGTATTATTTTGACAAATAAAATTTGCAGAATTTTAAAATATTGTGTTCAGAATTTTTAATTTTTTTGGCACAGAATTTTTAATTTTTTTGGTGCAGAATGCCCCCAGGAGTAATATACATCAACATATCTAGTTCTTAGAATTGTATGTCTGGCTATTATATAAATGATGACAAACGAGGGCACATATTCATATGATGTTATATTTATTTACTATACAGGACGGTATTTTTCTAGTATACACTGTATATATTTGGATGTGGTGGTGACAAAGACCATACTTTTTTAACCCTTGTAAGTTATTCAGTCTCATCTTGAGCTTGAACATCCCAACTGATATCCAGATTCTATGTCTAGTAGCAGTTTTTAACTTTGCTTTAATTGGCATGTTATGTTATTTTAATGTGTGCCCAAATTATAAAATTCTGGCTGTATAAAATAATAAATAGCTATAGAAAAATTCTTAAATAAAAATCTTCTCATGGACTATTTTCCATCCAATCCTGATCCCTCACATTGCCTGGAGCAAGTATAACACTTGGTTACATTAAAAAGTGATATTAGGATAGTAAGATAATATGAAAACATATACATTTTAATAAAATGGGGGAGTTGCTTTTGTATCTACCAAATATAGTTATTTCCTCTCCCTGTGAATAAGATTTGCAGCTATTAGCACTGCCTTTCTTCTCATTGCCAACTACCTCCACTGCACTAATCACTCCAAGTCACTTGGCAATTTGGTTCTGTCTTCCTGTGTTTGCCACTCCCATAATTTTGGCCAGAATTGTTTGTGGATGAATTTCCACCAAAGAAACACATGTTAAAAGACACTGAACAAAGTCACAAATGCCTATAAAAACTTTTAGAGAGTCTTGAATTCAGTTACAAATATCAGAAAGTGCTTCTTTTTGGAAACTGGCAGACAGCTTCACTGTTTTGACAGAAGCAACTCCATGGACCATTGGAAATGTATTCCAGGCCACAGTTTGAGAAGCACTATTACACTCTACTACATTAAAATAACACATATTTTAGATTAGGAATTGCTCTGGTACTATCTGTCAAAACAGGGTGTTTTTTAAGTATTACAACAGTTTTAAACAGAACAAATCACCTTCTACACATACCATATTCAGATACAAAAATATTTTAGTTGAAACACAAATAATGTAACTGCAACACAACGGAGACATGGAGCAAACAGTCACTTTTGAAAAGAAATAATCTACCTGCCTCCTTTATATACAGCAATGTGCACTGAGTATTTGTTATCTGATTTGGAGGTAAAATAAATGCAGCAAATATTGCACAACAATGTCAAATTATAGTAAGAGTTAGATTTTAAGCAGTGGAGTTACAGGTATAATTTTTAATTGCATCATCATCTTTGCTTATGCAAGTATTGAAGACCCAGTTCAGGTTTAATTCCTCTTTGAGTCATGGAATGAAGTAGAAGGATGCAGAAGAGTGCAGCTATCTCCTGTGTGAAGGATGTGTTGCTATATGGAAATAGGTGTCCTGTAGGCTGGGGTCAAAAACCAATCTCCTGCCTCTAGAAAAGGGTTTATAGCTGCCAGAGTCACCATCCAGAACTTTAGAGACTTTACAAATATGTTCAGTTGTCTTAGATCTAAGATTGGTCTCCACCCTCTGTCCTTCTTTGGCATAAGAAAATACTTTGAATAAAACCCTTTCCCCCGGTGAGGGAATGGGACTGGTTCTACTGCTCCTAAACAAAGAAGGGAGTGTACTTCTTGACTTATAGTATAGTTTCATGAGCACGGTCGCTGAAGAGGGATGGGGAAGAGGGTGTGTAAAGTGAATAGAGTAGCCAACTATTATAACCTCTGTGAGTCACATCTGTTATAATATGCTTCCTTGTCCATTGGAAATGGGAAAGGCACTGTCCAAAAGTGCGTAGCATTGTAGCTTGCAAATTATAGATGAGGGAGGAATCAAGCCCTCGACTAACTCATCAAAATTGTTGTTTTGATGGTAAAATGGTACTAGCTGAAGGAGGGTGGGAAGCACTTTTCCTCTGGAATCTCTGTCTTTTTCTAGCGGATTTGGTGGTTCTGTGAAAACCAGAGATCTGAGCCAATCATGATCTCTGGGCAGTTTGAGACCTGCTAAATCTCCTGTTGTCTGTAGAAGTATAACCTCAGTGTGGCCCTCCTAAGGGAATCTCCTAAGCAATAGATACAGTTAGACTAGGATAGCCTTCAGACAAGAGAGGCAGCATTTGAAACCTGGTGAGCCAGGTATGCCTAGCTAAACCAAATAAACTCTCCAGAAAAAAATGGAAGAGAAAAAAGGGGAGAGTTAAAACTGAAACTTCTCACAACTATCTAATTAATTCTATACTAACAACAACTAACAGTAGCTAGAAACACTAACCTAACTAATACAACTACAAAACACGCTGAGGCACATACAAGGCAGACAGGCTGACACAGAAGAGAAGGAACTGAGGTTGGTTTGCCCACAAAGCTTTATATACCCCCAGTGCACTGCACGAGGTTATATAGAGCACACACCCAGGCCAAAAGGACAGTGCTAATGAAAAATCTGCAATCACGAGCTTGAGAGGCACATGTGCCCCTGAAGTGGAACACCCATAGGAACACTACTCAAAGAAGAAATTGCAGTTATTGTCCGAATGCAGCTTGACACAAATCATGAGCAAAAAGTTAATTATCTAGTAAACAATTTATCATTAATCATTTAATATACTAAAATGTACCATTAACAAGAAGTGAAAACATTAAACTACATAATTGCTTAAATAAATGTATATAGTCATAGTATACCCTACTTGGTAGCAAAAGGATGTACCAAATCTAGTGCAAAGGCTCAATTTAGTTGTAAATCAACATGTTTTAATGGTTATATAAACCAATTAAAATGCACCTTTCTTTAAAAAATAACTGAAGTCCAAATGGAAAAGTTGATTACAATTGATTGTTTAAATCAAGGATTTCCACTTGGGTGTTAAATCAATCAACCTGCTCCATCAATCCCTGTGCTCTTTTGGATTCTGGAGGTGCAGAGGAATATTTGTATTTCATTGCTATATGGGCTGGCCATGATCTGGACAACTGATTTACATGCCTTTTGCCCTGAGAAAAACCTGGAAGTTTAAGATTTCTGGTCTGGATTTATGAATTGTTTAGGGCATCATAAAGCTCCAATTCAACAGAAAGCACTTAAGCATTTGCTTAGCTTTAAGAAAGTGAGTAGTTCCGTTTACTTTAATGGGACTACTCAGGTGCTTAAAGTTAAGCATCCGCTTAATTGCTTGGCTAGATTGGGTCCTATGTTAGTACAACTAGGAGCAGTGGAAAGAAATTATATGTAGCCAGTCAAAATGTAGGATGAACATCAGGAAATATTTTCTAATAGTAAGATCTACTAGACTATGGAATAGTCTCCCAAGTATGTGGAGGAAAACACATCACTGGAAAACTGGACAGAAGAAGGCACCAGAAAATATGCTGCATGGAGTAATCTTTCATTGACAGATAGATTAGATCAGTAGTTCTCAAAGCCAGTCCGCCACTTGTGCAGGGAAAGCCCCTGCCTGGCCTGACTGTTTGTTTACCTGCCGTGTCCACAGGTTCGGCCAACTGCGGCTCCCACTGGCCGCGGTTCGCCGCTCCAGCCCATGGGGGCTGCGGGAAGCAGCACGAGCCAAGGGATGTGCTGGCCACCCTTCCCGCAGCCCCCATTGGCCTGGAGCGGTGAACCGCGGCCAGTGGGAGCCGCAATTGGCCGAACCTGTGGACATGGCAGGTAAACAAAACGGCCCGGCCCAGCAGGGGCTTTCCCTGCACAAGCAGCGGACCGCCTTTGAGAACCACTGAATTAGATGCTCAAATAGGTCAATTCACTCTCTAAATGATATATTTATGGTATATTATGAAATGACAAGGAAACATTCTGTGTAGAACTCCATTCAAACCAATGAGGTTGTTTGCATGTAACAAAGCAGAATTTGGTATATATAATTACAATGTGGATTCTTAAAAACTCTTCTTGGACCAATAACCTGTTAGGATCCTGATTGAGCTAGAGCAGTCTATTAGGTTAATGTCTAATTTGGGGATCTTTAAAAGAAACACTAATTCAATAGCACATAATGGCTTAACATGTAATAGCCTGTTTGGGGATTTCTTAGTTACCAGATTATTAACTCCATGCCGTGTAAATTTCATAAATCCACTGGGTGTAAACTGAGTTACAGAAACAACCATAGGCCCTGATTTTTAACCTGGCCTCTTCTTTGCCCCAGAAATTATTTGTGAGATCAGTTCTCATTTAGGCATCAATCTGATTATCCTCTCATATCACATGGTTATCCATTGATATGACATAAACTGGTCTAGTAAATAATAATAATAAAACTACAACAACAATTAGTTGTTCCTGAAAGCTGTAGGCTAAAAAATTTTGAAATCCACCCCATAGTGTGCTATATGGACACACTAAAATTTTTATTTAATTCCTTTTATTGCATTAGCAATTCCTTTTAAAAAATGTCAACCCAGGTACTATAATGTTTATTTTTCCAAAATACAAAAAGCAATTAGTCTACATTAACGAATAATTGCATACACAATTTTATTTTAAAATCATTTTAAGCCATTTCTGAGGAGCACAGGCAGAAAAAGAAGCTGAAACCACCATTTTGTAAATATTTCCTTCCAGGGTAAGACTCATCATGCCAAACTTTAGCTCAAAGTGTGTTATTATGGTTGAGCTATTAAGTTCTTAATATAGGGGTTTACAGTGGAAACACATAGCTTGATGGTATAAATGCTGCTGCTAAGCTATAGCACTGTGCCTCACATCTTGGATTTTGAGGAGGAAGGGAGAATATTGTTTATTCTTTAATATTTTTTGTGGCTGGGAGGTGGATATTCTCAAGAATGAGCTTCCCTTCATATGGCTCTGACTAGAGGTATGTCAGGGCCTTCGTTTTCTCATTGACATAGAGCAGTGTTTCCCAAAGTGTGGTATGCGTACCACTGGTGGTACATGAAAGGGTTGCAAGGGGTACGCGGCAGAATTTTTATTTTACTTTATCATAGTTTTTTTTTTAGCAGCAGAAAACAATTCACTAAAATTTAATATATAAGAATGGTGTACACTTTTACAGTAGAAATACACATAGATTTACATTGTAACTAATATGATAACGTGTTCAGTAACATCTAATAGCACAGCAGAGCCGACGCAAACCAAGCGTGCGCGTTACCGCGGCTTGGGCAATACACTTGCCTTTGTGGCATGTGCAGAAGTCATACTGACTGATAAAAGATAAAAGTGAATAACTACTCATAGTAATCTAATGATCGTAGCAAGTACATACTTGGTGTGTATTAATATACAAAATTTCTCTCTTTTCGTTTTTGTTAAACCCATTAGCAATGGATCGCTGGCTAAAAACGGGAGTTTGAAACGTACAAAAGAAAATTTTGAAGAAAATATGAATGTTAGTGATAATTATGCCAAAAATGCAGTGATATGGCTACATCAGACAATTGTGATGACAAAATTAGTGAACCGTATGAACCATCTGTAAGTTTATTGAACGTATCAGCTGCAAAGAAAATGAAAAAAGCCCGCAAATATGTTGAAGAATATCTTAAACTGGGATTTTCGTGGCCTGGCAATGAGATGGAGCCTGTTCCACTATGTGTGATTTGTTACGAGACTCTCTCAAACGAAAGTAGGAAACCATCCAACCTAAAACGCCGTTTCGATAGCAAACAAAGAATACGAGGGAAAACCTGTAGAATTCTTCGAAAATAGGCGAAAGATCTCCAAAATTTCCAGAAAACAATTCATAATTTGACGGGAGGTGAAAATATGAAATCCTTGGAAGCTTCATATAGTGTGGCGTACTTAATTGCAAAGTCCAGAGCTGCTGAAGTGATTGGTGAGACATTAGTAAAACCTGCAGCCAAAGTAATGGTGCAAGTGATGATTGAAGACAAGGCTCGCAAAGGTATAGATTGTGTCTCCCTCTCAAATAACACTGTTCATTGTAGCATCACAGATATGGCCGAAAACGTAAAGCAGCAATTATTGTCAAGAGTACAAAAGAGTTGCTACTATGCACTGCAAGCGGATGAATCCACTGATATTGTGAATTTAGCTAATCTTTTGTTGTTTGTCAGATACGAGCTGAATAATGAAGTCCATGATGACATTTTGTTCTGCCAACCTATGCCAACACATACACCTGGAGAAGCTATTTTTAAAGTTATTGATGACTTTATCAAAAACAATGACTTGGATTGGAGTTGTTGTGTTGGAATAAGCACGGATGGCACCAGAGCCATGATTGGTTCGAAGAAAGGAGTTGTTGCACATATTCAAGCTGTTGCACCAGAAGCAAAATCCACTCATTGTTGCATTCACAGAGAAGCACTCGCCACCCAGAACATGCAGGCAGATCTAAAGCAAGTACTGGATGAAGCTGTGAAAATAAACAATTTTGTGAAAGGCCGCCCTCTGAATGCCTGGCTGTTTTCTCAGCTTTGTGATGAGATGGGCAGTGATTACACACAACTCATATTTCACACTGAAGTGCGTTGGCTTTCATGTGGAAAAGTTCTGAATCGCCTGTTTCAGCTGCGAGAAGAACTGCAAGTTTTTTTAGATGAAACCTTTAACCTGCAAGACCGTATACATGACTGGAAATGGCTATGCGAACTAGCATATATTGCAGATATCTTTGCTCATTTGAACAACCTCAGTCTATCCTTGCAAGGAAAGCTCATATCCATATTCCATGTTCAAGACAAAGTGAGTACCCTGGTCGCAAATTGAAACTGTGGCATACACGTCTTAGTCGTCATGAGCTGGATTCCTTTCCATCTCTTCATGACTTAGTAATAAACTTGACTAACAAACTTGATAGTGATGTGTTGCAAACCATGAAGCAGCATTTGGAAAGCTTGCAGAAAGATCTTCGTAAGTACTTCCCTGAACTGGATGGCACCTTTGAATGGATAAGGAACCCTTTTATCATCAATGTTCAAACATTGCCAAATAACCTCTCTGCTTCAGAAGAACAGCTCTTGGAGCTGGCTTCAGATAGCTTCCTGAAAACAAAATTTGAGCAAAATACACTGACGTCATTTTGGTTGGGGGTTAGCTCTGAATATCCAGCTCTATCAGACAAAGCTGTCAAGTATCTTCTACCTTTTCCCACCTCTGCGCTGGTTGGCATCAAAACAAAAAACGAAATCGTCTTATTGACGTGGAGCCCCATCTTCGTCTTATCACAAATGTCGAGCCAGATATCCCCGCGATAGTGTCTGGTCAAAAGCAGTTCCATCCCTCGCACTGAATAGTTTGGTTTGTATTGAAAAATTTTCAATACCGAAATAGTAAGTATTAAAACTAGTGCTTTCTTCACTAACCTAACCAAACCAGTGTATTTTTAGTTCAGAATTATATGAATTCACCATATACATATATATACATACATACACGCTGTTCTGCCAGACTGTTGATTTGCTTCTATTTTAATTATTTCTAGTACTATTTCTATATGTAACTATTATTTCTATTACAATTTTTGTGTCAACTATATGTAATATAATTTTTTTATTTATTTCTAATAAACATTTAATCCAGAATGAAACGAATTAGCAGTGTGTTATAAAAATGTGGCTACCACCTTCCCCACCTCCAAGACAAATGTCTCAAAAGGGGTATGCAACTGTTGTAAGTTTGGGAAACACTGACATAGAGTAAGCCAATGAGAAAATGGTTTTCTATGATTTTATTTTCTCCATAGTCTTGGCTCTAACGTGTCAATATCACGTATTTCATTTATAATGTATTTTGAAATTGTTTTAATTTTTAGACGCCTTTGTATGGTACTCAGTTTTATTTTCATAAGTTACATGGGTTTACTTTTTTGGTAAGCAGGTTGAGAAAGGTTTCATAGAAAATTCTGAACATAAAATCTCCATCTCCTTATAAAAGGTTACACAACGATCCATTATACCACATTAGAAAAAGGCAAAAGCTCAATTGCATCCCTGGTGTAATACCAGTGATAGCATTGTATTTACACCAGGGATTAATTTGGCCCAGGCACTGCAAAAGTTACTGTGGTGCACTCAGTGTCTGTGTGTTGTTACTGGCAAAGGGGCAAGGAGGATACATTTCTTTGGAACAGATTAGTCCATGAAGCAGGCATCAGGTAACTATGACAAAGATGTCAACTGGTTCAAAAGCTTGTCTTTTTTCCAGTACAGTGTTCATGTTGAACTTCTTTTGTCTCGCTTACATTACATGTTTCTGGAATTTTAAAATACATTTTTTCTTCCTTTCTGTACTGTGTAAGCTCAGTTTTTTTATTCTGCTGTCTCCCTCTTTTCCCCAATTTGCCCTTGATGTTTCCTGTTGACACTTCTTGATTTTTTTTCAAACTCAGAATGTGGCTTTCTTGCAGACACAGAGGCCCCAGAATGAATACCCCTACAGAGCCAATTCTATCTTGGACCTTGCACAACACTGTTAACTGGCTCATGCTCTTAGAAAGGTGGCTATAGTGGGATTGCATGAGTCTGAACATAGAACTGGTTGAGGAATCCTTGCCAATACATTTGCACAAAACTAAATTCCTGTTAATTTCTACTCAGAAGTAAAAATACAACATTTTAAATCACAAACTTGCAAGGAGTTTTCTCTGAACTTCGTTCAGTTGTTTCACATTGCATTCATCTGTACATTTAACATTATGGTTGATGGCCACTTTAAAGTAAACATAGTTCATTGCCCTCAGGAACATTTTTGTTCATTCCACAAATATTCCCTGGAAAAAGGGTTTATCTGCTGAACTGCTGGATTTTTTTTCAGCATGTAATTTTTTTATCAGTTTGTTTTGATTCTGTTCCCCCACCCCGCGCACACACACACACACGCACACACACACACACACACACACACTCAGTGCTTATAAAAGTAGGGAACAGAAATCTCCTTGGAACAAGATAGAATCATAAAAAGACTTCAAGAATCTCATCACAAGCTAAACAGTACAAATTGCACATTCTTTACGGAAGTGTTAGCTTTTACTGTGTGCCTGGATCTAACTATAATAGATTATCCCAAAGTTGGAAAGAATGAACGGTAAAAAATTAGCAGAACTAGGAGCTCAGATAGTTTAGTGGAGCAATATGATCTCTGCACTTTCAGGGTACTGAATTCTAAGGCAACTGGAAGCAATATGTAAAATGATATCAGAGTAAGCAAGCAAGCAAGCAACTGTAGGCCTGGAAGCAGGGGCAAAGATAGAAAAAAATGTTAATAGAAAGAAAAAGTAAATAAATATATTCCAAATAAATGAATGAAATCATAGAAATGAACTGCTTGTTATTCATGGATGAAATCCTGTGTTTATGACAGAAAAGCCTGCAACAATAAAAGATATACAAGGAGAAACAAGGAGCAAAGTAGCTCCTAAACTGTAATTCATGGCCCATGTCCTGCACTGCCTTAGAGCAATTTTGTACTCTGACAGTGGTGTAAAACTGCCCTAAAGACAGTGTAGCTGACCACTCAAGAATTCCCCCTTACATAAGGGAATCCTAATTCCCAGCTTCCAAAATGCCCTGTTGGAACAACTGTCAGAGTCTACTACTCTAATTTATGTCTAGGACTAGCTGGCACCTGGACAGACCCAGGACTGGGGGAGCACAAAGGTGGATTCATGCATCTCTTCTTGAACTGCCCTGTGCACTTCTTGGCTCCTGCTCAGGAACTGGCCTAACATCATTCCTTAACCCAATGCTCCGTGGGTCAAACAGATCATTTAGTACAAATCTAATAACAATAGCATATTACTATATACACTGGTAAACTATGAAAAGTTGTGAATGAGTAGGCTGTTCGTACATACTTTGGCTGCCCTGGCTTTGTGTCATCAACTACCCCAAAAGTGTCTACTAATGGCTGGCCATTATTAGATTAGGCTAACTAATTTTTCCTTAAAAAAAAAAAGTCTTACTAAATGTCTCCTTCCACTATAAAAAGTAGTTCCTAGGAAAAGGATAAAATAGGAAGAAAATAGTCACCTTTATTGTTTGCAATTATTTTTAACTTTCTCCATTTATTCAATTCCATAGACTATTTGGACTCTTGGGTGCTTAATCTGTCCCCCAGAAATGCAGCTGTCTTTTCAGGAGCAATTTATGACCAAACAGCTACTTTCGTCTCACTTTCTTTTATAAAAAGATCTCCCAACAATTTGGACTATAGAACAGCTCCCAGTTTCTCTTTTAGAATGTGAGTTAAAAGTGGATGAAAAGGCCACAAGATGCTGCCCAAATGGCATCTTGGTAATTTGTGGGAGAGGGTAGTTTAAACTGCCATTTTTCACCTTCATCGCTTCTCTCCCTCAGGATCTATTCTACTGTACTATATTCTATTCTATGTTCTTATACTGTGTTTATCACTGTAGTACCTGAAGAACTTCCAGTAGTCCATCAAGCACATGACTACACATCTCTCATATGTTGTTTGTTCTCTCATCCTCTCCCTAGAGGGAGAAGCAGGTGGAGTGGGGAGTCCTGTTTTAGTAGAGTGTGTGTGTGTGTGTGTGTATGTTTAATATAAATACTTGTTGCTATGTGTTAGAGAAGGAAAGGTCGAAGAAACACGCCTTGCACTTGGAGCAGAAGGGGTGTGGTTTGTGATGGTCCTAAATTCTTGGGGTGAGATGACTGCATTGCTTCACTACAATCCCACAAGGTACCTTATTTTTGTCCCTACCAATAAATCTTCTCCCTCAATCACCGAACACAGGGAAATAGGGATTTTTTTATTTGTGTTTATGTGATGATATCCCAAACAATCAAAATGCAGTTTTGGACAATCAGGCCAACATTTTCAAAAAGTGACTAGTGATTTTGTGGTGCCCAACTTGAAACAACTTCCAGAGGTCTGATTTTCAGAGGGCAGCTGCTCAAAAATTCCTGAAAATCAGGCTCTTTTAAGGTTGGGCATCTCAAAATGGAGGTACTCAAAATTATTAGTTACTTTGGAAATATTAGACTCGGTGTGTCTAGCCATAATCTAATAGAATGACCAACAAATCTGAGCAGAACTACTAGTAGAGGTTTTGTCACTGCTCCTGTTCAATGTGATTTTCTCACTGTAAGCTCAGAGCAATGAAGCTGGTAAATAACATGTTAGACTAACACAGAAGATAACAAAAGGAAATAGTTAAGGTACCGTAATAATTTTAGCCATTCTTTTTTTCAGGTCACTATAATCTACCCAAAGATAACTAATTGTTCAAAGTAAACATTCTACTTCAACCACAAAAGGAATCCATTACACAAACATATAATTCACAGTCATTTTTAGTGGGTTGTAAACAGTTTGGAATGAGCATAAAATGGGACAAAAATCAAAGTGAGCATTTAGAAATGAAAAAGTGTTTGCTACAAAAGGTCAGTCCCTTTGCTTGGCAAACTATGTAGAAAAGCCTGGGAAAATGTTGAACACACAAGCAGTAAGGGAATTTTAAAGCCAACAACCTCCCTGTTTCTTTAAACAGACATCGGAACCTATAACTGGATCCTGTCAAACAAATGACAGCAAAAAACATAACAGCTGCTAAGAAGCAAAGTTGAGAGATAAAGTTTTCTGAGCTAAGAACCTTCTCAGAAGTGGACTAAAGGTCTTTCTTAAATCTTTAGGCAGGGTTATGGATCTCAGGGTGGCTTTTCAGCACTGAGTCAAATATGCAATTCTATGTATCATTCCTGTCACAGCATATTGTGCTCCAAAAAAACAGAGACAAAACAGTGTCTGCAATGTTCACGTTATAATAAAACCTATACCTGTAATCATCAACTGTGGAGTTGATGGTATCATTTTAAAGTAATTTAAATTAATTTGGGCAGAATAAGTTGGATTTGGAAATGTAGGGGAAGAATGAATTGTCAAAACCATGTTTCAATAGATGGATGCCAAGATAAATGAAATCAAATTTCTCTGGAAAACAAGCCCCATTCCTTCACAAACCTAAAATATACTGTTCGCACAACAACATGTTTAGGGTAGTAAAGTATTCAATATGTTAGTTTATGGTGCCATTGGACACAGAGAAATGATCATCCCTGGAAAAGATTTTAATATCAGTTCACTTTCACATGATCAAGTTTTGATATGAAAAGGTACTGGTTGGCATTTTGTTAAGGTACTACAGAGTGATGGTTCTAATTTTTTTAATTAGTTTTACTTAAAAACAGCCGGTGGAACTTTAAAGGGTCTGTGAATAACAAAATAAACAAATGATTCAAGAAATGACTGGAAATAATACCTGGCATAGGGACATAAAAACTTGAGATGAGAGCCCCACCCTTGGCAAGACTGCACAGTCTGTGAATTATTGTATAAGCTGAGGTTTAGACTGTCACAAGCTTCCCTCATTCCAATACTTGGCCCTGCTCAGATTGTGTCCCCAGCTACTCACCCAATATTCCCTGCTGGGAACAAGCAGAAATGGGTAGGGAGCTCTGGCCTCATCCTAGTTAATCTGTAACTAAGTAGACTTCTCCAGGAAGAGAGGCAAAGTAACTTATTTCTTAGTTAGATGTCTTCAAGTCACCAGGGCCTGATGAAATATGTCCTAAAATACTCAAGGAGCTGGCTTAGGAGATATCGGAGCCATTAGCGATTATCTTCAAAAAGTCATGGAAGATGGGAGAGATTCCAGAGGACTGGAAAAGGGCAAATATAGTGCCAATCTATAAAAAGGGAAATAAGGAGAACCTGGAGAATTACAGACCAGCGGCTTAACTTCAGTATCTGGAAAGATAATGGAGCAAATAATTAAGCAATCAATTTGCAAAACATCTAGAAGATAATAAGATGATAAGTAATGGTCAACATGGATTTGTTGGGAACAAATTGTGTCAAACCAACCTAATAGCTTTCTTTGACAGGGTAACAAGCCTTCTGGATGGGGGGAGTAGAAGGGGCAGTAGATGTGGTATATCTTGATTTTAGTAAGGCTTTTGATACCGTCTTGCATGACCTTTTCATAAACAAACTAGAGAAATACAACCTAGATGGAACTACTATAAGGTTGGTGCACTACTGGTTGGAAAACTGTTCCCAGAGAGTAGTTATCAGTGGTTCACAGTCAAGCTGGAAGGGCATAACAAGTGGAGTCCCACAGGGATCAATTCTGGATCCGGTTTTGTTCAATATCTTCCTAAATGATTTAGATAATGGCAAAGATTGTACACTTATAAGGTTTATGGTTGATACCAAGTTAGGAGGGGTTACTAGTGCTTTGGAGGATAGGATTAAAATTCAAAATGATCTGAACAAATTAGTGAAATGGTCCGAAGTAAATAGGATGAAATTCAATAACAACAAATGCAAAGTACTCCACTTAGGAAGGAACAATCAGTTTCACACATATAAATAGGAAATGACTGCCTAGGAAGGAGTACTGCAGAAAGGGATATGGGAGTCATAGTGGACCACAAGCTAAATATGAGTCAACTGTGTAACACTGATTTTAAAAAAGCAAGCATAATTCTCAGGCGTGTTGTAAGCAAGACATGAGAAGTAATTATTTCTCTCTTCTCGGTGCTGACTAGGCCTCAATGGGAGTATTGTGTCCAGTTCTGGGTGCCACATTTCAGGAAAGATGTGGTCAAATTGGAGAAAGTCCAGAGAAGAGCAACAAAAATGATTAAGGTCTAGAAAAAACGACCCATGAGGGAAGATTGAAAAAACTGGGTTTGTTTAGTCTGGAGAAGAGAAGACTGAGATAACAGTTTTCAAGTACATAAAAGGTTGTTACAAGTAGGAGGTAGAAAAATCGATCTCCTTAACCCCTGAGGATAGGACAAGAAGCAATGGACTAAACTGCAGCAAGGGAGGTTTAGGTTGGACATTAGGAAAAACTTCCTAACTGTCAGGGTGGCTAAGCATTGCAATAAATTGCGTAGGGAGGTTGTGGAATCTCCATCATTGGTGATTTTTAAGAGCAGGTTAGACAAACATCTGTCAGGGATGGTCTAGATAATACTTGTCTTGCCATGAGTGCAGGGGACTGGAGTAGCTGACTTCTCGAGGTCCCTTCCAATCCTACAATTTTATGTTTCTATGATTCTTCCCACTCCGAGAGAAAGTGGGAGCAAGAAAAGAATTGTGACTCTGTCACTCACAATTTTTCCCTCAGTGTACCCATCAGGTACACACCAACCTTACTCAAGGCAAAATGTTCAGTTACCATCTAGCCTTAAGGAAATAATAGACACTTTCTCTGTAGGGACTACTACACTGGATACCAAGAGTCCACTCTTTCCCCCAGTTAAGCTGGTAGCAAAAGTCCTTTTGACTGAAAGGGATCAGGGTTGGGCTCCTCATATTTTTAGGGGCAGCATTTCACCAAATATCGAAGAAGGAACAAGTAAAATGGATAGGAAAAAAAATAATGAGCATGCTCCTGAAAACTTTAAGTCAATGGACCACTCAGGTAGGGTTTGCAGGAATATTTTATTTTTTTATTTTTTTTATTTAATATTTATGATAAACTATCTTGACAGCCCTGCAATATGGCTCATGAAGAGAGAGACTCTGCACCCAGTTCCATTTCCACAGTTAGAAATAGTAAATGAGAGATTACAAAGCTGGAGTTCACAACTGTATAAACAAATGTGTATGGACTAGTTAGATCTGCATTATGGTCTGAGAAGAGAAGTTTACTGGACACAAAGAAATCCTGTCCTTTCCGTATATATTAAAAGGCTGGCTAAGAGGCAAACAACATTCAACAGAATCAACAGACCAGTCTCTGATCTCAGTTACGTCAGTGTGATTCCAGAGTAACTCCATTGATTTCATGGAGATAGTCTGGATACAAATTAGTGTAACTAAGATTAAAAAAGGCCAATAGCAAGTTACCTACCCAACGGTGTCAGTGTATCAGAAAATCCTCTTGTGGTTTGACAGTATAATGTGAAACCATCTAGATAAGGAAACATACTAAATGGTATGTTTTATTTAGCTCACTATTAGGATTTTTTTCCTATGTGTGGCAACAATATGCTAAAATTGAAAAAAGTAAACCATGTTTTATTGGGCACAGTATGTGACATATAAGCACCTTTGTAACATAATGGTTAAGATTATCTTATTAACAGCACAGTTGTCCAGCAAAGCATGAATATTTGTTCTTTCTGATTCAAACAGGCAACATATAGGGCTGGACTCTTAAGATCTGTTTTTTGGATTTTTTTAAAATGAAGTATATAAGCAACATTTTTTGATACAGTACAGTATGTAGATTATATATTTTCTAAAAAGAAAAAAGTAACTATGAGGGAAAAAAAATCTTTTCCACAACAGCGAATGTGCCAGCTGTTCTGAGTATTTAGGCCATATTACTAAGACTATGAAAGTAAACATAAAGTTTTCATTAAATGTGCCTTTCCCATAATTGGTACATAAGTATTTCCCATGACTCTGCAGTTGAGTATCTTGGCTGGAGGCATATCTGGCCATTAGGAGGAGGGCTTTAGATCTGTTGAGTCTCAGCCATGCCGGGAGACTTGGCACCTCCACATACTGCTTCCTAATACCAACCCCAGTATAAAATGTCATCAGAAGCTTGCATAAACATTGGACTTAGCTTCACATAAATTACTGCTGTTTTGAGATAGTTTATGCCAGAACTTAGTAAAAACAACACTTAGAGTAAATAGAATATGAGTAAATGCGAGGATCTTAATCCCAGAAAATGATAATAGAAAAATGTATATCAAGTACAAACTCGTAAATATAGCACAATGAAATTTTATCTCATACCATTGAGATTAGTTTTTATTTACATACTGTATTAACTAAAATGATATACTTGCTTAAAGTTACAGCAATTATGAAAAAAGCACATGAACAAAGAACAATAATGCAATGCTTTAAAGGATCAATTGCTCTGTAGAAACAGTGAACACATTTTCCTATTAATCCTTATGAATTCATTTGATATCCATACTGATATCTTACATACTTTGGATTTTTCTGTTATAATTTAGCATTAGCAATGGACACTAGGATAGCGAGAACCTGAAACACACAAATGATTTATACCAGCTTTCTTTTTTCTTTTTAACTTTTAACGCTTTTTATTTTGTTTGCACAAGAGCGGGGTCTGGCATAAGAAGATACAGGACAGACACCTGTAGGCATATGTAAAATACATCTATTTTAATTATTATTTATTCATCAAGAGCCAGTATCATGACTAATGGTATAAGTCTTTGGGTAGGATTCTGGCCCCAGCTGCAGCCCCCTTTACGTCACTCTGGCATGAAAAGGGGTTGTAAAGGGGCTTCTGTGGTCCTAGGGAAACTCCTCAAGTGAAGAAATATGGAGCCACTGTAAGCAGCCCTATGTCACTCTTCCATCAAGGTTTAGAGGTAAGGGAGTGATGGTCAGTGTTGTAGGGTTCATGGCTGGAGCGCTCTGCACTCTGGATATTTTAGGCTGAAGAACAGTCCATAGGCAGCCTAGGTAAGGATGCCATAAGTTACAGATGCCCGGGAGCCTTGTACTGGGGCTGTACTACCCCCCACACCACCACCCCCGTAGCCTGGATTCTGGGAGGCACAAAGGTGTGTAAAGGCACCTTTGGCCTCCGTCCTCCTGGGTTACTCCCAGGCTACTCAAAACATCCGCAAACACTAGGTGCACCTTTCGATGAGCCTGAGCTGAGACTGGAACATGAAACTAGGCAAGTTGTACAAGGTTTGGGGTTTTCATAATGCAAATTTTGAAAAATAAAATTGATTTTCTCTCTAATCTCCATTTTTCCCTTTTGCAATCTGCTTCTCTTTTTTGCTCCTCCTCCTCCTCCTCCCACTGTAAAACTTTCTCCCTCCCTCCCTCTATATTTCTCTCCCTGTCTTATCCCCTATCAGATGGTTGTGCTCCTTTCTTTCCAAAAACACTGCTACTATCTCCCCCTGCACACTGCCTCCGTTCTGTTATTCTGTCACTTCCTGTCCACCTACCACTCTGGGAATAACAGTATTTCCAATGCTGTCCTTTCTACTTAATTAAATCATGAATTTCCAGGAGTTTGAATCTCTAGGCCAAGTTCATTGCACCCTTCACATAAATCCAGCTAACAATCATTAAATTAAAATTGCTTTCTCCTTTGTGGTTAACTAAAGATCTTTTTATTTTCCACTGGTTCTCTTTTTTTCAGATTCTAGACAACAACAGCACTGGGTTGTTCCATCTTTATTCTGAAAACTATCTTTTGCAAGATATACTTTTCCCATGACCCCTGGAACAAGTTGTAAACTTGTAAGAAATGGTGATTAAGTCTCACATTTTTATACAATACATTTTTAGGATTCTGTATATACTTCCAATGAAAATGACCTTCAATGAGAGAAGAAGAAAGATCAAATGTCTTAATTACATTTTATTTTGCTGTGATTATTTATGATTAAACAAAAACTCTTAAAATACAAATGAAAGTGCATCCTAACCCTGGGACAGTACTATAGCTTTGAATAACATCAATAAAAACAGGCACCAAAATGCAGAAGAGGAAAAAAAATGTAAGAGAGACTCTAAAATTACTTACAAGTTAGACTGGCATTTGTTTTGGTTAGGTAACATTGGGGACTTACCAAAAAATATAATGGCATAACAACCACAAGGGATCTTAGTATGAATGTTATGAGGGTTCTAGCACTGTAATTACTGACATTTTATGAATATTTTAGCATTGGCTTGCGCACAAAAAGTTTGCAATTGAATCAACAATATGTCAAACAGACAATATAGAGACATTAATTAGCATTAATTTGTTTTATTAATATCTCTATTGTAAAAAATTAAAAAGAAAGAAAGAATCTGTAATAGTTGAGTGAATCACTAAAGTATAATTTGAACTGCATGGCTTCTCTGGCAAGACAAGTGGAGTTGTTAAGCTAGAGCATCAGTTGTAAATATGGCTGCAGGAATGAAAAATTGTGTTGAATATTAAGTTACCCACCTCTTTTTTCAACAGCTTCTATACACCGTTTTACAAATAGGGGGACTGTGGAATTTTCGTGCTCACACACTAAGTGCAAATGGGAGCCAAAAACTTGATCTAAACAGAGTAAAGAAGATAAATATATTAAAACATGATAAACAATAACTAATAAATAAATGATAATAATGGGCTTTTTGCTTCTTCAGAGGCTTGTGCATTAACCATCTACTCCTGTGTGTTTGTTAGACAGATAAAAGAAGTACCAAAGCCTTCCTGACTCCTGCAGGTTTTTACTTTATGCCCCAGTTGTGATACAATTGCTCTTATAAACATAATTTGCTGAAAATTAGAGAGAATCAAGCCACAAAATTGTGATTTGTATTTTGAACCTTCCAATGTTAAGGTGTGGGATTTTGGTTCAGTAAAGCATTATGATAAGAGCCATTTCTGAAATCCAGATCTCTGTCTGGTTCAAATTTGAAACATCCAAAAGTAAATCATGCTGTCCTTGATCCTGAAAGCTCACATACGAGTAGACCCCTCCACCCACATGGAGCCCTATTGCTCATAATGGAGCTCCATGTTGGTGCATGGGTTCGATTGCGCATACTAGCTTGTAGAATCAATGCCTAATCCCATCTCTACTGTAATTATTGGTCATAAAATTATCCAGCCTTTTAAAAAGTCCAGTCACAGTATTTGATTGCATCATGTCCTGCAGCAGTGAATTCCATACATTGGGTATATAAGTGGTTGCTCTGAAAAACTTTTCAGTTGCCTGAGATAACCAAATACTTCAGTATTTACAGTTCACCCTAAGTATGTCCTATGTGAAGTTCAGGAGAGTTTAAGAACCACAATGGTAACGTTAAGTAATTCTAACAGCAACACTGGAAAATTTTTAAGGGCAACAACTGTACACTAAACAAAGTTATATTTTCTTCTTACATTTGCCTTTTTTATTTGTTTTCCTTGTAAAGAAACTATTTTGATAATTTATCTTGTCTAGTGCATCTGGATTTAGGAATACACTATTAGTAGTTATGGCTTTGACTTCCAGTGTCAATTGCTGCTCTGTTCCTCTTAGTATTCTTTTTTGTGTAGAAGGCAGTTGGCAAAAACCCAGTTTCTGTACTTTTGTATTTAAAAATGATGTACTTTTGATGGGAATAGCAAATAGGCTTCAGTGACTGAACTTGTAAATCACACTGTTTACATACTGAATTAGAGTTTAACTAGGTAATGCTGCTTTTTAGTTTTTAAGCTTTTAAACTTTTGACCGTTATAGGATGTTCATCTCGAAACACAGCATAACCAGGTTAAATATCTCAGATTACAAGTTAGCTTTATCTTCCTCATCTCCACTCTATATTTTCTGACAAAGTATGAAAAGAGCACTCAGTAATGGGAATTTTGTAATCTAGAATCAAAATGAATCAAGCAGATGAGGAAAATCACTCAATAAGAGCAGTTTAATGTTCAAATAATCTGACTGCATTATCATTATTTACCCAAAGAGACAGTCTCCATATACCTTTTCAACAGTGTACTACACTTTGAAAATTAGTACAAAGGGCTTTGATAAAACTTCTGTACTTGAGATTTTTTAGTACCATTAGAAACTTAGGAGAGCACGTAAAACACACCATAGTAACTCCCAGAACACCAAGGATGAGTATTGTCATCCTTTACTTTCTGCACAGCGGTACTAAAGACAAACAAACTAATCTATAAAAAAAAGAAAAGGAGTACTTGTGGCATCTTAGAGACTAACAAATTTATTTGAGCATAAGCTTTCGTGAGCTACAGCTCACTTCATCGGATGCATGCAGTGGAAAATACAGTGGGGAGATTTATATACACAGAGAACATGAAACAATGGGTGTTACCATACACACTGTAACGAGAATGATTAGGTGAGGTGGGCTATTACCAGCAGGAGAGCGGGGGGGGAAAAACCTTTTGCAGTGATAATCAAGGTGGGCCATTTCCAGCAGTTGACAAGCATGTCTGAGGAACAGTGGGGGGTGGGGAAATAAACATGGGGATATAGTTTTACTGTGTGTAATGACCCATCCACTCCCAGTCTTTATTCAAGCCTAATTTAGACAGGCCCAACAAAGAAAATAACAGAACGCCACTAGCCATCACCTTTAGCCTCCAACTAAAACCTCTCCAGCGCATCATCAAGGATCTACAACCTATCCTGAAGGACGACCCATCACTCTCACAGATCTTGGGAGACAGGCCAGTCCTTGCTTGCAGACAGCCCCCCAACTTGAAGCAAATACTCACCAGCAACTACACACCACACAACAGAACCACTAATCCAGGAACCTATCCTTGCAACAAAGCCCGTTGCCAACTGTGTCCACATATCTATTCAGGGGACGCCCTCATAGGGCCTAATCACATCAGCCACACTGTCAGAGGCTCGTTCACCTGCACATCTACCAATGTGATATATGCCATCATGTGCCAGCAATGCCCCTCTGCCATGTACATTGGCCAAACTGGACAGTCTCTACGTAAAAGAATCAATGGACACAAATCAGACGTCAAGAATTATAACACTCAAAAACCAATCAGAGAACACTTCAATCTCTTTGGTCACTCGATTACAGACCTAAAAGTGGCAATTCTTCAACAAAAAAACTTCAAAAACAGACTCCAATGAGAGACTGCTGAATTGGAATTGAGTTGCAAACTGTATACAATTAACTTAGGCTTGAATAAAGACTGGAAGTGGATAGGTCATTACACAAAGTAAAACTATTTCCCCATGTTTATTTCCCCACCCCCCACTGTTCCTCAGACATGCTTGTCAACTGCTGGAAATGGCCCACCTTGATTATCACTACAAAAGGTTCCCACCCTCCCCACTCTCCTGCTGGTAATTGCGCACCTTACCTGATCGCTCTTGTTACAGTGTGTATGGTAACACCCATTGTTTCATGTTCTCTGTGTATATAAATCTCCCCACTGTATTTTCCACTGAATGCATTTGAGGAAGTGAGCTGTAGCTCACGAAAGCTTATGCTCAAATAAATTGGTTAGTCTCTAAGGTGCCACAAGTCCTCCTTTTCTTTTTGCAGATACAGACTAAAACGGCTGATCCTCGGAAACTAATCTATGGTACCTCAGCTCCTCCCACTCCCACAGAACAGGAGCATTGTCTCCCTCCCCCAAAACTATATCCACCCTCACCCAAAATTCAGTTGCACCCCTCCCATAAAGTAGTCCACAACTTGTCCTGCCCTTCTTCACAGCAGGCCAAAAGCTTCCTGTTCATCTTCCAGCTTCGGGGGTGCTGGAACAATTTTTATAGTGGGAGTGCTGAGAGCCATTGAATCAAGCTATGAACCCTGTATATCACAGAAACCATTTCAAGTCAAGAGGTGCAGTAGCACTCCCAGTGCCCCTAGTTCCAGCACCTCTGTTTGCCTGATAGGGTCACCAGCTCTTGCCTCCTTGTTGTTACTCTCACCCTTGCAATATAAATTGCCTTTTCTCTGTTTATGGTCGTCAGCTTGAGGAACAAGTTGGGAAAGGGGAGCAGGGAAGCAAGGCAAGACATGCTGAGAGTGCAGGCCCAGGCCGGAAAATGGTCCCCAGCATCGAAGATTCAGAACCAAAACTTCTGCCAAGAATTCCACTCTGCCATGTCTTCAAATAGCCAGAAAGCCTCCCTTCTCCCTGGGTCAGAGCTTTTCAAAATCCTTGGCAAATAGACAGGTCCTGGTGATGTACACATGTTATTATGTATGTATTTTTTAACTTAATTCTAACATTTAAGGTGCTACTAATTTCAAATTTTTAAAATAGGAGTACTTAAATTAAAAACAAAACAAAACGGACCTTCTCATGTAAAAAGGGAACTCTTATCATCTGAGCAATTTTTAGATTTAGATTGTAAACTCTTTGAAGTGCAGGCCTCATTTTTTTATAAAGCATATTTCTGCACTAGATGATTATTAATAAACATCATTATAATTTTTTTCTGTGTGTGTGTGTGTCTGTGTATCTGTGTGTTTATTCTCAGAACAGTTTTAGAATGAATTGTGTGTTTGGAAAATGTAGTGGGAGTTATATAAATAGAATAGGTAGAATTTATTTTCATTTTTTAATAATTTTGAGAGATAATATATGTTTATTTCTATTTTAAAAATATTTTTATTGATTTAAGTTTTGACAGTTGCAGGAAATTATGGGAGTGTTAGACAATTATGTAATGACGGTAGACACAGAGTCAAAAAGTTAAAGCTGTATAAACCGTTCAAACATAAAAATCAACATCACATGTCAAAATATATGAAGTAATTATCCCTGAATCAACATACCATACTTGATTTTACTATTTATTCACTAGTCCACTTGTAACAAGCCAATTCAAAAGTCTACATCACTGGATTTTGACTGTGATAAGTTCTCAAGCAGCTTTTCTCTTACTTTGCCTATCTGTAAATGTCTATTATTATTGATGGAAATATTTTTTTGTCCATTTGTGTGTGTACGGTGACATTGCTGATAAAAATGTAATCCTTCCAAGCCTACATATAAACCATCTCAGATACACAGAACCAGATCCTCAAAGGTATTTAGGTGCCTAACTCCAGGAGTCTGAAGCCATAGTTACTAAGAACTAGATTTTCAAAATGTGCATTTTAAGTAGGGAGTTTGAAGCAATGATGTGCAATATTTTAACCCCAAAGGAATAGAACTAGAAATAAGAAATAGGCAGTGACCACCTGCTTCTCCAAATTATTGCAGCCTGCTGTATCTGCTTGCCATATGATACAGGGAAAGGAGTTCTGGGTTTCCTGAGTCAATATATGAAGGAAGGTCCATTTCAACTCATCCAAATATATGTATTCTGCAGACTGATATGTATTCTGCAGTTTTTTACAACCCAAAAGTCCACTGAGTTAGTCAAACTTCTGGGTACATAAGGAATGCAGGGTTGGGGTCACAGAAATACACTCTAGAAGGTCATGTGCATGTGTGGCAATTACATATTAGTGAGTGATCTGTTACATGTTTCGGGGTTATGTTTGTGACAAAGAATGGACAGGTTAAGTTTTCTTCATGAAAAGTTTATCGTTTCTTCCAGTGGTAATTATGTATACAGAGATTTATGATTAAAATGTACTAGTACTTCCTCCCTTGACATCTTAATTGTTTTTAAAATTTCAGTGAAGACCTGTCAAATTCTTCACATGACATGGAATGTTCTCTGATGCTAATTATATTAAAAAGATGTAAAACTGTATCTCATTTGAGGGGCAAGGGTGTTTGTAAAATGATAGGTCAGAAATGACAGGGGCAATGGACTGCATTGTCTACAGATAGCCAACGTATCAACAACTGAGGAACAATTAATTCTTTACGGTTCAGCAAGTTACCGTAACTACTATAAGTACATCATGTCTGGCATCCAGGAATCTCAAGTTACTTTCACAATTTCCAATAAGTGTTATACTTTGAAAAAACAAACAAACAAAGCCACACTGGTTTAGTGAATGGTGGTTCGAGGAAGGAACAGAGAAGTTGGAATTCCAGAGGTGAAATCCTGGCTCCACTGACGTCAATGTCAGAACTACCATAGATTTCAGTGAGGTTAGGATTTAACCTTTGGATTTTATTCTTGAATCTGCAAACTGCTTAACCTCAGTTTATCTACCTGTAAAAATGGATATAGCACTATTTACTTATCTTATAGTTAATGTTTTGAAACACACTTTGTCATCCTTCTTAGATAACAGGTGCTAAGTACTATTATTGCCTTCAACTGAAGGACCATAGAGGCAAAAGGGCAACATGAGGCTAGTTGTCACACCACTGTTACAGTTGCTAAGCAATGAAAAAGGCTACAGTAAACATTTAAACCAATCTACTTCCTTCTAAAAAGTATTATTTTAGAAATGCAAGATTATTTAGTGACTGAATATGCAGCTGGAGGCCAAGAACTCCTGAGCTGAAAACCAAGTTCTGCCCCTGACACTGTATGACTTTGATCCAAGTCACTTAATTTCTCTGAGTTTCCATGTCCTTGTCTATAAAATGGAGATGGTAATGCTTACATCACAGTATGTAGATTCTTATAACTCATATGCTTGTGCAATATTTTTATGCTTGTACAATGTTTTGAAAACACTTTATACAAGTGCTAAGAGTTAATTTTTGTAGGCAACAATTTGATATTTCTTTTCTTTTTTTAACTCACTTATTGAAAAAATAAATTATTGCTCTTAAAAATGTTCTTCTTTAATATCTATAAATATTTTAAATCACTGTAAGAGAAGAAAGTAACCAGAACATCTTTTCATATAATGAAAACAATAACTGTTCCCAATGGATAAAGGAAGCAAAAGAGGGTTTTGTTTGATTTATCTGTATTAGGGCACTTCAGAACTCCACTTTTTATGATTTGAAAAAAAAAAAGATGTACACAACACTTCTAACGTCTTGTTATAATAGTTTATGTTTCCTATCCAACTTATTTAACTCAAATGCCTGGGCAATAGACACAATTACCACCTTATGGAATGCTACTTAAATTTAAATGTTCCCCTCTGAATGGAAACCCACTTCATCTTCTCTAAGTTTATTCCAGCTTCTCAGGAATTATTCCCTCTATAAGCTCCTAAAATTCTCTTCTTCTTCATTTAAAAATTTTAACTAATGATTATTCAGCAGTATCTTTTATTGTAACAAAGGAAATTCTCATACAGTGGACTCTGTTCACAAGAACTTGAACAAAGGAGCTGCATACTATGCCCGTATATAGCTTTAATCATTCACTCTTTCAGCTGTTATCAATTTAAAACCAATGAAACTCCCACACTGAGTCCATTTGAGCATTCAATTTTAATATTTTGGGCATCTGTAGTTATTCTGAATTGGCTGCAAAAGCAGAACTAACAAGTTAAGCTCTAACCATAAGTCTACATCAGGCTGGTAAACCATGCATCAAATACAGACAGTTAGTCAATACCGTAGAATGAAAAACCAACAAGCATTTTAAAGAAGAGCAATATATTCATAATATGTTTGGCAGTATGGTTTGCATTACACATCCTTGATATCTATGCATTAAACTTTCTATTCAAGATGGTGGTATCTGTGACAGCGTTCTATGCTGATATAAAATGATCCACCAAAAGGGGATGGCATGGACACTAACAAAACTGTAAGATATAAAATGATCACTACAGCTGCTATTAATTGCTCATTATGGTGAACAAGCCCCTTCAAGTTTGCAAGCTCACTGCCAGGAGCCTGACAGACATACTCTTCACATGCAGCTTGTGCAGTCCAAGTCTGAGCTATTTACTCTAAGCTGCAGAAACCTAGAAAATGGGAGACAATGCTGCTGTAAAATGAACATTTAAAACAAGATCACAGAATCATAGCTGCATTCAGAATGTTACTGCTTAATTATTTCTGGTGTGTATGTATGCAATATGGCCAAGTCCTCACAGAACTCTTAGCGTGTCTATTTCTTTGATGTTTTAATTAAAACACAAGCACAAGTGCACCATTGGAAAAAATATTAGTGCCATTGGAAAAATGGAACATCACTGTTCTAATTCTGGAAAAAAGAGTAGGTGGCCCGGTAGTACCATCCCTACAGGTTTTTGGGAAGACAAAGCTTTTAATGAGATGCAGTGCAGTGCATTCCAAAGTCAAATAAATGCTGATCTATCTCTGCTACAACTTAATTTGGACAGTTGGCTTGCTAACAATTTTTATCAGAGCCTAAGTTGAGAAACGTATCCTCTCTACACCCTCTTAAATGTTGAGGGTAAGATAGGGGTAAAGAGAGGCAGAGAGACTCAAATGAGTATCAAAACAGCAATTTTACAATTATTGGGTTGGGGGGGGGGCATTGAAAAAGGCAGTTTCTATATATTCAGTGTACGTGGCAGGCAGGGTGTCTTGTAGTGGAAGTTGTGTTGAAATTACAGGCCATCACTTAAGTGTGAGGGGATTCCTGGTCCTGCTTGCAGGCTCTGTAGGGAATTGTGTGATTTGGGTCTTGTGCAGTCAATCTGCAAAGAGCAAGCCTAGTGCAAGGTGTGGTGGATTGTGCCTCTCTGCCTTAAGGAGCACCCTGCTTTCATTCTCTGAGTTTTGGGTTCTTATGTGTTATCCTTCTGAATGCCAAGAAATAAAGTAGCATTATATCGCAGCCTTCCAGCATAATAAAATCATTATGGTCTAGTCTTACAAACACTAACGACTCACATAAGGAATGTAATTCATGTATGTAGGACTGGGGTCCATATCATTTTAATGGCATTAATTGTTTAAGGTTTCCATAAGAAATGATATACTTCTACACAGAAAGATATGTAGGCCCAGTTTTTCAAAAGTTATAGGGTGCCTAAAGATACAGAGAGAGGCCTAGAGGGGTTTTCAAAAATGTCTAGATGCCTATGTTCCATTGAGTCAGTCGCCTACGTGCTTTTGAAAATCCCATTAAATGCCCATCTGCATCTTCATGGACCTAAATATATTTCAAAATCTGGCCCTTAGTGCCCAGATAATTAGATGACACTGAAAGTAAGTGGGATAGTGCAAACCAAGAAAAATAACCTTGCACATTTCAGAGTCTGATGAACCTTATATTTAAAATACATGTGCAAATCACATTTCCATGTGAATCTGCCACTCTCCTTCATGTATTAGTTATGTTTCTTTAAAACAAAGTTTTGTTAAGGGTTAAGTGATAATAACATAATCTCCAGATTTTCTAATTTCTGTATTGATGGATCAAAGTACCCCAAGAGAAAAAACTACAATTTAATTTTGAAGCATATATATCCCAAGTTAGGCTACTGTTGAGAAATGTGTTGAGTCCTCTGGCCAAGAGTGCACACATCAGTGACAAACAGAGAAGAGGACTGCATTTAAGTGAATTTACCACCTTAAAATGTATTCACTCTTGCCTATAATTTACGTGTTAAATTTATTGGAGTTTTGGTTCCAGTGTGACACACAAAGTGAAAAATCAATACAGATTTGAGAGCTTTCTAGTGCCCCTGGCAAATATGAATGGCACTTGATGAAAAGTGAAGGTTTTCATAGCACCTACGGTGCCACTGCTTTGGTGTAATTATCACCACATGCTTTACAGATATTTATATCAATTCGTCACTAGCCCATAGAACAGCTTTTGTTATAAGTTTGGCACTGTGATGTCCTGCAAGGCAATAGATGTACTTTTATTGAAAGTATTAATTATTTTAAGGGATTTATAATTCTGACAGAAGTATTCCCCTCTGGAATTAAAGTTACTATGTATGTTCTCAGAGTTGGAGGAATTTCTTGTAAAAATTGGTCAACATTCTCCCCCCCCCAACCCCCAGAATAGGGGAAATAAACAGTTTTGCGATGTTTCTGAAGCCATTTAATTCACCTTTAGGGAAAAAATAGATACATTTTAAAACATGAAATTTGTAAACCCTTTATTTTTAATCTGGATAGTTGCAATTTGCTATTTAAAATATTGTAATATAAGCCTAAAAATTAACACTTAAAAGTGGTCTATGTGTAAGCACTGCAACTGCATTTTCATAACATTATAACAGATTAAGGGATAAACTCCACTGAAGACAATGAAGGAACCTTATCAAATGAGCATTTCACATAGACTTACTGTAGATTGGAATTAAGCCCTGCTAACGAATCCTGACTCATTTGCATGGCCAGAACCTAATCCTAATGAATCTTCTTGGAAGAAAACTAACATGTTTTCTGTACAGTTACATTAGTTTATTATTAAAACTCTGCTACGGAATGCAGATCCTGACTCACTATGGCAGAACATAATGCATCTGGGTTTTCCATATAAGAACATCCCAATTAGAACCAGGCTGTGTTAGTGAATCAGGAGTCTAATGCAACTATATCTGAAAACAAATGCATCTGGTTTTCCTACAGAGACACATTAGAGGATGGATTTGAGTTATCCTAATGAATCTGGATTTGTTAGTAGGGATCACATCTGATCCCTGTGTGACACCACAGGAGATTCATCAGCTACACTTTATTAAACTGCAAATAACCACCCTTAAATACAGAAATTAAAAGACTATAAATTACAACACAAGCTTCTACTCTGATACTGTAATAATTGAAACGAACTAAAATGATGCACTCAGATCCCACCCTCGACCCAAATTGTGCAGTAAAGTGGCATCCAAACCCCTTACATATTATAATGAGGTACAATAGTCAATTAGGGATAGATTCTGAAAGTTAGGCACACAACTGCACACATAAATGTGCATGAGACTAATTTATGTTTGCAAATACCTGATGTATATGTGGGGGAAGATTTTCAGAAGTGTCTAAGGGATCTAGAATCACAAGTCTCATTGACTTTCAGTGCAAGTTGTGCTCGTCAATCCTTTAGGCACTTTTAAAAATCTCTCCCAAAATAATCAAGAATTTATGTGCACATGTTTGTGTGTGCCTAACTGTGAAAATCTGACCCATAATATTTTAGAGAGTAAGGGTCAGATCCTGAGGTGATCCCACAGATTGCTCTGAGCACTGTGGAGGGCTGGGTGAAAGCAGCTTTCTGCCACCACCTTGATCTTGGGCAAAGGTGGTAGGTTTAACCCCTAAAGCTGTTGACTGCTAACTGACCGCTGCTGGCTCAGAATTGCTGGCACCCAAGGGGTGCCAAGGCATTGTGGCAAAGAACACATATCTAGCCAGTCTGCATATACAGTTGTAGTTTTTGCACATACTAATTGGTGAGTGTGCAAATTTTTCAAGCACAATTCCAGAAGATATTTGAATATATGGTCTTGCTTGACTACTAGTGGTCAGAATACCAGCAGTTACAAAATAACAGTACCTACACTTTGGAAAACAGCATTCCTGAGATCAGCTAACAAAAGGTAACAGTGTTTTTTCTCTATTATTATATATAAAATATATATATTTTAAAAAACTAGAACATCTAATACACACACACTATATCTATCTATCTATCTATCTATCTATCTATAAAATTTTATCTTACGAAGAACTAGATATATTGGTTAGACAATGAAAGTGTATAGCATGCTTCTTTACAATGTAGATGGTGTACAATTGTGTGAAGTGTGAGGGTGTCTAGAATATGCACACCAAAATAGCAACTGAAGAAGCCAAGCAATACAATTTAGCTACATGTTGTTTTAGTCAGAAAAGCTAAATTCTTACGAAACTGAATGAGTTCTCTGATACACAGCAGAAAAAAATATCTAACAAGAAATGCCTGCAAAATCCAAATAGTCCTATGCATTTAATTGGTGACAGGAATGAAAATATTGTGAAATAGGAACACTCATTAATGAACTTTCAGTTTTTACTCAGAAAAATAGATAAGAGAAAACACACCTTTAATAAGTCCCTTTTCTTGCAATGTTTTCAGCGAGGGTCTTCGGTTGATAAACTTCTTTAATCTGCTTTTGACTCGATTTCTGTCATTTGTATCAGAGGCACTGTAGTTCAGTCTGAAAACTGGAGAAAAAAGAAAAGAAAAGCTACATTTCTAGTAAAGCTACATTTTTAAAACTAGTAGTACTTCGTGCAAATTTTCTTGGAAAACAATGGCCATGTCCACCCTTGAGAAATCAGACAGTAGGTCAGCAGTATAGCTGGTTGGATAGTACAAAGAGTTTGATTAATATTTGTGTGAAAAAACATGATGCGTTCACTCAGTATTATTCATGGAGTCATATTATTTATTGTTCATAAATATTTGGATGGCCACCAGTTTACTTGTGAAATGTTCATGAATCCCAAGAGTTTCACATGGATGATTATTCAACTGAAAGTTCCAGTTGGAAGTGTGCTATATGTTATTAGCGGGATACTATTTTTATGAGAAGGGGTGGGTTGATCACAGCACTGGTGATGGTCTGAATCCCCTTGCCAAGTCAGATTAGGCATCCCATTATTGTTAATACAGTTGTAGAAAGCATGGCTTAATGGTAAGAAACATATGCAAGATGCATTAATTTATGGAAGAAAAAGTGTTCCAATTCTAACTACTACATTTTATTGTATTTAGGTATTTACTGCACTGAGAAACCTTTGGGCTAAGTTCTCTTATGGCTTATGCCAGCAAGATGTGAGTCCCACTTCCTGAGAGTCCACAGGAGCAACCCATGATGATGCAAGTCAGCTATAACTTCTTGTCTTCTGCGGTGTCCACAGAGAACTCTCACAGCCCCCTAAATGGGCAATACCGATGGCAAGAGGCATCCCCAGTACCCCAGAATATTCCCTACTTCAGCATTCAGCACGTCTCCATGTTTATATTGTTCCATCCTGTGTTTAAAGCAGTAAGTAGGGATTCTATGTAAGAAAATCTCTGTGAGGATTCCCCAGCCTCACACATCCTAGATCTGTGGGAGGCCAGAAATATCCATTTTTTGCCCCTCATGAGGCTTTTCCAGTTTCCCTGGCCCTGGCTCTGGCAGTCCCTAAGTCACTTGGAGGGCTGTGAACAAAAGGTTATATAGCAAGATGCTATACAATCTTTTCCAGTAAGATCTCCAGGGCTGGAGGGGGATGATATCTGTCTCCTGGCCCACTCAGTCTCCATCTCATTCCTTTTCATGGACCTTTGACTGCAGAGAGCACCTTCTCGCAGAATTGCTCACCGGAAAGGTAGCTGGTCCGCAATTCTTCATGGAGAAGAGGAGATCCACAAGTTTACAGTTCCCTCTCTGTGCTCCTCTAAGAGAGAAGATTCAGCCTTCCAGTGGCAGAGCTTCTATGGAGCATTCAGGGCCCCTCTCCTTTCATAACTTCTATGACAGCATGGTTATAGAAGTACAATCCTCCCCCCACATGAAATCTCCCCCCAAGATGCAGCTGTTCTCCCTAGAAGGATCTGAGAAAAACATTATAGAGGGAAATCATGATATAGATTGTGCTGGGTTTTGTAGCAAGCAGTTTCACATTAGTTATAAATAAAAACAGAACGCTAAAAGGTGCACAAGTATAAAACAGTGATGATAAAAAGGGTCCTCTTAAAGAACAGTACAAAATCCTGGAATAATGTGGTCTATATTACAAATCTGATTTTAACAGCCAACCTTATAAAACGGTTTACACTTTGCTGTTGTCAAGGGAGCAAAACTTGCCAAATTGTTCATTTTAAGTAAATATAACCATAACCAATTAAGGAAAGCAACATTTAAACACATGCCTGTGATAATCGGAGCATAGTTTGCTTCTGATTTCACTACTGATTTTAACTGAAGAGTGTTCAATTTTCCCACAGCACTAAAATGACCCCACACATACTTCCACAAACTAGTAATCACACAGGACAAATAAAACAACACTTTATTGGAAAATACACAGTTTGGTACAATAATCCATCATTTATAAAAAATAGACTTCACATTTTTAACGGTAGCATTCTTAGGGCGATGCATCATAGAATATAAAGATTAGTGTTCAATTGGTTGACTCTTTTGTTCACTTTATATTTTAGAACTTTTTGTTCAAATTAGGCAATCCTTGGCAAGGATAGGCTAAAATTCCAAGTCACTCAGCCTTGCTATAAAAAGAATAACAAATGGATGCTTCCAGTTCTGCATCTTAAGGGTACTTTGAAACAGTAACGTAAATTGTATTTAGCTTTCTGACTGTGGCTATGTGGCTTAAGTTCATTCTCTCCATAGTAGTTCATTTTTTCTTTCCTTGCTCCCAGGGTGCAGCCTCCCCATGTCAAATATGGCACAAGTAAAACCACTCAGTTACTTTATGCCTGCCACATTTCTCTGTCTGCAGAAATCCTTATAAATTATAATTCACACAACGCCTGCTTGCACTTCAGTATTACCTCTGACTAACACCAAATTTGTTAAGATGATTTAACAGATCCCAATGTGGTTCACATTGAAGAACAGTTTGATAGGGGATCTACAATTCAATTTGTGGGGTAAATAATCCTTATGCACAGAAAGATGTTTTATTCCAGCTCTGTAGTTTTATACCTAAAACAGCAACTATGGTGTTAAAACTACATCTAGAGGTAGAAATCATTATTGTCATAGACACTTTTTGTATATTCCATGTCAGATTATATATAGCATGGAGAAAAACAACAGCAAAGCCAATTTTGATGAGTTTCTTATATTATGCTGGTAAGTCACCAGACATGCAAGTCACCAGAGGGAAACCTCCCAGAAATTCAAGGGTTTGGGTAATATGATCCAGAATTGAGCACTGGCTAGAAATACTCTTGCTGGGATCTTGTTTAGAAATATATTTTTTCCTGCCAAACCACTGCTCTCGTGGTATCCCCATGTAATAATGGCTTTGTTTTATATTTGGAAATGCAAAGAGACCTAGATGTTGTTTCCAAATGAAAAAGTGTAGTTATACAACAGAAAGATTATAACAAACAGTTTTGTATAGTACTTTACTTTTTCAAATTTCAGACTACTGGTGTGACTAGCGAAGATCTTCCATTAATGGAAGTTGGCAAACTCAAACAAATTAACTACCAACTGTATGTAACAACTTGGCCATCTATCTGTCCATTAGTTAAAATGACTGTCTGCAGTCAGTTTGGAATCTTTGAGTCTTCTTCTTCTTGTTCTGCATCTGCCATCTGTAGAGGCTGCTCTGTTGATTGTTCTTTCTAAGAAACAAACTGTATATATGTCAACAGTTTCTGTTGAACTCCCCATGGTCGGTCTCACTTACATATGATCTGGGCGCTGAATTCTTTTTCTTTATGGCAGCTGGAGTTGTCCATCCTTTTTCTCCATCCAATATATGAACACGATCACCAGGTTCTAGACCTGGCAGTTCTCTAACTGACTGGCATCTGTTGTAAAAGTGTTCCTAAGCTCTTTTACCCTTTTTATCAATTTTAGCTACTCTCTCTATGTTTGGCCACTTTGGAGATAGGTTCTTTTCCAAAGCTGGAACAGAAGTTCTGAGTTGTCTTCCCAACAGGAGTTGTGCTGGACTACATCCAGTAGCTGCTGTCAGTGTTGATCTGTAACTCAGAAGAGTGATGAAAGGATCTTCCTGCTGTAAGATTTTCTTGGCTGTCTATATAGCTATCTCAGCCTCTCCATTCACTTATGGACTGCCAGTAATATGATCAAAATCATACTTCGTTAGGAATGACTTAAATTCTACTGCAGTGAATTGTGGTCCATTGTCCATCATTGGTTGTTCTGGAATACTGATGTCAGAAAAAGTGCACTTCAGTTTCTTGATAACACTGCAACACGTTAGGTATTTCAAATACACGATATTTCTGTATGACTGGAAAAATAGCCCATTACAACGAGGTAATGATGTCCTCTGAATTGGTATAAATTTGCAGCTAATCTCTTCCAAGGTCTGTCTGATAGAGGTGTTTGTATACTGTATTGTTCAGCATCATCTCTGAAGTTGATTTGTACTGGATCTCCTTTCAAAAATCCAATATAATCAAATCCTCGACAGAGTTCCTCCACCTTTCTCACTAAGCCCATCATGGCTACTGTGCTGCAGTTGAGAAGCTGTTGGTCTTTGATCCTTTGTTCACATGAACTCTGAATGAACTTTGAGCAGGGGGTTGGACTAGATGACCTCCTGAGGTCCCTTCCAACCCTGATATTCTATGATTCTGTGAATGCATAGCTTTGTCTTTCTAAGTTGTTTCTATGGTGAAGTGGCCCATGCAGTTCAAAATACCTGCAGAGCTAGTCAGAGCTGTGTCAGGTGACTTCAGCTATGGGATGGATTGAAGGTGATTGTAGGTGCCTCCTGAGATGACTGTGATGTCAGCTCTTGAGTTCATTTTAAAGTCAATAGTCTTTCTGTGAATATTCAATTTCAGTCACCAGGCAGGTTCTATGTCATCACAAGTGATAGACCCCAGAAACAATGGTTCTTGATTGTCTGTAATATGAGTCAACTGCCTGCCTGCTTAGGTGAGGCAAACAGCTGCAAAATGTCCATATTTCATGCATTCATTACACCGAGTGCCTCAGCCTGGACATGCATCTTATCTTGGGATGTTACTTTTTTCACACCTTGCGCATGTAGGCTAGAATTTGTCCCTCTTAGGCATTGTCTACACTATCACTGTAAGTTGATCTAAGTTACACTAGTTAAGTTACATATGTTATGTAACTTAAGTCTATGTAACTTACATCAACTTAAAGTGGCATCTACACTGTGCTATGTCATTATGTCAATGGGAGATGCTCGTTGAGGTGGAGTACTGAAGTTGACGGGAGAGCGCTCTCCCATCAACTTAGTGCGTCTTCACCAGACCCACTAAATTGATGCCACTTCATTAATAACTACGCCAATTTAGTGCAATAGTGAAGACAAGCCCTTAGCCTAGGAGTTCTCTCTCCTTGCCTCGGGATTTTATGGTAATGACTTTTAACACTCGAGTTTCTGTTTGTAGCTTCTCAGTTAGTTTCAGATTTTTCAAGTTGCTCCTCATTTTTGTTCTATTGTTTGACTAATTCTGATGTCTTTGCTATCTATATATATGGTTAAATCTCTCAACTACTGTGAAAGGTTTTTGCCTGTTAATTCAATAACCAGCCTGTCTGATTTCTCTTTTTGCATTCCGTAAGTCAGTTTTTAGCCAATGCTTGCAGCGCTTTTGTGAAATATGCAACATTTCCCACTCGTTCTCTGGTGACCGCTTGCTCTTTCATAAACCACATTTCTCTGGGGGTATAAAGTATGCATCAAACAGCCTTTTATAGTAATCTTTGTGACTGTCTTCAGGAAAGTCAAAAGATTTAAAGGTATGCTCTGCTTGCTTCCCCATAGCATATATTAAAGAAGATACCTGTATATCTCCACTTTCTTTGTGAAATTTATTTGCAATGTGAAATCTTGCAAAATATTGTTTCCAGTCTGTCCATTGTGAAGGTTTGTCAAAGCTGGAGTTCTCTGGGCTTTGAAGAGTGGCAAGTTGATGAGATCCTGCAACCTTTGTTGCTTTACTCCCTCTGTCTGCAAGCTTTGTTGCTGTTCCTTTTGTTTTCAACCTTAGTTGCTATATTCCTTCTGTTTCCAATCTTAGTTGCTATGTTCCTTCTGTTTCTATTCTTAGTTTACTCTTGATACCATATCATGATCTTGTGTACCAGATATGGACTAATCACAGAGCCTGCTTACACATCAGATATGTTCAGCATAAGATCCTTCCCTGCTCTTCCAGATCGGGCTGAAGCTCATTTAAATAAGGTCTTTTACGCACAGTGCCACCTAGTGGCTGAACAGTATAATACAGTTTACCATTCCATACACCTCCAACACTCATTTTAAATAGGTATTTCAGTTGGTACCATTATATTGGCTATTCTGACATATGATGGAACAAATTCTGGAGCATTGTTTAAAGTGCACTTCACATACATGCTTCAAAAACAACATGATCCAACCAGTAAAGACCCGTGTGAGTATTATTTCCCATCTCTCCCTGCACAGATTATTCCCACTGGAAACACAAATAGTTTTTGAGAGAGGAAAGGGGAATGAATGCTTGTCTGTGCTGGGCAAGGAAACCTTTACAGAATGTGTAGGTGAAAATTACAGAAGGCAAAATATCATCCTAAATTTTCCCTTGCCAAAAATGAGATCAGGACACTACATTCCAGCAGCAAAAGGATAAGGAGAGGTTGCACTTTCACGATAAAGAGATTGCATTATGGTACTTGTATGAGGTGAACTGAAAAATACTATTTCTTTTGTTTATCATTTTTATAGTGCAAATATTTGTAATAAAAATAATATAAAGTGAGCACTGTACACTTTGTATTCTGTGTTGTAATTTAAATCAATATATTTGAAAATGTAAAAAGCATCCAAAAGTAGTTAATACATTTCAATTGGTATTCTATTGTTTAAAGTGCGATTAAAACTGCGATGAATCATGATTAATTTTTTTAATCGCGATTAATTTTTTTAGTTAATCACGTGAATTAACTGTGATTAATTGACAACCCTAATCATAAACCTCTGTAACTGTGTAAGTCATCAAACAGGACATTAATTAATTAATACATTACATTAATTAATGTAAAATGATGGCTTCCTACGGAAGATGTTATGTCCTGTCCACCAAGGAGGTTCATTGAAAGCAAACGAGCCATTGTGAAATATCAAAAAACAAAGACTTTGTTAATTTCTCCCCCTCCACACCCATGAAGAGGAGACGTGCATGTGGACTCATGCCATCAGCTTGAACTCTGTCAGAAGGGAATAAAAATCCCTGACAAGAAGAAAATGGATCTCTGTGCTGCTTGGACTTTGAAAGGGCAAGATTTCTAAGCACAAGCAAGGGATTCACAGCTGCTTAGTCAAGGTTGGCCCTTAGGGACATAGAGAGCTTGCATATTACAGCAGCTTCAATCATCTTTTGAAACCTAAGACTATAACTTGTATGTGTGTATGTTTACCTGTTTAATCTTATAAATAACTTTCATTTCTTTTTCATAGTTAATAAATCTTTAATTTATTATAGGATTGGCTACAAGCATTGTCTTTGTGTAGGATCTAAGGTGCAGTGACTTGGGGTAAGTGACTAGTCCTTTGGAACTGGGAGTAACCTGAATATTGTTGTGATTTTTGATGTAAGGGACCATCTGTGACAAAGACAAGCTTTCCTGGGTGGCAAGATAGACTGGAAGTACACAAGGGCACAGACAACACATATAATAGGCTGGGGAAGACTCTGCCTCCCCAAACAGCCCCATGTGGCTCCACCCACACTCCTCCCCAAGGCCCCCTCCTGCTTACCGCTAGTTGGCTCAGCCCAGGCAGGGCTGCTTCTCTTTCGGGAAGCCTGCTGGGGTTGAGGCTGGACCTAGGGAAGCTGGGACTTGGGGTGGCTGGGGCTCCATGGTAAGGCTGTCACTTAAGGATCTTAAGTGCACTCTATACGTCTCTAGGGAAGCCTGGCAACAGGAGACAAGATTGTCATCACATCACAAATCACGGACCAGGCTACAGCATCGGCTTCCTATAAGGAGGCCAGCAATGATGTTCTTGCTCAAAGTTCACATACAGTTATGAAGGCCTTAAATTGCTTGTGGTGCTTCTCTGGTAAATGTTTAATAAAGCTGTTAAACTTATTGTAATTAATAAAGTCATACCCTGACATCAACACTGTTGATTAGCAATTCTGAATTGTAAAGTCACTGAGGAGTAATTCTTGTGATTGGATAGATGGCGTAATTTCTGATCTTTGTTGAAAGGGGTAGACTTTGTACGGTATTGTCTACCAGGCTTATTAATTGCTTCTACCACCAAGGAATTCTGTGACAGGTGTGAAAACAGAAATTCTGAGTATTTGGCTGGAACATAATATACAGGTGGAAGGTGCTTAACTGGAGTCTGCCAGATAGCCTTAGCAGGCTCAATGAAGCCTCATTCACAGAAAGGGCCACACACGCAGAAGCTGTACTATATAAAATGTCTAGGAGTTATGCTGAGAGGCCTGAATATCCTCCGAAGGAATTTGAAGAGCACCTGATATGTGCTTCATTAGCTCCTGAAACGATCTAAAATCATCTTCCCTTGAGGGTGCTAGAGGCATTACAGCGTCATCTGGAGATAATGAAGAAATGTTTGTATAGAGTGTTACCTCTTTGTCAGGTTGATGAGAGGGGAGTGATGGTTCAGGAAAATGACTCTCCTTAGGATCCCTAGAAGAGGCACTCAGGACCCTTACCAATGGCTGATTATATAGACCCCAGAGATCCCAAGAAGGCCACTGTGGGGGCACATAGAGCATAGGAGTAGGGATCGATCATTGGTCACAGTAACTGGATGGGAGTCAAGATTGTCTTTCCCCACCTGTCTTTCTCTCAGTATAAAGAGTAGTATCTTGTACTGCAGAAAGGGGATCCCTGAACAGAAAATATGAGAGTCAGAAGACTCATCCTCAACAACTTTCAGGGGAGGTGATAATTGTTCACCCTGAATAGTAGGAGGTCTTGATGAGAAATGCAGAGTTGGTGACCCGGAAGATCTCGGGATGGACAAGCGAATGGTACTGCTAAGTAATGAAGACTCCAGCTTGTCTGAAACAAAATGATCCCTAGAATGTCTAAACTCCCGCAGTACTGATGGTACATGAGCAGAAGTTGAATGTGATTCTGTAGAGACCATCATCGGTACCAAGATAGGAACCCATACGGAGTGTACCAGTGCTGTGGGTACTGAACGCTTTGAATGAGGATGTCCAGACTCAGATGTACCAATATAGGGAGAAAGTGGTAGCAGAGAAAGGCTCTACTAGATCCCCATTGCTGGAGTGTTTTCTCACAGCAGAATTTTCCAGCTGCCCATCCTGCACCCAGGAAAGAGTTTGGAAGCAGGAAAAATCTCTGGCAGGGAGAAGCAGTGGAGATTTCCCCACAGCTTCCCCCCGACAGAGCTTTTCACTGATACATGTAGTTACATGTTACAGCGTGGACACAGCTTTTTTTCATTAGTGTGTGCACATGCTCTATAAGCCGCTGTCAGTGGGTGTAGTACAGACATAGCCTAAGAGTGCTTGGAGGCCAATGTATGCAGGATTCTCTAAGCCGGTACTGGAGGCTGGTCTTTGGGCTTGCTCCTTCATCAACAATTTAAACTTTATTTCTCTATTTTTGAGATCTGCCTTTAAATGCAGATCTTACACTTGGACAGTATATGGGAGTCTCCCAGAAAACAGAGCCACCAAGAGTGGCCATCTGGTCTGTTTTGGTAGTTTACAGATTAGGCATCAGGTAAGTATGGTGGATCAGGCTTGAAATTTCAGGGGGGAAAGGTTTCCAAAACCTTTATCCAGAAACATGGTGCAGATGCAGTTAAATGAACCAGAAAAGACACAGATCCTTTCAGAATTAGGACCATGATTGCATGTGTGATTACTTTGTGTGAATGTGGTGAGAGAATATTAAATACAAACCCTGCAACCAGACAGTACATTTCCAGCAGTCTAATTTTTGAGGAGCAATGCTTTGGACAAGGCCTGTATGACCCAGAAAGGAACAGGTTTAACATTTTCTAAATTTCCCTGTATGGCTGAATGATTTTATTGACATGGTTTACCCCTATATCCCCACACTAGACAATATGATCCTACCTTCCTCCCAATGACTTTTATTTCACTCTCAATTTACAAAACATTTATACAAAATCCCAAGGGTTTACCTATGATTAATTCCTGCCAAATACAGTATATTTGAGTACTTTGAACCTGTGTTGAAAGCATTGGTTTTTGAAGAACTATCCATTAACGACTTTCTGGACTGTGACAATGGATATTGACAGTGCTTGTCAGACTAAAGCACTATTGATTGTTTCACATCATGTGTATAGCAAAACCAATTTCTTTCAAGTGCCTCTTCCTAACTGTAATACATTATAACGGTGCCTATCTGTTTATCAGAAGTCCCAAAATTATTGTATGTAATGCATTCAAAAAGAAAGGGTTCAGAAGGAATGAATGGCACCAGCGGGAGAAGTTAAGGCACTAAACAATGCAAATACTTTAGCATTGCTAGTTTCTCTTTCATTGAGATTTATTGCTGAAATTAAAACAATACAACAGTGTGCTTTCTTTAATAATCTTGAACATTTCCTGTAAGGTAAAGCTGATTTGTGCTATGAGAACAATACTTATACAGGTCAATATTTCACTAACTTCTTCCCAATACACTTACACAGGCCATTATTTCACTAATAAGAGCCACAAGCTTAGTCCTTCAAGGTACTGAGCACTTTGGTCCCAGTCCTGAGAAACAATTAAGCATGTGCTTAACTTTAAGAGTGTGAGTAGATCCATTGGCTTCACTGGGAATATTCATATGCTTCAAGCTAATCACTTGCTCAAGTGCTTTGCAGAATCAGGGCCAGCATGCTTAGCACCTTGCAGGACTGTGCTGAATGTAAGATACTAAATGTGAGCATAGAGAAAATGTCCCATAATTCCTTGGATACTGGAAATGTGAGTCTAACAGTGATACAGTACTGTATAATCAGGGCATAGATTTTCAGTTCATTGTGTTGGAATTTATAACACTTCGGCCAAGGCAACACTTTACCTGTTCCTTCCACAAGGAATATAAAATCTTTTGAGGGTCTCCTTAATTTATGTACTCACTACAGTAAGAGGTACAATCTCACCCTTCATGGTTGTATAGCACCCTTCATCTGATTATTTCAGCCTCCCACAATTCCTATGAAATAAGTAGTTATTATTATTATATCCTGTTTGAAAATAGGTAAATTAAGACATGGAGAAGATAAGTGGTCTGCTTTACAGGAACCCAGAAAGCCAGTGGCAGAGAAAAAGATAGAAAGCAGGAGTTCTGACCCCTAATCCCCTCCTCTTCCCTGAGACCTTAGAGTTGTGTTTTTTGTGAACAGGTTGCATGGATCTGAAAACTGTGCAGCAGCAGATGATAGCCAGAAGAGGCTAGAGGGATTTCTTGAAGATATTTCTACTGTGTAAGGGCATGATAGGCCTAAATGCGTGAACTTAAATTACATTCAATGTGTTTAAATTGTGTTTAAAACAGGTGTTTGAAACAACCAAGTAGATTTGTTATAGTAAATATTTATGCAACAAACTCAGAAATAAATAATAGGACAAAGAAAACAGTGATTATGCAGCACAGATAATTTTGCTGTAATATGACAGCCTTATAACTTAAGTGCCCCATACTGTCCTTATACTTCATGAAATCCATGTCATTAGCAGTAAAGATGCAATAAAATGACTATATAATTCATATTTCTGCATCAAACTCTTATGCTTCTAAAATTTTTGTGTTTGTCAAATCTGCTAAAATAAATGGAAATAAATTGAAGGTACGTATTAGTTTCGCTGTAAGTTTACATTATGAACTGAAGCTGCACTCATAGATTTTGCATTCGTTGTTTGTAGCTTTTATAGGGAGGAAAAATAATGCAGTATTTCAGAAAACTGATTGCATTTTGTTACTGTCACCATCTTAACAATGCCATTATGTTGTGTATACATTACATTTATTTTAAGTATACAAATCACAATGCCAGAAATCAGTGAATCTGTTTTATTCATATAGTGTGACTGGCTTATGTTAATGTAACGTGAAAAATGTGTCACTGGGGTGAAACCCGCTCCATTCACACAAAGCCAGAGTATTCAGGCTCCATGCAGGTGGAGCATGGAACAGTTGGGCAGGTGATTTTGGTTCCTCCATGCCAGTGCCAGGGTGCAGGACTCCTGCGCCGTCTGACTACAGCATCTATTATGGCTCATGGGCTCAAATAGAGGTCGCCTCCTCTTTGTGCCACTGGCAGAGAGTACGGGGGTCACCAGAGCTGCAGAAACATGGCTCTGTGGCAACTCCCTTGGTCTGTGCCGATTGCAGCCTTCTGAGATAGCTTTTTTCTGTCTCACGTATCGGGTGTGCAGGTGCTCCTATGTGGCCCCTCCAGCAGCAGAGCACCTGCACAGCCACCACAGCACCTGGCTTAAATTTTGTCTTTCACTCTTGATGAATAAGATAAAGTAATACCCTGAAAAGCATCTTTTTCAGCATATAACAGCAATGAGCATTCAAACCATATTTCTTCTGGTGAAGAATGCGCTTGTAATAAACTATCACAAAATTCAGAAACACAATGGAGTACATTTTTTTCCCTTCAGTGCGCTTCTCTATAGTGAAAGCAACAGAGCAGCATACGGTATACAATTCCCAGAAAAACAGAAACAAACATTCAACAATTTCACTGGAGTTGGATTTAGGAGACCAGGATTATATTATTGGTTCTGCCACTAGCCTGCTGGGTGGCCTCACCCAAGTCAATTTCAGTCTCTGTGCCTCCATTTTCCCATCCATAAATGCCTTTGTAAAGCACCTTAATATCTGCAGTGGAAAAGCCAAGTAGTATTTGACCAAAATATGTTTTTCAAAGTTCACCTGTAGCAAATTTTTTACAGTGAGGGTAATACCATTGGAGCAACATAGCAAGGCATCACTGGCAATTTTTAAATCAAGATTGGATTGTTTTTCTAAAAGATATGCTCTAGTTCATAGAAAAATTAATACAGGGAAAACCCATGGTCTGTGTTATACAGGAGGTGAGACTAGATGATCACAGTGGTCCCCTCTGCCCTCATAATCTATGAATATCTTAAACGTAGAATGTGAAAATGATTTGAATAAGGCTTTTTTGTATGTAGAATTCTCAAGAAGTAACAAGCAGGGACATGCTTCCCCAAAAAAGAGCAGAGAAGAGTGAACCAGGAACTGGCTAACATTATCACACGTTGAGAAGATAATTCACAACAAAAAAATGTATTGAAAGAATTTAGCATGTTTTTATTTTCTGGTTGTAGAATAGGTATGAGCAGATATTGATGCAGCCGTTGTATGAATTCACTTAATAAATACCTTTTCAAATTTTTGCTCTATTGATTGATTGTGAATATTTATAATTTAAATTAAATTGCTCAGTTGAATGGTCTGATGAGTTACATGGGTCCGTATTCAATGGCAATACACAAGTGGACTGCTGTAATCACACAGAGCCCCACTGACTTTAACGGGGATGTGCCTGGTCTGACAGATAAGGCAATTTCCTGCAATATCCTTGAAAAAAAACAACATATTGAATTAAGTTTAAGTATCTTTATATTAAACACAAAGTTTATGTGTTATTGTGGGATCGCATGTAACTTCTTGGGGGGGGAGGGAAAGGGGGTGACGGAGGGGACGGACCCAAGAGCCAAACAAACTTTGGCAAGTTATGAGTTTCACGTGACTATTTTAAACAATATGCCAGACAAGGAGGAATTTTGGAATGAACAAAAGTTAAGTGGGTTTTCTAGGGAATATCTGGGGGGGTGTGGAATGCAAATTCTCACCTCTGGACCCAACCTTTCAAAGCTATACACTGGGGAGATAACCATTGTCTGCTGATCGAATGTTACTTGAGGGCAAAAATCAAAGGCCCATGCTGTATAAAGTCGAGAATGAAGATTCTTGTCCTGAGCTAAGGCAGTGATGAACTTGTGACGACAGAAAAAACTCTGTGTGGGGGACTGAAGGACTGATCACCTATCAGGGTCCTTGTTGGAGTGGGGGTGGTCTAGGATAAGCTTATCAGCATGTATGCATTTTATTTTATTTGTTTAAAAATGTTTTTTCTAATGCTTTCATGTGAAGAATAAACGTGCACACTTAGAAAGAGGTTATAAATTGTCAATTACAACTGTTCATAGCCTCTGCGGAGAAAGCAAAGTACAAACACTGACCTTTCTAGGCAGTCTGGTTTACTGGGAAACTCACAGTGTAGGCAGGGAACTATGCAGCCTGGAGAAACCCAGCTCACCATGGAGAGAGATGTGCACCTCTTCACAATAGAGGTGATACACTGGGAGCTGAAAGCCTAAAGTGGGTGCCCTTGTTGGACCACGGAAGGGCAATATAGGTGCAGTAGCCCTGAATTGTGACACATGGATGCTGCAGTCTCTCCATGCATTTTCAATTTTAGGATATTATCTGTAATTTATTGTAAGATGTGTCATTAAAGATAAGTGGATCTCATGCTTTGGGGCACAAACTAACCACCTGCAGAGGCCAGGAAGGATTTGGTACTCCTTGTATCTATCTAGATCCCATTCATGACTTCAGTGGGATTACTCAGATACTTAAAGATACATGCAGTGTTGTTGCAACTGTGTTGGTCCCAGGGTATTAAAGAGAGAAGGTGGGTGAGGTAATTTCTTTTACTCAACCAACTTCTGTTGGTGAGAGAGACAAGCATTTGAGCTTACACAGAGTTCTTCTGGTCTGGAAGCTAGGCATGTGATTAAGTACCCTGCTGAACTGGGGCCATTCTGAAGGAATAATATCACATGAAAATCATTCTTCACTGATTTTTTGTCAATAGTGCTCCATTGCTCAAAGTGAACACAAAGGGGATGAATTAAATGCATTTAGAAATGTGATGGGATATCAATAGAATATCAATTCTTCACATTATTCACCCAGTTGTACCACCATGTGTATAACCTTATTTTTTTCTAGACCCAAAATGAGCTTATTAGCGCAAGCCATACAGTAAAGGACTGGATTTGACCTATAGTACATATAACATATGTTATAAGAACCAACAAGATGATAATGTTTCCTTCCAATGAATAGCTAAAGACACATGGTATTATTCACATTAAAATTTATTATTTGAATACTAAGGAATGTTAGCATACCAGGAAACAGCAAATGCCAAGATATGTGTGTTTGTATTTTAAATAAGAAGTCAGCAGCAGGGTTTGAATAAAAAGGCAAATGGAATTTCTTGTGAAGAAGACCCACACCCATTGTCTTGAAGGTAATCAAGGAATAGCCAATCAAAGAGCTGAGCTCCATTTTCTATACAAACATTTTTTATTATTAAATTTGTGTCTTTTCTATTTTATTAAGTTATCTCTACCACAAGTAAATCATTACTAAGTGTAATTGAACAAAGGTTTTTTTTAAAGAGAATAATTTCATATGCTAAAGAAGTAATTTTACTTCTTTCCTTAAACAAAAGCTCTTGTAATAGTTTCCTACATTTATTTTCACAGATTGCAGAGGTCCTAGACAGACTGATCTTTACCACGAGCTTCACTTTACTTTTCTGATCCAAGTTATATACATTTATTGATTAAAATACAATTGAATTTAGAAACATTCAAACACTTACAGCCTTTTTTTACAAGACAGTTCCTTAGGTAATTCTACATTACAAAATTATGTCAACCTAAGTTACATCGACTTACAGCCACCACAGTAATTAAATCATGTTTGCAGATCCACACGACACTCCTTGTGTCGGCAGTGCACGTCCTCATCAGGAGCGCTTGCACCAACCTAACTGTCAGTGTGGGGCAGCAACAGTTGATGTAAGCCATGCAGAGTCTACACTGACACTGCATTGACCTAACTATGTCGACCTAGGAGCTATACCTCTCATGAAAGTGGAGTTATTAAGTTGGCATAGCAAACAAGTTACATTGGAGGGTCGCAACATTTTGGGGGAGACGCTTACAGAGTTAGCAAAAAGAAAAGGAGTATGTAAGCTGCCTTACATTGACCTACCTCTGAGGTGTAGACCATGGCTTAGTGTTGAAGAATTTGCACAAAGGAAAAAGGTCTGTAATGAAGGTGTTTTAGGAGCTATGTGAAATAAGCACACAAACTAAAAACAAAGGAAGGGAAAGTTTATGGGCTCAGTTTTGGTTCTTCTACGAGTCTGTTCTACACTGGGTAGGGGGGAAAGGTGTAAAACAGACTGTGAGTTGGATTGTTTCTTGTGTGGTGTTTGTATGTTGTTTGTGGGTGGCAGGGAGAAGGAGAAAAAGAGAGGAGGAACTGCATGAGGAAGCTGGTTATGGCTCCTTGATTCTTAGGCCAACTTGCATGATCCCAAAGGGCCTGCTTCCATCGCACGCCTTCCCAAGGGAGTGTTTCCACTGACTTCATTGAGGGTTGGAGCAAGCCATAATGGACTACAAGCCAGCTGAGAAATGGCACAGAAGCTGCACTGTGACCTATCCCTGCCTTATGCCAACACATCTCCTCTCTCCCATGAGATGCTCCTTATGCTGAGGTGAGAATGGCAGCTGGTGTAGAAGTCAGCTTTGCTGGCTTTATGCCAGTTCTCAGATGGGCAGCTGCAGCCAGATACTGGTCCCTTTGTGTCACTAGGGCTCAGAGAATGTAGCCCAAAGCTTCTAGCCACAGGAGAGGAGCACAGGGAGGGCACTACTTGCTCTAACTGCTCAAAGGAAGTAAACAGAATTTGCATGACAAAGCCATCTTGATACACAGACGTAGGGGAGGAAGGCATGATTCAACTGTCACCTTTCTCCGAATACTCCCTTTGGGAGCACTAACACTGCCAGTAGCCCTTGCTGCCCCGGATTTTCCGACCACGCCCTGGCGCCCCTGTGAGTGTGCTGTGGAGGGCTTCCTGTACCCTGTACATATCTCTACTGGATGAAGGAGCCATTTCTGAATGTAAGACCTTGTCTACACTGGGGCTTTCAGCCATCAGCGTCCAGCTGCCAGTATAGCTGAACTGGTGCAAATTGCTAGTGCAAATGGGTAAACCACTATAAATCACAATTGACACTGTGTATTTTATCCTTCCTTGAAACAGGGGCAAGCTAAATTGGTGCAACGTGTAGTTTAAAGAGGCTTACTCTGACTACACTTGGGGTTTATACTGCTGCAGTTACAGTGATGCCTGTCCTACCATGGCTAAAACTGGGGCAAATCCCAACTGTAGACCTGGCCTAAAGGAGAATGGTTTTAGCTTTAAAATCAACACCCCAGTTGATAAACTGAAGCAGGATTTAATCTATATAAAAACATACCGAATGGCATAATTTAGCCTTTAAAGTGAGAAGCAAAACAACTAATGAAGGACAAGCTTTAGAGTTTGGATATGGTTCAGATAAGCACCCAAAACTTGAGATGCTTATCCAAAGCTTATCTTGTGCACAAAAAGCCTTATTTCAAGAGCTCTAATATATGTAAGCAAAAGTACTGTAGAATGGAAATTCTATTATCAGGAAACAGCACCTTATGACAACATTCATGTGTTAAGTAGTTAAGCATCAAAGTTTAAGCAAAACATTTTCCAGAAAACTACTTCATGGAAGTATAAGACTTGGATGAAATCCAACACAGAGAAAGAAAATATTATTAAGGAGAAAGATAATACAAATGCAATTAGGCTATCAAGCAATAAAACTCAATATGTGCTTGATATCTGAAATCTTCCAAGCTTACAATGAATAAGTAAAGCAGAAATCAGAGGCCTTAATCTTCTGAAGTCTTACTGTCCAAATTCATGGTACTATTATCTGAGAGTTTCAAAGATATTGTGACTATTTATTCTCAGAATATGAAAGCTTTATTTCTATGAATAACCTAAAACTTGGGTAGGGACAAACTATGTATCCCTGATTCATTCAACATTGAAGAATTGTTTCAGAAAAGTACACTTCTTTATTTCTAACTGAGTTTTCGGTACGAATAACCAGAAGGGAGAAAAGGTTAGTGTTGAAGAACATTTTTCATTCGGGTATCCTGTCCTTCCCATTAATGACAGAAAACACTTCAATAATAGCTCGCTTTCCTACTCTACATTTTACCATTCCTAAATGACTCAGAAAAAAATGTCATACCAGATGAGACCATTGATACATCTAGTCTGGCATCCTAATTCTTCCAGTGGGAATATCTGATACCATTCTCCAGAGGGAGGCAAATAATACAAATAATACAGCAAGCCAACTGTGCTTCTGCCTCCCCCGTCTGATTTCTCCTCCCTTGCCTCTCAACTCTTTGCTCCTTAAGCTTGTCCACTCATTACCCTCCTCTCCCCTCAAATCTGACCATTTTATTGATTCTCAGCTTCATTTCTCCAGTGTCTGAATTCAGAAATCTAATTACCACCTCCCCAAAATCTCAAATTGCTCAGGTGAAAGTTTCTAAAAGGTGACTTAGTATTTCTCTGTCTGATTCTCAGTTGGTTTGTAGGGTTTAAACTTGTCAATGGTGTCACTTTTGCCATACTACTATATTCATAGCAAAGGTTCAACTGGAAATTAGAATTCCCACTCTTTGATGTTGTGCCTGGAGAGCACCACAGCATTTACCAATCAAAATGAAGGACCTCTCAAGACCATGTATTTTTTTCAGTACATTTCTCTATCCAATTTGCACCTGGCTTTAATTTTGGTTAATATAGAAGTAAATGGAAAAGTCCCCATTGACTTTCATGAATAGACTTATCGAGCATCCTATGAAGAAGTGTATGAATTTTTAAGCTATCATACAGTGTCATCATTTTCATCTTTAGTGTGAAATCACCCAACTCAGAGAAAAAATACAGAAACTCATCTCCCAGTCAGGAACAGACTGCACAGATTTTTCATTAAAGGGAAAAATGCAGGTGCAGATTTGGTTAACATTGGCTAATAATACCAATTTGTTATCCCAAAGTCAATTTACATGGGAATGGATAGTCAGCTCCTCACTCTCACCCCTTTCCAACTGACTTCAAATGCCACAGTCTTTGGTTATCTTCTCCCCGCGTTCCTAAGGCATCACTGGGTCTGACTCCTGTTATTGTAGCTTAAGCTTCTTTCAGTAGAAGGCAATTATTTTATGTAAACAGGCTTACTTAGTAGAGATTCATATCTATTTGCTTTTTAAACTGCTTCTGTGGGGTAGACAAGACATCTTCATTAAGTTACCCATGATTATTCCTAAGGCTTTTTCCCTACCAGTGATTGTGTCAGTGCATAGTCCATCAGCACATATGAGAATTATAAACTGTTTTGATATTTATTTATGGTAAATGTTATTTGACACCATGTTGCACAGCTCCTAAGAATCTTGCATCTTCACATAATTTAAATGGCATGTAATTAAAATCATAACATCGAATTGTTGCATCCACTAACTTTAATAGAAGACGGAAACTTATTTTAATGTGATAGATTGGAATAATGGCAGAGTTTGCACTCACTTTTGGAGTAGCTGGACTTCCAGTGAGCCATGGGCCAGATTTACCAGTGAGCTTCAATTTCAGTAATGCAAAGAGCTATAAACCCAGCTCAGCTGGCCAGTCAGGATAGATTTAGGGCTGCACTGCATCACTGGAATGATGCAAAGGACCCAGAATGCATAAAAGGCCACTATGTTTTATTTTTGTCCCTGCTCAACTTTTCAATAACAATAATAGAGTTGAATGCAACTTGGGGGAAATCCTGGCCCCAGTGAAGACGATGGCCAAACTTCCATTGATGTCAATAAAGCCAGGATATCACCCCTTGTGTTTATAATGGAATAAAAATTGTTCACAATTTACAATGATCTTTTAGGAAACATTATTCAAAGCCACCTCACTGTACCTTTTCCTTTCACATTTCCTGGGAACCTGGAAAACAGTAAAGGCCAAACTGTGGAATTTAGCACCTGCCCAAGCAGGAGGAAGCAGAGATGCTTTGTTCTTGCGGAGCTCAGGGAGACACAATCCCATCTGTGCACAGGCAGATTGTACAAGCTGCACCATAGGAACCCTCTCGTCTGTGGACTTGTGCCGTGGAGTGTGGAGCAATAGCTCCAACTCTCCACTGGTCCTGCAGCTGCACATGGAGGGATCAGGTCTGGCTGTCTTCACGGATGCAGCGAATGTGATTCTGAGAGGCCCTTGTGAAAGCCATGCAGAGGGCAAAGCTCTTGATGCTCTCCCTCGGCATATCCACATAAGGGCCCGTCATAGTCTGACCTTAATTAAGCACCTGACTTCCTCCATCCTTTGATCTTCCTGTCAGGGAGGCTTTTTCCTGAGGTTCATATAAATCACAATTATATACAGTTGGCACCCCCTTACAGTTTGAAAGAGTGCACTGGTTCTAATGGAATTCCCAATTTAAAGATAGGGGACATCCCTGGGTACAGTATTTCAGACTAGTGTAAGTTTTTAGGTGCTACAACTGTACATGCTTCTTTAACATGCTTGTCCTTAAACTGTTTATCTGGCATGTCAGCAGGCAGCTGGTGGAACAAATAGGAGGTCCTGGGAAGCACATTCATTTTTAAAGTGTTAATACACCCAATCCAAGAGACAGTAATGTGCTTCCATCCATAAAGTCCTTCTTTAAATGTTTAAAGGGTCATAATTTAAATGAAATGCATCCTCCAACCTGGAAGGTATAAACATTTAAATGATTTATCTATCAGGAAAAAAGGTGAACCTAACCAGTAAGTAATCCCTATCTGCATCTGAGAGCCTGATTTACAGTCTCTCTAATTTAGTTTAATTTAGACTTTTATAACCTAAAAACCTTCTTATTTCTATTACATTCCTTCCAAAATACCAGGAGGATTGTATTTGGATTAGTTATAAATAGCAGAGAAACCTCTGAATACAATGCCATCTGAGAATCAGTTTTGCTGGCATTGCCATTGGGATAGTCATTTTAATAATCATTACAAGGGATTTCAGAATTACTGCAAACAGAAGTGGTGACAGACTACCTTTACTGGTGCCTTTTCACAAAACAAAGTTCAATAAGTCATTCCAGTTCTCAGTTTTCTTAGTTGTGGCTGAATGGGTGGGGAAGACAAAGTTTCAGTAGTGGAAGATATTTCTAGTAGTAGTGAAAATTCATGGCTCATTTTAGCATCTGCCAGTAAAAGAATGAAAATATGTTCTTTCATAGTGGGGAATGGATATAGAAAATGATGCAAATAATGATGCATGGCTGAGAGGGATGCTGTGTTTCTGGAAGGTACCACAAAATATTATGATCCACCATAGTATGCAAAAAGAAATCAAGATCCACCTTAAAAATGCATCAGAGTTCACTTTGTGAGGCTTGCAAAGACTGCACCAAGTTGGAGCAACCAATGTTTGATAATGGGGTTTGAAAGCAGTATAGTAGAGGCAAATATTTTTATCCAGCTCCAAACAAGTTAATATTTGATTGAGAATACAGAAAGTCTTGGAATATAGTTGCCTCCACTAATACTTAAATTTCGGAAATGTTGTTCATGATTTCCTCATGGTTCTCCTGGAGACATTATATGGTTGTGCTAAATTAGCTCTACACGTTTTTTCCAAAACGTAGCATCCTATAAAAACTGTCATTACAGTGTATATTTTAGTTCAGTGGATGCAAAGTTAGACTGTTTGTTCAATGCCTGATAGCTTCTTGCCCTTGTATGAATTTTGTTCCTCTATCAATAGGAATTTATTTTGTTAACAAAAATATATGGCGGCTACCTTCTTTGCAACGAAGAAGAAATGTTTGTAAAAAATGCATGTGTAGCTGGTTTTTTTAACTTAAGTCTTTCGATACTGTTTTGAACAAATCTAAAGAGATTTTAAGACATTTTGTATAATAACATTCCCAAGGGTCATATGCATGATCGTCTTTACTAAAGCTTCTTTCAGTCCCAGTTGAATAAATATGTATTTTATTTCACTAATCTTGAAACAACAGGAATAAAGTTTACCCAGGTCCTTTATACCTCAGAGAACAAAACAAATACTACAAATCTTTAGAGAGAAAGGATATACAAAAGGGCTTGAGGTGAATGTTTCAAAGCAAATACACTTTAAATGATGTGCAAATTATTTCAGCACTTGAACATGATTTATGAAAGGGGATTAGTCCACTGAAACAAGAACCCAGCCTAAACCGTTGGGTTTCAAAGTCAAATATGAGAAGTGGTTGCAGGAGAAGGAAGAAAAAAAAACCCAGATAATAATCTATAGTGAAGATTTCTGATTGATTTTCTTTAACTTACATTAGCTATCACTGTCATTTAAGTAGTGGGCAGTATAATATGCCTTCCTTTATGCTATAATTCTCCATAAAAATTAAGTATGCAATAATGATAATTACCTAATAATGAGGTAATTAATACCTCACTATCTTGCTATTCACTGGTATGCCCCACAAATGAGTATGAGAAGCATGAAACAATTAAAGATTATCCAAGCTCAAACAAATAACTTCACAGTGAGTTGTGTGTCAGCGAATAGACCAATGAGTCACAGGTCACATCTATAATAATATATTATATTATATTGTAATATACCCACATACTCTTCAAATAATGGGTAATAGCTACTCTTAAGTACTATGAAAATGATCACTTCTATGTAATTGTAAAGATTAATCAGTGAGCTAACTTTTCATGGTTCTATAATGACCCTGATGTTCTAGTAGGTAAAGGAAAATTTAATGATCCTGTTCAAATATGATTAATATCTAACTTCTTCCTGACTTAAAATCTGGACTTGGTTCAATAAAAATGAATTAAGTGAACATGCAGCAATTCTCTGCCAAACTTTTACATGGAAGTTGGTTATGCCCAATTTAAAAATATGCTATTAAACCCAAATAATACATTCTGGAAGGATTTAGAAAAGTAAATACAAATCATTGTGCAAGAAATGACCTGATGCAATAATAATAATAATACAATGACATATTAAAAAGCAGCAGAACATTCAAATTCAAGAAACATCTATTGCTTTTAGACAGCAACACGGTAAAACCACCTCCCCAAAATGGAGAAGAACCCTGGTTGACCTACTGAGGTTGACGCAGGGTGAACGTAGACACTGCATGACTTGTGTCGACTCCGAGAGTCCTCCAACAGTTGTCCCACAATGTCCCATTCCCTGAAACAGTGACTGCGCTTGTCACTATTTTAAATTCCACTTTTTCTTATCAGATGTGGAACTTGCCAAGCCAATTTGCAGCAGCCTCATCACCAAAGTACAGATCCTCAGACCACAATCAAATCTGGTCAGAGGTCAGTAATCAGTGATGTGTGACTTTAAACTTAACTGCTCTGGCTTCATTGATACCAGAAACCTTACACCCCTTTAATCTTCCCTGCCAAACGTGTTTTTGAAATGCCTTTTCCTCGTTGCCCATCTTTCAAACACACCTAGCAACTCTCCCCTTGTTCTCTGCAACTGCCCAACCGCCCACACCCATGCACTAGACATGCTTCTGCTTGGAGTAAACAGGAGATATTGGATCTCCTGGGCCTGTGTGGAGAATAAGTTTTGCAAACACAGCTGCGGACTAACCACAGAAATGTGGACATGTATGAGCAGATTGCATGGGGGCTCCAGGCAAAGGGGTACGGCAGAGATCAACAGCAGTGATGTGTAAAAGCAAAAGAACATAACCAGGGATAGCGCAAGCCTGGGGAAGCCAACAATAGATGTGGTGCTATGCTGCATACCTGGTGCTTTTACAAGCACCGCGTGCCATATTGCTGTAGACTCCAAAAGCACTCTGCAGACCACTGTGGATACCTTGGTGAAGCCTGAGGAAAAAGACCCCTCCTATGAATAGTAAAGAGGAAGATGAGGATGAGGACAAGGACAAGAGGGAAAATTTGGCAGGGGACTCCAGCCATGTCATGAGCCAAGCCCTATTTGAGACACCACCACAGTCTAGCCATTCCCACCAGCAGACCACAGATGAGATGATGAAGTGGAAGGGACTTTGGTTAAGTGTTTGCATAGATTTTTCCTTATAATCCTTAAATGCAAAGATGGTGCAAGGCCCATCGCCAAGCTAACAAAACAAAGTATCAACCTTTTATTGTTTTATTCATACAAGAAGAGTTAGAGGTACAACAAACAGAAATAGAGTCATTGGGTTAGGTGGCAGCAGGGTGGGGGTGGAGGGGGTAGACCACATGGAGCAGTTTGTTTATATTCATAGGGATACCCCTTTTATCCTACTGACATATTGTGACAAAACTTTCATGGAGATACTTTGCAATTCTCTCCTGAAGGTTTCCAGGGATGGCTGCTTTATTTCTTCTTCTGTGGTAGGACACTTTTCCACACCACTCTGTGATGAATTTGGCTGGCACCATTGCAGTAAATGGGCTAGCACTACATAGGCCCAGGCGGGACACAAGTAGTAGTTGTGCTCACTGTGCCTTTGTGACCCTCAGGAGCAAGATATCAGCTAATATCACCACTACCTGTGGAAAATAGTGTCAATATTCAGTGTCATTGTCCTGTACTCATACTGATGGAATAGGGATTAAAATTGTATCGCTCCAATCAACAACAAAGTCCTTCCCCTCCATCCCTGATGGGTGATATTTACCATGGCTGGGATGGAGAGTGATGCTTGGCTGAGGTGCACCCAAGCTGAAGTGTCAATAAGTATTTCTTATTAAAAATATTTAAGAGAATAAGAGAAGGGAGTTTTGAAATTTATGTTTCTCTCTTCCTTGTGTCTGTAAACCAATGATACATCTGTCTGTCTTTATCAGCAGTTTTTGGCATGGCGTCCTTTGAAGAGTGCCTCTTCCATGGATACAGAACTCCTGAACCAGAGGAGGAGGAAAAAGAAGTGGACTAGGGAGGATATGTTCAACAAGATCCTGCAAGCCAATATGACTGACATCATGGAGAAAGACAGAGAGGACAGGAAAAAGGCCCAGGACTCCAAGCAGGACAATGAGCAGGAAATGAACCAGGTCATAATGCGTCTTCTTAGGCAGCAAACCAAAATACTGCAGACCCTGATTGACCTATTGCCTGATTGGGGCAAAAATCCCAGACTCTCCATCCTTTTCAGCCCTTGGAGAACTCCATGTTTGCTGGTCCCAAACCCCACAACATACTATATGCCCTCACAGAGTGCATCATTACCCTTACCACTCTAGCAAGGAGAACCACAGCTTCACATATACTGACCTGTGCGAATGATGGTGGGTATAGATGTACCCACAATGGACTACATTCAAATAGATAGAAATATTTACATCCTTCTACTTTTAAATTGCCACCCATTAAGTTTATGTTAAAAATTTGTATAACATTGCCTGTGAGGTTTTTTGCACATTGAATTTCTGCAGGTTTTTTTTTCTGTTCAATAAATTTCTAGTTTTGGAGAATCAAATTTTTTAGTTCATGATAAATATTCCAGACTGCATAGTGGTAGTCAAAGCAAACAATACTTGTAAAAGTCCACCAAGCACATAGGTTCAAGAAAACACCCAGACTTATTTATAAATTAACAGCAATAATTCCTAGCAGCACCCAAAGCTGCTGGCCCAGAGAACATTCCAGAACAGAACACTATTGGATGGAAGACTGTTAAAATGTTCTTTCAAAGCGTCCCTCAACCACATAGCTCCACACTGGGCTCTTATAATAGTCTTTGTGTCTGGCCGCTCAAAATCAGCAGATTGTTACTCCCCATCTGCCCTCCACTCTGGCAACTGCTTTTCTGCTTTTGTCTCACACATACTATGCAGGACACAACAGGCAGCTATAAACACCAAAATGTTTCTTACTGAGATCCGATTTAGTGAATAAAAACCACCATCATCCCTTCAATCTGTCAAAAGCACATTCAGCAATCCTTCTGCACTTTCTGAGCTGATAGATGAATCTTTTCCTGGAACTGCCAAAATGGCCATGTACAACTTCATGAGCCAGGGGAGCAAGGAGTAGGCTACCTCCCACAGAATCACTATTGGCATTTCAATATTGCCAATGGCAAGGTGGGCTGGTACCAAAATATGGATATGACTACTGTCTATTGCCCCACTGCAATTTGAGTACCCCATTGCTGCAAATCCATCCACTATTGCCTGCACAGGAGGAGATGATTAATGTCCCTACACATTTGCATTACAGTAATAATAAATAACAATACTAATAATAATGCACCAGCAATCTTCTGGACTTTCATTTTTTACATCTCATTTGGAACTTGTATGCCTTTATAAGTGGGATTGGCTTCCAAATATAACAGCCAAATATAGAGAAAAATGTAAAATATTCAGAGTGATTGCATGAGTAACTCCTAGATTTTAAGAAGGTACAGGATGCTTACCAGAAAAAGGACATTTTTAAAGATAAGGGGAAATTACAAGTAGAAACAATAAAAAATAATACAGTCAGTTCAAGCTCTTATACAGTATACAGCAAACAAGGAGATCAAATTGGGTTTTTCTAATATCACAGGGTTGCTTTTTAATTTCTAAAATATTTAATTATTTTGCCTTGGCAACCTAAAACTGAGGAACAGATTACTGTTCCCACTGCATAAGGAAATAACTGACAACAATTAGTATTTATTCTTGTTGCTTTTGTAATAAAAATAGAATTCCATCACTTTCAAGGAAATGTAAAATATTAATAAGAATGTGATGAACTGAGTAAATGTGACGCCATAAGGAAATGATGGAGAACAGGTTGGAAATATAGTGCTTTTGGAATGTACTGCATTATCAAGCTTGTGACTGTGCATTTTGACAAGAGCAGCCCTCAGATTGATATAGTAGCCAAAGGGCACTCTTCCTACTGAGAAGCCGTTTGTTTCCATTTGGAAAAGGGAAGAAAAAAATGGATTCCAGCCTACAATCAATAGAGAAGCTTCTAGCTACTCAAGCCCTGTCTCATTCACAAGAGATCACTAATGAGTGGGAAAAAAAGCATGAGATTTGGACCAAAATGCAAAAATCACCACCTCCATATGCAACACAAAAAATGTTAAGCCTATTACAGAGCAAAAAGTGAGATTTTTATTGGCTGTGGACAAAAAGTTAATATTTATAATTGACAACACACAAAACAAAGTCTACTTTCTAGAGAGCATGATTATTTAGGAGAATAGAAATGAGTTATTGATCTATCTATAGGGGTATCTAAAGCATCAACAGTTCAAATCCAACTATACTAGTGGTGAATTTAAATGATTACCATAAAATGGCTGTTCAGTGCCAGTGTAAAATGAACCTGCTGATCACAGGCCATTTCCTAGTGAACAGGTGTCTACACCACAGAAGGCACCATTATAGCTGGCACTAATTAGCACAACTGTTGGCAGTCTCAGGAAAAAGGCTAAGGTCTGAATGATCATGTACAGATTATGAAAAATTCCCACTAATTAAAAAAAAATCTGGCGGGGTTTGTACCCGGGCCGTTGACTAAAGGGTGCTGGTGTTGCTAGCCAAATTTCTTGCACCAAAGGTATAGGATCCCAGAGTGCAGGATTCTGCTTTAATGCAAAAAGTGTTCCAACTGGGCTGAGCGCTCCTATTACCATTGACACAGGGCAAGAGGCTACCCTACTGCATAAGTAGTAGCTGTATAAATTAAAGCTGTGCAGTGACTACTGTTGTAAAATACAAGGTAATGGATCCCTGCATATCAAAGGGCAGGACTGAGGTCTTAGATTGTAATGATAATGTTTATGAATACTAGGGTGACTATATTTCCCTATGCTGAATATGGTACACCTGTAAAATTACTTGTATTCAAGCGAGTTCAACAGCAATCAAGCAGAACTATGCAGTACAAACATTCAAATTAACATCAAGTTGACTGAGCCCTGGTTAAAAAGAAATACTGTGTAATTGGATTCTTTTTATTTACCTTCTTATCCTTAAAACTAGGGTTCATATGGGGAGAGATGACACACACACACACACCCCTACCCCGCCCCCCCACCATTCCTGTACACCTCTTTCACATGGAGGGCTGACCAAGCAACCCAACCCTCCCTGCCCAGGGCTCTCCACCCTCCATGCCTGGCTGGGCCCCCAGGAGGGACCTGCGGGCTGTCGGGGGGGGGGGGGGCGGGTGGAGGGGAAATGACCTAGGCCATGTCTTTACAAAGCTCATCTCTTCTCTCCCCTCCCACCCACCCCCCATGTGGCTGGAAGCAGCTTGTCCCTTCCTGCCCGCACAGTGTCGAAAGGCAGCTAACACCTCCAGGCTGCTGCTGGACATCAACATAACCCAGCTGTCCCCAGCTACAGCACGGTCAGGAAGGGGTGAAGCCTTAAGGATGCATTGTGCACCAGGGCCCAGGGAATCTGACTGCAGGGGCTGCAGCGAACCCAGCCAGAGAGATGGCTCAGCAGAGGAGGGTGCTAGGGGATGGAGCAGCCCCGCGTTCCCTGGGGACAGGACCCGGGGCGGACGAAGAGGGTGCTAAGCCTCTGCCCTGGGGGTTGCTGTGGAGCCTGAAGATTCAGGGCATGAACTTGCTGGAAATTGCTTTCATAGATTCATAGATACTAAGGTCAGAAGGGACCATTATGATCATCTCGTCCGACCTCCTCCCCTCCCCCTGCCACTCCAGAGCTTAGATGAGGGGCAGAGAGACTTCCCTGTGCCAGCGCTGTGTGTGCCTTTGGTTCATGCAGGGCTCACCTCCTCCTGGCCAGTGCCCTGGGCCACAGAGTCTTCGGCTTTCCCAGGGCTCTGGCCCAGCCAGAGGCAGTGAGGGAAGGAAGGAGCCGGCCTAGCAAGCTGCTGGTGAGCTGAACGCTCTGACCAGGGGCTGGCTCTCAGCACAGCACTGGGAGTGGGACATGCCCCGCCAGGGGGATATGGAAGAGCTGCGGGGATGAAGAGGCAAAGCAGGGAGAAGATAGTGAGAGGGGGAGCTCATAAAGGGCCAATGGGTGGACAGCAGAGGCAACACATAACTGTCCACCGCCTGGCACCTATCCACACTCACCAGCCACAGCAGCTTGGAGTGCGCAGCTAGCACTGGCTGGAAACAGGACGGGGGCTGGGGCCCTGCTGGCTAAGAGCTGGCACACAGTGGGGGCTGCGCTGACAGACCAGCAGGGGGAGTGCCCGGCCCCACGCGCTGCATCTTCGCCATGCCACCAGCCTTACACACCCACCCCCATCGGCAGTCACTGCACACTCCCCTCGCTGCTGGTGGGCAGGCGGCTGACAAGCAGGGATCCGGCCAGCAGCAGGATACACCAGTAATGATGGGGCGGGGGAGACAGAAAATATGGGACAATTTGCCCATTTTAAAGAAAAAGTCAGGACACCAGCAGAAGGACCTAAATACGGAACTGTCTTTTTAAAAACGGGATGTTTGGTCACCCTAATCAATGCCACCATATCAACACAGGGAAACTTTGCAAACTATCAATTTAAGAAGAAAAGTAGATATTAGGTCATTGGATTTAATCCAGACCAGGTTAGTGGTGACTGAAAATCTGTATGACTGAGCTGACCAATGTTCTGGGGCCTGCGTAAACTGAGTTTGCTGATTTTCCAAATTGGAATCGGTGTCCAAGTCTCAAAAACCATCATCATTAGTAGTGCTAATTGCCACCATTTCTGGGAATCTCCACAGAGGCACTAAGGATTAAATGAGCATAGAAACCTAACTCTCACTCCTCATCACCTAGAGGTCTCCTCAGATCTGAACTGAGACATACACTGGTGGGACAGTTTCGGATGAAACCCGAGATAATTGTTGTCCCCACGATACTTGCTCAATCAATAAGCAGAAACTTTCAATATCTTGTGCCAGACCTTTGACACTTTTTTACCAGCATTATATTTAAAATGTAAAGAAAAAATTACAGATTAATCTGAATTGTCTCTGAATAGTAATTAAAGTTTTCCAGGCCGTGTCAGTAAAACTTTAGCTCACACCAGTTGCCTTCCTTCCCCACAAAGAGTCTTCCTAAGCTTTCAATTTCTTGGTTTCTGTCAGGCTGAGAAATAAACATGCTTTAAAAATCCTTTTTTTAAAAAAAAATTGACTTTGCTGACAGTCATCAATAAAATGGAAGTAACAGAAAGATGACAACGGTTTAAACTTTGAAATAACTTCCTAAGTGCACTTACTGCAGATACTGCACATATCTTCTCTGTGCTCTGCAGTCAAACTGGACAATGAAACGACCACCTGTTAACTGCTAACAATGTGTCATTACCAGTTCTCATGCCTTTTTAAAGCAATTTTGGCTCTAGCTGCCAATAATTCTGGCGACGATACTTGTGTGAACATTAAGGGCACAGAAAGCCAAAGGCAGAAAACTGACAATACAGTTTGTGCTTGGACTGCTAATAAGTAAGTGAATACTATGATTTTTCTAATTCTAAATAATTACTTAATCTCATGGGGGAAAAAAATCCAGATACATATTTTTAAGCAATGCAATCTACAGTATTTTAATATAAGCTTCAGTTTGGTGAGATTTCACACCAGATACTTTCAAATTTTTAAACTGTTTAAACAGCCTCTAACAAGAAAGAGGCCAATCACAACTCTCTAAGGTCTAAAAAAGAAATGTAGACTAAGTTTATGTCATTGGTGGTGATCAGTTTCTTCTGTTCTGTCTCTTAAATCATTGTTGAGTGAAATATAAGAATTATGATACCATGAAAACAAAAAAGGTCAGCAAATGGTGAGACAGTTGTAAGGCACTTTGCCATTAACTCTAGTTGAAACAGAATCAGGCCCTTAGACTGTTTCACGGCTTGTTGAGCCTTTTTTAAAATGTGTAGCAAAGAATACAATGTAATAATATAATAAAAGATATATAAGAACATTCTTACATGCTACAATCAAAGCTGCTTTACACTCTATTAAAAAGAGAAAAACAAATCTATTCAACTGGACAAGCTACAGAAACCAAATATGGCTATAGGTTTCAAAATGAGGGAGTTAACTGAATTTACTTTTGTATATACATATGTAATTCTCACTGTTGTTACCTATATTTACACCCATTTATCAAGGAGAATAAATCACCCATCCATCTAGCTGTGGTATTTCTAAGGCTTGTATCACCTTAACATTTAATACCCCGATCCTGCAGAGAGTTATGCACAGGCAAATTCCTGTGCCTGCACAGAGCTCCACCACTTGTGTGAATTTCAAGGCACATGGGAAACTGAGTTTATCCTAGAATCAGTACATGTATCTCATATAGAAAAAGGGAAACAATTCTAGTTTTGAGGGTGTGTATGGCATCAGGAACCCATGAAAAAGCTCTGTGCCTTTAGTCCTCACAAAATCATCAACATCTCAATACAATTTCAGAAAGAAAGATTATCTGGAGCAGAATAAATCAACACTGATTTCAGAGAATTTTTCCTTATAATCATCCAGGCAAATAAAGTAAAACTTCAGACTTTTGGAATTTAGTTTTTTTCATAAAATTATAGTAATGTTTCTAGTTGTCTGAAGCAAAGGATCTGCCTTTTCCGGTACACAACTGAAGTGCACAAACTTCTATCAGATAAAATTCCTCTATCAAAATTAGTTATTTTCCTGAAATAGAAATAAAGTCATTGTAATAGAATGTTAGGATAGGATCCATGTCTCTTACTTTTAAAATAAACACCTTGGATATATGTCTTTGCTTCATGTGAAATTTATTTAGGTTAGAAGACAATGTCCCCCCAACTCAGATACCTGCAGATAAAAACTGTCCTTTGCTTAGACGTAAGTTATTTACCCAACAAGGGCAAAAATAGGCCCTAATATTAAGTTCCTAGTTTCATTACATTTTATACATAAAACAAATTATCTTATACAAACCGTTATTTAGTTTAAAAAACTTACTTAGAGATCTTCTGTGTTCAGACTTTGGTTCTTTGGACTCTGTACTTAAGCTGTTCAGTAATTCACTGCTAGAGGATCTTTGAAGTTTGAACTCCAGATTTCTTGGTGTACAACTCTGTTCTTTTGGCTGGAAATAATGATTTTTTTAAAATATTATATGGAACAATTAAGTACAAAATTACAGAACATTCATAGAATCAGAAACGGATAGACACTTATACCAGATGATATAATGAATATTTAAGTTAAGGAAAGTGTAATACAAAACCTGTTCACCATAAGACTGCTGTTTTATAACCCTTACAGTTGGTTTTAATTTCTCAGATAAATTTCAGATGCTAAATTGGAAAACAAAAGGCCTAATTTTTTATGTTGGTGACTGAAATGATTTCCCCACTGCATGTGTTTCCAAAGGGTGTTTCTGAATTATTGCAAAGAGGAAGTTTGTTTAAAATAGTCTGGCTTCCTATCTTGGAAATTACAGTAACTGTTGAGTTTCAAGTACCACTAATGTGGGATTGGATTCAGTTTGAATGCATTTTGGAGGTGGAGAGAAGGAGAGGACTCAATGATCCCCTCTTGTCCTACTTCACCCATATAGAAAGCAACCAGAACGGGACTGGTCTCTTACAACAAGAGGGGCGGTGCTATTGTAGCTGATAATACTCAACACCCCAAAAGGGATATGACCAGGCAAAATGGAGATGTAATCACTCTGGTGCCCACAAGCTCAGATGAATTTTTAAAGAGAAATGCACGTTGCACCTTTTCATAGTTATAGTGGGGGGCATGGATCAGTGTTCACGTTGCCCTCGCCGTTGGTACCCGGCCCAAACCAGGGAAGCTAATGATCTAACCAGCAGACCAAATTTGGTGATGAATCCTGGTCATGTGGTACCTCGGGCACATTGCACATACACTGAGAAGACAGTGATAGCAGTTGCTGCATCTTTGTATAATCCTCAGTCCACGCTGACTTGATAACATGCACATGCCACTGTCCTGCATGGACAACATGGGGCAGACACTCATCTGGTATAAACTGTCATATTTCCACTGATGATGATAATTTACATCAGCTGAGCAGCTACCTTTATGTATTTCTTTGTACTGCCCACCAAAGAGACTCAGCCCCTTAAAGCCAGGATTTCACCCTTAGAGGCATGTTAAAAAAAATCCCAGCAACTGAATTTATGGGAGCTTAACTGAACAACATAAGCAAGAAAGAGCTTCCACAGAAACTCCACCCAAAACACTCCAATAGTATATCAAGTGACAGTACATTTGACCAATAAAATACAATGTATGAAGACATACATCCTCATATCAAACTTCCCTTGGCTGATTATAGCTTGCAGGTATTACATTGTTTATAGCTCTTTAAAGAAGCTGTAGCCATGTACAAATTAACCCTTTTGGATGTGTCACATAGACCATGTTCACATAGACCAGTTTCAGGTAACATCAACTCAGTTTCAGCAAAATCCCCTGGAAAATTCAGCAAACAAAGATAACTTTTCTTACTACATTTTGCAGTATTCAAGAGGGGTCAATGTCCTATAAAAAGAAATCTGCTCTTGGATCAGGCATAGATAGAAAAAAGGGATTTGGAATTTATACTGAGTATAGCAAAAAGAAAAAAAGAAAAAACTATGGCTGAATTGGGTTGGGTAATTAAAAATGGTTTTCAGAAAATACAGCCCTGCTTATTTCTAGAAGAAAAACCCCAGCCTTCCTGGGAGAATAACAGCAATCAGTTACAAAGGAATATTATTTGCTAGTGCTATTCTTGTGAATAAGTAATATGAAAATGCATAAAAGGCTCAAATGTATTAAGAGTTCTATTGAAGATTATATACTGTAGGCTGCATAAACAGAAAATGTAAAAATTCATTAGTTATTAAGCGCTTGTGTGCTTTTACAACCCACAGTAAACCAATGCCCTTGTTATTCCAGAGAAATAAATGCAGCATTCTGTTTTAAGACAGGAATCAAATGACTTTTTAGTTCAACAACCTTGTTTATCTGACTTTTTTTCTTTACAAGATATACATACATACATATTTATATATCCTTCAAATAAAGGAAAGTCTCTCTAGCTAGCTAGCTTTCTGCCTGTCTAAAACCTGTATAGATGCCTAAGCAAATGAAGTTTAAATTACTACATCTTAATTAATAAAGGTAACAGCCAAAACAAATACATACCAATCTGTCAATTGCATTTTTGATAGCGTGGAACCAATCCAATATGATGAAGTCAATATCTGACTGAAGGAGGAACTCATTTCCTGATATTGTTGTGATCTGGTTGCAGGAAGGGGGGAAGAAATGACAGGTAAGCAAACCAGGCAAGATAGATCATTTTATTTTATTTTATTTTAGGTAATATATATTCTCTCACACACTGAAATGCTTTCTTTTTGAGCCAGTAATTATCTCTTAGAGAACTGGGAGTTACCAAGCAGTTTTGAACCTCTCTTTGAAAACTGTTAGTCTATGTCACAACAAATGACTTATTGTCTCAGTAATATAACTATTAAATACAAAGAATACTAAAATAATGTTAATGTGACACAAGCTAAGAAAAGCCAGGGAATTCAAAGTTAAGACAGACGGTTCAAATTTAAGTTAAGGCTCTCTGGAAAAAAATGCACATGCGTGTGTTAGAATTAATTGTGAATTTCCTATCATTTTAGACTTCTGTTTCAACTCTGCTAGCATTTTTTTTATATTTGATTTCTCTATATTGAAGATTATAAATATATTTACCTAAGACCCCAGCATGCCTCTTTCTGAACACTTCAGTCAAAGTAACATTAATGTTATTTCTTTTTATAAAAAAACATACAGATATATCTACAGCAAAGTAATTAGGAGCCCATTTACCAAGAAAAATAGTTTATTTGAATACAAGTCAATTTACATTTTTGACCCCCCACACTGGGAATATTTACCAAAAGAATATTAATTCCCCTGACATGCAGCTCTACAGTCTAATGTAGCTGGTAATATTTGATGCAAATATGCAGACATTATCTTTCTCTCAGTCTGAACTTTTTCTGAAGTGTTATAGGAATTATTCATATTTTGAGAAAGAGACACAGATAATGCCCATGTCATCACATAGAGAGACTGTGCATGAAAGATTCAGAGTATAGGGGATGTACAAGTGGTCTATAAATTTGGCCATTCATTCAGACATGCTCCAAACTTTAAAACTGGGGACCAAATCCTGAGGCTCTTACTTAGGTCTTTCACAAGCAAGAATCTCACTGAAATTTTTGTCCAAGTAAGGAATGAGGAAAAATGTAATAAGGTTGGCAAGATTTGGACTTGGATGTTCATTTAAACAGAGAGACATGATATGGTGTGGTGTTACTGTCTAGTCTCACTACACCTGGAGTTCATTTTAAGGCATCAAGGTGCAAAGGCCAAGTGTCATTATCACCTAAGCTGCAATGCTATTAATTTGACCACACCCTGGAGTGCTTAATTGCTAGTCAAACCTTCATCGTGGAGTGATATCCACAAGCACAGACCCTTATGACCACATGAGTCCCACTGATATCAGCACACATCATTTCCCCATCTCCTCTTCCCTGCCATGACACCAGAAAAGGTGGCAAAAGGCAATGCGGCCCAAGGCTTTACCAACTGTTCTGTGACTCTCTCTGTTTTGAGGAAACCTCTCTAAAAGGTGGTTCCAGAATCAGCAGCAGCTAAGGAGACTCCTGGCAGCACAGCTCCATGAAGCCATCCTGTCAGAGAGCTAGGGAAGGTGGGGCAAAAGGTCCAGGACCTAGTTTCAAGTCACAGGGCTTCTGTGCAGATATACATCTGCAGACTCCTGCAGATCCACTGGGATTCCTGGGCACTGGAAGTGGACATGCTGCCTATTCCATCATGAGCAGGAAGGAGATGACAGACTTTCAGAATGATTGGGGAAAATTCAGAGCCCCTTCCAGAAAGGAGCCGATCAGCCCATAGCATAATCCCTAGCATAATCACTATCATGTAGATCTCAAATTCACTGATTCCCAACACCAGTGTTGTTATCCTGCTTGTGAACTAAAAAGGTAAGATCCCCCTCTCTTTTTTTTAGCAACAGTACAAATTCAAAATCCAATTTAAAGTAACCAGATCTCTGATTATTTCTCTGGTTTATACTGAAAGCTTTTGGGTTATAAATGTATTACATAACATCACAATTTATTAACATACACATGCAGAAATTAATTCAACCAAACACAGAAGACAATCCAATCTAATACATCTCTTTCAGTATAAACAAATAATTATTACAATTATAAAAAGGAATAACATTTTCAAAGTAAGAGCAACATACATTATTAGATTTATTGTATTTTGAAGGTTTAAGAAGGACACAACATAGTTCAGTCTTCCGTTCAGTAAATTCAGGCTTTATTAAAATACACGTATTTCAACATTGCAACAACATTGTACCGTATGATATGAAAAAGAGACACTTCATTGCTAACAAGACTAAAACAAAATACATTTTGAAAGTTTCTGTGTCTGAACGTGTTATTGTAATAATCATATATAAATGGTGATTTATGAATAAATCAGTAAAATAGATCACAGAATTGTAGGAAGATAATTCATTCAAAATATACTTTCTGTAAGATATAGTTCAAGTCCGTTTCTCTCTTTCTTCATACTAATCTTCACAGTAACTAGGCAATTTCAAGAAGACTGCTACTGCTCTCTACAGTTTAAATGCATCCACTTCTTAATTACAGTCAGTAATTGACTTTGTTCTGCTCCATTCCAGTCATTCACAGGAAAGCAGTTCCAAAGGCTTTGGCTGGTAAATCCCATTTAATGTGTAGGTTTCCCATCCCACTTTTATATATTACCTCTTTAGGATTTCTGATAAATGGTTCTTGGAATGGATTGCTAAACCATACTTGCACTTTGAACAATCAAATTTCCAACACCCTTGGGAAAAGACATCAGTAAAGAATTCTAGCTTTGACTAAACCTTGTGATTGAACAATTTATGATCACTGCCCTAAATGCTGTATAACTAACAAGTGTAAATGGTTCAGTATTAAGGCGTGCTAACACGCCATCTCTTTATCAGGCATAGCTGAAATAAACATAGGGACTAGACAAAAATGAAACACAACTCTGCAAAAGTATGAAGAGCTCTAGCTAGAGCTGCCAGTCTCCATTTTGCCTATTACTCCTCTTATTTAAATATCTCCTGAAATCCTTTCTCTCTGCGTATCATGTTTTCAAGGCATGTATTCTGGCAACTGTGTGTTGATGTACCTTTAACAAATTGCTGATATTGTCAAAACATACTAGACACCTAAAAGGAATAAATAACTTGTATAGCGCTCTGTTATTTGGGGAGGGAGTGTCATCCAGTGGTTAGAACAGATGACTAGGAATCAGGACTACTGGGTTCTCTTTCTGGCTCTGTCATTGACTTGCTATGAAGACAGTATCCCATAGACCACCTTCCCTTCCACTGGTCATTGAGTAACATTCTTTTGGGCAACTGCAACAATTGCTTATGGGGAAAATATTTTTAACTATCTTTAGTGCAATTTTGGAGATGGAATCAAGGGGGAGAAGCCAGCATGACATTATTAGCCAGCTTTCCACAGGCCATTGGTGGCCTGGACCTCAGTTTGGTAACCATTGTACTAGTTCAAGAGAGCCACAAGGGCATTTTTACATGACCTCCAAGATATTGTTTGAAATATCTGTATTTCTATTTGCATACACATTTCTATACGCACATTGCTTTACTTCCTATGTTTGCTTTAGCCACATTTAATAAGGTAGAAGCAATTTTAAAGATGCTATTGACATACAATATATATAAGAGCCTTGGAAACTCCAGGGAGGTTAGGAGAGAAATTCATATGAGAGAACAAAAAGACAAAACAAACTTATAAGTGCACTTATATCAAAGTGCACATGTTCATCTCTTACATATTTAAGTCCTGTTTTTAGTGATAGGCTAATTTCAGACAGTCTAGAGCAAACCTTGATACAGGGCACCTAGCAGTGAAGTGAAAAGTCCACTGGGGGTGAATGGTGGGAAGAAGTGGCAGCAAAAGATGGACCAACCTCTCCTCTGAAACTGGAGGGGCTTGAAAGAGAAGCCCAGAAATCAATGTGATAGTTGGTGATAAGACCAGGGCCCATGGGGAATGTGGCCATTCAATGAGTCCTTGCTGCAGCTATTACCATTTCTCTGGAGCTCTCAGTAGAACACAGTTCTGTCCCCCATCAAGGGAAGGTAATTTGGCCTTATATAGCACTTTCATTTCTGAAGATCTCAAAGCACTTTACAGACATGAATGAATTAAGCCTGACACCAATCCTGAAAGACAGGTAATATTAATCCCACTGTACAGATTGTGAAATGGAGGCACAGCAATGTTAAGTGACTTCCCCAAATTCATAGCCAAGAAAAAAACCTAAGTCCAGAACCCAGACCTGTGCTTAAGTCACAAAAACATCCTTCCAGTCACAATAAACACAAGATATGAGATCATTGCCGGAAATATACCATATATCTGAAAGCTTTTAAAAAGGAAACAATAGCAAAGAATCACGAACTAGTATTACAGAGCTTATCAGTTGAATTCTGAGTAGCCCATCTGTGCTTTATGAACATCTGCATCAGAATGGGGAGGAGACAGAGCATAGGCTGGGACATGGAATCACCCTACAGCAATTACTTCAGTCTGAGGTTGCAACACTCCCTTATGACCCAGTACACTCTTAATGTAGGGGGATGACAAAAAGATGAACCCAGTGCAGAACTATAGTTCCTTGCACGTTCACTCCTTAAAGTGTCTTGAGTGCTGGGATGCAGGCAGCCTATGTAGAACCATGCCTGTTGACATTCCAGGGTCTGAAACCCATCATGGGCTCCAGGGAGCCTATAAATGCAATAAGAAAAGGAGTACTTGTGGCACCTTAGAGACTAACCAATTTATTTGAGCATGAGCTTTCGTGAGCTACAGCTCACTTCATCGGATGCATACTGTGGAAACTGCAGAAGACATTATATGCACAGAGACCATGAAACAATACCTCCTCCCACCCCACTCTCCTGCTGGTAATAGCTTATCTAAAGTGATCATCAAGTTGGGCCATTTCCAGCACAAATCCAGGTTTTCTCACCCTCCGCCCCCCCCCACACAAACTCACTCTCCTGCTGGTAATAGCCCATCCAAAGTGACCACTCTCTTCACAATGTGTATGATAATCAAGGTGGGCCATTTCCTGCACAAATCCAGGTTCGAGGGAGATAGCTGCTCCCCAACCACCTCCACAGCACCATTTCTTTCCTAAGCATGGTGACTGGCTGGGCTGGGGAATAAGGTGGCCCTATGTGGGGCAGAGGAACTCCATGCGTGGCCCTCCAAAATGTCTGAGGAAAATAAACAGCATGGGGCTTTGTTATCCTTTCGGTGCCCCCTCTCCATGAGAGGGATCAGGACGGCTAGCAATGACTGAAGGGCAGCCTTGGGAACATGGTACAATAGACACACATTTCCAGAGTTCAAGGGTTGGGGAGCATGTGAATTGGGTCAGTACTGTTTCAGAGAATCAGGGTCTCCTACCACCTATCTCACAGGGGAGTAAACCCTGTGCCCTATGAAATGATGTGGGTGAATCTCTGCAAGAGGAACATCACCGAAATTCTAAACATAAAGGTGTCCACTAATTCACAATTAAAATACTTTCTGTTCACTAAGGGGGAAATGCTGGGTGCATAGGTACCAGATGACATCCAGTGAACAAGACTGTTACATTGCATTTATAGGTTTCAGAGTAACAGCAGTGTTAGTCTGTATTCGCAAAAAGAAAAGGAGTACTTGTGGCACCTTAGAGACTAACCAATTTATTTGAGCATGAGCTTTCGTGAGCTACAGCTCACTTCATCGGATGCATACTGTGGAAACTGCAGAAGACTCTCTCACCTTTTCATGTTGGGGAGCGGCTATCTCCATGCACAGATCTGGGGGTTATGATTTTCTCCTCATAATAATTATACAGCAATGCACTGCCCCCCCCCCCCCACCCTATTGACACATGCCTGGGCCTGCAAATGCCTGAATTTCACCCAGAAACAAAAGGTTAAGAAATTAGGTTTTTCCCCCTTTTCTTTACATTTATCATTAGAATATAGCATAATTTTGGTACAGAATACAGCAGATATTCATGGGTTTATCCACACCCTAAGTGAGCAGAAGTAGAATTTAATTAAAATAAAGTTTGGAGATATTTGGCACTTCTTAGTGGTTTAATTAATTTGGTATGAATTGTATTTGAATTGAATTAAACAGAAACAGAGATCTGTAGTTTTTTTTAAAACACCTCAAAAGTGTATTTCATTGCTAGAAATTGATCTAAATTATTTTCTCTTTGATAATCAAGTCTCTTGCCATGTTTGTGCTGAATGAGTAAGCAGTAAAAAGAAGACTATATAAAATACTTATTTGTGCTCTACTATAATGACGTAAATATGCAACAATGAACAAAATGAACAAAAGCAAAGAAAAAATCAGTATTCTACTGCATTTTATTCACCTTGCATCACATACCCATGCTATGATATCGCCTATCAAGCTAACATTGTCATGGTTATGCTAATAGTTAAATTACTTAGTGGACTGAAAGGTGTTTATGACCACTACGGAAATTACATTATCAGACAGATTGTCTGTCTCAAATTACAGTCTGGCTTAACTAACCTCTAATAGTCCTTCTGACATGTCAAGCAAAGTTAATATAAAAATGAGGGTGAAATATCAATTCGAAGAAAAAGGTCTTCTATCAGCTCTCCGAAAAAATGTTTCTTGTTAAAACGTTTTGTGAGAAAGTATTTGTCTTGTGTTCCCAATGTTGCTAGATGTTAAGTAAATATATGCTGATTGCAAAAAAGTTGCTTTGGCAACTTTTTTATTAAAATGCATTTGTAACCCCCATCTGTCATGAAAGTTTTGAAAAGTTTGTTTACTTTGGATAGCCGCCTTATCCAAGGTTACCCCAGCAAACAATGATGGCAGTCTTCAGAAGTTGTGTGAGGAACAAGCCACTGGGGATCCATTTTTGTTTTAATTGGCACACACAAACACTTTTCTGGTCTGTCAAAAAGATCAAACTAATATGCATGGAGGGTGTTATATTCTCAGCTTTTGGGAGTAGTAAAGCTCCCTTTATTTAAGTAATTTAAATGATAGACTGCAAAAACTTTGCAAGTCAAAAACATGTTTTATACTTTCTTTGGGAATATTTGTTTTGAGCAACAGCAAATGTTCTACATATCTAACAATGTTGAACCTTATGTTATAATTACCCTGATTCTTTTGACGCTTCAAATAATTGTTACTAAATCCAAACATTGCTAAATAAAAGAGGCAACAAATAACTCCTGCATTTTTACAACTTCCCCAGTGTTAACAATTGCGAGCCCATTTTATTCCAGAAGTTATGGGATATGTTTTCAGTGTGTTTAGGTCTGATTGATTTGCATGTACATTTGGTGAAAACCTCAGTAGTGCCATCAGATCAAAACAAGCTGCTCAAGTAAGTAATTTGTTATTTTACACAAATGTTTGGGCTACAAGAAAGAGTGGTTTTCAAGTGGATACAAAATTCTGCTGGTTTGAGGTCAAACTTACAAGGAAGAGTGCTTTCTTAATTGACATTGAGATGTCTCTTTGATACCCCCAAACAATTTTGCCCTCAGAGTTCTTAGAACAGACACTTCTTCAGCATAATAAAATCCTCTGTACTCAAAGTTTGGATTGTTCAAAAGAGAAGATGTGTCTCTGGGTCTAATTCTTTCCTCTTTCACTTACCCTTTACCAGTTAATTGCACCAGTTACTCTTGAATAACACCAGCGTTAGTGAGGAGAGAATCCAGTCCTCTATATGCATTATAGGGCAGATTCTTTCCCTTCTTCCTGGGCTATGAAGGATCCCTGAGGCAGTAGAATGGATCTGATTCCAATTCCAAGGCAGATAGATGGTATTTGGGAAGCTCCGGAAGGGGAAACAGACCTTCTGACCAGCAGCAGCACAGATAGAAAGGCAGGGAAGAAATGGGCTGGAGCTGGTAGAGCCTATGCTCCGCAAATAAGTCAGCTATTGTCCCCTGTCACAAGAATAGACAGAGATGAGAAGGCTCTCCTAGCCTGTCTTAGAGGGTTAACATGCAGAGAACTGTAGGTATAGAGGACTCGTCCCCCTTAGCTTGTGCAGAACACCTTAATGCCAAGCCTGGCTACTGAGATTGGGAGCTGAGATAGAGGTTAGTAAAGCCAGACTGTAATTTGAGATAGACAATCTGCCCATTGCCTATCAAATTGAATAAAGTTGAATTTTCACCATTATAATTTAAGTTATGATTATTTCTAGTCACCTTTTTTTCAACTCACAAGCAACAGTTTCCATGATAGTCTTCAATTAAAAAATATTATTGCTCTTCTGGTTGAAGAAGTAACTGATGAAGGATTATAAATAATGCCCAAAGTTACAAGCTGAGAGCACTTTTATCCAATCAATGCCACATTTTACTCCCATAGGGCACAAATGATTAACTCCAGAAATCCTGTTCAGTCTACGTCTGGCTAGTCTTTTTGTCAGCAAAATATTACTGGCCAGCTTGGATGTCAGTATTGTCAAACTATTTTTAATGACATGATCATGTCTTGGCCTTTGAAATTGTGTTTTTCCACTGACAAGTATAATACGTTTTCTCTCTCTCTCTCTTCTCCCCTTCCCTCAGGGAAGAATGGAAATGTACAATGAACACAGAAACAGACCATGCTGGATGTCATGACACTGAACCCTGCCGTTCACCACTAAGACCCAGCATCAAGCACCAGTGTTGCACTCCCCAAAAGAGCTGGTTAATGTATGTTAGGATTGAGCACCTTCAGCTGAGCCTGAAGACTAGCCAGGCCAGCCTGTTGGCTCCCTGTTCCACTTCCTGTCCCCCTCAGCCTGGTTCTAACCATTGAGCTAGGTTGCTGGTGCTTGCCCCTGACAGTGGAACCGATGAAACGCTTCTGGCTTCCCCAGCTACAAATGATGTAATGGGAGCGGGGCACATTAGACTTCTGTCGGTCATTCAGGCAAGGGAGCTGGGGATGGCCGCCATCAAGGCATAACGGTTTTAAAACAGAAAGCATTAGGAAGGTAAGAAGGGGGAGAGGGAGACAAAGGCAAGGGAAGTAGGAAGGAAGATAGACAGAACACATGATTGAAGATGGAGAAGCAAGAGAGATAATCAAGACACAATTTAACAATACTCTCTGACTAAATGGGGAAACAGGGGCAAAGAAAATTGTGCATATTGTTCAAAGATTTAAGACAGAGTAATATAACACAATCTTCTCCAGGATACTTTTTCCCTTGCGGCAATATTTTCCTGCTATTGCCTTCACAATCTGTATCTATATATTACACATACATACACGTATTGGCAGTGGTTTCTTTGCGGAACCCCATCTTTCTTAGATTTACCAGCGGGACAAGATATTGTGATTAATAGTCCTGCTGTCCAATTTTATATGCACGTTATCACACATTATGATATATGTGCATGAAACGCAACATGATAAGTCACTGTACCAAACAACATCAAAAGGATGATGTGTGCTACGTTTTCAGTACAATCGGTCTAAAGGATATACATGTTTGTTTATTTGTTTTAAATACTGCATGCGTGTACATTTTGTTTTGTTGACACTGTAGATTTATTCAACAGTAGCAGAGAATATTTACAACTACATTACTTGAAGGCAAAAGCAGGTACTGCTGTGGGTATTTCATTTACTCACACACGTCTCCTATTAATAAGTGCTGAGATTACACAACAGGAAAAAGAGACATTGCTATAAGTATCTTTATACTTATAGTAACGTATTTGGCCATGATTATAAGTGTTTATAAAACATTCGAGAATCGTTCCTTGTCTACTTATACTAATGAGAACACCTGTTAACTTTAGAGCTGCACAGACTTATTTGCATTGAATTCAGGTTTTTGCACACTATACATTGCTTTTGAAACAATTAAATGTTTACAGAGAAATATAGCTAAAAGAGGAACAGCAGCTTGAATGCCCTCCAGCCCAAATCAGTGCTAATCCAGGTTTGAGTGAAAAACAGAAATCTGCTGAATTATAATAGTGATGCTAATTCTGTTAGCAGTGAACAAAGGTGTACCTGAAAAGTATGGAACGCAGATGTATATTTCTTATTTGTGGGGAGAAGTACCCACTGCTGAGAGAAGTAGTTCATAAGGATGAAATAGTGGTACTGAATATATATTTTTCTCATTCTTATTTTTGCTGCCTCCTTTGCATGAAGTGTTTTTCTTCTTTTTCTCTAATGATATTCCTTCCACATAATGGAAATGCAGCATGTGTAGTCAGTCCTCTAAAAGAGTTGTTCACACTACTTTATTCATTTGTCATTAGACAATGCAATAGAAAAATGCAAGAATCCTTCTAAAGCTAGAGACCCAAACACCATTCTCTGCTATGGAACTTTTCTCATCTGGCCGAGGGCAAGGGAGGCAAAAGGTCTCTTCCCTCAAACCAGGTCTGCTGAATGATAGTGTAACATTGTGCCAGGATAGCTGGCTTTTGAGATTCTATTTAACAATGATACGAAACATCAAAGCTGGTCCATGATAGGAACATGTATCGTGCCAGCTGTGTCAAATTCTTAATCTTAGCTGGCAGGAATGTAAATCTATGATGGTTATCTTTACTTTTCTTGCACAGAGCAACTGGAAAACATACACACAAAATCTGTGCTTTCATCTTCATCTCTCCATCCTCATCAGCACAAAAATACTGGAAAAATAGGAAAAGTTACAGCTTACTATAAATTGTGTGAAATAAGGCTGTTTCATTCATTCATTTAGGAAAATGTTTCCTGTAAACTAGTATTTTCTTTCCATTATCTGCAAAATATATTCATTAAAATCTTTTTACTTAGTTATTTAACATTTTAAATTTAAAATGATGTTGTTGATATTTACTAAGAATGTAATTATATTGTTAGGATCTAAATGAGCTATGTAGTTTAAAAATTAACTATTTTGTTAGACAGTACTTACACAAGTATTTATATTTATACAGCAACTAGTAGGTATGCACAGATATCCATGCTACACTTCATAAAGACCAAAGACACACTAAATGAGGGGACACAATCCTGGAACAATTATTCAATCCTAAGGATCTGGAATCAATTTTACTTTATAAGAAATTCAGAATCACTGAATAATCTGGAGCATGGGTTTCTTTTAAAGAGCACCAGCTGCCATTCAGTATGTAAATTTGCTAGTCTCGGGATCCACAGAATGGACTTTTGCATCTCAAAATCCCAGGACAGGTGATGTTGCAATCCCTAGATTTAAAGTTTGGAAACAATTAGAGGATCATAGGATTCTACTTTTTCTCAACTCTGGAACTGCATTGACAGCTGTGGACAAGCATTGGCCCATAAATACACATGGAATTCTAAACAGTATTGTAGCAATGCCATAAATAAATAGCCCAAAATATTATTTCACAATATCAGACAATCAAAATTTCTGTCATTTGAAAATAGCTGTCTCCAGGTAGCTCTTATAGGGAAAGGCAGAAAATAACATGTAATTCATTATAAATGCACTAATGCTGAAATTCTCCCTTTACAAAACTTCAGCAATCTTTATAGGGGTTGTGAGAAATTAATTTCAATACCTTCTACCAGCCATAAACCACCCACAAACCTGCACTGCAGGCCCTCCTCCTCAACATCTTCCACTGTACTGCAAATTATAACAGGGTTTTGGGCTACTGGATCTAATAAATGTAGATTCAGTGATCCAGACCTTGACTTACCCTCCCTATGCCTCAGCCTATTCAGAGCCAGAATGGAGAGACCATCTATAGAGATTCCTTTCATGGAAGCATAATCTGTATCTGTCAGTGCAGCATCACTTTGATGTTTTGTGCAAGGCCTCCAAGCCTCCAGTGAATTTCATCCTAAAAGTGCGGCTTCTAAAACTCCTGACATATCTGTGGGGCCACCAAGTTCCCTGGTGAGTCAGGATTTATTGAGTAAATTAATCTCACCTCAAGTTGGTTAAGGGACATATTGAGAAATCACCCTCACAACTTTCTTAAAACATGTCATGATATTATTTGCTTTATGGACAATAATAGAGATGTAGAACAGACCAACCTGTCACAAAAGATTATTGAAAAAAAAAATGATACAGGCTCTGAAAGTATTAACTCTAACCAGAACTCAAACTACTTTCCTGCCCACCCCCAATACAAGGAAAAATACAGAACATTGTGTTGGACAAGTAGAAACATTGATTAAAGTTGAAAGTCTGAAAATGGAGAATTTTAAATGAACCAGGCAGACTATTCTCTTAAACTGTAGCCAGTCCAGTTGAAGAAAGAACACATCGGAAACCACCATTAAACAAGACATGACTATTGTCTTTTAGTGACTTCTCTCAAGGTGATGAGAATGGACTCAGACATGAATTATTATCATTTGTACTGTGGTAGCACCTAGAAGGCCCACTCAGCACTGGAGTCCCATTATGCTAGGCACTGCACACACACACACACAGAGTGAAGAAAGGGCTCCTGTCTCAAAGAGCTCGCTATTTGAATATAAGAGAAAAGATAACTGCTGGGTACCATAAACAGATGAGGGGAGCACACAGTAACAGTGATATGGTTATGATTAGCATAAGGCGCAATCATAGGATGGAGGTTAATGGAAATTTTCCCACAGTTCCCAACCAAAATGAAATCCAAGATATTTCAGTGGGTTGAAATTTATCAACTCATTCTCAGTGACACTGTTGTCTGCGTCAAGTGAGAAATTATAATAATTTTTGGTTTCAGATGGAGCTAAAAATTAGAATGCAGGAACATAACTAGAGTGATATTTGTTGTGAAAAACTACTACTTATGGGCCAAATTGTGAAACCCTTACTAAGATTAGTGAGCAAGTACTCACACATATAGTGCTGCTGAAATCAATGATACTACATGGGTAAGTAACTGCTCACCAGCATGAATAAGTGACTCACAAAAAGGCCCTATAAGACAATGTCTAAATACAAGATTAACAGTTTGGGCTGATTTATTAGTTCTTTATATGAAAATTAAAAGGATATAATAAGAAAAAGACAACTCTAAAGTGCTGCACGGAGAAGACACTATTTAGATAGCTACCCTTAACATGTACTAGGGTATTCCTAACGCCAAACGTAACACTTTCCAAGGATGAAAGGAATTATTTAAAACATAAAAATAAAACTTGTGTCTAGAGTTGCCAAACCCTCCAGGATTGTCCTGGAGTCTCCAGGAATTAAAAGATTAATCTTTAATTAAAGATTATGTCATGTGATGAAACCTCCAGGAATATGTCCAACCAGAATTGGCAACCCTACTAGCGTCTGAAATTTTGAAATACTAGAGTTTCCTTACAAAACACTGTCAGTCAAGTTTCAGACTCTCACACCATTCACAGTAACTGGATAATCTGCAGGGTTCTGCCACAATGTGATATAGCGTGCAAAAAAATTGAAAAACTCTGGTTCCCAGAAATGAAACCACATCTCCTAGATTTAAACAGAGAATAATCGCAAAATATTTGGCCATCAACACTCATGACTGAGGTTGGATAATCAATAACTTTTGTGGCTGAATTACTGACGAATAAGTAATTTCCTGCTATTTGTGAGTAGAATTAGGAAGTGGTTGCTTAGATTTGGCAGGCTCTCCCTCTTTTCTAAATATGATGTGTCTTAAAGCTTAGTATTCTTTGTATATTTCTAAAGGAAGACTTGGGATGAGGCAGTGTTTCCAAATGCAGTTTTGGGGTGGCATTTCCTGCAATCACTTAAGAGACAAAACATGAGAATCTAAAATTAAAAAAAAAAAAGCTAAATTATCAGCCATGGAAATCGCAAGCTATTTAGTTCATTAACCATGAGATTTTAGTTGGATTTTATAGCTCCATGACAATCACTCCGCTTTCTGTCATTAGCAAATATACAGTACACACAATGGGAGAACAAATAAAGCATATGAAAACTGTTATGGCTTCTTCTTCCAATGATATCACAATGCATATTTATTCAAGTACAATTTAGGTGACTGGAGACCCAGTCTTATCCCACAAAACAAACTACAAAGATAGAATGTCCATTACCAGAGCACTATTTTATGGACCCCTGACTCTAAGATCCCCTCTCATTCCTATCACACTATTACAGATATCATATAGTAGTGAGTGACACTTGACAGCAACATCAGGTCAGACATATATTTTAAACCTTAAAAACTGCCAAACAAAACAAAAACTCTTAAGAAAATTGGAATTTTTGAGCTTACTTGCTAAGGTTTTATGTTACACCACATTACAATCCCACCCATGCCGTAAATCCTGAATTTTTGTTTCCTTACCACTAAAATAATTAGGTATGTTAACGGATTCTTGAGGCTGATAAGTTAAATTGAGAAGTTACTTCCTGTTGATGTGGGATACTTGCTTATAGGACAAGAGCTGGAATGGCTGATTCTCTCCCTTTAATCATGCTGATGATTGGAGATGTGCTCAAGACTGGAGATATGTGAACGATTTTGCGCTGTAAACAATACCAATGAAATTAACATTTTGATCAGCTTCACAATAATGCTAAAAATCGTTTGCTCTGCAAAATCATGTCCCGCTATTGCTAATAAGCCAAAACCTTGAATTAAAGAAAAAACTTTCAAAGTAGAACCTGCCAGTACATCATCTTATTTGTTCTTCTTTCATCTTCCCTAATGCAGCAAGGCACTTAAGCACATTCATAACTTTCAGTGCATGAGCAGTCCCATTGTCTTCAGCGGCAAGACTTAAGATTAGCAAATAAAACATTTAGTATTATGAGGCAGGAGCAGCAATAGCAGAAAAGCTGACCTTGTTCAAACAGAAGGGTACCACAGATATTGTAGAGAATAAAGCATGTTTCAGTGACAGATCGTAGGTACACTATATAAAACTAAAGAAATAAGAAATGAAAGCAATTGTGGTCACTCCTACCCATCCTTGCTTAGATGATTGTTTTGAGTAAAAAAGTAGCCAAATACAACAAACTAGAGACAGGATGAGGCAAGATGATTTTGGTTTGGGTTTTATTCTACCATACCAGCCCTAGGAAAGCAAGTGAATTGGAATTAATTTGCAAACTGGATACAATTAATTTAGGCTTGAATAAAGACTGGGAGGTGGATGGGTCATTACGCAAAGTAAAACTATTTCCCCATGTTTATTCCCCCTCCCCCCCGCGCTGTCCCTCAGACGTCCTTGTCAACTGCTGGAAATGGCCCACCTTGATTATCACTACAAAAGGTTACCCCCCACCCCTGCTCTCCTGCTGGTAATAGCGCACCTTACCAGATCACTCTCCTTACAGTGTGTATGGTAACACCCATTGTTTCATGTTGTCTGCGTATATAAATCTCCCCACTGTATTTTCCACTGAATGCATCCGATGAAGTGAGCTATAGCTCACGAAAGCTTATGCTCAGATAAATTTATTTGCGGATACAGACTAACACGGCTGCTACTCTGAAACCTGTCAAATAAATTTGTTACTCTCTAAGGTGCCACAAGGCCTCCTTTTCTTTTTGCGGATACAGACTAACACGGCTGCTACTCTGAAACCTGTCAAGTGACAACAGTCTCTGCTAACCCTCCTGAGACTATGCAGTGGGGTTAGCTCACTAAAGAAACAGAAAAGCTATCATGTGATTTCACTTATGTGAGAAAACTCAAACAACCTAACACTCTGTCCACTTACAGACCACTGAAATGGAAAATGAATGCAGTTTCCATCTAACTTTGGATAAAATGAGCCAGAGTCAAAACATAAACTACTATATCTGTTAGAAAACTGGAGGGGAAAATAGCAAATAGTTTTCAAGGAAATTTTGTGTTTAACAAAATATTCTGACTAACTCTACAAGACACTAGCTCATATCTGAGAGGAGGGGAGGTTGCTCTCCTTTGCACCTGGCCTTATAAGAGAGGAAACTAGTTAAATGGATCAGTGAAAATAGCTCGAGGACATGGTATGAAAGGATGAGATCATTGAGTGACATATTGTGGGGGGTCAAAATAAATATGACCTTTGCTGCTGTCTCCGCATGGGTGTGACAGGAGCCCATTTTGAAATTAACAAATGTATTACTTCAGCAACCACTGAAATGCAGCTACATCTGGGCTGAAACACATTAACAAAATATATAACAAATACCTTATCTAACTCTAACTGCGGGGACATGTAGATATGCAAATAGTAATAACCAATGTCACTATTTAGCCAAGATGCCAGAGTTGACAAGATGCCATGGGATCTTTTAAATATTACAAGAGAACAGGAACTCAGTTTTACATCTCATCCAAAAGACAGAAGATTCCAGGGTTTACATTGCTTCTATTTGATCTTGCTGTCATTCACATCTGTGGTTTTTATTTTTTCCATATTACAATGTGTTATATAACAATTTAGAAACAAGGAAATAAATCTAGATAAATTAACAATAGTTGTAAAATAAACAAATAAGTCAATTATTTAATTAGTTAAATACAAGTAAGTTCGTTTGGGGACCCTCTAATTTCCTATAGGTTCTCTTTTCTATTACAGACCAGTATAGGAACAGTAAATTATTACACCACAATTCCAGGTTCACTGGTGGCAATGTGCGTTAGGAAGTCATTCAACCTTGAGAATTTTCCCAATGTATCAGAATTACAGAAACACCTGTGCTAAATAACTTTGTGCTGAGCCACTGTGAAAAGCTGCAGTGTTAAATGGCAATCAGCATATCTTACTTAATGGAGCAAACTACTACTCACACTCTGAGCTGCAGTATAGAACATATATGGGTACAAGTTTTAATCTTCTTGCAAGATATTTTTTTTACACTGCTGTATGCAATTGGATTGCTTTATTTATCCAGATGTATTTCTATGTTTCCACATTTGTAGTAATAGAACTTCATATCGTGAAGGTTGAAAACAAGTTCTGAGCATAAACCCCTTTCCCATGCTCATAAATATCAGAAACTTTCAGCTTCTGAGCTGAAATCATTCATTGCTTGATCACTGCAAGAAGGTGATTTCTTGTTTTGTTTCTGAAAGAAAAAAATGAGGAAAATCCCTTCAGCCTACTTGAATTTGCCAAGAATGGGAAAAATGTACTTTTTTCTATTTTAAAAATTTCTAACCACATTTTATAAGACAAAGGTATCATTCAAAAATTACCTGTTGCTTGAAGCAGGAAACTTGGTGGACCTAGGCCTTACTAAGGACTAGAGTCTTTGCTTGCCTTGAAAAAAAAAGTCAAATTACTTTTACAAATGGCTTCACCACACGTTAAGTGGGAGGGAAGGAGTGGGTATTGTCTGGCTTGCCAGGGATAGAGGTATATCTGTTTAAGGCAGAGACATGGATGTTGCTGTCAGAGCAGAGCAGGTCAGCATGAGGATGCTGACTCATTCCAGGGGGTTGGAAGATGGGGAGTACATAGGTACAAGCTGGGTGGGGGAAGCCCTCTTTCACCTGGACCAAGCAGAGAAGCACCCATCCTCCCTCCCTTGAAAGTGGCAAAATATCAGGTTCAGTCAGGATCCATTGTTGGCACTGCACTAGCTCAGGGGGCTGGGCAGGAATTTTTCCCTCACTGCCAGATTAGCCAAGGCAGAGTGGGTTTTTTTTTGTCTTCCCAACAGCAGGTTTGGAGGGGGGAGGCTTAGCTGGGGTAAACAAGGAATGGGACTTAGGCTATGATGTAGCAATTAATTCTGTAAACGTGGGATGGATGTTCAGTGCAGGTACTCCATAGGGAAGAGATACAAGGATTAGATAAATGGTTTGGTAAAGAATATAAAGGAGATGTTTGTTAAATCAGTGGAAACAGGGGGGTTGGGACTCCTATGACTGGCATGGCAAGGAGCCAAGCTCCCCTCTTTTGTAGCCCACCTTAGCCTTCATTTGAGAAAGGGGGTGGTAAGGTCCCAGCAGGACGGAAAAAAATGGGGGCTGAAGGAAGATAGACATTGAAATGATCATGAAGTTACCTGTACACTTTTATCTGCCGAGTACTGCCAGACAGTGAATAATAAAGTTGCAGCCTAGTGTCTGCTGTCCTTCTTCCAGTATAGCCGGACAAGGAAGAATCATTTAAAAATTGCATACTATGCAATAGAAAATGTTCTTAAGTCTACAGGGACACACTAAAGCATATGTACTGTGCATGCATGCACACCTAGTGAAAGGTCTTAAGTGTGTAGATAATAAGATGGCTCACACTTGATGATTTAAATACAGGAAAGGATCTGTTGGTAAATACCAGAGAGCTTGTAAGTTACTATAAGCAAGTGGGAATGCTGCAAACAGGAATAGGGGTTGCAACCATCCTGCTTTTCCCACAATGCTGAATCTGAGAGAGGTCCTGGCTAGCTTATAACTAGATGGGAAGGAAGTATTGGTATGGAAAATGTCAAGAAACATTGTTCTACACCTCATCAATGGGCGTGGGAGGTAACTAAAAGCAAGTGCCCATGGTCTGCTTCCTATGTGTCACAGTTAAAAATGGTTTCAAAGTTTATAACATTGTCCCTAGTGAATGTGTTTCAAACTCACAACACCACTGAACAATTCTGTATGTTTGCCAAGCCCTGCTCAGGAGACAGTCGAGATAAGTGGGAGAAGAGCTATTGCTGACTGAGATTAATCTGCAATGGCACAACTATGTTAGGAAGATTGTACAGTGCCTTCGTGTACCATACCTAGCTCCAGGTATAGTTATGAGAAGTAATGGTGAGCCTCCGACAGCATAATTTGGTTAACGTGTGTGTATTCATAACCTTTCTGGGCTGAAAAAATTCCATCTGGTTATCTCAAAAGAAATTACTTTTTCAAAAAATGTCCAGTAATTTCTGGTTTTCACTGGAGCGGATTGCTATCAGAAAAGCCTTTTTGGTAATATTTCAATTAAATATTTCCAACAATACCACAATACAGTCTTCTGTGGTAATGACCACAAAATGCACCAGCAACATAACTGAAAACTGTAGTGGTTTGAATCATTACTGAAGAATACTGTGTACTATTTTAATTTTGAGCCTGATGCAGAAAGATTTATTTATGCAAATAATCATTACTCATTTGAGAAGTCCATTAATTTCAGACATCAAGGATTACTTGTGTAAGTAACCCTTTCAGAATTGGTATTCCGTAGAAATAGGGGAAATGTTTTCCAGTGTCATGTAGCTAAGGAATTCCAGGATCTTGCTTAGTCAGGTTTTTCTTTGTTGTCATCGTTCTCATTTATTAGCTGTAATACTATGGTTTTACATCTTTAGTTTCTATAAGGAAAAACTGATAATTTCAGTATTTTTCTTCTGACAAAGAAGCCCATTGAGGATGGCCCCTGGACAACTCCCCTAGCCAACAGCAAAAAAGATAGGCAGATACGTTATTTTCATCAAGGTCCCAAGGTAGCCTTCAATTAAGAAAAACAATTGACTGATGTTTCTCTATTTGCTGCCAGGAAGCTCTATGTAGTATTGATAGAGCTTTTCCTTCACTCTGCCCAACATGTGGGCTCAGTGTCAAGCTGTGAGTTTGTAAATCTTTTTCAGCACTTATCAGAGCTCAACATGAATTATAGTATTGCCAAATCTGCTTTATGTAGCTTTTTTACACTAATATAAAATGTATAATTTTATGGTCAAAAAAGAAATGTCTACATAATTTCAGTTGAAAAATATAGTCAGTTATGACTGAACCCAGGACAAAAATACCTCCCTTTAATACCATGCCTATAAAGGGATCTGAAGTTTCCAAACTTCAGAGCTTTCAATTCTTATGTTGTGCTCATTGTTTTATCGCTTTACATTTATTATTAAGACAATGATTTGATTAACCTGATAAATGCTACAAGCCATTGTTACTTTCAGGGCTGATTTTTTTAAAATTTATATTAACCTCCAAGGAAACAACAAAATATCTTATTTTTTATTGTTGACTACTTAGCATGTCTCATAAACCAGCCCTTTTGTTGGGGGCCTTAGGAAACTTATTTTGTGTGTGTATATATGTTTTTTTTAATATCATTATAATAATATTATATGGCAGGCAAAAATATAATGAAAATGATAATTTGCCAAAAAGATTTAAAAAACACTGAGGTGTTACCTATCAAAAGTTCTCCTTCTGTCTGTGATACAGCACAGATTGCAATCGTGACAGTAAATCTGGTGCTATTGTTAATGCCATGGCACTTTGGTTTTTGGCTTGCTTTAGTCCAATCTGTGACATGCTTGTGAATATCTTTCTTCTGTTCTGTCTGTATGGCATATGGATTTCTGGGATACAACGTCAGACCTATCCACATAACAAGTGTTCAGAGCACCTTATCATTTTAAAAAGCCAATTACTCAAAAAGACAAATGTGAAATGTTTCACATTTAATGATGAACAAATCTGCAAAACAAATGCAATTTTGCTTCATCTAAAAAAGTTTAGTTTAACTGTAAATATTGCAATGGAGTCTTTAGCAATACACACCCCGGGTAGGGACTAGCTCATGTTATGCATATTGTACATCATCACTGTCATTTAAATCTGCAGAATTTTAAATGCTGAGTTGGTTTAAATAAATAGAAAGAAATGGAATACAAAATAGTGAAGTATAAGCCTCTAAACACACTGTAAAAATGTCACTGCTAACATTGAGCATTGGACACTTTAAAAAAAAATATTTTGAAAGTCTCACCCAAAAAAATGAAAACTGCATATGTCTACAGAGGTAAAGGTCAGTAATGAAACAATTAACAACAAAAATACCAATCCATTTTTTAGAAACATTTGTCAATATATAAAGAATGTTTTGTACTGCACATAAGTTCCCAATTAATCCTGGATTAGTGGCCGTATGTCATATTCCCAAACTGAAATGATTTCAGTTGAAAAACCTATATACATGGGTGCAAAGCAAGATTTTACAAGGACTTCATGGGTGTAGAAATTGCTGCTTTCTGGTACTGTACTAATAAAGGCCCTGATTCAACAAGGTACTTAAGCACACACATAACTTTAAACATGTGAGCAGTACCACTGAAGTAAAAAAGCAGTACAATGGATTCTATATATCTGTATGTATAGTGTGTGTGTGTGTGTGTACAGGTGTGTGTACACTTGTGTGTGTGTGTGACACACACACATACACATACATACACAGGTCATGCTTAAAGGCATTTCACAGACTGCTGAAATATTGTAGGTGCTCAGCATCTCTAAGAATCAGGACTAGAAAAGGAATTAAAGTGACTACCGTTAGCACCTTGAGCTAAATTTTGCTCATCTTACTTACACAAGAGATCCAGTGATAATAATGGGACTACTCAACTAAGTAAAGCAAATGGGTTTATTATAATTATATTATATTATATTATATACCCATTTCCTTAACTCAGTCAAGTAATCCCAATTTTTATTTATATACATATATAAATGTTTTTAAATTTTGATTTTTGTTATCAATTTTATTGAAAAAAAACCCTTCTAGTCAAACTGTGAACATTGGTAACAGAATACTACATAACGTGGGGAAATGAATGCATCTGGCACTGGTAATTTTAGAAGAAACTAATCTTGATATTTATAACATCATGTAGCAAGCGGAACAGTTTTACCAGGCTTGGAATGTGGAAATATAAAAAAGTTCACCTTTCAGCTCTTGTACTTTTGTTCTGCATTAGTAAATCAGCTGCTGCAAACACAGGCATAAAGTTTACTATATTATATACTTATTGAAATACTTTTTAAAATCTATCTGTGCATATATTGTATTTTATGTTAAATTCTTATAATCTTGTTCAGGGGTTAAGTGTGCACAGCTGGCCAATCAGTTCATACATTAAATTTAGCAAGACAGAAAGTATGTCAGGCCATAAAAATTTGATAAGATTCTTATTTTAAATTATTTCCTTTGATTGTAATTTTTCTTTTTCAGAAGGTCAGAAGCTCTCCTGCACAATTCAGGGGTTGGTGGCTTTTTTTACCTGAAGAATGCCAACAATAAAGAGCTAGTAACTGATTTGTGAAAATCAAGTATTGTACACCTAATCCTGGGTTCAACTGTAACAATAATTCCAATGTTATTTGCTATTTTTGAACAGTAATAAGCATAAAATGATAATGAAATCTAAAAGAAAATGTAATTAGCTCATGATTTCAGTTATTATATTAATTTCTAATGTTTGGGGTTCTAATAATCCTAAAATAAAATGGGCCAAATCACAAGATAAAATGGGCCATATGCGGTGTATGCAACTCTATGTACATTGCAGCAGGGATGAACTTTGGCCCACTAATTTTAACATTCAATGAAAGGAAGACATAAGAGTTTATGATTTAACACTTTGAGCATTAGGAAACTCAGAGATTTCAGTTTTCATTGGTTTTTGCAAACATTTTCCTTGCTTTTCATCTGTGTGATTTCATTCCCCATTCTCCACTTCCACACCCACACATACCAATTTTGACTTTGATTTTCAGGTCTGCATGAAATAAAAAATGCAGTAGGAAACTGTTAAAATGGTTATGTTTCTCCTTGTTTCACACAAGAACCAGACAAAACCATGAATTTCTCATGATCTGAACACAAACCTACACATCAACCCATCTTCCTCTGAAACTGGACCAACATTTGCTCAAATGGGTTAGTGAGCATTGCTGAATCTTTCAGTAGACCTGATCTGAATATTGAGTTCCTACAAATACAACTCAAAAGCAAGCAAACTGTACATAATTTTGGGTTTTGTTGTGAACATTTCACACAAATCTAGTTAAACCAAAATATATTTACAAACAATAGCTTCACTGGCCATTCTGATAAGAAACTAGAGTAATAACTGAATAGGAGTAAATAATTGAAAGGAAAAAGAATGAAATTAGGATTTGAACATAGTTATATATAACATACTGATTTGCACAAAAGTGTCAATGTTAGATTTAGTTATTCCAGTGCCGTGTAATGGAATGAGAAGCTCAGACAGAAGAAAATAGTTATCCACTACAGTACTTTCACCCCTTTAATCTCACACATGCTTTGGCCTGGATTTCTCCCTGTTTTATTTGTATTTTTAACCTCAGTTACCTTGTGGGAAGTGGGCTATTCAAAGAATGTTTGGAAGCAAAGCTCTGCTTTTACAGATGGATGTAAAGCACTGTTAAATGAGAGCTTTAAGAAGGACTTTTTCCAATTTACTCTGAGTTTAATCTGAAGTGGTTTAATCACAGTTCGTACACATCTTCTTAAAAATTGTTATAAGGGGGGCAGAAGTAATAATCATGTAAGAAGTCATTATGACAGATGCTGGTTCCCATGATCCTATTTACACGTTAACATTATTATGTGAAACCCTATCTGGGCAGTACCTGTGTCAATAAAGTGTCAGGTGGTCAATTGGCAAGAGAATAAAAAGGAATCAGATCAACATTTTGTAAATGCTTTTTTTTTTTTTTTTTTTTTGCACCTGTTATTCTAAAATTTCTTTCAGTTACATTTCAAAACACTACAGTTGGGATCTCCTTGCCAACCTGAGATGGCATAAGCCTGGGTAACAGAACAAAATGTGAGAAGGTCCTTCTGTCTTTAACGCCTGTTCATCAGTGAATCAGCCTCCAATTAATCTGTTTCTTCAGTAGGAGTTTAATAAAAGTCAAGCACACACATGTTCAGTCTTGTTTAGTATTAAAGCTGTGTTAACATTATCTGCCTAGCCAGGTCAAAAATCTTATATAATTAAACACCAGAAACCATTTCAGAATTTTAAGGGTTTTACAATTTTCTGTCAGTAATTGATTATGCAAGGCAGAACAGTTTAACTTAAAACAGGATAGTGATGAGAGTGATGTCACTTTTCATTACATATCTCAGAAAAGTTTGCTTCATGGCCAAACTATACATACACCCCAACTTATTAGTTTTGCTATTTTGCATTTTTATGAACCAGAAAAATTCAGCAACCCAGATTTCCTTTCCATATTGTGAAATATAAACTAAATTGGCTGTGCACATCCCAAATTCCCAGTATCAGTCAGCTACCTACTATAATATACAGTGGGTTTTACCGCAGTCAGTGGTGCCTCAAATTTTGTTTGTAGAAACACAAATATTACAATATGATTGTGATAAAAATGTATTTTGGAAATATCATGAATGTATTTTGTACCACAAGCAGCCAAAGACCCTGTTGTCTACTTTGTGCACAAAGTGGCAAATCAAGCTCTCACCATCACAGCCATGGAAATCCACAAGGTAGTAGAACTGGTGTGGTTCTACTGCACAAGGGAATGGATCCCAGGAGGTCACATCAAGGGTTAAATTACTAGATTCTTAGGGTTTGAGTCACAAATGTGTCTGAATATAGCTGATCTGTAGACTTTATTCAGAAAAGGGTGTGAAATGCCAGAGCTCCAAGTAAATGCAAGCTTTTAATATTGATTAAATTTCAGCTTCACACGAGCATACACCCAGCCAATATGGCCTAAAAGTCACAAAAGTTGAAAATGGGAAAGACAAAGAGGGATGAAAAAGAAATGTCATTATAATAAGCCATTTACTAAAGCAGATCTCTTTATGAAATGACTATTCATCACTAAACCCGGTCCCTCTCTAGGGCCTCTGTTCCTCACAACACAGTCCTTCCTATGAAAGGAGAAGCAGGCTTAAATAATCCACATACCTGACAGATATACATTATACTGACCTAGGTGTAGATAGTGCTATGTTAGTGAGAGAGCTTCTTCCGCAGACCTAGCTACTGCCTCTCATGGAGGCTGGAGTTATTAAGCTGGCAGGAGAGCTCTCCCCCGTCAGCTTAGAGTGTCTCCACCACAAGAGCTACAGAGGCACAGCTGCACCGCTGTAAGTGCTGCAGTGTAGATGTCGCCTTGGAGGCACCTTATTTCCAACTCCCTCTACCTGTCCTGTAATGTGTGTAACAGCTCCAACCACTCAACTTCATCTTCCCTCTCATTCCAAAAAAGAAAAGAAAAAAAGTGTCTGAAGTGTTCTAGTCCCTGCTACTTCTCATCCCAAGAGTTGCCTGAGCCACTCGTCTCATTGCCTTTCCATCTGCTGAAAGTGCCGCAGTGCCTGGGCTGCTCTGCACCAGGCCTTGCTTGACCTCCAGTATTGGAGCGACTAGCTGTAGGGGAAAATTTCTACTGGAATAACTGTCTTCTGGTGGTTTCTTCCCAACATGCTGCCCCCTGCAACTACAGTTTTCGCAGTCTGTGTGAGCCATCACTGGGGTAGACAATAGCAATAACACAAGAAGATAATAGAGAAGGTTTATGGGGAAAAACAGGAAGACCAGTTTTAGATAGTTTCAGCTTGAAGTGTTAGTGAGACATCCAAGAACGGAAATCAGAAAGACAAGGATGAAGGTGGGAGGGTGAAAAGACAGATTTGGGAAACTTCCAAATTGAAATGATTGCTCAACCCATGTTAACAAAAGAGATAGCTAGGGAGGGGATAGAAAGGGTACACCAGAATAAAGCCCAGAGGGATTCTAACAAAGAGGCAAAGTAGAGGAAGAGGAATCCATAGAAAAGAAAATGAAGACATAGGTAGTTGTACAACAGAAGAACTAGTAGAGTACACAATGGCGGGAATTCAGGGGGGAAAAGGGTGAAGGGGATAATCAATGGCATTAAAGGAGTAGACAGATCAAGTAAAATGAGGGCTTAAGAAGATGTTAGATTGGCACAAGGAAAGAATGAAAAAGAAGAGGAATAAAGAACATGCTGGTAGTGAAGAGGGGGATTCAATTAGGAGGGGTGCCACCAGCTGCAGGGATGGGGAGAAAGAGAAGGAAGTGAAGGTGAGCAGTACATGTATGTTGATAGGGAAGGTACTTCTATTTGTCCAGTGTTCTATGCAGTGTGCACTCATCACCACTGTATCTGAGTATTTCCTAAAATGCTAAGGGGGGAGATAAAATGGCAGCAAAAAGCACAAGCATCAGAGAAAAGGAGTACTGGTGGCACCTTAGAGACTAACCAATTTATTTGAGCATGAGCTTTCGTGAGCTACAGCTCACTTCATCGGATGCATCCAATGTGATGTGAGCTGTAGCTCACGAAAGCTCATGCTCAAATAAATTGGTTAGTCTCTAAGGTGCCACCAGTACTCCTTTTCTTTTTGCGAATACAGACTAACACGGCTATTACTCTGAAACCAAGCATCAGAGAGGGGACGAAATAGGTAAGAGGCGGGTGGGAGGAGAAGAGAAAAAATGAGAAGAATAAATATTCAGCAGTTAAAATGGGGTGATAGAAAACATGAAACAATCAAAGCAATAGGAGTCAGTCTTAAGGCAAATAGAAATATAGCAATCAACACAGTAACAGTAGGTGAATTATGAAGATAAATAAAAAATAATATGACAGAAATAAATCAATAAGCAAATAGAGGGCACTCAATATAGGAATAAGATCAGTAATTTGGTGGAACTGTTATGGCAAAACAATGTATAGAAAAATGTCAATCAATACAGCAACAGCAGATCAATATACAAGACATCCAATACAATGGAAGACAGTATTTCTTTCAATATAGTAACTCAGTAAAGTAAAACAGATCAACAAACAGGTAAATGACAATCAATATGGTGAAAGCAGATCAATGTGCAAGCAGTAATCAGACAATTTGATAACAGGTGTGAACTGGCAATCAATAGAGTAAAGGAGCCCAATAGGCAGGAAATGACAATCGGTTCAGGAAACACACGCAGGTAGGAGAGGATCAGTATAGAAGTTTATGGAACCCCTCCCACAACCACCATCACACACAAAAGCAATGACACACAAACAAAAAAACAGATAAAAAGATCAGGGAGCTATCAAAGGGACCAAGCCTGGCAGTCTCCTCTATCCTGGCATGCCTATGATTTACTGCAGACTTTTCTGTTATTTTTTATGATAAACATGCTAAGATTGACAATTTTTAGTTCTTATGACCCAGACATCTGTTAGGCATGGCTAACACCAAATAGAACAAAGGCAGATGTCAAGGAACCTTAACTATGACCTCCAACAGCCTTAATATTATGTCTCTGGGTTTGTACAAGAAGATGCTGATGAGCAGTATGTTGTGGTTTTGAGATGTGAGCAAGTAAAACCACTATTCATAACATTTGTGTACTAATCTAAATTAGTATTCAGACCTAAACACAAGAAACTCCAGAACCCAGATTGCCACTGCTTATACCATCTCTACCCTGACACCATAAAACACTTCCTTGAAGTATACATGTTAAAACATATTGTGAACTTCAAATTCCACATTATTTTATAATCAAATATCAGTTTGTTGGAAATAAACAAACTGGCTTTCTCCATTTGTTTTGAAGTAAATAAATGCAAAACTAAAAGGTCCCATATTATGGCTCCATTATTTTAAAATTAGTATATAATCAAAAATAAATAAATAAATAAATAAATCCTGCTTACTACTGCAAATAAAAGGGCATCAATTGAATGCTATCTCTGTGGGGAACAGAGGATTGGTTGACACAAAGACATCTGGAGTTCCGGGCAAGTACATTTTCTGTGTTGGTATGTGAACTTTACTTTGGGATTAGAGCAAAATGGCAGCCTCATAAATATCTACACCATCTCTCAGACAACAGGAGGCAACCTCTTGAATGACAACAATGAATAGTTGTCTTTCCAAAGCACTTTTCAACTGTGCATAAGATTTCACAATATGCTGTAACTCTTCTCTCTTTGAAACTGATATAAAATGCTTTTCATCTTCAGGGCTCTAGACAAACACTGGCTAATCCTCATGGCATCCATGTGAGGTAGATAAGTATTATTAACACCATTTCACAGTTGGGGAAACTGAGGCCAATATGTTATGATCTAAACTGTGGCATTAAGCCACAGCCTAGCATGACAGGTGGTTTGGAGCTGCACCACCAGAAGAACTCCAGCGCTGCAGGGAAAGCATGGCTGCTGCACAACACCTATGGGAGTTACATATGCAGTCCCTTCTGTGGCTGGCAAATTTTTTCTGGCTGGTAAGAGTCGAATGAGACAACGACCCCACCTTATCCTTGTCCCTATTGAGAGAGTTATTCAGGAACAGTCCTTGAACTCAGAAGAGCACAAGGACTACATTTTTGACTGGTCCCTCCATGACGAGTGAAGCTCTTTGCACCCCTTTATGTTTGTCTGACCATACAGGGGTCAGCCACTGTCATGTCCTAAATTATTTGCCCCAGGTCAAGTGAGTCAGTGGCAGAGTCAAGATTAGGACAGAGGAGATCCTGTCTCCCAGTTCTGTGCTCTGATCACTACATCAAACCACACTTTATTCTATTCTTTAAAGATCATTGATCTTCTTTCTCAACTGAGTCCTAACACAGTCCTGTCACTAATGTTAAAATAAGGAAAGATCCCACATTCACTCCAGGAATCTGCTGGGTGGTTATGGATTGAATGTAAAGGGAAATTCAGCATTCTCATATATTCCCAACATGAAGTAACATAAGAACAGTCTCTCTTATAAGATTTTAGTGACAGGAACATACTGGCAAAAACAAGAGTCCTGGATCCATAACTAAAAAGATTTTTTAAAGAATTAATTTAATACAGTGCTTATGTGGTTTCTGAAAATAATTTTGCCCACACAGCACTGGAATTATAGGTGAACACAGCCAACTCTAGGAGAGTATTGACTGTCAAATACATTTTAGTAGCAAGGGTGGTTTCTATGTGGCTAACATACCATTTTCATTTATGCCTTTATAGTTGCAGCCACAAGACTAAAGGTTTCAATACCTGCTGAATGCTTGCCCGATACTGTAATTTACTGTGAGACTGAAGGCACACACTTGACAACCAAGATAAAGAAATGTTTTGTGAAATGTAACATGCTATGGCACTAAGAGGAAATAAGATCTTCCCTCACATAATGGCATAAATGTTTGTCTGCAGTTGCACCTAAGAAAAGTATCACAAGGGTATGAATCAACAAGGGTAACATATTTCACTACAGTTAATTATCCTGATTTATCCCAAGAAACTAGGTTTTAGTCTGTAATCTGTGAGGAAATCTGCTGTTCTAGTCCTAAATCCTTTCCTCAGCCTGGTGATTATCAACTACATTTTTGTACAGGAGGGAATTAATGCCACATACTGCCTAAGCAGCTTTGAAGTAAAAAGGCCTAGACCTGTAATAAATTTTGTACATTGTATTGATTCAGGGAAAGAGAGAGCCTGCAGTCATTGGGGTTTCCAGTGGATTTCTATGCCCTCCTTTACCTCTTACATTCTCTAGCCCTTCTAACACTACTATGAACCCTCATACTAACTCTCCACAGGAGATTCCAGGTAACTCTGCAGGACTGCTAACATAGGCTGTGTGTAAAACCATCGGTAAAAGGCTGGAATTACAATGAAACCTGATTTTTCAGCTAGCAACAATCAATACATCTTAGGAATTTGCTAACAAGGAACCTTTACAGAAAATAATAATGTTTTCTGTAAAAGGCCATGTATGAGACGGAGGTAATTTTCCCAGGAGTGTATGCACCCCAGTTGTAGTAACATTTACATTGACTATGATTATTAAACACACCAATTTGGATTTTTTTATAGTGCTTTTAGTAGAACCCAAATAGGATGGAATCAGAAGGCTTTTGTTGGAACTGGTAAAGCAAACTGGAGGGAGGAGGGGAGAGAAGCCTATCTAGAGCCATGAATTTATTCAAAAGCATTTCAATCTGTGTGCACATCTTCATCACTTCAGTGATAATTAAATCTCGGAATCACAGGTGATGTCCTCACATAGTCTCTTTGCCTGGCTCCCACTGGGCCAATGAAGCAGGCCTCCCTGTGAGGCCTGTTAGCACAGATCAGGTGGTAATGTGGAGGGACAGATGAGCTTTAGTTGACAGATGGCAGGATGACCTGGAAAACCTGCCCCCTTTTCTGGGATCAGGCAGCAGCTGACAGGTATTATTTCATAAAATAACGTCTAAAAGGAATCGCCAGGGTCTTCGCATTAATCTGAGGCTGCAACCAGCCATGTAACGTTTATGTCAGAACAAATCTGTCTCTATGCAGGAGAGGGAAAGTGGTTTTTGATGAAGTTGTTCATAAATTTTAATATAATATGCCTGATGGTGTCAGATATAGTCTCATATCTCTTTTATATTTAAAGGCTCTAGTGAAACATAGAAATATTCAATCTCCAACAGGCTACTTTTAAATAACTAAAAAGTTAACCAAGGATACCTTACTGTTTTTTTCTATTTTCAATAAAGAATTTGCATATATAATCTCCCTGTTTTTAAATGAAAATGATTTCAATTGCATGAAACTCCTTTTGCACTGGCACTAAACAAAGGGAGCACTGAAGATTTTGCAAACTTGGTTTTTTATAAATATAGGAAAACAACAAAAGGAAACTTACATAAAACTGCTGGTTGGGAACAGTTGAATGACAAACTTTTCAATCAAAAATATTTCTGTTTAAAAACCTGAACAATGTCTGGTTTGAGGAGTTAAATGTCCTTTCCACACACATGACATTTGAAAGTTTAGGCACAGATGAATATTTAGGGAATTCAAACATCTGGATTGGGTCTGGGCTTGCCAGCCCTCTGAATCTTTTGTAAACTAGTGAGAAAGCAAGGTCGTGCTTCCTACCTCATGTCTTTCTACGTACAGCAACAGCTAGTTTAGCTAAAACCTAATAAATACAAGACTTAGTAATCAGTATTAATATGCAAACAAATGGACTAAAGAGAATAATTATACTGTTATATTCTTCTGAATGTTATATGAGACAGGGACATTTACTAGCAATGTGCATGTCTCACTTTCTTTGTGGGGCCACCTTCAAGACCTCTGTTCACTTTTTCATCTTGTATAATCTTTTAGTTGTAAAAAATCACCTGCTTAAATATCTCTAAAGGGTACTAATAAAAAAAGAAAAAGTACATACATAACAGATGCACAAGTGAACCTTGGGATGAATGTATTATGGATACAGAACCATCATCACACACCTCATAATCACATTTTCACCTGCCCATCTGGTGCCGACCTGTGGTTTGTTAGTAATGCACTTGGGATACAGTAAAATGTGCTCATCTAAAAGGAACAACTAAACAGAGTGATGTAGGGTGATGAAGCTACTATGAATTCTGAAAAAATATTTTACAAGGCAAAATGAAAAACAGCAAAATGCACTTTGCTTTTTTAGAAAGATTGTAAAACATGGCTTTATATTTAAAAATATTAAAATTAAAATTGAAAATAATTTAATGCATGTAAAAAACCAGCATTCAAATATAGTCCTAGACTGACATCCTGTAGACTAAATTCCTCTGTTTATCCATTAAATAAGTACAGAGAGGCAGTGACAGTGCAAGCTTCCCCACACTACTCTACAAACTGCCTCAACTCTGACCTAGAGAGATCACCTATAAGGTTGAGAGGTTAATTCTGTCTCCATGACCACTGAATCCTTGGTCTCTCTAATAAGTCTGCAAACAAGGGTGCCAATTGTAATGATGACTTTCATTATGTGGACACCTGTCCACTGGAAACTGAAGTGAAACCAGCATGGTCATGACTTTTGAGCTATCAGTAAAATAGGCTAAATTCAAACTGGTGAAAGACTCCAAAGCCTAATAAAAACATTGACATGATGTACAATTTTGCCTCATTTGTGTTCCCTCCGTTTCCCTCACTGGTTATTGCATCACATATCCCCTTTGTGTTCCTTCTTATTGTATTCCAGAGAGAACTCGAAGAGGTTTCTGCATGTCCCTGTCAAACTCTGGGAATAAGATGATATGTGGGCTATATAGAGGGGTCTGTTCTCTTGAAGACATGTGGGGAATTACATGTCTAATACTCATTAGTGTTTATGTTAATTACCTAGCTGAATCTCAGCACTTAAGCAAGAGAACATATTTACCAGTGTTCATTATCAGAGGACAAATATAACTCATTAATTACACAGTACTCCTGTGTGGTAGGTAATTATCATCATACCCATTTTACAGATGGATTAACTGAGGCATAGAGACATTAAATGCTGGATTTTCAGAAATGCTCTGTTCCAGCAGCTCCTATTGAAAACCTGCTGGGCACTGAGTTCTTTTGAAAACCTGGCTACTTATTTAGGTGTCTGAAAAGGAGCTACTGCATGCTGAGCACTTTTGAAAGTCTGGGCCAAATTCACTTTTAAAGGTTTCACAATGGCCTGAATGACAGTAGAACCTAGGAGCCCTACTGCTCCAACCACTGATGAGACCCCTCAATCAGTTTGAAACTGTTTAGCAGAGTTATGTGTCCACAAATTACTATTATTTATTATCTGTATTGTGGTAGCCTTTAAAAGCTCAGACCTCCACAAATACACAAAGAGATGGTGTCCCTGTCCTGAAGAGCTTACAAGCTACAAGTTTACAAACTAGTAGGATAATTTTATCATCATGTGAAAAACAATAATAAAAAAACTTGCCAGTTCACCAATTGCAAAATTTGCAGTGCTTAGTTTTCTCTGCTAGCCTTTCTGAAAAAAGGCAAAAGTTAAGAGCATTAAAATGGCCAAAGACAAGTCTCTGTCCATTCTTGTCCTGACCCTTTCAGCTCTCCATCATCTGTCTGAATCTTGTCACAGTAACATTCAGAGAATTGCTGCTTGCTCAACAACATTGTTTTCTACCTTGGTATAATATCTGTGCTACACAAGCCTATGGCTTATTTTACTCTGTGTCAGGCACAAAAGTTGCTCCTGGGTATGAAAAATCTGGACCTTGCACTTCCTTTCATTGTATTTCATGCTGGCAACTACATAGCAAGAAGTAACTGGAAAGCTGTTTATTATTGGAGTTTCCTAAGAGAAAGTGTTCGTATCTTATTATTTTATTGAAGCCGGAATTAATACAGAATTTTTTTCACAAAAAATGTATAAATGAATTTGTAATATTCTATGCAGAAAAAGAGAAATTAAAACTAAAATTTACTAAACTTCATCTTGTTTAGATTTAAAATTGCCTAGCATGTCAATGCTCAGATGCAACTTCAACCCACATACAGGGAGCTCATTTTGTTCCAGAGACCTTTTCTTAGCGAATGAAATGCAGCTCAAGTATAACTCATCTCTTCATCGATGATGTGAATTACAGCTTGTATGTTTTAAGGAAACCATTTATTTTTATGCTAAGTTATAAACCGGACTATGAAAATTACTCTAGCTAAACAAAAACATTAAGGAGTCCAAGAAATGAATGGGCAGGAAATAAATACTTATGTGTCAAAGCACTAAGTCTGTGTTAAACTGTCAAAGATGTATGCAGGGGTTCCATTTGCTACTGAACTGATTCTTTATACTGATAGGACGGCAGGTCGGTTAGCATTAACAGAGATATCGAAAGGATGAGATTGTGCGTGTGTGTGCATGTATATACACAATACAGCTCAGTATTTGCATAAGGACCTGTATAGTCCCCAGGCCAAAATTTGCTTGATTAGTTCATTACACCTGTTACAAATAATTGGCTCTGGCTGAACAATTAAAAGCACAATAGCTTCTCAGCTCTATTACTGAAGTTTGAGAATCACACAGTTTAGAAGTTATCACATGACCATGCACCTAATTTTATCACACAGTGATGGTAACATTAGTGCTGAGAATCCTGTGACTTCCATGTGAAAAAAACTCACTAAAACTCCACTCCCCAGAAAAACCATTGAGACACATCATGAATACATTCAGGTAATTGTTTGTAATCAAACATAGTAAGCTTTTGGATAAAAATATGCTGTAATATGGGCATACACTATCTCAAATACCAAAGGCTAATTTTGACTGATTGCTTAGTTTATTAAGAAAATTTACTATTGTTAGATAAAACAAGTCACTAAAATATTTGATGTTTGATACCCAAAAACCCATAACAAAAAGAAATTCTGGAATTAGTGCTACAATAGAATCTTTAACTCAGCCCAATTGTGTATACCACACCAGTAGTTCTCAACCAGGTGTCCACAGCTCACTAGCCTCGAGCAGGTTTCAGGGAGGCCTCCAAGCAGAGCCAGCATTAGACTTTTTGGGGCCCAGGGCAGAAAGCTGAAGCCCCACCACATGGGGCTGAAGCCCAGGTCCCTGAGCCCTGCCACCTGGGCTGAAGCTGAAGCCTGAGCAATGTAGCTTCGTGAGGGCCCCTGTAGCATGAGGCCCCAGGCAACTGCCCCGATTGCTACCCCCTAACGCCAGCCCTGGCTTTTATAGGCAGAAAAGAAGTTATTGCTGCATAGGTGGACCGTAGAGTTTTTACAGCATGTTGGGGGGACCTCAGAAAGAAAAAGTACTACACAACACCGAGTATTGATATAAGGGCCTTCTGGCTGTACTGAACCTTTTCTTCAGCTGGAATATTATTTTACCTTCTATCCTGCCCTTTTCAGGAGTGCATGAAGGAGCCTCTCTTACCCACAATGCCAACTGTTGCATATATTAATCCAGAACCAGATTTTATTCAGTGCAAGTGCACACCATTTCACTTAACACTCAAGATGAGATCCTTTCCCAGAGGCAGCTGCTCTGTCAAGTGAACTAATGAAAAACCTCATTGTGGCTAAAACAATAGAAGTTGTGCTGAGACAGTCCCATTAAGGTAACAAACTATATGCCAACTTTCAGCCAAATTAGCTTGATATGATTGACATCAGAATTTGAAATGTATGATTAATAATCCAGCTAGCCATCCACTAGAATGGCTGCTACTGTATAAGGAATGTATGAATTAATTTGAAAAACAGTAATGATCCTTCATTTACACAATACCTGTAATCAGGGATTAATCCCCCTATGATGAACATATTTTATTAACTGAATGTATAAATTATAAACTGGACAGCAAAACCATATATAGTGCCCAGTACGCCTACCTACCTCAGTGGCAACCCTCAGCAACTGTGTAATAGTGAACAGCTCTCCTACACAACATTTTAGGACAGGAAGTTTAGAAACCCTAGATATACTTAATCCTACCTCAGCACAGGGGAGTGGACTAGATGACCTCTTCAAGTCCCTTCCAGACCTACAGTTCTATGATTATTTATTATCAGCATCATTCAAACACAAAGACAAAAAGACCTTCCTGGCAGAATTAAATTTGTTTCCTTTACCTGTTAAATTTTTAGCTTTTCTAGTCTCAGGATAGTTCATTTAGTTTGTCTATAGCACTGAGCTGGCCAATATTACAATGTTGTATTATAGAATAACAAGTTTTAAAAGTACAAGGTATGAAAAACGTATTCTAAAAATGAACGAAGCAGATGGGACATGCAGTTCTAACTTAGTCCATTTGCATGTGGTTTTTTTTCCTCCCTCTCTCTTTTTTAAGTTCTCAGAGATTTATCTAGTGGAAAAGGTCAGCCTGCAGCAGAAGGGAAAACAAAATTCAAGTCTTCCAGCTTCAGGGTATGAAACTGCATAGCTGCTAAGGAAGAGGAGAGATTGGGCACATAACATCCTCACCTCCCACACTTGGCAACTCTCTATGCCTGGAAGCTGCCACCCAGGGCAAGCAGCCCAGGGTTTTCTACTCCTAGACTAAAGATCTCCTCACAAGTCTTCCACTTCTTGGAGGTGGCCCAACACTCTGTACTTAACTGGGACATAGTTGTGTCTTTCCCCAGCTAGAACTTCAGTGTATTGTACTATAGCTTCCTTCATCCCACTTCCTGGCAACTTCCTCTCAGAGTTCTGCCAGAGAAAGCTTGTTTCAGGCTGCAATCCCTTTAAGAGCTATGTTGTGACTGGTCATTATATGAGTCCATAGGAGTGTGGGCACATAAGTACCTAACCAACCCACTGCATGGGGTGTCAGGGGCTCGAGCCATTGTAGGCCTTGCGCTTGGGACAGAAGAGGGACTGTTTCCCCATTTCCCCCTTTGTGTGCACAATGTCCCACAGGGAAGAGTAGGGAATAGGCAAGGCCATATTTCAAACTCCTCTGCACCAACTCACAGAGTTGGCTGGGAGAACAATCCATGGAACTAGCCCAAAGACTATTCTTGTAAGGGTTTCAGGATCTGCCCTATCTCTCTAGTTCTAAGGTTCTGTCTTCATCATAAACTAATTATTTTACATTTCTTAATGTAAGCAGGGTCTGAATGAATTCTTCCCTGGCAGCTAGCTGGGAGGGGGAGAGACTTCAAGAGCAAACTATATTTACATGAATACACCTACTCTGCTCAGATATCAAGAAGACAGAGCAGTGTGTTGATCAAATCAATTTTGGCTGGTGTGGGGTTACAAATCACTTTAGTACTGAATGCAGGGGTAGTGAAATGCTGTTACCAATGTTGTCATTATTGTATGAATAAAGGGGAGCAGAAGTGTGCTTAACCTGTCCCAAATGAGGGAGTCTCCCTCAGCTGAAAGGACCTTGCTAAGCCAGGGTCTCAAATGCCAGAGCCCTGTGAAAGTAAGAGGGTGGGGATAGGTGTCCCAGCCAGAAGGTGTGGACTCTCCCCAAGGGCTTTCCCCAGACTGGTTTAACTTGTTCCTCTCCACTGTTCAAAGAAAGAGCTAAACAGGCTTCATTAGGAGCCTCTTTGTTATTTTAAATGCTGAATCAGAGATAAAGTCAGTTGTGGTGGAGTAGTGTTTCTGCCCAGCCTGCAAAGAGCTGAAAATTACTAAGAGACTGATGTGCAGAGGTCACAGCAGAGAGGCAGGTGGTAGCAGATGGTGACTGACAGTCGGCTGGCAAATAAGTGGCTGGTGAGGTGGTGAGCAGAATAAGTGGCTCACGAGGCAGCAAGGAACCGCAGCTGGCTGGACAGAGAGCAGATTGGAGCAGCAGCTGGGGGGATGGCCTGCAAAGAGGAGGAGCAGCAGCTGGCAGGGAGGCCAGCAGAAAGCAGCAGCGGTTGGTGGGGAAGACAGCCAAAGCAAGTGCTCAGATGCCAGAGCAAGCAAGGTCCCTTCTTCCCCATGTTGGAGGTGAACTCATAGATGTGCATCTGAACCCGGGCTCCTCTCTGACCAAGGACAACCCCCGTGAGTGGGGCATAAGGAGGGAGCAGAGAGGGGCACGGAAAAGGAACTTCTGGTTGTGGAACTCAAGAACCCTGCCCTGGTTGCTGCTGGCTCCACCTGGCAGAAGGATTACATTAACATTACATTACATTAACACTCAGTTCATCAGAAGATGAATATTCTATAAAAAAAAAATACCCTGTAGATAATTGGCAATAGTGTGGGTTCTGCCCTGCCTATATATGGGGTGGTACAGAATGTCCCCAACATTTCCTCTTGAGGAGCATAATATATATCCCCTTCTGTGGCTGACCAGCTATGCTGGCCCATGTGGAGAAGGCAGGTCCATAGTGATGCCTCCTTCCCTCTTTTACCATGGATCACACAGCTTAACATGTGCAGACCTTATACAGATAAGTGCAAGGATTTTGATTATGACTGGCCCTTAAACAGGATAGCATAAGGTATGGGGAAAGCTTATTGTAGCTAGACAGGTAGGTAGATTGTTGTAAAGAAGAGCATGTGTGAGAGGCCCATAACATCTTCCTTTTGAAGCCCTTGAAGTTGAAAGGAAGGGACAAAATATTTTGTAATGACTGTGTTACCTGGTTCATTTTAACACAATTCACAGTCAACCTGTGGAACTCCTTGCTGGAGGATGTTGTGAAGGCCAAGACTGTAACAGAGTTCAAAAAAGAATTAGATAAATTCATGGAGGATAGGTCTATCAATGGCTATTAGCCAGGATGGGCAGGGATGGTGTCCCTAACCTCTGTTTTCCAGAAGCTGGGAATAGAAGACAGGGAATGGATCACTTCATGATTACCTGTTCCATTCATTCCCTCTGGGGCACCTGGCATTGGCCACTGTCGGAAGACAGCATACTGGGCTAGATGGACCTTTGGTCTTACCCAGTATGGCCGTTCTGATGTTCTTATTTCTTCCAAGCAATACTGGGTATCTCCATCTTCCTTTCTTTACTTTTAATTCCATAGTTTCAAACATATATTTTTTAAAAAGTTTTTATCAGTTAAAAGGTTTCTTGCAGAGGGGATTCTTTTAAAGAGTGTAAGTGGGGCATTACTTTTTATCTTTGGTTAAGTCTGGAACTCTTTTTCTTTTTTCTATTACAACTCACAGAACAAGTTGACAACGCAGAAAAGTAAAATCCAAACAAAGAAGACAGCAGCCAGTGGCACTCTGGGTCCCATGGGATGTTCCAAATTGCTAAAAGCTGTCACCATTGCCTGAAGTATCAGGTGTGAGGAGCATGCTGTTGTTAGTTGTTATATCTAGTGCCACTAAGGGCTACTCCTAAAAAGAAAACAAGACACAAAGCTACCATTCTCCAGAGCACTAGGCTTCTAAAATGCAGCTATGAGTGAATAGGTTCCCTGGAAAAAAAAGAAAATTCTCTCACCAAAGTGGAAAGTGAAACAAGGCAAAGGTCCTGCCACAGAAATGGAAAGAATCTCTTTATCAGTGGTTCAGAAAATGTCATCTGTGGCCCATGAGTGACCCATATAGCTTTGCTGGTGGTGCACAGACAACTCGTCGGTCACATGATGCTGGCTTCTCCTCCTTTCACCGGCTAATTTTTATTAAAAGGTAGCTATATTACAGGCCTTGCTAATGTTAACTTTTTATGTAGTAACTGCTGTTGCTAATCATGTGATTTGGATTGCCAGTGTGAGAGGAGGCGATCCACACAAACGCGCGTGGGAGCACAAGTAATGCACAAGACAATACATTAGGACGGTTTCTGTGCTCTGGGGAAAAAAAAAAGGCTGGGAGCCTTTGTGCTGGATCTTAAGTATCGACACAAAGAATCATTTGAAATTGTTCACGGTGACTTATGGCTCACGGAGCAGTTACAGCATCGGAACAGGGATTTAGAAGTTTTAGTAAAACTGGAAACATATCAAGTTGCAGGAATGAGAGGCAGAAGGGGGAACGTTTAGGATGTTTCAGATGGCTGTAGATAGAGGGGAGGGGACAGTGCCAGTCCAGAGAGACAGAGGTGTCCGTAAATCAAAGTGTAAATATACAACACATGAACACTTCCCCCGAAGTCGAGAACTAGTCAAGCAAGGCCAGCTGTAAAAATGGAAGTGTTCAGGAAGTGTAGGATTCCTCAAGCATCTGTTGGTGCTATTAAGAGTAAGAAGTAAATCCACATTGGCAGTACTTGAGAATTATTTTTCTACATTAACCCTGACAACAACTGCCAAGTTCTTTGCTCATTTGCCACACAAATATTCATTGACGGGCACAGGAATGAAAACCAATTGAGAAACCAACTACAGGTGGAAAAATCAGGATCAAGACAACTTAATAAAAGACACCAACTGGCCAATATGATTAAGGGAAAAGCAAGGAAACAGAGAGGAAAAAAAACATGCATTTGAGAACATGCATTGAAACTTCCCTGAAAATACTGCTAAAACTAGAGGATACAGAGTTGTAATCTCTTTAGGATATCTTCACAAATGGAACATACATCCATTAAAATAATCCTGTGTGTCTTACTAATGCACATGCTGCCACTCCACTGAAAATAATAGACTAGTCTTTGGCATATAGCCACAGCCCTACAGGAGAGGAGGTGATGCAAAGCCATTGTTGCAAACTCAAGGAGGGAGGCACAATCCCTTCTTGAATCCACCAGTGTGTAAAATGCATCATTGCTACACCCCTGCCTCCTTCTGGGCCCTCCTTATCTTTTGGGGATATTTGAACTTCTACAGGTGCATGTAGGGAGTGTTGCCTGCATTCCCCCGAGCATAGCGACTTCAATTATCCACAGGTCTTGCATGGGGAGGGGATGCTCCTTGAAATTCCTTGCTAGGACAAAGGTCAAACTGTCCCAAAGTGCTCAACTAAAAGCTAGGTTAGTAAAAATTGCAATCACTGAACTCTTTAAAAGCTAATATAGTTTAGTATTACAATAAACATTCAGTCCCCCTGTCATATTATAATCAAAGTATACTTAAAGCAGATGAAGGCACTTGGGTCTATCTTTTGCTTCATGATGCATGCTCCATATGGATCTCCCAGCCGTATTGTGTCTTACTGCTTAAGCAACACCTAAGTGTCACATCTCTTTGGTGCTCATTTCTAGGTCATGCCAGTTTCTTTATGCATCATGAGCTAGGGTTTCCTAATTATTTTTTCAAGTCAAGACTGAAAACAAAATCTGTCTTTTGTGTTACTGGTGTCATTCTGCTGTTCTCCTTGGTGTGCTCCTGTCTGTTCTTTTCTTTATCCCAGATAGGAAAGAAAGTACCTTAAAACTACTTTATATTCTCTAATGGGTTTCCACCTCTTTGTTTCACTTTCTATAAGAAATGTTCTTCCGGTAATACATTTATTCAGAGGGTCGTCACCCAATTTTTTTAAACTCTATTTCAGGCTGCCTGAGGGATGCAAACAAGGTTTGGTACCTATCATTAGTTGGGATAACTGGCTGTAATGATCATTTTTTGGTAAAACACAGTACATTTTCTGCTGAACAGGTACAAAACCACATTTTAACTTGAAGCACAAAATTCATCATTTAAAATCAATATAACATTTAATTCACATATACTTATTTGTGGTGTCTTTATATCTAGAATGAAAGTCTATAAATAGTTCAAATTCACTTATTCTTTACAAAATTTTGGTAAGTTGATTAGTTCTGTGTGGGATTCATTAAGTAACACAAAACTGCCTTCCACCCTTCCAGACCAAGTACACACAATACTTTTACATTGATTGTACTTTTAAACTATACATAAGCCAAGACATAAAACCTTTACCATGTTTTATGTACAGATAGAGTAAAATACTTTAATATATTTCCTGGTTACGTACAAGGAGTATGAAGTTTGTAGTGAGAGAAAATGGCATCCATCAACAGCAGCTTTACCAATCGTGGTGTCAGTATTCCAATTTACTTTGAATTATTTATGTTATTGTCATGGGGATTAATCAAGGTCAAATGGGCAAAGGCCAACTCTAGTATGCAATTTTTGCCCACGAGAACAACATGGAAGATGTGGGTAACAGATTCCTTTGTGCCCAGTTGTTATGTAGGGACCTTGGTATCCCACAATCATACCACAGCTGCTACACTATGGCTGAATATGAATTTGGGGGATGGTGGTCATAGCCTACTGCTCCTCCTCATCACACAGGGTATGCTGTTTTGCCCAGCAAATACATGTTATTCATAGGCTTGTTAGCCATAACTCATACTTTCCCCAAAACCTATTCACACAGAGCAGCACACAGCTTCTGCAGAGTTCAGCATTATGGCACTCTGTGGCATACAGAATCCACTGACTAGTCTCCTGGTGATGTTTCCATTGCATTTTAGGGCCTGATTTAGTGCATATGGAAGGCAGAGATTAGAGAGCTACTAGCTATGACTAAGTCTGGGTAACAATGAGGTGATTTTGATGGGCTGGGTCAAGCAATCAGAAGATACAACACATACAACAAAGATTATATCTGCCCATATATTTGATTGAGGGGAAGAGGGTGTAATTGGATCCTTAGCTGCTGTTGAGTGATCAGGTAGCAATCAAGGATGTAATAGAAGGAGGAAACACAGGAGTTCTGGTGAGAGACTGACTTTTATTCCCTGGGTTAAATCATTTGACATATGTCAGGGTTATTAGAGGTGGTTACACACCATCACCTGTGAGGTATCCACTGAACAAAGTGGCTACGGTAACTACAACCTAGATAGAATTTTATAATTTGCCTCAAGGCAGGATATTATCACTGAGTTTTTTTCTGATATAGAGTTTGCCACTATGTTCCATTCTACGCCTCTGTCGCATGAACAGAAGGCAATTGAAGCATATTCTGCTAAAGGGTGTAGACCACCATAATCACATTACAACTGTATCCCATGATCTGCCCTGGGTCCCAGCTGGTTTCCAGGTAGAATCACTGTATTGGTTTTGACCTAAAAACCCTAAATGGGTTGAGATCTGTCTCAGTTGTGACCAGTGGAGGCACATGAATTGGAGCTTCCTCAGGTTTGGAGTTCACTCCCCTTCTAGTCTGAAATAGTACAAATTTGTTGACTTTAAGGGCATATGGCAAGGCTCAACTACCTTCAAAGGATTTGGGGGGGGGGAGGGAGGGAGGGTTCATATGCTCGGGGAAAATAGGACACTTTAACTTAATTTGACTGGTTGGTTATTTTGTTGAGTTGTGGGAGGGAAGGGAGTGCTAAGCTGCTGAATTTGTATATCCATTATATTCTATATAATGCTATAAAATATATTCCTATATCATGGGATAAATGGTTGATCAATGATCTATAAATCAAAATAAATCAAATATATAAAACTTTGAAGCAATAGGCAGTCGTTCCCACAAGGGAGCTCAAGGTGTAGACTTCAAGGGAATTGATTCCTCAGGCATGTTAGAAAACACATTGACGTAATCCAATATTACAAAGAAATATCTCAGCACCATTTTGGCTGTTTAAAAAAATCAGTATATTTAATCTGTTAAATGACAATAACAGAGTCTCAAAATATGGTCATGTTAGAGTCCATTCCTGATAATCTTACTAATGTGACTAATCTTTGCTCAGATAGTTTCATTTAAAGTCAATGGCCCTATTTGTGTCAATAAGGATCCCTAATGAGGATATTTTATGTGATTACATCATTCTTCCCCTAAAAAACTTTTTACATTACATTAAATGTACTCATATTTTTGATAATATACATAAAAAAGACATTCAGTACTATTGGAAACTCTCAGAAAATGAAATTTAGAAAATATATTTTATGGGCCAATCCCACAATCTCCACATTAAAAGTGGGGTAGGAAGGAGGTGGGTCTTATGTACACAGTCTACATTAAATTGCAGGGAGAGAGAGAGAAACCCTAATTCTGCAATGGGATCAGAATGGGCAAACTCGTAACCATATGGACTCCCACTAAAATCAGGATCCACCAGTATGAACCACATTGCAGGGTTGGAACTTTATTTGAATTTAAAAAATGAGAAGGTAGACAGAGTGGCAAATATTGGAACAGATTATATCCCTAGTTATAGGCCCTGATACTGCAAATACAATCACGTGTACAATTTAAAGCATGTTAGTAATCCCACTGCCATTAAAATTAAGAATGTCTGTGTTTGTTAGATTGTTTACTTAATGAATGAGGAGAGCAGAGAGACCAAAGGCCAACACGGTGAACTCTACATTCCTAAAACAAAAGCATTGAGAGGAACAGCGTAAGGAATAGTAAACTGCCCTAAATATCACTATCCACTTTGTATTGCAAGGCACAACCTGCAACATACTTGTCATTAGATGCTACAAATACATTGATTTAACTGACATTGTAATGTTTGTATATTTTGTTTAATAAATACAAAATCATTTTTAAATTAAAAGCTATATTCTTACTTTTATCACTGAAGAAAACATGCCTTGCTTTTCAGATTTTTGTAGCAATATTCTCATTTGAAAATAGGTAAAAATAAGTGCCCTTTTTATACATCTGTTTGTTCCTTTATAGGCACTGGATTGCATTGAATCGATTGTATTACATTATGGCATTATTTTACATCACACTCTTTGCTAACTGAATGTGAAGATGTAAGATGTGACCAGTGGATATCACTCAATGTCATTAATTGGATCATTTTTCTCAACATCCCCTTCCCGATATGTAACCTCTGGAATTGATATCTGTTTGGATTTATAAAAAACCTCAAAGAAAGCTACCTGTCAGTGGCCAATTCAGAAGTACTTCAGAGAGCAATCCAGGGAGTTACAAGAACTACAAAAATTACACAAATCCTTTCCAACCTACCACCAGTCACAGACTCTTTTCTCTTTTATTGTAATTGAAAAAGGTTCAATATCTGCCCTTATTTCAGGAAGACCTAAACCTGACAAAGAGCCTTGACAGGAAAACTGGCATTATATAACATTTTCTGACTTGCAGATCTACTTTTTCTATCATGCACTGTCAGCAAACAAACAAACACAAAAAACAGCATTCAACTAAAAATGAAACAAGGGGTGACCTCCGTAGTTTTCCAGTATGTACAAATTTGCTATCATTTTCATAAGGTGGAGTAAGCTGATGTTAAATAATGCTGCGCTACTCACCAATTTTATTTTATTTTTTACAGACTGCGGGATTGATCTTGTTGTCAATTAAGTCAATGTCAAAATTCCTATCATCGCCAGTTTGAACAGGGTTAGGCCCTTTCAGAGGTCCTGTATCCTAAGCTGAAGACCCCAATAAAAAAAGGAAGTATCTTATTGGACTTAAAATTCAATAAGGGGTATAAACCTCAAAAACAAATCAGCAGGTCTTTTCAATAGTTGTCACTTTCCTGTATTCTCCTGGATTTATTTATTTTACTACAAGAGGTACACTGAACTTTGCTAGTTATTTTCTTCATTAACACATACATGTTTGGGAGGAGCAAGAGCAAGAGCTATGGAAGACAGAGAAGCTGAATGGAGATGGTATACTGGAGCCTGAGAATTCGCCTGAGTGTAGAACACCTCATAGCAGTTTACTTTAGTTGCGGTGGACATGCTTCAATGCCCTGTTCCCTTCTTTTCAGATGATCTCTTTAGGAATGCTACAGTAGTCAAGTGGTTAATGCTTCAAAAGTTACCAGACAAAATGCTTTTGGGATTAACATGTGACGTACACAGAAGCACATGAGACAGACAGGCTTATCTCCATTTCCTTATAGGTCATTTTTCAGCAGTGGGTTCATGGAAGATTCATGGATCAATGCTCTAAAGGAGACCACAGAGCACAGTATTTCAGTTACCTACAGCATTGCAAATGTCACCCTATTGGGAGGCACCACCACATTGTGATGGAAACATAAAGCAACTGAGGTCCCTTATACTGTATATTATATCCATCCCTAGTGACCTGTACTACTGGTTTTATTGGCATTGGGCCAAATCCTGTGATCCTTATTCAGTTTTAATCAGATAAATAGAAACTCTGACTCAATAGGAACAAAAATGAACCGTGATCTGTAACTGAAGTAGGTCAGATAATGAATAAGGTGTAACAGCCCCTGAAACTTCAAACCCAGTAGCAACTGGATGTCGAACAGGAAAATAGTCTGAAACCATCTGGTATCCCAGGTGTGGCAGCTATGAATTTTCAAATTAACCTGGAAGAGCTGTTATCTGCACTGATGTTGAAGTCATCCAGGACAGAAGGTCTGCTGGCTCCAACATTCAGATGAGAAATATCTCTGTCAACTCAGCGGGAAAATCAGTGGAGTAGCAAGGTGCCTGTACACCACAACTATTCCTAATTTAAACTTAATCTGGATTCTAACATGAGAGGGACAAACTAACCCAGATCTGGTGTAGAGCACAATTTACATATTAAATCAACTGCATCTCTTCTCTGACCCTCTCTTGGCTTTGGCTGAATTAAAGAAAAGTCTGCAGATTCTAGGCTAATAAAGACCCTATCCCATCATCCAGCCAGGTTTTAGTTATACCAGTAAGCGCATTTATACAAAATAAATACCTGGTAAAGGGAAAGCCTCTAGGAAAAGTTAATCAAGGGGTGAGATTGGATTTATAATAACCTGTATTACTGTCTGATCGCAACAAGCTTTATCTATGTGTGTGTGTGTTTAGGTGTGTATCTATATAGGCACCAATGTGCTACACTGTGTCTCTGAATAGTTAAATTTTAAGTTATTACATATGTATAATCAGAAATGTATGTATCACATCACATACTCCCTTTGTATGCATGTTGAACTGTAAAATATTAAATAATGTATATGGGAAGTACGCCAACTCTGAGTGGCATGGAAACCCTGGAGATTGGTGAATAATATATAAAACCATTTCTTTGTTAGCAGCACGTGTCCTAGCTTACTGAGTCTTGTGCTGATAGCTCACTTTTAGGAACTCACTATGTCAATCAAACTTAAAAATCCTTCCCAAACTTTCTCCCACTCTTTTACAAAAGAACAATCAGACAAAAACCTAACTTCCAAGATTGAAACAAGACCTCTTCTTACATCTCTTCAGGGGGAATCAAAGCCTGTGTGGCATTCAAGAATCACAATATGCAAATCATGCCAAAATGTTTTAAAACATAGAAATAGCAGATAAGTAAATGGAGCCTGCTGTATAACCCAATAATTTGACTTCAAGCCAAATCTAACCATTGGACGTTTTTACTTTAGGCAACTGGGGGGTTTTGTGCACATCACAGAGGTGAAGTTCTCAGTGCATGTAGGGAGATGTAGACTGCATTATTCTCTAGTAATCCTTAGTAACTGTCCACGCTGCCATCAGAGTCCCTAGTACATGGGCAGCAATTCCACACAAAGGGCTGATGGTTTTAGAAGAGACATTCCCACTGTAAGGAACTGGTTAACCATTCCCAGTACCACTTGGATTGATTAAATATCCCTTAAAATGAAAAATGTAAAGAAGAAAGGGCACCTAAGCAAATAAAGGTCACCATTAAAAATTAATGTGATAATTGTTGGTATCCAAGAACAAGAAGATGACAAAGAAGTTACTAAATGTGTGTTGTGTACATAAACAATTATGACATCATAGGTTTAATCAAAACAGATTTAAGTACAGTACTGGAAAAGCAATGAGATATAGATCCTTTGCAAAGAGGGCAGGTAAGAGAAATTGACAGAGAACACTTTTCTATACTAAGAAAGAAGATTTGAAAAAAAAATAACAGGAGCAAGCTACCTTGGAGGAATTGTTGGGATAATGTCATGATGAAAGAGGATAAAGCAGGTATTTATCAAAACAACTTTAAACATCACGATTGAGAGAACTGAGGGAACTACAAACAAACTGGCAAAGGGAGGTAAGAACTGGGACTCGTTATATTAATGTTATAAATAGAGGGATCTATTTGTTGATGTGAAATGTAGGAATACCTCTTTAGATAAGGCAGGGCCCTTCTGATAAGCTGGAAAACCTGTGGCAGCAGTAGGGCTCAGGTTAAGAGGGGCTTCACAAGGATGCATATATTACTGTGAATCTTAGCTGTACTCCTCACTCCCCCACGCACCCACATATAGAGAGTATAACAGCCATCTGAACACTCAGGCTCTCTCTTCTGAGTGGGAAAAGGGAAAGGAGAGAAGACAGAAGTACTTAATCCCAATGCCAGCCAGGAAGAAGAGAATAAAGTGATCAAACCCTGACTCCAGTTAGAGACGAGCGTATTGCTTGATTATGGGAAAGTCCTATAGCATTTAAGAGGGATGAACCCCATAGGGTGCTATAGAAATATTAGAGAATTCCAAGAGTCTATGCATTTAACAGATAATGGATATCTTTTAATAGTTTGGAGGTTTTAACCATTCTGTAGAACAGTGGTTCCCAACCTTTCCAGACTACCTTACCCCTTTCAAGAGTCTGATTTGTCTTTCGTACCTCCAAGTTTCACCTCACTTAAAAATTACTTGCTTACAAAATCAGACATAAAAATACAAAAGTGTCACAGGGCATTAGAACTGAAATATTGCTTACTTTCTCATTTTCTCATTTATAAATATAAATTCAAATTTGAATACTTACATTTCAGTATATAGAGCAGTCATTGTCTTTATGAAATTTTAGTTTGCACTGACTTTGCTAGTGTTTTTATGTAGCCTGTTGTAAAACTAGCCAAATATCTAGATGATTTGATGTACCCCCCTGGAAGACCTCTGCGTACCCCTGGTTGAGAACTAGTGCTGCAGAATTCTATAGCAGGGATATAATCATCTGAGTCTTGCACAGCCCACTAAATCTGCTCTTGGGAAGCTTTCTCAGCCTAAAATTTCCTTTTCTCAATTTTATCCCATGACCTTTTCCATGTAGTCCCTCATGGATCCCAGGGACCACTGCTGACAGGAGAAGTCTCTCTTAGCCTGGCTGTATTGCTACAGAAAGCACTAAAGCGGGGTGGGGGAGTGCATACCTGACATCGAGACACACAGGGTCACTCTACAGATGGTCCAGAATCCCACAGATCCCTGGGGAGCTAGCAGATTTAAGGATATGTGCTGAAACCTTTTCTGTGGCTGTATTGTGATGGTATGGGGGAATCTGCACAAAGGAATCCCCTGGACATTCTGATGTAGAGAGCCTCCTGTGATTCCCATAGTTTAACTTCTCCATAGTTGGTGTTTACACTGGTATAAGTGACAGAAGAATCAGACCTCAAATTTTACCCTTCCTTTTGAGTAACACAAAGGTCATGGCATGTAAGATGGGAGCCTATAGCCACTAGGATAAAACAGTGACCATCACACAATTGGGCTTGCAGCTAACAAAATGAGATCTCAGAAAAGAAAACACAATCATTGCATTTTTCAAAAAACACTGGAAATGAAGAATAGGAATGAATGATCTCAGGCCCATCAACAGAAATTCTGGTTCCCAGGGCCGGAGCAGGGCCCGGGGCAGAAGTGATGAATCTGTCACTTCCGGGACTGCCCATGCCGGCCTGCAGGGCGCCCCAAAGCACAGGGTCTGGAGCGGTCTCACGTGCCTAGGCACCCTGTGCCCTGCCCAGATGACTTAAAAGGGCAATTGCCCTTTACCCACCCCTGTCGGTGGGTCTGAATGATCTAAAGAAATAAAGGAAAAGGAGGTGGAGGACAAAAGGAAAGTCTTCTCAAAGATAAATTAAGATACAAATAAAGATAATGTGTTCTATCTGTCCAGTAATAAATATACCAGCAGTTAAAGGAGGCCAATTAGGATGAGCAAGGACATGCAGAATGATTAAGAAAGATGTATGTGAGGTATATAATATCAGATATAGAAGGGAATGGAAAGATTAGAGAATGAAGTCTAGTGTAAAAATGATAAGAAAAGCAAAGGTGGAGAATGAAAGGAAGATTGCTCAAGATGATAAAGATAAATAAAAATACATTTTTCAAGTACATATAGTCCAAGAGGTCAGTGAAGGAGACAGAAGATCCTCTAAGAGATGGCATGGGTAATTCATTGGCAGCGGAGGTAGACAGTGATAACAAAAATTGAATACTTCCCTTACAGTTCACAAAGTAGTTTGGGGGCAATACAGCAGAAACAGACATATTGTCCATTTCTCAAGGGAAGAAAATGGCACAAATGAAAGAAATTAAGATCACTATATAATAGGTGATTGTCGATAGGCTGATAACACTATGAGAAAGACGGGTTTCTGAAGACAGTGGTGCATAAAAAGAAAAGCTTTCTTAGGATATGTTTAAAAGGCTTTTTGGAAAGGAAAACTCAAAGATATAGGGCCAAATTCTGAACACTTATGTGCATGGACAGTTCCCACTGAATGAAGGGGAGCTATCTGAATGCATCTAAGGGAAGACATTAACCCATAATGGGAAGCAATTAAAATTAGCCACTACAGAGTCTTTTGGAAATATCAGAGTTACCAATGGCCTGGAGAAAGATAAACATAAGAGTGGCTATTATATACTTAAGCATAGATCTACGAAACTCCCAGGAAACTACAGACAAGGAAATTTGCCTTCAGCAAACACTGAAAGTAAGAGATGGGTGAAGAAGGATCAAATCATACCTAACATTTTCAAGTAGTCACATTATTTTTAATGGGATTACTCACACAGAAAGGTGAGCAGGGTTTAGTTAGCACTGTTCACCCATTTATTAAAAATATTCAAAAACAATATCTTCCTTCATCTTCAAAGAAATAAAAGAGAAGCTTGGAAAATTCTAAAACAAAAAGCCTTCATTTCATAAATTAGTTAAGGAGCTAAATTAAACTAATATAATTGTTACTGTATCATTAACAAACCTAAGCACTTTAAGGACATTCATAAATCTTACACTAAACACCTACTTTACTAATTCACACCAGCTGAGAATCTGGCCAATTTTTTTATTAATATACACATTGGCTCATTACAATACAACTGTCTTAACTCTGCCCTATTCTGTATCAATAATTTCATATCCCCACAATAGAAATCCCTTTTGAAAAATAAATTTTATAATCATGTGTATAGCCATTAGTGACACAGACAGATGAGTCTCCTATAGTAATCCCCTTAGAGACACAATTTTACTATATTGTAAGTCAGCAATAGTATACACTTCCATTATTAACTGATATATTCAACATTATACTCAAAATTAAGCAATTTTAACTATGAAATTAATACATTAATTGACATTTCCCACTTAACAGTATCCCTTAGAAGAATATATTTAGATACTGATTTAAAAATAGCAAAAATACTTTATAACAAAAGCCCTATAGTCCATGGGCCAGAGTTAAGGTTGTAATGTTATCATAAAATATGAATTTCTTTATACTTGATAATGTATTTTATTATGTGCAGATTGTAAAATTTATTGTCCTTAACTATTCATTTCTTTTATTTTTTATTTTAGATTTGTAAGTGATCTGATAAATAAGTCCTGATACAACCTTAAATGATTTTTAAATATATATTTTTTTATTTTCAAAATTTAAAAATGCACAGTCTCCAGTCTTTCAAGGTGCTGTAGTTCAGTGGAACTATGCATATATGTAAAGTTAAATACATGCTCTCTCTCTCTCTCTCTCTCTCACACACACACACCTTAATGCACAATCACTATACTGCTGTAACTTTTTATGTGTGGCAGCCTTTTATATCAAATATTTGCATTAAACAGATGGAACATCCATTTCCCCTTTATTATAGCTGAATAGGATTTGGCTGTTTGCGCAGTATTTTTTGAGATGATATGTTTTGGAGGTACAATATCTTGGTTTAGAATAGACCAGATATTTAGCAAGAGAGAGAGATGGGTCATGCTGTGTTTATTATATGCAGTGATTATTTTTTCTGTGTTTGAACATTATACTTATTACTATATATATATACACACACCTTTTAATATATAGTAATAAGACTAATGTTCACTCAGTTTGAAGTTAAGTGATTAATTAAATTAATCATAATCATGCTATGAACTAAAAGTCTATATAAATATATAAAATCGCCTTACATACAGGAGCTTATAAAAAGAAAGCTATTTTCTTTCCCAACATGAAATGTAAGCACTCTTTTAAAAAAAAAAATCTACATCTTGCAATCAAAACAAATGAAAGTTCATTTAAAATAAGTCTCCCCCCCCCACAACTAGTATATTAAATGTGGCTTTTAATGATTGGTTTTGATTATTTTTGAAGATTTTTGTATTTAGATGGCATACACATTTTCAATCATGTCTTAATTACTTTTAAAAATGCTGCTCTGGCTTAGGGACAAGACAGATAACTTGTTAAGCATTTGAAATTTCTGAGCTGTTTTCTCAGTTCTGGCAGTCAATACCCAAGTCCAGATTGTAACCTCCTTTCTGCCTCCAAAGCCTGCCTTGGCTGCGTGTCCAGTGAGGGATTATGGATTTATCAAGGAAGGTAAGTGTGACTACAAGCATTGGCTCACCATCTGCTCCCCAGCAGAGTTTGGGCCAACCTGCATAGCCTGCAGCAAGACCAGGGCACTGTTCTCAATCCAGCCCTTTCCAACCTGGCTCAAGAAACACATCACATTCAGTCAGATGATTAGGTCTAAGTAGTCCATATGTAACAGAATATTTTTCCTAAATACCAAAATGAAAACAAAATGAATGCCTTTTTTTATTCTCCTTACTTGATACATCAAGTTTTACACAAATAAATACTCTCTTAAGGTTTATGCAAATTATAGAAAAATAAAACTATGCATTATTTAGCAGTTCTCCCATTTCAAGATCTAACAGACTTTATTCACAGCATGTTTTTCCCTAGTTTATGTTGGCCTTCTTTTCTGATTCTACTTTTTAATTCATCTTTTTAAATTATTCCTTTTTAAATCATTATCTTATGTGTCTTCATAGATTTTCATGTATTAATCTATTATTAATTTTTTACTATATTCAACTTAATCTTAAATTGTTTAAATCTCTGTTAAGTTTAAACACTGGTACATGGACAGCTTTTAGAAATACTCTGCTCTTTAACATTTGGAGCATTTCTGTTTGTAGCTCATAACATTATTCAAAAACTTCTTATGAGATATGTTCTTTTCTGTTAGAGGTACCTTAGACAGAATAACCAGGCACCACATGGGAAAGCCACCAGTGCTATATTAAAAACAAAAACAAATTGTTGGTATAGATTTTGTCTTGTTGAATAAAAAAAATCTGTATTGTACATTAAAACCTTGACATCTGCTTGGAGAATGTAAAACTAGATTAACGCTATTTCCCATATTTATTCAATTTTCTTTATGTTGATTCAGGTCAAGATTTTTATCTTCATGCACAGCTCCAAAGAAGGCAGTTGTAACTAGCTTTCTTCCTTTCTGCAGCTCAGCAGTGAACATGAAAATAAGCTGAATAAACATCTTATCCTTTTTAGTTAAACTGTTGTCTGCCCAACTCCTGAATGCACACAGAAAACAATGTAAAATTGTATAACCCATAATACAGTATATTAAATTACAACATTGGTCAGTAATGGAAACTTATTCCCAGATATGAATTATTTACAGCCCATTTAAGTAATCCATATTCAGGTGTGGCAATGAAAAAAAAGTGCAACATAAATCTTTAATGTTGACCGGTTGAGAGAGCAGAGCTGAGGATTACAGACATTTTAAAGAAAAAAAAAACCCTAAACGAATTGATATAGCCTGTTCAGTGGCTTACTGCACCAGCGTGCTAATAAATTGACGGATGGCATGTCAGAGTATGAGTTGAAATCCCAGCATTTCTAACTAGGGTGGGATCTAATATCAGTGTACCAAAATAAAGAGTTTCTGGACCTTGATGTCACAGGACACACTCTGTGCCTCATTTAGTACATCCTGCAGGAGCTTGGCATATTGTATTGCAACACAAAAATCCTCACTTTCTGTTTTAACCCCATAACTGCATTAGTAATTTTCCAAAGCCATTCTTCAGTGTGTTGTAATGTGAGGAAGGATTATTTAAATATAAGCTTTTATTTTACTTTCTGAGTGTTGTTTTAAAGTATCTGATCGTATTACCATCCAAATCTAACATAAATCCACATGATTATAGTCTAGATTTCCAAGTGAAAAACACAGTGCATGCATCATAAAACAAGGTGTGGAAAATATAAATTATGGGAAATACTGTTGGATAGTTGGTTTTTGTTTGCTTCTTCTTGTTCTGTTTTGTTGCTGTTGTTGTTTCCCTCAAATCACGTAGATTGTAAACTACTTCAAAATGAGGATGATGGTGGGGAAAAAGCTCTTATATAACAATTTCTTTTGTTTCCTGGAGCAGTACCTATATTAATTCATCTTACAAAGATCATTGCTCAAGAACTAAATTTTGCATATATTAGAAAGCAGAATTAGCATTGCGCTGTGTACAACATTCCATGCTAACTTCTCTCCAAGCAACCATTAAAGGTCATGTTTTGACGACTGAATGGCATGTCGGCACCTTGGTTCCTTAGAGAGGCATTCCCCAGGTACAGGCAAAAGGTTATTAAATTACCTTCCAAGCAACACTATCTCCTCGGATGAAAATAATTACAGGCTTTTAGAGGCATCAGAATGCTTTCTATTTTTTTTAAATAAGATGAAGATGCAGTACCTAATGACCATTTTTGTGTGTGAGTCATAGAGCCTGTCAGCAGTGACAGGACAAATGAGCATAATGGCATAGCTTAAAGGGGAAAGGTTCATTTTAAATAGTGACAAATAATATTTAAATGGCATTGTTGGAGACCCATCATGCTTGTAAAATGTAGTTTGTATCTCTTCTTCATCCTTTAATTTCATCACTGTCAAATGGTATTAGCTGTTAACATGCAACATCAGGTGCAGATATAATTTTTAACTATTAAATGTGCCCATAACCAAACACAATGCATCTTGATTGTTCATATATTTTGTGGTAGAATAAATAATGTATTTGATAATTCACAATTTTCTCTGCTAAATTGTTTTGCCATATAATGGAGGTCTTTACTAAAAGACATTGGGAGGAGGGGAAAGGTTTAAAATGTGATATCTCAAACGGATTTCTTGTTGCCAACATGCTAAAATGGAAATTACTTTCTTTTTAGACTAATGTAATTCACAGGTTTGAAGTGCCAAGGGCAAGACTGTCAAATGTAGTAATTTGGTCAAAACAGTCATGGGCAAACCAATACGGTGACACATATATAGTATATACGTCAGGTAAGGGGGGCTGACATTAAACTTATTCATCCTTACAAAGGCACTTGTTCCTACCAGAAAATGTCTGAATTTGAATTGTCCCCGCGACATCAGACATTGCTTAGGGCATGAACAGAAAATGTCTACTTTAAAATATTTAGTAACAATCATTAAGCAAAACACTGCAGAACAAGAATTCTCCAGCACAAAAGCAATTATATAACTTGAAAAAAGTTGATCAAAAGTCAATCCTATACCTGCTAAAAATGACATAAGTGAATGCCAAGTCACAACATTGCAGGAAATAAAATCATGACTGTGTGAATGCACTTAGATAGAAAATTACATGTTCTGGAACTCAAACTTTCATAAAGAGGCTTCTAATTTTTAAATATTTTTGCACAGCTTCATCACATTTATTGCTATTTTATTTTCAGATCACTTAAGCCAAAAATGTAGACAGTTTAGGTACCTTTGAGTTGTTAAAAGTTATAGCCAATTTTCTGAAAAATTATACCAGCTAAAAACACAACATTAAATATTTACCCTGTTGGATGTTAAAAAACGCTTACAATGACAAATGTTCACATATTGACTATTCAAAATGGCCTTCACTTTGAAATTGTGAAATGGAAAGGATTGCAGATGTACAAGAATAAATATAAAAACAAATGAGTTGACTTGAAGTGTTGCCGGCTTTCATAAACATGCTACTGCAATAACATGTGACATTAATATTTAATTACAAAAGCACTGCTGCAAAATCTTTGAAATTAATGTTTTGCAAAATTAACATTCAGTGCACAGAAGCAAAGTCGTTTCAGGCGCGACTGTGATTAACAATGCCATTCACTTTACATATTATATTAATATATTATTCAAGCTAAGAATTAACACCTCCTAATTTAAATAAGGTGCTACATATCATGATGAGCTAAAATGCTTTTTCTTAAAATGGTCCATCTGATTTTAAGCAATCTGTGTTTATCATTTAATATTTTGTTACTGAATACTGTTCTCTTGCACTTTAATTTCAGGATGAAGAGATCTCATTAAACTGGTGCCTTCAGATTCCAGGATTATTAAACCAGTTGAGACATTTTTTGTTTACTAGTACACCTGGTTTTACTACTCTTCCATTCTATTCAGGTTCTCAACCCACACCCATTTCTGTGATCTCTGAATGACTATTAAAGAGTTAAACATTTATTTTTCTTAAGGAATTATGGGACAGATCTTCAACCGATGTAAATGAGTATAGTTCCCTTAAAATAAATGGAGCTACACTGATTTACACCAGCTGAGGATCTAACCCATTTTGTCAATATGACTTTTAATTGCATTTTTGGGAAAGGGGTAATTTCTAGGCCATTGATTTTGTGGTGTTGTTTTCAACTAGTAACTTGTTTCTACTGATATATCTATTCTTGTGTTGCAGGCTGTAGTGTTCCCCCTATAAGGGAGGAAAAGACAGATTGAGGGCTCGGGGAGGTGGCTGGTTTAGCACTCCAAGTACTTAGTAGAAAGCCCTCTCTGCCCTCCAGCTCTGCCTTTCAGTATAAAGAAATTCAAACTTGTACTGAATTCCTGTGGAGAACTGTAACTTCTGGTGGGGCACCACTGCTAAGCAATCAGGCCCAAAGGACTGTAAACAGGTTAACATATTCTATAGTAGGTCAGGCAAACCAGTTATTTTGGTTTGAGGAAAATATGGATGAGACAGATGGGTAAATCACTTCAGTTTAACTGCACAGAACTTCATTTGCCATCTTTCATCTACTGTAATTGTTTGGTTCTCTTCTTTTTAAATCAGTGAAGTAATACATAACCATCCTTAAAGGGCTGGCAGATTTTTAAGTGACCAAAATCCCAGAAGAATTTTTTAGTCTCAATACTTATGAACTGATTGGCTATAATTTCATTCCAGCCTTCAGTAAATTCTAGAGGGTAGCAAAACAACACCAAGAATCTTTCATCCTCTCTAGTCAGTCAACAGAGGTGTGTAAGACCTCATGAATTGAGAACTCAGTAATTAAAGTTATGTCTATTTATCTATTAAATCTCTCCAGCTGTTTGATAAAACCTGCAAATCATCAACAATTTCCTGTTGAAAACTATCTTACAAAATCAGTTATGGGGATTTGATTCCTCAGTTTGTGTGTTCTTAGTGGTGAACATGGAGCAAAGATACTTTTCTGGATGTATTTTTATATGTGTATACCTTCATAGATGTGATATTGATATAAATAGTCTAGGTCAGCATCAAATAACCATGAAATCCTCCAGTCGCTCTGCCACCCTTATGCAGGCAAAAAATATAATCAACGTTGTTAGGAGTTTTGTCTACATAAGAACTGTGTAACAAATACAAGATTCAGATCTAAATGAGAGAAGGGGACAGAGTTATACACAGTGGTGAGCTGGAGCCGGTTCGCTAGAACCGCCTGTTAAATTTAGAAACCCTTTTAGAACTGATTGTCCTGCGAGGGAGAACCGGTTCTAAAAGGGCTTCTAAATTTAACCACCGGCCAAAAGTGGCGCCTTAGGCATCGACTCCATGGGTGCTCTGGGGCTGGAGCACCCACGGGGAAATTTAGTGGGTGCAGAGCACCCACCAGCAGCTCCCCATCCCGCGCCCGGCCCCAGTTCACCTCACCTCCGCTCCGCCTCCTCCCCTGAACGCGCCGCCCCACTCTGCTTCTCCGCCCCCGCCCCCCCCGGCTTCCCGCGAATCAGCTGTTCGAGCGGGAAGCCTGGGAGGGCTGAGAAGCAGGCAGCGGCTTCGCACTCAGGCCCAGGGAGGCAGAAGTGAGCTGGGGCAGGGGAGTGCGAGGAGGGCCGCCCGCTCCACAGCAGGTAACCCGGCGGGGGGGGGGGGGGAGCGTGCATGGGAACCGCTCCCCGCCCCAGCTCACCTCTGCCACCCTCGGCCTGAGCAGAAAAGCGCGGCCTGCTTCTCAGCCCTCCCCGGCTTCCCACGCAAACTGCTGATTCGCAGGAAGCTGGGGGGCGGGGGCAGAGAAGCAGAGCGCGGTGACGCGTTCAGGGGAGGAGGCGGAGCGGAGGTGAGGTGAGGTGAGCTGGGGCCGGGCGTGGGGCGGGGAGCTGCCGGTGGGTGCTCTGCACCCACCAAATTCTCGCTGTGGGTGCTCCAGCCCTGGAGCAGCCAGGGAGTCGGCGCCTAAGGCCCCATTTTTGATCTGATCAGTGTGGGAGCGGCCACTCCCCCTGCTCCCCCCCCCAGCTATGCTCCACCACCCCTAGGAGCCAGAGGGACCTGCCAGATGCTTCCTGGGAGCTGCCCCAGGTAAGCACCGCCGGGACTCCCCACCTTGCCCTGGCAGGTCCATCTGGCTCTTGGGGGCTGGGTGGGCACCCAGTACTGTGGCCCACGAGACCCTCCTGCCTGGTTCTGGGGGCAGTCAGGGGACAGGGAAGGAGGGTAGATGGGGCAGGGGTCCCGGGGGGGGGCGTCAAGGAACGCAGGAGGTTGGATGGGGCAGGAGTCCTGGGGGGTGGGGGTGGGCCATGACACCCTCGTGGGGTGAGGAGGGAACCGGTTGTTAAGATTTTGGCAGCTCATCACTGGTTATACATGACAGTTAGTTATAGATTCAGTCTTTCTCACTATCATCGGTGTCCTACACCTGCCTTCAGATGCTTTTTGGTATCTTAGACTATATCTTTGCAAGGGTCTAGGCAGAGAAAAAAGCCACAGAATCTATACTGAATAGGTGAATAATGGGCTCCACGGGTTTTTGGTCCCAGTCATGCCTCCCTCAAAACCCCTTGAGTAGCCTTTCAGCAGACTCTGTACAACAGGAAGCTTACAAGAAGCCATTTACAGAATGAAGCCTCAGAGTGAGGGAGAATGGTCAACTTGCTTTTGCACATTCACCCCGGCTGTAGGAATGGCCAGACACAAATTATTCAGGGTCATGGCAGTCAAAATCAGTATGGGGGAGGCTTGCTATCAGAATGCAAACACATTTTAATACTGCTTTCTGCAGCATCAATCTGTGCCCATTTTAAGGCATATCCAGGGAAAGCCTACATTTGTCCCCTTGATTTGATATTAAATTGGATTCAGGCTCAGTTTTGTGACAATGGCTTGAGGGCTATATCCTGCATCATTTGTTTTACACAGAACTAGACTGAATGAATTGATGACAAAATATTGTCTTGATTACTTGGCGTTAAAAACCCCCACCCTAGACGGCATCATCACCTACAGGCCTTTCCCTCTCCCTTGTGATTTTGGAGGCACTGAGGACATTTAAAGAGGGAAACACTAGAGCACACAAATTTCTACCTTAACAAAGGTCACTTGTTAAATGTCCCATTACCACCTGTGGCATTATTGCCACACTATGGCATTATTATGGGCATATCTAAACACCATTTATCATCAGTTGGGCAGCCTTAGCTTTCTAATTAAAAAACTTTTTTTTTTAAAGAAGCCATTTTGTTCACCAAGGAGAATAATGATTCATTTGTTGTTTTCAAAACAATTTTTTTCTGAAGTCATCCTTATTTAAAAACCCGAAAGAATTATTTTAATATTTGATCACTAAATCTGAACAAAATAACAACATGACCAAGATTTTCAGCTCAAAAACATGTGGTACCATAATTATGACTAAGGAAACTGTCTACCCCTCTACGACCCTTCCTTCCGCCAATATCTCCAAAATAAAATACTCTGAAACTCAACTGGTAGTATAGCACATTTTAAAACTCCACATAAGGCTGCACATACGGTATCCAAGTGGATGTTTTAAAGTTTAATTTTATTTGACTAAAACATGGCATTTCAAAATGAAATAAGAGAAAATAGAGAGGGCAAATGTAATAAAATGGTGACTTGTTAGGATAGTATCCAAAAATGTTACTAACTCTGAGTATAGTATGTGGGATACTTGCAGTATTATGGTATATAATACACTTGTCTCACTTTTTATAAAATAGGGATCTGGAAATGTAATTCCAATTAATAAATATAAACATACCATAAATTCCCCCTAGTAGAATTCACATTAAAGGTGGGAAAGCTTGGGAAAAGCCCCCTGAAAGTACTACAATACTTCTTTAAAGATCAATGTTCACAATTTTTGGAAACACTGATGTAAGCACAGGAATTGAAGTCTGGGAAAAGGCTTAAAGAAAACCCTTAGGAATTACTGATCCTGCAGTGTATGTGCTAACACACTCCCACTCAACCAATGAGAGTTCTGCCAACATGAGCACTACAGGATCAGATCCAATCAAAGCAGTTGTTTCACATTGTTACTTAAGCATGTACTGGACTGTGCACTTGACTTCCTATCATAGGCAGCTGGTGAAAATAATCTTTGGAGAGGCTGAGCAGGGGCGTAGCCATGGATGGGCCATGGCCCACCCAATTAACACCAAAACCCACCCAAATCGGAGCACCAGGCACAGTGCTTAAAGTGAGGGGAGTGGCGGGGTGTAGCCCCAGGAAAAAAATTAAGATTGAACCAGGTCACGGAAAGGTGCAGTCCTTTTCAGTAAAGCTGCTGTTGCCTCATACCACTTCTCTGGGCTCTGCTGCCCCATCAACACAGGCTACAACTCTGCCCTGCTCTATCCAGCTCCTGGTACTGCCACCCATTGGCTGATTGGTTAGGAACTGAGAGCCCATAGGCACCCACACTGTGGAGCACCCATGGACAAAAATAGTGGGTTCTCAGCTGCCATTGGCCACAGCTGTTTGGTGGTGCCCCCAATCAGCTGATCGGCAGCTTGGGGGAAAGCAGAGAGCAGCGAGTGGGCCTCAGGGAGGGGGCGGAGCGGGGGGGTGGAAAGAGGCAAAGCAAGGGTGGGGCCTTGGGGGAAGGGGCCGAGTGGGGCAGGAAGAGGTAGAGTGAGGGAAGGGCCTGCGGAAGGGTGGAGTGGGAGCGGGGCCTCAGGGCAGAGCGGGGGTGGAGCACCCCCTGGAGAAAAGTAAAACTCAGCGCCTATGTGAGAGCCAATCAGGTTTCAGCCAATCCCTCACCTGCCAGCCGTGTACAGGGGCAAGGCTCACCTTTGCCAGTGGGGATGAAGTTATCAGAGCTGGGTGGCATGGGACTGAGACAGAGTCTGTGTCTGCTTCTACATTTGAGCTACCCATACTAGCTCTGCTTGGCTAGCACATTAAAAATAGAAATTCAGTCAGGGGAGCCTGGCTGGTGACTTGGGCTAGCTCCCCAGATATGTAACTGCCCGTATTCCCAGAATACATACTTGGGTGGCTAGCCCATACTGGTTACACTGTTATTTTTAATGCACTAGCTCTGCTTAAGCTAGCACAGGTATGACTCTGCGAGCTGGGAATCACACCTGTCAGCTCAGGTGTAGACATGGCCTTTGTCAATGGGGAGTGGAGCGGAGCCCAAGACTGGAAGCAGGAGCCCATGGACTACATCATAACACCAGTCACTGACCCAACCACCTTGCTGTCACTCATACAGGGGAGGAGCTTCCCATTGGCTCAAAGATCCCCCAGCCAATCGGAATGTAGCCAGCCGCTTCCCACAACCCTGGGTGGGCCAGGGTGCACCTCTGTCAATGGGAAAGCAGTAACAAGAGCTGGGTAACATAACAGCAGAGCCCCTTCCCTGCTGGGATGATGGAGGAGTGGCTGGGCCAAATTTGAGCAATCTTGTGACCTGGTACTAGGGGTTCTGCTGTTCCCAGTCTCTGCATCCCCCATGGACATATATGGGGAGGAGACCAAGATTGGAAGCAGGAGCCCCTATGTGGGGGTTGCAGCGCCACTCAAATCTGGCCCAGTCACCCCTCCGTCAGGCTAGCAGGGAAGGGGCGCTGTTCTGGTTACTGCCTCCCAGCTGGTGGAGGTGTATCTTTTCGCTACCTGCTGACTAGCACCTGATTGGCTCTCACTTTCCAAGCAATCAGCCAGTGGCGACGCAGTAACTGGAACTGAGTGGTGTGGGATGGAGTCAGAGCCTGTGTTCATGGGGAAGCAGAGCTGAGCAGAGCAGTCTGAGTCAGCAGCAGCTTTACTAAAAGGCTGCATCCCTCAGCAACCTAATGCAAAGAGTTTTTTTCTGGAGCTGCAACTTCCTGTCACAGCCCCTCATTGAAAGCACTGTGCCTGGTGCTCTGACTTGCATGGGCCTGCCTGCTAACTCCCACACCCTTGGCTATGTCCCTGAGGCACTGAAAGATTTCGCGGTGGGAGGGGGGGTGAAACCCTTCTAACCATAATCACCAACTGCCTAGGCTTCTAATTATAATCTTCTCAAAAACCCTTTAGTAAAGAAACTCATGTAGTGTGCTCTCCATGTGGATCAATATGACAGTCTGCATATGCAACACAAAAATATTTCATTTTGTATTTGATCGTTAGTCATCAGGAGTCAAGTTTGGTTTGGTAAACCATAGGTGTTGCAGAAACAGAACAGAGTAATCCACTTCCTTCTCAAAACAATAAAGAAGGGAGCCAAGATTGCTTGAGAAATATGGCTCCTTAAGAACTGCTCGTCCATCATTTTGCCCACTAGGTATCAGCTTCCCAACAGCTGTATCAAGCAGGAGGGATTGTACCCAGGATTTTGAGTGTAGGCTGCAGATGTGCTTTAATACTATGGGTGCACCTCACTTATCTCAGCCTCTGCATAAATTTTCTCTTATCGTAGCCTCTTCTTCTGTGCCCATCCATCTTGTACAGGCCCGTGATGCAAATGGCCAGCAGTCCACTAGCCTGATGGACAAACAACCACCAAGCTAAGTAGCTGTTTTCCACAGTTTTCATCCTTCCTTACCCCAAATTTATAAAGCCCAATTTCACTGCAGCAGCTATGGAGGAGAGAAACAGGCATATGTGGGGGTGGAGAACATAAAAGAAGCGACCCCTGCTCTTTCTCTATAGGAAATTAAGCTCCAGTCCATTTCAAATATGAAGAGAGAAGTCAATATCCCAGAGACAGAAAGAAAAAATATTTTTTCTACATTTCTGATATAAACTCTCTCTAGTAAGGTCACTGCTTGAACTAAGGATACTATAATCACACATGTCCAACAATGACTCATTATCAGATGCTCTACATTTATATGCTTAGTGTCCGGACAAACCTGAGTGCAGGAATGATGGTAACTTCTATTGACGCCAATGGGAATTGTATCTGCTTACATGAGGACTGAATTAGGATTTCCATGTACAACACATGCTATAATTTGTTACAATTTGTCATTTATTGTTTGTTCAGTAGAAGAGGAGAAAACAGAAATTGGGCTATAGGTGTTAATTAGTAATATCATTGTCCTTTTATCCTGAAACTGAGCACTGCCTTCAGGCAGTGCTATTCTGTCGAACTGTTCCCTATTAGCATAGAAGCAACAGTAGAGGCATATACAATGTCAAAAACTTCATATATGCTTTAGTGGTTGATGTTGCAGAAATTTGTGTGTAGCTGTGGAACCCCTAGCAGTCTCTCCAGCTATTAATTTTCATATTTATAGTTGAACCTTCTACATTATGCTAACTTGTTGCTTGAAGTAGTGAGTTTCAAACTGGAGATGTCACTCGGACACAAAGCACCACCAAGTATGCAAATTACAATGACATAGTTATGTTGGTAAAGAAGTGAAATTCCTGACTAATATACTGTGTAACCATATGTATATTGGATAAACAGTGTTGCCCTATGAAAAAGGAGAACAGGATTACACCACTGTAGATTTTGTGCAATGGGCCAACTCCACCCTGATTTTCACAGGAAAAACTCTTTTGTAGTCAATGGAATTTCACTGGTTTTACACAAGTGTCCAATAATGGATTTGGCCCAATGTATCAAAAAGTTTGTAATCAATACATTCACTTTATATACCTAAATTTATTGGACCTTAAAATTTACAACCAAAAAGAACATAAATATATTTTATTAATATGAGTGTACAATGAAGTTGTGTGTTCTTCTGTAACCACTGCAGCAAGTTTAGAATGATGTACAAAATGAAAAATCTCTGCATTGTCCACAGAGAATGCATACAGTACAGTGCAATCTCTGCTGGCTGCTGTGTGGTAGAGATGCAAAATCGAACACAACAAAAACCAAAACAAAAAAACCCAAAATACTCAGAGGGTTTCCAAGCCTTCAAAAATAAAATGGAGAAAACTACAATTTGTTTAAAAATAAGCTGCCAACCTCTGTAATCTTGCACATTTTGTGACATAATATGTGATTTCTGCCAAGATCTCATAACAGTTTTCGTCACTGCAAGAACTCATAGAGTGACATATTAACATCATAATTAATGCATTTCAGCACTATACTTTTCGTTCTTCATATAGACAACCCTTCTCCAGGCACCCAGATGTTTAGGGTCTGCATAAAGATGTACCTTCTCAACACAATCAAGTCTCTTCTATAGACCCAAAATATTTTAATGTGTTAAAACAGCCTTTTTATAGTGTTTTACCACATCCTAGTTTTCAACTGAAATTAAGTCTAAGCCACAAATTTCAGATCCAAATCTAGATCTGAAGTTCTACAAAACCCAAGGAAATTCAGCTCTGGCATCCCAATCAAGGCCAACCCTACATACAATTTGATAAACTAGAGAAGATAAAAAGTAAAGATGTTGATTTCCTGTTTTGACAGTTTTAAGGCTCTCTTACTAAGGTCACATTAACAATAATACAACTTACGATACTAAATCTCTACAGGAAAAAAAAATGCAATTAAATCTCTATTGTGCTTGCTAAGTCCTACTCCTGGATTGCTGATTAATCACAAATTATAATGTAAAACTATTATGTGATTCATCTTTTTTAAAGTGTGTGATTCTTGAATCTTAACATTCATACTCAACTCCCATGGACTAGTTGGGAGTTTGCATGAGAACAGCAGGAGCCAGGGCTATGTCTATATTCTCTCCCTTCCTGATATAATCTTAGCTCATGCACACAGTTCAGCAAATATGGGCTTGATTTAGCCCTTTTAATCCTCATTAACAGCCTAGCAAAATAAGCCATTTTAAAGGAACAGCAAGTTGACCCCACGGAGTTCTTCCCCAGGCCATTGTTGAGCAATCGTGCCCAAAATAGTACAGTAGCTCTGGGAAATGTCACGTGGTTGGCCTGGCACTGTTCCTTGTCCTTTTTGATTTACATATTAATTTATCCCACACCCATCACAGTAATATCTGAGTTACTCCCAACTGCAGTAAGTAGATGGAGGCAGGATTTAGCCCTTTAACAGCCTGTTTTTTTGGATGTGATTTTTTGCCAGAGGAAGTCTGTGTTGTACATCTTGTTGTAGATGTATTAAAAAGCAGTTCAGGAAAAAATAAGAACCCCTGACCCGTCACCATTCAAATCTGAACCTTCTGAAGGTTCTGAAATGTTCAGATTGGAAGCGTTTCCTTTCAACCCCAGGGGGAGATAAGAGGGTGCCAAATGCCCTCTATACTGTCCTCTGATCTGGTGGCAGGGCTCTTATGGGGGAGATCTGGTGGCATACCACTTAGTCTAGTTCCCATGCCTCCTCCTTTGGGACAATCAAGTAGCTGCTTCTGCCACACCTTCATATCCATCCCCAAATGTCTTCAAGAGTTTTCCAGGCAGCCTACTCCCCTTAATCAGTTTGGGTTTGCCTGCCCTTTTCATTGACACTACCAGGTGGCATACCATTAGGCCTTCTCCACCTATTTTATCTTGTGGGGGCAATCAGACATGTGGTTGTCCCTTGAAGAGAAGATTAGATGTTGGATGAGGAGAAGATGGTAGCTGGTCAAGGGCCTCCTCTCCAATAAGACCTACTACTACCATTCCTCAGAACATGACAAATTACAAAGGAAGCTTAACCTTGACATAAGAGGATCCAGAGGAAAAAACATAAATTTCCCTCATGCTACAGACATGCATTTACACTGATATCTTTAATATTTTCATCCATAAGAAATCTTTTCAAATTATTAAGGCAGATAATGAGTTTAACATTTCAAAAATCACTATAGTCTCTATGTATAGTTACAGTGACATAGGCTAATAATGCTTTATATGTGAAAAAGCATCGATGATCATCCTCAGCTGTTTTAAACAAACAAGGAAAATCCATTTACAATATCCACCTCCACTCCCAAATTGTATTCAGAAAGAGTTAAAATATCAAATAAAATTATAAAGGCACTGATGATTTTTTTTTTATAACAGAGCTATTGCTAGTAAGCTGTATTTCAGAGAAACACTGCACATTCTGATGACTGTCAAAATTTACATAACTTACTCTACATGAATTAAGTATGAGGTATAAAATGCAACTTTGGCTAAATAAACCCACAGCAATTGTAAAGCAGTATTTCAGGCATTGCTAGAATAATAGAAGACCAAACCACCAACCAAAAAATGAATGTTGTGCGGGGTGAGCTCCCCAACATTTAGTTATTGTGTGGAAATAAATTGATGGAAGATAATCTTTAGAAATACAAATCACAATTCTGCAGTTGCTATAGTATTTTTTATTTTTAATTTTAATTCGGTGTCTATGATCACAACTCTGACATATTAGGGTATTGAACTGGGCCCGGGAATTACAAGAAAACACATAAATACTAGTATTTCTTTAAAACATTAAGTGTTAAGAGAAACAAATTCCAGTCTTTAACATCTGTCCCACGGATTCTTACCATTTATCTGCTGATCAAAAATTCAAATGGTGCCAAAAAAAATCACGAAGTCAAAAGGACTTGGTGGGGGGATCTTTGTTTCTCTCTAAAAGCCTAAAAGTTATACTCAACTGCAGCACAAAGAGTAAAGAGGTTGTTATTCATATTAACTACATTTACATTCCTATCGCAACATCCAGAGAGCTAATAGTGGGGTTATTAACATAACAAACGTAAATGTTCTATATAAATAATACTGTTTCAGGCCAGCAACCGCTCATCTGACAGCATTTAGGCACAGGCTCAACATCTGTTTATGAACACTTTGCCTAATGATATCATCAGATATCATTAAGTGCGGCAGAATACAGCACAGAGGCAGGTGCAGCTGCCTTCAGTACCCATCACAGAGGAAGAAAAGAGCTGCATTCCCGATCCGAAAACCCATCATTAGGACAATTTTCTTCGACAAACCAGCCCTGTGATTTCAATCTGTATATCACCTGTAATTGTAGTTTTTAGCAAGAAGCTGATTCTATACATTTAGCGACGAATCACGTTGATGGCCTGAATACTGGAAACACATTTGTGGTACCAGCTGCGGCAGCTTTTTTTAGAGCCTGTGTTAACAAAATACTGCTAACAAGGCAATGCTTGGAGTGCAGCTTTGTTTCTCTTTCTTGTTCATAGTGTTTAGATGTGCATAATTATGGAGATTAGCAATTGATTGCTTCTCAATAATAATTGATTATTGGTCACTGAACCTTCTCCAAAGCACTTCACTGGAGGTGAGGGCAGGTGATAAGTGCATTCTTATTGGTTCTAGAAAATATAAAGGAAGGGTCCAAAAGAACCTTCGATTTGTACATCAGTTTCCATGATAAATAGACCAAAGGGATAATAGAATATCCCAAAGCCTCGTTTGCCCGGAGGCAAATTGTAGAGATCATAGCAAGCCTGCAGAATTCTCCCTGTGGACTATGTAAGAAACATACATCATTTTTATATATGTCAGTTGTTCTTTGATTTGAAAATATTTCTACCCATTTAATTTATCTTTTTCAGACAGTTTTCTTAAATTGTACAATTTAACGGTTATATGAAAGAATGAATATCAATTTTGAATACCCCTTCAATTGAAACAAACTGACAAAATAATGCAAACCTTTCCCAGATCAGTGTAGCTTGAAAGATTGTCTCTTTCATGAACAGAAGTTGGTCCAATAAAAGATATTACCTCACCCACCTTGTCTATCTAAAATAATGCAAAGTCTGTTTAGTAGACATGCAAATATTGAAGGCTCTATTGTCACAAACAGAGAGTGATTTTGAAGTTAGGACTATACCCATTTTGATCAGCTTTATATCTATGAAAACTGTGGTCTGTGGTGACTGCCTTGATGCAACATAACATAATGTTGGCAATATAACATGATGCCACCACTAAAATTTAAAGGATACTGCTCTTATTTTGGGCTTAATCATGCACAGTCAGTTTGGACAGCAAATATCCAATTTAAATTTACTGGAGTGCATGGAAGTCACTCAGACAATGAAGTATTTATAGTGTTTATAAAATGGTAAATATCATTTCTTGTTGGCTATTTAAAAAGTATTTTGAACAGTTCAGAATGATATTTCTAATGCTTTTATGTTAACAGGAAAATATAATTGTAAGTCTGACATCTCATTCTACCCATCTTAAGATAACATTTTCTTGTAACTCCTGAATTTTACAAAAATATGTTTCCTCTGTGGCAGTGAACTTTATAACCTGATTCATGAAAAATGCAGATTGTTTAAAGATAGCTTGCTCTATTTCCACATTTTTATGCGAGAATGGGAAACAGATTTCACAAGCATGATTGAAAAGGAAAATGCCCAGGGTACAGGGATGAGGTTTAGGAAAGAATAAATGGTTGAGATCTGAGTCAATGCTCTCTTTCCGCTCAAAGAAGGGTCTCTCACACGACGAACAGGCACAATTCTCAGGGAGCATTGTTCAGTCAAAAAGCAGACGCTTCTTTTTTGCTGCTTTCTCCAACAGCAACACTGTGTTAACACTGTGGCAGGAAATACTCAAAATTAACATTACACTTAGGACCCAATCCAGCCCAGGGATATACAAGGTTATTCTGTGCTTGTCCCCGCCTCCTCCTACCAGCTTCTATCTAGAGAGCACACAAAATAGAGAATGAGGTTTGGGTGGAGATATTCTACATGCTAGCAACCGCTTCGGGAGTCCAGGAGTTACTTTATCCCCTTTCATGATGAGGTTTTGAATTCAGGTGATGCAAAGTATTTTCATACTTATTTTATATAAAGGGCTTGAGTTTTAAAGCAGCTTTGACCCAACCTCCCGTTTGTGCCTACAGCTAGATGTAGTCATAATTTTCCCAAATACAATGACTTGCAGGTGTGAATAGTAATCTAGATAACTAACTAACTGATCTGTGAGCACAGCCAGATAGTTAGACATAATTGTGTCCATAATTATTTACAAAGCAAAAGAAAAGGCCAGGTTTTTACAATATGTACTTGATACATTGCATAGAGTTTTTGGTGGTAAGCCCTAAAACTGGTAAGCCAGGAAACTGTAAGCCAAGAAACTGTATGCCAGGAAAATTGATGTATTACAACTCCCCATTATTACTTCCCTTCTCCCAAATATGACATATTCACAATTGTATTTTCTTTTTAAAACTAAAAAATGTGGGATATTTGCACCAGTATAGCTAAACTGATGTAGCTGCACTGATGGATATCCCTAATATAGACATTCTGCATCAGTGTAAACAGTGGCTTGCACCTCACCACAGATTTAAACTACAGCATGACACTTTTCACACTAGCGCAGTAAATCTATACTCGGAATTTACATGGATGCAGCTACACTGATGTAGCTACACTGATGCAAAAAGAATAGAAAAGGCCTAAACAAATTTGTGGTAACTAAGTGTAGACATTCCAAATTCCCTTTACATCCCTACCACCAAAAAACTTGGTCAGAAATATGTACTTAATATGTGCTTCCAGTCCCCCCCCCCCCCCCCCGTTCCTTCACCAGCTCCCAGTCTCACTCCTGGCTCTCAGTCCCAGCCTCTGAACGGATGGAGCATGCTTAGTCACTCTGTGGGAGTGAGATGTGTGCAGTATTGTCAGCACTATGAGCTGAGAGAGACTTGCACATCCTCAGTGAAGACGGACTCTTTAGATATTTTAACTATTCAAATCGAAGCAGTCTCTATTGAGTATGTGCAAACTGCTCCAAGATTTATAGGTTCAGAGAATTTGGGTGGATTTTCACAGGGACAGCAAAAAGCACATCTCTGACACAAAGGCCACCCCTTGCCACATTTCAAGTCCTTGCTCCAAAGCATATAGGGAATAGAGTTGTTCCAAGCAAAGTTTCAAGAATTTTTTGACATAGGCAAAACAACACATTTTGCTCTAGTTTCATTCTCAGAAATGGATGAATTATTTTGGCTGAAAATTTCCAGAAGAATTCAGCCTGAGGCTGACACCTGGCATGGAAAATACCAGCCCAAACAGTTGAAGTCTGCCAAAGTTAGAAGATCATAAGAATGGCCATACTGGGTCAGGTCAAAAGTCCATCTAGCCAAGTATTCTGTCTTATGACAGTGACCAAAGCCATATGCTTCAGAGGGAGTGATGAGAACAGGTTGATCTATTGAGTGACCGATCCCCAGTTGTCCAGTCCCAGCTTCAAGCAGTTAAAGGCTTAGGGACACACAGAGCATGGGATTGTGTCCATGACCATCTTGGCTAATAGCCATTGATGAACCTATCCTCCATGAATATGTCTAATTCTGTTTTGAACCCAGTTATATTTTGGCCTTCACAACATCTCCTGGCAATGACTGTACATTGTGTTAAAAAGCACTTCCTTATGTTTCTTTTAAACCTGCTGCCTATTAATTTCATTGGACGATCCCTGGTTAGTGTGTTATGTGAAGGGGTAAATAACACTTCCTTGTCCACTTTCTCCACACCTTTCACAATTTTATACATGTCTATCATATCCCTCCTTGGTCATCTCTGTTCAAAGCCAAACAGTCCCAGTCTTTTTAATGTCTCCTCATATGAAAGCTGTTCCATACCCCTAATCACTTCTGTGGTCCTTCTCTGTACTTTTTCCAATTCTAATACATCTTTTTTGAGATGGAGCAACCAGAACTGCAGGCATCATTCAAGGTGTGGGCATACCATAGATTTATCAAGTGGTACTATGATAATTTCTGCCTTATTTTCTACCCTTTTCCTAATGGTTCCTTACTTTCTGTTAGCTTTTTTGAGTGCCACTGCACATTGAGTAAATGTTTTCAGAGAACTATCCACAATGACGCCAAGATTTCTTGAGGGGCAACAACTAATTTAGACCCCATCATTTTATAAGTATAGTTGGGATTATGTCTTCGCATTTATCAACATTGAATTTCATCTGCCATTTTGTCATTCGGTCACCCAGTTTTGAGAGATCCCTTTGGAACTGTTTGAAGTCTGCTTTGGACTTCTCTATCTTGAGTAATTTTGTATCATCTGAAAACTTTCCCACCTGACTGTTTACCCCATTTTTCAGATCATTTACGAATATGTTGAACTGGTCCCAGTTCAAATCCCAGTTCAAATCCTTGGGGTACCCCACTATGTCCCTCTCTCCACTGCGAAAACTGTTTATTCCTACCCTTTGTTTCCTAGCTTTTAAGCAGTTACTAACCTCTTTTATCCCATGATTCCTTACTTTGCTTAAGAGCCATGTTGATTCCTCCCAAAAATATCATGTTCATCTATGTATCTGGTAATTCTGTTTTTACTATAGTTTCAAGCAATTTGCCTGGTACTGAAGTTAGGCTTAGTGGCCAGTAATTGCTAGGATCGACTCTGGAGCCATTTTTAAAAATTGGCATCATATTAGCTGTCCATCAGTCATCTGGTACATAAGCTGATTTAAGTGATAGGTTACATACCACAGTTAGTAGGACTGCAATTTCATATTTGAGTTCCATCAGAACTCTTGGGTGAATATCATCTGGTCCTGGTTTATTTTGTTTAATTTATCAATTTGTTCTAAAACCTCCTCTATTCACACCTCAGACTGGGACAGTTCCTCAGATTTATCACCTAAAAAGAATGGCTCAGGTATCGCAATCTCCCTCACATCCTCTCCAGTGAAGACCGATGCAAAGAATTCATTTAGTTTCTCTGCAATGGTTTTGTGTTCCTTGAGTGCTTCTTTAGCACCTTGATCATCCCACTGATTCCTTTGCAGGTTTCCTGCTTCTGATGTACTTAAAAAAAAATTGCTTCTAGTTTTTGTGTCTTTTGCTAGTTGCTCTTCAGATTCCTTTTTAGCCTGCCTAATTACGCCAGACTTTATGCTCCTTTTGATTTTCCTCAGTAGGATTTGATTTCCAGTTTTTAAAGGATGACTTTTTGTCTTTAACCATCTTTTTTATTCTCTTTAGCCATAGTGGCATCTTTTTGGTCCTCATAGTTGCTTTTTTATTTTTTTTTTAATTTGAAGTATACATAGAGTCTAAGCCTCTCTGATGGTGTTTTTAAAAAATTTCCATGCAATTTGAAGGCATTTCACTCTTGTGACTGTTCCTTTTAATTTTCGTTTACCTAGCCTCCTCATTTTTGTGTCATTCCATTTTTTGAAGATAAATGCTACTATGGTGGGTTTCTTTGGTATCCTCCCCCCACATTAAAGTTAATTACATTATGGTCGATATTACCAAGCGGTTTAGCTATATTCGATTCTTGGATGAGATCCTGTACACCAATTAGGACTAAATCAAGAATTGCCTCTCCCCTTGTGGGTTCCAGGACTAACTGCTCCAAGAATAGTCATTAAGGGTGTCTAGAAGTATTATCTCTACATCCTGTTTTGAGGTAACATCTCCCTTTTTCTCCTCCCCTAAAATGTCTCTATTCCCCTTCTTTCCTTTTCCTTTCTTCCTGTTAACTTACCTCCTTTGTCCATTTCACTTGCCTTATCTGTACCCCATAACACAGATAAATAAAACCAAAACACTTTTAACTTTCATTTTCTTTTATGTGTATTTCATTTTCCTTACTCTTTGCCAGACTAACTCTGCCGGCTTAACTCCCCCACCCCTACCATTGAAGACTATATGTAACCTCTTCAGAGCAGAGAACGAATCTGGTCTCCACATGTGTGTTGAAGAAATGCCTAGCATATCTTGGCTGTTATTACCATATAAACAAATACATAGTAATAATAATCACTTTATTTGTATTTGCTGCATATATTGTATATGAAAGTATTAGCTATGTGGACTGTGCTTTTATGACAAGACCTCTCCCCCACCCCCGTCAGCTAATTTAGCTATGATAGCTATTGAGACAGTAGGAGAGTAGTATCATTTGGTCAATTTACCTTTTTTAATTGATAGCTTACGGTATGTTGTTCTAAGAGAGTCCATTTAAAAACATTACTTGCCATTTGCAACATTTACCACCTGCTCTTCATGCTTTGCTCACGTGCTGTACAAGGTAGCTGTGAGTGTAATGGATCACAGCAAAAGCAAAACACTTCAGTTATGGACGTTTGCAGTATTAATCATAGTTTCTAGTCTTATGTTTTGTTCTAATTCTATAAAGTTTTAACAGCAGATTGAAAAAATATAGTCAAATTGTATTATGCAATCAGATCACTTATCTTTACTATGTGAAATCAAAAGTTTAACTTCATCGTCTTCAGGCCTCAAACTTAAATGTCAAAACATATTATATAGTATTGAATATTGCATTGTACATAAACACTTGTGTACTCTATCTGATGTGTATATATGCTTTATAAATGTTATATAGTTTAAGAGAGAGAGAGATCTATTATGTGGCTACCTAATGCAGCCTAATATAATACAGGCTTTTATAGGACTTTGAGTTTTAGGTATGATAGAATCATAGACTTTAAGGTCAGAAGGGACCATTATGATTGTCTAGTCTGACCTCCTGCACAACGCAGGCCACAGAAGCTCACCCACCCACTCCTGTAACAAACCCCTAACCTATGTCTGAGCTACTGAAGTCCTCAAATCATGGTTTAAAGACTTCAAGGTGCAGAGAATCCTCCAGCAAGTGACCTGTGCCCAGCGCTGCAGAGGAAGGCAAAAAATCCCCAGGGCCTTTGCCAATCTGCCCTGGAGAATAATTCCTTCCCGACTCCAAATATGGTAATCAGCTAAACCCTGAGCATGTGGGCAAGACTCATCAGCCAGATACCCAGGAAAGAATTCTATGCAATAACTCAGATCCCACCCCATTTAACATCCCATCACAGGCCATTGGGCATATTTACTGCTAATAGTCAAAGATAAATTAATTGCCAAAATTAGGCTATCCCATCATACCATCCCCTCCATAAACTTATCAAGCTTAGTCTTGAAGCCAGATATGTTTTTTACCCCACTGCTCCCCCTGGAAGCCTGTTCCAGAATTTCACTCCTCTGATGGTTAGAAACCTTCTAATTTCAAGTCTAAAGTTCCTGATGGCCAGTTTATATCCTTTTGTTCTTGTGTCCACATTGGTACCGAGCTTAAATAATTCCTCTCCCTCCCTGGTATTTATCCCTCTGATATATTTATAGAGAGCAATCATAACTCCCCTCAGCCTTCTTTTGGTTAGGCTAAACAGGCCAGAAATGGTAAATAAACAGTGACTTTTATTGAAGATCATTTTCGGGTCTTAAATTGGCCCAGGTCAGTGATGCAGCACTATTTTATGGCCGCCATCTTGTTCTATAGAATCTCAGCTTCTTTCATTAAAATAGAAAAAGTTTCTAGCCATTATGGTTGTGAAGAAAACTTTGAAAATGAGAAACGTGCATCAACCAATGGTGCAATATCTACCCAAGTCTAGAGAGACCCTGAAACAATAGCTCTGAGAGGTACCAAGTGCTCCATTCCTCTTCATGTCCAATGATGGGCAACTTAGATGTCCAATGATGATTATTTAAATGCCAAAATTATTAACTATTTCTCTGCTATCATAGCAATTAAGAAAGGAGATGGAGGATCTACTGTGTACAATCTCCTAGAGTAGCATCTCATTTTGATGACATGAGTGAGCGGTACATGGGAGATAACACTGTTTCTTTCTATTGGGACCCAGAAGAGCATCCAAGTCCTACTGACCTGACAGTACCCTCATCTCTGTACCAACCAGTGAGAACCAGGTCTGTACTGGGGGTAGCTGCTGGGCAGCTTCATCTCTGGCTCTAATAGCTGCTCTCTTCCCTCTGCTGCAGGCTTTCTGCAGACTCTGGTAGACATAATTGCATCAGTTACGCTCAGTTCACATGTCCAAGCTTTTCTTCACAACCATGAAGGCTAGAAAGATGAGATTATGACACCATCACATGACTCTGGGAGCTGATGCCCTAAACATGTACCTATTGTGCATATGGTTTATCTGAACCTCACAGAGTGAGCCAAGCCTGAGGAGGCCAGAAGAGCACATGTGTTTGCAAGTGGTGTCATCTCATTTTGGCATCTCCAGGAGGTGAAGTTTGGTGCCTGGCCCAGTTTGAGCCCTGACACTATTAAAAAAGATAACCTGAATATAAATAGAAATGGTTCCAAACCAAAAACTTGGATCCAAATATTTTGAAATTTGGCTGTACTTTACATCTGCACTTGAATCTGGAGCTGAATCTTTCACATTGAATCCTTCCCTGTTTGTAACCACATATTCCGTGTAATGTTCGAGGATAAAATTACTCTTAGAACACTCAGGGCAGTAGCACAGCAGCAGACTCAACAAGATACTGTACAGAGCCACAGAACAAGGATCAAGCCTCAGGTTTTTAAAGGAATTTTAGTTTTTAAGCACAACATGGTTTTAAATGTGCCTAGACTGACTATTTCATTAGATGAACAAGGATAGAGAAATTAGGTGAAGATAAGCAATTTCAAATACATTCAGACAGTAAGTGATAGAAATTGGTGTTGAATGAAAATCTGAATACTCACATTACGTTCCTCTGGGATTTTTTTTGTAAAAAAAGTATTATTTTAAAAAGTAATATATTTTCAACACACATTCTCAATAGGAATGTGGCTTAATATTGTATAGTTGGCTTTTTACCAAATTCCGCTGGAGCAACTTCCTTGCCATCTGAGCAGGTTTTTTGCTAAATGCCACTGAAGTGGCTTCACTTCAAAACAACACTAGAGAAGGTTTTGTTTGGTTTTGTGTTTTGTTTTTAACATGGCTCTGCAGTGACTTCAGTTTAAGGCACTGCTGCCTGAAAATCTCCCCAATGGGATGTCACACCAATGAATTACTGTGGACAGCCAACAACAAATTCATGAACTATATGTTTTTTGTATATGGCAGAAGTTTGTTTCAAGCTGATATCCATGTAATATTGTAAGGTACTCAAAAATAACAAAAACTGCCATATGTCATGCAGCCCTGTCTATATTGTTTGAAAACCAGTTAATAGCTTCTGATTTACTGCAAGATACATGTAGGGAGAAGGAGGAGTTTGTAACCACACTGTTCCCTTCTCCTTACCTTGAGAAATATATACATTAGATTACTGCAAATTGATTTATTTGGGAGTGCCATGGAAACTAATTTGTGGATTTCAACTACTGTTCAATATGGCAGCACAAAAGCTCAGGGCTTTTGCCTGTGAAATTCTGTGACATCTGAATTTTGTGTATTTCTATAAACATGTACAAAGCCCATGCATTTAGTCAGAGTTAGCCACAGTTTGAGAACTGAAATCAGCCCATATCTAAATTAAATATAGTAACATAATGCTAAGGATCTTATTTATAATCATACTTAGATATGAAATTTAAACTATATCCTTAATCCACATTTTTACTAGGTAGTACAGCACATATGTTATATAAAATCTCCAACTGTCTGGAGGCTCCTGCAAACCCTACTGCAAGACGAACAGAGGGTGTTAATGATGGTAATGCAGCTTTTATTGAGAATTTTTAGTGTTTTGTTGGTCTGATATTAATTTTAACATTATTTTCAGTTCTTGTTTTATGTGACGGAAAGGACACACATCAGTTAAATAGTTGAAACAATCATTATGAAATTACTATGAAAATGCTCTGAGAGTTGTAAAAGGGTGACAATAAAAATAATCAAAACAGAGGAGAAAAAGTATTAGATATAATTTTCAAAAGCTCATGTGATTTGTCAAGAAAGGATTATTTCTATCATTTTTTGTGGGACATTAAGAAACAGTACATATCTTATTTGCAACTTTTTAATGGGCAAATTATACAGACACAATTTTCCAATCTTGTAAACAGATACAAATGAGTTTGTAAAATTTGATGGGAAGATATGTTATCTAAGATTTCCATTTCTAGTGTACATGTGTAAACCATTTACTAGTGTTCAGCTTTATAAAACAACATAAGATGGAAGTATCTGAACACTTAGGTTGTCACCTTAAAACAAACTGTCACACATTTTTCTTCACACATTTGAAACCCAACTTATCAACCTTAACAAGTGTTGTTATCAAAAGAATTTTGGTGCCTTTGTTCTTTCCCTTTTGCAAGTAAATTACACTTTTAGGATTTATTAAGACAAGAAACAATTTTTGAATAGCAGGTCAAAACTCTCTATGGAAAAATTCTCATTACTTTCTAGCCTGAAGCAGTATTTACCACTCCAACTTATCCATCTTTTCCTGTTTTTTATATATCTATATTTCCAGAATCTTGTTTCTGTGCCTAATGCTATAACACTGCAGCAGTTTGTTCAAAGCAACACTCTTATTTTTGCTCTTAGCCGGTGCTATACAAACCCTGATCAATTATTGAAGTGTAAGCCCTGAAGTAACACAGCCATTACTGCAGCAGGCAGATAAAAATGGAACACTTTTAGCTACAGTATATTTACTTTAGAGTTTCAGCAAACAAACCAACAAGTTAAACTACCTTGTCTTTCACTTTGTTTGATGTACTAATATTTCCTGCATGTTCAAAAGTCTCTCTTTTAAAACAAAGTTACTGAAAATGTTATGGCTGCTTGTTTGTGGGAATACCTAGCTTCAACATTTGCATGAAACAGCCTTGAGATATAGAAAGGATGGCATTAAAGTAGCAAAGATCTAATACAGAAGCTGCTATCTGCGGTGCCATAAGAACCACAGTTTTTTTATGAGCTGGTTGGTATTTTAAGTTCGCCAAACTGCAGAGCCTGCATATGGTAATGACATTAAAAATGATGCTGAGCTGCATCTAAAACAACAAACAACATCACGGAGGAAAGTATTCATTAAAGGGAAAAAAATCAAATTAGAGGTGCCGTAAATTTCTCATGAAAATCAACCGCTAATCACTTGTGGACTTTTCTCTCTCTCTCTCCGTAGCTTGCTCCTTTATTCACAAAGGAATGCCCAAGATGTTGTAATTTTTTGATAAAATGCTTTCTTATTTAATTATACAGAGTCTATCTGATAGAGACGCCAGTTCAAGACTACAACTATTCATCTTCTGATGGTACTGCATGTGCATCTGCAGACGAGATATAATGTTTTCCAGTTTAAATGTCTGTTCTGGGTTTTAAGGACTAAATGATAGTGAAGATGACTGGAAATGTTCCAGATCTTCCCATATATACTGCATAGCAGAAACAAAAATTAGTACTTGTGCTACAGAACTAATAGTGTTTGACATTTGCATTTATCACTTACGTTATGAAGAGTGGGAAGAAACTGCCCCAGGAAGTTTGGATGAAGCTATACGAATTCAGTTTAAGAAATGGATGTTTAAAAAACGTTGTTTAGCTGGAATTACTCCTCAGAGGCTCTTTTCTAAGGTCCCAGAGGAAAGCAAGCTGCATAACTTGTAAGCATAGGTGAAAAGATTATGAAAAATGATCTCATGAATACCTGTGTCATCATATCCCACTTGAAGGTATTTGATATCTGAATGAACTATCCACAAGTAAAAAAAAAAAAAAGCCATATGAACTTGGATGCTTTCATAAGTTTGGACAGATCATCTGAAAACAAAAAAGTATTTATGAAAAGATGTTCATTTTTTTGCACAGATTCTTCAGGGGCCACATTCGGCACCATTTGTACTGGTGAGCATTTACTCACACAAATGTTTGACTTCACTGGGCTACTTGTGAGAGTAAGCAATCACCTACATAAGTCCAGGTTACACAATGTAGTTTTAAATTTCTGCATGAGCTTATTACTATAAAGTATAAAATATCAGACTGCAATATAGAACTAAATATTTTCTCAAATAAGATGGCTAAATACAAATTCACATGTAAATCTGCTGCTATGAAATGTTATTATATCTCAGGATCAAGACAATAGGAACATCTACCCTTTTTTCCCGGCTGTAGCTATTGGAAATAACTAACAATGTCAAATTATTACTACTTCTTTTTTTCTTCTTTACCCTTTACTTATTTCAGTATCTCTTATTTTAAAAAGCAGAAACTGTAATAAATGTAAATAAATCCTTTATCTTCCATTTCTTTGTGAGCAGTGCCTATTAGCCTGATAACATATTCAAGGTATGCCTCAAATACTTGGAAGCAGAAACCTTTCCATTTGAACATTACATTCATCGAAAGTGAGGTAGCCAATTTGTTGATGCAAGCGTCTGTGCTATTATTTTTAGAGCTTTCTGGCAGACAGCTCATGAAAGGTGGCTTGTATAAACCAGCAATATAATTTGAAAAAAAAAGTGCAAAAAGGGAATCTATAGTGATGTATGCTTGTGTGAAGCTGCTCTTTATTTAAACAGTGTACTGGATGGCAGAAATAGGCTGACTTTGAATTTATGAGGTGTGAAGCTATGTCTCATAATGATTAACATTAGAATCACAATTTAAACCTGAGGTCAGATTCCAGAAACTATATTAACCCCTTTGCCATCAGCAAATCTGGAGCTCCCACCATTATTACAGTTGGTGATATTTACCATTGCTGCCATAAACTTGGGGCCGGATCCTGAAACACCTATTCAAGCAAAACTCTCACTGAATTCACTGCCAGTTGTACCCAAGTAAAGAATGTGGGACCAGGCCGTTTAACCTTCCTGCCCTTATTCTGTACGCATCCAGTATCATTACTGCAGATTTAAAAAAAAAAACCTTACAGTTTTCAATTGGAGCATTCTATATTTACCTACAGGGCTATACAAATGACTCCTTTTCGTAACACTTATGTAATACAACCTAAACTACAGAAAAACATTGAGGGAATTTAGCTTGGAGTTTCCAACTTTAGATAGAGTTGCATGAAATATCCACTTGGCCAATTTATTCAGGTGAACAGACCCTTAACATGTGAACATTCTCTGTTATTTGCTTAGTAATAATAATAGTAATAACAACAGTAATAATACTTAGCACGTCTATAGTACTTTTCATGTCCAGAGCACTTCACAAACACTGGATCTGAATGAATCCGTGGTATGCACCAATAGAAAGTCTGCGTGGAGGGCACTGTAGCACTGAAGGAAAACAGATGCCCAGAGGAGCCTCAGAAACTCAGTGCTGCTGGCTGGAGATGGGTTGTGTGGGGCCAGGACACTGAGGGATGCCTTATTTCAGTGCATGCACTGGAAGCTTCCTCCAGCAGGGCTCCTATGGAGCTCCAGTTGCAAATGAAAGCTGTTTCCCCAAAATGGAATCCTACAGATGGCAATAGTTCAAATAATCATGGGTGAATGACTCTGCTACTGCAAGGTGTTCAGTCAGAAAAACACTCTTCCGGCAGAGATGAATGAAACCCATTAAATAAATAGTCCTCTTCTCACTGTTTATTCAGGTAAGTAAGTATAACTATCCACATTCTACAGATAGAGAGACTCAAACAGAGAGCCTGAGTGACTTGGCCCAAGTCCAAAAGAAAGTCAATGTAAGAGCAGAATTAAAATTCAAGACTTCGTGATTTCCATACCCATATTAACTGGCAATGAACTGTTACTTCAAACAACAAGCTATCCTGCCAGTATGAAATATAAATTTTAGAAGACACAGCAAAGTTTCTGGAAAGAGAAGTAAAACTGTCATAATCTTCCAAGGGTAGACATTTTTATGAGCATATGACATAAAACTAAGGGCACTCTGGCTATCAGGAGACAGGGAGGAAGAGAGGACCTGAGACAGGAAGAAATGAACACCAAAAACACTTCAGGGGGCAAAATTCTTATCTTATACCCTGTGTAGCCCCACTGAAATACATGGGGTTGCACAGGGCAAAAGTGAGACAGAATTTGTCAGTTTGGGGAACGGAAGAAAGAAGAGGTAAGGATACAAAAAAAAAAATGTTCGCCAAAAAAATCTCACATCTACAAATAATTAAATATTGTGGATGTTATTCTTTGGAAGCACCAAAATAACACTTGTGTTTCAAAAAAAAATTTCACCTTTTTATTTATCAGGCTTTCAAAATAGCACATATGGTTTTGCTCATCACACATTTTTTTCTATTCTTTTTCTGCCTTAGTTTAGACTGAGGTGGTCCCACTGTTGTTTTAAGGTATTAGAACAAAGTTGTTGGAAGGTTGAAACCACCTGAACAGGAAAGTCGCCTTACAGATCCCACTTTCCAGGGGCTGGTCTCACAAAACCACAGATACATTATTGAATCATGTCAGAAAAAAAGAATTGCAAAACAGACTATCATAAAAAACAATGTAAGATACTGCTGGAAACAGATCTCCTAGATTTCTTCTAGCCCTTGTTAGATACTATAAATAAAGCCACTAGAGAGAAGTCTCTGGGAATGTATTTTGTGTTTAGGAAGTCCAAAACTGATAAATAATAGTCCAAATAATATTTCATTTATTATCATCATTTAGTGATAGGATACATATTTCTTAGCAGTAAAATGTAATGTTTTATTTAAGACTGGACTCTAGAGTATACAAAAGATTTAGACTTGAACAAATGTAATTCTGTTGGAACCAGGGTCAAATGTGGGAAGATTTCAAGAAAATGTTCTGACCCAGGATGAATCTTTTTGACTGATTTTACTTTGGCTTGGGGATGTGAAAGTCAAGAACCTTTGACCAAAGACAGTATAGAACTACTGAAATATACCCAGTTTTTAATTATTTGTCTATTTAACCAGACTTTGGTATGAATTAAATGATGATTTTCAGGCACACTAGCACCACAGAATTATACCATGTGCAAAATTCTTTTTAGAGGCAGTTATAAAACCTCTAGGTTACACAATAAATAGTCTCATGATCTTATGCCATCTGACCTACCATAAGTATGCTGGAGAATGACTCTAATTTTGAATATTCATTAATATCATGGGTTTAAAAAAAAACATTTTAATGTCACAGAGAAACAAAAGCCATTCACGGGCCAAAGCCCAGTCACTTACATTTACCACAGATTGATGATAATACATCAGAATGTCAGAAGATCTGTATTTACCAAGTTTGATGAAGAAACTCTGACAAATACTATTTAAGATAAGTGGCATTTTCTCCTAATTGTTTTCAAATGGATGAATGAAAACCTAATGCCCTGCTACTTTGGTGGAGCACTAAATGGCTTTAAGTCTCATGTTTATACAATATATCGGTACACACACTAAAAGGAGAATCAGGGTACTGTATAAATGTATTTTAGGGATCCATATAGTTTGAACTGGGGCGGGGGGAGTGCAAGAGGATGCCCCAGATAAAGCAATAAATTTGCTCGTTAACCTTTTATATTCTCAGTTTCCTATTCCATGTCTATCACCCTCATCATCTTGTGGAGCTGTTATATTTTTAACAAATACAAATGTTATATCCATACATTTTGTTTTGAATGAAATATATCAAAATGTATCATTTAATATAGTTGGATCAAATAATAGAGATAAATTATTCTAGCATATCTCGTCTGAAATAGGTAGAAAATCAAAGTTTAAGTGTCCTAAAACACTTACAACAAGGAGAGTAAGACTCTGAACCTGCAAACTGCCATGTGCAACTTGTTTCACACACATATTGAGCCCTATTGACTTCAGTAGGAGTTTTCACAGGGGTAAGAGTCCACACTCACAAGGAACAGGCTGCACACATGGGCATTAGGTCCCACTCCTGCAATGAGCTCTGTGCACGTGCAGGGGTCATTGCAAGATTAGGGTCTAATGGGGAAATTGCAGTTTTATCTCAAGCTCTGAATAAAGGGCAGCACATAGGAGCATACCATGGACTATACTGTGACTCAGAGTCACAGTGTGGCCTCTGGTTTCCCCATTTGGCTCAGGTGTAAGTAATTTGCACTGGCCCTATTCCTGGCACAGATTACTTCCTTTACATAAGTGGCAAAGAGTCCTGTGGCACCTTATAGACTAATTTATAGACGTATTGGACCATAAGCTTTCATGGGTGAATACCCACTTCGTTGGATGCAACGCTTTTGCGGATGAATACTGACGAAGTGGGTATTCACCCACGAAAGCTGATGCTCCAGTACGTCTGTTAGTCTATAAGGTGACACAGGACTCTGCCGCTTTTACAGATCCAGACTAACATGGCTACCCCTCTGACACTTGTTCCTTTACATACTTGCTCAGCTGCACTTGTCAGTGCACTGTGGCAGACAAAACCAAATCTCTGCCCACTTCCTGCTCATATACACATTTATTATAACCCAGCTTTACACATCTTGAGACAGGGATCAAATGTGGATTTAATCTAGATATGAATATGACAATTTAGCCAAAATAAGGATCAACAAAAACCCAAATTAAATAATAATTTTTTTCAATTAACTTCAAACAAATATATCATTGAGTTTCATGTGACTCTGCCCAATAGAATAGAGAAATCCTTGAGAAGATACAGAAAAGACAATTTATCACAAGAAAGACCGTTATCAAGGTAGTTTAGCCTGACTGAAGGAGAAAGTACCAGAACCCACAAAGGTTTTTTTTCTCATAAAATTTCCTGAAGTTTGGTATGTTATTTCTCTAAAACAAGGGCCTAAACTAAAGTCCCTTGAGCAGTGATGAGCTGCCAAAATCTTAACAACCGGTTCCCTATAAAAAGTTCTGATTTAAGGGATGTGCCCCAGTATGTATTTTTTGTACTAACAGGGTTATCATACGTCCGTATTTTCCCAGGAGGGATTTTTAAATTTTAAAATTTAAAAATTCCTCCCGGACAGCGATTTAAGAACTAAAAGGCCTGACCTGTCCGGAAAAATATGGATGTATGTTAACCCTGCCCAAAGTTCTTTTTTTAAAAGATGGGCCTGAACTAGAAATGAGCTCCGTTTCACATGTGTGGATGTGGCCACACGTGTCTCCAGCCACCCCTGCACCCCCTGCCCGCAGCCAGCCCCTGCTGCATGCACCCCCTGCCCTGCCCACAGCCAGCCCCTGTCTCCAGCCACCCCCTGCCCTGCCCGCACCAGCCCCTGTCTGCAGGCACCCCCGCACACCCTTTTCCTGCCCTGGCTCGGAGCTTGAGACAGGGCTGGGTCAGGGCAGCGGGTGCGTGCGGCAGGGACTGGCTGCGGGCAGGGTAGGGGGTGCGTGTGGCCAGCCCCTGCCGCATGCACCCGCTGCCCTGTCTCCAGCCAGCCCTGCACCCCCGCCTGCAGCCAGCCCCTGCCGCACCCCCTGCCCTGTATCCAGCCAACCCCTGCTGCACGCACCCCCTACCCTGCCCGCAGCCAGCCCCTGCCGCACGCACCCGCTGCCGTGTCTCCAGCCAGGGTGTGCGGGGGTGCCTGCAGACAGGGGCTGGTGCGGGCAGGGCAGGGGGTGGCTGGAGACAGGGGCTGGCTGTGGGCAGGGCAGGGGATGCATGCAGAAGGGGCTGGCTGTGGGCAGGGGGTGCAGGGGTGGCTGGAGACAGGGGCTGGTGTGGGCAGGGGGTGCTGGGGGTGCGGCAGGGGCTGGCTGCAGGCAGGACAGGGGTGGCTGGAGACAGAGGCTGGCTGCAAGCAGGGGGTTCAGGGGGTGGCTGGAGACAGGGGCTGGCTGCGGGCAGGGCAGGGGGTGTGGCAGGGGCTGGCTGCAGGCAGGGAGTGCGGGGGTGGCTGGAGGCAGGGCAGGGGGTGCAGCAGGGGCTGGCTGCAGGCAGGGGGTGCGGGGGTGGCTGGAGGCAGGCAGGGGGTGGCTGGAGACAGGCTGGCTGCGGGCAGGGTGGTGGGTACTCACGGGGAGAGCAGCAGGACGCAGCCCAGGCCCGGCAGAGCAGCCGGGGACCCACCAGGCAGCAGGAGCCCCAGGGCCAGGGGAGCAGCAGCAGCATCAGGGCTTGTGCCCAGGGCCAGACAGCAGCCCACATGGCTCCTGCAGCGCAGCGCCCCCCGGCGGCCAGAGGAGGAATTCCATCACTTCCCAGCCAGAGCCCGTCAAAGCCTCAGCACCCCCTTCAGGGAAGCAGGTTAACAACCGATTCTAAAACTGCTTCAAAATTTAACAACCGGTTCGCGCGAACCGATGCGATCTGGCTCCAGCTCACCACTGCCCTTGAGTCAGGCCCCAAACTTCCAAATCTTTCAAGTTTTCTCCATCGCTGATTTATCAGGAATTTATATTTGGCACTTTCAGCCTTTGGCCTTCTGATAGATCTCAGTGTCCATATAAATAAACTACCATACAAAATAGCACAATTCTGTATGAGATATAACAGGGGGTTACTGAAAGCCAGCAACAAGTTCTATTGGCAAAGTCATAAGGAAGCTTGCCTACAACTAAACCTGTTAAGTAATATAATGAATGGATAGTACTTGCAACTAACGAGTATTAATGTTCACTCAAAACAGAAAACAAAACCAAAAATGACCATAACCAAAAACTAATTCACTGAGAAAAAATAGTGCAAATATCAGGTCAGCGGGCAGCAAATTGTTCCCATGTTGGTCCTTAAGCCAGGTGCATGAAGGTGAGAGTAGGGGAGGCAACCAATACTTCATAAGGCTCAAAGCAATGTCAGGCAGAACCACACTGAGCTGTGCCAAGCCCTCATCCTCAGTTAGATGTGGGTGAGAATGAGGAAATAAGGGAGATTCACCCTCTAATCTGAGGAATAAAATAGCATACAGTGAGTGCATTTCTCTGGCTTTCAGTCACCCATTTATATATTGTGTGTGAAGGGTCACAATCTTCCTCCTAGAAGCCAAAAGCATTCCCTGAGATAGTTCCCGTCTGAATACATTACCAGCCAGAACGGCATGCAGGCTGATGTCACTCTGGCAATTGGGGCCTGCTCTGAAGCCTAGAGAAATCAATGGATAGGTTCCCTTTGACTTAAATGGCGTTGGTAATTATTTTGTGACAGTTGATATTCTTCCCCATTTTCCATTCTCTTCTCCTTTGCCCCACTCCAGCCACCTTTTGTCCCTTCCACTAACAGTTGTTGGTCTAATAAGAGATATTACCCCACTTGCCTTGTGTGTCTCAGCTATAACAACACTACAAACAAGATATCATGTAATCTCTTTATGATGAACCTGGATATAACAAAAAACAATTTAGAGTGATATATGAAATTCTAATGATAGTGAATTGCACCTTCAGTGTAAATAAAGACAGCTCTAGGATGCTTCTCTTGTACATCAGTATGACCAAATTTACTAATTCAGCCTCATATATATTGGCAGTACTGCCACTAACCAATAATGTTGAGACAATTCCTAGCTGGCATTTGAATTGGAGACTGTCACAGGTACTCCCTCAGCTAGATGTCTGGCCCATTCGCAGGGCCTCTTATTCACAACATACACAACAGTCCATTTCTTTTCCCTACATGTAGCTTTAATCTTTAGATTCCAAGCATTGCAAAAATATAGCACAAGCACATATTGGGAGGAGTCTTCCACCCAGCTTTCTCCATCACATCCAACTCACTCTCTGCACTCCCCACTTACTTCCTGGTCCTGTCAAATATGCATCTTCCCTTTATTGAGCTAATTACCTCAATAGCCCAACCACTGTTCCCAAGTGTCAACAATCCCTACCAAAACCATTTAATTTAATTCCAATTAATCCCATTATCTTTTCTGTTAGGATATTACCAAAGTGACCAGGGTGCTACAGCTAGCACTCTGTCAGAGACAACTGAATAGGTTAATTTCTAATGGCAGAGTTTGGTTTTCCTTGTTGGGTAAAGTAAAATCACAGTGGCCGTGACCTTAAGACTTAATTTTTGTGGCTCAATAAGTACCATGCCAATGTGCATGAACATTCTTTGGCTCCTATCCTTCATAATAAGAACATGATGTATAGTCACTTTGCGTAGGTGGGAATATGGTTGGAGTATGAATAACATAAGCTCCATTTTATTGAAATTACTATGTTAGACTACTTAAATTAGTAAGTGGACTGAGTGTAATCTGTGCAATGTATTTCTGACAGATGCTGTTCCTCCTTTTTAGCAAAGCTTTAAGCTTTCAGCTGTCTTTTATGTTTCCTACCTTAGTAGATACAAAGTCATTGAGAACTGGTCTAATCATTCTGCAATGACTATTTTAAACTTTTGGAAATCTGCTGAAACAAACATCTGTGTGAGTACGCACATACACACAGAGAGAGACACACATACAGAATAATAGGAACTTTGAATAGAGTGCACACTATAAATGTAAACAATAACATTTTATCAGTTTGTTTTGTTTCTGCACAATGAAATGAAAATGCAAAATACAGAAAATAACTGGCACTGTTGCTAGAACGTGTTCAGTTGTGTGATCATTTGGTGAGGTGGACAAATGCCTCCAAAGGACTACGTTCAGGTTCCCAAATGAATTTTATTGGTAATGTAAGGCAGGTTGGAGCATTGCAGCTCTGAAACTCTAGTTCATTAATTTTTACAGGAACTGGCTCTTGCTAATTCCCAGTTACATAATAGGCAGTGTAATAAAATATGTACTTTCCTTCTTAACCTATATTTCAGGATATTATAGATGTATAATATTGACAGGGATTCTTTTTAAATAGAAATTATGTGTTAAGGTGTGTACTTATATAAAATTTCATATGATTAATAGGGTGCTTTGTGTTTCTGAGGTGATGTAATTTGTCTACTACTATTTCTGCCAACTGGTGACCAGACACTAGAGCAGACATAACCAATAAGTAGAGTCTATCATCTGCTGGCAGGAGTTGCAGTATGTGTGCCCTGCAGAATATTATATCTGAGACCCAAACTGGACTTGTGTAGTTCATAGACAACAGTTTCCTCAGGTGAACCAAAGGGAAACCTCCCTTTTGTTAAATTGTCTCATCTGAAAGTCATTTTTTTTTAATTTACATCTGCTCCTTTATCAGCTTCTTCCTAAATATGGATGACTTAGTTGGTCTTTATTAAATATTTAAGTATCTTTTAAGACTCTGATTAACTTTTGCACATAAAAGTGGCTACGCCATGGTTTAGTGTGTTGGCTGGTAGTCAAAATTAAATAAGATGAATCCCAGACATAAGCCTCATTTGCCAGTAGCTAGGTGCTCTTCTTTCTTGTTCACCAAGCCTATTGCACATGAACTGGCATTCAAAATATATTTTCTAATGGCAGAAAAAGCATGGCTATATGACACCATGCTATACTGTGAATGATACACCATGAATACTGTAGATATACTCTATTTCAGCCACATGTAACACTAGATGACCTCATGTATTATGTCACTCAATAAAGATGTCCGTGGCCAATCAAAGTAAAATCAACACAGTGAAAATTCTAGTATCATCATTAATCAATGTGTAGCTATACTTGACTTCAATAAATCTTATATTAATTTGAAATTATACAAAATAAGTCAATTATACAAAATAAGATATCACTTATCTTGTCAGATAGGCTTTCATAGGTCCATATTACACCACATATATGAAGATGAACAACAAAATGTTGAAAGTATCCTAATAGTCAAATGGAGAAGATTGAAACACTGTAGATAAAGTAAACACTCTAAAAAGGTATGGCAATGTTGAAGATAACAAAGTAACAATAATTAAAACATGTTATCAAATAAAGCACCATTTATAAATAGATTAAAAAACAGAAAATTGCCAATCAAAAAAGAGCAATACAAAACAATGTACAATGAAAACAGAGATAAATTCATAACAAGTGGTAGCAGATGCTGAAAAAAAGGAATAGTAGCAGGTAAAACAGTACAACATTACAACCTTCTTCTGTACCACTGAAGAGGTTTATGGGCCAACATCCCACAGATTTTCTGTTTTACCCACTGATCAAACTGCATGACTAGTACTTTCACTGACTGAAAAATTATTCTCAGATGCTGAGCCTAATATCTGAGCAGTGTCCTCAACAGACAACCTAACAATAAGAAAAAATGTTTCAAAAAATGGAACACATACTAAAAGCAAATGTTCCTGAACTATCTTCTGTAAATGAGGTACAAAATGCTGTTAAACAACATGCATCTGGCAAGTCAAACGGTTCAGATGGCATACCTATAAATGCACGTACTATTGGTGGTTTCCAACTAATAAGACATCTGCTGAAAATCTTCCAATTAAAATCATTTCTTCAATGTTTAAATGTTATTTTCACTATCTATCATACATCAATAAACGGAAAGGTTATCAATCTTTGTGTGATATTGTGTGTAATAATCACCTTGGTAGCTCTTTCCCAGACACAGCAGGTAAAAGAAGCATTTAAGTACTGCTGCTCATTGCAACTCTTTTTTTTTTGTTTAATTTCTTATATAAAATACAGTGCTTCCGAATCAACTAGAGGTGAGGAGGCAACAGCAGGTAAGATTGTTGGTTGTCATTTATGTGAATACCTGTGAAATCGACTGTAAACAGAAGAGACAGTTTCTCTTACCAGGCTCTAACTAGATTAGGTTTTGCTTAAGTCAGGCATGAATAACCCAGGAAAAGAGAAAGACATGAACATTCATGTGCACCAATGAAAATTCAGAGCTGTCTGAGCCCCAATACCAAATCATATTATTCTGAGACTCCTGTTAGCTTGCCCAGCATGAATGCCGTAACACTTACTATAAAGAGATATACATGTTGAGGATCTGAGACATTTGGCTGGAATAAAATTGGTTAAAGAAAAATAAGGAATCTTATTAAAGTGAAAAACATTTATCCAGAAAGTACAAACTATAAACCACTGTCAGAGCCTATCCTCAAGAAATATATTTCAGAACAAGGGCATTAGTAAGCAAACAACCATTAGTAATGCTAAATTAAAAACTAAAGTTCCTCAGTGCATGTTTAGTCCTGATATCTCTATTTGTATAGAACCAAGCACAGTGTTGGTGCTAGACAAATAAATACATTAACACAGTGTTTCTCAACCTTTCCAGACTACTGTACCCCTTTCAGGAGTCTGATTTGTCTTGTGTACCCCAAGTTTCACCTCACTTAAAAACTTCTTGCTAACAAAATCAGTCATAAAAATAACACACACTGTTTCTGAAAAATTGCTTACTTTCTCATTTTTACTATATACTTATAAAATAAATTGATTGGAATATCAATATCGTACTTACATTACAGTGTACCTGAAGCCTGAGCCCCACCATCTGGGGCTGAAGCTGAAGACTGAGCCTCACCACCCAGGGCGGAAGCATGTAACTTAGCAATTGCCCTGCTTGCCACACCCCAATAGTGGCTCTGCATTTGTGACTCCCCATAACCTGTTGTGGACCCCCCCCCCCCCGTGGGTTGCGACTCCCAGATTGAGAAACTGAATTATGCAAATATCTAGATGCATTGATGTGACCCCTGGAAGACATCTGTGTATCTCCAGTGATACATGTACCCCTGGTTGAGAACCACTTACCAGTAACAAGCAGTGGTGAGCTGGAGCTGGTTTGCACCGGTTCGCTAGAACCGGCTGTTAAATTTAGAAGCCCTTTTAGAACTGGTTGTTCCGTGAGGGACAACCGGTTCTAAAAGGGTTTCTAAATTTAACTGGCCAAAAGTGGCACCTTAGGCGCCGACTCCACGGGTGCTCCAGCCCTGGAGCACCCAAGGGGAAAATTTGGTGCGTGCAGAGCTCCCACTGGCAGCTCCCCGGCCCACCCCTGGCCCCAGCTCACCTCGCCTCCGCTCCGCCTCCGCCTCCTCCCCTGAACATGCCGCCCCACTCTGCTTCTCCGCGCCTCCAGGCTTCCCGCGAGTCAGCTGTTCACGCAGGAAGCCGGGGCAGACTGAGAAGCAAGCGGCGGCTTCCCGCTCATGCCCAGGAAAGCGGAGGTGAGCTGGGGCGGGGGGCGTGAGGAGGGCCGCCCGCGCTGCAGCAGGTAACCCCGGGGGGAGAGGGGAGGCGCGTGCTCGCAGGGGAACTGCTCCCCACCTCAGCTCACCTCCACCAACCTCGGCCAGAGTGGGAAGCCACCGCCTGCTTCTCAGTCCTCCCCGGCTTCCCGCCAAACAGCTGTTTGGCGGGAAGCCGGGAGGGGTGCGGTGGGGCGTGTAGAAGCAGAGTGGGGTGGTGGGTTCAGGGGAGGAGGCGGAGCGGAGGTGAGCTGGGGCCGGGCACGGGGTGGGGAGCTGCTGGTGGGTGCTCTGCACCCACCAAATTTTCCCCTTGGGTGCTCCAGCCCTGGAGCACCCAGGGAGTTGGCGCCTAAAGCCCCACTTTTGATGTGATCAGTGGGGGAGCGGCCACTCCCCCTGCTCCCCCCCAGCTATGCTCCCCCGCCCCTAGGAGCCAGAGGGACCTGCCGGATGCTTCCTGGGAGCTGCCCCAGGTAAGCACCACCGGGACTCCCCACCTTGCCCCCCAGCAGGTTCCTCTGGCTCTTAGGGGTGGGGTGGGCACCCACTACGGTGGCCCACAAGACCCTCCTGCCTGGTTCTGGGGGCAGTCAGGGGACAGGGGAGGGGGGTGGATGGGGCAGGTGTCCTGGGGGGGGGCATCAAGGAACGCGGGGAGATTGGATGGGGCAGGAATCCCGGGGGGCGGGGGTGGGCAACGACCCCCTCGTGGGGTGAGGAGGGAACCCATTGTTAAGATTTTGGCAGCTCATCACTGGTAACAAGCAATAAAACATAAGGAAGGACTATTTCTTGATTCTGCTGAAAATTGGACAGGTCTTATGACAAAGAATGGCACAGTAAGTAGGACAGCGTTGGACTTATGGAAAACTGGAAGGAGAGGTTGTAAACTAGGGCTACCATCTCCGATACTAGGCAAACAGGAGAAAACTGCTATCAAAACACCCAAGTATTTAAAGTGTTAAAAACTTTAAAGGAATTTCCTTTATGGACATTAGCAGCTGATCTTTTGCTTTTAATCACAGGTGTCTTCTGGGAGGTGGAGGCTTGACAGCAGAGGAAGGATCCTCCAGCTGCACTTGGGCCACTGGGGAAGTTTTGGTTATCAGCTGAGATACACCTTTCTCCATTCATGCCAGGTGTAAGAATCATGTAATCCACAGATTCTCAAACTTCATTGCACCGTGACCCCCTTCTGACAACAAAAATTACTACCCAACTCCAGGAGGGGGGACCAAAGCCTCAGCCCACCCAAGCCCCACTGCCCCAGGCAGGGGGGGTCCACAGCCAAAACCCGAGACCCATTGCCCCTGGTGGTGGTGGGGTATACCAAAAGGCTTCAGCCCCAGGCAGAGGGCCTGTAACCTGAGCCCCACTGCCCAGGGCTTGGGCTTCGGTCCCAAGCAGTGGGGCTTGGGCTTTAGCTTTAGCCTCGTTCCCCAGCAAGTCTAAGCCAGCCCTGGCGATCCCATTAAAACGGGGTCGCAGCTCACTTTGGGGTCCCAACCCACAGTTTGAGAACCCCTGAATCTATGCAGACTTCAATTTTGGGGTGCAGGGGTCTATCCATAACAGAGGTTCTTTGGCTGTAAGCATCATCACCTCTCTGGCTGCCATTAAGGCTATTAAGAAGTTAGGTGTTAGTTAGTTCAAACACTCCCAAATAAGACAATTGAGAGATTTAGCATGTTAAATGGTGACAGTATGATCAATGTGCATGACTTTGGCACACAAGAAGTTCTTTCCCTTCCTTGGCTTATCAATCATTAGATGCATCTGCATCCCTTGTGAACAACCTCCATAAGAGAGGACAAAAATGACTTAAGGAAAATTTTGGAGAAAAGAGAGAGAGTGCTATATACCCATCCTACTCATTCTACTCAAGGCAAAAATACAAGGGGAAGTAAAAAGAAACCTCTCCTCAGCCTGTGTAGGCAGTGAAATATTCTGCTATTCATGAATTTGTGTCTGTTCAAATATGTTCTATATTGAGACTGACCTTGTCCATCTTTGGCCTGCAGAAATTCCTGAATATAATATATCTGGTTCATAGGAGCTAGCCAGTCATCACGCAATATCTCAGAAGCTTCCCATATAATTTTCATTACATCTATAGTTGTGATCGTATTTAGTAGAGAGATGTGATCTGAATTACAGTTTATGTTAGATAAGCATGTTATCCAAATTATCTGGAACACTGTGCTTTATAAATTAAAAAAAAAGAAGAAGAAGATGGACAAGTTTTAAGAACTGTAGGATAATATAAACAGGAAAGAGGGCAAAAGGTGGAAGGAGAAGATAAAAAAGGAGATAAGTGGGGAGAAGTCAAACGTGGAGGAAACCAAAGGAATGGGTAATTGATTTATCCTTGAAAATGCAATTAAGAAAAATATCACCACCATCACTGAGCTGTTCATGTGACAAGAGTTAGAGAATGAGCAAAAAAGGAAGAAAAAAGGACTGAAGGATTGAAGAAGAGATGGGTCAGAACTAATGAGAAAGAGAAGAGCAGCACATATCATGCTATTCCAGGAATGGGTTGAAAGCGTCTGTAGCTTGAAATAATATTTTTTATTACTAAAATAGAATCATAGAATTATAGGACTGGAAGTGAGCGACCTTGAGAGGTCATCTAGTACAGTCCCCTGCACTCAAGGCAGGCCTAAATATTATCTAGACCATCCCTGAGAAGTGTTTGTCTAACCTGCTCTTAAAAATCTCCAATGATAAAGATTCCACAACCTCCCTAGACAATTTATTACAGTGCTTAATTACCCTGACAGGATGTTTTTTCTAATGTCCAACCTAAACCACTCTTGGTGCAGTTTAAGCCCCTTGCTTCTTGTCCTATCCTCAGAGATTAAATTTTTCTCCCTCCTTCTTGTAACAACCTTTAATGTACTTGAAACTTGTTATGTCCTCTCTCAGTCTTCCCTTCTCCAGACTAAACAAACCCAATTTTTTCAATCTCCCCTTATAGGTCATATTTTCTAGACCTATAATCATTTTTGTTGCTCTTCTCTGGACTTCCTCCAATTCCTAGAATGTGGCGCCCAGAACTGGATACAATATCAGCACAGAGTAGAGAGGAATAATTGTTTCTCATGTCTTGCTCACAACACTCCTGCTAACACATCCCAGAATGATGTTTACTTTTTTTGGAACAGTGTTACTGTTGAAAGAAAAGGAGTACTTGTGGCACCTTAGAGACTAACAAATTTATTTGAGCATAAGCTTTCATGAGCTACAGCTCACTTCATTGGATGCATTCAGTTGAAAATAAATGCATCCGATGAAGTGAGTTGTAGCTCACGAAAGCTTATGCTCAAATAAATTTGTTAGTCTCTAAGGTACCACAAGTACTCCTTTTCTTTTTGCGAATACAGACTAACACGGCTGCTACTCTGAAACCTGCTACAGTTTACTGACTCATATTTAAACTGACTCATATTTAGCTTGTGATCCACTACGACCCCCAGATCCTTTTCCTAGGCAGTCATTTCCCATTTTGTGTGTGCAACTGATTATTCCTTTCTAAGTGGAGTACTTTGCATGTGTCCTTATTGAATTTCATCCTATTTACTTCAAACCATTTCTCCAGCTTATCCAGATCATTTTGAATTTTAATCCTATTCTCCAAAGCACTTGCAACCCCTCCCAACTTGGTATTGTCCAAAAAATTTATAAGTATGCTCTCTATATCATTACCTAAAGAATTAATAAAGATATTGAACAGAACCAGACTCAGAACTGATTCCAGTGGGACCCCACTCGATCTACCCTTCCAGCATGACTGTGAACCACCGATAATTACTCTCCGGGAATGGTTTTCCAACCAGTTATGCACCCACCTTATAGTAGCTCCATCTAGGTTGTATTTCCCTAGTTTGTTTGTTTATGAGAAAGTCATGCGAGACAGTATCAAAAGCCTTACTAAAGTCAAGATATACCACATCTACTGCTTCCCCCCATCCACAAGACTTGTTACCCTGTCAAAAAAGGCTATTACGTTGGTTTGACATGATTTGTTCTTGATAAGTTCTTCTTCAGCCTCTCCCCATGCCACCACTCACATCTAGAATATTATTCCTAATCCTGCATGCCAAGAAAACTCACTCTTTTTTAAATCCCTCCTCGGGAATCATTTTCTAGATATACTTCTTTCACCTTGAAAACACATTTGTTATACAGGTTCAGAGTCTATTTGGGTATGTCTATACTGCAGCTGTGAGGGAACCTCCCAACCCAGGTAGACGGGCTTGTGCCAGCAGGCTCATGCTAGCACACTAAAAATAGCTGTGTGGATGTTGTGGCACTGGCAGTGGCTGGTAGAGTGGGCTTGGGCTCTGGTGGTTATCCCAAGCCTCTGCCAGCGTGTCAACATCCATATAGCTATATTTAGCATGTTAATATGACCCTTACTAACACGAGTCTGGGAGGTGGGTGTACAGAGGTGGGTTCACAGCTGAGGGAGAGGGCAAGGAAATTTACTTCAGTCCCTGCATAGCACACATTAAAGCCAAGCAGGATTCCAGTGCCTCAATTTGCAGAAGCACAGTGACTACTCCCTCCCAATTTCCCTGGGGCTGTGCAGCACCTCAAAGGGGGTGCTGGGCAGGTCATAGCTCATATAATCAATGTACTGACAGAAGTGTAATAAACCTCTCTAAAAACAACCAGAAAATATGTATATTTTTGCTATGGACAGGGAGACATAAAATATAAAGTTAAATGCTCCCAATAATGTATGATGAGACTATTTTACTGTCAGCTTCTGTGGCAGTATTTAAACGTGCTGCATAGAAGTTCACCACTAAATAACTAAGTATGGTGTGCAGAAGCACACAGTAAAAACAAACAATCTATATACCTGTAGCATGAATGTGTCTCCTTTGTGTTGCAGTTTGGTCATTATTTAGGAAAGGTGTTGGCCCTTTTTGAATTTCTTTATTGCATGCCTCTGAACTGCATTAACACAATTCCTCAGAACTGCATCTGCCCAGCCGGGGTTACTAGAAGAAACTTTTGTTTCATCTTCCTTGGCTTTCCAAGTACAGCGCCGTAAAAACTTTTGATACAACAACGAAAACATTGACTCATCTGGTAGGTACAAGACTTATACGAGGAACTGCATGATTAAACTGTCTAGTGAACACAAGCATTCCAACACACAGTCCAGAGTGCTGCCCATAAAATGTAATCTCACCATTTCTATTTCTCTAGGTAAGATTAAATACATTTAAATTAAAACTGCAAGCTATTTTTGTATAAACCTGGTATTACTAATTTGTTAACTATGACAATTTCACACAGAAACCCTTTTGTTGGAAACTGAATTTCTCATGTAATAATTAGCTGTGGAATATTACCCCAAACAGGTGTCTGTAGCCTGTCAAAGTCAGAACAGGTGATTTAGAATTAGCGTATTAAAAGAACTGTGAATTAGCAAGCAAAACGTGGTTAATTTCTTGTTCCATCTGTTAATATGAATTCACTGCCAAATATTTTACTTTGTAGAACTCTGCTGGGATTGGCAAGAACATACACTATAAAAAAAAAAGTTTAAAGGCCTGAATGTTTAAAAATCATGACATACGTTACTGCAAAAATAACTTTTACATTTGAACAAGATTTTTTTCTTTTGTATCTTTTAGAACTTCATAGTGCAGAGTCCCACACAATCCAGAAAATTGAGCTACAACCCTCTTGCAATTAAATGACAGAACTTTAAAACCAAAATCTAAATATGTTACAAGAAAATGCTTTCAAATGGCTTTATTAAAAATGAAGACTAGTGCCTTTACTCTACTTTTACATTAGAGGCATATCCAAATGCTTTTACATTCAGGATGTGGGCATTTAAATGCTCAGTTCCTATGTCAGCCTGAAGAGAGTCTGTAAAACCTGTGGACCATCTGAACTATAACATGTACTTGGAGCAATGGATATGTCCTTGGTCTCTTTTAAAAATTGTGGCACAGGCTACAAACTATCCATCTTACTCATAGGCCTGAATATTTATGAGGCTATTCACAGAAATATGTATGACAGATTTATTTTTGGAAATAGTCCCCCCCCCCACACACAGACTTTCCTATTCTTTCTTCTTTAACTAGAAGTAAACATTTCCCCAGTTAACACACAGTGTTTGAAACAGAACAGGATATAATCCTTACCATAGAAACCATTGTGAGGTAACTGAAAAATTACTAGGTTTTTTTAAATGGCAACTATCATATTTCTCAGGCATCCTATATCCCTAGTCAGACCTAAGAGGCAAGTAGCTTGTATGCAACTGTAAGGCTTTGTACAGGACAATAAGACAGAAAACAAACTGATTTTGCAAAAAATAGTATCTAATTTTTTAAAATCTAAACTTTGGGAGTAGATTACCCACCAGAATCCCCTTTTAACTTTGTAGTACAGTATCATTAACTATTAATGAATGTCAGATGTAAAAGTCTGACCCCTAATGTATGTAGCTCATGGCTACAATGCATTGCCTATGTAAAAGGTGCACTTCTCCAGTGGTCCTGTGCTTTGAATTGCATACCTGAGAGAGTTTGTGAGATTCTGTCCCAACATCTCAAAATGTGTCTACACTGTTCCACATAAGCTCTGCTTCTTACAAGTCACCTGGCTATTTGTATATGTTCTCCCTGTTAGCAAATTCCTGAGCTAGCTGGCTGCCTGCTCCTCACACACCAACTCCAGAGTCAGCTTTATGGGCATTTCTTTCTCTGCCATCTGGTGTACTCTCCCCAACCATGTGAGACAAGGTAAGTGAGGTAATATCTTTTATTGGAACAACTTTGGTTGGTGGAACGAATAGGCTTTCGATCTCTTCCTCAACACTGTGAAGCTCAAAAGCTTCTCCCTTCCACCAACAGAAGTTGGTCTAATAAAAGATATTGCTTCACCTGCCTTGTCTTTCTTATCCTGGGACCAACGTGGCTACAAGAACTCTCCCCAACAATGTCAATGAATGGCCTTCAGCCCACAGCTCTTACCAACACTACGGTCATTGTCTCAGTCACCTCATACTCTTCCTTCCACAGAGCTAGAAGAATTTACCCAACCTGGGGCTGTCCACACACTCACAACCAGCTGACTAAGTGATACTTTCTGTGAAATTCTCCCCACAGAAAAGATGTGGGGCTGCCTAGGAGACACCTACTGCTGCAAGTGTGGAGGCTAGTTCATCTGAGGAAAGATGGGAACAAGGAGGGTGGATGGAAGGAGATTAAGGAAAGGGAGAGAGCAAAAGGGGATATCAAAGTAAGAAAAATAAGGTCCTTCACTGGGTCCATCATTTCCATGGACAGTCTCCTTCATTATTCCTCACTGTGAGGTTGCCTATGTCCTGGAGCAGAAGGAGACTCAGAGTAGGGATGGGCGTGACCTGTTAAGTTTGGATAAAGATCCAAATTTACCTAAAGTCAAAGGAGTTTTAGAGCCAGCATTTTGTTTCCAGCCTATCTTTTTCTGGGAGTTATGCAGAAAGGTCAGGAGAGGACTGAGTATGCATGAAAGGAGAAATGGGTGAGTAAGACAGCAGAGTGAAGTTTTGGAATGGTATAGAAACTGCTCAGGTTTCAATAGTCAACCCATTGATGTATTTCCTACCAATTATACTGTGTTCAGAATCTAATCCCTACTCTCTTTTGCGTAGGTGTTTAGATAGATTAATATCTAGATAAGGTACGTACTAGCCAACAACTCCTAAGCCTGGCCTCCTGACAGTTGCACTAGCTTTTACATTAGAATCCTTATAGGATTCAGTGATTCAGCATAGTTCAACCCATTTGAAATCCACCCCTTCATCACTCTACCCTGGTGCAACTAATAAGCTCTTCTGGAGAGAGGAAATGGAAAAGTGACTAAATGTAGTGAAACAGGTGGACACACACATTCCCTCAACCTTGCAATACTACCGAGAACTCACGCTGCTATTTCCAAGCAGCAGGTCTGGGTTATGACTGAAGGAGTCTTGTGACTTTAGCAGATTTCACAGATTTTATTTTTTGTCACATTAAAAAACAAAACAACAAAGCCTCATAGAAGCCCATATTGCTGTTTGGCTTTAGCAGAGCTAAACCATCCATACTCCATTACTATAAGCACTTTAAATAAAGCTTAAAGATATGCAGCATATTCTTAACTGCAAAGGATATTATAGGTAGTTTCTTCTCCCTAGTTTTGTGCCACATCCAAGAGATACTTACATGAATCATCTATAATGACTAGCATAATTTGGGGAAGTGAATGTGATTTTCCTGCATTATTTATATTATGAACTCACAAGAATATGAATAGTGGGTTATGTAAATTCAAATTGTGTTTACAGTAGCAAAGTGCACAAAAAGGAAGGCAAGGGTTAAACTGATATTTTCGGAGTGACTCCTTTGTAGCCTATTGCTTATTACTTTACTGGTGAGTGATATGAGTTACAACCTATGAACTACATATGGGAAACTTTTATCGTTTTCCACATTTGAATGGAAAAATAATTATGTTGCTCACATCTTTTACATACTTAAAATTAATGCATCAGATTCTTTCTCAGGGTGTAGGCCTGGATGTCTACCTTTAAGAAATGAAGGCTGCCAAACTTTTAACCTTCTAGTCATAAAGATTCTGTATTTTATGCTTGATAATTCATCCTAAATGTCAGATTAGCCTTTAAAATAGAACACATCATAATGTTTAAGAAATACAATGTCATTATGCTGTTATCAGTGGTAAAACTTGTCTAATCTTGATATAGCATCACCTTTAACAAATGCTTGTGTGTGTGTGTGCGGCGGGGGGAACCTAGTGAAAACATAAAACTTTTTATGTAGTTTTAAAAATATACAATACATTAAAGTTTTAGTTGACTTATCTGAAAAGACATATTTTTGGCACATAAATAAAAAAAGGCAAGAGAAGAACTTGTCAGAAGGAAAATAAAGTATGTAAATTAAATCAAAGGTAAGGCAGCTACACTTTTTGTATAAATAACTGTGTTAACAGATTTTTATGCATATTACAATATATTCAGATGCATTGCTTTTGCAAAAACAAATTCATTGCTTCTCTCCAAAGAATGGATTAAAACAATTTATTTTATAAAATTTGGATAGATAGGATAAGAAATGTAATAGCCATCTATGGAAAATAAATATAAAAATTATTCAAGCTCCATCTACTTTATATTAGTAATGAGATGCACTTCATTCAAATTCCTTTCAGTTGAAACAGTGCTGAGAAAGCAAGAACATGATTCTGTAGGAAATGATTTCTAATCTTCATGATAACATACCAATATAATACAATTATTTACAATTGACTAAGAGTTAATTCCAATAGTATAACATCTTTCTTGCAAAAATGTCAGCTTTTATTGATGAAACAAACTAAGAATAAAACATTTTTACTTGTAGACTAACTATGCTGTTTTTCATTCTGTTAACCAAAACAACATAGCAATACTGTAAACAAAAAAACAACATCAAACTGGCTGTGTTTGCATGATTTTATCAAGAATCATAAGCAATGGAGTGAGCATGGGATTTGTTTGAAGCATTAAAAATGGCTTGACAGAAAAAATACTGGTTTTTCTAAAGGACAGGTAGTGAAAATGAATCTGTCCTACAGTCATCACTAGCTATGTCAATATACAGTAATGATGCCAGAGACCAAGTATATAATTGTAAAGGTAAACATGATGAAGCTGAAGCTTCAAAACTTAATACACCTGATTTCCAATACACCATCCTTTTTGGTAAATTTGGAAGAATGACATATTAACAAATAGCTAACATTTAATCTTCCTTATGTGTGAACATTGTACTTATGTGGGGTCATTTTTTACTGGAGTTGGCCCATTATTTTATTGCTAGTAATCCCCTCCCCTGAGAAGTCATGATTGCACATTTCACCTATGATATATTCTTAATATTTGTATGAAGAAAAGAGATAACGTTTAATTACTTCTTTGCCACTCAATCTTGTGCTAATTCTCAATACCTGACATTTATAAATAAGTTTAAATTGATTAAACATAACAAATACTACTTACAACTAAACAAATATTTGAACCTCTTTTACAACACATTCTATTTTGGATCCTCATGGGTTCAATGCCCTAAAACACATACCTTTGAACACTCTTAGAGTCATCACTCAACATTTGGCACTTGCTTCTCTCTTTGATGCACTATGTGTAATGATTTGCACTACTGCAAGGTGGGGTTAAACTGCTACAAAATCATAATAATAGTGATTTACACCCATATGACACTGGTGCAAGTGACTATGAGTCATGAGGCAATGGAAAATCAGGGCCTTGCTCTTTGTAAGGTTAATGGTGTAACTAGATGACTGTAGCTCAATATTTCTATATTATTTTTAGTGTTTTTAGCTGTCTCTGTACATGCAGCTGTTTGAGGATGAAGAATTAATTTAACTCTTTTCTTATGGCAGAGCAAGGAGAGATTACAGCAGTATGCCAAGCAACAAAAACCACAAGGAGCTGAAATTCACAACAAAAGCAGCTGTTTCATCCAATCCATTTGGGGTTACCCCACTGAAGGCCTACAACTAATATTAAAATGCATGAATAAGAATGCCCTTATAAACAGAACATAGAAATCCTGCCTTAACTCTTCACATGGGCTGGCCCAACAAACTTGAACACTGAGACAATAAAATGAAACAGGTGGTTGAAAAAATATCTTATATCCTCCAAAACAGCTGCCCTAGAAGAAATTCAATCTAGGTATCCACAACAAACTGCCTTTTCATCAAAGAATATTTATATGAGATGCACCGTGTACCTATTTAGAACATATATTGTACTGTACATTATAGCACCAACTGGTTCTGTTTGATTGGCATAATCTTGGCACTTAGTAATATTTGTATTTTTTAAAACTGTACTTAATTTGTTTACAACAGTTGCTCACGTTCCATTTGTACAGAAGAGCCGTTGTTCCCGAAGGCTCAAGGATATTACTGTATATCTCACATTACTGTTTTTCTCCTAGGAGCACAGCGACCATTAAAATGCCAAAAGAAACAGCAGTAATGAATGGATTGACCTCCCAAGTTTCAACAATCTGAACTATCTGAAGTTCAGGACTCAGAAATGTTGTAGCAGGTTAGAATCTGTGAGAAAGGATATGTGCAGGTGATGAATGACAGGTTATGCCACTTGGACAATGGAAAAAAATGTTTTACAATATAACTATTTCTTGTCATTTTACTACACCATTATAATGTTTGGATTCCCTGAGGGAAAACTCAGAACCTATTTACAGTAGCAACTGAATCCAACTCTTTTGTAACAGCTGAAATCTTCACTGGGCACAAAAAACAATTATTCATCCTAAATGCCATAAAAAAATCCGTAAGTGTGTGGCTTCACTCAAGAAGTTACTTGCAAAGAAACAGAAAAACAATATGGATTGCGAAACAATCACTCCCCGTCAACTCATCCTATTGCTTTCAACATTAAAATCCACCTATTTCCAGTCATATAGTATTGGACTGAAACACAAAAATATTGGTTACAATACACCTTTATAAAACATGATAAATTAAACTTTGTGTAGAGTTAAGCACGGATCCTGTGATGTGCTGAGACCCTCACATTTTAAACTGTGAATGACATTCTCTCTCTCTCTCTCTCTGTATATATATATTCTTTGTATTTACATGTTTTCTTTTAATTTATTTAGACATATAAATCTATATATATAAGTGTAAGGAAAATATATATTATGATAATTTGAACTAATTATTGCATATTTCAGTCTAATATTCTTGGCAACTGACTATGATACGTAATGCTGGGAAATCAGTATTTAAAATGGAAATGCTAATCCAACTTTGTATTGCTATAACATGGGTGGGGTGGGAAAGGGGTGTTTTAAGGTCAACGATGGCAGTTGGGAGCATTCAGCGCCTCCAGGGGGAACTCAGAATACTGGACGCATAGTCATTAGTGTCAATTTATATGTCACCAATATGATCTCCTCCCATGCTTCTGTGCCCTGTCATGGCTGCCGTCATTGACTGAAATATGTCTAGCATCTGTCATCTGAGGAACAGGGGGATGCCAGGACTGTCTGAATGGAGGATTCTGGACTTTGCAATTCTCTCCCTTCTTGCAGGCTACCAAGTGGCAGCCTTTAGGACTTGGTGGCACACCTGTTTGATTTAACTTTGTATCCTGCTGGGAAGTTATTATTGGCAGAGCTGGGAGGCTAGAAATCTGTTTGGATTTGTTGGACAAATTATTTGCGCATTTGCTTCAGTTTTTGTTTGTCTGTCACGTTGCCTGATAATGAGTAATGGGTCAATACACAGAATTCTATAATATAGGAAAATCTATGTATTTGAATAGCAAAATATTAAACTTTTTAAAAAAAAAACTACAGACAACGGAGAGTAGTTATTAGCTGCAGCGGTTTCCTTCATGACACTAATTCCCCATTCCTTTGAATGGGGTTTAGTGGTGCTGTCACAATAATCTCACAGTGACACCAGTGGAAGTTCATAAGACAATGTAACAATGTTAAGATTAAATAACTTGATGTCACTGTGGTTTATTTTGAAACATATTCTATAGTTTCTATATTTGGGAATCTCAATTGTATAGAATTTATTAATCTGGCATATTAACCTCATTTTTATAGCTTCCTCAAAAGCTTCCATATTTAATGATATAATTCTGCACAGCAACACAAGCTATTGACCTCTCTTCAGTGCATTTATGAATCTTCTCTATTCTATAGAAGATATAGTGTCAGATTACAATGTCAAAGTGATTTTGGACTGTGACAGAGTGCTGGAAGCTAGCAGGTGAGCCAGCATTCTGGTCATTTAAGCATCAGTCAGCTCCCTCAGAGAAGAATGAGCGGGCTGATGAACAGATTAGCCCATCAGCTGAAGGGTATAAGTAAGAGATGGGAAGCAGTGGAGGAGACAGGACCTGGCCAGCTGAGAGATCTCAAAGAAGGGAGACCTCAGTTCCTCTCTGGCCTTGTGGAAAAGGGCTAAAGGTGGAGAAGCACTGTAAGTACTTTGCTGCATGGAACTGTGTTGGTGATTGGAATGTAAATAAATCACATGAACATGCTACTAACTGGACAGATTCTGAAAGGTTCCTGAGGCACTTGAGGAAAGGGATGGAGCATGACCTATTACACATGGGGCCTTGTCTGGGATCTGACTCCCCCAGCTAAGTGATAGAGAAACTAGATGAATTAAACCACTGTGAGGATTCGGCCTCTGGGTGATGGAGCAGCAGAAGGAGCTGAAAAAAGATTATGCAGTCCTTCCAAATAGCACACCAGCTGGAAAGCCAATCTCTGCTGGCATGCCAGGTGGAGCAGCAGAAGAGCCTGCAGGAATTTACCAGGGCGCAAGCATGAGGGCAGCAGCGGTTCCGTGAGAAACTGGTGAGTCCCCATACAGGGAACAACAATCGGACGCAGGGGGTTGGCCTGTGTAAAATGGGGCCTGCAGATGACCCTGAAATCTATTTATATTTGAAAGGGTAGTGATCAGAATTGGTCAGTGGAACGTGGACGCTCTGGTTAGCACCCTATTTAGTGGGCGTGGCTTAAGCATGACCCTGAGCGACAAACTTACATGACCCTGAGCAACAAACAGACCAGTGACTATGATATTGTGAAGGCAGCCATATCAGAACAAATGTGCCTGTCCACTGGCAAGTACCAGCAGCAGTTTTGGGCTGCTAGATGAGATGGAGATGTATGGCCCAGGGCATTTGGCCGAAGATTAACAAGTAGCACTATCCACTGGTTAAAGCCGGACACACAGAGTGTGGGTGAAATTATGGACTCCATAATTCTGGAGCAATTTCTACAAGGCCTCCCTGAGAACGCCCATGTATGAGTTAGGAGGCATCAACCCATGGAACGGGAGGTGGCGGTCATACTCACAGGGGAGTTTGAGGAAGATAATTTCCCCCCTAAATGGGTTGAGTCTATTTAACAGATCAGAGCCAGGAAAGAAATTTAGAGAAATTGGCAGGGATAAAGCCTTCAGAGAAGAAAAGGGATGAGATCCGAGGAACTTCTTTGAGGAGTCAAGAAATTAGCTGCTACCAACATGGGAGACTGGGATGTAAAAAATGACTGCCCCTATATGAACTGTTGACTAGCTGAATTTTGCAGTTGGGCAGACAACTTGGGGTTGTGGTGGAGAAAAATGCCAACCATTGCTTTAAAAGAGTGTTAGAGACTGGGTTGTGGGTGGTCTTGTCTTGTGGTTAAAGCAAGAGTTTGGCCTACCAATTAGAGTTGAGTCCAGGGTGGGCAGAGTTCAGGAATAAGCCGAGGGTCAGTACTGAAAGGACTGAAGCTGAATGCCAGAGCCAGAGGGTAACTAAAGTCATAAACCAGAGGCAGAGCTGAGGATCAGTAACAGAGAGACCAGGCCTGAAGCAGAGCAGGAGCAGGGACAGGCAGCAGGCTGAAGCAGGGACTAGAGCAAGCACAGCTGCAGACATGGTACACACTGAGTAGCCAGCTGCCCTTTCTGTCCAGTCTGGTGGTGCAGTCCACCAGGTAGCCTGGTGCAGACCAGCTGTGCTTTTTGGGTTGCCAGGAGACTGATTCTGCTGCAGGCCCCAATCCCTGACAAAGCAGAGAGGAGATGGGAGAAAGGGTGTTCTGGCCTCAGGGTGTTCACTGGCTAGTAAAGTTGTGATAATGCCACACTGTCTCCTGCCATGGGAGTGTATGGGTAGAGAAAACTCTGTCCAATGGCCAAGATACTCCTAGAGGTCCAAGGAAAGTTCAGGTGAAAATGGGCTAGGGTTATAGATATGTTGCCCCAATCAGTGGTGTTAGGGATAGACTGGAGAACCTTCTTATATGGGAAGAAAGCTGGCATCTGGGGTCCAGAGCAGATAAGAATTGAGCCACTGAGGAAGCTAGAGAAAGGGCTCGAAGTAGGAGAGCCAGAAAATAAAAGGTTTCTTACTGCAACTGTGGTTCTTTGAGATCTGATGCAGCCATGTATTCCACTTAGGTGTGTGTGCGTGCAGTGCACTGGAGCCAGAGAATTTTGCTTAGCACTACCCATAGGAGGCAGTGAATGCACCTCAGGCTCATAGCCCCTCCCTGGCTATATGAGGCAGCACCTCCTCATCCTCCCACGATTCGCATTGAACGTCCAGAGATTAGATTCTGATACAGAAGGGACAGAGAGAGGGTTGTGGAATACATATCTGCATCACATCTCAAAGAAGTTTCTTCTTCTTCATGAAGATTTTGCTACCTGGCATTGGAAAAAAAAAACGATCAGAAACGGATTGTTTATTGCAAGTGTACTTCCCCTTGCCTGTTCACGTAAGACATTACAGTGGTATAGTCAGCAATTATGCAAAACCACTGAGCCCCAATGCATTCCAGAAGGGCCCAAAGCTCCAGCACATTGATATAGGCTTTCTGCCCCAATCACAGCCCCTGAAGTTTCAGTGGCCCCAAATGCCCATCCGGGAGGCATCGGTGACAACAGACCTTAGTGAGGGCCGGGTGAAGGGAACACCCTGACATACACCCTGACAAGCATTCATCAGTGCAAGGAGTTCAGGACCAGTGGAAGGAGATGGACCAATCTGTCCAAGGGGCAAAGAGACTGTGTGCTTGGGGTGCGCGTGTCAACTGGCTGAACCTCAGATCCAAATGCCTCCTTCTCTAGGACCTATGCCTCTTTCTGGGTAGTCCCACTGTCTCAGTGGAAGGAAAGGCTGCCCGAAGGCATGTTGCAGGCGGTATTATTGTTGCTGCTGCTGTTGTTGACCGCTATAATGACAGCTTTGCAGTGATGGGGTATACATGCCCAAGGAATGCAGGGTAGCCCTAGAATCCTTGAAGGAGTGCAGAGTCTTGTCCGTTTTGTCTGAAAAAAGCACCCAGCCACTTAAGGGAAAATCTTCTTTAGCATGTTGCACATTGGGAGCAATGCCCAGACTCTGCAGTCAGGACACTCTTCTCATGGGCACTGCTGAGGCCATCACTCTGGCAAAGTGTCTGCAACATCCAGCATGGACTGTAACAATGTCCTAGCCTCGAAGCAGCCTTTGTGATGAATGCTTGAAATTCCACCCTGGATGCTTCAGGCAGCTGGCTTACAAATTTAGACGTAGCTGTCCAATTCACAAAGTCATATTTGGACAACAATGCTTGCTAGCTCACAATCTGCATTTTCAGGGAAGAGGAGGTATAGATCTTTCTACTCATCAAGGCCATCCTCTTAGAATCCTTATCCTTAGGAGTGAACTTAAATTTGCTCTGCCAAGCTCTGCCGTTCCGTGAAGATATGACCTGGGAATTAGGGGCCACTGACATGTATTGTGATCTCACCTTTGACAGAGATCAAGAGTGTGTCCTCTGTGACCACAGAGTGTCTCATGGATTCCAGGAGGCCACTGGGCATACTGTGGATGTGTAAGCTAATTAGCTGAACAGGCTGTGAGAGCTCATGAACCAATTAGCCCGTCAGCTAAGGGGTATAAGAAAGAGACAGGAGCTGGGTTGGCTGAGCCCAGTGTGTTGAAAGACCATAAGAAAGGGAGACCTCTATTTCTCTCTGACCCTGTGGGAAAGGGCTAAACAATTTGTGCTGTTCATTTCAAACAAGCAAATGAGTATACATGGGAACAAGTGGATGAGTACACCTTGGTAGCCTTCTGAAATCTAGCCCACAATGTCAAATTAATATAATAAAACAATCTGTATGCTAGCTATATTCTGATAAGATAAAGACCAACACAAAAACTCCTTGGAATACTGAACTAAAAGTTTTTACTGCTGTTATAAAAATCTGGCCCTGTTTTAATTTTATTTCACCTACCAGTGACAAGTGCACTACTCAACCACTGGACAACATTACCTCTATTTGGGAAAATATTAATGTTATCATTAGGATCAAAGTATGTGGGTGAGTACTGCCAAGTATTCGTGTTCTTTTTGAATCATGAAATGTAAGCAGTGAAGTGTTTGAGATCTTTTTCTGTCCCTGGAACCCACGGGTGTCTGCTGCACCAAAAAGGCAGAGGGTGCCTTACAGCACTTATGGTCACAGAGACATTCCTTATTAATTTCACACTATGCTTGGCAGAAACAGAAATCTGACAAGCATCAGCACAGTGATTGGCAGCACCATGACGGACAATGCTAGTCAAAGCAATTGGCAGCACAGCTATGCGCCCTCCCAGAGTCCAGAATTTACTTATAAGCAATGTGAAGTTCTTTTCCCTTCAATTACCTTCCAGCATAAATCATCAAAGGACACCTGAGAGATTGTAAGTCACTGCCCATGAGTTGTATGTCAGCCTTTTATTAGTGCAGATAAGACTTAGACATTTTAGAAAGGCTCATTTGGAATAAGCCTACCAAAGTCTAACTGCTTAGAGAAAGATGTGGACTTGTTGTCTGAAAACAGTACTGGGGCCAGGAAATTTTGAGAAACAAAACTAGCTCTAACACTCACTTTATTTAGGGCCTTCAAGAAATGATTTAGAGAGCAAATTTTCAAAAGCGGCCTCTAATTTTTGGAGATGCAAGTACTGAGAACCTCCAAAAAAATTAGGTCTTTGGTGTCTAGAGCTGGGCACCCCAAAATCGAGACACACAAACTTAGAGACCAATTGTGAAAATTTGGGCCTTAATGTCAGTTTCTGTTTCTCCAAGTGTAAAAGAAGATAGAAATCTTTCTATCTCAGATGGCTGCTGTGAGGATTAATCAGTTAATGTTTATCATTGCACTTTGAGATGAAAAGCATTATGTTAGTGTATGACTGTTCTTAATTATTTCATTTGGCAGAGGCTCTCTCTGTTGTGCCCTACCACAACATATCCCCAATTTCCTTCTCTTCTCCTCACCCAGCTAGATCCTTCTCCTTTTCCCTGATTCTCCTTACTTGATTCTCAGCTGTGCTCCCTTCCTCTCTCTTAGGCCACGTCTACACTACCCGCCGGATTGGCGGGTAGTGATTGATCTATCAGGGATCGATTTATCGTGTCTAGTGTAGACGCTCTGCTGTCGACTCCGGAACTCCACCAGGGCGAGAGGTGGAAGCGGAGTCGACGGGGGAGCGGCGGCCGTCGATCCCACGCCGCGAGGACGCGAACTAAGTGATTCTAAGTCAATCTAAGATACGTCGACTTCAGTTACGCTATTCTCGTAGCTGAAGTTGCGTATCTTAGATTGACCCCCCGTTGTAGTGTGGACTAGGCCTTAGTCACATACTCAGGCCTGGTCTACACTGTGGGGGCGGATCGATCTAAGATACGTCGACTTCAGCTACGCTATTCTAGTAGCTGAAGTTGCGTATCTTAGATTGACTTAGAATCACTTACTTCGCGTCCTCGCAGCGTGGGATCGATGGCCGCCACTCCCCCGTCGACTCCGCTTCCGCCTCTCGCCCTGGTGGAGTTCCGGAGTCGACGGCAGAGCGATCGGGGATTGATCACTACCCGCCAATTCGGCGGGTAGTATAGACATGGCCTCAGCTCTCTCTAAGCTCATGGGGAAATGCCCAGAGGGTTAAAAACCAGCTCTGCTCAGACCTTGTGACAAATGTTTCAATATAGAAGCAGAGAGGGGACCTTTGGGGGTGAGCGAAAAGGAGAGAAGTACTTATCTGAACCAGTCCCAACCTTCAGAAGAAAGGTCATACTAGTTTTTCATCTTGTTGATACTGATTTATCCCGTCTATTTAATGAGTGACACTTCTTTCTCGGCTGCAGTTAAATATACACCCTAGCCATTAACACTGGCAAAATATTTTGTTTAGGATTTTTGTATCATGCCTATCACCTGGTATCTGAGTGTGTTTTCATGTAGGGCTGCTGTAGGGAACTGGAGGAGGCAGGCATTTTGGTCACTGGAAGACAGGGCCAAATTGGGTTGTTTACCAGGACTGACTAGCTATGCTGGAAACACTGCTTGCTATCCCTGCCTGCCATCTCAACGTGCTCAGTTGTTAAGCTACCTAGAGACCAGCAATCTTGAGATGAATGTCATCTAATCCTATTACTCAAACCCCCTGAAGCATCCTGTCCTCATGCTGTTTTGTTACTGAGTTAGACCCTTATTTGACATGATAGTAGGTCTGAATAAGCCATATATCCCATTGGCAATTTTTTCTTTCCTTTTACCCCTTCTTATATTTTATTTCCTTGCTTTTTCACACAGCATTGCATAAAAAAGAGCAAAATTTAGCACAAAAAGCCCCACCCACCTCTATATTGATATGGCCTCTTTTTAGATGGCTTAAGGAAAACATTTTCAGGAACACCCCCCCAGCCATCATGACTAGTGCTCTAAAAACTAAGCAATTTTAGAATCTGTGTGTGTTGCAACACCTAGGCTCAGCTGGGTGGATAAAGAGTGGCTTTAACCTTAAATCTGAACATTGCGCAGCTTATAAACTCTGCTTCAAACCCAGGCTTTATGCCCCCTAAACTGCTGTAGTGCATGTTGCATTCCACAAAGATTTAAAATTCATCAGACAGACAAAATGTACATTTAATACTCACATGAGGGAATACAGAATGCCTTTCAATACATCAAACTCCTAAACCTTTTACATCTTTCATTTTTAAGCTACATGGATTTTGATTTGTACAATTTAAAAAATATTCTGAAGCCTAGTCAATCTAACACTAAAAAGCACTGTTGCACAGTAAGAAATCAAGAAATACAATTCAGCAAACCTGGTATAGTTGGTCCCCAGGGAAGTTTTTTTCCAATTCTGTTTGTCATAGCCCAGATCCATCATGTCATGCTAGCCTAACTTACTACTCTTTTTTTTTTTTTTTTTGCACACTCCAACTATTTTCTGTTAAACTAGTGCTGTCACAAGAAAACATATAAAAATGCTCTTTTGCAAACATACAGTTTGGTCTCTACTGAACTCTCCAGAGCCACGGATTTCTCTCACTGTCTTTATCGGGGTGAATGTTGACAGATCACTGAACCTTACTGTCCGCAGTGACAGGCTGAAAGCTGTTTTGTGCAAGGTGGATAAAAAACAAAAAAGGTTTCTGTGCCTTGCATCTAGAAGGTCCCTGATTCAAGAACAAAGGCTTATGTTCAAAGATGATTAGCTTAAAGGCATTTCAGAGAGTTCTGATTGTACCAATAGTTGGGTGTCTTGCTAGTGGGTGAAATATGTATTCCCATGAGAACAAAGGGAGCAGCAATTCTTTTCTGCTGAGATGGTAACTTTAATAATTCCATGTATTTATCAGTATGGTGTCAAAACCTTAGGGATTTTGCCTTTCAGGTGAAGTTGAAGGTAGCTGGAATGGATATAGTCCTGAACAATCGCACTAAGACATACATAGAAAATTGTCCAGTAATGTCTAGAGGGAGAAATAGAAGAAAGGATCCCTTTGGGTCCAAATATACATAATGTAGATACATGTCTCCAAGGTTTAGAAAGAGAAAGGTGAGGGTTTTACATGTGCTGTAAAACCTGCCTGAGTCTTGGCATCTTTTTCCAAACTGCGAAAGAAAGTCTTAGTCATGTAAATCACCCAGTGTTGTTTATACTGCACAAAGTTAACTCTGAAAAAATGAGAACTTGGATTAATCATTTAAAAATATAAATATGCTTTACTGGCTGCTGTCATGGATTTATTATACATAACCATGAGTGTAGATATCATGGTTGGCTGAGAATGAAACAGGGAGTGTTACAGAGATCGGTAGTAGTACGAAGCCACTGGCTGAGCACGCACACTGCACCTGAGCTAAACTCAGACAGTGCACAGGAGGGCACAATGCAGTCAGTATAAGTGCACAGTACTTTACCGTATTCCAAGGCATCAGGACAGATTTCATTGTTCCACGCTGATAATCACCAATGTGAAGTAACGAGTAATTTGGTGTGGAGTAGATATAGCTCTTCATGTGCCAGCAGAGGGGACTTTCTGGAGGAAATGTCTTCTAATTAATGATAGTACAGAGCCTTATGAAGTGTGAAGGAATGTGTAGCGTAAGCATGATTCCAAAGGGTCTGGTAGCATAGCAGTAGGAAGCAATAAAATTTTAAAGCTAACGTGCTAGACAGACACAGTACTAGGTAGCTGGAAGAAATCTAAGGTCAGGTTTAAATTATTTGGACTCCCTAGAATGATAGGTTGAAATCCTTAGAGGGCATGACAGGCCTCTCTCTTTCAAAGGTCAATAAATTGAAAACCACACATTTTGAGAGGGAATTGCATTTTACTGTATCTACTTAATAAAAATGATGAGCTGTTGGTGCTGTCTCATTAATAAAAACTTCATGACACTTTAGGGTTTGCCATGATGTCACTTGTCATGATTCCCTCTCCCCCAACCCTGCTGTGAATGTACAACTTACTGGTTGGTTGCTGTCCTGAATACCAGTAATGACTGCAAAGTATACTTGGACGAAAGGTAGTACATGTTAGTACATATCTTTTACCAGAGTGTGAGCTATAAACCTAAACATAAGAAGAATAGTAATACACATTACAGTTTAAACTGTAGAGATGTGTTAATTCCTCTGAAATTATGGTAATGGAGAATGGTTAAAATGTCAGAAACAAACTTTCATACTGTAGAAAACTGTATGCAGATCAGTTTACAAATATATCATTTCTCTTTTGACATGTTTTTCTCATGATGCACCAAATTCTGGAATGGTGGAGACTGGCCATCAGTGGAAAAGTAACATTGTGTCCCCAGATTCTGGCTGGCAGCAGCTGCATACTTAGCTTATTCTGTCCTTGGGACAAACTATCCCTGCCAGATGGGAGAGGCTGTCCATGGGCCATTGCTTATTGCACTGGGCATACATGCAAACCCATGTGAACCACGATCCCAGATCCCTAGGACCTACCACAGAATGCCCTCCATGTTCCTTTTGTGGAAGGCTTGTTGATGTTTTGGCCTCTCCACATGTTTTTTGGGAGGACCCAGAACAGCCAATTTCTAGTCCACATTCCTTTTTGTACAACATGGGGGTTCTGGCATACACTGATACACAATGTCTGCCGGACTATGACCACATATTTGCAAATTACTGAATCTTTTTGTGATTAAACAAGTATATGCTTCTTGGGGGCCCACTGCCTTTTCTGACTTGATTCTGTTAAAGTCACAGTGCTGTACTTGGGCCTTGGGAAAAGACTAGGATTACAGAGAAAGGATTTTTTTTTCAGGATCTACCAGAAGATGATAAGGGCTAGAGGAAGCAATATAGGCTGCCCAGGGACAAGTGGGCTGTGCTGAGCAGAAATCTTATTATAATGTCAGTATATTCAAAGGGAGCTGAGAACAACTCTAGCCAAGTACATTTCTAAGATTGTGAAGCCCTGCTACACCCTGCCCTATTACAATGGATAGTAAAAGGGACACCCCACCACATACACCAAGCCAGCCAGAACTCTGGGTTTCAGAAGTTAATATTCATCCAGTGTTCAAAGGCACCCCAGGAAGACACTACAAGCTGGCAGCTAATGAAATGCAGTGGGAGATGTTCAGTCTAAATACCATAAAAATTAGGTGTGTTACTGTCAGAGCAGAACCGTACCTGTAGTGTATGGTTTGTGTCCAAGACTGAGCCAAACCTCGCTCTCTCATTCTGCCTCTGTCTCTAATACAGTCCCTATTAAAAATGGTTCCTTATATGGGCTTTCTCTTCTGGGGCAGGAATTGCTGGTTCTTTGCCACCCTGAAATGTGAACGTTCTGCTTCTGTCTAAAGACCAACAGTCTTATTTTAAAATTATTTCCCAAAAAGACTTTTCAAATGAAATGTGTGAACAAGGCATCTTTTTGTAGTGGCTATTTATCATTGGAGTTTAAGTAGGAATGACTGGATATGTATAGTAAAGAATATAAGGATTGCCAAAATATTTAGTCATTATTTAGATTAGCAAAAAACTTATCAGACTCCCTAATAATTCGCATCTTTAGGGGTCCTACTTTTATTCTCTTTTTCTCCTCTCTTTGTCTAAAACATTTTTGCTCTGAAAATATTGCTGACACTTTTAATTTACCTGAGCCATTAACTTACACTGCAAAATTTTGCATAGCATATTTTTGGGGTAAGAACTATTTTAAATGCCTGAAGATAAGTTTTTCATATGGGAAAAAAAGCATTTGAAATAATCTAAAAAAATACTAAATTACTCTACATTAGATTAATTTTCGATTAAGGGAAAGCAACAAAACAAGAAAGAACAAGGTAAGGTCCCCATAATAAATTACAGTGTGTTTCCTGTCTCCATCAGTACTGAACACAAAATGAGATCTCCATCCAGCAGACAGCAAAACACTATCCAGCTATACACACCACCCAAAATAATTACACAGTGGTGAGAGAAATGTACTTATGAGGTCCTATCCCTTCAGCAGCTCTGCAGGTCTCAGCACAGAACAGGTGCAACACCTCTGTAGCTATCCCTTCCACACTGGCCTGAGGACTGGCCAGGCTGGAGCAGAGTGGCATGCACAATAATAAAGGGCCTAATATTACACGTAAAACAAGGTTGGGATTCGGCCCTATAAAATAATTGCACTGTAAATGGTTCTCACACTTAAAAGATTTCTTAAATTCCATTAGTTATTTGTCCTTTGCTAGTGCGATATGTTATGAACTCAAGGTGTAATATTAGCTCAATAAGTAATTTTTTCCCACTTAATTTCTAGAAAGAAGCTAACTTTTCTCATTAGTCTGGATTATACTAACCTAACTAAATTATGTGTCCATACATACTGATACAGCTGTCAGGAGAATTCTGAAAGTCTTCCTACACGGTTTCCAATTGTGATCTATTAAAATATTGGTTTCTAGAGAAAGCAAACAGCATCATATTGTGAAATAGACCCATTCCAAAGAATTCACCATACTGTGAAAAAACAAAGAACTAATACTATTTCTAGTTAGCACCATGAAAACAAAAGTAATGCATTTAGGTCCTGATCCAAAGCCCATTGCATTCCATGGGAGTCTCTGCACTGACTTCAATCGGTTTTGCATCAGGTCCCTGGTCAGTTACTTGATGCATCTACAGCCAGCAAAGCATATTCACTTTTATGCTGGTAGATATATTGGCTTGGCTGGGAAGTTCTGATCAGTTGTATACATTGTTAGATTACTTTTTCCTTCCTCGTTTCCTCATGTCTGAATAATGTCCTTTGCAGCTTGTAAGGATAATCAAGTATGATCAGATGATAAGTCCAATTTCTTTAAATTGCCATTATATTGTTGACTTGAAATTAGAAGTTCAGCTTGCACTGTTCTACATTGAGAAGTATTATGCTGATTACATTTTTAAAAATATTATTGATGTAGATGGAGTATACAGAACCTTTGTTTACACTCTATTTCATCTGCATACATCTTGCCTCTCTGATAAACTGGTAATTTTTGACCATATCCTTGTGAAGGGTCAGGATGTCATATTCCCTGTAGTCAACATTTTAAAAAGCTAATTTGAGAGAGTAATTGCATTCCAGTTGGAAAGATTATTAAAATAACTAGTTTACGTGAGTACATCCATTGTAATCATAACACATATTCCAAAAGAGTTGGAGAAATAAGATTAACATCAGAGCTGTATGAAATTCAGCAGCTTGTGCTTGCAGGGCTGTATGTGAAGAGTATTCTTCAGTTTTGGGTCACATGGGTCTGCATTCATTGAATATGCTCTGAGTTTTGGTTCCAACAGACCCAAAAAAACAAAAGGCAACTCAGTGAACTGTCAAGTTATAACTAGCTTCACACAGAAAACAGGCAAAACCACTGTGTTTTATATAGTTCCTGGCCAAAACCATCATCTGGCCCAGGACCTCACAACATCAGCCCTAGTTTATTTGGCATGTCATCATTTAAAACTTAGCCCAGGTTCACTGAAAAGTTGGCAAAACTCAGCGAACATTAAAGTGAACCTGGCCAACTTCTAGGTTTCACCTTCTTTTGTTTCACTGTCACAGTGCCACACAGTGACCCCAACAATCAAAAAAGAAAAATACAAAGAAAAATTAAGAGAAATCAGGTCTGTGTACCAATTCTTTATTTTGTCTGTCATGTCTGATACTTGGTTACATAGGCCAGGTATACACTAATGAGATAAGTTGATCTTAGTTACACTAGTTAAGTTACATAAGCTACGTAACTTAAGTCAATGCAACTTAGATCAATTTACAGTGGTGTCTACACCACACTATGTCAACGGGAGACATTCTCCTGTCCACATAGCTTCTGCCTCTCAGGGAGGTGGAATACTAAAGTCAATGGGAAAGCGCTCTCCCAGTGACTTATCGTGTCTTCACCAGACCTGCTGAATCGATGCTGCTGCATTGATCACAGCAGCGCCGATTTAGCTGGTAGTGAAGACAAGCCCATAGACAACATACCTGAAAGCCTAATCCAGACTAAAAGGATAAGCAGTATTAATACTTACTATACTGGCACCAATGCACATGATGATCAGTTCCAAACATAAAATGGATAACTATCCTGAACCGCCCGCATTCTAAGATTGCATCTGCATTGCCAAGAGTCACTGATGGAAGGTTGGATTACACAGCAGTAAAAATGTGCGAACTATGTCTATGCCAAGTTAAACGACATGGTGGTAAAAGTATTATGGCCCCATCAGTTCTGGGAGCCATTTTCCCCAGATCCCTCTCTCAATCTGACACTCTAACAGCAGTTCAGAGTTCCTTCACTGCGGTGGTGCCTGTCATTCTTACTCCTCTCAGAGATCCAAGCATTACTATTACTTATTAGTTGTATAGTTCTAGTGTCAAGAGGTGCCCAACTGAGACTGGGCACCACTGTGCTAGCTACTGTACAAACACCTAGAGAGACAGCCCTAAACTTAGACAAGATGGTTAAATTATAGGAGAGGAAACAGAGCCACAGAGAGGTGAAATGACTTTCCCAAGATCACATGACAAGTCAGAGCGCTCGCAGAAGAACTCAAGTCTCCTGAGCTTCAGTCCCAACACACTTGTTCTCCACCGGGGCAATGAGCAAGGAAACTAAAGTAACTGACAACTGGGCACCACTTCGCCTGACTGCCATACTACCTGTTATACCTTTTAGAGTAGGTTCCAACAATGGCTGTTCTCAGTAGTAATATGAATTCTAATTTCATTGCTATTGAAATTCATTGCTAATTTCATTGCTACTACTATTGCAGTAAATATTTGCATGGATATATACAGTTAGAAATGAACAGACAGAAAACAGACCCTTCCTGGTCCTTATGAGTTTGCTTCTGTCTGCTCACAATTTCATATTAAATAATAACAATATAAATTAACTCCATTCAACACTCCCAGTTCTTTGCTACCAGATATTTGTTGCCATGTGGCTGTTAAACATTGACTTTTTAACAATGTGTACCAAACTGGAATAAATATTGTTTTTCTTTAAATATACAGCATGCATCAGAGCCAGGTCATATTGTTTTCAGTGGCAGGACACATTCCATGGTAACATATAAGAGACATTTAAGGGTAAGAAGCATTTTATGTATATCAGCTACTTGCTATCCATTTGATTCTGAAATAGGTGGGGAATTAAAAACAAAATAAACTGCAATATGTCATCATATTGAAAACATATAAAACACATTTTGCCAGCTTCTCAAATTATTTTGTGGGAGTTTTACACTTCACTACTAATGTTAAAGATCGGAGAAGATATAAATAAATTCAGAGCAATGAGTACCGGCCTGTTAAAAATTAAACATTATTACAGATAGGAACAGAAGGACTTTGTGCTGCACAATAGTGATCTTACAGTGTACATCTGGAGCACTCTGCCTAAACCCTGATGTGCTGTGCAGGTTGAGGACATCAGATGTCATTAGTCGGACAAAAAAGTGTTACTGGGAAGAAATCGTAATGTGTGCATAAGCACACAAAATGGTCATAAATAAGGCAATGCACCATTTGTAGATTTGTTAGTCAATTATTCTTTATTTGTAGCCCCAAGGCTTCTGAACATTCATTCTCCTTCCCTGCACCTGGCCCTGACTACAAAATGGTCAGGGTGGAGTTCTTCAAATTCCCAGTGCTTTCATTTTTAGAAGCACGGTCGTTTCAGCCACCACCAAAACACTGACCCCTCTCCTGACTCCTTACTAGACAACTGCAAATTAAACACACACAGTCTCACCAGGAGGACAGGAAAGCAGAGCTGTGGGAAGCTATCATTCTGTGTATTGTGAATGTTCACATTTCCCACAAAGCTTGTTAATTAGGTCAAGGGTGAAATCACCATTTTGGTCAGTGAATACTGCCTTCTGCAGCAAATGCAGCAAAACCAGTGCTCACAAACATCAACCTGAATTCCACTTCAGCTATGCTCTTGCCCGTTTTCATTCACTATGCACAAATGGGGAGTTGTGGACATTAATGTTTGGGGAATGACTGTTCTTCATTTAAATACCAGTATCCACCAACAAACAAGGGATTTATGCATGAAGATGAGCACGCCTATTCTTTATTTCCTATCCACCATTCTCCTATTTAAAATGTTTTAATCCTCCAATCAGGGACTGGAAAAAAGCCATCTATGATGTAGGCCATGACTACCTGGCCAACCACAGGCCATGACTAATAGATAACTGATGAGAATAGTTTAAAAAAAAAACCCAGAGTTTGAAATTCATTGGTCTCAAATGATTGAACAATAGCAAATAAATTCATAAAAATCAAAGTCTAGTCACATACAAATAGCAAAGAGCAAAAAGGACCTAATAAGTCAGATAATTTATTTGCAATGAATAGTTTGATCGGTTCTGTTCTGAAGTTTATGTGAGAATACTGCAGATTTTAAAAAGTTATATATTTACCAAAGAGATCGTCAATGGAAAATCTGTAGGATAGTAAAATGTGCACTGATCTTTTCTGACATTTACAAAAGTCATTAATTAATATGATTAAGCAAATTAGATTGAGCCAAAGTCTGACTGATTTTAAGAGCATGCTGCAAGAGCCACCTGTTTGCTAGAGAGATTAGATCCTCTGGTGATGGGAGCTAGAGAAACAGAGAAATAAAGATAAAAGAAAGAGATTGTTCTGTACGTATAGATACTGTTTCTTATAACATCCATCGGCACAGCATCCAAAGTCCTCCAGATAATATGGTGGCCCACCCTACTCGTTAACTGAAAGAAAAGCCCCTATCCATTAAACAAAAGCAATATCTGCTTTAGTTGTTAACATTAAATGGCCTATGACACACCTATGAATAATTCTGATTCCACCCAGCTCAGGTACTTATCACCACAGTATCTAAGAAAGGGAAAGGGAATAAAAATAGGTGAAATGAAGTCAGAGATTGAAAAGTGGGGCAGAAGTGAGACCCTCATATGGCCTAATGTACTTCTACAAGAAGTTCAGTTCTTTATCAGTTATATATCTTCCACTCTCTGTTACTCGATTGTACCATCTCCACTGTCTACAATGTATGTAATACTTCAACTAATACAGGATCAATCTGTACATGTTTTGCTTTCTTAAATCACACAGAGATAACTAGATGAAAGCAAACATTTTGTTTCCTTTTTAGGTTATGGGTTGCTATTTTACTCACTATAACTTGGAGGAGGGGGGGTTATCTTGTGGTTTCCCCGTCTTTCCATTTGTTAAATCAGGAATTTACTGGGCAGTGTTTTTAGTTATGTTTTGTGAGGCTCCAAGAGGCCTGCAGGCACCATATAAATACATTTTTACTATTCTATTATTATGCCATTTTGAAGTGAAAGCAACATTATGAAATAACAGAATCATGCCGTTTGAATGTAGTATTATTAGTGAATCCACTGGCAAGTTATCCAAGGCAGTTAATATTGTGTTTCTTGGTATTGTGATATTGTGACTTCCTCCTCCTAATGTGATGGAATTAATTCATACAACCTGATAACAAGGTTATTACTATGCTAACAATGGCAAAAGGTGGCTCAAGTGGAACAGTCTGGCACATATGAACATTTCAGATCAAAGGTCTATTGAACTGAAACAACAAATAGAATCAATTTCTTGAACTGTTTCTGTATTTCCAAACTTGGAACATTACACCACAGAATGTGGCTTAATGAAATACAGATGAGTGGTGCCATGGAACAGCCAGTCCTACTGCAACAATGAAAATTAATGTAGCACTCTCCTGGCTGGGGAAATGAACCAGTTATTGAAGACAGCTTTGCACTTTAACACTTCGGTCTTTGAGATAGTCAGGGCTGAGATAACTTACTTAGTCACAGCTAACTAAGGAGAATTGGGAGAAACTGAGGGAAATATGTAGTTTACTAAAAATTAAATGAGCCTTACCAATCTTACTGATTTTTCATTCTGAATTCCTTTTGTTCCTTGCACAAGTCCAGTATTCTGCTTCTATTAATTTCAATAGTGCTGCCTACAGAACAGCAAGGAAACAGCCTCCAACTCACAGAACCTTATTGGACATAAAAGGTATGTAAAGTATACATCCATGGGCATTCTTGCAAGTAACAACAGGGATGTTACGTGAATTAGTTTAATAAATAAGCCTGAAACTCATACAAAGGCAAATGTTTTGTAAAGTTCTGATCCACTCAGGTAAGTTTTGTATATCCAATGAGAGCTGCGATCTTCTCAAAAAGGGAGAGAAGAAAAGAGAGGTACTGGAAGAAAAAGCAGCATACGAGGAATAAAAAATGGAATTAACAGTGCCAGAATGTACAGATTTATTAAAGTTGTTATTAATTATTATTATTTTATTTTTACAAGGAGGATCAAGGATTGATAGGACTGACAGGAAGGGAGCATGGATTTTGTGGAAGGATTTGCTGACCTAGAAGGAACATGGCATATCTATATTGGAAAGGGAATAAGTAGATAGAGATTGTAAGTATGGGTACAACATTCAAAGGAAATGATGCAACTGTAGCTGACGTTGCCCGGGCCAACAATGGAGTTTGAACCCAGGACCTTCATCAGTAAGGGCTGATCCAGCAGAGGATCTAAGCACATGCTTAACTTTAAGCATGTAAGTAATCTTATTGAAATCAAGTGCTTAAAGTTAAGCATGTGCGTAGGTCCTTTGCTAGATCAGGTCTAAACACACGGGCCTCTAGAGCTAAAGGAATAAGTCCTCGGGGGTGAAGCAGAAGTCCACAGACTGAGAAGCCTCTTGGGATCAGCGGCTAGCAGAGAATAGTGGGTTATGCAATATTAGTATGATATGGTTATATTATTGTTAAGCCTGTAAGCATGCTGAGTGGGAACTAAATGTTTTTAGAAATTTGGGCAGACTTGGACTGTGCATTTGTGCAGTTAATAAAAAGTTCTCTGCCATCTCTCCTGATAAAGCTGACCAAGGAATGCTTACTAAACAATACAGGGCATGAGGGAAAAACAGCACAGTAGGGATAGATAAGCTTTGCATAGCCATCCACACCCTGGACCCATAGGGTACATCTAGAATGCAATAAAAAACCCATGGCAGCAAGTCTCAGAGCATAGGCCAACTGACTTGGGCTAAAATAGCCCAAGCCCAAATGTCTGCCCTGCAGTTTGGAGCCCTGCAGTCCCAACAATTCAAGCCCAAATCAGCTGACCTGGCCCAGCCACAGCTGTGCCATGGGTCTTGCAATGCAGTGTAGATGTATCCTTTGGGTTTGTCTTCATTGCACACTCAGACTCAGGTTTGAGCCCAAGCTTCCCTTCTGTCCCCACACAAGTCAGTCTGACGTGAGTCAGCAAGCACTCAGGACCTAGGACCCTGCTGGGGTGGCGTCTGAGCCTGCTAGGGGAGTGGGACAGGTCCAAGTCCTGTCGTTCTGCAGTATGGATGCAGCTATGCTGAAGACCTGACTCACAAGATCTGCATAGTGCAATATGACACGTTAGCATGCCTGAGACCCCCAGGTCCTACAACTGTAAGCCCATGTTCAGAATACAGTGTGGACACTCCAGCGTGTGCTTGGAAACACCAAGTCAATTATCCCAGGTCCCACAGACCCAGGTTTACAGTGCAGTGTAGACTCTTAGATCTCAGCCCATTATTGATTAACATCCTGCTAGGTCTTTTGAGTCCATCTCTTGCTTTACACAATGCAAATACTTTAAATGAAAATCAGAATGAGTTCCCTAGGTACATTCCTAATAAAACTTTTAAGAAACATTTCAAAGTATCATGTCTCTGCTCAATCACCACTCCACATACGACTCCATTAATTAACTAGTTTAGAAGCAATTAAAAGACTTATTTAAAACTTGTGTTATTGGCAGCTGTTTATTCATTGACCCCACAGAACTAAGGCAATAAATGTCTAACTTGTTGTGTTACTAATAAGTCAGCATTTTAAAGACAAAGGAGACAGAATGCAAATCCATGTAACATAGCAATGCCTTAAAACACAAAAGCTAGTGTCTCCAAGCATAGAAATAGAACATTTATGTAGACAGGACAGCACAAATAATCTATTTAACCTAATATTTTAATTACAGGAAACATCTCCTAGCAAGACATACAAGAGCAATGAAATGACCCACAGCTAGAAATCAAGATGATATATTTGTGCATGTGAAAGTAACACTAGCAGAATTCATAAAAGAAAATCTCCTTGGGCATTATTATCTTTCCATCAGGACATGTTGTCGTCACACAGCAAACACGAGAAAATGGGTTTTTTAAAAATGTTATTAAAATACAAAAGTGTAAAGTACAGAGTAATGAAAAATGGAGAAAGAGTAGAGACAGGCAAGATTAGAATGAAAGATCCAGGTAGGAACAAAACCTCATTTGAATGGAAAAAGCAGCATCTTGAAAAAGCTAGAGTGAAAACTAGGGCCAAATTCTGATACTTTGAGATAATGAATAGCATTTTACTCTGCAAGAAGTTTCATTAATTTCAGTGGTATTATTTGCTCATTTACATACTACTGAGCATAACAAGGAGGTCAGAATCTGGGCCTTGTGTGGGGAGTATGCAAATTTTCTCCCACTCCTCTTAGAGATTCTAAGGATAACTGTCAGAGACCCCTGAAGAATCCTGGCAATGCCACTTTCTGCAGTGGGAAACTAGCATCTAAGAGAACCGTGGAGACAGTACTACTCCCTCAAATCTGTGCAAGTGGAAAAGTGCTGGGGGGGTGGGGTGGGAAGGAAGAGAGCATGTGCTCAAGAGAATAGTAATAATAATAATAGTAGTAGTAGTTATAAAAGAGTCTCAAAATATCAAGAGATGGGAAGATTGAGCCTTAAAAAAAGCTCTTACCCTCCTTTCTCTCTGTTCCCCTTTCCCATCTCTGATAATTCTGACCCTCTTCTCTGATCCTTTCCCTTACTGCAACTAAGTTATTATCCTGATAGTTGAAAAAATTGGCTTCCATCCCTTTGATTCACTATTATTTCATTGCATTCTTTCTATGACCTGCACACAATTCCTCACTCTCTTCCCTGTTCATATCCCCGTTTCCTTGTTTACATTCTATTTTACCATCTTCCTCCATGGTTTTTTCTACAACCAATAAAGCATAATGTCCATCCTATGTTATGGTCCAATACATGCAACTTATTAACTCTTATTCCTTAGTTTGCAACTTCATGTTAAGCACCATATTTGTTTCCAAAAACCAAGGGAAAAGGAAAACAGAACGGACTACACAAGGTCAAAAGTACTGTCTTTTCTTTACTCCCACTCACATCCTTATATAAACCTTACTGTTATTCTTTTCCAACAGAGGACTTGTTTTTCCAAACCTGGGAATTCCCATCAGTTTAACTGTTTGACAGAATTTTCCTGCCTTTTCTCAGAAGGTGCAAATTTTTCAAATGCCAGTAACATACCACTACAGAATTTCTCATAAGTAGGTGGTAACAGTGGCTTGGATTGCTGGGACTATTGTTCAACAGCCTTATTTCCACAAAAGCCAACTCATCTGAAAACAGAAAAATCAGAACTGAGAATTGACATCTTGTGAGTCAAGACAAAACTCCAACCCATGTGCATGGAAACATTGATAAGATTCTTTCTACATGCTGCGAATTGCTAGACCTCTTTCTTGGACACTAGCTGTTGATTCTGTTAGCACTACACAATATCCTGTAATTTCAGCTTGTGAATACAATCTTTGAAAATATGATCCCAAATCATTTTAAAAATGCAGGAACAAACTTCCAGTTTCACTGCAGCCCCTTTCCGCCATTCCAGCTGTACACAGGCCATAAAGGGAGTAAAATGAGGAACACTCCTAGGGTAGGGGTATGTAGGCTCATGTATGTTGTCCTACACTGCCCTTAGGGAGCCATGTTCCCCGCCGGGTAGACTAACATGAGCTAGCTGTGCTCGAGCTGTATGCTAAAAACAGCAGTGTGTCTGCAGCAGCATGGGGAGAGGCTCGGGCTAGCCACCCAACCTTGGACCCAGGGTCTCATGCAAGCTGGGACTCGGGTGGCTAGCCTGAGACACCACCTGTACCCCCCTGAGCAGAACTAGCATATGTCTGCCTATGTGCACTGGAAAGCAGGCTCCCAGCTGCTATGTAGACCCTTAGAGTGAGGGCATTCCAGGCCAGGACCAAAGCGAGTACCAGGAGGGGCATACCCCAAATGGGAGGGGGTCATGGCCAGAGCACTCTGGTAATTCTGAGCTAAGAAGCAGCCCTTGATAAATGTGAGGAGGCTGCTGTACAATGGCCACACCAAGAACAACCCAGAATCTGTGATGCACAAAGGTGGCTCAATATCAACTTTGTCATGTCCCTACCCTTCTCAGGACTCTCAGCACAGAACCTGGCCTGTAGTCTGTGCCTCACCCGGAAAGACTGGGAAACATTTTTCTGAATAAAGTATATATTTTTCTACATATTCATTTACACTAAAAAACTCTTCTCTGCCTTTAATCAACCTAGATACACTATAAGGCACTTTTTCTGGGAAGCATATGTGTTGCACAATATATAAATAGACTAGTGGGACAAATCTTCAGCAGGTGTAAATCAAAATAGCTCAACTCATTTAATGGAGTTAAGTCACATTACACTAGCTGAGGATATACCCCCTACTGTCTACCACACATAGCTACACAACGCACAGGAATGCAAATGTGGACTATGCACAGAAGAGGATACTTCAATGCAAAATGAAACATAAAAGCAAGTTACAATATAAACCGGCTCTTAATTGATTTAATACACAGTAATACACAGTGCTAAATTAGACCGATGCACACGTCTTTGGGATGTTCCAGGACACTTGCTTCATTGCTCCTCTTAGCCTATCAACCATGAACTATGGCATTGTTCTTAAACAATACAATCTACTAGAGAATATCAGATGACTTTGTGCAAGTTATTCATAGCCTTTTAATGTATTAACAGTGGTGGAGGCATGAGTATTGTATTTGTTTATTTGAGTTGGGAGCCCTGAAGTATGATGAGTCACCTCTGAGCCTGTCTCAGCCTGAGTTACCTCTGAGCCTAAGCCTCCTTAAGCCTGATGAGTCATCCGTGAGCCAGAGAATCTAATGAGTCATCAGAGGCAATTATCGGCAGGTCTTGTGATAAGCCCCACACCATACCACCAGGGTTTGGACAATCCACAGGAGAGGACCAAGGTCTCCTAAGGGAAGCAGTTTCTCCAGTCTGTTCAGTGTCACTACCTGGCTGGGAACATTCCCATTGCCAATAATTTCAACAGACTGCCATTGCTCCTTCTCCAGCCATGCCTACCAGGACCTTCGCCAGACCTGGAAGCTGGTTTTGGCAACCAGGTCTGTGGTGGCCACAGAAGGGGCAGATCTCCTCGCGGCGCCCCTGCTACACAACCCTCAACTTGGTGTGCAGGTGGCAGAGTGCCCCTTAGTGCTCCAGAGGCTGGTCCTGGCAGGAACCACCAGAATCGGAGGTCTCCTGGACTATGACTGGGGGAATTGGGTGGACCCTCTGGCACTTGGCCGGTGCATGGGGCTTTCCACCCTTCATACCTCCCGGCATGTATTGCAGGAAGTGAGGGCAGCCTTACTGCCTGCTGTCGGGCCTTCCTTGAGTGGGTCCTACAGGAGGGTGCTTCCTGCCTGCCCCTCACCCCAGCCCTCTGGACCTTTTCATCAGCCCTGCCACATGACCACGCCCTCTCCCTTTCTGTTGCATAACCTGAGAAAGCCGCATGACCTGCAGCCAGTTCGTTTCTGAACTGTGCCAAGGACACATCTGTACATGCTCATGCTCCATACTTTTCATTTCCTCACACTTGTGTCCCACCCTCACACCAAGGAGCAGGACCTTCTGCCATCTGAGGAGGATAAGGAATTCCGGTGGGCCAGTGTGTATTCCACCTTGGTCCCACGGCCCGCCAGAGATATCAGTTGGTGGCTCCTTCATGGAGCCATGAGCACGGGCATGTACCTGGCGTGGTTCACCCCCATCCCCCACACCTGCCCTTGTTATAGCATGAAGAAGACCCTGGCACACATTTATCTCAAGCGATAGGCCCACACTATATGAGGCCCCTTTTCTGGCTCCTTCAGAACCTTCTCCTAAGCTTCTGGCTGCATTTTTCCCCACACCTCCTGGTTTATGCACCCTATCCGTGATCCCACAAAGTCACGAGACCTCCTTGTCAATCTCCTCCTGGCACTGGCCAAATTGGCCATCCATTATTCCAGGAGGAGGATGCTGGACTGGGAGGTTCTCTGTGACTGTGAGGCCTATTTCCGTTCCTCCCTCCAATCACACATCCAGGCAGAGTTCCTCTGGCCTATGTCTCCCTAGAGATATTTGAGGAGCAATGGGTGCTGTCCGGGGTTCTAGGGCTGCTCAGTGTCCTCCTCTGGTTCCCTACTTATGCTCCTGTGACCCTCATACTGGTTCCTGCTTTTTTTCATTTGTTGTCCCCCAATCTCATTTGAACTGTAGGCTCAGTAGCTCCTCCACATAGCTGGTGGAGGGGCCTTTAGACACAGGAGGGCTTGCACCCAGCCACTACCAGAACTCAATAGGTGCTCCAGCCATGCCTGTTTACATGCTAGTGAGCACCTATTCCAGTCTGCATCTGCTCCTGTCTCTATGTCAGGCAGCTCTAATATGAGGTCTGTGGCAAAATAGGTTATTTCTGATCATTCAAGTGACAAGTTAAACATTTCTCTGCTCTTCAAGGAGCTATGCAATATTAAGTCACTTCCAACGCTGCCTCTCTTAGATTACATGCTCCCTAGAATATTTAAGCTCCATCTCCACCTCATGGTAAATTTATACAGATAGCAAGAAAAAGGATTATTGTCTCTTATTGCATAGAATCTAAAAATTGGCTAGCTGCCTCCCGTATGTATAAAAAATGTATGGTCCATGTCCTGAAGAACTGCCAATCTAAGTCATAAACCTGCAGGCTATGACCTCTGTGACACTACACACATACTAGAAGTTAAGTATGAATCTGTAAATAAAGTTAAGTTTGCAGGATTGGGGTTTAAGAATAAAAAGGTCAGACAAGGGATAGGCTGATTAAGAGGAACGGGGGCCACAGTGATAAAATCACCTAGTAATTTAAGTTATTGTTGCATATGTATATCATGACGACTTCACACTTTTGTAAACATTTTTATGGTGTTAACTAAATTAAAGAGATGTTAATGTATACTGCGCTTTTTGTGAGATGAGGTAAGAGAAGGAGGAGGGAGGGCATATCCCTTCTTTGGAACAACTTGTGAAGGAAAAGGTCTGCTCATGATTCCTCCTAATTTGCATCAAAATAAAAACATCTACTCCTGTGTCCGCACTGCATTTAACACAGTGTCCTTGTACCAGCAGTTTTCTAACAGCTCCTGTTTCTTTTTTTATCAGTAAGTTAAACTTATAATTGATTTATTTAATTTTATTTATTTCATTGTATAATATAAATCAACAGGCTCCTACCTTGGGTTCTAGCCCTCTATGTCATCAGTTAAAAATACAACCACATCAGAAACTTAAAGCAGCTGCTGTTCACTCCAAAACAGAAAAATAACAGACAAGAAATAGAATCCAAACTCAATCAATATCCCCAACCACATGTAACCCAGGCTGGCTTGATGTGGCACTCTGTCCCCCTCTAGTGGTGGCTAGACCAGCTAGAGATTGTTGAACCTACTACAGCCTTGGCTAAGAGACACATGTCTTTTAGTTCATGCAGTAGAGGCTCATACCTTTAGCTCCAGAGGTCCCAGCTTTGATCCCTGCTGCCGATGCCCCTGTGTGGTTCAGCTTTACACAGAAATCCAAGCCTATAAGAAGTCCCCTTTACCCCCATCAGCCAAGGTAAATGAGATGGTTTTGAAGTGCATCTTTGAGGTCAAGAAACTCAGGGAGTTGGCTCCATAATTGAGGACCCCATATGGAAAGTGTCTCGCTGGCAGCTCCAGCTTGTTTTATACCAAGTGAGATGCTAGCTCAAGCACTTCTGCTGACTACAGTTTTTGCATTATCACACCCAGCAAGGCTCTGAAGTCCACTAGTGGTCTGTGAATCACAATTTGAAAACTACTGCTCTGCATGAAATGGAGAGGTACATTTTCTAAGAGGTATGGAGGGTGTTACTTGTGTGACTCTGTTAAAACCAAATTGCCCTCTACTGCCCCATGCATCCCTTTGAAACACCTATCAGGACTGTCTTTCCCCAACAGGATTTTTTCTATGTAAATGACTCACACAGAAATATGTGATTCTCTACCATAATCTGGCACACATTTGTGTGCAAATGTGAGGTGCTGTCTTTCAAAGAGAGGAGAGCCAAGGCTCTGCTTGCACAGCCAACATCAAAATATCTGCCTCACTCATTAAAGAGAAACAGAAAAATGGAGTAAAGTGACTTAGCCAAGTTTTTAGAAAATGTAGTGGCTGAATACAGAAATACCAGCTCCAAACATGTAAACAAGTCAGATTTGATTATCTCTGAGTGAGTTCATTTGCGATTCATGTCTCTGCTTTGCATAAGTTTGATACATTAAAGAAATGTGCAATGTTTGGGTACATATAAAGACAAATATATATATATTATATTGATTAATTTTTTTAGCACGACCTTACATTAAATTAGAAGCTTTTGTTCAGAGGGCTCCCAAAGCATTTAAATGATATACCAAAGTCTGCCCACAGAAACATATACACACTTTCCACTTCTGCAGTGCCTTTTACCTGCTGATCTCAAAATGCTGTAAAAACAACACTGAATCAAGTCTCACAAGTTCCCTCTGAAGCTGAAAAAATATTAATAATATCCCCACTTCACAGCTGGACAAACTGAAGCAGGGCCAGATACTAGAGAGTTTCAGTGACTTTTCCAAGGTCACATGCAGGATATCCTCACCCTGTGCTTTAACTAAGATATCATCCTGTATCAGTTATTTACCACTACCAAGTATCCGCCCACTTTCACTACATCTGATCAGATGCTCCACAGTCAGTCACTGTTTTAAAATATAAAAATTTTGCTGTGTGTATAAACTAGTGATTACTGGTTTATAATAGCAATATTTCCTTCTAAATCAGACATTACCTCATTTAATAATCAGCTTGAAAGAGCAGGGCTGGTAAGAAACTATTTCCTTGGTAAGAATTTTAAAACTTGCTTCAAATATCAGTTGCAAATGACTACTATTTGTTACACCTGTAAAACATTCCCTTTAAAAAAACATCCCTCCCATTCAAAGATCAGTTGCGAGTCTAATCCATGCAAGATTACTCAAAAATATCAAAGAAAGTACAAGATCAGGTGAAATTATTTTATGTCTCTGTAAATTGCTTCACTGGAACAACAATATCATACAAAACCCCGCTCTTGGAAAGCATTCCGCTTTTTAACTGTTAACCTAGCAACAATAAAATCAAACCAGAGAAAGCCCATGTTGATACACATACTGTCCACCAGATGGCAGCAATGTGTTTTATGAATAATGCAGTAACATTGTGTAGTCCACTTCCATTTCACATTTAAACGATGAAACAATAGTTACTTCTTTAGATATGAATAAACCAAAATGAATTCAGCCAAAAAGTAAAGCAAAATAAACAGCTTTGCATTCATAAAGTCAGTTATGGCTGACTAGCTGAGATTGCTCTTTCACAGTAGATAGTGAAAATCAATGCTGCTATTGCTTTCCCTACTCTGCAACCATCTATTTGGGCCCGTACATTCTTCAGTAGTTCTGCTCCACCAAAATTACTTCACATGCACATTAAGCATTAACTGATGTTACATTTTATTTTTGTAACACAGAAAATGCCCATGGCTCAAAATAAATATTTTTCTTTCTGATGGACAAATAACATCTGCAGTTATGAAAGCTGCAGTGTAGCTGTCAAAAGCTAAGTGAGTCGCATAATTTCTTGAGAAGCACGTGTATATATACCCACCCCCCTTGCAGACAGAGACATATTAGAAGTTTCACCCCTACCTACATGGGGTCACTTAAAAGGACTACTTTCAAGCAATTCTTTTTATTATTATCATCATTTCAGACGACTGAAATTAAATGTCTATTGTCTGGTTAAAGTTATCTTTTTTTAAATCAATCAAATCATTCTTCACAGCAACCTTTGACTAGATTTTCATTTGTGAGAAGCAAGGATTTACTAAACACATAGGGCCAAATTCAGCCACAGTGTAAGTGCGGGCAACATGAGGCTTGATTATCCACTGCCTCTGTACCTCATGTACTCATTTATATCTGTGAGCCAGACGGAGCTATGCTGGGTTACACCAACTGAGGATCTGACTCAAGAAGGGAAGAGGAAAGAGAAAATCTCCTCTCTTGGCACAAGTCTCGGGTTCAAAGCAGCTTTTTAAAAGCCATCTTACCCCCTTTTAAAAATGTTGTTTTTTTATAAACAAAGAATACAAGAAAAAGTACCTGGACAAACAAAATGACACAAGTGGTCAAAGGGATACTGCCAACTTGAAATTGAATTTATTTTTTAACATTCTACATGCACTTTCCACACATGTAAATGATTACCTAAGGGGCAACGCAGAGGAGGATCATGCCCAGGGAGGCAAATCCCGCTCTCATTCACACACTGGCTTCACTGGAGTTCAGATATACGCCCTTACAAATGAGAGCAGAATTCCACTCCTGGTCTTCAGTGGAACTATGGCCATTTAGGCCAGGCTGGTTTTGGCCCAAAGTGTGTAAACATAGGAGATTTCAGTACACAAAAAGACCAGGAGGTTCACCAGTCCTGTTTCATACTTAAGTTAGCAGCTGTGCCCACTGTGACAAAGTGAAACAGCCAGGAAAGAGGTAAAGGCTATTTGCCCATCACAAGGCCCAGCAAGGAATTTAAGGGAAGGAGGCAAGTAACCTTTAACCCTTTCCTATCAGTATAACCCCGTCACACACCAACAAGATACTCTTCCTCTACAGCCTTATCTATCTCCTTTTAAAGTAGTGCATGGGAACCACAATTCTCAAGAGGTTATTCCAGACACAGTGAAAGCCATCTTCAGTGGACTAGAGAAAAAGGATTGTCCATCCAAGAAACTGTTACTAAAAGTCTACCGCATTTGCACTGGAAACCTTGGGTATATTTTAGAGTGACCACTTAGAGTGGTTTTGTTCAACGACTTCATAAATGATCTTGATGATGGGATGGATTGCACGCTCAGCAAGTTCACGGATGACACTAAGCTGGGGGAAGAAGTAGATACACTGGAGGGTAGGGATAGAGTCCAGAGTGACCTAGACAAATTGGAGGATTGGGCCAAAAGAAATCTGATGAGGTTCAACAAGGACAAATGCAGAGTCCTGCACTTAGGATGGAAGAATCCCATTGACTGCTACAGGCTGGGGATTAACTGGCTAAGAGCAGTTCTTCAGAAAAGGACCTGGGGATTACAGTGGACGAGAAGCTGGATATGAGTCAATAGTGTGCCCTTGTTGCCAAGAAGGCTAATGGCATATCGGGCTGCATTAGTAGGAACATTGCCAGCAGATCAAGGGAAATTATTATTCCCTTCTATTCGGCACTGGTGACGTCACATCTGGAGTATTGTGTCCAGTTTTGCGCCCTCCCACTACAGAAAGGATGTAGACAAATTGGAGAGTCCAGCGGAGGGCAACAAAAATTATTAGGGGTCTGGGGCACATGACTTATGAGGAGAGGCTGAGGGAACTGGACTTACTTAGTCTGCAGAAGAGAAGAGTGAGGGAGCATTTGAAAGCAGGCTTCAACTACCTGAAGGGGGTTTCCAAAGAGGATGGAGCTAGACTGTTCTCAGTGGTGGCAGATGACAGAACAAGGAGCAATAGTGTCAAGTTGCAGTGCTGGAGGTCTAGGTTGGATATTAGGGAAAAAAACCTATTTCATTAGGAGGGTGGTGAAGCACTGGAATGGATTACCTAAGGAAGTGGTGGAATCTCCATCCTTAGAGGTTTTTAAGGCCCAGCTTGACAAAGCCCTGGCTGGGATGATTTAGTTGGGGTTGGTCCTTCTTTGAGCAGGGGATTGGACTAGATGACCTCCTGAGGTCTCTTCCAACCATAATCTTCTATGATTCTATGATTACAGGAGATTGCCTACTGGAGGTGGCTGTTAGTGTAGGTTTCATACTATCAATAACTTGGGGGTTTAGATTTTTTTAGCGAAAAGAAAAGCAAGTCATTCCTGGCAGAGAGTTAAAGGCTCTCTACAGTCCCAATTTTGCAGTCATGAAACATGCAGAACTCCCTTGAACCCAATGAGAGTTCTTTATGTTCTGCATGTGGCATGGCTACAGAATCAGGCTCCAGGTAGATGCTCAGATACTAAATGTAAAAACTTCAATAGACGGATAAAGGGAAGAAATTCTGCCTAAACTTTTGTAGCAACTGTTTCTTCATTTGCTTACATTGCCAGCTCATGAACAAGTAGATGTTCCTTCAACCTTCTCTTTTAGAAAGGATAAAGAAAAGTTGAAAGAAAAGTTCTATGATTCTATGACTTTGTTTCCCAAACTCTTTATATATATAAAATCCTCAAGTCTTGGCCTCAATCCAGCTTCTTTCTATCAGATCTTCTCTATTTTTTCATATATTGTTTGAAATAACATGATGAATACTGTGCACAGTACAGGGTCTCTCTCAGTCTCTATAAAGTACCTGTATAATTTCAACTTCTCTTTATTGCTCTTATGTATGCAATTCAAGGCCTTGTTTTCTTTTTCCTGCCATTAAGCAGAGAGCAAAGATTCAGGAATTTTATCCACCAGTACCCCCATATTCTGATCACTGATTTGTATCACAGAACCACTGAGTGTATATTCCCTTTCCTTTTTTATTTTCTTGCCCCAGTCTTATTACCTTGCATCTCCCAAAATTGAATTGCATCAACCATTCATCAACCAGCCTGTGAGCCTACTCTATCAAAAGCAACCTGAGTTTTATTTAATTTTCTCGTAGTGGTACCCCAGTGGGCAAGTTGGACAATATGAAACCATTTACTAGTCATACATGTCATGTATAATGCACAAACTTCTGGGCAAAATGGTCCCTTTCTGGTAAGCACAACAAACACAGGGCTAAACTGGATCCTCAGCAGCCCAGTGAAACTCACTAACTTCCTAAAACCGTCTGATAATCTGGTAAAATAAGCATTGTTGGGCTGTTTATATTCATGAAATAAAGAGTCAGTGGCGTTTGTGTCACTGTCCTAGGTAAAAAGAAAAGGAGGACTTGTGGCACCTTAGAGACTAACAAATTTATCTGAGCATAAGCTTTTGTGAGCTACAGCTCACTTCATCGGATGCTGTAGCTCATGAAAGCTTATGCTCAAATAAATTTGTTAGTCTCTAAGGTGCCACAAGTCCTCCTTTTCTTTTTGCAGATACAGACTAACATGGCTGCTACTCTGAAACCTGTCCTAGGTTGGGGGCAGTAATGACCTGTGCTACTTCAGGAGGAGCTCCAGGGAGCTCTGCCACAATCTGCGGGGGAGGTAATGGATGCAGAGGGGCTGGAGCAATTTGTATAGTGGGGGTGCTGAGAGCCATTGAACCAAACTGTAAACTCTGTATATGATGGAAAGCACTTCAAGCCAGAGGGTGCGGCAGGACCCCTAGTTCCAGCACCTATGAATGATGGAACAGATTGTGTTTTCCACACACCACTGACTGAGGCAGAAAGGCAATGAACCTGCCTTCTCACTGTCCACTTCTCTGGTATCCTTTTTCCAGGGGAGAGCAGGCACAACAAATGCCTCACATACACACCCTGCTCCATACGCCACCAGGGCATTATGATGGTTCCTCCACATTACATCCAAAGGCCCCAGTTCAGGAAGTGCTTCTCCTGTCTCTCAGCATGGTCCTCACTCAGACAGGCATTAGCCCTTAGAATGGAATTGACATTTCAACCTTAGAATGTTTGCAGTGTACATTACACACAAACACACACACAGTTACACATTCTGTACAGATGTGTTCAGTTCTCCTAAAACCAGCTATCTAACCACAGTTACTAGCTTTCCTGCTTCTCATTGTTAATCATGACTGCAAAATATTCTGCATCCATGCACACAGTGAAAACACAGCTCTACCTGGCATTACTTGCATATGCTTCCGTGTGGTTTTGTGTGACACAGTGTTCTACTGTAGCAGTAATTTCTAAAGCAAAAGTTGAGATCTAATGTGTGTCTGAATTTTCTGCTTTTGACGCGTATAGTAATTGCAGGTATCAAAAGAGTGAGGCAGAAAACTGGTAAAAGCATGGGCTTATTTTTAATGCAACTTTATGTAAAAAGATAATAACATAATTAAGAAATGATGAATAAATAATTCTCAATACAGGGTAAATCAAGAGTAACTCCAATGATGTCAATGGAATTGCACCAGTGTAAAAGTGGTAAGAGAGGAGAATCAGAGCCATTAATTCTGATATCAGTAAAAATTTGTACTTATAAAGCACCTGTTATCCAAAGTTCTTACTGTGTTTTACATCCACATCTCTGAAAGATACAGTATTATACTAATTTTAGAAACGGAAAAATAAACCACACAGAGATTAAGCCCCCCACAACAGTGTGTGCACTTCTGCCTTGCACCCAAATTGCACAAGCAAAGTGCTGATGTGTTCATGAAGCAGGAATTTGCACAGGCACATAATTTTCCAGGTTTCCACCCCAGTTTTCACATATCCCGTAGATGTTCTGTGTACACTTTTGCATGTACATCTTTAAAAATCCGAATCCAAGTTACTCACCCATAGTGATACGTAGCAAGTAAATGGTAGAACTGGAAATACAATCCAGCAACCCTTTTCTACCACTTCAACACACAAGTAACTCTCACTGACTTCAATGGGAGTTATTTATATCATTCCTTGGTGGGAGGGAATCCTGTCGGCTAGTCCCTGGTTAAGCCTCTTTCTTTTGGTCCAATTTCCTATTACTTTCTAGATAATAATTGCAGGTTATTAAACTAATGACACTGTCATAACGTTATATATGTAGTCAATTATTTAAAGATATGAAATTGGATTTGGATAAATTCAGATCTTTGGCTTGTCAGTTAAACCCACAAAAAATAAATGTAACTTTCAGCCATGGATAAATTAACATAAAGGTATCTAAAACAGGGCCAGATCCATCCACTATTTATAAAACGTAAGACCAGCAAAAGTTAGTACACTGACTGTATGTGTCACAGACAAAAGCTTTCTGTGGCTCTAAAGCTAATGCAGAAGACAGAGCTTTCTTGGGGGCCCATCGGAGACTGTGGAACAAACTCCAAAAGGAACTAAGGATCATCACAAACCTCACCATTTACTTTTCCAAGTGCAATCTTTGACCTGCCTTCTCTAAAACACACACAGAGCAGAGCATACATTTAACACACACAAAATCAAGCCCCCAAACTCTACCAAAACAAAATGTTATACCATGCACACAATTCTCGCCCCGGAGAGAGGATGAGGGAGAGAAAACAAACCACATGTGACAGATGTCAGTCATGTCACTTAATGCACTACTGGAAGACGCTCAGATACTATGGTGATGAGGGCTGTTTAAGAACCTGTACTGTACAAAAGAGAACAGAAAATTTATGGGTCAGATTCTGATCTTGGTGTAAATCTGGAGTAACTCCACTGAAGATAACGAAGTTGCTCTGGATTTACACCAGTGTAACTGAGATCAGAATCAGGCATGTTATATGCTTACTAGCTGTAGGATAATCTCTTTTATATTAGGTGTAGGTCCAACTATACTTTCAACCAAAATACAGAACTTTCTAGTATTTTTCACTACATTTCTTGCCTTGTTTTCTAGGCTTTTACATGTTAGAGTTTTATGAATATGAGTGAACTGACAGAGCTGCAGCCTTTTGAAATTAAAGTCAATATCACATTAAGGCTGTGGCAAAACCCTGAGTATCAGTCTCTGTAATTTATGTAACAAAACCTTTATAAACAAATGAACTTGGAAAATGAACAGAAACACCAATGAAATAAAATAATGACTGTGTTTGTTAAATGAATGAAGCTATTAGGGGAATGAAGCTGCTTACTAATTCATGCATATGCTGCATAACGACTTTTTTAACACTGACTTTTTTTTTTAAATCAGCCAAAAAGAAATCCCTCTACAATTCATTATTCCATTGCTGCAGGATTTTGTATTAATGAAACCTTAGCATTGTGGAACCACAGGTATATTAAGGTCAAATGAACACTGCAACTTCCTCCCAAGCATCTTGTCATAATTTTAAACTCAGGAAGGGCGGTTCGGTTTACACGTGAGGAGGAAGAGCATGAGCAATGCAGAAGAAATGGATAAACCCTATTCTGAAAAGTTCTCCACAAGCACACAACATTGAGCATCAAGAACATTTTTCAACTAATCTAGTTACTAATGCCTCAGTTACCATATTAGTGCAGGCTAAAAAGCATTCCATCATGTTGTTATTTTCTTCAGCTATAGCTCACATCAAGATGTACCTATCCAATGCAAAATTTAACTACGTAAAGGAGAGAAAGGAGAATGACGGGATGACAGAGGCACTCTTTGTGTTCCAGTTGCTGATTGACAATACTGCCATCCCTTAACATGGTTTTATTTAGTTATTACAACCATCTCTCTGTAAATGACACTTAGGATTATTTAAGATTATGTTGTAATCCTTTTAATCCTCGGTGCTTTAAATTTCAGGCTAAACACCAAAGAGCAAACTAGCACTTAGCAGAAATGTTTAAAGCATGTGATTTGAACATAAATCTTCTTTTATTCACCACATCTCTGATGAAGACCTAGAGCATCACATCAGTTAGCCACAGAGAACAATACAGTATCTCACCGCAAATTGCTCTGTTTGCTCAGATTTTGTTGAAACTGCTTCAAAGTAGTTCTGTTTACTGACGCTATATCATCAACAAAATAAACTAAGGTAAGTCATGCTGCAGGATACTGCTATGCACTATTTGATGAAACTGAAGTGTTCAAAATGCACAGAAATAAGCTATTGTGCACACATTTTAAATTAATTAGGCCTCGTTCTGATCAGATTTACCTTAGTTTAGAAAAGGAATAACTCCATTAAACACAGTGAAGTTAAACATGTGCAAGATCAGAATCTAATCCCAAAACCTTCCTTCCTTCATTTGCTGTAGGTTTATATACTTTTCCACCCAGATAATATGGAAATTTTTTCCACCCATATTAATTAATTATGTATAGTCCATCTCTTTGTTGGCATGCGTTTACTAAGACATGTACATGTCTTAGTTAGAACTCAAATTCCACATTTCCTGTAACTTTGGGTGTTGGTTTTCTTTAACACAAAATCTCAATAGTCATTTTCTATTTGTAAACTATAATTCTTGGTCTCAGACAGAGTATCCAGGGCAAATCAAACTCAGAATTCTGTAGCCAGTTCTGATACAACTCATCAACAGAAACTAACATTGCTCTGTTTTAGTCAAGAATGAATGCTTTATTATTGGCACCTTAGAGACGAACAAATTTATTAGAGCATAAGCTTTCGTGAGCTACAGCTCACTTCATCGGATGCATACAGTGGAAAATATAGTGGGGAGATTTTATATACATAGAGAACATGAAACAATGGGTGTTACCATACAGACTGTAACAAGAGTGATCAGGAAAGGTGAGCTATTACCAGCAGGAGAGCGGGGGTGGGGGGTAGAACCTTTTGTAGTGATAATCAAGGTGGGCCATTTCCAGCACTTTACAAGAACAGTGGGAGGGGAAATAAACAAGGGGAAATAGTTTTACTTTGTGTAATGATCCATCCACTCCCAGTCTTTATTCAAGCCTAAATTAATTGTATCCAGTTTGCAAATTAATTCCAATTCAGCAGTCTCTCGTTGGAGTCTGTTTTGGAAGTTTTTTTGTTCAAGAATTGCCACTTTTAGGTCTGTAATCGAGTGACCAAAGAGATTGAAGTGTTCTCCGACTGGTTTTTGAATGTTATAATTCTTGACGTCTGATTTGTGTCCATTTATTCTTTTACGTAGAGACTGTCCAGTTTGGCCAATGTACATCGCAGAGGGGCATTGCTGGCACATGATGGCATATATCACATTGGTAGATGCGCAGGTGAACAAGCCTCTGATAGTGTGGCTGATGTGATTAGGCCCTTTGATGGTGTCCCCTGAATAGATATGTGGACACAGTTGGCAACGGGCTTTGTTGCAAGGATAGGTTCCTTGGTTAGTGTTTTTGTTGTGTGGTGTGTGGCTGCTGGTGAGTATTTCCTTCAGGTTGGGGGGTTGACAGTAAGCAAGGATTGGCCTGTCTCCCAGGATCTGTGAGAGTGATGGGTCATCCTTCAGGATAGGTTGTAGATCCTTGATGATGCGCTGGAGAAACGTTTTAGATGGGGGCTGAAGGTGATGGCTAGTGGCGGTCTGTTATTTCCTTTGTTGGGCCTGTCCTGTAGTAGGTGACTTCTGGGTACTCTTCTGGCTCTGTCAATCTGTTTCTTCACTTCAGCAGGTGGGTACTGTAGTTCTAAGAATGCTTGATAGAGATCTTGTAGGTGTTTGTCTCTGTCTGAGGAGTTGGAGCAAATGCGGTTGTATCATAGAGCTTGGCAGTAGACAATGCATCATATGGTGTGGTCTGGATGAAAGCTGGAGGCATGTAGGTATGAACCAGTCGGAGAACACTTCAATGTCTTTGGTCACTCGATTACAGACCTAAAAGTGGCAATTCTTGAACAAAAAAACTTCCAAAACAGACTCCAACGAGAGACTGCTGAATTGGAATTAATTTGCAAACTGGATACAATTAATTTAGGCTTGAATAAAGACTGGGAGTGGATGTGTCATTACACAAAGTAAAACTATTTCCCCCTTGTTTATTTCCCCTCCTACTGTTCTTGTAAAGTGCTGGAAATGGCCCACCTTGATTATCACTACAAAAGGTTCTCCCCCCCGCCCCGCTCTCCTGCTGGTAATAGCTCACCTTTCCTGGTCACTCTTGTTACAGTCTGTATGGTAACACCCATTGTTTCATGTTCTCTGTGTATATAAAATCTCCCCACTATATTTTCCACTGTATGCATCCGATGAAGTGAGCTGTAGCTCACGAAAGCTTATGCTCTAATAAATTTGTTTGTCTCTAAGGTGCCACAAGTCCTCCTTTTCTTTTTATGGATAGAGACTAACACGGCTGCTACTCTGAAACCTGCTTTATTATTCAGTTTGTAATGAAATGAAAACCCACTGGTCATGCTTTGTTGCCATGCTTTTGGACATATAATCATATTTATTCTGATAATTTCAGAGTTAGGCCAGCTAATGTAGCTAATCAAATAGCAGTGCAAGTCATCTAGATTTAGCTTTCCAGCAAAGCCTTTCGGATTCTTTCCAATCCAACAGAATAATAAATAGGTAGATATTCAAAGGATGGCTATATATTTTAAATAAATAAAACATCAAGAGTGTTTCCGGCATTCAACATCCAAGTATAAGCCACTTTCCTCGGTTTTAAATCTCTGCCTGGACTCTCATTTTACTCCCCTTCCTACTGTTTCCATTCATCTAGCACCAATCCTTTCAGTCCTTTCCCAAAATGTCACCACTGTTGGCACCAAATAACTCTTGCAATCTGGCACAGACTTCTAGTATATCTCCAAGATCCATCTAAACGATGCTCCACCCTTTTAGGTTTATATCTCTGATTTCTCTCACACTCAGTTATTGGTCTTATGAACAAATGATTTCATGGTTTCAGAAGAGAACTGAGCCTGATTCTTCTCTATACTCATACTCAAAGAGTTCAGTGATCTCCATTAGCTCTGCTAATGTGTAAGGGTTTGCAGAATTTGGCTAAAGTTATATTTTATTACTTTTAGGGAGACAAAACTGAAGAATAAGAGCAATTGCTTGTTCTCTCTACCAATATGCTCTATGGATTACCTAAGAATTGTCAAACCTCATATTTTATAAATCACTGTCAGATTTTAAGAGGACAGTTGCAAAAGCACCTAAGTGAGTTAGGTGCACATGTCCTATTGACTTTCAGTGGTCTTAAATCCTGTAGGTGCTTTCAAAAATATTCCCTTTACATCTTTAGATAGAATGGATCCAAATTATCAGTTGTACCCACAGTTGGCAGGTAAGGGATGAGCCCTTTCAGGAAGACAGTTATAGTCCCTGATTCTTTGTCTCACCCCAGTCACAGCTGCAAGTAAAAGCTGCCTGGTGACTACTCTAACACTTTCAAGCTGGCAACAGTCCCTAAGGGAATTTGAACCAGCTGAAGATACCCAGAGCTCAGCACATGCCAGCTATGTCATATCCCCATTCGATATTCTGTCACACTAGTTGCTGTAGGATAGATGTCATGGAGCCTACTATGCCAGCTCTAAAAAAGGGCCTCACCTACAGGGCAGGGCTAGAAGCAGAACGGCCCATTCCTTGAAACCAGTAGAGATCATTGAGGCTCACCTATGGAAGCATCACTGCTTTGGAGCGGACCTGTGGAAGCATCACTGCTTCACTGTTGTAAAGACCTAAATTACTATATAGTCCAGTCTTCAAAGGTCTTGGCACAGCATATTAAGCAGTGTTTGCTCTTACTTCTCTCCAGCATGTAATCCACACCTACTCCTACCTTGGAAGCAATTCAATAACTTCTAGTGATGCCACGTGCAACCTGGTTAATTGACAAGCACATTTTTTACTCCATCTGGCAGGAGTTATATGTCCTGAAGATGCATCCTCCCCTCCTCTTATGTCCTAGATGCAGTGGGGCACAAGTCTAGCACATACAGCTCTTCATGGATGACATGAGGAGCAGGACAGAGATCCAGGGCAGATGACTGAAGGGACAATGAACCTCTAAATAAGAGAACTAGGAAGGGTGAATAAGTTTGATGACAATAAGACCTAAATCTTTACCCAAAGTTCACACGTTATTTTGAGGTTTGAAATAATTTTGTTACATTTCCCTTCTTCTACTAATCTTTGCTCACATCTCTGCTTGTTCTTCCCCCACTCTAGAAGCATAAATGGGAAAACATTGCAAAAAAGGCATGAGTCCCTTTTGTGTGTAGACAAGATTTAAGTTTCAGATAGTGACCAATTCGGTGAAATAAAATACTGTTAAGCACAATTTTATACCCTCTTACCACCTAAATATATAGTCATATCTTTTGTAAGGCTACTGTTAACTGATTCCCATATTTACCAAACTCACACTGTATAAAATTTACCTTACTGTAAAACCAGGGTATGAACTAGAGGTACACTAGTTGCCTTACTAAAATAAATCAATTTAATATATAAATAACAGCTGAAGAAAGGAAAATTCTCATTGTTAGATCCTCGCTACTGAAGCCCTATATAAAATTCCAAATCCTCAGATAGAAAAAAATTATAGCGCTTGATTCAACTCCCATGACATCAACAAAAGCCTTTCCATTGATTTCAATCGGTGTTGGACTGGGTCCCTATAGTGGAAGTGTTGTAACAACCTTTTTTTAGCATCCAGATCCTGGAATGTCAACCCTAGAATAATGCCTTTCTCATCCTTGAAAGGCATTTATCTTGCCATTCAATGAAATGGCATTTGGATGAAAAAAAAAATTAAGCAACATTGTTTTCCATACAATAAAATGATCAGCACATGAGAAATATACAAACTTCTGAATTGGCTCTGATGGATGCCAGGTTCTTCTCCTTCCAGCCCTCTCCACTCAGGAATGAACCTGGGTCATCACAGCCGTGAGCAGCAATAAAAATAAACAGAGTAACCACACTCAGTTGGATCAGAGCTTAAATAAGCAATTTGAGAAAGTTCTGTTTATGGAAGTTCCTTAGGTCAAGGATTCCAGGCTTAAACCCAAAGCAATTACCTGCTAAGTTTTAAAAACAAATTGAATGTGGAACATTAATCAATAAATCAACAGGTTCTCAAGTGTTTTTAGTAGATTCAATCATCAGGACTCGTTAGCCTAGAAAAAAATAGTAAACTGAGGCTGGATAAAATGTTACGCTTTTAAATTTGTTTAAGAAACAAGTGCTGTATTAGATCAATCTGTAGTTACTAAAATATCTAATCACAGAAATAAAATCTAGTTCTTAACCTTAAAGGCTTTGTACCCAAAGGGAGAATGGAATGAACAAATTCCCTCTTACCTGAAAGACATTCTTTCTACTAGATTTCTCTGTAGTCCATTCAATGTGAGCGCCACACAAATCCACCCATTCTGGTTTATATCCTGCTTTCTGCAAATAAAAATTAAATACAAAATATAAATTGAACGTACAGATATGGGGACAGTTGCCAGATAAAAAGAGAGTGGATCAAGTTCAACTGGCAGAGAATTCGAGCATTGTTGCTAGCACCACTCTGAAGGGCCTATTAATCCTCCCTTTAATACAATATATGTCCCTTTTTCAGGTTCTCAGTGGGAATTACACGTGTGTGTATGTGTGTGTGTGTTATTTTAAAAAATCATTAGGCTATTTCCTAATTAAAGCAAAAGAAAAAAAAATGACTAGATATTTCCTATTTTTTGTAATGCTTACTTTGCACCACTGAACCTGAAAAATGCTTGTGCAGAATAGATTAATTCTCACTGATACAGCTGGAAAGAACTGAGACTGTAGAAGAATATGTACCTCAGCTCCACGGTAGGCCATCTTTTTATCTGAGCAAGTTACCAGGGTCTCAATCCCATGAGATGCCCACATCTGTGAGTTCCACCAAAGTCAACAGGTTTGAGATGCACTAAGTATCTCTCAGGAGCTACTCAACACCTTACAGGCCATCACACATCCCAGACAATAATACTTGAAAAAAAATTAGTTCCATAAAGTTCCTTCTGCGTTTGATCAGGGCAATAGCTGAGTGATGTTAATAGTCACCTTGACTCATCTTTTTTGTCCCTCATTTTTACTACTACTAGTACAGCTACTTATATAAGGTTTGTCATCAGTAGATCTCAAAGCACTTTACAAAGGAGGACAGTATCATTTTGCCCTTTCAGATGGGGAAACTGAGGCACGAGGGGGGACGAGACAAATAGGAATACAACTTAGGTTTCCTGAGTCCCAGTTCAGTGTTCTATCCACTAGGCCATATTGCTACTTTAAACAATTCTAACATTAAGAGTGACATCGGTTGTAAAGAAAACTAAATGGCAGCAGGCACCATGGCGATTCCAGCTCAATCACACTTTTCAGCTGCCTAAAAATGCTCACTAAATTTCTCTGACATTGTTATTAATGGCTAAAAAACATGTATTTCCAAAGTTGCTTTGAAGTGGGTAAAAGAAAGGATCAATCTGTGTTGAGAGAAGCACAGTAAAAAATCATGGTGAAAAGCTTTGCAGTCAGGGAACCTGGCATTTTTCAGGACTGGAGTTATAATTATACTCATAATTTGCCAAACCACAACACTTCCGTGTCTCAGGACCCTTGGCAATAACAGGCCCTATAATTGGTCTTTGTTCCTTGTTTCCAAAAGGGAAATAACAGATATGTTATTCAAAAGAGAAGGAGCTAAAGCTAAAGCACTAGGCTGGAAGAAATAGGTACATTCTGTGGGGTATTGAGGACTGTCATTTAAAAGTGAGGAAGGGAGGGTTCCTGGTTCTGCTTGCAGACTCAGGGGCTCTGCAGGAAGTTGTGCAGTGCACTCAGAATTACTTTGCAAAAGCCAGCATAAAAGCAATGTGGGTTGAGTTGTGCCTGTCTGCAATAAGGTGTAGCCTGTTTTCTCTTTCTCTGTTTTTGGGTTATTGTGTGTTAAAAACATAAATACTCATACTGGAAAGTTACAATGTAACCCTGCTTTATTTTTAGAATCCAGAATTTTATCTAATTTCTCAGTGTGTATGTTATGAAATTAACAGGTTCCATATCTAACTCTGCCACAGACTTCCTGTTTAGCCTTTGACAAGCAGCTTAACCTCCCTAAACCTCAGTTTCTCCATCTGCAAAATGGTAATATTGATACTTAATTTCACAAGGATGTTGTGAAGCTTAATTAATTTTTTTAAGCATTTTGAGATCTTCAGATCAAAGATTTTGAGGGGCAAATTATTATTACAAGCAAAATATTTTAATAGAAATGTCCAAGTTACAAAATTCTGTACTGCACAACTTTTAGAAATATATATGTACACACCATATTCATGGGACAGATCAATCACTCCAATTGTAAAATCGATAGCAGGGGCTCAGAGACAGGAATATCTATGAAGCACCTGTCAAGGATTCCATCCAAAATGCTCTATCAACTTCTATCAAGGTTTGCACTCCCACAGAATAGACATGTGCAGTTCCCTGGGGAACTGGTGCAGGTTTTGTCAGACAAATTTGATTGCTTCTTCTCTTTGGATAAAATCACAAAGTTATTGGCTGTGCCTGCAAATACTTACATATCTAGGGTGAAGGAAAAGACTACCCACTCAATCAAAATTTGGAAGGTGTAAACACCAGTGAATGAAAGAAAATCTTGGAAAAATATAAGAAAAAAAGGAAGAAAGTAAAATTTTGGATGAGATCAGGATAAAGCTCCTTGACAGTGAGATCACAGAATCATAGATATGTAGGGCTGGAAGGGACCTAAAAAGGTCATCAAGTGCACTCCCCTGCACTGAGTAGAACCATGTAAATGTAGATCATCCAACCTGTTCTTAAAATCCTCCAAAGATAGGGTTTCCACAACCTCCCTTGCAAGCCTATTCCAAAGCTTAACTACCCTGATAGTTAGAAAGTTTTTCCTAATATCTGACATAACACTTCCTTGCTGCAGAATAAGCACATTACTTCTTATCCTACTCCAGGGGACATGGAGAACAACTGATCACTATCCTTGTATATACTGTAATATACTTGAAGACTATTATTAGGTCCCCCCTCAGTCTTCTTTTCTCAAGACTAAATGTGCCCAGTTTTTTTAACCTTTTCCTGATAGGTCAAGTTTCCTAAACCTTTTCTCACTTTTGTTGCTCTCCGCTGGACTCTCTCCAATTTGGCCACATCTTTCCTAAGTATGGGACCCAGAATTGGACACAGTGCTCCCTCAGTTTCCCCATCCCATCAGTTTCCCCATCCCTCAGTTTTCCCATCCCACAGTGCCTCAGTTTCCCCATCTGTAAAATGGAGACAATGATACTGACCTCCTCTGAAAAGTGCTTTGAGATGTCTGGATGAAATTCACTATATTAGAGCTAGGTATCATTATTACCAAAATGGATCTCCAGAGAAAACATGTGGCCCCTATTTAAGTCTACAGGAAGTCCATGAACATGTCTGAAAGTAGAATATGGCCTTGTGTTGTCCTACGTACTGTATGATTCACAGTCTGCTTCATAAGCATGTAGGCATAACTAACACATCCTGTAACTGAGTGAGTTAAGGCTACCATGAGAGACCTAATTCTTAATTACCTTGCTTTGTGCTTTTCAGTCAGACCATTTATGTTATATCAACGTTGTTGGTGGGGGTTATACTGTAAACTGATATAAGTGTCTGTTACAATGAAATCTTCCTCTGCATGAATATGGATTTAGGAGGCATTTACAAGGCAGTTTGCACATGTGTTAAATATCCTCTATTCAATAAACTCTTCAGAAAAAAACTGCACTCATCCTTCTCTCGGTCAAAATTACAAATCTTTGAAAACAGAATTTTAAGTAGGGAATTCTTGACAGCCTGATATAAGCAGAAGCTAGGAATGGAGCTATGATCCTTTTTGATCTTGTTATCAATTTAAAATACAAAAAAAATAGGAGTTCAACAGGTTTTGTGACTTCTATAAAGTGGAATGAAATACAGATTTTTGACTAGGAGTGATCAAATCAGGAGCAAAAAATACAAATTCATTAAACCATTGCATTTCCTTTGTATTTTTATTAATATTTTAACAGTTTTTTAAACAACCATCTCTCAATCTCTCCTTCTACGCTTTACACTAACATTTTTTCTAATTAATACTAATGTTGAGGCCATATGTCAGTGCTAACCTGAAAAGAACAATGGGCCCGATTCTTCTGTCATTGAAGTCAACAACAATTTTATTACTATCTTATCTGGGATCACGCCCTATATCTGCAATAGGGATACAAAAGCAAGGAATAACACAGTAAACTGTGTAGCTAAAGGTAAAATTAATTCTGTGTATTAGATTATTATTAAAAACTATGGTAAATATATATTTAAATTGCCAATAAACATTACTTCTTCAGCATTAAGAGAGGGATTATGTGTATGGGATTTCATTTCCCCCCTCATGTTGCCTGAGTGACTTTACAGTGAAGTATTGTTCTTTTTATCATGATTCATCGTTATTTTAAATTTTCACTTTATATACAGTACTTAAGAATTAATGAATTAATAACCTTATAATCCAAAGCAGTATTTATCTTTTTGTTAAATCACATCATTTTCCTGTTATAAATAAAATTGCTATGTTATTAAATTCAGACTACAATGAATGAACATTGACTTTATTGCATTATTTAATTAATGGTTGAGTTCCCCCTTTGCCGAAATAAACAATATTTGAAAAAAAATCAGTAAACAAATGATTCTTAATGAAGTTTATTATATTATTCCTTTTCAGCTGTCAAAATTATAGCAGGATGAATGGGTTTAAAAAACCAAACATTGCATTAGATGCATCAGATAGAGTCAGCTTGCCTGGATTTAGCTACTTTGAGCAGGAACTTCTCTGATGCATTAGGTTTGGGTTTGACATGTTGGATTATGACATAATTGGCAGTGATAGTCATCTACTGTTTCTCCATGTAAATATTTGACAGTACGGCAAAAAAAAAAAAAATCAAGTTCAAATCTGCAGTCCAAATTTTTGATGTATTTCTGAACTTTCAGACTAATAGCCCAAAAGCCTTAGTCTAGCTCCTTTTTGTTTTGTCCCCAAAATACACAAACATACAGCAACATTAATTCATGCCTGTAATTTTGTTCCAGGTAAATACTGCTGCCATAGCCCCACCACCTAAAAGATCATTTCTGGGAGAGGAAGACTAATCTGAGTGAGGGGATGTGTATGGGGCTATGGTAAGATCAGAGGGAACACATGCTGAAATGGGTCATGACATGAGATGTGACACAATGAGGAAGGCCAGCAAAGAGAAAGGAGAGAATTGGGCCAGGACCTGGAAAGTTACCGCAAATGGTTTCTCAGTTTGGTCATGTGCACATAATGGTTGTTCTGCTAAATTTGACCTTTTATAAAAAAAAAAAGTAAGATAAAGATACAAGGATGTGAATATTATTTCACTGACACTGAGCACTGCTGAAGAAGTGCATTTTCAGGGCAGGCTGTTGGCTTGGAATGAACTGCTGTTTCATAACATGTAAATACTTATTTCATATTTAAACAGTGTTAGATTTAGATTTGGACCATATCCTCATTCTCTGGTAAGGTCCATTTGCACCATTCATTAAAACAGCCCTAAAGGGGCTGATGAAAATTCTTCCAGTGTGGGGGAATCTTGGACTAACATAAAAATATGTTGCTTTTACTCAAGCCTCTAAGTCTCCTGTCATACAGGAAGGCAAGAAGCCTGCAGAGGGCCTGGAGGAGATGTGACGGGGATTGGAGAAAGTGGGGCTGGGGTTGGAGTATCTATAATACACTCTAACAAACCTCAGGTGGTGGAATGGTCCTCACTCCTAGTGCAAGTTAGAGTAGCCCTGGGGGGGGTTCTACATTTTGTTAGGGCTGGCTCAACACCGTGGCTGGCCTCACATCCTGGAAGATGAAAAGGGAGCAAACAGCCACCTTTCCTTCCCCTGCCTAAGCTGTGCCATGTGTGAGTTCAGTGCAGCTCATGACCTTCATGGAATCCACATCTAACAGGTGATCTTTTCTGGTCTAGTTTTAAATATCTGGCAAACCCAAAGATGAATTTTCTCTCAACTTTGGAATTTCAGGCCTGACCCTGTACCAAATTGATTTAATGGAATCTTAACTAGAGTGGGTGCAAGATTAAGTATTTGGAACCTGAATCTACAAGGTGTGGAGTCCTTCCTGCAAGCAGCTGAGCATCCTCAATACCCTTGTAGGGTAAGCCCTTACCCATGTGGGAGAGGGAGCTGTGCCAACTGATAGAGTAGGATTCAGCCAAAGATCATGTATAGATCCTCTGAGAGGCTATAGCTTGACTTCAGAGTTGTTCTGCTATGACAACAAACAGTTTAGATGACTTTCTGATCAGTTTTATTCTCTGCAGGTAAAATCCCAATGCTCATCTTACATCAAGGAAATGGAGTCTTCTCTCTTCACCAGAACATGGGTTTTGGAAAAAAACAAAGGTAAGTGAATTGACTAGTTTATGTGATATTTTAAAACTATCATAAGAGTGAATTTCGAGTGTTCTCATAGCCAGACTTTGTCCTTATGGAATATTGTGTATGGCAGATCAGCAATTAGTGCCCCGAGTTCACCTACCCTTCTGGGTGAGGTGATGGCAACCCAGAAGGTAACCTTTATTGATGGCTGAGACGTCGAACATGTAGTTAACAGTTTAACGGGTGACTGAGTGAGTGCCAAAAGTACTAAGTTAAGGTTCCAGGAGGAGTAGGTTTCTTTACTGGTGGAAATGTTCTGATCAGACCTTTCAAGAATTTTCAAACATATGGTGGTTACTGAGTGACTAAAGATTGAGTAACTGTCCGATGGTGACTTACATGCATTGATTGCCACCAGACGAATCTGTAGCGAGCTAAGGGAAAAAGCTGTTGTCTTGAGAGTGAGAAACATCTGCTGCCTCTGGAAATATATGGTTTTGCTGCACCCAGATAGAGAAATGTTTCAACTGGGCTAGGTAACATTTTCTGGTGGAATCCTTTCTGCTATTATTAAGAATGGCTAGCAGAGCTTTAAATCAGGAACATTCTAGGCTTGATGCTCACCCAAATACCAAGCCACGAGATGAAGTGCTTCATGGCTAGGGTTCTTGACTCTACCATACCACTGAATCAAGAGATTCAGAAAGGAAAAGATGTTAATTGGCAGATGGGATGCCATTCATTGGAGGTTTGGAAACCAGATTTACCTGGCCCATTTAAGGATGATGAGGATAACTCATGCCCGGGCCTGTCAAATCTTCCATAGACCTCAAGGCATACCTTGAATGGGATGGGAGAGAAAGCATACCTCAAGTGATCTGACCAAGGATTAGGAAAGCATCACCTCTGGAGTGCTTTCCTTGAGCTCCCCTGGAGGAGTATATGTTGTATTTCCTGTTTGTCAGAGTGGTTCCCCACTGAGTGAAAATGCTGTTCAGTACTGTATTGTGTATCTCTGACTTGTGATCACTGGTGAAATGCCTGCTCAAGCTGTCTGCCAGTGATTTCTGGCTTCCAGGAAAGTACGCTGCCAATACGGCGATATGGTTCTTGATGCCTCAGTTCCACAAGGTGATTGCTTCTATACATAAGGATCTTGCTCATCCCTGCTTGTTAATGTAGAAGATGGTTCTCATGTTGTCAAACAGTATGAGTACACAGTGAAACTGGATGAATGGCAGGAAAAATTTACAAGTCTCTCAGACAGCCCAGAGTTCCAGAAGATTGATGTGCATTCTGGTCTCTTGGCATTCTGGTCTCTTGGGCATCCAAGTGCCCTAGACCATATCAGTGTAGGATCCCAAGCCTATTATAGAGGCATTCATATTTAACATCTTGTCAGGTGTGGGGGATGGGAAAGGAATACATACATACACACTTGCTTGGGATTTTTCCACCAGTTATTGAGGTCCCCATCCTGGCAGGGATTGTCACTGTGATGTTCATGATGTGTTTGCTTGGTATATATACTGTTCAGAGCCAAGCCTGAAGACAATGGAGGTGGAGGCTGAGGAATGGAATGAGGTAAGTTCATGACACGATGTGCCCCAAGAGAGAAAGGTAAGACTGGAAAGATGTTTGAGGGTTGTACATAACTTGGTCTATCAAGTTGCTCATGGTATGAAATCTGGACATGAGGAGATAAGCCCTCAGCCTGACTGAGTCTAAGGTCCCTCCTATGAATTCTATGGTTTGCATCAGAGTCAGAATAGACTTTTCCAAATTCACACAGACTCCTACGGATGAAAGAAGCTAAAGCAGCGATGACGCTAATGCAAGGGCTTCTAGATGTGTCCTGATAATGAGAAGTTCATTGTCTAAGTAGGAAAGACTGTGAAGCCACTTCATCTGAACTGTGCTGCTACTACTAGAAACACTTGGGTAAAGATTGTGGGTACAGTTGCTAGACCAAATGGAATCACCTGTATTGATAGTGATCAGGACCCACCATAATACTAAGGGAATCTTCTGTGGACAAAGTGATTGTCCATGTGGAAGTATACATCTTTGATATCGAGAGCTGTGAACTACATGCTCTTTTCCAGGGATGGTATTATTGATGCCAGTTTAACATTACAGAATTTTAGTTTGAGAATAAAAACATTGAATTGGTGCAGAGCAAAAACAGGTTTTATTGCACTCCAATTGTGGGTAAGGAGTGCTAGATGGCCACCAATACATATGTGAGGATTGGATGGCGATGACACCAATAGTGGCTCACAACTCCCAAGTGTCCTGTTGTGCGGTCTGAGGCCTTTTTCTGCATCAAAACATGTAATATTGGGGTGTTTAGGAAGTGCTTCTGTCCTAATAGGACCCACCATTACCAGATAAAGAAACAGCTCTTAAGACCTTTAAAGAAAACTTTCTTTGATGTCATTCTATCTGGCAAGGAATCACTTATCAATAGCTGTGATTGTGAAATCTGTACTTTATTGTTTTGCCTTTACGGTCTCTACTTCTCTATTGTTTATCTGGATGGTTTCTGTCTGTTGCATAGCTAATTTTGCAAGATTTAAATCAACTAAGGCGGTGAGGTATGGTTGGTTAAATAATTGTTCATAATGGGCTAGAATTGGTGAAAAATACTATTTTGTAGTAGGTTATTTTAAAATGATTGGTTAAGGTATAGCTAAACAGGACTCAAGTTTAACTGTATAATCTGGGGTTCAAAAGGAAGTCCTTTGGAATCTAACTCCAGGACACAGACCACGATCAGAGCTGCCAGACCTCAACATTGTGCCGACCTTACTGTGCAGAAGCTGGAGCCCCAGATGATCTAATCGTGACTGACCATCAAGAACAGTTTATCTGCCTTATTGGGAGAGGTGAGCATTGTATGTTTAGCATGTGTATTCTGTTTTGGTACCTGTTAAGAAATAGAGGTTAAGGATATTACTGTGTAAGGCTCTTTCACTGGTAAAACACCCTGCAAACCCACAGAAGATTACACCCTGAGCCCGAGGAAATGGGTAAGGGTTGCCCTGAGTCCTGGAACTGGATAAGGGTGCATCACAATGGCAGTTGCCACCCCCCTTGAAGTAGCGTCTATCGCAACAACTGCAGATTGTAATGCAGGTCTGGCCAAGAGCTTGCCTTCATCACTAAGTGCCAGAAATTGACCTTTGTCTTGCTGAGGTAATTTGTCTTTAAAATCTAAGAACTTTGAATAATTCAGAAAATCAGACACAGACATCAGTGTCTGATAGTTCAACATGCTGAACTGGAGGCTGATTTCTTCCCCATCAAGTCCATACATTTGGCCTCCTTATCGGAGGGGATGGTTCTTGGATGTTGCTGCATTGATCTTTCTGTGGCAGCCTGAACAACTAGGGAGTTCGGTGCATGATGGTGAATAGAAACTCCATTGCCTTAGCCAGGACAAAGTAACATTTCTCATCCCTCTTGGGGTAAGGGCACATGTTGCTGGTGCGTGCCGTAAGGCTCTTGCTGTTTCCAGTATGGCTTCCTTCACCAGTAGTATTATCTGGCTGGACCCTATGGGTTGCAGGATGTCTAAAAGCTTGTGTTGTGTATCCTGGGCCTCCTGTAGGGAGATATGGAGCTCCTTCAACACCCTGTGTGGCAGCTCTTGAAATTGCTTGTGGTCATTGTAATGGACACTCACTCTCCCGCTCGAAGGGAGGCCACTCATTCAAGTTGCCTTCGGGCTTGTCTGACCAAGCCACAAAGCTGCAGAACAGTCTAGGGCCCCTTGTCTCCCCTCAAGGCCCCCCAGCTCCTCTAGTTCCCAGCCCCCACAACAGGGCTGGGCACCAGACAGTTGTGGCCAGGCTTTAGCCTAGGCTTATGGAGGCTGCAGCTGCCAGCAATTAAACACCAGTTATAGGCGTCTGGCTTCAGCCTGAGAAAGGCTCAGGCAGCCAGCAAAGCAACAGTCTACAGGTGGGGGCTGGGGCCTGGGCTTGAGGACGCTCAGGCAGCCAGCAAGCAAACAGTCTTAAGGCTGGCTTTAGCCTGGGCGAGGCTCAGGCAGCCAGCAAAGCAACAGTCTATAAGGGAGCTGGTAAGGGAAACTCCCTCTTCAGGGCAGGAGCTTCCCTGCACAGTGTAGGGACTCAGCCACCCCAGGGTGGGAGGGGGCAGGGGGATGCCCACCCTACTCCACTGTGTCCCAGCCCAGGGCCCTAGCAGAGGCAGGATTGACTGCCCCTGCTTCGGTGGTGATCCAGCCGCAACACACCAACTGAACCACAGCTGGCTGCTCCGTGGCTGCCCCGGGCTACATCCTGCCTCCCTGGGGTTTGCTACCTCTCGCTTCCAGGGCTTGTCAGGCTCCTCGGGGTACACTCCTCATCGGGCTACTCCAAGTTGGGGTCTCCCACTTCTGCGGCTATCGGATAGCCAGGGGTAGGTTCCCCTCCTGGGCATAGCAGCATGGCAGAAGCGTCCTTCTCCTCCCGGGATTCCACCCCAGCTGGGCTGCAGGGCCTTCCTCTTATACTTCCGGCCCTGCCATGGCACTTACAGCGAGGGGGGTGGGGCAGGTTAGGCTTTGCCCACCAAGGGAAGTGTAGTGGACCCTCGCTCTCCCGCTCAGAGGGAGGCCACTCGGTCTCACTACAGTCATCCAGAGGGGACAGCACAACTGGGGCAACTGCTTCATTCGGAGATGAGGAAGATAGTGTTGCAGGTACCGGTGGAGCCGCCAGATCCAGCTCATACTTTTCCTACTCTATAGGGTCAGGAGTAAGCTTTGGTTACTGTCTTAGAGAGGAGGGGTGGAATGATTCCATGTTAGATAGCACTGACCCTGGGAATCATATGTATGGGTCCCATGGGCCCCAGTAGGGCCAGTAGGAGTGTTTGAAGTTGGGTTGTGGAGGTCCCCAAGGCATGGGTATAGTTGGTCCCAAGGGGACATTCTGCGTGCAGGTTGGTTTCAGGAGGTTCTCAATGTCCTGTCTGGATGGATCTCTCTTGGAAGAGGTGATGACAGTTCCTCCAGTAGCTCTGAGTCTCCTGATGACAAAAAAAAAGACTAGATCCGGTTCAATTGGCAGTGCTAATATCTCCGTGGGAAAAAAGTTGCAGCTAGTAGACAGGATGGAAGAGACTTTTCCTGTAGCCCTTTGACCCCTCCAGGTGATACATCACCCTGGTAAGGGATGGTCCTGTCAACAGAGGAGATTGCAGACCTGGGGGAATAAAATATGTCCTCTGGTGGAGCAAAGATGTATTTCTTTATTCTCCCTGGAGTGCTCAGGGTTTTGTCTGCCCATACTGACAGACCCAATATAAAGAAGCTCTGGGTTTGCAGGTCCACATGAGGTTGTGGTGGCACCATCAGAAGCTGAGTTTCCCAACAGGTCTCTTCACAAGAACAGGTGGCTTTTGATCTTTAAACCTGGATTTACCTTAGGTGCTCTATTATTTATTTTATATTAAGTTATTTTAGGAGAATGTATTGCCTGTGAAAGGTTTCAAGCTGACAGCCACTATCTGGTCAAGCACAGAGAGTCGTAACTGCGACACGGAGGGATGATCTGCCGGTGTGAGACAGCTGCCCATTTAGTCTTTGACCACTCTGTTGAGACTCTTATGAAAGGTATCAATTGGTGCCAGTTGTGGGATTGATGTGGGCAGTTATCCAACAGGTGTATCTCTGAGATACCAGCCCAAAAACACATGCTAACAGAATACATTTTTAAAGCAGATCACTTTAATTAAGCCAATATAATTTTCTAGCCTATAACTCAACATAATCCTATACACAGAATTCCAAATCAATTTTAATTTATGCATAATGTTTGTCTGCATAGCTTCTGAAACATGACATCATCCAGCCATTTCAGTATAAAAAGATATTGAAATGATCAAAAAGAGCCAGTGTCCCCTTTTCTTTTTTACTATTTTTTTTTAACAAACAACCCTTTGCACATGGGAGCAAGGAGGGCCAGGGAATGATAACCTTTTAGAGAAGAGGTTATGGCAAACAATAGTGGTGATTTAAGAGCATAGAACTAAAACACTTTTCATCACCTGCAACATATACATTAGTTTATTGTTTGTGACTCCTGCCAAAGAATGCACCTTCTTGGCCACCCATCACTTCAATAAGGTATGGCAGGTTTGATCAAGCCTTGGGAACCTTTCACAACAGGGCTCTGTCAAACCATTCCTGTTCTGTCCACAGTGTCATACACTTACTGACTTCTCTTTCTGGAGCGCATACAAAGGTTTGTAGGCTCAGACTCCACACTAACTAGCACTGAAGGGATACATGCCACTATTGCTTGTGCAATGTAACTGTCACATCTCTGAAAACTAAGATCAGTGGCCTCTCCTTGGGGCACAATAAAAAGGTATGCCAAATTTCACTTTGTAGTAACTACAGCTTCAGAAATTGCATTAACTGTATTAGAAGGAGTCATAAGAAATGTCTGTAAGGTTAGCTGGATATGGTAGGTGTCACATCTATACTAAGATGAAAAATCACTTTGCTAACTTACAGTGTTTTTCCCTTTGGTAACACCCTTTATTAAGGTGCCATTTATAAATAGTTAATTATTATTTATTAATGCATAAGCCACTTTATAGCATGCTGGATAACAACTGAAATTCATGTATTAAAGATGCACACACTTGGTTTAATACAATTTACGTCTTATAATATCCTTTGCAACAGATTCTCATCGCATCATCTGTTAAGCATTTATTACTAATGCATTTTATAACATGCTTTATAATACATTATTTGAGGAAGTAGCTGCATTTAGTGATCATTTCATAAATAAGAATAAAGCATTTGTAAATGGCACCTTAATTTAAAGTGTTACCTTCACATTACTGGATAGTCATTCACCATCCATCTCACTTTGCAATTATTCTCAAAATGCACCTCTTAATAAAAGACACATTAAGTTGTATTCCTTCTCCCACCCTCAACCTCATTAAAAGTTTGAGTTGTTTTCTTACAGCTGTTCTCAGATGTCTTATGGTTGGCTACTTAGTTTGATTGCATTTATTTATTTATTTTGATGATGCCAAACTTTCTATTCAGTAACATCATTTCTGAAAAGATGAGCACAATAAGATAGATAACTGCATACCAGATTGGCCAGTGCTGGCTGTTTGGATTCTTTGTAGAATTCTATTTTCCCACCAGCAAGAACGATCCAAGAAGTAGACCAGTTTTTCCTTAAAAAAAATAAAATAAAATAAAAATTAATGGATCAAGTAAGCATGAGCTATCTTGGTTGAGGAAGATGATACCATGGATTAAGCAATAACACTTCATATTTGAAGACCTGGGTTCCAACCCTTTTTTCAGAAATGAAAATGGTCCAAATTCACACTCTGTGTCAACAAATGCACTTTTGTTGTTGTTAATGGAGTTGCACCTGTTCACACCATTTGTTCTGCATTTGGCCCAATTGGCTTGATGGGCCAATTCCCTGAATTCACATTTAAAGCCCAGCTTGCTCCTATCCATCAAACCACTTAAGCACATGCACAACTTTAACCAAATGAAGAGTCCAATTGAAATCAATGGCACTATTCACATGCCTGAAGTTCACATGTGCTTAAATATTTTACTGCATCAGGGTCCGCATGATCGGCCACCATTTGGAGATTGATATTTTAGATAGGCCCAGGACAGAATAGCAAATCACTTTGTCAGTGTGATGTATACGGAGCTGTGCACAGGACCTATATTTAAAGATCAATATATTTCCTCCCTGTCCATAATAAAAAAAAAATAGAATCAAACAAGAGAGGTTTCCAGAAGATCAAGATACACAGTAGTAGTATTTTATGTAAGTTACAAGAAAGTGTAACGACATATAGAAGTTCTTCATTTGTCAAACACAAATAGCAACAACTTCTGTGGAGAGGTATAGAAGGGACAAAAACATTCTTTCAAGGTTGTTAGCAGCACACTGGAGAGAACCACAAAACCAGCTAATTACAAGCCATACAGTAGATTATAATATTCATCACTCTGATGGACGCTTGTTCAAAAGCATTGCACTATCATTGCCTAATTAACAGAACTAGTCTCACAGAAAAAAAATATATTTGCAAATAAAAAAATTAAGTTTGATTCTCTGTGATTTAGGGGGTCATATTGTCATCCCCAAGAATTTAGATACATCACAGACAAAAATCCTGCAAAACCTAAAAGCGTTGCAAATTTTAGCAGAAACCATTATTCATTCCAAAACGTGTACCAAACGTGATAATTAATCACAATTCACTATTGATTACTCTCCTATTTAATATATTTCAGTCATTCTATCAAGGAGCAGAAATAATACCTTGGGTGAAATCCTGGCCCCATTGAAATCAAAGACAAAACTCTCACTGACATTAATGTGGCCAGGATTTAACCTCAGGCATATTAGTGACCACCCAGCCTATATAAATAATGAGCAGCAAAACCAAATATCTGAATAAACAATCCATGAACAACCCAGAAGTTGAAAATTATTCACCCAGTTTATCTGGTGAATATTTACTAAAAGCAAATACATTTGAAGAAAATGTGGATCATTTGTGAAGACTTGATAACCAAAAAAAAAAAAAAAGGCTAAAGGTGGGATTTTCCAAAGTACCTAAGTAACACAGGAGCATAGGTGCCACTGAAAGTCAATAGAACTTATGTGTCTAAGTGATTTAGGAGCCTCCATCTCAAATTCCCAGTGAATAACTGAGCCAGATCCTCAGCTGATATAAACTATGCTGATTTGCAATAGCTGAAAATATGGACCATTATTTGCAATAAACTTATCAACAAGCTCTGCTAATTAATCAACACAATATCCTTATAATGTAGTATTGTAACTATCTGTTATTATCTGGTGTGACAAAATTCCTCCTCTACCTTGGTGGGTCTTGCACTTATTGGGGGATTTGCTCCCCTTGGAGCTTCACAGCAGCCCTCATCTTGGCCGTTTTTCTGAACCCACAGTCCAGGTCAACTCCTCCTGTGTCTGACCAGGAGTTGGGAGGATTTGGGAGGAACCCGGGCCCGCCCTCTACCCTGGGTTCCAACCCAGGACCCTGTGGAATGCAGCTGTCTAGAGTGCCTCCTGGAACAGCTGTGAGGCAGCTACAACTCCCTGGGCTACTTCCCCATGGCCTCCTCCCAACACCTTCTTTATCCTCACCATAGGACCTTCCTCCTGGTCTCTGATAATGTTTGTACTCCTCAGTCCTCCAACAGTACGTGTTCTCACTCTCAGCTCCTAGTGCCTCTTGCTCCCAGCTCCTCACACGCGCACCACAAACTGAAGTGAGCTCCTTTTTAAACCCAGGTGCCCTGATTAGCCTGCCTTAATTGATTCTAACAGCTTCTTGATTGACTGCAGGTGTTCTAATTAGCCTGTCTGTCTTGTCTCCAGAAGGTTCCTAATTGTTCTGGAATCTTCCCTGTTACCTTACCCAGGAAAAAGGGACCTACTTAACTTGGGGCTAATATATCTGACTTCTATTACTCTCCTGAAGCCATCTAGCCCGACCCTGTCACACTGGGTTTCAAAAATGGCTAGCAATAAAAACCAAGGGGAAAGGTTCTCCAGCGAAACCTTACCTCCAGCTCCTATTTTACGGAAGGATCTTCAGTGAGAGTGTCCTTTCTACTGCCTCCTCTACCAGACCAGTGTGCAATGATCAATGATTTTGGTTGACGTCCCTAGTATTTTACATTCCCAGCGAGGACATCTGAGGCAATACCGGGCGGGTTATTTGACCTATCCAGTGTCAATCCAGTATGTGTTTCATAATTAATCCACACATGAATTAGCAGTTGACCTCAAGTTGAAAGGACTTGCTGGACCTAGTCTACTCAGGCAGAGCTAGTGGAGAACTAAGATAGGGGCCAGTATGCAAGAGATTTGCATATATGTTTACCAGAGCCCCCCTCTAGTAGACATATAACCAGACTTGCTCAAGAGTACATACGTTGGCTTTATTTGACTCATCAACATAAAACCTGTGTTTTGGGTGTTGGGAATCACAAGAAAAACCATGTGAAATATTCACAATGATACTCAAAACCTACTACATTTCAAGTCTCCTTACAAACTCAGAACTCAGGTCAGATTAATCAGAAGGTTCCCTAAGATTTGCAACCTTTCCTGTTAACTTGGGCCCAGCTTCAAGAGAACCTGGAGCTATTTACAATTTTGCACTGAAGATGTGAAATTTGCTTTTGCACCAAGCCAGGTAAGACTGTTGTTTTGACTGAGCATACGTCTACTCTGCAATCACAGAGTGGGGTTGCAGCTTGTGTAGTCCTACTGGAGCTAGCTTTAATCTAGCTAGCTCAGGTACTGTATCAGCAAGGCCAAGGCAGCACAGGCTTCAAGGTGGGCTGCATAAGCCCATCCACAACCCTGGGTAATTACTGGCAGGGCTAGCCCACACCGAAGTCTGTGCTGCTGCAGAGTCACTGCTCTGTTATCCAAGCTAGCTAGATTAAAGCTAGCTCAGGTATGTCTACATGAGCATCAGTCTGACTCTATGATTAAAGTCCAGACGCACCCTGCATTTCACTTTGAGTTTTAGGGTTCATGTCAGCCTGAAATCCAGGGTGCAGATAAAGGATGTGGAAGGAAAATAGAGGAAAACTGAAGAATAATTTTGAAGGCTCCCTTGAGAAGTGAAAGAACTGAGCTTCACAAGAGCTGTTATTGGAGGTATGTTCCTGATGATGCATGTGTGCAGTTAGCTAACAACCACTGCATCTATATGTTGCATGTAAGCATGGATTGTTAGTGTTATGGAATACTGAGGTGTTATAGTACAAGGCCGTGTCTCAGATAAGGTCATTTCAAAGCATTCTGCATCAAGACTTCAGTGCCATGTGGCAACGAGCAGTGTTAGTGAACTTTGAATTCTCTTTTTTAGGGGTTGGTTCAACCCCTCATGACATATGAAGATTCAGAGTGCTCTTGCAGGATACTGTGTAACAGAAGCAGACTTGACAAGACAATGACTATATCATATTTGAGTATGACTTCAGGACAAGATAGGTTTTTTCCCTACTATTCTCCCTAAATTCAAAATTATCTTTAAATCAAAACTTAATGGTTTCTACTTATTTACCTTTAATTTTTAGTTCACAAAAGCAGTCTTTGTTTATGAAGTGCTTAAACAGACCTTAATAAGGTCAAATATAGTTTGGGGGGGTTAACTGGTTTTTCTACAGTTGGACATTCAAATATAGAATTTCACTAGACATGTAAAAGTGTGGGCAAGGTTTTCAAGCCCTTTGGGTAAGTCAATTCAGCAGTGACTGTACTCTTTTCCAGATGCGTATTCCATAGCTTTGAAAAATTCACTCCCAGTGAATGAGCAGTAAAGGCTAAATAAAGAGAGGGAGAAGATGGATAAAATATACATAGAACAAAAAAAAAAGAAGTTACCTTTGTCTGTTTTTCATCCACAAAGACAGACAGATAGCCCTCAATAGCAGTATGCAGAAAGATCCAAAATGAAAACCAGAAAGTATATTGTATAAAATCATCTTTTTGAATCAATAGAATTGTTTTATACAAAAGTTAAAAAAATGGTGGCAGAGTCATCAAAGTGTGAAATCTGACATCTTCATATTGTAAAATGAAGCAATACACTCAATGCATCAGCTTTACAGCAGTTGCAGTATTTGCATTCTATCAAATGGACACCTGATGGCAGCACATTATAACACCAACACTGTTCACAATTGCTCTGTCTCTTAATACAGTAGTGTTTTTAAAATCTGAATGGACAATACCATGTTTATAAATGCAATAATAATATTCTGAATTTTCCATGTGTAGCCATATGAGTTGGAAACAAACATATTCTGCATGCTTCCCTGTTCTGAATACTACATGGTATTAACATATGCAAAGCCCCACTTCTTACTCATACATACCCTTTGTTTAAGTAATGTTAAATGCCTGATAGAGAATCGCAAAAAAGAAAATTATTTCAAAGTTTCAGCCGATACTCCTTTGTACTTAGGTCATCAACATAGAATGAGACCTTGAGGCCTACTCAACTCATCACTAATACTGCATAACAGTTGCAAGAAATGAATGCATTCTTCCAATCCAAGATTGCCTGGAAACTATGCTGCTTCTTCTCAAACTAGGATCTGGCCACAGTGAACCATGTGTTTGTCACCTCCAGACTGGACTATTGTAACATCATATCTGGTGTTGAAAGGAGAAAAAACACAACAAGTCCAGTGTGACAGGGTCAGGCCAGATGGCTACAGGAGAGTAATAGAAGGCAGCTATATTAGCCCCAGGCTAAGGAGGTCCCTTTTCCCTGGGTAAAGTAACAGGGAAGGTTCCAGAACAATCAGGAACCTTCTGGAGACAAGATAGACAGGCTGATTAGAACACCTGCAGCCAAACAAGAAGCTGCTAGAATCAAGGAAGGCAGGCTAATCAGGGCACCTGGGTTTTAAAAAGGAGCTCACTTCAGTTTAAGGTGTGCATGTGAGGAGCTGGAAGCAAGAGGCACTAGGATCTGAGAGTGAGAACGCGGACTGTTGCAGGACTGAGGTGTACACACATTATCAGACACCAGGAGGAAGGTCCTATGGTGAGGATAAAGAAGCTGTTGGGAGGAGGCCATAGGGAAGTAGCCCAGGGAGTTGTAGCTGTCGCACAGCTGTTCCAGGAGGCACTCTAGACAGCTGCATTCCACAGGGCCCTGGGCTGGAACCCAGAGTACAGGGCAGGCCCGGGTTCCCCCCAAACCTCCCAACTCCTGGTCAGACACAGGAGGAGTCGACCTGGACTGTGAATTCAGAAAAACAGCCAAGCTGAGGGCTGCCATGAAGCTCCAAGGTGAGCATATCTGCCAATAAGCGCAAGACCCACCAAGGTAGAGCAGGAACTTTGTCACACCAGTTATTAAAACAACAGCCCCAGCCTGAGCAATATCTACACTTTCCAGGGGCTCCTAGTTTGCTTTTGGTGTCAATTCAAGGCTCTGGTTTTAATCCCTTAGGCCCTCTATCGGTTCGGTACTAGCTACATCACACCCCACCTCTTCATTCTCAACCCACCAAGACCGCCCACAGAACAATGTCTCTGACAAGCTTATAGGAAGGAGATAAGGCATGCTCTATTGGGGAACCCCCCTTGTGAAACAGCCACTGGAGAAGATGAGACTTAGCCCACGTTTGGCCCTTTTTAGAGCTCATTACTGAGACTCTACATTTTGCAAAAGCCTTCTGTCAAAAACCAAAACCAAGGAGTGACAACAGAGAATGACAGAAAGACAGACATGTCAGTGGTCTTACTCCATCTTTATACAGCTTTAAGGGAAAGCTCAATCAGACCTTCTGTTTACTTTTGAATGTCTCTGTTTTGGTCGGTTCTGATCATTTCTGTATAGCAATTTGTTTTTTGGTTAAATTTACTTTGTATACAGGATTTTGCTACCAGAAAAAATATAATGCCTCAGAGATGATGAGGGGTCATGCAACATGATCTTGGCAATGCATAAGGGCAAAAGAATATTTGCTTTCAAACACCCTGGGTCACTGACCCAAAAGACCCACACAGTTTATTACTATGTAGAGAGTTAGGAACTTTAAAATGTAGATCTTTCTTCAAATAGAACGTTATAATATATCATATCAATTAGCTAGTAATCCTCAAGAAGGAAGAATGAATTGTGTCTGTTCTGCTGCCATTTAGGTACCTATAGAGATAGGATTTTCCTCAGCTCTCAGTGTTTACCTAACTCTGCTCCCACTGAAATCAATAGTGAAACTCCCTTTGACTTCAACAGCAGCAGAGATAGGCCAGCTCTGACTGCTTTTAAAAGTCTTACCCTAGGTGCCTATATGGAAGCAGCAATTATATGGGTGTCCAGATCACACCCCTGAAGTCCACACCAGCTGTGCCCAAACATTGTCCAGCTGAAAGCTGCATTATCTATTTGCCTGGAGCCCAAAGGCTGCACCTAATGTGCATAAAATGGAACAGAATTGCAGCTGTCCCCATTTTTAATATGGAAGCAGGGCTCATGGTCACATCATACAATATAGCCTGGCAGCTCATATCAACTATATTCTGAGAGCTGTAGCCTCAGCAAGCTACAACAACATATTAAACATGAGAGCACCCATGTGCAGAATAGTAAAACTGTGGACTGCATTTGGTTCATATGCCAGACATTGGCCACTTTTGATATTCATGATATGGCCCATATGACTTTTGGTTAAAATTTATATAATTGACACAACAGAAAGTGCACAATACCTTAACTTTTTGCCTCCATCTGCAATTTTAGCTTTTAGAAGATATCCTTCTTTTTCCACTACCTGCAAGAAAGAATATTTATATCATAACCCTATCTTTTATTAATATGAACCAATTTATTTAGCACATGCTACAAGACTCTATATATAGGAACGTCTAGTGTTGTAGCACTTAATCACTTATTCTTATTTGAGTTATCTATGGTCAGTTCTTTTCAAGTGATGGCAAATTATCTTTAATGTCAATCAAATATATAGTAATAAAACGGAAAAGAAACTCTGAACATTAAATCTGAAAAAAAAAACCTGTTTAAGTGCAAGTAAAGTTTCTGGTTATACATGAAACATTGGTTAAAATGTATCATATTGGTTCACTAATGTATCTTCAGTTATATGAAACCTCTACAGGAGTTTTATGTTTGCTTATAAGGTATGTAGAACATATATTATCCTAGAGCTATAGCACCCTCTGCTGTGCAATTTTAGCTCTTATAAGCTAGCTAGGGTCAGATATATGAATGTCAGACCTCCAAAAGATTATCTAATGTAGGTGGACCTCTATAGGTGCCACTTTTCCCTTTGAGTCAGTACTAAATCAAGACCCTTGTAAGGTGCAGAAAAGCATTATGATTCGAGTGGTGCTGTCTTTCTGCTGAGATGTAATACAAAGGCCCTCACCTCTTGCAGCCATTAAAAGGTCACACTCAAATGGGAATTGTTTATGTTCATGCGAGGGCAGCATTTGTCCTTAAATTTACAATTGTACCAAAATGTTCTAGTGATATAACCTAGGGAAAGCACTCTGTAAGTAGCTCATCACTGCCACCACAATCTTGAGTTGGAATTACAGATGAAAACATCACAACTTATATGTATCTACAAAACTGGGCCAGAACATCCGGTGAGGCCAAATTGGCCAGGGCATAAATGTATGTGTGTAGATGTGATTTAAACCTCACCTTTGTAGTTCCGCAATCCTGGTGCTGCTCTGTGAAAGCCAGTTCTTCCTGTGCGGTGTTAGAGCAGTCTAAGGACTGCTCTAAACTACATTAGGCTGCAACACTCAAAAGGGGCCAAAATTGCAGTTGAGGATTGGCAGAGCACAGGGGCATTCTGGCTCACTCCTTTCCTCAAACTCCCCCCCACCACCACATACACACGCACTCTCTCTCTTTTATTTGTTCAATCAGCAGCAAGGAAATTCAATAGTGTAAGAGTTCCTGTGTCAGTTCTGTGGCACTATATGATGATCCTTATACTTGGGAGATTGAGGGGTTGGTTTCACCAATTTTATGGCCAGATTACGATGGCAGTGCAACAAAAAGTAACCACACCTTATTGAGGGATTTGGCCAATTGTTTCAGTGTATGTTGAAGAAACTTTTATTTTGGCCTTCAGATAAACCACCATGACCTGTGAACCCATCAGACTGCATAGCTAAACAGGATCAAATAGGGTCAGTACTTGGAAAAGAGAATTCAAGGAACACCTAAATGGTGCAGGAAGGGAGACTGGTGATTTAGAAGATGATTGTCTTAACTTTCAGTCATTATGAACTAATGCCCCAGGAGGATGCTGGTAACTTCCTATAGTCTCTGCTGAGTCATCACAGCTCAGGGTGGAGCAGATGATTTCCTAAAAACTGTGATAAGCTTTAGCCTTCTGCAGGGTTATATAGAGCAATAGAAAACGTGCTTTGTATATAAGGGAGGATTATAAAATCAAATATACAAGTCTGTTCTTACTGTACAAAAATATGACTATATAAACAGAATGGTGTATACAATGGTATACAAAGGGTACTTCAGTTTCTCATTAGAGTTTTAGTTTGGAATATACAGTACTGTGTACACTGCATATACATACATGTTTGCACATGCATACTGAAAATCCGTATGCTTACAGACAACATTTTGAGTGACATCCTCATCTGACCATATAGGAATTTGTCTGTGCCTTTTTTACAACTTGCACTTATTCCATTCATAGATTCCAAGGCCAGAAAGGTCCATTGTGATCACCTGGCCTGATCTCCTGTGTAACACAGGCCATAGAACTTCCCAAAAATAATTCCTAGTGTATATCTTTTAGAAAAACATCCAATATTGATTTATAAATTTACCACATCCCTTGTTGGATGTTCCATGCAAATCCCTGGGTGTCAATATGGAGTGTAGAGAAAAAAAACATTTAGGACCACAGGTATTGTTCGCCAGAATCACATCATTGTTCCATCTAGCTAGAGAAGGGGGGATAATTTTAGATAAAGTAAGAACTGACCCCCAGTATCCTCCTACTTTTCAATCATACTTGTGACAAACCCTTAGATCATTTTCCATCCCTTCTCATCCTTCAATTTTTGTTGCTTTACACTTCTAGTGTGTAGTCAGGGCCAGAAGTGCTAAATGTCAGATGAGAAGGTTATTCTCCGAATATTTCCGTCCACCTGGAAATGGCAGTTGGGAGAAGCTTTTACTAATTAACAAGTTGTTGATCGCTTCTCCAAACCAGACCCAAATTTTGATCATTTCAAGGTTTGCCCATCACTATGTCTAGATTGGTATTATATTCAAACAGAAATAGAAGCAACGTTGAATTTCAATACTCAGTCTGAACAATCCCTATCCTGAAATTTGGAGGATTTAAGAACAAGATTCATTTCCAGATTAGAAAGTTGCTGCTCAGACCCCTCTCTCTAACAATCCTGAACGGGAACAGCAAATGAATACACCACCCAAACTGAGGGATCTAGGGAATTCAAATCCAAACTGCACAGCTGAAACCCATCTCTTGTTTTAACTTAGATGTCTAGTTCTAACTTAGATATTTCAAAAACACAAGAACTAGTATTCAAATCTCATGGTTTATCCTGGCACTAGAAATCCTCCAGGTAATATTCAGAAGGCTCCTTGTTTCTATATATGGTAGTTGCTTATATATTATTCTGATTTAATAAGTACAATGATTGCCTTTAAAAATGTTACAGCTGTCTTTGATAATTTGATGTTATCATAGCATTCATTGATATTCCCCATAATTAGCACAGGGAATACCAAGGGAATGCTGCAGTAACATTTTTCAGTTACCAAGGCAATTGAAAAGGTTTTAAAGGTACCACTCTATCTTTATATATACATATACGCTATAAAGCAATATATGCACACGCATTGCATAGTACAACTGCTAATGTCCCTTTTTTGTCTTATGAGATTTCACAGAAATCCTTCTAGGACAATTCAGTTTATTCTTTCAGCCCTTCATCTGATGGATGACATGGGGTTACAAAATCATGAAATGTCCTTATAGTACTCTCTTTTCTTTCTGCCTCAATGAATATCCATCATTTGTTTTTGAGTTGTTGACCTTCCTGCACCTTTCCAGCTGAGGAAAGGTTGAGCGAATAATCCAAAATACCCTGAAAGAATTAGCATAAAAATAAGATACTCAGATGATTTTGAATTTTCATATTAATGTTCTTTTAAAAATATAATCTTTTCATTTGCCTCTGTTTCTCTCCAGCAAAATTCTACAGGTAACTAATTATGTACAAAAATGGAAGTTAAAACATAGTAGCATGGGCAAAGGCAGAAAACAGGCTCCACTCTTCTCAATATATATTTTTCTCTTCACTGAATCTCAAACATTACTTAAAAACAAATTCACACCTAGTATGTTCCCTTAATTTTGCTTTTTCTCCTAATCCAAACTAATAATTTTTGGAAAAGAAATATAATCAGTTAATTAACATCCAACTATTAGTAGTGCTGAAATGTCAGCCTAGTTCTACTAAGTCAATGGCAAATTGACATTGTATGTCATTAACTAAAGTGCTTCGTCATTTCTAACATTATAATTTCCATTGAGTAACAAACTTTCCACACTTTTTTGCTTCTTTGTCCCCCCTTAACATATTAAGGCATACAGAGCATCAAGTGTTCATCTTTAACACAACACATACTATATTTCCATTAAAAACATTTAAAGTAAATAAGCAAAGCAACATATAGATTCTGTAATACAATTGCTTACCGTTTGTTCCTTTGGGCTAATGATGTCTGTGAGTAATAAGTTATGTTGGGAATGATTCCTTCTATGACGAGATATCTGAAAATATATTAATTTACGACTTAGAATCAGCTTGATATAAATGTACCAAATCAAACAAGGTTTACATGTAAGGCTAGAATGAAACAATCTGTTGACAGGACATGTGCAGTGTGTGTATATGTGTATTTTATATATTAAATAAAAAATCAAGTTTTTGAAAACCTGGTTCCCACTGAGCATGAACAGACTTTAGGATCATTCTTGGTCCTAATGTTTGCAATGCAACTCTGGCAAATTAAGCTAAAATCAACTGGCATATAAATACGCATTCTGAGCTTATGTAGAACACTTCATTCACAGGATCTCAAAGCAGTTTTAAAAGATGGGCAGTATTATCGCCATTTAACAGATAGAGAAATTGAAGTACAGAGAAGTTAATGATGAGCCCAAGGCCACATTACAAGTCAGTGAGAGAAACAGGAGATAGACTAGAACTGGGAAAAGAATCTAATGTACCTAATATGTCCCAGCAATTGTAATGGCTATCCCTCAACCTTCCATGACTAGAAAGCTACATAAATATTTTGGTCCTGATTCTGCTGCTCGGATTGGGTCCTTAATTTCTTTCAGTCCCCTCTTTTTTCCCAGGAGAAAAGTGTACAAAACTGTAATTGACAGAAGCATTACACGTGACCCTCGGAAATTATCAGAGCTACATGAATCTTTCACAATGAACCTAAAACTCACCTGCATTCAGGTTTTCCTACAAACCAGAAACTCAGGCAGGTTACCCAAAGATATGCCAGGTCTCTTTGTAAAAGTTGGTTGTGCTTTAATTGAGTTTTAAACACAAAAGAGGGTGATTTACAGTTGGGAGTTGGAACCAAAACAAGAAAAAAAAATCAAATTTGGCCTGAATTTTACTCCCCATAATCCATTCTCTTATTACCTACTAAAACACAGTTAACAAAAAGCCATAATGTATTGTGTTTACATTTAAATATCTGAATCTACCAACTGTTCTTAATTAATCCGTAGGGCCTCCCTTAAAAAACAATTAACCACATTATGATCCCATATTTTCCGGCACACTTTGCCTTCATGTTTATATGTAACCACTAACATTTTAAGCCCTGAAATCTATATCCTAGATAAATCTCTACTTTCCTAGTCAGAGCTAATGAGCTTAATGAATGACCAGTTATAAATTTAATACAAACCTTTCAGATAAAGAGATAAACATTCTTCACAATTCAAAAAGTTTCTCTGACCTATTTATAAAGAATATCACTTAACAATTTCATTAGGGGTGAGTAACAGCTGGTGACATGGCTGTGTCCTAAAGTGTTTTTCTCTCTTAATATTCTGCATCTTAAGCAATCGAGCCTTCATAAGAAATACTTTAGTTAGTGGCAGTCCCTCCTTTGGGGAGAAAAATATGTCAGACCACATTTTCTGTATTTTGCAATCTTGTTTTCAGGAGTGTCATGTTCCTGTTTTATTAGCATGTAGGGTAAACAAGAATGATTTGCTGATGCTATTGAGAGAACTTCTAAGACTGTGTTCTTTCTATTTAGATTTTGGATTGAACTTAATATTAATGCAAACAGAGGCTTGTGTATAAATTCAAAATAAATTAATTCAATTTATCTTTTTTTCTTTATCTTCAGCATTACAAATCTGGAGACTATATACTGCACAAGACATATAACTAAACTATTCAGGTCTAGATCATATAATTCTCTCCACACCTAATTATTCTTTTACATATAACAAGGCATATTGCTAAATGATGTTTTTAAAATATTATTTTCTCTCGGCCAAATTACATAAAATGATACACCACTATTCCCGAACGTCTACTTTATAGCCAAGCAATATTCAACGGGTGGCTGAAGAATTAAAATGTGGCTTTTTGTGGCCCTGCATAGCACTCTTGGGACATCCACTGGACTGATCTGAGAGCTTCTTTTGCTCTGGACTTGGGCACAATGGCCACAGCAGCAATAAGGGGATGCTCTCCATGCTGCCTGACACACGCTAAAGAGAATGAACAAGATTGATTCGGATATACCTTGAAGCAGCCAGAAATAAGGCAGAATGAATGGACAGAGAAAGAGAAGGGAGAAGCATCCTTCAATTTCTTCCCCAAAACCGTGATTGGCATGTGGCGAATGGGATGTGGGAAGGAGAGAGAAAGAACATAAGAACTGCCGTGCTGGGTCAGACCAATTGCCCATCTACACACCTGTCTCCAACAGTGGCTCATACCAAAGCTTCAAGGGGAGTGGACAGAGCAGAGCAGTTTGAGTGATTCACCCCATCATTCCCCTTCATGCTTCTGACAGACAGAGGTTTAGGTTCTCACTAAGCATAAGGTTGGGTCCGTGACCAGCTTGGCTAATAGCCATTGAGGGCCCTCTCCTCCATGAACTCATCCAGTTCTTTTTTGAACCCAGTTATATTTTTGGTCTTCACAACATCCCATGACAATGAGTTCCACAGGCTAATTGTACATTGTGTCAAAAGTACTTTCTCTTGTTTGTATTAAACACGCTGCCTATTCATTTCATCCGGTTACCTCTGGTTCTTGTGTTATGTGAAGGAGTAAATAATACTTCTTTATTCACTTTTTCCACACCATTCATGATTTTATAGACCTCTATCATATCCCTGCTTAGTCCACTCTTTTCTAAGCCAGACAGCACTGATGTTTTTAGTCTCTCCTTGTATGGAAGCCATTCCATACCCTTGATCTTCTTTGTTACCCTTCTCTGAAACTTTTCCAGTTCCAATCTATCCTTTTTGAGGTGGGGCAACAAGAATTGCACTCAAGGTATGGGCATACCATGGATTTATATAGTGGCATTGTATTTTTCAGTCTAATTTTCTATCCCTTTCCTAATAGTTCCTAACATTCTGTTAACCTTTTTGACTATTGTTGCACAATGAGCTGAAGCTTTGAGAGAACTAACCATGGTGACTCCAAGATCTCTTTCTTGAGCAGTAATAGCTAATTGAGAACCTACTATTACATATGTGAGGTTGGGATTATTTTTTCGAATATGCATTACTTTGCATTTATCAATGTTGAATTTCATATGCCATTTTGTTGTTCAGTCACTCCATTTTGTGAGATTCCTCTGTGACTCTTTGCAGTCCATTTTGGACTTAACTATTTTGAGTAATTTTGTATCACCTACAAAGTTTGCCACTTCACTATTCATTCCCTTTTCCAGGACATTATGTTGAATATATTGAACAGCACAGGTCCCAGAATACTTGAAGACCCCCGCTATTTACCTCTCTCTGTTATGAAAACTGACCATTTATTCCTGCCTTTGTTTCCTGTCTTTTAACCAGTTACTAATCCATGAAAGGATCTTTCCTGTTATCCCATGACTACCTAGTTTCCTTAAAGGTCTTTAGTGAATTATCTTGTCAAAGGCTTTCTGAAAATCCCAGTACACTATATTGGCTAGGTTTCAGAGTAGGAGCTGTGTTAGTCTGTATTCGCGAAAAGAAAAGGAGTACTTGTGGCACCTTAGAGACTAACAAATTTATTTGCGCATAAGCTTTCGTGAGCTACAGCTCACTTTATTGAAATACAAATCAGATCTCACCCACAAATCATGCTGTTGCCAATCCTTTAGAATCTAAAATCTAATGGTTTATTCATAAAAGGAAAGAAATATAGATGAGAGCTAGAATTGGTTAAATGGAATCAATTACAAACATGAATGGCAAAGTTCTTGGTTCAGGCTTGCAGCAGTGATAGAATAAACAGCAGGTTCAAATCAAGTCTCTGGAGTACATCCACAGCTGGGATGGGTCATTCAGTCCTTCTTCATGCATCCGATGAAGTGAGCTTTAGCTCATGAAAGCTTATGCTCAGATAAATTTGTTAGTTTCTAAGGTGCCACAAGTACTCCTTTTCTTTATATTGGCTAGATTATCCTTATTCACTTGCTTGTTGACACCCTCAAAGAATTCTAATATATTGGTGAGACAGGACTTCCCTTTACAAAAGCCATGTTGACTCTCCCCCAACAAATCATGTTTATTTAAGTGTTTGTCTGGTATTGAAGTTGGGCTCACTGGCCTGTAACTGCCAGGATCACCTCTAGAACCCTTTTTAAATATGGGCATTACATTATCTACCCTCCAGTCATCTGGTACAGAGGCTTGTTTCAGCAGCAGGTTACATATTACAGTTAGTAGTTTTGCAATTTCATATTTGAGTTCCTTCAGAACTTGGTGAGTACCATCTGGTCCTGCTGACTTATTACTATTGCATTTATCAATTTGTTCTAAAACCTCTTATACTGATACATCAATATGGGATAGTACTTCAGATCTGTCTCCCAAAAAGGATAGCTCTGATGTGGGTATCTCCCACACATCCTCTGCAGTGAAGACAGGCAAACAGACTGACAGAAGATACTGCATTCAAAAGATTTCCAGAAAGCAAAACAACAATTGCCAGTTCCAGATATAGATGACTTCTTTGTCCCATTATTATATTAATTAAAAACCTTCATTGTGCATGCAGCACCAGAAACATTAATGGAAGCTGCATGTGTGTTAAGAGAGAAAGGGACTCTTAGTTGTTATTTATTAAATGATAGATAGATTAGTAGTTTTGTGGAAATGATACCCAAGTTTCTGTAAAAGTAGAAAATATGAAATCATGTCAAGTACTAATGGTGGACTCCAATGTAATTCAGACAAGAACCTCCTTCAGCCCCCAAAACTGAATCTAGATCTAGACTTTGAACCTGTGGCCTATCTCTATAGTGAATCAAGCCAAACCAACACTTTCATTAGAAATCTCCCCAAACATCTGGCTCTCAAATGAAATGAAAGAAAACTTTAAACAAAGTTTTTCCTATTCATTGTAATTCCTGGTGAGCATTTGGTTTAGGGATAGTGCCACTCTTTTATTCAGATCTCCATAAACTGAATCAAAGCATCTTGACAGAAACTCCTCACAGAAGTAAAGGCATACTGTGGAGATTTGTCTAAAAACTCCTCAGAACATAAATATTTATATTTTGTAAATATCCCATCTATTAAAGCAGTTTACTGGTCACAATACATCACTGCTTCCCAAATATACTTATAGTCAGTAGGAATCTGTTCTGAACAGGACCACTTGATTGACAGAGGGCTGCTTTGGAAACAAAATTTACAAATAAATCCCCAATTTTGCTTTATGTAAAATACTGAAAATCTAGGTGATTATTAACAACGGTAAGGGGCACATTATAAGAGTTGTGCACATGCACCTAGAGAAGGCTACATTCCATTAATTTGGTTCCAAGATATTCTTGTTTTATAGGTACACAATAAAGGGCATGATTTAGGAATTCACCATCCCAATATCACGCACCCCATTATCCTAATAAAGTCAAGCTGAACCTAATAAATAGTATCTGTCATAACACCTCTATCTCATCCCATAGTGTATTATGAAAGGCAGAGATTTATAAGAGTAGTTCTAAAAGGAATCTCAAGGAAAGTTATCTTATCAGCAGTTTTCTGATTTGATGAACATTCTTCAGTCAGCAACAATGTCACCTGCAGCATTAAAACTCCACTCAGTGAGCGCCTGCAAGTCCGTGGGCAAGTCTGGTTTTGTTAAATTCAGCCTCAGCAACTTCTTCTCCCCTCCTCCCCCCAGTTAGCTAAAGGGTATCCCTCTACTGCTGGAGTTATTCTAGCATCCAAGAAATGATCCAGTGTCATACTTTCTGTAAACACACAGAATATGCGGTAAAATATGCCTGCTACCCCAGTAGGGACTGATAACTCCCTCACAACTACTATTTACCATAATTAATTCAATGTAAATAAAATACCTGAACTTTTACAGGTTTCAGAGTAACAGTCATGTTAGTCTGTATTCGTAAAAAGAAAAGGAGTACTTGTGGCACCTTAGAGACTAACCAGTTTATTTGAGCATGAGCTTTCGTGAGCTACAGCTATGCATCCGATGAAGTGAGCTGTAGCTCACGAAAGCTCATGCTCAAATAAACTGGTTAGTCTCTAAGGTGCCACAAGTACTCCTGAACTTTTACAATTACTTGATCTCTAATTTAATTTCCTTCTGTGCTCCCATTTGTTCTCAAGATGTTTTCTGAAAATAATATGCTTTGCTTTGGGGGTTCACTCTGTGTGCCGATAAACCAACCCTAGCAAAACGCAGCTCGTTGCTAGTTATTCTTTTATCACAGCAGGACCCAGATCCTAAAAAGGGGTGTTGGGACTCAGTATTCACACTAGAAATCTGATTCTAATCTGACTCATTTTGGCAATGAACAGAAGCATACTCTGATCTTTGTGTCTAACCAAAACTAACCAAGACAGCTGGGATTTCAAATATGGACTTCTCCTAACAAACTGCTCAAGCGCAATCTACAAAGAATTATTACCTAGAATTATCTGCTGAACAATTATGAACAAGCAAATTCCAGATAATTGCAAGAGGTTTGTGGATAATTCGCAAACATAAAAAGAGATTAAATTTGTTGAATAAATTATTCACTGTGAATTATTCACCCAACAACCTTACCTTGCAGCATACTGCCAGAATCTCAGCCTGCAGACCACTAGGACTTCCCAACTGTGATTTGGTTAACAGAGTTAAGATGATTTGCCACTATAAAAATTTCCTCAAAAATGCTTGTCTCATGCCACCAAGAAAGAGATTTTTTTGGATGTTTTAGTAAGTTTTCTGCAAGGATCTTTTCACTCTCTCCAAGTTTTGACCTCCCTTTTAAGGGACTTCTCCAGGGGTTATGTCTATTATTTTACTACATCAAAATCAAATTGTAACTTCCATAATGGAGAATCCCTTGTAAACACCCCAAATTGGGACTGCACTTGGTAAGCTCTCTGGCCCTGATCCAGGAACGCACATAGGCATGTGCTTAAGTGGTTTGCTGGATCAGGGCCAGAATGTTCAGCACATTGCAGGATTGAACTTTCCAGCTGCAGCTTGTATTTGCTGTACAAATACAAAACTAGCCACATAAACTTCTGTTACTCCCTTCATACAACAAAGGAAGGGCAGGTAATACCGATTCAATGATACCGATTCATTTCATCTCCAGTCACTCAGATACCACAGAGATGGGCAGCTCCTAGACAGAGAGGTACGATAATTTACAGTCAATTTCTTAATAGCACCATCTATGGACAAATGTTAAACACTGAAGCATCTAAATTTACTACTGGGTTCCAAATAAAATATATTTTTAACGTTTAAGACCCATTCTTAGGGGTTATGGAACAAACCACCACCTCTGTGAAGGGATCCTTTATGGCATTTTCTGCCCCCTCCTACTCATCTGGAATATTTCACCAGAATTCCATCCCTAATCATTCCATCCAATGAGGATGACCCACACTATTAAGAGATGGCTCCTGCACTTTCCCCAGAATCAGCAAGTCCCCAGGGTTTGATAACTTCAGCACCAGCTCCACGGCCCTTGTAGCATTCCCAGATTTCCTCATAGCATAACTCCAAGAGAACTCCACTGAAGCCACCCTGTCAGGATTATCCCCAGCAATTGCTGCTCTAGGGACTCCCTGTAAAGTGGAGAGGGGAATTCCCCCAGGTAGAGAGGGTGATGGAAATCATAATGCAACATAAGGCTGGATTAACTTTTCGTCCTGCCTTTTCCACGTGGCTTCATGGGAAGAGGGAGGAATGATATATGTCACCTGAATCTTGCCCTCACCTCTCCCCATGCTGTTCCTAGCCTTCCCCTCTCCCACGAACAGAGGCTGCACAGGATCCATAGGAGGTAGAGGGACGGTGCTATGGAAGTGACTAAGACCTCTCTGCAAAGGAACAGGGATTTTCCTGGAGGGAACTTTTGTGGGCCTGCTAGGAACCAGAATCTGTCGGTACATCACTTAATAAGGAAACCATTTCACAGTCCTCACACATTTGAGTATATTACATATTGTCACCAGAATCTGTACATTCAAGAAAAAATAGGTTTGTGTTACATTCCCTCTGCATGTCTCCTTCGAGCACCCTGCCCTCTATATTCAGTTCAGATCTCTTGAGTGTGAGAGAGTAATGATAATGATTTTGTTTCCCTTGACCTCTTGATCACTTATAAATCAGAGTCCTATAAACCTTTTCCACACTGAGAGGGTCTCCTTCATATTCAAGCTTATAAAGATACATATTTTATATCAAGGAAACTTAGTAGAAAAGAGAGTACTCTACAGGATCAGGGCTTAGTCTGGATCAGCATCCTAACAGTCAATTTACTCCTAATGTAACCACATTTATTCAGCTGCTGTGGTCAATAGGAGTAAGAATACAAAAATGTTCAGATCCTAGTTTAAATTTGGGTCAATCCTTAAAGTGTACTGGATGACAATAAGAGCAGTAATTATGAGTTCCATTCCAAAACATGAGGTTCACTGAAACTGTGCCATATTTCTCCCCAAAGTTCTTGCTGGACTATCTAATTGATATTTTTGTCTCTTACAATTATTTCAAGAACTCCTCTTCTTCCTATATCAGGCATTAGTTATTTATTTGAATTTACAATACATTGATTCTAAGGATCAAATCCCAGCCCAAACTATGATCCTTTTGCACCTCTCTGGCAGTGCAAAGGTTAAAGCTGGCCCAGTTGGGAAAGTGACAATTTCCCTGCCTTGAGGGAGTCCCCATCTCATGAAGCAGGCTCTAAGTCACTCTTTTCTAACCCCCTCTGGTTTAGGAACCATGTCCAGATCATGTATGGTGGAGAAGGCACAGTCCCCAAGGGCTGTTACCAGTCAATGTAAGATAGAGAACCCCTAAGGCTGCTCTAATTTATGTCAGGGCTATTTTGGCTCCGGTCAGCCCTGGGGTTGAAGAAGCACATAGATGGTACAGCCATATTTCCCTCTGCCCCCTATTTTCTTCACCCTGTGCCTCTCAAGTAGACCCAAAGATCAAGATCTAAATCTACATTAAATATAATACAGGTTGGTTGCACAGTTGACCATTTCAATCAGTGAACCAATAAGTAACTTGAGAGGTAAGGGGGGCTTTTATGTTTTGATATCCATTTCCCCCCTGTATTATATACTGTAATCTTTATACACTTCAATAAATAGTATTCCTCTAGTGAAAACAAGTCAAAATACATTAATAATACACATGTATCCATAGGTCAGCCCTCTTCAGCTTGCCTTTCTATTGTTCATAACATCCCTAATACCTTTGGTTAGTACATCAGTAGTAGCAGATACCATGCTGTTCTTAAATATTGCAGGTGTTTTGGGTTGGATGGTACTTTAGTGAAACTGGATATGAAACAGAAGCAACAGGAGGAGCACCAAGGGAATAGAGTCCTCAACAGTAGTTTCTTACACTGTGCCTTCACCTGTCACGTGTGTAGCTCTGCATTTCTTGATGGTTTTTTTCTATAAGAGCAGCAGCTCACGTGAATTGTTAAAAACAGAAAGCAACTGTATACTTTCTGTCCAATTTATTATTATTTTAATTAAAACAACAAAGTAGAAAAAGAAGAAATGTATGGTCTACATGAAAGAACCCAGTATGTTTAATTCATTATATCAGCTATTTTGAACTGAAGTTGCTCTCCAAAATGGTAGCCTCAAGGCAGATGGGCAGACAGAGTCCTTAAAAATTGAAAGCTACATATACAAAAACCCATTACATAACAGTTGCACTAAAAATTGAATGTATTACAATAGTGGTTTAATGTAATTTCTGTAAGCATCGCCTTATTGGAAGACGAACAGTTAATAATAATGTCACAATGCTATAGATCTGCAAGAACTATATAGTCATATATATATATATCTATATATATCTATATAAGAAGTATTCTTATTACTCCAAGACCTACAAACATAAGCCTTTCTAGTAGATGCTTCGTTAATGTACCTCTTTATCTTGCCCGCCTAATTCATTCTCCCAGAGTTAGACAAGCCAAAAGCTCACCTTATGCTACTGCAGAAGCAATTTTTATTTTTGAAGGTTAATCCAACTCAGCAGGATTTAGGGATGGCACTTTTCCTTGGTCGTAGGCATGTTGGCTCAGGCCAGACAGCTGTTTGGACATTCTCCACTGGGAATCTTGCCCTCAACACCCACAGTTGATGCACATACATGGTCTACTGGCTGCCTACTTCCATGCCCATCTGTTCAGATGGCATGGTGCCCACTCACAAGTTCGCTGGATCCTTGCCCTTAGTGTGTAGGTGCCAGGCAATGATGGGCTTAGATGGGCAGCCTGAAAAATACTGCAAGTGATCATTTTTTTTCCTTTAGGAAGTCCTTCCTCTGTTATAGCACTGCAGCATGGATACCACATGCTACCCTACGCTTAATCACACCTGTGGACATTTATGTGCCAAAAAAAACATAACAAGGGCTATTGAAAAAGGAAGAGACAGGAAGATGCAGAGAGATAACAAAGACTCTTCTCAGAGATTGACAGGTTGTGCTGAAACCACTACCTTGGCTATCCAACTGCATTGGGGCTGTCAAAAGATTTTTAACAAAGGTACGTAGCCCATTTTACTGTACTGCAAAAAAAGCAGTCCCACAGAAAACAATGGCACTAATAAAAAAGGCCAGTAAAGAAGCTAATTCAATAGAGCTCGCATTTTAAATTGCTTCTCCTTCTTTGAAAAGTCAAAAACCTGCAGCAATAGAATAAACCCAAATAAACCCTTACAAATAACAAGCTGTGTGTTGTCCTTTTACAAGGGCAACACATAACAAGGGATTTTTTCCCATGTTCTTTAGGGCTGAGAAGAAACCTGACTGTGGATGTTATAGTAAAAAGCAATACTATTAACAATAAAACATCATTTTCTTCTCAAAGACAGACTTTAGTTTATAGTAGATTAACATATAGTAGGAGTTTATGACTTTAACGTAGCAAATAAAACCTTTTTCTGTTTGTGAATTATCCACACATAGACTTTAATTTTTACAAATATATTGGTCAAATAATTTCAATAGCAAACACTTTATGCACTTTATTTCAGCGCAGGGCTGATTTGCAAATATTCACAACAACTATATTTTCACCTAATTGTTATTTGTTGTGCAAGATTAGTCACCAAAGGGACATTGCACTTTTTTCTGTTCCTTGACTAGATGACTGGAACTTTTAAAAAACAGGAGGAAGGAAATCAGTTATTTCAAAATGAGAATATTTTCAAATGAATATTCTAAGACTCTTGCTTTCAGACAGCATTCTTGAAAACAAAATATCACACACACACACACACACACAAATAAATAAATGGAAAAATAATTAAATGGATTGCAAATATCATGATAGCATATTCACGTATTTATTCTAATTAGTGTTTGTTAATATTTTTGCACTATGCACCAATCACCAGTTCCAAAGATTATAAATGCTTGTTTGCAGATGGAACAGAGACATAAGAAATATATGGCTGGATCTGCATCCTGGACTGGGACTCTAGATGCAGTCAGAAAGCAGTGGAAGGCTAACTTAGGCCTACACTGGGATCTTATTGTCATGCAGTTTGGTTAAAGATGACCATTTATATAATTGATATTACCTCTGTTATCCAAGTACCATAAATCTTGTACAAAGCATATCATGTAAGGTGTCAATGGAAAAGTTATGATTTGCTAAGTATGATTATCCTGTTTATATGCATGCATCATCTTCTTATCTGAATTATGAATATTGGCTATGCAGTTGTATCTAAACCTGGGTGTAACCCAGAATACAACACATCAGATAGAATTTACATTAGGGCTAGACAGCTATGTGTTGATGGCCTATCAATGACACTCCATTCTCACTATGGGCCATTGAAGAAACTCATCCTGTCCAGACAGCAATTCCTGAGGATGCCTCAGAAAGCAAGGAGCCAATGGCCACCCCCTGTGATTCAGCAAAACCTGTAGGGACATGTGATATTCTCATGTGACCCTGGACTTGGGCCAGTAACTTTCCACAGACAGGGGCTGTGGGCTTTGTTTGTGACAGTTAATTTCCATGCACATGGCAGAGGATATACAAAGACACCTGGAACATCTCCATGTTGCCTCTTTCCTGCTCTGATTCCCTGGACTGTGGATTTGCAACTAAAAGGAGCATCTTGAACTATGGACTGAGGACTTCCAATCTTTTGGAAATTAGCAGAGAGACTTTACAAGCCAGCAGTCTATTCTTCCACTGCTACAAACCTGATATAAGGACTTTGCAATCATTTGTATGTATATGATCTGTTAACCATTTATAGCTTTATTTTATTAATAAATCTTTAGTTTGTTTACTAAGGATTGTTTGACAGTGTGATATTTGGGTAAGATTTGAGATACATATCGATCTGGGGTGTCTGATCCTTTGGGATCAGTAAGAACCTCATATATGGTCAAATGGGTTTTCAATAACCTCTCACTATATTAGACTTGGTTGCCTGGATGGGAGGCAAGTTTTAGAATGCCAAAAGGGGACTGTGTTTGGCTTCTGGTTAACCCATGTGTTACTGCAGAAGCTCTTTTGTTACTGACTTGATTAATCTAATTATGGAATAAACCACCCATTTGGGGGAATGTCTGCCCTATTTCTTGCAGTCTGCCTTGAGTGTGACATTCTCAATGTGGTCCATCCCAGGCACCTGGTCACACTTATATCAGCATAGCTACATCGTTCAGGGGTGTGAAAAATCCACAACCCTGAGCAAATTAGCTGTTCATTCTAATCCCCCAGTGTAAACAGCATTAGGTCGATGGAAGAATTCTTACATTGATCTTACTACCACCTCTAGGGGATGTGGATTACAAACACTGATGGGAGAACCCATCCCATTGGCATAGGTAGTGACTACACTGAAGTGCTACAGTGGTGCAGACATCCCGCTTGTCTTTGAGCATGTTCAGCTGAATCAGACGTGTGACTACTTGATCTGTTCTAGTCTGGACATGTTGTCAATCTGCTGACTCCAAATTTCACTGGAGCAGTGCCAAAAACTGATGGCTCCAGAATCAAATTATATTTAGCTGATACACAAGCCAAGAAAGTCTATATGAATGTCCATTGACCAAAAGCAAAGAATTCAAATGTTGTTCTAATAGAACTGTCACATGTAAAAGTGTGGAAATTGCTTTGTTTTGAAGTCAAAGCTTAGTTCCCCTTTTTTAGTAAGAAGAACAGATCAGTGTTAATACCCTCAAGTATCTTTACTTGTATTTTCACCAGTCAGGTGGTTGACTGCATGGCATAACAGGAAAAACATTGCAAAACATTTACAGTAAGAATTCTGTTTTTGTCAGTGGAAGAATTTTCAAAGATACCATGTTCTTACAAGTGATCACAGATAGTTTTGTCTCCTAGCACTACGGAAAGTCAGAACTCATGAACCCCTGATTTAATGTTGCTCTTGCCAGCAATCTTTAGCGATCAAAAACAGAGATGGGATGAAACATTTGGGTACCACTGAACATAAGGATATGTAGACGTCTGTCTGCTTTACCACACACTCTCCCTCCTCTTTCAACCAGCAAATTGAGGAATCCTCCAAATGCTTCCTATTGGCTGACATTCACCTCTTTATCAAATCATTTCCTGTAAACTAGCAAGTATGTCTCAGTATTGCTTAAAAGGAACCCAGCACTCATCTGGAAGATGCAACAACCTTAGCCCATGGTACAAGATTTAAAAAAATCAGCTACAAGCTCCCTAAGCATTATTATAATATCAATATGAAAAAATGGTTACCAACTTTTATAAGTGCTATATTTAAAGTCTCCTTTCAAGTGAAAGGGGGATTTCACAGAAAACCATTGTTAGGAAGTTTCCTTCCTTTTTTCCTACTCTACCTGGAAGCCTGGAGTACTAGAAAAAGCACAAATGTTTGTCTTTCCCTTTACTTTTTCTATTATATTTCTTAGTTTTTCAGCTAATTTGAACACTGAAGCAAACCACACAGGATAACAGTGATTGCTACTGTAACGGGACAGTAAGATAACCAGCTGGCCTCATGGTTAGGCAGTGAGCCTACAGTTTCTGTTGCCCTAGTTGTTCAAAGGAGCCTCAGCCAAGTTGTATGCAGTGGGCCTCAATCACGCCTGAGTGATTCTATTGCTTCCCTTGGGGTTCTGCTGCTACCGAGGGGTGGGGGTGTATAGAAGGCCATCTTCAGTCTGTATTCAGGGATGAGGGGGAATCTACCAATATTCCTTGGTCAGCTCAAGGGTGGATATGTACCTGGCAGCCCCAGCCTCTTCAGCAATTCATCGACTCATGGCTTAGGATTGGCATTGAATTTGGACACTATATACACTTTTTGAAAGTCTGTGCAGAACTGTGTTGAGCCATCTGGTTTGGGCACAAGTATTATTGGACTCTGCCACTCACTGTGTGGCTCTTTGATGACTCGCATGGTTAACATGTAGCTCTTGTTTCACAGTCTCTCATTTTTCTGGGTAGTGGTCTCACACTTTCTCATACTTTTTGACCAGGTTCGGTCTCTATACAGTGGAACACTAGGTGAGTCTGGCCTGGGGTCACTGAAAACATAGAGGGGAATGCACTGATGAGCCTGTGTAACTTCTGTTCCTGTTTGGGTTGTAAGTCTTTTTCCCAACTGACACTGTCTATGGATAGGGAGCTGTTGTAGTAAAGGGGCTGGGTTTGGGCTCAGGAGGGAATGGAGTGATGCAGTCTTTCCATGCTTTCCGTAGGTTGACATGATATATTTAGGTGGCCCTTCTCTTCTTGGGTTGGCAAGCTTCATAATCTACCATGTCAACCCATCTCACTAGTTCAAAGGGCCCCTTTCCAACATGTTAACAGCTTGGATTCAAATGTAGGTAGCACGAGTAACACTTGGTTCCCCATTGGAGTCCTCGGACACAGGCACCTTGTTGCTTGGTCTTGTTGCACCTTCAGTAAGTTCTCCTTTGCAAATATTCCCATGGACTTTAAATTTTCTTTTAGTAGTAATATATACTGTACTGTGCTGGTGGGCAGAGGTGGATTACAGTGTTTTGGGACCCTGGGCCAGAGCAAGTGGGGGCCCCTCCCTATCCCTGCAGTCTCTCCCTTCCCCCAGTGCTCCTGCCGGAGAAATGGGGCCGTCCGGTGCTCCTGTCGGGGAGCAGGGACAGGTCGTGGGGGCTTCCCCCACTGCCCGGCGGGAGCACTGGGCAAGTGGGCAGAGGGGGGCAAGCCCCTGAGCCCCGATCCTGCTCTCCAGAAGGAACACTGGGCCAGTGTGGAGGAGCGGGGTTTGGGCATGTGGGTTCCTATTTTTCCGGGGTCCCTCAATTGGCTGGGCCCCAGGGCACAGGCCCCGTTGGCCTAGGGGCTAATCCACCATCACTGCTGGTGGATCTTAACTCCTGTCCCTCCCAAGTTTCATGAATCAGATCTAACAATCCCTGGGGTTGTCTTCCAAACCAACCCATCAGTTGTGGGTGACAGACGGATGTTAGATCTTTCACCTTTAGTGAGTTGCACATCTCCTTCATTAGCTGTGACATAAAATTTGTTCACTGGTCGGTGATTATCTCTTTAGGGATCCCTACCTGGGTAAATATTTTCATCAATTTGGTGGTGATGACTGCAGCTTTTGTGGAGCAAAGGGGTATCCCCTTGGGGTAGCATGTGGCATAGTACATGATCACTAAGAGATATTGGTTCTGTGCTATGTTTTTTTCAAGCAAACCTATTAAATCCATCCCTACCACGGGGAGGGAATCTAGCAGGGACTTAGGAATTTTCTTCAGGCCCATCCATTGCGATTCAGGGCATGAAGCACAACAGGCTCACAATTCCTTGTGGATACCAGGCCAACACAATCTTATGGTCACCCTTTCTAATGTTTTTTTTCCACCCAAGATGCCCTCCACAAAGAGCCCAACCTTATCCCCAAAATTGAGATTGGGTGTGAGTTGATGGTATCGGTTGGCATGGCATATGTATGCTGTCTTAGCCTCTTCTAACTGGTGCTTGAGTTCTTGATGTACTTGTTGGATGTGTGCAGTCACAACAGTTAGTAATGATGGACACTGGCGAGATGAGGGGATACCAAGAGTGGAACCCATAATTTGTGAAGAAAGAGTTCTACTGCTTTGTGGCATGTATGGTCTTATTGTAGGAGCATTCTGCATGGGGAATGAGCACCAGCCAATTTTCCTGGTGGTAATTTAGGAATCAGCATAAGTACCGCTGCAGGACCCGATTGACTCTTTTTGCTTGATTGTTGTACGGGTGGTCAGAAGTCTAGGTGTGAGGTTCGATGCCCAAGAGGTGCAGAAATTTCTGCCAAAAACAGTAAACAAACTGAGACACCTGGTACTATACTTATGAGCACACACTGAAGATGAAAGACATTGCCTTTGAACAGGTGGGCTGAACCCCTGGGCCGTGGGGAGGCTGCAACATGGCATAAATACACCATCTTTGTCAGGTGATCAACTATCTCTAGAATTGCAGTGTTCTCATGAGAAGGTGGTAGCTCCAAGATGAAGTCCATAGACACAATGACCCAAGGCCAAGGTGGAGTGGGTAAGGGCTGAAGGAAATTAAAGCTATTTCACATATGGGGGTTCTGATCTGGATGCAGAGGTCACAGAACAAGATGTAATTTGCTACCAAAATGCACAGGCCAGCCACCAGAAACTCTTCAACACCAGGGCCTGAGTCTTCAATTGACCAACATGAACTCCCAGAGAATCATCATGGCAGATTCATAGGACTTGCAGCCTGAGTCAGACATTGGGTACGTAGAAACGCGCCTTCTGATACAGAATTCCGTCAGAGAGGGAGAAGGTCAAGGCAGTTTGGGCACTGGTATTGTCTAGGGCTTGGTATATCTGAGCTGCAAAAGGATCCTTGAGCAGCAGGGAATGTATGGGAGGAAGCAGGTCATGGACAGAGAAACCCAAGAACAAATTAGATGTTTTGAGGATCGTGGATGGAGTCTCCTGGTCAGGTTCACAGAACTCTTCCCTCAACCTAGCATGGTCTACACCAGGAGTTAGGTCAGCTTAACTACATCACTCAGGGTTGTTGATTTTCACACCCATGAGCGACATAGCTGGGTTAACCTAATTTTTTCTAGGTCAGGCCTAAGACATCTGTACATGCTGGTCATGCTTTGCTTGGTCATTTGAACAAATAAGAATGTCAACAAGATAGGTAACAATGAACTGATCCCTGAAAATGTCAGCACATATCCTTAATATAGTAGATAAAGAAAAGAAGAAATGGAATTATTCTGTTTGAAACTTCTGAAGAATCTAAACAGACTGGAAATTGCCACTGATTTGATTGTCCTTACACTGCAATGATAGAAAAGTCAACCAACTTACAAGTAATAAAAAATAGAAACATCTGTTGCTGTTAGAAAATTCTGTGGTGTATAAATGCAGTACTTCGGACACATTTCAGTACATTGCCTTTACATTGCCAGCAAAGTCACAAGAAGTAGAGATACATATTTGTGGGAGGGGAGAAAACTTGCATGACAAACTGGTTATTTACAAGTGTGTTGATGTCTCTCTCTCGTGTCCAATGAAGGCTTCAAAACAGCATCTTGATACTGTTTTCTCCTTGTTTTTCCACTCTTTAAGAGAGGGAACATGAATGAGAGCAGAATGGCACAGAATTAGCTCAAATAACAGTGAAGAATAGAGATGGAGAAATATCTCATGGATTGTACTTGGTCTAGCAGAAGGATTTCTATTAGAGGTGTATGTCCAACCTCCGCTTGGAGTTTCACTCATATTTGATCTATTGCCACACTTAAAATCCAGGTGACAGCAATGAGATGAAGTATCTTTTGCTGACCAATAGCTGGCCCACTCTGTGACTGTTCCTCCCTAATAAAGACCTCACAATGGTAATCAAAACCTTCATAATCTTAAAGGCAGATTAGTGCAATGAACTTCCCTTGTGGTAACCTTTGAAAAGCAAAAAGCAGCTTCATCTGGGGCAAGCAATCTTTTGAGTTGGGCAAGCCACAATGAGCATATCTCACCAACGTGCTATGCTCTGCATTGGTTACCTATTTGCTTCGGACCTCAGTTCAAGGTATCAGTCAGAACCTACAATGCCTTAAAATGTCTAGGATTAGAGAAAGAGTGGATGGAGGGCCCATGAATCTGGACTCCTGCACTGAGAGTCCATCAAAGCTTGAGTCTGGCAAGCTTCATTGTATATATAAAGCCACTATGGTCAAGCATTTTACTGACCATTGACTTCTCCTCAGCAGTAGAGTATAACTGTTCTGAACTATGTTGTGTCATACTGTCTATCAGAAAGATACAGAACTACTGTTTCAACATACCTGTTTTCTTTAAAAAGTAAACAAAACAGCATGAAAAAAATAAAGAGTTTGATTTTTCCAAAGTCTTGCACCTCGTATGGTCATTTACCAGTGTGCAAAATGCTGCTAAATCAGAAAAGCAGCATTTTACAATCACTTTGTACAGGCAAACACAACATAAGCAGCACCGTAGTGGAGAATCAGGCCCACCGTGTCATCTCTCTAATCTTATATACTTAAATACATTTGATAACAATGGGAGACTTAAGGCTTAATGGATCCTAATTCCTTCAGTGATTTACTATACATTGCAATAGAAAGTGCCTCCAAAACTATATGCTACATGGAACTAATTATCAGAGTTAAACAGATCATAGAATCATAGAATATCAGGGCTGGAAGGGACCTCAGGAGGTCATCTAGTCCAACCCCCTGCTCAAAGCAGGACCAATCCCCAACTAAATCATCCCAGCCAGGGCTTTGTCAAGCCTGACCTTAAAAACCTCTAAGGAAGGAGATTCCACCACCTCCCTAGGTAACGCATTCCAATGTTTCACCACCCTCCTAGTGGAAAAGTTTTTCCTAATATCCAACCTAAACCTCCTCCACTGCAACTTGAGACCATTACTCCTCGTTCTGTCATCTGCTACCACTGAGAACAGTCTAGATCCATCCTCTCTGGAATCCCCTTTCAGGTAGTTGTTAGCAGCTAAGGGTGGACCTCAGTGAAAAGAACATCCCCATGGTTATAGCTGCCTGCTGTGTGCTCCATAATATCTCTGAAAAAAGGGGGAAAATTTTCCACAGGGACGGACAGTTGAGGCAGATCACATGGCAGCCATTTTTGAGCAACCAGACACCAGGGCAATAACAAGAGCACAGCAAGAGGCACTGCATATCCACAAGGCTCTGAAAAGCCATTTCAATAATGAGTCTCAGTAATGTGAGCTGCTTGTCTGCATTGTGCTTTTCCAAAGCTTCACCTGGCTTGTATCACTTTCCCTGTAAATCCAACCCCCCACCCACGCCCACTGCTTCTATTCAATAAACATTTATTTCTCGAATCCATTTACTTTATTTAACAAACATAAGTAAAGAGGGAGAACAGAAAAAAAAGTTAGCCTTGGGGAAAATGGGTTGTAAATTTGGAATGGGAGATACATTCTAGACCATCAAAGGTCCGTGAATGGACACCTTTTGTTCCTTGTACTCTTACCCTGAGTTAAGCAAAAGCGATAATGGACTTTTCTCTCACACCTCATGGAATGCTTTGGGGACGGTGATTCTGTGCCAGGCAATGCTGACTGGCTGTCCACCGGGGTCTGCAGAGGGACTCTACCCTCCTGCTTCTGTTCCTGCAGTTCAACCAGATGCCTCAACATGTCTGATTGGTCCCTCATAATCCAAAGCATCTCATCCTGCACCACACACTCATGCTCATGGGAAGCTTTTCTGCTCTCCATGTCCATGTCTAACTTCTCAGACAGTGAAATCCTCTATGCTCTCAGCTCTGTGTCAGCTGTCCCGGAGGCGTTCATTATCTCAGTGAACATGTCCTCCTGCATTCTCTTTCTCCTCCTTCTAATCAGCAAAAGTCTGCTTTCAGGTGTTGATGACATGCCGAAGGACACTTTTCCAGATGTCAGTCATGGGTAAAAAGAAAGGGAGCATTGTACATGCATAAAATGTTTCCAATAGCAAGACTGTTTTCATTAAAAAACAAAAAACAAAAAAAAAAACCCCAACCCTTATTACACTAGGTGCAAGCTATAACAATCAGAATCCATAACTGTTCAGTGCACCGTTTTGCTGTTTCAGCCATGGTAAGTACTCCCCCCACCCCGAATCATGGGTGACCACACTTTTAATTAAGTTTACGGCAGGCTCATGTTGGGATCAGAGATAGCTAGTCAAACAATCGCCCCTCCTTGTAGCACCACAGTAAGCTGTTTATGAAGGGGGGGGGGAAATGTTACAGAATCTCACATATGGGATCCCAGTCCATCTATCAGCCACTTAAACTACTTGCTGACCCATGCCAAGCACAGTAAAGGCACATTAGCGGCTGTGTGGCTTGGTGATCCGGAATGTGGGGTGGGATGGGTCTACATGCTCTTTTTCTTCTTGTAAGAGCACTTTTAATGAGAACTTCCCCCTAGGTGACCCAACGTGATATCAGTCTCCTGAGGGTAACAGAGGTGGAAAGGAAGGAGATGCTGCAATCATCTGGGTATAGACCTGGTCCTGCAATGCTGCCAACAGAATTAATTCAGGAATTGCATGGGGAAGTGTCCTACCAAAGACTGCCCTGCCCAGAAACCTTCTGCAAAGGATTGCACAGTACCTCCATGAAAGTTTCCTAGAGATATCCATGGAAGATTTCCGGGCTATCCCAGTACATAAACAGTCTTTTCCAGGGGCTACCTTCTGCATAGCCGGAGCAGACTCTTGTAAGCAGAAAACCACAGCACCTCGCTTTTCCTTCACAGTAAACATGCACAGTAAACTGAATGTGTGTGCCTGCTAAAGTTTAACTGGACTTTGATTGTAACTGTATATTCACCAGAGGTGGTTTCCCCGGCATCATGGTCAATCACTGTGATGTCCTGCGAGCCACAGAGCTCCAGGGTTAAAAATATTTCCTGGCTTTCAGGGAGAATGGATCCATAACTTGCCTGTCTCCCATTTTCCTCCTCCTCCTCATCCACCATATTGTCCTCTCTGTTGTCCCTAGACTCACACATATGTGAGGTGTCCACGTTGGTTGTGGGGTACTGGTAGGGTCACCCCCGAGAATCACATGCAACTCATTGTAGAACTGGCATGTGTGGGGTTCAGCCTTGCCTTCTGGTACACTTGGTGAAGTTCTTTTATTTTCACACGGCACTGCTGTGTGTCCCTCATGTAGCCCTTCTCCCCCATTCCACGAGTAAATTTGCATAGATGTCAGCATTTTTTCTGCTGGATCGGAGCTCTGCCTGCACAGACTCTTCTCCCCACACATCAATGAGATCCACCACTCCTGTGCAGACCAGGCTGGAGCGCGTTTGGGGCATGTAGTCTCCATGATCAGCTGTGCTCAAACTGGCACGCTCCCAATTCTGATCAAACAGGAAATGGGAAATCAAAAATTCCCAGAGCTTTAGCAGGGGAGGGGCTGTTTCCTGTGTACCTGGCTGCAATGCTGCAGAGTTGAGAATGATCTCCAGAGCGGTCACAGATGAACATTGTGGGACACCACCTGGAGGCCAATTTAGTCAAAGTACACAACGCTGCATCTGCACTACCTTTCAGTCAACCCATGAAAATCTAATTAAGTGCTATGTCTCTCGCAGAGGTGGAATACAGAAGTTGACATTAGAGGTGACTTAAGTCAGCGTAAAGGATCTGGTAATGTAGACACATACATTAACAGGTCAACTTAAGGTGGCTTCCTTCGACCTAACTTTGTAGTGTAGACCAGGCCTATATCTCTGCGCTGCCTCCTGCCCCCAGGTCTCTCCCCTGCTTCTCTGTCAATATGAATTCCTCTTCTTCTCCCTGCCTTTACCTACTCCTCTCCTTCCTCCTGCCAGGACCCATCTTCTGAACTGGTCATGTAGGAGGAGTTTCTATTGCATTATTATAGTTTGCAGTAGAATGAATAATAATTATTGGCTACTGTCAGAAGACAGGATACTGAACTAGATGGACCATGGGTCTAACCCAGTATGGCCATTCTTATGTTCTTTCATTTTTGTATCTAATGTCAAGTAGCTTGATCTATTCCAAAATATCATTACTTTCTTTCCTATGAACTGCACATTTTGTGTGTATAAAGGAGTCATTAAAACTTAATGGTCCTCTTTTTCCATGAGAATCTGTGTATAAGATGCATACTTTTGCTATTGGCCATTCTGAGAATTTGTTTGCATTTTTGCTATCCTGTTCTTTAAATAAATAGATGTCATACGTCAAATGTCTTATAGTAGGTTGGTTCAATAAAACAAAGAAGTTAAGATTTATTTAGTTTGTTAGTTTTGTAATAAATATACTCATCTTGGTTTCTAGATGCCTTTGCAAAAATTAAAAAACAAATAATCAAATTCAGAAGGAAAGCCAGAAACTGCTTGCCGCCCCAAAAACAAAACAAAAAATCCAACCAGCAAACTAACAAATCCCCAAACCCTAATCATAATAAAACCAAGTCCAAAACCCTCACTAACCTTGGCCCTTGTCAGAAGCTTCCCTTCCCAAAAGCTGGTATAAGGAGGCAGGCCTTGCAGATGCAGATGCCAAATTCTGCACCTGGGGAGGCCACTTGTATTAGCAGGGGATATCCACACATGAAAGGCCAGGCAGCCACCCTCCCACAAGGGTTCCAATGATGAGGACATTTTAAAATCTATCCATGGCTTCAAAGGAATCTCAGTGGCAAAAGATTGCCTTGAAGAGGCACTATATTGGTCTGTCCCTCCCCATCTACTATTGGGAGAGTGTTGGTTGGTGTTCTGTCTACATACAGAATACAACGGTGCCATTGCACACCCACGCCTGGTAACTACAACCCGGGTTGTGGCAGAGGAAACCAGGAAACCAAACGTAAGGGTAGGGTAGGGTGGAAACCAAAGAGGAAACCAAACGTAAGAAGAGAAACAGATCCATATTTTTATATACATTCCAATATTGTAATAAACCAAACTAGGGCTTTAAAAACAGAAGGAAAAAATGGTATCTTTAAAATTACAGGAAAACATTGGCTGCGAGACAAGGACATCAGCTTTCAAGGAAAGGAATACAAACATTTAAATAATATTTCTTGCTGGAAATTAAGCTTTGTGAGAAATCCCATTGATTCCTTTTAAGTCATTTTATTAAAAGGTCTATTACTGCTTAGCTTGCACTTTGTGGCTATGAGAGATGTTGGAATGAAGAGCTATCAAAGGTGGCTATCAAAGTTTTTTTTTTTTTCCATTTAACTTTTTCTGACTATTAAGCAGCTCATTTTGTGGAGACAGTCATTAGTGTCTTTAATGTGAAACAAAGCTTCTGGATAAGAGCTGCTCGGTGAAGATCAATATGAAAGATATCATTTCAGTTACAGCTTTAATAACTGTAACAATAGGGAGCCTGGCATTGCTGGCTTTATGCATTAATGTAATTTAGAATCTACCAGGTACAAATCTTATCAAACATTAGCGGTAGTCGCATTGGGAATTTCTAGGTAGAGGAACTGTGTGATAAATGAGAAGTGCTTTAAAGGTAGATTTCAATGTACCAAGGCTCATCCACCATGCAAGAAACACACCAAGACAAATAAAAACAAAACAGATTCCTGAAATCTGATTACAGCTTGTAATGAGTTAACAGCATGTGTATGCATGTAGATGTATTTCATTCACACTTACCTATATACTGGTATGTTTATTTCATTTAAGATCATCAATGATTCCCGGAGCCTTGGACAGGTGCTGTCCTGTTGTAGATATGGTATAAATCACTATATATGTAGGTGTAGCATCTTCCTTAAGGCAAAGAGCTGTTTGGTGCAGGACGGTTAGGGCATGTCAGGGAGCCAGATGCATCTACCTGGTGGCTATCTAAGCTATAGCAGACGTGGAGATACTTTAATTTACATAACTGGTGTAAAATCCCTAAGGGTTTCAACATTCCCAGCTCGATGTGAACCTTTGTACAGAAGAGACTAGTCTCCTGAGCCAAGTCTTTAGCCCCTCCATGTGCCTGTATTCTGTCTCTTCAGCCTCTCCACCAGCTGTGAGACAGCCTCTCAACTACACACAGCTGCAGCTCCCCAGGGCAGCTCACTGGCCTCTCCCCACACAGCTTCTTTGGATCCGTCTGCCTACCAAATCACTCCTTTGCCTCCCTTTCCTACGCTGCACCCTACCCTACCCATTCCCCGCAGTCCAGGTATCTTTACACTGTTGCCACACTTATTCACCTTTTCTCCCCTTCATCAGTCTACCACAGTGGTTCTCAACCTGCGGCCCAATCAGCACACAGCTGCAGCCCATGTGATATCCGCAGGGTCATCCTGGTAGTATTGGATGTGGCCCACAATGGAAAATAGGTTGAGAACCACTGGTCTGCCACAACCAGCTGCCACTTACTCTCTCTCTCTTCCCACCCCCACCTCCCAATGCCTGGATTTAAAAAAAAAATAAATCAGGAACGAATAACCCCTTATTTTGGATCTTTTACAACTAGGTGGCATTTTAAACATTCGTTTAACTCATGTCCAAATTTCTTCAGGTTCTAGTGCTTACAGGTAGCCATTCAAGATTTACATTTTCATTTTAAAAAAGATCTAAACTGGGAACACTATGAACTTTCAATTTATCTTTTGCTGATAAAAATGGAAAACTCAAAGTTGAAGTAGCTACTGAAAAGAATAACCACCTGGCTTTTGAATTTTTAAACTTTTTTTTTTCTTCTGTGAGATTTTAAAGTAGATATCTGACTTCACAACAAAAAACAATGAGCTTTTAAGGATAACAGAACTGTTTATTTGAACCTCAACTGAATCAAAATTCAGGTTTAGTTCAGATAAGCATCCACATTTTGGATGCTTATATGGGTGCTCTACATCCCTTGCAGCTAGAAATGTCATAAGAACAGACTCTTTCATCACTGCTGCTCCATTTATGGCCACAGCTGAAAATTCCCATAGAGTAACCTTTCTTGCAGTATTTTTGCAGGGACGGGGAGAATGTGTCTGATCATTTCAGAACCCTTTCAAATTTGGTTCCAGAAATGGAGGAAGGGATTCTTAGTTATTTATAACCACTACATCCATTCCTGAACCTCTTTTTATTTTAGTTTTTCTACGGTCCAGCAGGATTTTTCAAAATATGTCAGGTAACCATTCATCATGAAAGAAATAGAGGTAATTTTCACAAAAGCTTAGCCATACTCTGCATTGTCATGAAGTAGCTAGTGTGTACAAGTAGCACTGCTCTCTGCTAGATAAAGGAAAATTATTCTGATGTGTATCATAGGCCCTATACTGTTAACAACTAAGATTCGCCTTCAACTCCAGTTGTAGGAGGCCTGGGTTCTTTGAACTGGAGGATCTGAATTCTACTCTCTCTACCCCATGATGTGGAATGGAAAGGAACCATAGTGTGTAGCACAGTAACAACTGTGTAGTCACAGATGACTAAGGATATCTTTCAGCACTTAATGAGTGAACAAAGGATCATCAAATATCATGTAAAATATTATAAATCATGTTAATATTATTAGGCCTGGCCCTGCACTTCTTACTCAGGCAAAAGAGACACTGACTTCAGAAGGAATTTTGTCTGATTTAGGGCAGAAGGATTCTCCTGTTATTTGTTTGTCTAACAAGGGCTTTCTAATGTCTGTTTTTAAATCTTTTCTCTGTATATTAAATAATAACATCTGGTAGCTGTGTCTCTGTGTTGTGCATATATTTAAGGCAGGTCAGAATAATTCAATATTGTTTCATTATTTCAGTATTACAATTATTTTACTACTATAGTATAAAAAAACCTGTTTCTTTACCTCTCCTGTCATGTTGTGTTGGGTCACTTTGTATCACATGATGTGATGTAATGTAACTCAATGCAAGAAGACACATGTCCCTTCTCATTGGAAATTTAAAGAAACACAGATTACTTTTCCCCTGTGGGAAACAAAGCAGGTCAGGTGCCCACAACTAGCTGTAGGAAGTTTGACATAATTATCTCAGTTTCAGTACCTAGGTATTTCTAATCTAATGGCATTTTGAAAGGAAGTCTATTAGATACCACAATTTAGCTGCAGTAAATCATTAAGCAAAAATAATGCGGAAAGAAAATCATTCCATGCCGTTTGCGCTCCTTGCATCTATTTTAACATATTGCTAGGGAAAACTCTTGTAAATAAAATTATTGTTGGAGTAGAATTTCCAAATATATACTATGAAAGTGGAAAGCCCCTGGGGAAAAAGTGATACAGCTGGAAGGCCTATTTGAACTGAATCCAAGTGGATGGAAAGAAAGCAAAAACACTTTTTTCCCTTTTTTTTGAGTAAAAAAGAATCTGGAGTAGTGACGTACTGATACAGGAGAACAGCACATGAAGGCAACTTAAAAATTCTACTCCAAGACATACCAGTGTAAAAGTAGAGTAATTCACTTTACATTGATGTACTTACCATTATGAGAGTGAGCATGGTTGAAGGGTAATATTGCATCTAGCTGCTAGATACTGTTTTTCATCTAAAAATGTCAAAACACTTTACAGCATCATCATCCCAATTTTACAGATGGGGAAACTGAGACAGAGGGAGGTGAAGAGACTTGCCCCAATTCACCTATCCGGACAGTGGCAAAGCCAGGAACAAAATCCAGCTCCCCCAAGTGCTAGCCCAGTGCCCTCTTTACTAGGCCACACCAGAGGAGGAGAAAGGAAGAGCATAGAATCCAACTGAAATGCTACTTATATAATATTAAGTACACTCTCTAATGCCAGATATGTTGTTTCTTTACATCCAACTCCAGCAATGGGGCCAAAAGCTTTAGTTTTGTATTTCTTGGTGACATTTTAGTTCCAGCATACAGAATGCAATGCCAGTAGTATGTCTCCTATGGGAGCCAGCATATGTCACGTGACAGAGAACAAAAAGTGAATATTTAAAGAGCAGCATATTCACAACAGATGCAGAAAAACTTTTTTTTCTCTCCCTGTCTCTCTCGCTCATGCTCACACACACACATACCACACACACAGCATGTGCTATTTCGAATGGCCTATAAGCAGTAAAGTTGACACAAAAGCACTGGCACCATTTCAATTTGAGTTAGATATTAAACTACAAGAAATAATATAATTAGAGGTTTACTATTTATTTAAAATCTTAGGTTTAATCTCTCAGACTATTCCGTTCCTTAACTGTGATAGCTGAATGACTGCTCTTTGCAAAGGTTTATGTTAAGCAGGTTCTGAGCTTCCTGCATTTCCATTGACCCCTCCTGAGTTGTGGATTGTCTTTTAGGTTTGAATAAAGAGAAACTCAGCTGGAACAGTTAAACTTCATCTGGCTTCACATCAAAACCACAATTCTTACATAGTTTTGATGGAAAGCCATAAATCAGCCTTTTTTCACTCAAAACTGGGATTGGGCTTACTTGAAAGATTTGCAAGCCTTACAGAGTCTTTCAGTAAACTTGTTCTGAGTTTTGAATTTGTAATGAAAATAGACAATTTTAATGGAGTTAGTGGATTCATCACACACAGGTTGTACAGCTCTAGTCATAGGTCACCTTCAGCAAAATGATTAAACAGTAACTATTCCATAATATTACCTGGGACAAATTAAATCAATATGACCCTCTTGCATATCCTATGCACCTATTTCCATAAATGGTGCCTTGCAAAATTTCCATGAATTATATGTAAACAGCAAAACTCAATAATTTCAAAAGGGGTAATAATCCATGAATATTGTTTACTTGCTAGTGCAGTACTACATTTCCTAATCTTGAACAACTAGCTTTAATCTCAAAAATAATGTTTTTCCTTGAGTTTTACTGTTCAGAGATGCTTCTGTTTGCCAATTTTTAATATACTTTTTGAAAACTGATGAATACTTTACCCACTCTCAAATAAGTGAGGGATTCTAAGGAAGGGTAAAACACTTCCCTGCTTTGCTACAGAAACCTGAAAGGGCAATTAAATAGATGGTAAGAATAAAATGAATTCTGGGACGTCAGGGAATAGGGTCCCTTATTAAAAGCGTTGCACAATCAAAGGAGGAAAAACTCTGGGGAAGGATTTCTGCCACCCACACCTCTGAACCAGGTCGTACCTCCAGAGTGGTATCTAATAATCCCTTTAGGGAAATATTTGTGCTTTAAGGTCCAAAGTGCTGTAGTTCCACCCCCAAATTGATAAGGAAAAGAATAAAGTAGTACTTGAGAGAAACCATGTGAGTCCCCAGGAGCTGTAAGTCAGAAGGTATGTGTGTCAAGCCCAGAGCATGTATGCTCAAGCCAATGCCTGAAAATAGGATTTAAGGATTTAGATGATGACTGGGGGTCACAGACTTTTCAGCAGGCATGTACGTCTTGATGTTGCCAAAAGCCTGCTCACCAAATCAAGAGGGGGAACTGCAGCCAGACATCTTGTGTGGTGTGTGTGTTTCCCTGCCTGAAGCTCTAGTGACCAAAGTAAAAGAACCAACAACAGTCAGATCCTTTTACAAGTGTCAGCTCCTGAATATTTTCCATGGTGGGGAATTCTGAAAAAGCATCCCACACATGGACCTCTGTAGGTTAGGAACTGGGTACTAGTGCAAAGAAGCCAATAAGAATTAAACAAAGAAAATGTAAAACCAAATAAGTGAAGGGTTTGTTTTTGTTTTTATAACATTCATTTTGTTTTGGTTTGTTTTTGTTTTTATAACATTCATTTTGGTAGATGCTGATAATATTTATAACCTACTTTTCAATTTTTCCCCTAAGGCATGGTTGAGTACAGCAGATACACAAAGGAAGAAAAATCATACCACCGCCCCACTCAACTACATGTCCTCCTTATTTGTGTGCCTTCTACCAACTTGTACTTTTGTAATGAACATATTTCAGCCAAATTGTTTCCTTTGAAACCATAGATGACTGGTATGTTTTTTGAGGAATAAATTCACATTAAAATGGATCTACTATTATGGCAGTACAAACACCTTATTCTCTCACTAAATATTGGAGGAACTGGAGGGGAAATCTTTTTTGTGGAGCGTACTGTGATGGAAAACTTCTTAGCACTTTTTAAATTATTCATTAGAAAGGTATATCAGTATTCAGTAAGCCTTATAATTAAGTATGTTTTGAAATGGCAGATTATGGAAATATAAGGATTTTGATTAATCAATTATTCTTCTTTAGAGCATCTCCCAAATTTAAAAACAAGAGAGCTGTTTGGCACACACTTGAACCTCTGTAAAATCAAATGCAACTAAAGTATCTACTTTACCTGTAATCTCTAGTACTGCTCTGCCCCCTTGTGCTGCTGCAGTGAACTCAACTGAATAACAGTTTAGCTTAATCTTTGTACATGAACTACACACACAAAAATCACCACTGTCACTTCTCACTTTTCTGGCAAGTTCAAGGTCAGTGCCTAGCTATTTTCAGCTCATCTCTTCTTGATCCATGCAGAGAAATGACAAGGTAACATGATTCGGGGTCAGCTGTATTACAGGAACCGTTACATAAACGGAGAAAGTGGAAATCAATCCTAGCTGACAGTGTCTTCAGGATAATCAGCGCTCACTCCATGCCGCTGTCAGCTCCCCTGCATCAAACACCATGTTACTTCTGTCAGATCTTTTTAATAAAGCCGTATTCTCACTTTTGGCAAAGTAAAAAAATATTTCACTTGGGCTCGCATTTAATTCATTGTTTAGCAAACTTTACCACTTTGGATTTGCAAACAATCCTCATATTTACTGAAAAGACATCTCATGCTGTCATAGCCATTTCTGCCTAGGAAGGTTGTTGGCAAAGATATGATCTTCTCTTATGACATATACCATTCTTCATGCTATGTGTTAGGTTTCTTCATGCAGACCATTGCCTTATGATCCTCTGTTTTCAACTAGATCTCAGCTTCCCAAAATGTCTACTTAAATGATCATCATTATCTAAAGAATATTAGAGCTCTACTGTAATGTTTTAGGATACCTTAGTGAATTTGTTTGATTATTATTACTTTATCTGAATCATTTCCTCCTATAACTAGACATCTTTCTTAATGTAGAATTATGAACATATCATTTCACAAGATGTGCTATGTTAGTTGCATTTCGATGACAGCACATGGTATGTCAGTTTAGAGAAAGAAAAGCTATTCTATCCCACCCACCTTGTGCTCCCATGAAACTGCCAAGCCTGCAGTACTCCACTGAAGAACAATTTACCATAATATTAGTTGTCAGTAAATTCAAAGACGGAACTCCTAAAGCTATAAAATGGATTAGAAGCAATTTAAAAAAGAATTAACAAACTAGAGTAAGAGTATACTGTCAACAAACAAATGCTTCATCATAGCACTGTAATTTGGAATTTTAATTACCCCTCTGCTTCTGTAACAAAACAATGTCTGAACTGGCAGCCATTTGAATCTCTCACAGGTCATTGAGCATTCTAGTTAATTACTCTATGAATAGCCTGTTTTTCTCCCCTCTGGAAACACGTTTCTAATGGCAGTCAAGGTCTGACAAATGTGTCATCTACATAATTAGCTAGGAAGCAACACAAAACATTAAACATGCTTTGTGCCGACAACTATCAAAACATTTCATTTGTTGTCAATTATTCATTACTTTGTAGGTTCTGAAGGGGTTGTTATTATGGAAATAAGTCCAGATGCTAACAAGGTTAGCATTTTTGATTCAAATTAGTAATCAGAGGACTAACTTTTAAAAAAATGTATCTGATGTACATTTATGGCTCTTTTCAATCAGTAGTAAAGTATAAATGAATTTAGTTAGGTTCAGGTTAAAATACCCTGGCATAGTACAAACACTAATTTGTCGAGGTGCATCTTTCTTTGAAGTGTTAGTATCTAAACTGAAGTTGTAAACTTTCAGAACCTTTGGCAAGACCAATTTGTACTTAGTAAATAGGGTGAAGATTTTCACAGCATGAAACAATGTATGGTTGAAGGAAAAAACCCACCACACTTGAGGTTTTTGAACCTTTTTCCTTTACATGTGTCACATTGAGTAAAAGTCAAAAATCAGCAATTCCAATTCATATAATATCTGGTCTGAACTTCAGTTTGATTTAGCAAACACCACAAACTGGTTACATTCACCACTTCCTCAGCAGAGCTGAAATGAATTTAGTCCATCTTTCAAAAAGAAATAGGTACTGCTTATTTCTTTTTCTGTAAGATCTTATGATGTTGTCTATCAAGTTATGCAGTTGAAATGTTATACTGAAAATGCCTTGAATATAGACAGATGGAGATTTTAACAATAAAATTAACATCCACCTTTTTAGCCAAGATCAATTCAGTTCTGGTACCTACAGTATAAATATAAAATACACATATAGAGACACAGACACACACACTGTAACAAAATACACAAACAAAAGAAATTCAGAAATTCTATTTTAGAAAACAAAGGTGCCTTCTTAAGCCTTGTTTCCACATGTGAAAAAAATGACAATATATCTGACAAAAAACAGTTTGATAAGAAATCATTGGTCATGAAAAATGGCAGGCAGTAGAGCAAGTTATATTGTTCAATGTACCTTTTTATCTTGACTCTAATTCCTCAATACCTTAGTTTTTCCTTTTAAACCAATATGTGGGCCCAGTCCAGCACTAAGAAGTGCAGTTGGTTTCAATGCAGTTTCGCCGAAGTAAAGACTAAGGCCCTATTCCTACAAATGATTATTGACTTCAGTTGACTAGTCACGTGCTTAAAGTTAACATGTAAAAGAAATTGAAGAATTGGAGCCTAAGGAATTATGACTTTACTTACAATTTGTGAACATTTTAGATGTACAATATTCTACTGTACAACAGAGAATAGAAGTAAAATGCCATTTTGATTCGATGACATAAAATATATTTGAACTACACAGAATAGAACATAGAGATGAGGCATCTGAAAATTCTGTTTTATTTTCCTTCAACGGTAGGGAACTAACAGGTCTTTTCCATTCCTAACTTCTATGATTTCACGAACAATCTTGCTGGAGAAACAGGACTGGAATTACTTTCATACAAGTCACTGCTTTAACACAAATCTAATAATTTTATATATAACGCTTACATGCTTGATGAAATTAAAGTGGTTGCCATTAAAAAATAAGCATTTACCAACAGTTATCACATTGTGTCATCTTAGGTACATTCATATTTCTAGCCCTAATATTCTAGTACTATTTTTTTGAACATGCAACAACTGAGTTACCTCAGATACTCGGGAGTCAAAACTGTTCCCTTTTAATGGTGTCTACCATATTTTTTATTGAAAGCTAAAGAAAAATGCCTATGTATATCTGTATGTTTTTTCTATCAATATTGATGTAGATATTTCTCCCTCTCTCTTGATATGTAGATATCTATGAGACACAAGTCTGAAGAGAGTCCAGTGTGAACAGCCCTTTTTAGAATAAAATAAATAGATTTTATTTTTTGCAATTTATAGTATTGTGAATGGGGAGAATGCCTTAATGAATTAAGCAATTACTTGTTGAGAGAACATTTTTATCAATGCCTGTTTTTCTCTAGGAAAAAAAAAAAGAAGGTACAAGGAAAAACAAATCTTCAAAAACTTCCACTAAATATATTATTTTAAAAAAGGAGCTCCAATGATCTTACAGAGAAGGAAATAATCCATTTTCAGCTAAAACTTCCTACAGCAATAAGAGAAATATCATGAAACTGAAAACATTTTTTAGGAAGGATGCAGTCTGTCTTTTAATGAACATTAAACAGATAACATATTTATGAGGAAGTCAAAATATTTTGGAAGCCGATAATCCTGTAAGTCTTAACATGCTATAAAAACCACAAATAAATGCAAAGTGTTACTGTTACACATGCCTGCCTGATCAATGGTTCTCACATATTGATCTATAAATGGAGTTGACAGTCTGTGTTGGCTGCACATTTTCCAAGCAGCTCTATTTTTGTACAAAACCAATACGGGCAATTACCTTTGTTTGAGATGCCAAGTCTTATCAATTCAATGTGATTTAGTGTCATTTAAATTAAATATCAGGATCTACTTCGGGACAATCTATACAAAGCCTCAAACTTGACTATAAGCTTGATTTGAAGTAAACATGTACAAGCCCCATAATCTCATAATATGGCTCAAAAACTCTGCTAAACAGAAGGCTTGTATTTTTAGCCATTTTATTTCTCTCTTTTTGGCTAGTCATAACTTTGGCAAGTATTCTATGATCACAGGACTGGAGTAAGAAACAAAAGAAAATTGCTTCCTGCTTCTCTGATAACGTATCAGAGAGCTAAATAAACCAACAAAGTCTGTTAAATCAAAAAGAACTCTAATACATTAGCATTTTGGAATGTCTAAGATAGACCGTAATTCTTAATCTAAACACCAATAACAAAAGACGTTTCATTGGTGAATTTGCTTTGAATGAAGCAAAATGCATTTCTCTGGGTTTAAAAGATACAAATACTGATGTACATTGGTGGTTGAGATACTAATATTAAACAATGAAAGAGCTCTTGCCTACTACACTCTGCGTCCAGCTTCAAGATTTGTGCTCTTTAAACTCTACATTAATATCAGTTCCAACTTCCAGCAGAATACGTGAGCATTTCCATTGTAAATACCACAAACTAAAAGACATGAGCATTTACATTAAGCTTTTGCATCAGCTAGCTTCTCTATTATACATTCAGCATCTTTACTAATACAAAATGCACAGTTCATATGGCCTTACTGACGTACGCTTCATATCCTCCAGTGTCACACCATAGAAAATAATCTGTTCATCTTCAAAAGGAGAGCCCAAGGTGTACACACAAGCACAGCACTGAATACTTTAGAATGCCACAAATCACTTAGACAAAATTATATAGTCTCTTCTCTACAAATCACTACTAGAGGTTCTTCATAAATGTGTTTTATTTTTTTCAAACATATTTAGGAATATTTTTTTAACTGTTCAAAATGCAACAAATCCTGAATTGCCTTAACTTAGACAAAACTCCAGCTGAAGTGAACCGGTTTTGCATGAGTTAGGCAAGGAATATTTGGCCCTTGATTTGGAAGATCAATAGAAAGAGAAACGTGTTCATTAACAGATCACAGATTAGCAGATATTCCTAATGCATTTCCATAATTGAAGTAACAGAGTAACATGGAGCCTCTTATGAGTTCACTCATATTACCAATGTTTTTAAAAAACCTAACAGCTGAAGACAAAGAAATACAGTTTATGTGAAACCAATACAAAATGTTTCCAAACGTTCGATAAGCCAACCAATGACATACACACCCACCCACCCACACCAACTATCTTAACAGAGAGTCAGATTCTCAACTGATATAAAACAGCATAAGTCCTTTTTTGCCCTGCAACACAGTGTAATAAGATCCAATTGATATGTTAGTATATGTATCTTTAAGCTCTGATCTATATTCCTTTGGATGCAAAACTGAAGGTTGTTTATTTAAGTGCCCAGAAACTACAAAACAAGAATACATTACTCCAAACAACCATAATAAAGAACTCTTCACTTTTTCAAGGCACTTCACAGACAAAGGTTCTATCTTCTCCCTTTCATGCCCTCCCCCAAAATCCTTTACTAATCAGGCATGGAGGATCTGATATGTCAACATGAAAGTGATACAGATATTTTGGTAAATCTTTTACATTCAAACAACATTACACTTTAAGAACATATTTGAATATGTTTGAATTCTTGTTTAAGAATTGTGGGTTTCGTTTGGCTTTAGCAAACAACTTTAACAGGCTTATCTGAGTAAATATGCCAAAATACTTTTCAGTATGTCAATATATAGTCAGAAAATTCTGCATGGCAAAAAGAGATGAAAAGAACTGAAACAGAAAGGAAATCAGTAGCATGGAAAGCTTTCAATCTATGATATTGGAGCCAAGTTTGCTTGGTAAAATGAAATATACTGAGCAAAATACCACTTCATATAATTAGCTACTAAACAAATGTAACACAAAGCAACTTTTCAGCTCCCTACTAATGAACATACATTGTACCTGCTATGGTTATGGGAATGCAGCAGTGAATATTTATGTCTAATTTAACTTTTTAGAACCCTTGCTCTATAACAGTCCAGCATACTACCCCCAAAACTAAAGTTATGTAACAAGGTAATATCAACAATGAGAAACTGCATGATAAAATCCTGCCCAAAAGTGAAAAATGCTAATTTTGTCTCATTTAGCAGCTGGATACAGAAATGCTCATTAGTTTTAAGAGGGTTAATCCTTTTAACTTTTGCATATTGATATGCCAATTATGCCTAATTGTACAAGAGGCATCAGTCAAGGTAATAGTGCATAAACACATGAAAGTTATTAAGTACATCCCAACATGTAATAAAGTAGGTGTTAATTGGTAGCTGAGTTCTGCAGGCTATTGAGGTGGATAATTCATTGAGAGATGGATCACTTGTAATTTCTCTACATAATTCCTTTTGCAGTCTCATGCTGTGATGTTTTCATGCTTGTCAAAAACAACTGCAGCCTAGTGCCGTTTGTTAAACACAGCCAATAAAATATGTTAGGCATCATTAAATATACTTAACTTTTAAACTTTTTCAAAGGTACAGTTCTTACTGATAATGCATTATAGTATTTCCAATAAATTACTGTAAACACTGTTTCAAGTTCATAACTGAGGAACATTTCACTTAGGATAAAAACAAAGCAATATGTGCAATGTGTCTGAGGCAAATGATACTTTTAAATTGGAAAGTAAACATACAGAAATGAATCTCTCATCAGTTGCCATGATCTAAAGCAATGCTTTCAGTACAGAAATATAATGATTTGCTTCCCTGAGCTAAATTCATGTAAGTACGTACGTAAATAAAAAGAATAATTAAAATCATATACTTTTCAATCTACCTTGATGAAAGTGTTGTGGGTTAATTTTGTCTTTGAACTCGGAGTGAATAATGCAGGAAAAATACAATTTCTATAGCAAGCTTATTCCATTTAATAACTCAGTTAGTATAATGGATTCCTATGAAATATTCAGCTCTCTAACAGAACAGCAATGAATGGCTGTGAAGACTGACTGAGTCTTGGGGGTCTGTCCCCAGCTAACCTAACTCGTTCAGATCCATTTTGTTCTCAGTGAATGCGGAGTCCAAAAAAGTAGCTAACATTGCATAAATAATTTTGTAACATCATATGGCCTCAGCTGCAAGTTGCCACCATTACAGAAGAAAATTAACCAGGGGAGACTCATACCAATCAGTCTGTTTAGTAGCTCAGAATGAGTACAGGGGCAGGGACATAATTGGCAATAAAGTTCATCACTAACTATTTTATTTTAAATCATTTTAATGGATAAAAATGACTCAACTCTGTTCACGGTTAACATATTAAGATAAGTTCAGTATCAGAGCTCTGCAAAACAGTAATTTCTACAGCAAGACTATTTTAGGTGTGTCAGTTGCAAAGTTTCCCTTTATTAGAAGAGTTTTAATGTCTGTTTTTTCCTCCTTTTGTCTGATTTTAGCCTCTGGCTTTTAGAAGTGATATATATTGGGAAACGTAAGCACTATACACCTGCACAGCTTCATTTTTTATTACACTGAAGCAAGAGAATGGAGAGCCTGATTAGTCATTAAAGGTGGTAGCACCAAATCCATGATATCTCTTTGGATTAAACAGTTTTACTTTAATAACTGGTGACACGATTTGAAAGGTGGCATTACTGACTGCTTGTAGGTGGATGGGTTCCTACTTGCAAGGGTTTCTAGAAGAATTAATAATAAGCCTGAAGATAATAACTTGGTTTTACAAAAATCAGATCAGGAAACACTTGTGGAATTTTACTTACAGGTTCTTTGACCTTCACATTCTCAGAAAGGATCATTGATTTACTTTGGCTATGCCTGTCATGGTGGCTGTTAGCACTTTTGATCCTCATTTGAACAGCCCCTATATTTTGGTGGGTAGGATTCGGTTTTTCAGAGGAGGTATCGGAAGCTGGAAGTCCTTGCATGATTACTGCGTTGTCCTGAAAAACACAGAACAATAAAGTTATTCAATATACATGTGCTCTTTACCTAAAAACATATCAGTGCAGTCAGTAGCAGACACAGGCTGAACCAGTTCAGCAAAGCATTGTTATCTTTGAACACTGGGGTAACCAACAGTTGATTACTGTACTAATCACTCACACAGCCAAACTGACTTGGAAGTGTTAATGCAGTGTTGGTGTAGCCATGTCAGTCCCAGGATATTAAAGAGACAAGGCGAGTGAGGTAATATATTTTATTGGAACAACTTCAAGAAGTTCGTCCAATAAAAGATATTACCTCACCCATCTTGTCTCTTGGAAGAGTTGAGTTTATGTAAAAGATTATCCTTATCTCAAATGCCATTCTCCTCTATAGTGTAATCTCTCTGTAACCTTCTATCATATCCAGCTGGCAGCTATCAAACTTTGTCTTTGGCCCTGTTCACACAATACATTTTTAGACCATATGAAGGAGAGTGGTTTGAAAGTAATTAACCTGACTGACTTCTACACTACAGTACTTTAAAATCCATGCTACAGGCATGTTAGAAAACTATGCTGGAGCCCTGTTAGCACAGTCTTCTCAAGCACAGATCTGTTAAACCTTTCTTAGCTTCAATCATTTCATCTATAGCTGAAACTTTTTCTTTTTTATACAGAAACTGTGTCCTTCAGCGAAGCCTGAGCACATCAGATTCCATACACTAAGGAGGGTCAGGCCTGGTTAGTACTTTGGTGGGAAAGTACTATATGGAATGCAGAAGTCCTGCATGAAGTAGTACTAATGATGTGGTATAAATAACTTACATGTGCACCTCTATGATGCTAAAGGGCACTGTGACTATGGATGGGCCATCTTTTGAATGAAATGCAAAGCCATGGTTCTGGCTCCTTGTTGTTATTTAAAGTAAAAAATCAAGACTGCACATTCTTCTAAAAAGTATGCTCTAGCAATATTCTGGGGAAGTTCTATGGTTATGTAGGAGGACATACTAGGTGATGCAGGAGGACATACTAGGTGATCAGAATGGTCCCTTCTGGCCTTAGAGTTATGAAAAAATTCCCACGGATCTTCCAGTAGAATGGGTAATAAACTTAGTGTTCTGGTCACAATGGAACTCTAGTCTTCGTATTCTGTCTAAATTCCCCATACATTTTCCATTGGTTAGAGACTTTGTATTTCCTGTGCTAAAATGTGTCCCATTGAACACTTGCTGCATTTTCACCCACAAGTCATATATTTCAAAAGTAGGCGAAGTGATATGTGATACTATGAGAGCAGAAGGAGGGAGTGGTAACAATCCACATATTTAGTTGCTTAATACTTTTAATTGATACTTTTTTTTTAAAATAGCTCCACCACCACTACTGGTTGGGTAGTTCTTTGAAATCTGACATATCGATTACTTTGAGGCCAGGGACATGTAAAGTCATTGAGATTTGGGTGAAAGTCACCAATTCCTGCATGTGTTTTCAGGGAACAAAGCTTTTTCGGACAGCACCCCAAAAACCCTGAAGCTTCTGTTGACCTTTGACCCATAACTTGAGCTCAGATGATAAAGAAGGATAAAGGAGTTTGAGGTGCAAGTGGTCTTCTCGTCCATCCTCCCTGTGGAAGGAAAAGGCCTCGGTAGAGACCGTCGAATCGTGGAAGTCAATGAATGGCTATGCAGGTGGTATCGGAGAGAAGGCTTTGGATTCTTTGATCACGGGATGGTGTTCCAAGAAGAAGTATTGCTAGGTGGAGATGGGCTCCACCTAACAGAGAGGGAAGAACATCTTTGCAAGCAGGCTGGATAACCTAGTGAAGAGGGCTTTAAACTAGGTTCACTGGGGGAAGGAAACCAAGCCTTGAGGTAAGTGGGGAAGTGGGATACCAGGAGGAAGCACGAGCAGGAGAGAGCAAAAGGGGAGGACTCCTGCCTTATACTGAGAAATCAGGACAATCAGCGAGTTATCTTAAGTGCCTATACACAAATGCAAGAAGCCTGGGAAACAAGCAAGAAGAACTGGAAGAAGTCCTGGCACAATCAAGGAATTATGACGTGATTGGAATAACAGAGACTTGGTGGGATAACTCACATGACTGGAGTACTGTCATGGATGGATATAAGCTGTTCAGGAAGGACAGGCAGGGCAGAAAAGGTGGGGGAGTTGTACTGTATGTAAGGGAGCAGTATGACTGCTCAGAGCTCAAGTATGAAACTGCAGAAAAACCTGAGTGTCTCTGGATTAAGTTTAGAAGTGTGAGCAACAAGGGTGATGTCGTGGTGGGAGTCTGCTATAGACCACCGGACCAGGGGGATGAGGTGGACGAGGCTTTCTTCCAGCAACTCACAGAAGTTACTAGATCGCAGGCCCTGGTTCTCATGGGAGACTTCAATCACCCTGATATCTGCTGGGAGAGCAATACAGCGGTGCATAGACAATCCAGGAAGTTTTTGGAAAGTGTAGGGGACAATTTCCTGGTGCAAGTGCTGGAGGAACCAACTAGGGGCAGAGCTCTTCTTGACCTGCTGCTCACAAACTGGGAAGAATTAGTAGGGGAAGCTAAAGTGGATGGGAACCTGGGAGGCAGTGACCATGAGATGGTTGAGTTCAGGATCCTGACACAGGGAAGAAAGGAGAGCAGCGACCCTGGACTTCAGAAAAGCAGACTTTGGCTCCCTCAGGGAACTGATGGGCAGGATCCCCTGGGAGAATAACATGAGGGGAAAGGAGTCCAGGAGAGCTGGCTATATTTTAAAGAATCCTTATTGAGGTTACAGGGACAAACCATCCCGATGTGTAGAAAGAATGGTAAATATGGCAGGCGACCAGCTTGGCTTAACAGTGAAATCCTTGCTGATCTTAAACACAAAAAAGAAGCTTACAAGAAGTGGAAGATTGGATAAATGACCAGGGAAGAGTATAAAAATATTGCTCGGGCATGCAGGAGTGAAATCAGGGAGGCCAAATCACACCTGGAGTTGCAGCTAGCAAGAGATGTTAAGAGTAACAAGAAGGGTTTCTTCAGGTATGTTAGCAACAAGAAGAAAGCCAAGGAAAGTGTGGGCCCCTTACTGAATGAGGGAGGCAACCTAGTGACAGAGGATGTGGAAAAAGCTAATGTACTCAATGCTTTTTTTGCCTCTGTCTTCACGAACAAGGTCAGCTCCCAGACTACTGCACTGGGCAGCACAGCATGGGGAGGAGGTGACCAGCCCTCTGTGAGAAAGAAGTGGTTCGGGACTATTTAGAAAAGCTGGACGAGCACAGGTCCATGGGGATGGATGCGCTGCATCCGAGATGCTAAAGGAGTTGGCGGATGTGATTGCAGAGCCATTGGCCATTATCTTTGAAAACTCATGGCGATCAGGGGAAGTCCCGGACGACTGGAAAAAGGCTAATGTAGTGCCCATCTTTAAAAAAGGGAAGAAGGAGGATCCTGGGAACTACAGGCCAGTCAGCCTCACCTCACTCCCTGGAAAAATCATGGAGCAGGTCCTCAAGGAATCAATTCTGAAGCACTTAGAGGAGAGGAAAGTGATCAGGATCAGTCAGCATGGATTCACCAAGGGCAAGTCATGCCTGACTAATCTAATTGCCTTCTATGATGAGATAACTGGCTCTGTGGATGAGGGGAAAGCGGTGGACGTGTTGTTCCTTGACTTTAGCAAAGCTTTTGACACGGTCTCCCACAGTATTCTTGCCAGCAAGTTAAAGAAGTATGGGCTGGATGAATGGACTATAAGGTGGATAGAAAGTTGGCTAGATTGTCGGGCTCCACAGGTAGTGATCAATGGCTCCATGTCTAGTTGGCAGCCGGTATCAAGTGGAGTGCCCCAAGGGTCGGTCCTGGGGCCGGTTTTGTTCAATATCTTCATTAATGATCTGGAGGATGGTGTGGATTGCACCCTCAGCAAGTTTGCAGATGACATTAAACTGGGAGGTGTGGTAGATATGCTGGAGGGTAGGGATAGGATACAGAGGGCCCTAGACAAATTAGAGGATTGGGCCAAAAGAAATCTGATGAGGTTCAACAAGGACAAGTGCAGAGTCCTGTACTTAGGACGGAAGAATCCCATGCTCCGCTACAGACTAGGGACCTAATGGCTCGGCAGCAGTTCTGTAGAAAAGGACCTAGGGGTTACGGTGGACGAGAAGCTGGATATGAGTCAACAGTGTGCCCTTGTTGCCAAGAAGGCCAATGGCATTTTGGGATGTATATGTAGGGGCATTGCCAGCAGATCAAGGGACGTGATCATTCCCCTCTATTCGACATTGGTGAGGCCTCATCTGGAGTACTGTGTCCAGTTTTGGGCCCCACACTACAAGAAGGATGTGGAAAAATTGGAAAACGTCCAGCGGAGGGCAACAAAAATGATTAGGGGACTGGAACACATGACTTATGAGGAGAGGCTGAGAGAACTGGGATTGTTTAGTCTGCAGAAGAGAAGAATGAGGGGGGATTTGATAGCTGCTTTCAACTAACTGAAAGGGGGTTCCAAAGAGGATGGATCTAGACTGTTCTCAGCGGTAGCTGATGACAGAACAAGGAGTAACGGTCTCAAGTTGCAGTGGGGGAGGTTTAGGTTGAATATTAGGAAAAACTTTTTCACTAGGAGGGTGGTGAAACACTGGAATGCGTTGCCTAGGGAGGAGGTGGAATCTCCTTCCTTAGATATTTTTAAGGTCAGGCTTGACAAAGCCTTGGCTGGGATGATTTAGTTGGGGATTGGTCCTGCTTTGAGCATGGGGTTGGACTAGATGACCTCCTGAGTTCCCTTCCAACCCTGATATTCTATGATTCTATGATCAGGTAAATAATCATTTATATCTTGCTAAATTAGTGCAAATGAAACTAAAACTATAATACAAGTAGGAATAAGCAAAGGAACAAAGATAATTTTAAAATGGGCTTTTTAGTAAGCCTGAAACCTAGTATTTATCTTGAGGCCTAGTGGTAATAATAGTGAGCATAAGGCCACATTAGGCCTAATAAAAGTTAGGATTAGTCGGTAACCTTGAGTCAGAAGATTTAGGAATATACATCTTGTGATAAACTGTCTAACACATTATTTGGCCAGAGTTCCTTAACTGCAGTGCATGGGGAACCTGTTATTAGTAACAAGCGCATTTTGCACCCCAAATTAATCATAAGGCTATGCTTCTAAAAGTCTGCACACATGCCCTGCCCACTTGCTTCACTGCAGAATTCCACAGAGAGCTGAATCTTCTACAAGACACCGACAAAACACATCAAGCAGTAGATCTGGGGGATGCAGAACACAGAGGAGGGGTTACAACAGCACACAGAACACTGAGGGGCACAGCAACATGGGAGAAAACATAGGTATGGGGAAACGGATACACAACTCTCGGAGAGAGACAGAGCAGGGGAGGGACAAGGGGACACAAAGTTGGGGGAAGGGGTTAACACACAGCATGCAGATATTACGGAACACAGTGCACTTGAAGGTGACAGAAGAACAGTTTTTTAAGTGCCCTTCTTAAGGGGCTTGTCCACAGAGCCTAACAGCCATCTCCTCATGACAGCTAGTCTGTTAGTTCAAGTGGTAAAAGTCTATTCCAGTGGTGAAGATTCAGTGTTCAAATACAGATCTTGATGCATCATGGGAGGTTGGTACAGTTGCATATAGTAGAATTTGTTTTTTCCTTTAAAAAATATAGGAAGTTACATACAAAAACTATGTCGAAAAAATGTTACTCAGATTGCAAAGTTAAGCATTCAAAAGCTAGGAAATGCCAGAATGGAGGTTGCCTGTGCAACCTTAATTCAGCCCCCTTCTGAATATTCATTATGATACAAGCTTTAATTATATGGTCATGTTATTTCTTCTAGAGGACCCCTACCTCATTCAGTGCAGGTGATGCCGTGAATTAATCAGGGTGGTGAAGGAAATGAGGCTGTTGTCTGTAGGACCCCTACAGAGGTTGTAATGGGCTTAGAGAATGAAGGAGAGGCTTGCAGGAAGAGTTAGGGTTGTCTTGTAATTAAGGCAGTTGAATGTTACTTTGTATAAATAATTAAATATTCATTAGAGTAGGGACCAGAACCTTACTCTCCCGCATCCCAGGAGAGTGCACTAGCCACTGGGATAGAGAATCATTCTTGGTTGCTCATTGACTCCATGAATATTTTATACAAAGTGGAACAGCTTTAACAGGCAAAGCTGAGAGTCACAGTGGCCCCCTGCTACCACAACACTGGAGCCAAGTAGCTAGGCACTCATCTAAGAAACGAGACCTGAGTTCAACTCCTGCTCCTCTCAGGTACTATGGGGCTCTGAACCAGCTCCTCCCATATTCTGGGCAAGTCCTCTTGCTACGCGGGACACTGCTTATTTATTTAGAGAAAAGGAATGGTCTGATGTACGCACCTAACTCCAGCTGAGGTTTCACACCTATGAATCCCAAGTGGACACTGGTATTTGGCTTTTGTGGTTCCCATTCTTAGCACCTTACTGTCCCCATACATTGTATAGGACCCTGGACACCTGATCTGGGGCTGTGGATTCCACAAGGTGACAGGGTGCCTAAAGTTAGCCTTTGCAACATTAAGCCTTAGTTTCCTTTGTGAATCTAGTTTCTGGTGCCTGAATGACTAAGTAATTGTCTGACCTTGGACAAGTCACTGGCTTTCCATCTATATGCATCCATCTGCAAAATGGGAATACCCATACTCACTCACTTACATCACAGGTGTTGGGAGGACTAATCACATAATGTGTGATTTGAACACAAACTGCTATAAAAATGCTATGCACTATGACAAAATCAGGCCAGGTATATAAAGTTGGAGCACAAACACTGGGATGCACAAAGTTAATAAAGATTTTGACCTTGGTCTCATTGTGCCACAGTTTCCCCTTTGTAAAACTGAAATAATAATACTCTGCTGTCTCAGAGAGATGTTATTCAGTAATGCTTGTGAGGGCCTGAGATACAATAATCAGTGCCACAGAAGAGGTGTCATATAATACTTTAAAAAAAACCCAGTTACAGCATAGTGAAAACTTGCAGAATCTCAAGAAAACAAAGTACTCTACTGCAGATGCTACTCTAAATGGCTGCAGTCAGGAAGCCTTTTGCAATGCATAACAACAATTTTATTATGCTTGTAAATTTACAAACAATACAACACATTTTTGTATGCCAGTAGATGACACACTTTATATTAACTACATGCACAGTGTAAAGGCACATGCTGCTTTTATACATAAATTCTTTAGCAGTTCTCTTCTTTGGAACCAGGAAAGAAAAGATTACAAAGGCCAATGGGGGAAACTCACACCTTTGTTTGGATGCATCCAGACTTAGCAAGAGTTACTGGTAATGCCTAAGGTCAAGTTGAGGCCTCATTTTCTAAGGCTGGCAGGATATTTTGTCCAAACCCATGTGGGGCATTTTATGCTAATGATTTAATTAGCTAATCTGCATATTTACAAATAAATATCAGATCTGAAAACTCTGCTTGGATTTAGTGCTAATGAAAGGCATTGAATTGAGTCTGAATTTGCCTTACAGCAATCCCTGGAGCAGTGGGAACAGGCATAGAGAGGCAAAATCTTATTTCCCAAACGTCTCTGAAGAGGGCTAAGGACTTATGGGGAGCCAGAAGCAGCATGGAGGGAGTTAGGAGTAGCTACAGGAGTGTTGTGGGGGGCATTGTTGGACAGGAGAGAAACCAGAGGATGGAGGAGGTTGCTATGGGTTGCATCACCCTGTCCTTCCATTAACCCTGTCGCTCTCCATACCCCATTTTCACATCACTTGCTTCTCCCTTAGCTCCTGCTGCTTTTTAGTTCCTTCCAGTAGCTTCTGTCCCCACCTTTTCCTCAAGTAGCCCCTCCCTCTCTCCCAACACAACTGTTACCTACCCCACCAGCCCCTAGTTTTCTTTATCCACAGCCCCTCATCTCCCCTGGTTGGGTGATGACCTCCATCACAGCCACCTCTCTGCAGTTCCAGCCACACATCTGGGAATGGCAGCAGGAGCAGATAGCCCTCAAAGAGGGGGGCAGAGAGGATGCCTGGCTGCCCATTCAGCAGGCTCAGGGTCCTATACAATGTATAGGGACAGTTAGGTGCTAAGAATGGGAACCACAAAAGCCAGATACCTGTCCGCACTTTGGATTCAAAGGTGTGAAACCTCTGCTGAAATTAGGTGCATACATCAGACCATCCCTTTCCTCACCAAAAAAAAAAAAAAAAAGAGTTGTCTCCCCCATCTCAAAAGCACTTTCCCAGGATGTGCGAGAACCAGGTTCAAAGCACAGCAGCCCAAACCCCACGGCATTCCCAGAGACCTGCTGAATACGTAAGGGGGCTGCAGCAAAGGACAAAGGACACTTTCTGTACCTTCACGCGACAGGCATGACACTTGGCAGAGGCTGGATTTCCCCAACCCTAACTTCTGAACACGCACTCAGGGATTGCAGGAGGTAAATTCTGTCTTTGGCACTCTGGGTGAAAAATGAATACAGGTAATTGCATGTGCAAAGTTGTGCACATTTAAAAGCATCAGAGAGGCATGTTGCTGAGCTCATCCAGAAACAGAGGGTCTCAGAGACTCAGGAGTTGGTTGGTCCAGGCAAAACAATTATAGACGAACCCTCTGGAACACAGAAGCTGTACTGACAAATCCAGTTTTTGTCCTCAATCCTGCCTGCTGTCCCACAAAGTCAGACCACAGTGCCCCATAAAGAGCCCCACTATTCAACCAAACACAAACATTTTTAACCAAACTAAAAATTGTCCAAAAATAGTGTTTCAATTGAATCACAGTGTCTCACACAAAGCCCTTTGATTTCTTTGAAATTCTCTATTTGATGAAAATTCAAAATGATGCATTTGGTATAATTTTTCATTTCCTTGTGGTGGGAAAATTCCCACTTTCATTCTTTTAATCTCCAGCAATGGGGAGAAGGATGGAGGGAAGTGAGAGAAAGTGGGTTTTTCCCCACTGAAATAAAACAAACATTTTAATGCTCTTGAATTAATTTAATTTTAATTTTAAACATTTAATTTTTTCCTGAAAGTTATTTTTTTGACCAGCTCTACCCATTACCATCCTTAACTTTTTGGTTTAACTGTAATTATGTATCAGGAACACAGCCGTTGGGGCTCTGCTCAGGCACAAGGGTCTACCTGGGTTAATCCATTTATGCATTTTTCTACAGAGCAGTACACAATACCACAATGTTTGCTTAGTTATATGGTGCTATGCAGGTACTTTTAATTTGTAGGCGTTTTCATACATTACGTATAACTACTTGCATTGATTCCATAAAGTCAGGCCACCGCCTTACCACAAAGCAGGAAGATGATTCTGAGGGGAAGATAGCATCATTTCTAAACTCTGGTTTGCATGCATTTTATTTGGTCATATGACAACACAATATACAGCGCAGACATAAATTCATCACCGTCTCAGAGCAAGAATGTGCAGCGAGTTGTGGTGTTGTAAGTCATTTTTCCCCACGGGAAAAAAATGGTGGCTGTGGTAACTCAAGGAACATTGCCATTTGTGTTTATTTTTCATGACAAGATGACAATTATCTTGCACTCTAATTGTAGGTGTCAGTTACCAAAATAACCTTTTAATTTTAGTTTCCTTCCAAGTCACTTTTCTCTTCTTTCCTCCTTGTGATTTTTGCACCTCTATTAAGTCTAATTTCCCCAGACTACTTCCATAAATAGAAAGGATAATGAATAATGGCCATGAAAATGCCAAACATAAGAAAATGGAGACATTGCAAGGGGGAAAAAAATGGACCTTGTCACAGCTTTCACAGGTTCAGATCGTCATCTGCTACTCTGTCTCCAGGGTGAATGGGATATTGTACATCAACAGTTAATATTACCCTTACCAAGTCTGACAGAACTAAAAAGGCCAAACACTCCTTTCATTATCCCACATTCGCCATTAAACCAACCAGTAAAAAGCCAAGGCCTGTGACTGAGACAAAAAACAAACTATAAAAGCTGAAGGTGCTATCTGCACAGGAAATGAGAATTACAAAATCATGCCAGCCCTAGTCAACTCCACAGGAAAAGCAAAACAAAACAACACATACCTCAATGGCTCAGAGTTATCTATTCTAGAAAAAGGAGAGGGACGTTAATTCATAGACCCGGGTCTGAAATTTTTTGCTAGTTATTTTCAGTTTTGTGCTCTCAGTGAACAAGATTACTGTTCACATTATTTGTATTAAAGTAGGACTCAAAGCATGCTGGATGCTGAGCAAACACATAGGATGACACTCTCTGCACCATGGAGCTTACAATGAGTGGATAAGATAGACAAACCAAATACAAATGAAATGGCTGAAGGGATAGGAACCACACACCCAGTTACTTTTTTCACTGTCCTGAGTACCTCTCACCTGCCCTCCCCTCCTTCTTTCACTTTGGCTAGGCTTCCCTATCAGCCTGTTCTACCACGACTATGACCTCCTTCTGCAGCAGAGATTCAGCTAGAGAGCTTAGGAGATGGACAGAAACAGCAAGTCATGGGGAGACAATATTAATGGCATCTGATTAATGGTGTTTGAAGGTCAGAGGCTTGCTGGGGAACAGGGCTCACATGGCCTCTCCTGTTCCCTGTAGTCGCTTGCGCCATTCCCCAAAAACCAAAGGAGTGGAGCACAACTCTGGTAGATATTTTCCCTCCTGGAAGGTGACAGCTCACATAGCAACATGTTATGAGAGAGCAGATGGCATTGGTGGCCCAATTACAGAGACGATGTGTAACTGTTGATAGTGGGGGAGCATATATTTTGAGCCCACTGTCCACAAAAGAAATAAAAATAAAAATATAAACCCTGACAAAAAACTTGGGGGGCACATGATCATGCATGCCTCCCTCACTCCATGCATCGCCTCTGCCCAATTACCCCGTAACAGCAATTATTTCTATCTTGAAGTCACTGTGGAAATACATGGATACACTCTCTCCAAGATTTAGAGCAAGACAAATATATTTGAACCACACCAATTTCAGAGGCAATGTAAAAATATTATGGCCCCAATTCTCAGCCGTCTTGGGGACGTTGTGTGCCATGCTGGCAGCCAAAACTGTCCTTACACCAACATGTCTTATATAACACAACTTTGGTATTTTGGTCAGAAAATGCCGATTTGTTTAAACCAAAGCTTTTCACAGAAACTTATCTGTTTTGTTTCTCAGGTCCAAGTTGGAATTTCTGAGCAAACCAGAGAAAGAAAGCACATACCTCTCCCCTCCACCCCCCGAACAGCCAGTAGCCCAGGGGTCATAGCAGCCATTTGGAATGTAGGAAACCAGGTCTTTGCTCTGTCTGATTCAGAACAGGGCCTTGACCCCATCCCAGGTGAGTGTCCTAACATCAGAAGCTTAACTTTAAAAAAAAAATTCTGAAAGGTCTGATTTTTATTACAATGTAGAAGGGAAATAGGTTTAAAACCTCAAACTTTTTTGCTAAATGGAATTCTTGTTTTCCTAGTGCAGAGGGAAAGGAATGCCATTGTGGCCTGGGATCATTTGCAGCCACTTTAATTTAGAGCAGCATTCAAGCCCTCCCCTGAGTCATGCTGAGTGCATCTCAGCCACAACAGATCAGGAACTATGATCAAGAACTATTCTACACAGTGCTTCTGGGTGAGATTCTCATCCTTGTTCCTACCCCATATGATAAAGAAAAGGTCCAGAGTGGTGTAAAGGCCCCCTATCCACCCAAGCGAGGATTCCTCCAGCATAGGCTTAGTGGAAGACAGCCATAACTCTCTCTTCTGGGGACTCCCTCACAAGCTCAGGGGTAAGGAGAGGCTATGGGTGGGGGAAGCAAATGTTGCTATGTTGCAAGGCAGCCCTGAAGAGACTCTGGGCAGCACTGCAGTCCATAGGCAGCTTGCCATAACTTAGGCTTTCCCTACACTACCCAGCTTTTAATAACACAGTTAGAATCATAGAATATCAGGGTTGGAAGGGACCTTAGGAGGCCATCTAGTCCAACCCCCTGCTCAAAGTAAGACCAATCCCCAATTTTTGCCCCAGATCCCAAATGGCCCCCTCAAGGATTGAACTCACAACCCTAGGTTTAGCAGGCCAATGCTCAAACCACTGAGTTATCCCTCCACCAAAACTAAATTCACCCTGCCTAGGTGCCCTCAACAGGTGGAGCTTCCCCACTTGCCAGCACTTGGAGACTGTACAAACAAGGAAATCTGTGTTAGGGGAAAGGGACCACACAGCAACGGAAGATATATGCAAATACAGAGGCAAGAATAGCCTGCTTCTCCCAGTGTCTTTGGCAGTAGTCAGGCTAACTCCCTTCCCGCCCCTCTGCTGGCTGTGCCGCTACAGTTGTGCCTCTAAAAGGCGCACAGTATAGCTGCTGTTTGTCGGCGGGAGAGAGCTCCTGCTGACAAAGTGCTGTTCAGACTGGTGCTTTTTGTTGGTAAAACTTCTCTCGTTCAGGGTGTGTGTTTTTTAACACCCCTGAAAGACAAAAGTTTTGCCAATAAAGTACCTTCACCCCAGATAGACCTAGGGTAAAATTACCTAAGTGACTAAGAGCCTAAGATCTAATAACTTTCAATGGAATGTAGGTTCCTAAGTTGCTTAGGCCCTTTTGAAAATTTTAGCCATAGTATCTTCTGGCTCCTCCTGGTATACGCCAAGTTATGGATTATCATATCTTCTTTGCCAAGCAGTTTTCTTCCAATATTGTGAACAAAGAAAATCAGCATCAATCCTCCTCATAGGACTGTCTTCTTTACTGTTCACTTGAAGGACTCTGTCTTCTTCCATTCCTCTTAAAGTTAGGTTGACCAACAGGCAATAACACATTCCACCAAATACCAAAGAAAAACAACCTGCATAAAAACTCCTTAACATTAAAACCAAAACGTAGTATCATCAGAAAACAGCAGCCACTCTAGCACCTTGTTTATGCAAATCAGCAGTCAAGTTTGTTCAGCATTTTATAGTCTGCTACAGGTGGAGACAAATTCATTAAAGCGTTCAGAAACGAGTCTTATATCTCTTACAAAGACACAGATAAATATAGTTCTTGCCCAAAGGAGTTTATGATCTAAGAGATGATAATGAGCTGACAGGATACACTGGGAAAACTAGAGAAAGTAATAATCTAAAGTTTGTTTTGTTTTTCCCTTTTTTATTGTAAACTCACAATTTGTTCCAACAATTAATGAAGCCCACTGTTGAAATATATGCCTTCTTTCCGGTTTTAATTGGTCTTTCTTCAGCTTCCAACAATTGGATCTCTTTATGTCTTTTTATGTCAGATTCAACAGCATCTGTAACACACCTTTTTTTCCATATAGGTATTTGTAGATCATGATCAAGTGACCTCTTGTCTTTCTCTTGGATAAACTATATAGATTGAGCTTCTTTAGTCTCTCATTATCTTTTCCAGACCTTGAAACATAATTGTAGTTCTTTTCTGAACTCTTTCCAATTTGCCAACATCCTTTTTGAAGTTTTGACACCACAACCGGACAGAGTATTCCAGTAATGGTCTCCCTGTTGGTATATTCAGATGTAATATCACCTCCTGACTCCTCTTGATACTCTCCCCTGCTTATACAAGAATCACTTTCACCTTCTTTGTTACAGCATCACCCTGGGGATTCATATTCAACCAGTAGCCCTTTTCTGTGCCAGTGCATTCTAGAATATCGTCTCCCATCTCGAGTGACTGACATTTAGCCGTATGAAAATGTAACTATATTAAAATATGTGTTGTTCAAATGAGCCCAGCCTGCCAAGCAATACAGCTGGATCTGTATTATTGATCTGTTCCCATAGTTATTTACTACTCTATCAATGTGAATCATCTGCAACTTTTAAAAGCAACAATTTTATATTTTCTTCCAGATTATTGTTAAAGATATTGAACAGCATTGGGCCAAGAACAAACCCCAGTAGAATATGGCAGGGGCCATGTTTTAGAATATATTTGCACAGTTCCTAGCACAATGAGGCCCCAATCCTGAATGGTGGCCCATAGTCACTACTGTAATACAAATAATAAAATGTTTTCATACCACGCTCTCCTTAAGCAGCCTTAAGATCCCAAACTACCAAATCCTGTATTCTGTGAGGTTCTGAACTGTTCCAGTATATAGGAAGGCTATTTTCAACTTCTTTCATTCTCTCTCTCTTGCAGTTTTAAAACTTTATATATTTTTTTCCAGATCAAGACTAATTTGACCAAGGCAAGTAAATATACAAATTTTCAATCATGATAAACAAGTACAGGAAAAATCCTTAATGGTTTACACTTGGAATAAGAACATTGTAGTTATTATGGGATTCTGTTGCTATTTAACAGTTTGCTTATAATCTGTTCAAAATACATTATGACTACAGGAGTCAAGTACCCTTTTCTTGATTCTGATCTCACCACAGAATCCACCTAAGTCAATGGAGTTACAATAGCAGACACCCGGGGTGAAATTAGATCAGACTCAAGCACTAACTCAGCACATTTCTTGAGAGAAAAAACAAACTGACCATTCCTCCACAAGGCTACGAAGACAAAGATGGCAATGTCATGTGTGTATATATATCATAGTCAAACTATGTGTCTGTTATAGTATTTTGGGTAAGATTTTGATCTGCTTTTTTGCTTCTTTTCTACTTTGAACTCTACCATCTACAATTCTACGTATTTGTACTAAAGTTTAAGAAAAGCACAATATTTCATCCTACATACTTAAGCACCAATCTGGAATATAGCTTACATCCACACTTTTTCTATGGTTCCACAGAGTAGGTGCCAACATACTCTTATGTTTTAAAATGTACACAGTAATATAGCTTGCAAACTGTTATTCTTCAATTCAGTGATTTCCTGTGTGGTAACAATAGTATTAAAAATATGTTAGGTGTGGTTTGTTGCCCGGAATAGTTTGGTTGTAGCTTGTTATTCAGATATTTGTTTTAGTGGCTCATTTACAGTATCTGAAGTGGCCAAAAAATTAAGACAAAAGAACAATAAACCAAATGACTGCTTTGTTGTTGTCCTCCTTTGCGTTACATTTAGACAAAGCTAGGTAGGTGGCATGTGCGTACCTTTTTTTACTCTTGTTACATGTTTTGATAAAAATATGAAAATTCAGTAAAAGAGCTGTATATTTCAAAAGCTGTAGTTCAGTTTGTCTCCGGATTTGGAGAAAGGAGATGTGAAGGAAGAAAAACAGAGTGGGTACACTGTGGACAGGGTGAGAGACGTGAACAATAGTCCCATAGTAGCATGTTGGTGATAGCTGCCCTTGCTAGGTGTAAATAGAGGACTAAGGCCCAGATCCTGTCCTGCATTAGGGCAGCTTTCTGCTACTCTGGAATCTTACCTGTATTATGACTGCAGTCCCAGCTACAAAACCTTAAAACCTGCCCCCCAGCCACGTATGGGTGCATAGGCCCCTAAAAGAAGCAAGCCACAGAGTTTATTTCTACACTGCCGTTGGAAACATGCCTACCAGCCCAGCTAGATGGAGTCATGCTAAATCGGCTCCAGCTAGCATGCTAAAAATAGCAGTGTGGACATTACGGCAAAGGCAGCATCTTGGACTAATCTCTCAAGTCTAAGCCCATGTGACCCCTGGGTTCAAGCTCACATGGCTAGCTCGAGCTGCCACCCATGCCAGAATGTCCACACTGCTACTGTTAACATGCTAGCTTGAGCAGAGAGAGTGCAACTCTGTGTACCCTGGCTGGAAGGCATGCTCCCAGCTGCACTGTAGACATACTCAGAGAGACAGACTCATTAGGAAGGGTCTCTGCTGTGCTCTATGATGCTTCTTCCATGATAGCATGGGAAACGTTTGAGGGACCAGGCAAGTAGTGGTAGATTCTGTGATGAGCAAATAGTTCAATAATTAATCAGATCTAATGCTCAGCCCTACAATCGTACTTTTATTGACTTCAGGCTCTTTTTCTGGCATTCTGTGACCTGGCAAGTGAAGATTCCATTTCCCTCCCCACCAATCCCTGTGGGACTGCATAACACTTGGTTAGTGGGGAGAGGATTAGTATATAGCACAAAGGGAACATTAGAGAGTATGGGGTCAGAGAGAATTTTAATGTCTATAAGTGACTACTGCATAAATCAGTGCACACACGTCACTTGGTTCTGAGTTACATCATATGAGGGTTATTTTAAAGCATCAGGGGTTTTACAATTTTTCTAATGTCCAAAATCACGGTATGTGACAAAAATCACTGAGGCTTTACTCCCCCACCCCCCGCCCCCGCCATTTACTGAAAATGGGATGTGTGGTCTTCATATTTCAGTTTTTTAAATAGAACCCAAAGCTCAAAGTGTACTATATGGGTTACATTACTTTTGTGGCTTACTTAAGTTACAAAAACATAACAAGCAATAAAAAGAATCCACGTGAATATGAACTATTGCAAAAAAAGAACCCACCCCATGCAAACTGCTACTTACAGTACTTCCTGTTTGCAACATATTTAATGTCTTACCTTAATCTATTTGACTCATAACCAAGCTGATTTCCATTATTAGGCTGCGTAAACTACATAAAATATACTCCAGATATGTTGAATATTGACTCTATTTCAGTGCCAAAAACAGCTGGCAAAATATCAGCTGATGTTCAACAAACTAGAAATTGTTTGCCCATTATGCTGTTGACAGTAACAATTGCTGTCAGCAGCAGAGCTAGGATCACATTGATCCAATTAGTTTAATGCTAGACCGGATAGAGTTAGAGAAATGCTGATCGATGTGTTCCTATCACTGCTCAGCTTGGGCAATAGTGTTTGAGCTACTACAGGCCAACTATACTCCAACTATGTGTAGCAAAGGGAAAGAAAAACCCTCTATCAATACAGAAATAAAATTATGAAATTCTAACCAGTGTATACAAGACTGAGTAGATCTAAATGCAAAAGTTTCACTCTACTCCTGCATATGATGCTTCTTAATGTTGTTTCCAGAATACTGCAAAATGAGAATTTTTCATTTTGTATAAGAAACGTTTTTCACTAGGAAGTTGGATGTCATAAAAATCTTGAATTTTCACCAGTTTTTAAACCCATATTGAACTGTACCTTTTTTGAGATTCTAAATTGTTTAAAAAAGTGTTGTTTCCTTCATGCTACCAGACCAGATCAGAGCCGATAAAATACCAGGAGAAAGGTTGTTTTTGCAACAGTTTCAGTGGCAACAAGAAGTAGAAGTGCTAGAAATCTCACAGAAAACCTGTTTGAGATATTTCCAGCACCATTTTGCAAAACTTATCTGGGCAAGATTCAGATAAGCACCCAAACTATAGCTACTTACCTTAAGCAGGCACCTGATGATGAAAAGTTCACAGTTCTACATCTAGCACCAAAGAACTTCAAATGAGTGAAGCAGTAAGTATTCCAGTGACTCAAGAAGACCTTCCTGGGTTGTACAAGTTCTGACTTCACAACTGTACTAGCACAAATTTCACTTTCATTTTGACTATAGCTGTGCCTTCACTAGAAAAAAGGGTGGGTTTTTAACCCATGTTAAACTAAACTCTATTAAAATCCAAGTGAATACAAGGCAACAGTAGATTTAACCTGTTAACTGGGTGAGGAAAATCCAAAGGGGGGAGCCTCAACCAGTTTACACAGGTTAAAATCATAACTGTAACTGCCCTATCTTCAAAGCAGGTTAGTTAATACAGATTAAAAACTCATTTTTTTCCTAGTGAAGACAAGGCCTGTACGATTGGTGGCTCCAAGTTTATTGCATGGGAAAGGCAAAAGAACAAACTTTCCCAAGTATTTAAAAACATGATAAAAATGTTTAAAATGGTTATGCAACCAAAGGGTTTTTCTTTCTGATGCTATGACAAGTTGCAGTTGGTGTCCAGAATAAATGATAGGGATTTGGCCAGCTAGATACACCCCAAATATCCCCCCTGTGCACACACAAAATTATTATTGATATCTCAAATAAAATCCACAATCAACTAACCCACCTGGAATTCTTCCTATCCCACCTTGTCCACAGTAGCTCCTAATTTATAACTCCTAGAACAGCTCTCCTACTCCTCCTGAAAATGAGCAGGGTCCCTGCCTTCCACTTCCCACCTAAAAAAAAAAACCAACAGGAATCTAACTGATGTATTTCCTACATTCCTCGCTCCTTGCCTGGTAACAGGCTTCTCCTGCTTTCCTTTTTTCCAGTTACAGTCCTCTGCCTACTGTTTTCTTGAAATCACAAGCTGGCCAGCTCCTCAATCCCACTTCAGATTTTCCCCATTGGGCCTCTGGTGCAGTTCCTGAAGTGAGGGCAGTACTCTGCAATAGGGCTGTAACTGTTCACTCTTTGGGGCAAACTTTTTTCAGCCCCACCAGCAACTGTAAATGCAGCCTTAGTGGCTAGAAGCCAGCAAGCCCCTCTGGTCTCTCCCTGTCTCTTCTGCACTCCGTGGGTCTGCCATAGTGAAGGATCTGGGCACTGCCAGCCATCCCAGCTTGCATTCTAATGATGCACTGAATGGACTACAAGCTGGCTGCTCTTTCTTCCTTCACAGCACTCTTCTCCCCTACCCCTTGAACTTCTCTCCGTTATGCTGCTGGAGAGAAGGTCGGAGGAGAAAGGCATCTGCCCCAAAGGGGATTTGTTCAAGGGAGGTGATTTAATTGGTGAGGTTTAGTCTCTTGTGCCTCGATTTACTTGACATCACTGGCTATTACTAAAGCACCTGGTTGTCAATAAGGGAGAAACACCTATGGTACCTTAAGTTATTTTTAAAGGAGGTATATGTTTAAAATATTAAATATTCTTTAATCATGTGCATGCTTAGCACAAAGTGAAGAACCCAAGAAATAATAATATCTCATTCTTATATAGTGCTTTCCATCAGAAGATCTCACAGCACTCCAGTCTCTCAAGTCCCACGTTAGTGTCCTAATCACTGGACCATAATGCATACCCAGTCCTACTTTACTGTGACAGACATATCCAAAGACACCATATTTGTCAAGAACAATAAAACAACTTCCCGTTTGTACGTAACAGCATATCACTGAGTATCTACACCACAACACATAATATAGCTAGTGTAAGAAACCTTTTCATTTTTTATCACTTTGTATTTATGTGTTATTTTCACTTTGATTAATGTATTATTTTGAGTTCCACATCTTAAGCTACATCTACATTACAGCCGGGATTGACACTCTGAGATCCATCCATCGGTCTAGTGAAGACCCACCAAATCAACAGCAGATTGCGCTCCAGTCAACCCCTGTACTCTACTCCCAGCGAGAAGAGCAAGGTAAGTTGATGGGAGAGTTTCTCCTGTCGACCCCCTGTGGTGTAGGCCCCGCAGTAACTCGACCTATGATATGTCGACTCCAGATACGTTATTCACGTAACTGGAGCTGTGTAGCATAGGTCGATTTACCGCGGTAGTGTAGACATAGTTAGTGAAGTGCCACCTCCTCATCCTGCTGCCCTTCCAGAAATGACCATGTTATAAAGATCCAAAAGTACAATAATGAAAAAGGATGATAAAAATCAGGGAGAAAGTCATCCACTCTTATTGACTTCTATCTCTACAGGACCTTCTGGTTCTTCAACTAACATCCCTGCATGCTACTCAAACCAGTATCACTGGAGCACTAGAGAATCTCAGAGAACAGCCACAGAGGAAAAGCAAAAATCAACTGAAGGAGGGGACCAGTTTCTTTAGCCAATTATTTAGGCTAGAAACCCTCCTGACCCTCTCCACTTATTACTTTATTGAGGCCAACGGACTACCACAAGGAAGGGGGTGCTATGTACTAATAGTTGTACTGTTCCCAAATCCTTTGGGCTGGTTCTGAACAGCCATAGGGTCAGTGCTGCCTGACATTGTAAGAAGAGCAGTCATAGGAGTTTTGAACAACTAGTCTATTGTCACTTCCTCCTCTTTTTCTTTCAAAATAACTAAAATATAACATCGGCCAATGGTATGCTGACCTAATTCAAGCTCAAACAACCTCTCACCCAGATCCAAAAAAACCAGGTGGCCCATGTGAGAGCTACTCAAAGTCAAGAGGAGCCATAAGAATGGCGGGTTTGGCTCAAACACTAGGTCTACTATATGGAATGATTATTTTACTAGTCCCAGAGACAGAATAATGGTTTTGATTCAAGCACTGATTCTGTTGTTTGGGATTATTATTATTAGTGGCAAAAGTCATGGACCACTCTTTTCACTATAACTATGTGTTATAGTTCCCTCTCTGCTGCCCAGACAGAGAGAGTTTAGCAGCATGCTGGCTAGCTGGCAAACAGCAATAGGTGCTAAGTGTCTGTGTGCAACATAATGACAAATTTGTGTGTGTGATATCTGATTCAGCAACGGAATGTACCATATGTCACAAGCTTTGCTTAGGGTGGGGTGGGAAAGGAAATTACAAGAACAAGAGCAAGCACAGACTTAAAACACATTTTTTGGCTTGCTCTCTTTTCATTTGTCTGCCTTATATCTTTTTTTCTTCTTATGATATTGCAGTAGTGCTGAAAACAGATATTGCAGTAGCGCCAGGCCCAACTCCAGGAACACTTTAAGGTCCATGGGACAGGGACAGTGTCATCTTACACATTTGTTAAGTGCCTAGTTAGTACAATAAGATGCTGAGTTTGACATACCACAATAAAAATAAAATATTTTCAGGTATATTTAGGGTATCTGCAAGTAACGCTATAAGAAGCTCAGGTATTTAATACCCTTCCATCTTAAATGGGAGACCATTCTGCTGGGAAAATGTATTACTTTACCACAATAAGTCAGTGTCTTAACCAACCATTCATCACTTTCTCTGGAATCTCTAATGACCTGAGCTTGCTTAAAGTGTTGGGTTTTTTAAAGTGTTTTTAAAGGACCTATATGCTCCCTTAGTTAATATTTTGCCAAGTAATTTGTGAGCCTAAACAGTCTTAGAAGGTCAGTTAGATAATACCAACATCTGTTATGTAGCCCTTTAATTCTAACAACAACCCAGCTGAGTAAAGCCTGCTGTAAAGGTAGGAACACTGATACAGACAGGTTAAAGATCTAAGTTTTCCAAAGATACTAATTTGGGTTGCTGACCTGAGTCAGATGTTCCGGGCACTTGCAGACCCTACTGACTTTAATTGGAGCAGGAGATGCATTGACAATTTGGGCCTACATGACACTAAAACATACTTAAAAACCACATTATTAAAATTCATATAGACTAGCAAATGAGAGGGTCTAATATCATAATGAGGGTTGGAGAGAGAAATGGGAGATTAACAGTGTTCATTCTAAAATACACCTTTGGAAAAAAAAATCATTGAGATGCTTGTCAAAATCAGGGAGAGATGGACCAAGACGGGCTTCAAGGTGTGTGTGGGGGGAGAGCAAGTTCCACACCCTAGTGCTCAATGCAGCAAAGGCACAATCACCTGTGGACCCAATACACAATAGTGGCATCTCTAAAAGGTGGATATTTTGTGAATGTAGACATCTGTCAAACTGAGGTTCAGAGAGCTCCCCAGTATAGCCCGGGGCATTCAAAGGGCATTCAAAGCCGGAAGTGTCAACCTGCCCCTAACTTAAAGAAGTCAAGGCAGCTATAACACGTTCACAATTGCTCAGACAAAGAGCATATGTGCTGCTGCATTCTAAACAAGCTGGAAGTAACGGAGACCCCTGCTGTGAGCCTTGCTAAGAGGGTATTACTATAATTAGGCCTCATAGTCACAACAGCATCTGCTGCTGTTGCAAGGTCATCACAGGATAAATAAGGGCACAGATTTGGGCAAATTATGCAACTAGAAAAATCACTTTTGTACTATGCTTGGGCAGTTGGCATACCATGGAAGAAGCATGGCCAGAAGTTATGCAGATATTCTTAACCTGGCTCACTGCCTCTGAAGAAAAACCTTAAAGAAGACCAAAGCTGCTTCATATAGACAACTTCCACCAGTAACGAAACTGTAGGTTCTGATGCATCCAGGAAGTGATATCAGATAGTGGAGAGAATGAACCACTGAGACCAGGCTGAGAGATACACAACTGTACATTCTCAATTCAAAGAATAAGTCCTGTAAGTCTGGGGAGAATACCCTGTACTTTTCATACAAAAGGAAGTCATTTAAGTGCAAACTGGAACACAGTCTTAACTAAGGAACCACAACCAGTGTCTCCACAATTACACCAGCATTCTAACAATATTCAAAATTGTCTTTTAAAATGATCACCTCAAAAGGTATTATATATATGCTGAGTAGACAGGAGAACTTAACAGGTGCCACATTTCAAATCTCTCATTGATAACACATATGTCCATTCTCACAGATTGTCTGCTCTCTTCTGTGCATGACTGGCAAGCACTCCAGCATCAAGAGAAGGTTTCTGGAGGAGGGAATAGATCTCTGCAAGTTTAAGAACAGTTAGTAGCCTTCCCTGGCTGAGGCACAGTCATACCACTTGCTTATAGAAAGATGGGAAAAGATCAGAATTGCAGGTGGTCAGCCTCAAAGAACCCAGAGGACATTGCTTTTGACCAGCCAACAGGAGATAGTCCATCAGTTGCCTGTAATTCCAATAGTCCAGAGGCCTTCCCCACCTCTGAATCAAACTCCAAAATCTATGCAGAGTGTAGCAAACACATCATTTGGAAGAACTAGTAAAGGGGTGAAGCGTTGTGAATTTATCAGACTGCATACTGCCTGAAAGCTTGGCTGGGAGCGCTCTCTTTAGTATTCATGACTGGGGACAAGTAACAAATCTTGGCATCAGATATAACTCTTCTCTACAACTGTATAAAATAGTGTGGGTTAGATTGTGGCTGTAGTGCTAAGTAGGGGGCAACACATAATAATACTTACCCAGGAGAACACCAAAGTCACAATTTGGCTCCTACTTCCTTTTTTGCTTCAGAGTGGAAAAAATCTACACCAGCTCATTACCTGGTTACTTCTCTCCTCACACCTGCATTGGCCAGCACAGTGGGAAGAGAGTGGGGCACAGTCAAAGGTACCTGTCAGTTCCCATTCACACATCCATTCTCCATTCACCTGTGTGCAAGAGGAGTAGTAGCCTCACAGAGGCTGTGTTAAGATACGCAGAAGACACCATCACAACCTAAACATTTGCCACACTTTAGAGATCACGGTATGGTAGTAGCTTCTAAGTATAGGAAGATAATGTGGATACTGTTTATACGTGTGGGAGAGAATGATCTATCACATTTCAAATAAGCACCCATATGTACCAGCATAGGGTTAGGGTATAATTGGGTAGATGGGGACCTCCATCTGGAAAACAGAGCACAGACCTTTCTTTTCTGGAAAAAAAAACATGTTTTTAAGTTGAATTACCCTTGGGAAAAGTGGGTTAAACTACAGGGGGAAGAAAGAAAAAAAGAAGTTTGTGAATTCAAACAAATTTTGCAACTCTCCAAAAAAGTGAATTTCAAATGACCAACAGCACATTGCAACAGTAAACATTAAAAGTATCAAACAGACAAATACAGAGTCTTTTTATATAAACTATGTTCCTTGTCTTTGCCTTCACTGCTTTAGTATACACAGAATGCTTTTGTCTCTGAGAAGTTCAGAAATTTTGGGTTGTCATCACAGTAATAAAAAGCCTGTCCTCCATACACAATACAGTCAGTATGCAAATTGCAAAAGGGAACTTCAAACCATGTATGATTTCTCTCAGCTATGACCCAAATTTCCAGAAAATAACCAAGCTATTTTTTGTGATAAGGCACTCATTTACAAATGTGACTGAGTTTTGCATAATATGCAAAGTAACCAAAATCAAACCTTTGTTATATTGTCCCACAAAATGAAATCTTAGAATGCTGACCATCATTAAAATATAACAGTGTGTCATGTGTACGTCTTGCTGATTAGTTATTTCTCTGAGTAAGATTAAGGGCCAGATTGTGAGATTTATACACAGCGCCATTTTAAGGGAAATTCAGAGCAATATGGCCCAAAGGGAAGCTCTGGGAGAGACTGTGGTTCAGGAAGTATAACCCCGCTCTGAGCAGATCAGAGTACAGAAAGAACATGTATAATGCATCATCCAATAGGCCATGTCTACATTAGCATCTTCCCGGAAGTATCCCACCATTGCATTTCCACTGAAGCAGCTCCATTATTATGATAATAATAGGAACACTAGTGTAGATAGGGCACAGATGTTTTACCACCCTATTATGTAGACTTAAAAACACCTGTCTTCTATCTGCATTAGCACTCCCACTATTGCTATCATAGGTGCTGCTGCAATGGTGATAACTTAACAGTGGGAGATTTCCCAAAACACGCTAGTGTGGTCTTGTAATGGTGCAATGTTCTCCTCTCTCCCTTTCCAGCCAGGACAGGGGAGACAATAGTTATAGCCTTGCCTCTTTCTCACCCCCTTTGGGATGGTTTGCACATGAGGTGTTACAAGGAGAGAGTAGTCACTTGGCTCATTAGACTGCAGGGGCTGCAGTTGTCTCTTGTCCTTGCACTGCAGTACAAATAGTGTAACAGTAGCTCCTGGCGTTCATGGAGCTACATGACCCCATCATGTAATAAGCGCATTAGCTTCCATAGAGAGGAGAAGGCTTTTTTACTCTCCCTCCTTCCTTTTCAGAACAGTTTAGCCCCAAACAATAAAGTTCCAAACTCTGCCCTAACTTACACAGCTGTGTGAATGTAACTGAGGGCTGGTGTTGGCCCTTTAATGACTATATACTTTTGTGCATCCTTCACAGTTGCTTATACCATATGCTTATAGTACTAAAGTTAACAAATAATGCCAAGAGGAATAAAATAATCATTTAAATATTAAAATTTGTGTCTAAAATTGTCTCTGTGAAAGGATATATAAACATACCTTTTATCACACATCTTTAACAATAGGCTTCATGAATTGCATTAAGGTTAATGTAAGGTTCCTTACCTACAGAATCATGGACGTCTTCTTCTTATCTCCAACTGCCATCAACTTGCGACTGTTTAACTATTTCTAAAAACGGAAACCATGTAGGTCACATGTCTAAACGGTGCAATTGGTTTAATCTCCCTCAGTTTATAAAGACAGAAAGAAAGCAGGGGGGAGAGGGAGTAAAAAACCACTTCCTGCAAAGCACCACCGTACTGATAAGTCACTTGCATCAAAGTCTATAGAAGAAAACCTTGCGTCTTGGATAACAGGCAGCACAATAGGACAAAAACAGATTTTTTTCAGCTAAAATTACTATAAATGTAGAGAATAGCATTAATTTTTTGCAGATGGTAAATATGCCGTTTCAAAGGAAATGCTGGGAGGAATTGTGCTGCTAAGCCCTGAGACAACTTCCCTTTTCTTACCTTCTGTAAATGCTTTGAGTGCTAAAATAAAAACCTTGCAACAAATCTATTTGTGCATTTTTTAAAGGGAGGTTTAGTAAACATGTTGCTTACCATTCAGTTACTTGGAGTTTGTAAAACAATAATTCCAACCACAGTAAGTACTCAGAAGGTTTACTAGAGAAGTTATATCTGTTTCAACTTCAGGCTGGTTAAACCCACACTGATAAACATTTCTGTTTCTTTAATATTCTGTTTTAACACATCCTCATGTGCCAGTTCTTAGAAAACCAAGCAAGCAGTCTGCTTCTCTGGATTACTTCCCATAGTTAGTCTCAACACTATTTCCTCACCCAGACAGGATGAACCTAAGGAACTGAAATTTGAACTATTTATATCTTATGAGCTCCACAAAAGCCCACTTCACTACCTTATACCTCTATAACTAGCTTCCACACTTTCCATTCCATCACAAGTGACTTTCCTCTGTTCAGAAGGGAAGGATGAGACTTCTTCCATTGTGCTATCAATGCTTATTTCCTGGCTGACTGGCTATAAAGGGTCATCAAAATCATTGCAAAGTCTGGCCCGTTCGGATAATGCAGGACAGCCTGCGAAACTCTCTATTGAGCTCTTGGTAGGATATTGTAAGCAGGGTCTGAATGAACTCTCCCCTGACAGCTAGTTGGGGAGGGGGAAGAGACTTTAGGTGCAAACTGTATTTACATGTTTCAGAGTAGCAGCCGTGTTAGTCTGTATCTGCAAAAAGAACAGGAGTACTTGTGGCACCTTCGAGACTAACAAATTTATTAAAGCATAAGTTTCCGTGGGCTACAGCCCACTTCATCAGACGTATAGAATGGAACATATAGTAAGAATATATAAGTTGGAAGTTGCCATACAAACTGTGAGAGGCTAATTAGTTAAGATGAGCTACTATCAGCAGGAGAAAACAACTTTTGTAGTGATAAATCAAGATGGCTCATTTAGACAGTTGACAAGAAGGTGTGAGGATACTTAACTTTAGGGAAATAGATTCAATATGTGTAATGACCCAGCCACTCCCAGTCTCTATTCAAATCCAAGTTAATGGTATCTAGTTTGCATATTAATTCAAGCTCAGCAGTTTCTCATTGGAGTCTGTTTTTGAAGCTTTTCTGTTGCAAAATTGCCACCCTTAAATCTTTCACTGAGTGGCCAGAGAGGTAGAAGTGTTCTCCTACCGGTTTTTGAATGTTATGATTCCTGATGTCAGATTTGTGTCCATTTTATTCTTTTACGTAGAGACTGTCCGGTTTGGCCAATGTACATGGCAGAGGGGCATTGTTGCACATGATGGCATATATCACGCCCCGATGGCGTGGCTAATGTGATTAGGTCCTATGATGGTGTCACTTGAATAAATATGTGGACAGAGTTGGCATCAGGCTTTGTTGTAAGGACAGGTTCCTGGGTCAGTGTTTTTGTTGTATGGTGTGTGGTTGCTGGTGAGTATTTTCTTCAGGTTGGGGGGCCTGTAAGCAAGGACTGGTCTGTCTCCCAAGATCTGTGAGAGTGAGGGATCATTTTTCAGGATAGGTTGTAAATCTTTGATGATGTGCTGGAGAGGTTTTAGTTGGGGGCTGAAGGTGACAGCTAGTGGCATTCTCTTATTTTCTTTGTTGGGCCTGTGCTGTAGTAGGTGACTTCTGGGTACTCTTCTGGCTCTGTCAATCTGTTTCTTCACTTCAGCAGGTGGGTATTGTAGTTTTTAGAATGCTTGAGAGAGATCTTGTAGGTGTTTGTCTCTGTCTGAGGGATTGGAGCAAATGCAGTTGTATCTTAGAGCTTGGCTGTAGACAATGGATCGTATGGTGTGTCCTGGATGGAAGTTGGAGACATGTAGGTAAGTATAGTGGTCAATAGGTTTCCGGTATAGGGTGGTGTTTATGTGACCATCGCTTATTAGCACAGTAGTGTCCAGGAAATGGACCGCTTGTGTGGATTGGTCTAGGCTAAGGTTGATGGCGGGATGGAAATTGTTGAAATCATGGTGAATTCCTCAAGGATTCCATCATGAGTCCAGATAGGAGCTGTGTAGCTCCAAGTGATCAACTTTGGCTGGTGCTGGGTTATAAATCACTTTAGTACTGAATTCAGGGGCAGTGAAGTGATGTTATTAATGTTGTTGTCTTTATTGTACGAGTAAAGGGGAGCAGAACTATGCTTAACCTATCCCAAATAACGAGGTCAACCTCATCTGAAAGGACTTCATAAAGGCAGGGGCTCGAATGCCAGACCCCTGTGAAAGTAAGAGGGGTGGCGACAGGTGTCTCAGCCAGGAGGTGTAGACTCTACCTAAAGGTCCCTGGTCTGGTTTAACCTGTTCCTCCCTACTGTTCAAAGATAGAGCTAAATAGGGTCCATTAGGAGTCTTTTGTTATGTTAAGTGCTTTACTAGGAGCTGAAATCACTTGTGATGGGACAGCATTTCTACTCAGCCTGCTAAGAGCTGAAAATCACTAAGAACTGATAATCACTAAGAGACTGACCTGCAGAGGTCACAGCAGAGAGGCAGGTGGCAGCAGAAGGTGACTGACAGCGGGCGGGGCTGGCAGGGCGGCCAACCAGACCAAGTGCTCAGATGGCAGAGCAAGCCAGGTACCTTCTTCCCCGTGTGGGAGGTGAACTCACACAGATGCACCTCTGAACCCTGGGTCCTTAGTAACCAAGGACAAACCCTGTGAGTGGGGTATGGTGAGGGTATCAGAGAGGGGCACAATAAAGGACCTTTTGGTTGTAGAACTCAAGAACATGAGGCAGAAGGCACTGCCCCATGCATACTGGGGTGGGTGTCCTGCTCACAGCATTATGTTTATGGATCCTGCTTGTGGCATTTTCCCTAATTAAAGTCAGGTGGCTTCCCTCCTTTCATTAAAAGTTTCTTTTCTACACTCAGGCTCTGTACTTGTGAATAGGAAGGTATTGCCTCCCAGAGGTGTCCAAGTATGGTGTGTAATTTCCCCAGGTTACGGGGTGGGGGCTTGAGCCAGTTCTGTGTTGTATTGTTGACAAGGAAGCCCTAGATCAGGAGTGGCCAACCTGAGCCTGAGAAGGAGCCAGAATTTACCAGGGTACATTGCCAAACATCCATAGTATTATGTCAGCAGCCCTGAAGCACCTCCCACCTTAATCAGTGCCTACTCCCCCCACCCACTGCAATCAACTCCTACTCCCTCCTCCCCCCACCCACTGCAATCAGCTGTTTCACATGCACAGGAGGCCATGGGGGGAGAGGGGAGGAGTGAGGGCATGGCAGGCTCAGGGGAAGGGGCAGGGGCCTTGGGGGACGGGTGGAGTGGGGGCAGGGCTTGGGGTAGAGCAGGGGGTTGAACGGTGAGCATCTCCCAGCGCACTGGAAAGGTAACATCTATAGCTCCAGCCCAAGAATCAGTGCCTAGGTAAGGAGCCACATATTAACCTCTGAAGAGCCGCATGCGGCTCCGGAGCCATAGGTTGGCCACCCCCGCCCTAGATATTGAACCCGGCCCCGGTTGCTGTTGCTCCATCTGGCAGAAGGGTTACGATATTTTGATTTTTTTTTTGTCTTCAGCCACTGAAAGATTAGCTCCCAGCTATCCTCCCGACACACATCACATGCTCACAGATCACCCGATGACTATGAGTAAAATTCTAGTGCATCAGAAACAGGTGGAGGGAGTCTACAGGACCCACCCCCAACTCCCCAGAAGCAAGTAAGGGGTTGGGAGAGAAGAAGAGAGTGTGATGGTGGATTGGGAGATCTAGGGGAAGGGTTGGAGAAGTGCAGGGACTCTTAAGAGCTGGAGGGAACCTGGAGCACCCTGAGAAGAGAATGTGGTTATTAAGGTTTGTCGAGTGACCTGGAGAGGGAACTGGATGGAGGGGGACGAGGGATGATTACAAGATACTGGAACATCCTTCCCATTGATCCATCATCCATATTAGTCTCCTTTCTTCTGTCCCTCCCTACCATCCTCTCCCTCCCCAGCCATCCCCACCTTTCAACCTTTGTCACCCACCCTGGTCTTCATTTTCTGTCTTCCTCCTTCTTCCAGCTTCTTCGCCTTGTCATCAGAGAACTTTGGCAGCTTGGATATCACAGGGGAGCCGATGAAGACAGACAGTTTGTCTACTCTGTGGCACAGCTGCCCACAGTTCCCAGGAGGAGAAACTGCATCGGAACCCCCTGAAGGTCTGCTGGATGTTTGACCTTTCTGCAAGGCTGCAATGACCAGCCACCCCTGAGTGACTTGCCACACTGGAAGAAGGAGGCTGTTCTGAGCATAGGAGGCAGCATGAAAAATGGTGAGGTGGTGAAGTGTTCATTAAGGCCAAGCATAAAGGCATGGGTGGGGATGTGTTAGGAGGCAAGGGCAGAGATGGAGGCAGGAGTGGAACTGCACAAGGCTTTAAAGGTGAGGATGAGGAAATTGCTATGGTTACAGTGAATGACAGTACAGCCCTGCGTGAGACTATACTTAATCCTGCTCTTGACCTGCCCTGCAATATCCACTGCCATTCCCATTCAGTCCCACTCCATAGCTCTACAATGGTCCCACACAGGGTTCTAACTGACAGTTTTGCCAGGCAGAATGCTAGCATTTGCTGCAAGAGGATGGAATCTCCATTTGATTTTGCCTGGGGAAGAATTTCACCATTTTCATCCTGAGGAGGTGAATTGATTAGCAAAAAATATGAAGTTTTGTTCAAACTCACAGGTAACGTGGGGTTTTTTATGGGGGTCGCAGCAGAAAATAGGATGAATCTATAGCTCTCATTGATTTCCATTTGTTTCTTATAAAGCATCTGAACTTTTCATCTGTGAATGCCTAAAAAGTGGAGAGACTCCAAAAATTCAGTAGCAAAACACTAATCTTTTGTAATTTATAAATACCTGGTTTAGGAATAATGCAATTTTAAAACTATTTTGTGATATCTAGCAAATCTTAGGAAAATATTCATGGGCACATCCCAGGTAACTGTATGAATGTTCTCAGATTTTTCTACAACAGAAGTGATTTTCATCAGCTTTATATAGTACATCTCTGTGGACTAATGATGCATGACTAAAAAAATAGAATAGTTACATTTACTTTACTACTAAAATGTGAGTCAAGTATCAGAAATCTTATACGATACATACAGTAAAATTTCAGGCAACTATATAGTAAACTCTGTCTATCATATCCAAAACCTAAATAACCAGAAGAAGTGCCATTCTTTAGTGAAAATGATTTGAAAATGTTAAATGTACAGTGAAAGGCTAAACTACTTCCTCCTAATTTCCCTAGCATCCAGTTGGCAGCATTGCCAAAACACTATAAAAAGAGATGGTAGTTTTGCATATCGCTTAAACTTATGCAGTACGAGCTTCCTGTGTGATCTCTGGAACACTGAAAATATGCTAGACGTGCACATAAGACCAGTTTAGTCAGAATGCGAAAGCTCTAAAATCCTAAGTAAGCTAAACAGGAAACAAAAAACACAGGCATTACTTGAAACAGGTCACTGCTCAGAGCTCAGAGCTCTTAGCTCTACTCTTGCATGACTATTTAGGCAGGTGAGAGCAATGGTGCACAGATGTTGTTCTGCTCCTGTCCTGACCTCTAGTACCTGGCATTTGAAAAATCAGTTTGGTTATTCTTCTTTTCATAGCCCCAGCCGTTGCTGGTTATACGTATGCTGTTGGAGCCAGGTGGTAGGTATCTAAATGTACGCAAACCACAGCTGAAAGCAGAAGAGATATTGTTACAGACTATATAGACTAAAAACATAGTATATTAAGGATACTGATTGCTTGAGAGTTCTTACAGACTGAAGTCTAATATTTGCCTGCATGACAAGTAATAAACACAGGCAGAAGGAACACAAGATTCCTCATGTTTTTGGATACTGTGCCTGAGCCCTCCTATGGACTGACAATTTCTAAGGGTGAGAAGGTACCTAAGACTTTTTGTCTATTCAGTCCTTGGTCTCTGCTAAAACAGCTAACAAGGAGGTGAATCCATGCTAAGCATAGCATGACTTGTGATATGAACATTAGAAACTGGAACAACTAATTTCAGATAGGGCATTGAGTATAGTCAGGAAGTTAACAGTTTTCGTTCACTCCAATCTTGGCAGGAGCTAAGCAGATGCCTAGAGGTGAATGGTTATATGTCCCACTAAGCCAGCAAGCTCTAAAAAGAACTTCTCAGATGGTCAATTTGTGATTAAAATAAATTTATGATGACAGAGATGGAGAACTCTCCAAAGTTTTGCTTTGCAATAATTTCACTGAAAAAATAAAATAATGTATAAAAGACTTTGCGAAATTCAAGAAGCAATATTTAATGCTAAGTTTTGCCCACATTTATCATAAATTGGTCAACATTTTCCAGATTTTGAACACACTTTAAAAAAGCAGAGAAGCCAAGAATTGTATCAATGTGGAAAATAAGTCATCCTATTGCCCATAGCGGCTATTCCTCCAAGGCAATGGGATGGCAAGTAATGGAGAAAAGCTTTGCTTGACGTTGCCTACACTATACCTATTATGACTTAATGCTGAGATGATGCATCATATGCTAAAAATGCTGTGAAAATGTAAGCTCATTAGTTCCTATAGCAACACATCTTGGACTGTATTAGCCCCATTTTACAGAGGCAGAGAAGTGAAGTGACCTGCACAAGGCTACTCAGCAAGTCAGCAGTTCATTCCTCTGTACTATGCTGACGCTCATAAAAGGCAGCAGTCTCCAGTACTTACATGCATATACACAACAGTTTATTGCTAGGCATAGCATGCTGTCCATGTAAAAAGCTACATTTCCACTGAACAACACATACTACTTGTGACAGATATGGCAATTTCCTCCAATATCTTTGGGTGATTGTATTGAATTAAGTTCAAATAGCTTTGGAATACATTGTATTATAAATTTGGAATACATTGTATTATAAATGCAAAGTTTTTGTATTATGGTGGGATTATATGCAATTTCCCTGGGGGGGCGGGGACTTTTGAGACAACTGAAGTTAAGTGGGTTTCCTAGGAAATAGCGGGGAGGAGGTGAATGCAAATTCCCACCTCCAAACCCAACCTTCTGAAGCTGTATCCTGCGAAGAGAACCATTTTCTGACTGACTAACTATTAAAGGTCTCTGAAGATCAAGAACATAAGCTGCATAAAGGAAAAGCTAACCTATGCATGGGGGTGCATGTTCTGAGCTAACAGCTGAATCACAGAAAAACCTGTGTTCACCTACCAGGGCCCTTATTGGTATTGTGAGGGGGGATCTTTGGTACGTTTGTTAGCATGTGTGTAGGTTGTTTTATGTTTTAATGTTTTCTCTGTAATGCTTTCATCATAAGAATAAATGTGCTTGCTTAGAAAGGTCTGTGTGGTACCTTATAACTGTGGGAAAGTATGCCATTTATAGCCTCTGAGGATAAAGCAGAGCCCAGGCAGAGATCTGCTTAGGTCATCTGACTTGCTGGGGAACTCTCAGTGTAGGCAGGGAACTGTGCAGCCTAGAAAAATCCTGGCCAGGAAGGAGAGAGAGGTGGGCTTCTGCACAAGAGAGGACCCAGGAGCCTAGAGTGGGTGTCCTTGCTGGACAAAGGAAGGGTAATACAGGTGCACTTGCCCTGAACTGTGGCACAACTCACAATAGGAAATCATCATATTCTTAAAATTACATGTGAAGTCCCATTTATATCATACCTTTACCTTAAAGTGCAAAAAGGTGTGATAAGTGTTTAAAAATAATCTTAATTCTTCAGAAGTTATGTATGGTATAAAATGCCTCTCCTCAACAGCAGTCACAACAGTTCAATGCATAGCACACTGAAGATCTAAATTTTGAAGTGACTTAAGGTCAGAAACGTACACTGCACGAGGGGACACTCACCTTCTTGGAAAAAAGTTACTTTGGGCTAAAATTAGAGCATCTCTTGGTGCTGATTTCAGTATCAGACAAAAGCTATGGATACAGCTGTACCTTGAAAAGTGGTCTAGATGTTTAGAGCAGAGGTATATGAAAACTTTGTATCTTACTGGATCAGTCTTTTTTGTTGGATCTCAGTTATATAAGGAAGAATAAATTTCAGCCCTTCCTCCAGTGTATATTTCTCGGTCCCAACCTATTTACAAGGTATATTGCACTATTCTTACATTCCATATTTCCCCAGCCCAAACAAATCTGATTTTTAATCTTTTAAAATACATACACTAGAAATGATGAAGTCAATGTTAATGAAATTTGCATGTGGATAAAAGAAAATAATCTCAGGTTCTTTGTATTTTGGATTGTGTACCTCTTACTTTGCGGTACTGTCAGATATGTTAAAGGCCAGTGTCACATCTTTGATAATTTGAAGACAGAAACACACCAAACATCTTTATAAGTAAAACTGTTCTAAAAAAAAAAGTAAAAACAAATATATGTTGATGCATTATTTAAAGACTATTTGACTGGGTTTAGTAGCATGCAAACTTCAAATGCAGTGCAAACATTTCTGTGCTGTTAGACCTTTGTGTGCTAAAAGTGCTAGGGTTGGAGTATAGGAGTGTCAAAAAAAAGGTAACTTGACATCACACAGTAAAGGACTTAAAAAAAAAAAGACAGATTGTTTCACCCTACTTTAATATATTGCTCCATAGTGAAGGTTGCAGCCAGGTTCAATTAAAAGCCTTCTTCAAAGCGCTTCTCTCTTCTTACCAGCACTAGCTGGGATGAATTGTGACCAGCTACTCTCCATACAAGTGATCATTGCAGCAAAGTGTTGAGAAAGCTGGGATATGCTGCTGTTTATATTTGACATAAAGACAATATAGAAATTATGACAGGTTTCAGAATAGCAGCTGTGTTAGTCTGTATCCGCAAAAAGAAAAGGAATACTTGTGGTACCTTAGAGACTAACAAATTTATTTGAGCATAAGCTTTCGTGAGCTACAGCTCACTTCAGGTATAGCTCACGAAAGCTTATGCTCAAATAAATTTGTTAGTCTCTAAGGTGCCACAAGTACTCCTTTTCTTTTTATAGAAATTATAGTACTTCTGGCACTTCAGCCCATGCTGTTTCTACCACTATCTCAATGGCTTCATATGGATGCTGAATAACATGTGAGAGAGGACTGAGCCTTGTAGGACTCCAAGTGATAAGGACCAGTTGCCCCTTGGTTCTTTTTGAGAGGAAAGATATGCTATGTTTCAGGATATTTCTGTTTATTCCTGCAGCCTTTTGAAGGACTGGAGTATTAAGTGATCAAAGTATCAAATGCTATAGACAGGGCCAATAAGAAGGATAGATACACTGTGCTGCAAGGCACATAAAGAGTTAATGCAGTTCATACCACACCTGGCAGCAATGCCAACTATTTGTATCACTTGGGGGCTATTACTTGTAAAGTATTTACCTATGTCATGGTCTCTCTGTAGTCCTTGTTCCTGCCCACACCACAACACATGGTGTCTGTACCGGTTGGATGCCACCTCCAGGAAAAAGACAAAGAAACAAATGGAAAGGAAGAAAGAGTACGTGAAACTTCTCTATGGAGACAGGGTGGTTTGCTTTCCTCAATTCCAAAAGCTGGAGCAGCTCCCAGAAGAGGCTGTGCTGCTCCAGCTGAACTGAGAAGAGGAGGAGGAGGACAGGGCAGCTTGCTAAAGACTGTAATTATACTAAATTAGGGGATTCAGTACCAAGTTTATGAAAAAAGTTGTACAGGGTCCTTCCTGCTTGAAGCGGGTAGTTGGATTAGATGATCCAGGATGTCCATCACAATCATCTTCTGTGATTTTTTTACTTGATCAGACAATACAAGAATATGTCTATACTTTCTTCTTCCCTGGAGAACTCTACCTTTAGAAATATTATCCTTTATTTGGAGCCTAGAGTGGGTGTCCTTGCTGGACAAAGGAAGGGAAATACAGGTGCACTTGACCTGAACTGTGGCATGACTCACAATAGGAAATCATCATGTTCTTAAAATTACATGTGAAGTCTCATTTATAGCATACCTTTATCTTAAAGTGCAAAAAGGTGTGATAAGTGTTTAAAAATAATCTTAATTCCTCAGAAGTTATGTATGGTATAAAATGCCTCTCCTCAACAGCAGTCGCAACAGTTCAATGCATAGCACACTGAAGATCTAAATTTTGGAGTGACTTCAGGGCATATTTCATATTCCATATGAAATAACAATTTCATTATTGCTAAGTGGAAACTATTAATACTTCCAATTAAAAATAATATTACCCTACCTGTTCCCTTGCTGCTGAGTCCCCAAAATTTTAGTTCGCTCAGCAGTGTGGAGAAGGCCCCCATAGTGGGAGAAATTAAGATATTGAAAACCCAACAAGCAGTTGATAGAAGTCAGGGGAAACCTGTTCCCTCCCCCGCAAAATATAATGAACCTCAGAAGGAAACTAAAGCCAATATACTAATCTCTGCTAGTCTGAGCTAAAAGGGTTTTTACTTTAGCAAAATAAATATTATTTATTTGAGCATTACCACTGTAAAAATGCGGGCACCAGCTGAGATTAGGGCCCCATTGTGCTAGATGCTGTACACATAATAAGAGAGACCATCCCTGCACCAAAGAGTTACAGTCTAAATAGACAAGACAAAAGAAGGATTATTATCCACAGTTTACAAAGGGGGAGGAAGAGATTAAGTGGCTCGTGCAAGATCACACAGAGACCTTGTGGAACTGTGCCAGGATCACCTAACCACAAGAGAAAAGACCTTCTTTCCTCTCAAATTCTAGTCTCACCCTTATTGTCTCCTTTGTATACAGAGACGTTTGTAAAAATTTCTCCTAGTGCATGGTTGTATATACAGCAGACCATAGTGTCACACCTCTAAATACCATGGGCCAGATCCTTGGCAGGTGTAAATGGGCATAGTTCCATTGACTTTAATTAAAGGCCTGCTACCACAACTACAAGCCCCCTAACCAATAGTCCATGCCATCCTAGTCCTCACCCTCAACATGTGCCCTCTCAGAATTCTTCCCTGCTATATGTGCGCTATTTCCTACATCCCCATATCCACATCAATCTACATTTATAAATACTTACTAACAATTTTTGAACTTGCCCTGTGTAGCCGTGAAAACAGTTCTGCACAAATATTCAGCCAGCCACTTTAAATTAAACTTGTTTTGTAGAGAGCCTAACATACTTGGAATCAGAAGTGAGTCTCTTTTCAGAAACGTCCAAGCAAACCACAGATAACTTAAGCTTGCTTTAACCAGGGAAAAATAAAAACCTAACAGCTCCTACCTTACAGCTTTTAAGCATGACAGTCCTCTAGTTTCTCATCTTCTCCTTGTTTCCTGACCCAGTGGCTTGGCCAAGAAAACATTGCCTTTTCCTTTTCCCCATCAGGGCTCCTCCTTCAGCATTCCCCTTGTTTCTTCCTTTATAACCCTTTTTAACAAGCCCCTAGTTAACCCCTTCCATGTCAAATTTAGACTGACGTATCACAAAGCACCACTATGCTGCTGGCATATTCTTAACCTAAAGATGGTGTAAATGGTCATGGGAGGATCATCCCCGTGTAAGGGGTTCTTTTAATGTTAAAGAGCCAGGATAGCAGCTCTTACACCCTCTCCTGCTGCCGGTATAGGGGACAGGATAGGGAACACGGCCAGGATTATATACCATGCTGATTCCCTGGAGGCTGTTGCCATAAATTAAAGCATCCTTATTCCCTTGTGCTGTGTACCCCTCATCCAGAGCACTGGATCTGGGCCCATAATGTCTAACTTTTACCAAACTTCCCAGACCAACTACTGTGGGATCAGAGGTGGCAAGCTCATTTTCAGGGAGAGAGGATGAAAGGTACAGTCCAGAACATGTTGTCTCATGGTTTGGCACTGCAGTCACCATGCCTCAGATCCCCTGTCAATGTCCACAGCCAGGAGTGTTAACATAATTGTCCCTCTCTAGGAATGAAATTTATTAAGCCCTCACAAAATAAACAGATAGCTCCTTTGGCCCTTCCAGGTTCAAACCCTTCCTCCCTCATGGCTTCTACCCATATTTCAGGGCTAGAGGCACCATTTCTATTGGGTTTCCAGGTCCCTCAGAGCAAAGGAGCTCTGCCAGTCCTACTATGGATCCTGGGCCTCTTTGGAGAGAGCTATCCCAAGATATCTTCTTAGAACTTCAACTCAAAATCCTTCTTTCCTTGGAGCAGGGTCTCCATAACTTTTTCTTGGGGCTGTGCATGAATCCTGGCAGGCTTCCCCAGCCTACTGTCACCCTGATTCTTCCAAAAGAGAGCCTCCCTGCCAGTCACCCCCAACTCTAGATGTTCCTTCCCTATTTCTTGACTGAGCTAAGAGCATCCCTTTATAATCTTAGCCAGTAGTCACATAACTCAGGCACCTGGGTCCCCTTTCCCAATTTGGTCTGGTGATCTTCCTCAGAACTACATGTTCTTAAAGGGGCCATGACTTAGAAGAGGGTCTCCACTACCCTTAAAGGAGACAGGCCATCTGTTTTTACTCAGCACTTTGAGTTTGGGGGAAAACTGGGCTTTTAGGTCTCAGCTCAACAAGGTACTTCAGCACGTGCATAACCTTATGCATGTGAATATTCATGTTGTTCTGCACATACAGAAAAGCACCTTGCAATGTTGCTCCTGCATGTGCCAGAATGCAAAGGCCAAAATGCAAAGTAATCATAATCCTTAAAACCACACAGTGGCTACCACTGCTCCATAATTTTATGGCTCACTCACTACAAAACAGTACCTCCCATCAGTTCTAGCATGTGTATTACATGCTTACTGACATTTTAAATATGGTATTAAGTTCTTTGTATTACATGAATAGATTAAAAATAGTCAGCAGTGATTTTATGAGATCAGCTTGACAATAGATCCCTTTATCCTTCCATTCTAAAGATTTTTTCTCTCTCCTTAGTATTCAGGGCAGGGTGCACATAAATCCCCCCTGAATCACTGGAAAAATAAGCCCCTAAATTAATGACTGTTGAACCTCTTCCAATATAAGCATGTGAAAGAAAGATACTTAAGGGAAAAAGAAAATGACCTTTTTTTCCTGATCTTTTGAAGACTGAATGATTTCCCCCCATTCTACAGAAACAGATTCCAGACTAATTTTTCCTACCAGAGGCTTTAAAGTATAAAACTCATCAAACATCTTGTCCTCTGAGACAATGTCATCTAAGTTCAAAGGATGTATAGCCCTGCAAAACTGATGTCTTATTGCAGAGCTAACGCCTTAGCTTTCACTGAATGTTTGATTTGATGAAATTAAACCAGTTTTTACACATTCTCTAAATATGAAAAAGAAAAAAAAAAATAGAAGACACAGCCAAATCTCATAGGCTTCTGGAAAAGAGTATATATATAATAAGAATATGCAACCAGAGGTAAAACATTATTTTCAATCCATTTATGCCTACCTTTTTCCAGGATAGATTTATAAGATACTGTATTTTGCAATTACTTTTTAAAGATTCTTATGATTGAAAACAAAAGTCATGCACATTATTCATTTTAATGAACGTCATTAAAATGAATGAGTCTGGTTTAGTGATGGGAGAACTTTAAGGAGTTTGGAGATTTTGTTTGGTTTGTGCTGCTAAACAAGAGTCATTCGGAAAACCTTACGATAACAGACTCCATTGTCTGACTTTTCATAATACTGACTCAAGTTAGGTTTCAGAGTAGCCGTGTTAGTCTGTATTCGCAAAAAGAAAGGGAGTACTTGTGGCACCTTAGAGACTAACCAATTTATTTGAACATAAGCTTTCGTGAGCTACAGCTCACTTCATTGGATGCATCCGATGAAGTGAGCTGTAGCTCATGAAAGCTCATGCTCAAATAAATTGGTTAGTCTCTAAGGTGCCACAAGTACTCCTTTTCTTCTTGACTCAAATTAGGCTTTTCTCACAGTATTTCCAGACTTTTGAGGGTATTTTCTGTCTCAGCTGAAACAAGAAAGTGCAAAAATAATGAAACCTAGAGATATGTTATAGATCTACACTTCCTCAAAGGTCAGACTTTTATAATTCATTGCTCCTAACCATGGGCTGGGTGAAATGAGGGACTAATCCCACCTCCAACCCTGAGGTGGAATAACAATCTTTGATTAATTGGTTTAATTTGTAAATTTGAATAAAGAGGTATTTCTTTTTTCCCAACCTCAACCATTCTCAGTGATTTTTTTCAACCATTTTGTAGCATGTGATGCTTCAGCTGATAGGACACTATAGCAACAGAAGAAAATTAGATGCTGTAAGGAGATTTGAAAGACCGTCAGCTCTGAACCAGCTACTTAACGATGGCTTCAACCTATCATATTTGTGTTTAATGATAGCAGGTGATATTTTCAAAGGCATCTAAGTGCACAAATCCCAAAGATTTTCAGTGGAACTTGCACTCCTAAATCACTTAGGCCCAGATTTAAATGGAAGTTAGCTTTGAGGATCTGGGCTCACTCAATGATCATATTTATACAGTGACTTTCATCTAGAAGGATAGGAACACACATACAGGAGGAAACACCATAAATAGTTCTAACTAACTAAACACAGCCAGATTTTCAGTCCCTCTGTATTCTTCTGAGGGAGAGCTCCCTTTCCAAACTGAGATTCTAAGGCATCTTTATGGCATGTTTATTTTTAATCATTCCACTTTGGTCTTCAACCTTCTGACTTCAAGCTGGGTCACCCACTGATCTGGTCTCTTGTCTGCTCACTGGACTCCAAACCATCACCTGCAGCAGTCCTGCAGTGGATGCTTCTTTCGTTAGTCTCACCAAGCCTGAGTCCTAAACCCAGAGAGCGGGCTGGGGAGAAACCACTACTTCCTATTCACCTGATCAAGAAGGAACCAAGTCCAAGAAGCCATACACTGCCCACTAGGGCATTTGATTTCCCCATGGGCAAGGCAAGCTCAAAAAACCCATTGGGACCTATTTGCCTCCCTGAGGAGAAGATATGTGACGAGCCCAGCGCACCTCATGGACTTTTTGTACTCCAATAAGGGGGAGATGAGCCCAAATAATCCTAGAGAGCATGCCTGGCCTTATTTTTAATACTTTACTGTGTATGGCATCTCCTTTGGGAAGAGCTTATTTTGTGGGTGGCGCTTAGGAGAGTACCACTACTCTTTAGCAGCAGCTTAGCCCAGGAAAGAGAGTAATAGCCCTCACAGAGTCAATGACAATAATACTTAGCATGTGTGATGGGTGGCCCTTAACAAACTAACTTACTTCTCTCAAGAGACCTGTATCCTGCTTTCTGGGCAGAAAGTATCATTATAGGAAAGTCTAGCAGTATCTCCAGAGAAGTGCTGACATTTTCAAGTCCCCTAGTTGTAAGGATCTGAACTGCTCCAGTAGGCTAAAAATAGACTAGCGTTAGTGTTGGCATCTGTGACCCCATTTTAGGGCATCTGATGTAGTATGTGCAAGATAAAGTAAAATACTACACATTGGGAGCATCCTAACAGGGTGCATTCTCAAATTTTTAGTTGAATGACATTTCCAGTCTTACCTTTCTACTTCCTATCGCAGAAACTGTTTATTTTCAGCAATACTTTGCATTCTACAGTGGATTCCATTAAAAATAACCAAACAAGCAAACATTTACAGACCCACAATATTTGACTGTACCACAGTATTCTCTTTACTTAGAAAGTAAATATATCACAGAAATTTTACCTGTCAAGGCTGGGGCTGGTCACATTATTTTTTGAAATAATGTCTGATTTTAGGACCTTTCATGCACATATCCCAGCGTATTTTGCAATCATTAATTCCCAGTAAGCCTCATGATACACATGTATTGCTGTAATTTGAACCTGGGAGTCCCATCCCATCCTCCTGCTGGAACCACTAGACAACACTGTCTCCACTGTAATGGATGTTCTCAGTTCTGTGAGACAGTTTTGTTGGTGCTCCATGTAATTTTGAATCCCATACAAGATGTTGCAAATGGTACATGATCAGGGCTTCCTAGACTAGGCCAGGATGAAGGCCCACCAGAGAGTCATTACTGTCAAATTTTGGTGGAATCACCAGCTGGTTGTGTGTGTGAGAGAGAGATCTTTTTATTTAAGATGTGCTTTAACTAGGAAATTACTGGGACAGTTTCCACATATATCTTTGTATTTATACCTAGCGATGATAAGAATGCAGTTGCCTTTTATTTCTGAAAAAGGGTTGTCAGCGTTCCTTGTCCCCAGACATACTTTGGAATCCTGTATAAAGCTTATCTGCATCTTCGAGTCACATTGAGTAATGATTTGCTATGCCTCTTCTGCGTTGATGCTGCCTCATAGCAGAAGGAAGTTCGCTGGATATACGATTTGGTCATATTTTAACCTTATGACAAAGTATTTAAAATCTTTCTGTAAAATGCAAGAAACAAGTAAATAATACTCTGATTAACTTCCCTCAGTGAGCGACCATATGCACTGTACCCTGCAATCAAGTTATAATGTAACAACTTTTTGGATACATATTTGAATGCAGGATTTGTTCCTTATTTTCTAAAGCAGTTTCATATTGTTTGATTAATTTCTGAACATGGAGATAAAGGGAACTTTGAAATTCATACCTTGGAGTATTAACATGTACTCAGGACTAGATGTAAATGTCAGAGAGAAAAAAAAGATCTAATGAACTCTTTATTGGCGAAACACAGTATTGTAGCTGCATAGAATTCTAAATGGTTTGTAGCTAGCATGTGACTTCAAATCAAAATAACCACAGAGAAGCTTACTTAATACATGGACTTTCACTCAACATTTATAACGTCTTCTTCTGGGCACTGTAGAAGACATTTGGTGCACTAGGAGTTGTACCAGCTGGTCATTTCACTGAGGTTTAGTAGATTTTAGTAAGGTTAGCAAATTGTCCAGGAAAGAAGCTGTGTAGCCATACGAGTACTTTTCTTGCTGGAAAATTACACCACCATACGTTTTCATTTTCCCTGATGTCTTCCCTGCCATAATAATGGCTCCAGGATTTAAATCCTTTGCGGTTATTGTGACTTCAAAGCCTTAAAACTGCAATTGAATGAAGGAGTTCATCTGTCATTATTCAAATATGAAGCAATTATGATGAAATAAAGATAGAATTCCACTGAGAAATACCCCCAATCAATTTTCACTTATATTTAACTAGAAACATAAAATGATACTTAGACAAGTAAGTTAGGTAATAAAAACTAGGAACATAAAAATATGAATTGCTGACCTATAACTTATTCATTTCTAAATGTTAGAAGCCCGGTAAATATATTTCACAAATATTGACAAATGTCTAGGCTTAGCATAGAAAATTATTCTTCGGCTGGTTGGAAAAAGTGACCAACAGCCTTCTGTGGGTACTAAGGCCAGATGACACAAAGGGATTTAGGCATTGCAGTGCTCAATACTGACATTTAGGCACCTGGGAAATCACCTAGGCTCCCTGTACAATGTATAGGGAGAGTTAGGCACCTTGGAATGTAATACGCAAAAGCCAGCACACTAGGCGGGGAGCCACCATAGGAGACACTGATGATAAGGGTGTGTCCTAAGCCTTTCCCCTCTTTGGGAGTTTGGCACTTACTTCTGCTTGTAAATGGGTGCCCCTCTCCCAGAATCAGGCAGTTCAGGGGCCTAAGTAATTTCTTGCAACTAATGCCACATAACCTGGTAAGGGAGGAGGGGAAGAGAAGTATCTTATAACCTTTAGGTCAGTTGTTAGGGTACTCACCTGGAATGTGGAAGATCCCAGGTCAAGTCCCCACTTTGCCTGATGAGAAAAAGGGATTTGAATGGGGAGCTGCTATCCCTCGGGTGAGTGCCATAGCTACTGGGCAGTAGAATCGTTCTCACTCTTCATCTGGCCCAATTAATATTTAATTAAAATGGAACTCCAATAGGAGAGATTGAGCACACCTCACATCAGAATATCCCATGGACCAATGGTTGGTATTTGGTACAGGCACTGATTTGTACCTCCGATTTTCCCAGGTCAGCTGGGGACAGCTATGAAGCCAGGTTCCAGGGGGACCTGAAGCTGCTGTAGAAGAACAGGGCCTCCAGTGACTCCTTCAGTGTGCATGTACGTCTTGAGAGATGAACAATTTCAGGGGACTGAATTCCCTGTTTGTTCTGGAAGGAAAACTCTGCCCTCTGCACCCCCTATCCTTCCAATTATAGTATCTGGGCAAAATTCTGCAAGTAGAAGCTGTGCAGTTTCTACTTCCCAGGGATTTTTCAGCAGTTGTGCAGGATCTGAGCCCAAGTAATTAAGGAAATCTACATAACAGTAAATTGTCCTGTTCAGAGAAGGATGACACACAACTCACAGACTCCCCTTCTCTTTGGTATGAGATTCCCATTTATTGTCACAAATCTCTGTCAGTCCCCTGGCATTTTTTTCAACACGACCAGAGTATTTTTTCCCTCCTGCATCTTTAGATCCTTACATCTTGTAGTTTAATTTGAAAATGTAATTTCTTCCAACCATCCTAAAATTAAATCTCATCACAATTAAAATCCAGTGGTACTGAATACTGAATTTAAAATCAGAGACATAATTAGCTAGAAGCATTTTGGGGTGTATACAACTAATTACTTTAGCACATAATTATTTCTGATTTTACTTTGACAATCATAACTAAAAGCATTTGAAAATGTAGTTTATAATATTCATTTCTTATACAACAGTTTTTTCCACTAGATTTTTCACTGAATAATATGTAAAATACTGACACCTAATGTTAACTTTCAGTATTATTCATTTCATAAAACTTTTGTATTGAGTTTGTGGAAAATATTTAAAATTAATTGCGGAACTGTAATTTTACTTTGGTAAAATCTTGATAGCCTCTAACATTTTAAACATAAGATGTTTCGATACATTATGGATAAGCAGCCACTAAATATATGTAAGAGAATGGGGGTTGTATTTATCTTCAGGGTTCACTAGTGGAAGTAAGAGTATAAGTCAGAAAAGCTGAAACATCAAGTGAATTTTGCTGTACCAAACTTCACCCAAATAGAATATACATCTACGTACACAGAATTAGCTAGTTAATGTTTACCCAGAGCATTTTAAGTGCCACAGAAGGACAAAGTATATAACATTCATTAACAAATTGTTTTCAGGTCATAGGTTGAGCTCCACAGAGAACAGGAAGAAATTTTCCTTCCTCTCCCTGCATGTAGTTTATGAGCCAATAAAATATTTAGGCACATGCTTAATTTTAAGCATATGAGGAGTCATATTTAAGTCAATGTGTTGAAAGCTATGCAAATTCTGAAGTGCTTTACTAGACTGAGAACACAAACTTGTATCTCCCATGAAACCAAAGGGACCAGTACTTGCTAGTGACTGGTCTTCTAATAGTTATTTAGGACCAGATTCCAACACTCCTACTTACCCTGAGTAGTTTACTTGTCGAGTAGTCCTGCTAAAAATCAGTTGGACTACTTGCTGAGTAAGGTTTTGTTCAGCATGAGTGATGGTGTCAGAATCTGGCCTTTTATTAGTAAACTTACTAAACATTGCGTGGAGGACAAATTGTGGTTGCTCCACAGTATTATACAGCCCTGTGGTTGCTTCACAGGTGCTAGCAGAATTTCTCTTCTGTTCTATGTCCTACATACTGTTCAGGAATCCTTTTCCTTCACTGCACTATATGTGAAATGGTGCTTTTCTAATTTCATGACATTATATGAACTCAGTCTTCTCCTACCTACAGAATGTCATGGACTTTACAGTGAAAATACCTCTCCTTTAATCAAAAGTGAAAACAAAGCTGTAACCACTTATGCACAGATACCTGAGCTGCAATTCAGTAAAGCTTCTTTAATTAAAAAGAAACTGTTTTAATGTTATTATAACCTCTTTATCATCATGCTTCCCAGACCATTAAAAATCTTCTATTCCTTATATTGGTATTATATATACCGGTGCTCTTATTTTTGGCAGGCAGTGATAATATCAATAAATGATTTATTTTGTAATTATTTTTGTATGAACTGGCCAGAGCTACATTACATTCCCTGAAACTGGGGTAACATTAGTCACAGATACCAACACAACTGGTGATTTAACCATCATGTTGCCCTACTCTTGGATGGTTTCAGATCATGATACCATTAAGGCAACTGCTATTCTATTCCCCCCAAATCCTTGGGGAAATTCAAGAGGCACAGGACCAGAGCTTCAGTGTTTGCTCCAAAGCCAATAGATAAGGCTTTTGGGGATCCCCCTGCCATGCCCCCTTAACATAGGAACATCCCTCATTGGTCTTGCTCGCTGATGTGTAGAGATGCGTCAGAATAGGAGAGTGTGTGGAGGGCATGACTAGTGCTTTGGGAATCTCATTTTATGGAATGGCTTTTACCACCCAATGCAGTTTAGTCCTAAGGCTTCCCTCACTCCTCTTTTGACTTAAAATTCCAATAAAGAGAAGCTCTGAAGTAGCACTAGATGCTATTTTCAAGAAGTATTGAACATCATGTGAGATGTGATATTGCCTGTCCTGTCTGGCATACCCTTGAATTACAGATAATCACATACACAAAGTTCTTGTCACATGAGAAAATTTCCCCATTAAACTTAAATCAGTTTTTAAACTGATTTAATTGAACTGGGGCAAATCCCTGTGTGGAGGCTGATATTTGAGTTTAACTGTAGAGAGTGGGTTATAGACAGCCATACCTAGTGGTTGGAGCACCAGCTAGGAGATAGATGCCAGGGCCAAAATCAGAAATCAGAGCAGAGGGTAGGAGCCAGGTTACCTGGAATTAGACAAGGTGGGAATGGGGCTGGGTCCAAGACAGGAGCAAGGATCAGAACAAGCAAGCAGGGCAGCTGTCACAGGTAAATACTTTGAACCACCACCAAATTGCTGCTGGGTTTAAGAATGGTCTGCTGACTTTTCCCACCAATCAGGCAGTGTAGCTAATCAGGCAGCCTACTATGCAGGCCAGCTGTGCTTGTTAGGTTGCCCAGAGACTGGTTCTGCTGCAGGTCCTGATTCCTGACTATTTTAACTTAAGCCATTTCCTAACTGACCTAAGCTAAACCATATAATAAGCCTTGTTTAAACCAAAATAAGTGTTTAAAATCAGTTATATAAACCAGTAACTTTCTCATGTAGACAAACCCTGTCTACATGGGTGCAAATATATTACTCTCCTTGAAAGTCCCTTCCTTCATGCTGCTAACGTGGTGTAAAGTGGCTGTAATATAATGAGAATTCACCACTTTGGTCTTTTGAGTGAAACAAAAGCTCAAAATGTTTGCTCCATTTAAGATTCCTCAAGCATCAACTAATGACTTTACCCCCCCAAAAAAGCAGATTTTCTTTTTAAAATGTACCTATGCATTTATATAAACAGAATTGATGCCAATTAAAACTGCAAAATAGGTAGCAAACTTCTGGTACATTACTGAAGTAATAAGCCAAATATTTCCATTCTTTGTTATGCATCATATTGTTATAGTACAATGAGATTTTATTTTTTCATTTATTGAAGTCTTCACCTGTTCCTCTTCTCAAGCCTAATGGAATGAAATTATAAAATATTTTAGAAAGCCCCATTAAAATGTACAGATCATAAGAACTTGTGGAGTCAAAGTCAAAGCAAAGAGGAAATATTAGCTTTAATAAAAAGTACAGTCTGTTGTAAATAACTATTCAACCCCCCCTCTTTTTTTTTTTTTTTTTTTTTTTTTTTTTCAAATTGCAGTGAATATAGCCTAGTCTACTAGAAGGACAGAATTGCTCAGAAGAATAAATGCATCTTAGTCAGAAATATATTAAAAGATACAGCTGAGCCATCAATAAAATCAGGACAGTGCAGCATTGTTTGCTGCTTGTTTTTCAGATGTAATTGCAGATCCCAGGATTTCAATAAATCTGTGTACATCATGGAAAGAATTGTAGAGAGGAACTGGGGCAACACGAAGAGCATTTGGTTCTCGCATGTCACACTGCAAAACAGAAAAGGAACATTTAATAAATTAATGCCACTTCAAATGTATTTGTCACAACAAAAAGCTCACCTCTTCCTTGCCTTCATTCAATAACACTAACTAAAAACCAGCCCATCCTCTCTCCCTAAAGTCTGGCTACTGCAAGTTTGAGGAAGAGCGATCCTTCTGTTTGCCAGAAGTTGGGAATGAGCGACAGGGAATGGATCACTTGATGATTACCTGTTCTGTTCATTCCCTCTGGGGCACCTGGCACTGTCAGAAGACAGGATACTGGGCTAGATGGACCTTTGGTCTGACCCAGTAGGGCCATTCTTATATTCTTATGTAAACCTTTAAAGTTGAGACAATAAAGATACGATGAATAATGGCATATTACAAGAACCTACCTGTGGGGGCAAGATTCTGGTCCATGCTGCTACCTCTTACATCACTCTGGTGAAGTAAAGCGCCTCCAGGGAATATCCCCAATACAGAAACAACATAGGCAGCCCTACATCCCCCTCCCTTCTGTGCAGCCCCTAGCATGGGGAATGTTATGGGGAGTGGCCAGAGCACTCTGAACTCTGGCTATTCTGTGCTGCAGAACTGACTTATGCCATGATCTACATCGGCCCCTGGAGCAGCCCAGAATTAGGGAAGCACTCAGCTGGCAAAAAAGCCATTTTTGCCTCTCACCCATGGACTACACCTTCTGCACTAAGAAAAGGAGTACTTGTGGCACCTTAGAGACGAACAAATTTATTTGAGCATGAGCTTTCGTGAGCTACAGCTCACTTCATCGGATGCATACCTGTCACTGAATGCATCTGATGAAGTGAGCTGTAGCTCACGAAAGCTTATGCTCAGATAAATGTGTTCGTCTCTAAGGTGCCACAAGTACTCCTTTTCTTTTTGCGGATACAGACTAACATGGCTGCTACTCTGAAACCTTCTGCACTGTGAATCCTGAGAGGCACAGCACTGAATATGGCCCAGATTCTTGATAAAAAGTATGCACAAAGTACAATAGTATGTTTTATAATAAAGGTACAAATAATGCCACAAGACTTACTGTGATTCTGAACTTAAATATTTTTTCTGAATAGGATAATCTCCTAAAAATGAAACATTACTGTGTCCCATTGACAAGGCAACAGTATTATGCCCTATGCCCTCTTAAAAGCAGTACTTCCTGGAATTCCTTGGCAGCACCAAAACACATAAGTGTATTCTGCCTACAAGTATTGCCCTTTGGAAACGCAAGTCACCAGCAGAAATAGATCTACTATATCATTTATATGGCATTAGACTATCATCCCACCAACACTTCTAACCTCCTAATTCAATACCTTAAATTCAGGCTCTGATTCCTTCACTTTTTTTGACCTGTGTTCATTGGTTACCAGCATGATTGGCTTTCAGTTGCCTTGCTATCTGAACTCTAGAATATTTCTCTAAGGAGATGAGTGTTTTTTATCTCTCCTGTTGTATGTATTGCTAACAACAAGGTTTTGTCTTTTTGCAGATCATTAAAGGAATGGGTTTTATCTGAGAGCTCCTTACTAAGCATTATATATTTTGTAGTGTTTTTGTAGTCATGTTGGTCCCAGGGAGAGAGACAAGGCAGGTGAGGTAATATCTTTTATTGAATCAACTTCCGTTGGTAGAAGAGGAAAGTTTTTGAGCTTCACAGAGCTCTTCTTCAGATCTAGAGAAAATAACCTGTTAGTTAATAAGTGTCAGTTAGAGGAAGATGATCTTGTGGTTTAAGATATGGGGTTTGGTTCAAATTTCTGACTCAGCCACAGACTTCCTGAGTGAGCTTTGGGAAGTGACTTCATCTCTCTGTTTCAGGCTTCCCATCTATAAAATGAAAAGGAGGACTTGTGGCACCTTAGAGACTGACACATTTATCTCTAAGGTACCACAAGTCCTCCTTTTCTTTTTACGGATACAGACTAACACGGCTGCTACTCTGAAACCTGTCATCTGTAAAATGTTTCTGTTTCTTTCTATTTAGATTACAAGCTCATTGGGGCAGGGATGGTCTTCTACTATGTGTATAGGCAGCATCTTCCACAGTGCAGCCTTGATCAGAGCTGTGTGAATTATTGATTTTTCAGATACAGTTCTGGAAAAAAAAATCAAAAACAAAACAAAACCTGTTTCAGGGCCAACCCAAACACATTTTTAAAAAAATTTCAATGAATTGAAAAATCAGAAAAAAATTGTTTCCATTTTAGGAAACTTGAACTGTTTGATTATATATATATAACAAAGGAAATGAAGGGCTAGATTCACAGGGAGACGTGCTTATACTCACTACTTAGGGCACTCACCTGAGAAAGAGCCAGGTTTAAATCCTAGCTCTAGGGCAGGGACTTGAACTCAGGTGTCTTATAGGCCAGAGGAGGGCCCTAACCACCACACTACTGGCTACTTTAGGGAGGGCCTACCTCAATCTTTCCTGTTGAAGCTATTCCATTTTGTATAAATAATTATAGCTGTTCATGGGCACATGACTAGAACCCAGGTGTCCCCCTCTCCTCAATGAGCACCAAAGCTAGAGAGTCATTTTCCCTTCCTGGCACGAACTCCCCCTCAGTTTTGTGAATGGTGCCTACTACACCTTGTGAATCTAGCTCCCCAAAAAATCAAAACATTTTGGAAATATCAAAATTAACCATTTGGACATTTCTGTTTTTTCCTTTGACTGAAACAATTTGCCAAAGTTAGCACAAATTCATGAAGTGTTTCAGTTGAGCTGAATCTGCATTTTTCAGCCAAAAAGTTAATGATACTAAACCAATGCTGTACAGAACATAGAGAAAAAGAATGATGGTCTGGACAGCCTACAGTCTAGCGAATGATCTATATAATGTGGGTAATAACATCCACTTATATAAATTTCTTTCAGAGCTAAAGATGAGTTATGAAAATATTTTATTATTCCATTTATTCAGTATATAAAAATCTGAAGGCTTTTCTGAATTAGCCACACCTCTTCAATCAACAGAATTAGCCTGGAAATCTCAAGATGTCCTTCTTGTTGGGATTCCTGGCACTCTCCAAATGGGTTGGAAATAGCCTTCCCTTGTAGTATGTTAAGCTGGAAAGTTTCATCTTGACTGGGAGAAAGCAGAGCAGTGCTGTATAAAACTGCAGACTATTTGTTTATGGTGTCTGTGGGGGGCAAGGAGGAGGGGAATATGAAGTGAGGGGGAAGTTATCCAAACATTTCTAAACCTGCAAAAAGAGTTTGTTCAAGTTTAGGGTGAAACAATCATATTCTTGTAATCTGAATATTGATAAAGCTTCTCTTTTATTATAAATAAGAAATTTATCCTCTGTAGGCTTGAGCCAAAGCCTACTGAAATTAACTGGAGTCTTTCTCAGGTCTTATATGAAATTATACAGGAATAATAACAAAAATGATTAACTCAGTGCAGTAGAGTCATAAAACAAAGCATGGGAAAATCAGCAGCAGAGAAGACTGATTTACTCACAGCTATTCCTCTTTTTTCCAGTTCTTTAAATACAGATTTGATTGGAGCAGAAAAAAGTAGTGTGAGCTGGCATCCTCTTTCCTCAATCTGAGATGGTGTGATTATTTTTACAAAGGGTTTCTCTGGATTTGCTTTATCCTCACTGTAGTAATGCTTTATCAGGTACTCCAAGTAACCCGTTAGCAGAATGGATTTCCTTCTCAGTGCTTTCATTGTAGTCTGCCCAAAGACCTACAAGGATGTAAATAATTAGAAAGATAATCCATTGCTGCAGCTGAAAACAGAAACAATAAAACAGAAACCTTCCAAAGTAGGATGAGGCCATTTTTGTCCTCTTCAATAATTTTAATCATTTCAAGAGCCACAATATTCTGAGACCCGGATTCTTCCATCCTTAATCATGTTAAGTAGTAGCTTTCTCTGTAAGTAGTGCCACTGGAACCAAGTAATAACATGCTACCCAGTGTAAATGAGGGTAGCAGAATTGAGCCTTAGAAAATACAAGACTATGTACTTTAAGGGTCAGATGTAAAGGGTCTCCTTATCTGCTGCTGCAATTGTTGTGAGCACATTTACCTATGCACATGGGAATCTGAACACACACATCAAGTGGCTCGGAGAGCAGTATCCCGTATAAATATTGTCCATAAATACTGCCACTACAATAAAAAAATATGGGTGCTGGACCAGGACTAAGAATGAAAATAGCAGTTTCAAAAATCATGGATCAGGCCTTGGAACATCTTGATATTGGCTTAAAAACCATGAGGTTTTTTTTTGTTTTTGTTTTTTAAATAATACATTTTGAGTCCATTTTAACTTGCATTCTGGTCTTTGGAGCCTTTAGGATTCATGTTTTTAAGCTTTTCTCCACAACTACGATGTTTGAAAAGAGCTGTTTCTTTCTTCTTTTCTTTCTTTTTAAAAAAGGCTCTTACATGATTCAAAGAAATGGTGTTTTAAGACAAACTCCACATTTCTGAAGACTCACGCTAAAATTGTAATAGGTGGTGACACTGCTTAACCCTGCTGCCACACTGAGGGGGACAAACCGTATCGCCAGAATCTGTGAGGGATAAAAAGGAGGCATGTAGCTCTCACTTCCCCCATTGGCATATGGGATGGCTCGGTTTAAGAGGACAGTTGAAAATATGATTTTAAGACCAAGTTTAAAAACAAAACAAAACACAACACAACACAACATTTTGTTTGTGCATGTTGCAGGGGCAAATGACAGAATAAACTTCCAAGTAGTGATTGTCCCTGAAAACCAGGTAGTTAAATCTAAAGCCATATTCCAGACCCTACATTTTACTTTATGTAGTTGCAGCTGATTGTGCCCTCTAATGATTGCAGACTCAAAAAATCAGACCCTGAGGGAGAAATTTCAGAATAATATTTAAAATCATACTACACTATAATATGAAAATAAAGCGTATAAAGTAATTACAGGAAGAGATAGCCAAGAGATCCCACTTAATTTACAGCATGCTGTCTGGAGAGTACTCTCCTCCCTGCTGAATATCCACAGGCCATTGACCCCAATACTATCATGGGCATGGAGTAACCTGGCCTAAACACAACTGAAATGTCACATCTCCTGTATGCAGCGGTGTGCAAGATGTGACTGGTCAGGCAGAGGTCTTGCAGGGAGATATTGCTGCAGTGGAGGGGGGTATAGAATGTGAAAGGGGCAGGAGCGTTAAGTGAGCTGCACCGGCATGGATGGAAAACTAGAACTGCTCCTTTGCAGGAGTTATACAGAAGGCTTTGCTGGTACCACAGAGCTTCTGGGTTTACAGGATGAGCAGGATTCTTGGTCCCTCTCTTAGGTTGCTGCTAGAAAGCCTGGTTACTCAGGTTTTGTTCAAGGAACATGTGCCCTCTGAGTGGAATTTTTCAAAAAGTTCTTTTTAATGTGGCGATGGAGATCTTCCCACCACACGCACTTTAATCCATAAAAGGGAACAACTAGTGCCATAACAGTCACTTTAAGCATTATTGAGGCTTCAACACTTGCAGTTTTCATTGTTTCCATTGGAAACACTGCCTTCTGCTTAATGTGTCCCAGTGCAGGATGGCATACAATTTCACAAGCCATCTCTTGCCAGACATGGAAACTATTCTGTTTCCCACTGTCCTAGAGCAATTAGCACTTGGAAATCCTGTCTGTGCCAAAAGGGTAATGTAGGCATGAAAAGGGGAGTCAGTGGAATATGATCAGTTATTGCTCTTTGAGACTCCCTGAGGTGGGTTAAATTACATTCACCCACACAAACTGGAGCAGTGACAATCTGGGTCATAGCAGAGCTGCTTTTAGCTTATCTCTAAGGTCACTGAAAGTTTAAAAATATATTGAATGTTTAAGGACTAACAAAATAAATTGTCAAACAGAACAAGAAGTATTTCTGTGACCTTTTGCAGTCCTTCAATTTAGTATGTAATGCTGGAGAGAAAAGATAGCCTCAGCTGGCAATTTTCTGACTTTAATGGTTTGTTCTGTACATGTCTAAGATACTTTTGTTTTAGTGTGAGGGGGTTGGCTTTTTGTTCCAGAATTGGCTTCACCAGTACAACTAGTGCTAATAAAATGGTTTGGGAAACTTTTTTAAAAACTTATACCCCGTTCAGACTGGCCACAGAACATTGTTAACCAAGATTGTTTTAAGTCTGAGTTTTTAAAACAGTTTCTCAAGATTGTGAATATTGCAGCATAGAGAAAGCTACGCATAACTGCACCTTTCATCCACAAAGGATCCCTGAGTGATTGAGAATCATTTGTACAGGGATAAATTCACCCATCACAGAAATGCAGCCATGTCTGGAGATGAAATGTGGCAATATGTGACTGCACTACCACACAGGACATCTAAAGGAGCTCTGAATGCTTTCCTAAATGGGCTGAATTCTGCTCTCAAGGTCTAATGTTGGGACCTTCTGTGCATAGATTACTCCTGTCCTACCATCATGGCAAAAACTCCCTTCCCATGGCCATCAGACGGGGCAGTTCCTGGTTCAGGAATTAATGCAGGAGGATATGGCATGGAGTGTGTGGGCCAAGGAGATGCATATCATCCTTCCACTGCTCTGATGTACTTCCCAAGTATACTAACAGCCCCAGGCTGTAATTCCTTTCCACCCCCAAACCCTATAGTGGTGATCCCTCTTTGAGGAAGGCTCCAAAGGCCAAATACCAGCTGCTGGAGTTCTGCTGCCAGGAAATAGAGGAGATGGATTCCCAGAGCCAGTGCAACCACCCAAGATCCATGACACTGGGTGGCCAGATCCTGTTTCTTCCATATTGAACAAACCTCACTCTCCTGACAAAATAATTAAGAAGAAACTCTGTGTTGAGTTTCCTGGAGCTTTCACAGGTAAACTGCAGTGAGGCACAATCTGCCCATCAGTTCCATAGGTGTGAATCTGGAGGAACTCCACTGAAAACAGCAAAGTAAGCTGAAGTCAGGAGGAGACAGTCTGGAGCTAGAGGTGAGTAACTGAGAGCAGAATTTGGCTCTGTACATTAAGGACACTGAAACATTTAAAGGGAAATGTCAAACCAGGCAAGTTCAATGAAGCCTGAAATCAAATAAAATCTTGCCTGATTCTGGGTTTTGAGTCTCACCAACAAATGCTGCCAAGATTAATTTTAGTCTTTTGGCAGAGGCAGATAAAATGATTCTGTTAAAAAGCTCACATGGAAAAGGTCAGTTTTACCACAATGATTTTTACCCATCTGGTGAGTTTCCATCAATTTTGTTTTATTTTCATCTTGAGTTCTTGTATTCAGATCAACCCAAAATGTAAAACAAGTGTGGGGTTGCCAATAGAAAGGTTTGTGAAAAGTCAACCATCTCATAACCACATTTAGTCCTGGTCTAAATTTTACATTTTTAAAAAAGACAATCTTGATGAAAAATCTAAGATTCCATTCTACAATTTGTAGATTCTTAAAATTCATAGTCATAAGAAATATAACTACCTACCTCTAAACTAGCATGCAGTGCACAGACCAATAAAATTGGAGGATTTGATAACCGATATCCGTTGATTCCAGGACTTAGTTGCAATTCTGGAAAACGAATAACTTCTGTTAGTTATATTTTTTAATTTGTTTTATTCATTAGGACAAATCTTGACTTTTCACTCAATTAAAACTTTCACTAAAGTCAGTGGGACATTAGGATTTGGTTCATTATCAGGAAACACATTTACTCCACTTGCAGCTACTATTTTTCACATTGGAGGTACTCAAAGTTTACCCAACTGAAGGTTACATCAGCAGCTTCCCAGGAGCCAGAGGACTGCAATTAATTTGCATACAATGGAACATATTAACATTGCCTTTAGGCCCGATTCCCCTCTCACACTGGTGTAAACTACAAGCATATCTATTGAAGTCAATGTAGTATAAAAGGAGTACAAAACCACAGTAATTGAGAGGAGACTCAGGCTTTTTATCTTTGATATGAATAAGTGGCTTGTGGAGACTGCACATTGCAGTGCTCCGTCTTGAGCTAAACAAAGTCCACTTGGATCAAATGGAATATCATATCCAAGGGACGCATAGTGTCCATAAACACATTTAGGCCACTACAGAACTTGTGGGGGCGATTGACTTCCAGGCCAGATTTTGGCTACCACTGCTTTAGGCTTTGAAATTTCATGTGATCTTATACTGCATTCTTTGAAATATTGCATCATTGTTTATCTTTTCAGTGCAAGCACCAGAGCTCTTTCAATGGAAAGGAGCACCTCTCACTCACTGTGAGGACTTATTAAACTCATATAATTTTTGCCTATCTTCCTCCTGTGAACTGCCCCTACAAAATGACTTCAAGACTAGCCTTTTGTGAGTAGGAACCCAAAGGAGAGGGAATGGAGAGCGTCTGAGGTGACAGATTTCATTTTTTATGTTTTAGAAGATGACATGTCTGATGATGGCTCTCCAGCAAGACTAGCCCAGTCCCTCTCTATACTTTTGGTCAGAATCCTTGCAGTATCTCAAAGAGAGGACTGAGGCCAGCAGTGTTGACCTAAAGTCAGATTGGCAAGGACTCGCATGGTAAAGCCTCAAAGCAAGCTTCTAACCCTCCTGCAGGCTGAGGTCTCCTTTAAGATGGGGTTGGAGGAGAGACTGACCTCCAGATTCAGAAAGTACTCCTGTGTGTCCATGCACAAGGCTGGAACACAGACATTTCACTTCTTTTGAAACAGGTCATTGTTTTATTTTATACCTCATTAAGTTCTAGCTTGGGCTAGTAAAGCCAAAATAGATGGCTGTTTTCAGTTAGTGCCAGATTCTGCCTTTATTCACATTTCCCATTCATTCCAATGGAACTACTCCCACCATGAAGTACTACTCAATATGAAGAAGGAAAGTAGTCTCTAGCTCTTATGGGATCTAGTAGGGTGAAAAATTTACCCATAGTCCAAGTCTGAATTTTTGAAAGGCCTTTTTGGCGTGTTTGTTTGAGCAAACCGTCCTGAAACAACCAACTAGATTGACATGATCAAATTCATTCTGGTTGTTACTTCATTGCCTTCAGTGAAGCTGCACAACATCAGGGATGAATTTGGCTTTAATAGGTTTAACAACAGTGAGCAAATATAAAGTCTTATCATTTCTATTCAAAATAATGGTGAACAGCAATGTATGCAAATTCTATATCATGTGACATATTTAAAGAAGTATACATACTGTTTTCCATGAGAAATCTAGTTTTGAATTCATGACCCCACCAGCCTATCAGCCTAAAACATAACATGGGGGAAAAAACGGGAAAAAACAACAAAATCACACATTGATATATATTTAAATCTGACATGAGTATTACTAAATAGCTTCTGATACACTAATCAAATAGTATCAGTAAGTTATGTGGTTAACTGGCATTAATAACTTATTTATGTGACTTTGCAATTTCTCTTCAACACTGAAATATGATATTTATTATAGTTTTCAAACAATCAATCTATTGGGGCTCTATTAATGTTCATTTTGTCTAAATTCATCTTACAAACTGAAAAATAAAGCAGAAATATTTCCAGTGTTATGTTCCTAATGGCTAAAAGGACAAACACAAATCCGCTTTGGTAAATACTGAAAACCAAAGGACATTATAAATCTGACTTAAATCCACAAAATCAAAGATATGAACAGCAAACAAAAGATAGCGAAGAGGCCTCTGAGTAAAGGTCGCAGTTGCTTCATCGTTCCATTGCCATGTTGTGCTGATGTAAATCCCAACCTAGCAATAAGATTTCAGATTATGAAACTGGGTTTATTACTCAATAATATGACCCTTTTTTGAATGAAATTTAGTCCCATTTAATTCACAACTAGATTTTTGAGACAATATTCTGAAGACATTTCAGGGTGGTTCCCCGCAAAATAGAAATATTGCAGAAATTTAAATAAAACATGAAAACATAAAATTTGAAGTTTTTCATCAAATATTTTGCACTGGCCTAGTATTTACTATGAGCCCGATCATAGCCCCGCTCATGTGGCCATACAAGGATATGAGGGGAGTAAGACAATCCCACCTCAACTTGTGTGTGGTCTTTGTAGACCTGGGGTCTCAGCACAAAGAGTTAAACTGGTGCTGGGCGCCCAATACACATCTCTAAGCAACTAGGTGGCTTTGTTTTCTGTGGCTCCATCTTCAGCATGCCAGCCAGCACAGTTGAGCTATCATTGTGTTTAAGGCTAGAGTGTATATGTAATTTGCTGCTAGCAAGAGCTAGTAGCAAATTACTTTCCCCTGGAGCAAACAAGGAGGAAAGGAACTGTGCTTCTCCACTCTACTCCTGGAAAGGCCTAGCCACATGCTGCAAATTAAAAAGGCCAAACTGTAAAAGTCCAAGATAGATGGGACTAGTTTGGTCAGTCACACTGTATGTAAAGAATTGTTATATAAACTATGCACAGTGCCAAGTAAAATGCTTACTTGTTATTTCTGGATAATATGGATTTATATTTCACCCCTATGAATAGATCCATCACTCTCATCTCATTGTATTATATAAAGCAGACATGTGAAATATTATATTGCTAAAGAATAGTCTTACTATTTAAAGTCCCATGGCAATCAACAATGAAATCATCCATTCATTTCAATGAATTTTTTGTCAAAAATAATATATTACAAATAAAACTATTTATTTGCTATTGCCCAAATAACTCAGATGCAGATGCTTTGAATAATAAAAAATGCATCAACTGTTTTATAGTATTTTACAGTATCTTTCCTTTATAATAGTTTACCATAAAACACGTTACACAATAATATTATAACAAAATCCCACTGAAGTTAATGGTGCAAGTATTCCATTCTTTCCAATTGGCTTAGCATAGCAAAAAACCAAACATGAAGTATACTACCTAGAATAACAGTGTGTAGTAAGGTTAAAAAAATACTAAAGAGCAATTTACTTGTTGGGTCATGTCATGCACTCATTCCTCAGGCAATAGATGTCAACAGGAGACCCACAGACATCAACAGGAGTACTATCCAAGTAAAGAATGATGAAGGACTAACAGTCCTGGACTTCAGGTTTTAGTTCAGGTGAGACTCCAAAAGCTTGGTGTTGTATCTAAACTTATTGACTCTGTGCAACTGGCCTAGAACAGGACCTATCCTGTGGTTTGTCATGTCTAGAACTTGGAAACTGAAATTTCAGAAATTGATTAAAGTTTGGTGATAGAAATGCATGAAATTTAAAGGTGGCATAATTTTTTTTAAATCATTTTGCCTGTCCCTACCATTACTAAAACACTGACAAGCTGACATTTCTTTTTGCCATTCTAGAACTCCATGGGCATCATACATGATGGGTGTTTAGATACAATTCTGGTTCTACACCATCATCAATCCAATTTTTTCTATGGATGTCATTTGTTTGATGTACGATATGTCAACAGGATTCAAAGAGGTTTTATATCTATATACACACACATACACAATCTTTATAAATTAGCAATTAACAGTTAATAGTTTTCTGTGAAAAAATTGAAATCAGGGCTGCTACTGGTATGCCAAATTTCAGCCTGTTATGATGTGAAATAGCTGAGGTGTTATATAAGGGTATATAAATGCATAGTAAAAATAATAGGCAGTAAAATTGCACAGTAAGATGAGGTAGTAAAATTTCTTATTCAAGAGTAGCTACTCTGCATGCAAAATGGATATTCTGGAAGGAATTAGTGATTTCAAACATTCATGTTTTCAAAATACCAAGGCAGCACCTTATAACTTTTATTTTAAACCTGAGTCATGATTTTGGCAAAATCTTGTAATACCAAAATGCATGAAATAAGAAAAAACTTGTTTTTTTATGTTCCTGTATTTAAAGTAATTTGTCCCCAGCCAAGTTGGGGCATTCAACTGTGTTAGGAGAACTAGCTGTTGTAAACCAGGCATGACTGTTTTACAAACCATGATAAAAAAAATGCGTTTTAGATTAGAGAAGGGACTTGTTATGGAAACACGCTTTAATAATCTCTATTGGGAACTGACTCTTACTGGACATTTGCACATATGGCTATTTACACACATAGGTACAACGAGACTGGAGATTTTTCACATTTTATTATAACACAATTTGAAATGGCCATTCCAGCTTTATATGTGTATTTGTGTTTCTGATAAGTGTTGGATTATTAGCCTTCTGACATCCCACAAACAGCTAGAGAACATACAGCTTCTCAAGATTGCCATGCCAATATGCTTCAGGAGTGAGAACCTCTCAGTGTGAGAAGGTATTTCAGTCCATGGACCAAATGGGCATAGAGACTCACAGCTGAGCTTGTCAAAAAGCAGTGCTAATTAGGATGGTGTTTTTTGTGAGAGGTACAAGTGATCACATAACCCTACTTAGAGCTAAATAATTTTAGTTTTTTGGTTTTTAAGTAAAAATTCCATTAAAAAGGGAAAGCACTGTGGTCCATTTTGTCTCTAAAATAAAGCAGGAATCCTAATGTTCTGACAAGAAAGAATATTTTTGCATATTTCTGAGCTATACACATCATTACTTTTTAAATGTTTAATACGCTGGGTTAATGCACACTGTTACTTGCCCAAGTTCATGACACAAATAAGGCATGTAATTAAAGATCATTAAACATATTTCATTGGTCTTGTTTTACCCGAAAACATTCTCCCATTTTACAAATCAAGAGGCGTAGACAGCAGATTTATGGAGGGGAAAAATTATGCCAGATAGGCACATCATCCTTTCATTTTGTTCCTATTTCTTTTAAGCACATTTACACCAGGGAACAATCCCTTCAGTAAGTATTTTTATTTAGCTCATTTTTTTCTCACATCTGTGTGTGTTAGACAGAAGCGCTGGGCATTCATAACTTGAGTCGTTTCGTTTGTAGTTGCATTAATGATGCAAGAGTGTGGGATATAATGATCACTATGTATGTGCGGTGAAGACATCAAAGAAGATCCAGTTAAAGAACATAGAAGAAATACAAAAAAATTCCTTTGACCTTTGCTTCGAAGTAACAGATGATTATGCAACTCATTTATAATTTACAATGTGAAGAAACGTGGTTCATTTGCCTTCTTGGGGGCGGGGGGAGAGAACCCCTCTGAAACTATTGAGCAGTGATACAGAAAACAAGCAAACACTGTTAACACAGCCTGACTTCCACAACCCAGGACAAAGCCTTCTATGAACCATTCTATCATCATATTTTGTGAGAAATCATTTTAAGGGTCTATGGGAAAGTATGCTAAAAGATATAATAGGAAAATAACAGTGTAGAATGAATGACACTAAATATTAAATTCTCAAACTTCACTATGTATGGAGTATAATGGTCTCCCTTTACTAGTCAGATCACATCCTTGCCTGGAAATGTCTTATGCCTTACTCGGATGATATAGAAATACTATATTATTGGATTTATATAGTTTACCTATGCTTGGCTTTTTAATCCTAATATCTGAATGGATTAAGAAGATGAAAAAACAAGAGGTAGGCAAAGCAGATAAGGACAAAAATACAAAAGACTTGTTCCTCCCCTTCTCTCCTGCCAAACGTTTGCCCATTCTTAGAAGTAAACTTAAGCCTTTAAGAATTGAAAACATTGGATCCTTTCTTTCAACATACCTTCTTCTGCTAACCAGATGGGAAGGCAACCAGTAATGCTGGAAATCTCATGAGAAAGTCTGGTCTATAGAGCTGATCAAGACATTTCAGAATTCAAAATTCTGATGAAAAAAAATATGAATTTTTCACAAAAATATTAATGTCAATTTTGACAAGTTCAATTGTTCTCATGAGATTTTCAGCCCACTTGTGCTGACCCAAGAGGTGTGCATAGTTTGGAAATACATCTGAATTTTTAGATTCATATCTGAACAGAACAAGAACTCTGAACCTCTTGTGATGCTCCCATCATTAGAAACAATTCTTATTTTCTCACAGGATTAACAAATGCTAAGAGGAAGGTTATTTTAACTGGAGGTTCTTCAAGATGTGTGGTCCCTATCTGTATTCCACTGTGGGGTGTTATGCATGCACATCATGCACCTGGAGTCAGATAATTTGAAAGTAGTGTCTGTTTGTTGATGAATGTGTCCTGGCTCACCTTGTGTGTCCAACCGAGGTGATAAAGGGTGGTGTGGACCAATCGCTTCGTCAGTTCCTTTTCCACCATGAATCAGATAAGATCCAAAATAGAGGGGAAGGAGGGTGGGTAGTGGAATACAGATAGGGACCACATGCCTCGAAGAACCTCCAGTTACAGTAAGTAACTTCTCTTCTTCTTCTTCTAGTGATACTCCCTATTGTATTTAACTGTGGGTGATTGAGAAGAAGTACCCAAGTAGGAACAGAGTGCATGGATGAAGACAGTAGCATTGATCAGAGAACAGCCATCCCACAGGTGGCATCAGCAACTAAATACTGTACCAGGGCATAATGCCTTACAAATGTGTGGATGGAGCTCCACGTGGCTGCTTTACAGCTATCCTAGGAGGGTATTTCCTGGAGAAACACTATGGTAACTGGTTGAGCTCTAGTGGAATGAGCTCATAACCTTGTAGGGGGAGGGACATTCGAGAGCTGATAGAGTAGAATGCAACCAGATATCCATTTGGAAATTCTCTGGGTGGAGATGGTATGCCCTCTGACTCTCTTCACTACAGCAACAGACTCAAGGACTTCCTGGTTGGTTTTGTTCTCTGCAGGTAAAAGGCTAAGGCTTGTTGGCCATTGCACAAACATGCGGTTTCGGGAAGAATACAGGTAAGTGAATGGATTGGTTAAGGTGAAATTCCAAATCACTTTAGGGATAAATTCCAATCACTTTAGGGATAAATTTGGGATGTATGTGTAAAGAAACTTTATCTTTGTGGAACACAGCATATGGAGGGTCTGCCATCATTGTTCCAAGTTCAGTGACCCTCCTCACCAATGTGATGGCTACAAGAAAGGTGACCTTCATGGAGAGGAGCCTTTAGCAAGTAGCTAAACACTCAAAAAGGGGGGCATTGTCAGTACTGAAAGAACAGGATTCAAGTGTCATTGGACCACAATCTTTTCAAGAGGTGGGAAAGTTCTTATCAGGTCTTTCCAGAATTGATTGGTTAGTGGGTATGCAAAAATAGTGTAGCCTTCAGTAGGTGGATGGAATGCACTGATTTCTGCTAAGTGGATTTGCAAGGAGCTGAGGGAGAGACCCAATGTCTTCAAAGATAGGATATAGTCTAAGAGAGTGGAATATACATCTCTTCTGGTAGAATGACTCTTTGTTTTATCCAGGGGAGGTCCTCAATGGTATTCTGGACCTCCCAGGGGAACCCTGGGGCATGAAGCCAGGACTCCCTTTGCATAACAATGGCAATAGCCATGGCTATAGAGGTAGTATCAGCCACATTGACTACAGATTGGAGGGTAGTTCTGGCTATTAATTAACTTTCTTCTGTCAGAGCTTGGAAACTAATATGATTCTGCTGTGGGAGGCCATTGACGAATTCCTCAAACTAAGTATAGTTCAGGAAATAATATTTAGCAAATTGCGCTTGATAATTGGTATCGTGAATTGAAGACTGGAACACGAGAAAACCTTCCTCCCCACTAGATCTAAATGTTTACCCTACTTGTCTGTGGGAGTAGATCTGGGATGTTATTGGCTGGACCTTTCCAAAGTGGCCTGAACCACCAACAAGTTGGGAGCTGGGTGAGAGAATAAGAATTCTGAGCCCTTAGCCAGCACATAGCATCTTTCCATCCTTTTGAGGGTAGGAGCGCAGGTGGTGGGGGTATGCCACACTCTCCTAGACAGCTCCAGTATGGCATCATTGACAGGGAAGGCAATTCTTGTAGGCCCAGAGGTATGGAGGATGTCCAAAAGCCTGTGTTGGGAGTCCTGGATCTTCTCTAGTGGAATCTGAAGTTCCCTGATGACTCTGCAGAGAAGGCCTTGGAACTGCCTGAAGTCATCCAGGGGGAAAGGGATGTCAAAGTTACCTCTTCATCCAGCGATGGTGATGGTAGTCTGGCCAGTTCTTATGGAACCAGAGCATAGTACTCCTCCTCCCCTATCGGAGCCAGGGGAAAATTTGATGGTTCCCTCAGAGGGAAGAAAGGTGATGACTCCCTGGCAGATCAGATAGATTTTGAAGAGGGATACTCATCCCAGGGTCACCAATATGGCCAGTAGGACGGGTTGACAGATGGTCACGGAGGTCCCCATGGCTGAGTCAGGGGAAGCAATGGTTGGTCCCAGGGCCATGTGGATCTCCTGGGGAATGGGTAAGGGCGGTATGGGAGAAGCGGTTCATCTGACGGTTCCGCATCTCCCAAGAAGAAAAAGCCTGACTTGGGTTAAAGTGGTGGTACCGCTTGTGCTGTTGGAGAGGTGTAAGTTGTCTCTGGGGGGCGCCAATAGGCTCTGTTCTGCAGGCAGGTCTCTTGGAGGAGATATAAGCTCCCGGAAATGGAAGGTCCCAATGGAGGGGATATTCTGAATCAGAAAGCAAAAGTGTCCTGTGGTGTGGCTATGGATCTGGATCTCCCCGGTGTAAAGGAGACTCTTTCTGTCAGGGCAGTTGGTGCCAGCAATGATGATGTTATCTGGCAGCTCTTGGTCTTTGCCAGTGGTGGAGGGTTCCAGGTCTTGTGAAGAGCTGTGGATGGTGGTACCGATGGAGCATGGGGTGGAACCCAATGTTTCTGAGCTTTCTTGTGCCTGTGGGACTTAGGACATACTAAGTGCTCATGGGCCGAACTGGTGAATTTGCTTGCAAGCATGTCGGATTTCTTTGACGTGGATTTAGAGGAAGGCTTAGTCCCATGCTTATGTGAGTACTTCCTATGTCCTGCAGTGGGGTCTGTGGGGATGGATTCTCTAGCACAGAGTTGAACTTTGCAGTGGGAGGCACACTCCGTGCTGATTCAGACTGATGTACAGGGTGGTTCCCTGGCCTGGATCTGATTGGGGTCTCAGAGTCATCTTCATGAGATACTTGCAGAGACAAAGTGTCTACCCTTCTTAGGTATGGCTGGGGAAGGACTGGCAAATACTGCACTGAGTTTCGATGTGAGCTTCTCCCAGGCAGTAGAGGCAGTGTTGATGGTTGTCACTGAACGAAAAAGATCACAGGCAGGAAGTACAGAGTTTAAAGCCCAGATTCCTGGGCACAGTCCAATACCCAAACAGGGTACAGGGCGAAGGGGGTGGCCTGTAGCCTAATTTAACTCTAAAGGACACTAAAAACTACTAGATCTAAAAAAGTTATTAAGAACTATTAAAATTTTGAACTATTTACAACTGAATTAATATTGTTTTTCAGAATGGCATCAGAACTGAGGACACAAAAGGTTCTGAAAACCCAGTTTTCTCCTCAAAGTAATTGTCACTGTGAACCCATAGAAACAGCTTCGCTTTTATGGGTTCATTCCAGCAGTTCACAAAAATGCCAAGAATGTTAGTGAAACTGTTCATTTTATTTACCATTTTTTTTGTGTTTTATGGTCCAGAAGTTGGGGACCCATGCATGGGACTTGGGAAAACTAGGTTCCGTTCCCTTCTCTGTCACAGACTTCCTGTGTAGCCTTGGGCAAGTCATTTAGGCTTGGATGCACAAGAGTTAGACACCAAGACCATGATTCAGGCACCTAAGTCCCTGTTTTAGCACTATTGTGATGCAGAAAACTCTTGCAAAACCCTCTAGGCACCTAAACTCACTCAGTGACTACGTTTTTGAAGTAAAAGATCTCTAGACATCTAAGTTTCTGCTCTGGGCATGCACACTGCTGCCTCTCTCTGGGCATCCAGGCATTATCTACTGCTGAAGCCCCAGCACAATTCACAAAACAGGGGAAGATAGGCCTTTAGCCATCTGAGGTGCATGCAGGGCTCAATCAGGAAGGGACCTTCTAAGCATGCCTACCGGACCAGGCCCTGCATGTGAGATCACACAAAACAGTTGTGCGGGGGCCAAGGAGCAGTTAATTTCCCTCATAACTTTTAGCTCAGTGGTTAAAGAACTCATCTGGGCTTTGGGAGATCCCCAGTTCAAGTCCTTCTTCCACCTGATGGGGAGAAGGGATTTGAAGTAGGCTTTACCATCATCTCTCAGGTGAGTGCTCTAATCACTGGGCTATGGGATACTCTGAGGTGGGCTTCTCAGTCTCTTCTGTTGAAGCTGTTTCACTATTGCTAAATAATTTACAAATTAAGTGCAAAATTCAGAGGTTTTATTCCTGCTGCAGGTGCAAATCTCATTGTAACCTTAAGTATGGAGTAACTACCTATGGCTCTGTAATATATATGGTTGGCCAGAATTTGCATAGGATTTGGCTCTCATTGAATTCCAATAATATTCAGGCACCTAACTCACTTTGGCTCCTTGGAAAATCCCTGCCAAGATTCCCAGCAGCTATGTTTAAAACCCTATTTGTTTCTCTCTGTCCAGCGATTCACTTATTGGAACAGTACATATCCTTTACCCCACATTGTGACACATGGCCAGAAAGGGTTATACAACTAGCAGGCTAATTGACCCAGAATCAACCTTTAGAGACATATTAGTAGACAATGGTTGTGTTTTTTGTGTGTTTACATATATAAAGCTCATCATTTCTATTATGAAACTGACCTAAGAACTCTATTCATAGCTGTATGTATGATAATCTTTTAACCAATACTCACTCTCGTTTCTTTTTAAACAAATTGTAGTTTAGTTAATAAGAATTGGTTGTAAGTGTATATTTGGGTAAGATTTTAAATATTCATTAACCTGGTGGGTAATGTGTCCAATCCTTTGGGATTGGTAGAACTTTTATATGATAAACAAGATTTTCAGTAATCCTCATCATATTTGACTTGGCTGTCTGGGTGAGAGCTCAAGGCTGGGTTGCTTTAAAGGAACTGTGTTTTGGCTTCTGGGTAACCAGTAAGGTATTGCAGAAGCTGTTTTGTTGCTGGCTTGGTGAATCTAAGCATTAGAATAACCACCATTTGCGGGCTTTGTCTGCCCCATTCTTTGTAGTTTGTCCTGATTGAGCAATCTCACAGTGGCCCCCATCACATGTGTCAAGTTTCAACCATTTCATAGTCCTCTTGTACACTGGATCAATACTTAATTATAAGTAGGATGTTTGTGGAGTTTGAAAAGCTTTGGAACCACAGGTAATTATTAGTCTCATATTACTGTAGTTTTGGTCTTTCACATATCCTGGTATACTTTCTTTGCCCTTTTCAACTTGCTACAAATATTTTGTAATTATTAAGTGTATATGACTCATTAATATTGCTGTACATTATTAATGGATTGCTCTCTTAGAACTCAATAAAAAATCAAAACCCTTTATGAAAGGTGTTACTATAAAAATAGTGACTTTTCATATTTAATATCTCTGAAGCTTTACTTTGTCAAAAGACCAAAACAATAAGATTATACCATAGGCTAATAGTGTGACGTCTCTTCTGTTGAATTGTTTGCATTTTCAGCAACAGCTAAAATAAGTAATTTTATTTTATTTTCTTAATTTTCGTATGTCTCATTTAAAAATGGCCAAACTGACTTTCTCCCCAGATGCAAATTTTAATGGCACAAATCTAAATCTCTAAAAACAGTTTTATAATCCAAGTACTGACACAAGCTTAACTCTGCTGTCTTGGTTGGTGATATTATAAAATGACCTAGATTTGAGTAATCATCCTCCTTTCCCCAAAAGTTGACCAATTCAGGTCTCACTTGTGTCACAGGTGGAAATTTTAATGTATCAGGTACAAGGTTAGGGAATAGAATCATAGAATCATAGAATAACAGAGTTGGAAGGGACCTCTGGAGGCCATCTAGTCCAACCCCCTGCCCAGAGCAGGACCAATCTCAACTAAATCATCCCAGCCAGGGCTTTGTCAAGCCTGACCTTAAAAACTTCTAAGGAAGGGGATTCCACCACCTCCCTAGGTAACGCATTCCAGTGTTTCACCACCCTCCTAGTGAAAAAGTGTTTCCTAATATCCAACCTAAACCTCCCCCATTGCAACTTGAGACCATTAGTCCTTGTCCTGTCATCTGCTATCACTGAGAATAGTCTAGATCCATCCCCTTTGGATCCACCTTTCAGGTAGTTAAAAGCAGCTATCAAATCCCCCCTCATTCTTCTCTTCCGTAGACTAAACAATCCCAGTTCCCTCAGCCTCTCCTCATAACTCATGTGTTCCAGTCCCCTAATCATTTTTGTTGCCCTTCGCTGGACCCTCTCCAATTTCTCCACATCCTTCTTGTAGTGTGGGGCCCAAAACTGGACACAGTACTCCAGATGAGGCCTCACCAATGTCGAATAGAGGGGAACGATCACGTCTCTCGATCTGCTGGCAACTTCACTCCACAGGTGAAAAACCTAGACTGTTTGGTCAACCAAGTGTGAGTTGATTTACAGCTTATAAGTATTTGCAGATAAAGAGTGCATATGTCCTCCTCTCGGATTGATTTTTTTCCTTGTTAGACTTTTAGACTCAGTACAACTGAGAATATTCCAATCTCAGAACATGTCCATTCATATTATCCCTTCAGGTCAAAACAAACGGAGATTGAGTTCACTTTTATAACAGGAAACAAGTTTTTGTGATCAGAGCATGTGAAAGAGAAATGACCATTATGTTGGGAATCCAATCAGAGCTTGGTGAATTCACCCAGAACAGTTTAGGAAACCTCTAAGGCATTCACAATGAGGGATGATAATTTCATTCAGTTGCCAGACTGAAAAAAAGGTATGATCAAACTGCAAAAAGAGCTGGAGCTTAAATTAAATCCTAAGAAAAGATCTTACAAAAAACAACCCCTCCAAGGCTAATCAAGTTGAATTAAAAACTGTTAAATCAGCTCATGAGCAACTATTATCACAGAGTGCTCATATATCATCACTTCTACTAGCCAAATATAAGATATATGAAAAGGCGGAATACAGCCAACAGTACGTTAGCACATTTACTAAAAGGAAATCAAATCTCCTGCCTAACATCAGAAATTAAAAATCAAACAGGGAGCCAATTTACTCATAATAGAGATATTAATAAAGTTCTCAGCATTTTCTATAAAGTCCTGGATAATGCTATATTTTGTAAAGAAATATGGTAAATCTTTTTAGGGTGTTTCAACAAGATTAAATTAAACATGAAGCGACAATCCCACCTAAAGATATTTCTGAACTGTGACTTCTGACTTAAAGAAGACTCAAATGGTTTTGATTATTATGATATATTTAGTGAACTATTCACACACTCCTTAATCTCTTGAATGGATCTTTGAGGGAACAGTATCTAGATGAAATTCTAAATAAATGCATATATCTGACTGAACTATAAAATAAAAATTTAAAGATCCAGGGAGTTATGCTTCCTGTAGCTCTTGATTGTTTTTGAATACAGACATCGTAATATTAATGCAAGCCCTCAATGAGATTGCAACCCTTATTAGACAGAATTTATGAATTATGACCAGATTGGATTTGTCTGCAACAGAAATCAGTCCACATTAAGGGCGGGGGGGCTAGGTCACTGGTTGGAGCTAGTGATATATTGCAAAAGAGGTGTTTAAAAGGTAGTGGGGTTGGATTGGTTTCACAGACCCTAAATTTGTGTTGCAGAATTTTTATTACTGGTGATGATGCATGAAAAGTCAGAAACACAGGACAGAAACTAAGAAGTCATCTTTTTACTTGGAAACTGATCATGTGCAATATGGAAATCACTGTCATTTTAAAATCCCTCCTCATATTAGAGAACTTTCATTTTGTTGTTGTTGTTGCTTTGTAACAACAAGCAAAATGTGACTTAAGATACAGAGGTGTTTGTTGTTGTTTTTAAATGTGGCCCATAATTGCTCTCATTTTTATTAGGGATGAGTAGTCCATGGAGACTACAAGTCCCAGCACCCAGTGCCCAATTTTGATTCAAGTGACCTAACACAAGTACTTAGAACAAGATAAACTTGATCTAAATGTGGGTTCCTCCGGTTAGGGCCTAGCATTTGCAGTAGGTGTATGAGAATGAGTGCATGTGTGCACGTACACACAGTACTGTATTCCTCTGTGTGATGGTCTTTGCTCAGGAGTTGGTCGGTAGGGGAGTGTCACTTAGTGGTCAGGGCTCAGGCCTATGACATGTAGGGGATTGTTGGTAAGGGCGCCAGGCCCTCCCACTCCACCGGGATCTGACCCAAGGACGTGGAGGGCTGTCAGTGATCTGACAGCCCAGGGATGCTTAAGGCTGTGATTGTCCCCAGGTCACCATTTGGGTGTAGAAGGCATGAAGTATTTCCGCTCACCACAAAACACCTTCTGGTGGCTGCATATAGCATGGTAGCTCTTTTCCTCAATTGGGTGGCAACTGCCTCCTTCTGTGGTATGGCCCACCCTCCTGGGCAAGCTTAGTCCTAGGGCTTTCTCCTGCTGGGGCAGTCCAAACAAAATAAAGGGGAATTAACAAAACTCAGAATCCACATAAGAGGGAGAGGACAATGCTTCCCTCTCAGGCTGTCTCTGTAGCAGGCTCTCCCTTCCCTCAGGGAGGGACTTTTGGGCAGTTGTCATGGGGAGAGATTCTGCCTTTCCTTCAGCTCTCCTCTGCTGGAGCTGCAGGTTGGCTCTTTTCCCTGCTCCCCTGCCTCTTAACTCTTCCTCCAGTTGGAGCATTTCCTACCGGTGTGGTGGGGCAGGGCTGGCTGATCTTAGAGCAATTCCTTAACCCCTTGTTGTCCAGAGTGGAGTTTGTATATCCCATCACACTCTAGTTTTAGAAGTTCTGTTACATCCTCTTTGTCCTTCAGGATTTGAATAATGTCTCATTTGTGTGTGATGTGGAGGAATTGCTTTTTTATTTTCAAGGTAGATTAACACAATATATACTGAATATTATTTGTAATGTGGTAGTGGCACCAAAAGCCCCAGTCAGCATTAAGACTCCATTGCACTGGGCACAGTAAAAACACTTAAGAAGTCATCACCTCTATTTTTAATTATATGAAGCAGCAAAAAATCTTAAAGGTCCTAACGAAAGCAACTTTGAAGACTGGACTCAGAGTTCAGGAGAAACTGAACATAAGTGGATGGTTTATGCTGGTAAATTTTGCTTTGGGTGTTTGTGATGGGTATGGCCTTGACCACCCAATATAAATTGTTTGTGCTATATAAAAAGTGATGACTATGAATTAATACTGAAGGATGAGTTGTACCCTATGATAAATTCCCTTTGTTCTATTCCAGCAGCACAGAGGATATATAGCTTCCTTTAACAGACTTTGTGCTACTGCCTTCCTGTCCTTTTTGAATTTCCATTCCATAGCACATTCTAAAATGTTAGGGGTGCTAATGAGAGTTGTGTGATTATACATAAATAGATAAGGCACCAGACAGTAAATGGCACTCAAGAATATACAACATAGTTCCTGGAGTTTGCAGGACTGATTAAAGCTTCTGTTTGTACATGGCAACTGGCTTTCTTCCTTCATCTCTTTACATCAGCCCTTCACACAAAGAAAAAGAGGTCCTGGGGTCCAGAAAATCCTCAGCCACTGGAAGAACTCATCTGGAACTCTTCCTGCTGGTGTAAATCGAACAGTCCCAAGGCTACTGTAATATAGACAAGGAGCCAAATCACCCCTAGGGTTGGGGGGAGAAACAGAAAGATAACATAACAGCACCTGCATCCCTCCCCTCTTCCATAGGTCAGGTGAACTGAAATAAAGGGTGTGTTTATCATCTGGCAATTCAGAGAATCATAGACTTTAAGGTCAGAAGGGACCATTATGATCGTCTAGTCTGACCTCCTGCACAACGCAGGGCACAGAATCTCACCCACCTACTCCTGTAACAAACCCCTAACCTATGTGTGAGCTATTGAAGTCCTCAAATCGTGGTTTAAATACTTCAAGGTGCAGAGAATCCTCCAGCAATGACCCGTGCCCCACACTGCAGAGGAAGGCGAAAAACCCTCAGGGCCTCTTCCAATCTGCCCTAGAGGAAAATTCCTTCCCGACCCCAAATATGGCTATCAGCTAAACCCTGAGCATGTGGGTAAGACTCACCGGCCAGACATGCAGGAAAGAATTCTCTGTAGTAACTCAGATCCCACCCCATCTAACATCCCATCACAGGCCATTGGGCATATCAACTGCTAATCATTGAAGATCAATTAATTGCCAAAATTAGGCTATCCCATCATATCATCCCTTCCATAAACTTATCAAGCTTAGTCTTGAAGCCAGATATGTCTTTTGCCCCCACTGCTTCCCTTGGAAGGCTGTTCCAGAACTTCACTCCTCTTATGATTAAAAACTTTCATCTAATTTCAAGTCTAAACTTCCTGATGACCACTTTATATCCATTTGTTCTTGTGTCCACATTGGTGCTAAGCTTAAATAATTCTTCTCCCTCCGTGATATTTATCCCTCTGATATATTTGTGGAGAGCAATCATATCTCCCCTCAGCCTTCTTTTGGTTAGACTAAACAAGCCAAGCTCTTTGAGTCTCCTTTCATAAGACAGGTTTTCCATTCCTCAGATCATCCTAGTATTCCTTCTCTGTACCTGTTCCAGTTTGAATTCATCTCTCTTAAAAGTGGGAGACCAGAACTGCACACAATATTCCAGATGAGGTCTCACCAGTGCCTTGTATAACAATATGAACACCTCCTTATCTCTACTGGAAATATCTCGCCTGATGCATCCCAAGACCTCATTAGGTTTTTTCACAGCCATATCACATTGGCAGCTCCTATTTATTCTGTGATCAACCAATACTCCAAGGTCCTTCTCCTCCTCTGTTACTTCCAAGTGATGCATCCCCAGTTTATAACAAAAATTCTTGTTATTAATCCCAAAATGCATGACCTTGCACTTTTCACTATTAAATTTCATCCTATTACTGTTACTCCAGTTTACAAGGTCATCCAGATCTTCCTGTATGATATCCCGGTCCTTCTCTGTTTTGGCAATACCTCCCAGCTTTGTGTCATCTGCAAACTTTATTAGCACATTCCCACTTTTTGTGCCAAGGTCAGTAATAAAAAGATTAAATAAGATTAGTCCCCAAACTGATCCCTGAGGAACTCCACTAGTAACCTTCTTCCAGCCTGACAGTTCACCTTTCAGTATGACCCATTGTAGTCTCCGCTTTAACCAGTTCCTTATCCAGCTTTCAATTTTCATATTGAAACCCAACTTTTCCAGTTTAGCTAATAATTCTCCATGTGGAACCATATCAAATACCTTACTGAAATCGAGGTAAATTAGATCCACTGTGTTTCCTTTGTCTAAAAAAATCTGTTACCTTCTCAAAGAAGGAGATCAGGTTGATTTGGCACGATCTACCTTTTGTAAAACAATGTTGTATTTTGTCCCAATTACAATTGACCTCAATGTCCTTAACTACTTTCTCCTTCACATTTTTTTCCAAGACCTTGCATACTGCAGAGGTCAAACTAACAGGCCTGTAGTTGCCCAGATCATGTTTTTTCCCTTTCTTAGAAATAGGAACTATGTTAGCAATTCTCCAGTCATACGGTACAAACCCTGAGTTTACAGATTCATTAAAATTTTTTGCTAATGGGCTTGCCATTTCATGTGCCAGCTCCTTTAATATTCTTGGATGAAGATTATCTGGGCCCCCCGATTTAGTCCCATTAAGCTGTTTGAGTTTGGCTTCTACCTCGGATGTGGTAATATCTACCTCCATATCCTCCTTCCCATTCGCCGTCCTACAATTATCCCTAAGCTCCTCATTAAAGACTGAGGCAAAGTATTTGTTTAGCTATTGGGCCATGCCTAGATTATCCTTAACCTCCACTCCATCCTCAGTGTTTAGCGGTCCCACTTCTTCTTTCTTTGTTTTCTTCTTATTTATATGGCTATAGAACCTTTTATTATTGGTTTTAATTCACTTTGCAAGGTCCAGCTCTACAGGGCTTCTGGCCTTTCTCATTTTATCCCTACATGTTCTGACCTCAATAAGGTAGCTTTCCTTGCTAATCCTTCCCATTTTACACTCATTGTAGGCTTTCTGCTTTTTCTTAATCACCTCTCTGAGATGGTTGCTCATCCAGCTTGGTCTACAACACCTGCCTATGAATTTTTCCCCTTTCTTGGGATGCAGGCTTCTGATAGTTTCTGCAACTTTGACTTGAAGTAATTCCAGGCCTCCTCTATCTTTAGGTCCACAAGTTCTTCAGTCCAATCCACTTCCCTAACTAAATTTCCTTAATTTTTTAAAGTTAGCTCTTTTGAAATCAAAAACCCTAGTCACAGATCTATTTTTGTTTATCCTTCCATTTAGTTTGAATTGAATTAGCTCATGATCGCTCAAACCAAGGTTGTCCCCTACAACCATTTCTTCTATGAGGTCCTCACTACTCACCAAAACCAAATCTAAAATGTCATCCCCTCTTGTTCATTCAGCGAAGTTATCCATCAGCTATATCCAGCTTGGCGAAGGTATCCATCAGCTATTGCATCCAGGAAAATCTGAGCCCTATTAATATTACTAGCATTTGTCCTCCAGTCTATATCTGGGAAGTTAAAGTCTCCCATGATCACACAATTCCAATTAGTATTTACCTCATTAAAAACATTAAAGAGGTCTCTACCCATATTGGATCCTGGCAGTTTATAGCACACCCCAAGCACTATTCCAGGGGAGGCTCTAATAGCTTTCTTTCCCAATGTGATTTTTGCCCAGACAGACTCTGTCTTATCCATTCCATCACTTCTTATTTCCTTACAGTCTACCTCATCATTGATATACAATGCCACTCCACCACCTTTGCCTTTATTTCGGTCTTTCCTAAACAGCACATATCCTTCAATACCTGTAGACCAGTCATGACTACTATTCCACCATGTTTCTGTTATCCCTATAATATCTGGTTTCACTTCCTTCACCAGTAGCTCTAGTTCCTCCATTTTGTTACTTAGGCTCCTTGCACAAACATCTTAATTTTTGCTGTTTGGCCTCGCTCACATTCTTTACCCAATTGGGCACAGACATTTTACTTCCAGTATCACCTATTAGACTGGTATGTACACTACCCTTCCTCCTTATGTCCATTCTCCTACCCACAGCGATATCCTTTCTTACTTCGTTTTCTTCCCTCTCAATGTTAAAATCCGGCTTAGAGATTACCTGGACATCTCCCAACCATTTCCCCCAGATTCCTAGTTTAAAGCTTTCTTGATCAGTTTTGCCATCCTCCATCCTAGAAGTCTATTTCCCTCCTTCCTCAGGTGAAGTCCATCCCGAGAGAACAGTCTTCTGTCCATGAATGCTTCCCAGTGGCCATACATCCCAAAGCCCTCCTTATAGCACCACTACCTGAGCCATCTGTTGAGCATCATAATCTTGTCACATCTTTGTTGCCCTTCTCTAGGAATAGGCAGAATCCCACTGAAGATCACTTGAGCCTTGATTTCCTTGAGCGTCTTCCCCAGCCTGGCATAGTCTCCCCTGATACATTCCAGCAAGAATCTAGCTGTATCATTTGTTCCCACATGAAGGAAAATCAGTGGATACTTTCCCACTCCCGTTAGGATCCTCTTCAGCCTCAGGTCCACATCCCGTATCTTAGCACCCAGCAGACAGCACACCCTTCTGTTCTTTGGATCAGCTCTTGTTACAGGCCTGTCTGTTCTTCTCAGTAATGAGTCCCCAGTCACATAGACCTAGCTTTTCCTGGCGATCGTGCGATTCTCCAGTGTATTCCCTGTTCCCTCTGACTGCAAGTCCTCTCGATTCCTATTGTCCCTTGCAATCCTCTGAAACCCATCCCATATCCTCTGGGGGCTCATATTTGGTGTTGTTATAGCCATTGACTCTTGCCCTCTTCCTATAGGGCTAGCTGCTCTTCTCTTCTTCCTTGCCCTCTCACCTTCAGTGACCACCTGCTGTGCCCCTTCTTCATTTTCCAACTCCACAAACCTATTCCTGAGTTCCGTTTCTCCTTCATTAACCCGTCTTTTCCTCTGCCTGGGTCTCTTAGTCACATGCTTCCACTGTCCACTTTCCTCACCCAGCAGTATCCCCTCAGAGTTCTTTGGTCCTGCTTCCACCTGCAAGTCTGAGCTTTTCCCTTGAGCCTCCTCATGTCTTTGCTCCATCATCCGTTCCAAACCCCTTCTAAACTCGACCAGAGTTTCCACCTGCATCTCCAATCCTCAGATCTTTTCTTCCATCAGCTCTATCAGGCAGCACTTCATGCAGACGAAACTCTCTTCAGGTACCCCCTCCTGGATCATGTACATGTCGCAGCTTCTACATCCAGTCATCTTAATTGTGTCTCCCACTATTTGGGTCACTCCCACTGCTGCCTCTGTATCTGTCATCGCCTTCTCACCTAAGTCCTGTTAGTCTGGAAAACACAAACCAAACCAAAACACCACCACCCACAGCAAAACAAACCCCCAGTGAGCACCAAAACACTGCCAGACCACCACACACTCCCTTCACTAGCCTGTCTGTTCCTCTGCCTGGCTCTCTTGATCTTCCCCCCAAACTCCCCTTACAAACTCCCACTCAAACTCCCCTGTTTACAGCTCTATTTGCTGGCTCCTATGCAGCTGTAGCTATTGTGTCCCTGTAGCTGTCTGTGCCGCTGCCTGCCTGACTGGCTGGCTACCTTTATAGGACCCCTAGTCAGAGAAGCCCCGCCCCCTAATCAGGGTTCAGCTTCTCTCCCAGCACACTGCCCCTACCAGCCTCTATAAATACCAATACACATACCTACAAATACCTTCTCCTCCAACAGAACTCCAACTCAAACTCCCCTGTTTACAGCTCTGTTTGCTGGTTTCCATCAGGATTCAAGCTGCACAGAGAAAAGTAATTCATTTTTCTGTCAGATTTTGATATTTCTAAATTTGGTTTAGTTCCCATTTGGAACAACGCCCACAAAATTTCAGAATGTGCTGTGAAATGGAAATTCAAAAAGGAACGCAACTCTCGATCCTGGGAGCCCTGTGTTCCCCAGCTCAGAGGCAGGTCATCTGGTGGCCTGCTCTGGAAGCAACAGACCTTGGAAGTCCTAGGAGATGAGGCTGTCAAGGAGCCAGAAGCCTGGGAGCCAGCACACCCAGGGCTCCCAGAGTCCCAGCTACCTGTTATTGTGCCTGATGGGGAATTGGGACGCTGCAAGCCCAATGGAGCCAGTATCCTATGGGCTTGGGAGCCAGGGCTTGCAGGCTCCTGGATCCCCGTCAAATTGTTTGACAAGCTGAAGCTGGAGTCTGGGAGCTCAGAAGTCAGGGCCTCCAAACTCTTGGCTTCCTGTCAGTCTGCAGGTGGTCTACTGAGCAGCTAAGCAGGTAACCATGCGGCCTATCACAACTTACTCAAAATCCAACAGGCTCCAGGAAACATCTTGATTTTGATGAATCAGCATTGGATATGAGAGAACTTGTAGAGGATATGGCTCTAAATAGGATGCTCTTTCACTTACAGCATAAGGTTTGGCCTTTTGAAAGGAATAAAGTTGTCAGAGAGCAACATTTTGAAAACATCATTGATAAAATCCAAAAAATTATATGGTACATGAGATGTCTCCAGCCACACATGGGTAAGCAATAAATTTTATCCTTATTGTATAGATAGGAAATCTAAGGCTCAGAGAAGTTGGGTGATTTCTCTAAGAGGCTCACTGGATAAGTTGATTTCAGCATGGGACAGAAGGCAAAAGTCCTGAGCTCTAATTCTGATACTGATTTACTTTGTGATTCTCAGCAAGTCATCTTTCCTATTTTTTCCTTTGTAAAATGTAGGTAATAATATCTATGGACTAGATAATAATTGTAAAGTTCTGTATGAAGGTGCAAAGAAATGTCAAGGCTAGCTAGTGGAAGAGGTGGGAATAGAACTCATGACCATGCTTTTCAAAATTGACACATACATTGACAGATTTACATGAAATAGGATTCTCAAGTTTTCACAGGTGTGATGGTGCGCCTGCCCCACACTGGGCTCTAAGCAGTTAATAGAGCCCTATGGAGACTGCACAGGAGTCAGCCAATCAGAGAAGGACTGAAGGGAGCAGCCAAGCAGGCCCATACAAAAAGGGAGGGCAGAGAACGAAAGTTCTCTGCCCAGAGTGGAAGGACTGTGTCCCTGGAAGGCTGAGAGAACTGCCAACACCCTGGACAGAGCAGTGCTGCTAGAAGGGACCGGGGGACCGAGAGACAGCTCCTGGATGGGTGCTGGGGTTTGCAGGATGAGGCCCTGAAGCAAGGGCAAAGAGGATGTTGGGGCCATGAGGAAGTGGCCAGACAATTCTCTGCAGTAGCCACTAAGGGAAGTGGCTGAACAGGGGACTGCAGGTCCCTTGGAAGGAGGGGAGCACAGTGTGTGGCATGGCCAGAGGTCTGTGTGCTGAAGAGGATGCCACGGTCCTTGATGTGGGTCCTAGAGCAGGAGTGATGGCGGTGAGCCACCACCAGAGGAGGGCGCCCTGCGAACTGAGCTAATCCCCAGGACAGCCAGCAGGAGATGCCGGAGTGGTGAGTGAACCCCATTACCACAGGTTCTACTGAAAACTTTCAGTTCCCCAAAAATTTGTGGAAAACCATAATTTTGGGAAATGTGATTGGATGCAATGAAATGGTGAACAATTGTCTAGGAATGAACTGTAGGGTGACATGGAAAGAATAAAGAGAATGTGAGTGGCATATTCCACGCACACACAAAAAATCAATTTTACCTAACTCTGATAACATTATTGCAACATATTTATGGCTATATAGGACTACAAATATACACAGCACTTTATAAACAGAAAGATACATTCCTTGTCCCAAGGATATTAAAATCTAAATAAGTCATAGAAATATAGAGCTGGATGGGATCTTGAGATGTCATTTCATCTAACCTTCTGTGAAGAAGCAGGACCAAGTATACCTAGACTGTCCCTGATACGTGTTTGTGTATGCTGTTCTTAAAAACCTCCAATGATGGGAATTTCACAATATCACTTGGAAATCTATTCCAGTGCTTAACTATCCTCACAGTTAGAAAGTTTTTCCTAATATCTAACTTAAATCTCCCTTGCTGTAGATAAAGCCATTGCTTGTCCTACATTCCCTGGACCTGGAGAACAACTGATCACTGTCCCCTTTATAACATTCCTTAATGTATTTGAAGACTGATCAGGACCTCCCTCAGATTGCTTTTCTCAAGACTATACATGCCAAGTTTTTTTTAACCTTTCCTCATAGGTCAGCTTTTCTAAACCTTTTTTCAATTTACTTGCTCTTCTCTGTACTCTTTCCAATTAGTCCACATCTTTCCTATGAAAGGGGACGTCCCAAACCAGACATCGTACTCCAGCTGAGGCCTCACCACTGCCAAGTAGAGCAGGACAATTACCTCTTGGGTCTTATACATTGACACACCTGTTGATACACCCCAGACACTTAGGCTTTTTTGCAATTACATCCAGTTGGTGAGTCATATTCAATTTGTGATCCACCAAAAACTCCTAGACCCTTTTCAGAAGCACTACGGCCAAGCCAGTTACTCCCCATTTTGTAGTTATGCATTTGATTTTTCATTCATAAATGTAGTACTTTGCACTTGTCTATTTTGAATTTCATCTTGTTGATTTCAGACCAGTTCTGCAGTTTGTCAAGGTCCTTTTGAATTTTAATCCTGTCCTCTGAAGTGCTTGCAACCCCTCAAACCTTGGTGTCATCTGCAAATTTTGTAAGCACACTTTCTACAACATTATCTAAGTCATTAATAAAAATATTGAATACTACCAGACTCAGGACAGACCTGTGTGGGATGCCACTACATATGTCTCATCAATGAAACATCAAAACACTGATAACTACTCTTGAGTATGGTCTTTCAACCAGTTTTGAACCCACCTTATAGTACTTTCATCTAGACCACATTTCTCTAGTTTGCTTATGAGAATGTCATGTGTAATTGTGTCAAAAGCCTCAATAAAATCAAGATATGTCATGTCTACACCTTCCCTGCATCAACTAGACCAGTAATTCTGATGAAGACAGACATAATGGGAGGCCCAAAGCTGAAAAGATGAGAATGGGAATAGATGGAAAGCATATTAACCAGCCTCTCTTTCATAACCTAAAACTCCTTCCAAAGCTAAATAATGCTCTTGGATATTTGCCATTCAGATGGCGAATCCAAGAACATACCCCTGCAGCCCCATCATGGGTCTAGATTGGCCTAATAAATCATTTGTCCCAAGACAATGCAATTAAACCTAATTAGCCAGTGCCTTTATTCCTAAACTGTCTCTTCCCATGGGAGATTTTAGGTTTTGGTTTTTAAATTAGCTTAAGGAGCTAAATTGCTCTCATTGACTTGGCAGGGAAACAGTTTACTTCTGTCATAGTCTAGGATAGTTTATGCACTCAGGAGACACTTGTTGCATTTCACGAACAGCTTACAGCTACATTACCCAACTATTTGATTTCACTGGTACTAACAACAAATCTTTCTACAAACTGCACCCAGTACATTTTTTTTATCAGTTACCACTAACTTTTGACCTTGCTCCATTGAGCACAGCTTCTCAGAAGTCTCCTACAGTGCTCCTTCACATCCTTCCTTTGGCCAGGTTGCTGTTTATTTTGGCTTGATTTTCAGAAGGGCTGAGATCTGCAGCTCCAGTTGGCCTCAAGAGGAATGAAGGTCAATGAAAATCAAGCCATGTGTCTATTGTCCGTATAAACACCTTCACAAAAGCAGCCATAGTTTTTTCCAGCATAGACTAAGCAACATTACTGCCCTATTTGAGAACCATTTTTTCTTCCTTAGAATAACTCTATTCCCAAAGATGGGCAGATGCATTATCTTTACAGCAGCTTCAGCCATTTTTGTCACAGCACTGAGGGCTCAAATCCCAAAATATGGTTATGTAGCATTTCCTCATTTATTTCCTCAAAGGAATAAAATAACAGTAATCAGAAACTCAATAAACTGAAGTAAAAAATGTCATAGGAGCCAGGAACAGTTACCAGCTGGAAGGGATGGAGATGGAACAATCAGATGCAAAGCAGACAGCTTATAGGCTTGATTTTCAGAGATGCTGAGCATATGCATGCTGTCAATGGAGTTGTGGGTGCTCAGGACCTCTAAACCATCAGGCAGCTTAGATGGTATTTGCTGGTCTTTAATCATCTTAAAACCAGGAAGGCATACTGGGATAAGGTTTTTGTAAGAGGATGAACCCAGGCCCTTGAGTTTTTGTTAGGGACCATACAGTCAAAAAGAAAGGCAATCCTCCAGAAAAGGTTGAATTCTCGCCTTTCTAACAATCAAGAAACCAACAACCAAGATCTTGTTTGAAGATCCTAAGCTTTTCGAAGTGGGAGCCTGGCGTGTATGAAATAGCTATGGCCTTCTTGTTTTTCCTTTGATATTTTGTTTCTATAATAAAAATGAGATGCTTTTGGGGTATCAGCTGTTTCCTGTGTATATAGCATTCCTCCACGACATCAAACAAACTGTTTATTTTTAAACTCAACTTTAGCGCAGACAAGCAGCAGGTAAAGGCTTGATAAATCCTTTCATTTTAAACATTAGACGGTGTAGAATATTTATTTACTCTTCTGCCAAGGCTTATCTATTATTCTCCTGGCTGCTTTACATACATTTATTTTCTTTTCATCTTATTAAATGGTGCTGTACTTTTTATTATAGGGGATTCAGCTGGGAACTTTTTTTTTCTTTTTCCTCTAACCCAGGATTCAGTCAGGTTGTTTTGCACAGCAAAAAAGAAGGGTTAAAAAAAAAAGGGTTAAAGAAACTGCTCAATTATAACTACAAATACTACAATATAAATACTTTTTTTCCGATAGTGCCTTCCATTCCAGACACTTTACAAATATTAGTTTTTCCTTATAACAATCCTGTTGGTAAGTTTTTATAAATTGGGAAACTGAGGCACAGAAGTTAAGAGGGAGAAGTTCACAAAGGAGCTAGGCACCTGTCATTTGTATCTTTGAACATCTCTCCCTGAGTGATCCGCCTGAGGCTACACAGCAACTGTGTAGTATAGTCAGGAATAAAACAAAATTTCCTCCTTCGTCCTTCCTCCCTCTTTCTTCACCAGAAAAAAAGAAACAGAGTATTTGGGTTTGTTGCAGCCCCAAACTTAGGGAATCAAATGTTAAATCATACAGCTTCAGTCCTGACAGCCAATCCTTGCTCAACAGATCACACCTCTTTACATTATAAAATGTCAATGTATACCTATGTGGGTAAACCATCTTAGTCCAAGCTGACTGAATCAGTTTGCATTCTAAAAGGTGGAACAGATATTGAAAGGCTAAATTCAGCCCTGGTGTCAGAAGTGGTCTCAACTCTTGTCAAAGTCAACAGACTAGCGACCACTGACATCAAAAGTCAATTGGCCCAAAGTTTCCACTAAAGGAAGAAAGGAAAGATAAGCTAGAAAAATGTCATCTGACATTTTAGGTAAAGATGCTTAATAATGCTGAGTAGGACTACCCTGACTACTGGGCTCTAGAGTCAGTCTGTGTCTTGTGCTCTCCTGTTGGAGCTGTTCTGCTTTGGCCCAGCAAATATTTAATTATTTATACAGAGAGGAAGAGATACTGACTCTAGAGCCCAGGGGTTAGGGTACTCATGTGGGAAACTTAATGACTGTTTACTTATATATGGAAAGTGGAACAGCTCCAAAAGGAGAGATTGAAAGAAACCCATCCCGGAATAGCCAGCAACCTGATGATCAGGGCACTCATCTGGGATGTGGAAGATCTTCAGTCAAGTTCCTGGTCTACAGTAGCCCGAGAAGGACTTAGAATCATAGAATCATAGAATATCAGGGTTGGAAGGGACCTCAGGAGGTCATCTAGTCCAACCCCCTGCTCAAAGCAGGACCAATCCCCAATCAAATCATCCCAGCCAAGGCTTTGTCAAGCCTGACCTTAAAAACTTCCAAGGACTTGGATGTGGGTGTCCCATCTCCCAGATTAGTGGCCTGACCATCAGGCTATTAGCTGTTAGGGCTGGTCTCTCTCGCTCTCTCTTGTTTTTCACCTGATGTGGAAGAGGAAAAAATGTTGAAATTTCAAAAAGTTTTGCGGGACGACAAAACCATTTCTCACCCTGTGCCCTGGTTTTACCTTGGGCTCTAATTTATACTTGCTAATTACAGGCAAGAGGTCCTTTGGCATACACCTCGGAGCTTCATCTTTGAAAGATGGCCAGAATGTACATTTTACATTACAAGGCAATAAAACATTTTGATAAATATAATTGCCTAGTCAATAGCTTGAATATGAAGGATGAGATAAGTTAAAGAAATCAATATGGTTGGTTAAAGTGGTTTACATAATATTGGCCATGGGTTAAAAACAATCTATCAAATCATTTAAATGACACAGAGATCAACTGGATTGGAATTTAATTACCTACTTCAGGGTGGCTGAAAGACAAAAATGAAAAGATATTTGGGGCTTCTGTGTTTGAATGATCTTTTCTGGCCACTGGGTGTCATCCTTGATTCAAATGACGATTAAAGACTTTTTAGATACAGCATAAAATCTGCAACTTCACTAACAGTTAAATTCTACTCTATTTGATTGTACATCACACAGCAAATTGTTCTGCATTTGAATCAGCTATCAAATTGAGCACTTTGACATAGACAAATTCTCTTTTGTATCACTGCTTTATTTGGAAATCTGAAATGGCTGGGTGATGTGGGAGGGGGAAAAAGGAATGCAACTGGGGCATATTAACAACAAACAATTTGATCTCTATGTTTCATTATATACAAAAGAACTATGGCTACTAAGGTCCCAACAAAAAATTACTCTTACAATTTTTCACTGTCCTGCTTTTCTGACTTTGTGTCGTCCTGCTTTAAAGTAACTTGACTGAGAGATGGGCTCATGTTGCAAAGTTTGCACCCAAAGTTCTACATCTCTAACATTTGCAGCTGTCTGGACTCAGGGATCTGATCCTGAATTCTGATTCGAGCCTGTTATAGAGATAAAGATAGGGCCTCGCCTCAAATTTCAGATGCAGATCTTGATCTGAACTTCAAAGTTCTGTGGTGCTTAGACCCACAGTTTGGCTTCAGCGCCATCTGCAATGTATACAGCGGGTCACAGGTTGGGAAAGTATGTAACATGTAGCTATATTTATACTTTAAAATGTTCATTTATCTCAGCATAGTACAGGACTTAATGACCATGTATGGGGAAATTGGTTCAGTAACAAACTCTAATCTTAGCCCATTCCACAAATGCAAGCTGGTGCATTTACTAAGGTTTCAAAAGCTGAGGAAAGGGATCCAATCCCCTATGTGTCTCTTTTTCACACACACCCCCAAATGTAAATCACTCTTCCCACTCTGTGTCTCCAGACAGCTCACTACAAAGTCCCTTTCCTCTCTCCTGTCCCCAACATCTTCCCCCTGTGAGACCCTGACCCCTTTCTTCTCCCACCCACCCCAAATAGGCTGGAAGATCCTTGTAGGATCCAGCAGGCGTGGCCACATTAGTGCCAGACTGCATGGTGTGCATTTGACTGGGGAGAGCCTATGAGTACTCTTGAGCACAGCAGCAATAAGAGATGGCTATTCTGTGTGTTCTGTTGGGAAAACCCCAAGGACCATAAAAAGGTGACCAGGCCTAGAGTGATGGAAAAGTGCAGAGATGGGCTAGGTAGTTTGTTTTTCAGACCTGAAAGCCTACTGGGAGGTTAAGGAGTAGGGAACGGAAGGTGCATCTTTTGGAGCAGATGAGTTAATCTTTTGAGTGAAGGAGAGGGGACATGTACAGAGAGGACAAAGAGCATGTAGCTCAAGGAAAATAGTAATGAGGGAGAAAGAAAGATGGGACACCGAAAATGGGGGAGAGAACTGCTGGGTGGAATAGTTCAGAAGAGCATCCAGTCTTGCTGGTGTTTGCCTCAAGCAAATAAAAACTTGTGATGATCAGCTTATAAATGGCTGCACGCCCTACAATGGGTTCTCTGTTGTGAGCAATTGAGATGATTCCAAGAACCAATCAGCAATATTGTGTTATCTATTAAGAGTCTAGACAGTCTAGGAGCTGCACATAATGTAATGCAACTGGTTATAATAATATTATTTCTCTTTGAAACTAGATTTAGTTTTCCTTGTCCCAGCTAAAATAAAAATAAGTACCAGCAATTTCTCCAGGTGTTACATCAGAAAAGTACTGTTTACATTTGTTGATGTATTAAAAAAAATCACAATCCGACTATTTTTTAAATATGACAGCATCTATATAACATTTTTTAACAAGTATTTCTTTGTATGCAGCCAACCTCTGTTCAGAGAATATAGCTTTACATGAATTAAGAAGTCTTTGAGAAAACAGATCTTCATGTAATGCTTCCTAGCTTTAAAAGTAGATATTATAATGAAAGCATGCCACAGTTAGAGAACTATTAATCAGAGCTAAAACAGTCTTTGATTTGGTTCACCAACCACAGACTCAGATTTTTATTTTTAAAGTCTAACTTTAAAAGGGAACTTAAAAGGGTGAGATATCTTTTATTGGACCAACTTCTGTTGGTGGAAAGGACAAGCTTTTGAGCTTAGACAAAGCTCTTTCTTCAGGTCCAAGAAAGGTACTCAGTGTTTACATTTTAAAAGAAAATTTGTTGTATTTTCTTTACATTAAACAGTCTTTTAGACATGATTAGGGTTACTTATTTTTAATGTTATAACTGTTTCCTCTTATTAGATTGCATGTAAACCTGAAAGCAGAGTCCAAGAAGATGACCTATTTAGGGGGTGCATATGTATGTGTTAATGGAGTTTAAAACTATTATAATTTACTAAAATTCTCAGTCACTAGTTTAGAATAAAATGAGGTTAATTAACTGTTGCCTGAACTTGTATTAGCCAGTATTTAGAGTATAGCTGAAAAGTGAAATTGCCAATTAAAAAAACCCCTTCCGTTAACAAAAACTGGAAATCACAATCCATTTTAGGGCATGCATGAGCACTTACTTTCTGTAATGTAATCTGAAATATCTCTCCCTGCATATACACTTTTAATTTCAATACCCTCATATACTACTATTTATAATTTAGGGCCAAACAGAAGATTTAAGCAATTCCATATTAGAGATGCAAGAAAACAACAATCCACACAATTTTTTATCGGTTTCATGTTATGGGTTGGATGTTTTTGTTTTTAAACAAATTAGGCCTCTGATCCTGCAATGAACTCTGAGCAGATGGAACCCCACACCTCACTAATTTCAACGGGACTCCATACAGACATCAGGGGCTGCACATGTGGAGCTCATTGTAGCACTGTGGCCTTAGCTCATAACCCTGGTAAACTACTTGCGGACACAGATAACCTTTCTTCACGTGAGTAATCCCATTCAAGTTTGCAGTGTTATTATACCCATGCTGGTCCCAGGATATTAGAGAGAGATGGTGGGTTAGGTAATATTGGTTATTGGACTAACTTCTGTTGGTGAAAGAGACAAGTTTCTGAGCTTACACAGAGCTGAAGAAGAACTCTGTGTAAGTTTGAAAGCTTGTCTCTTTCACCAACAGAAGTTGGTCCAATAACAGATATTATTACCTCAGCCACCTTGTCTCTCTCATCCCATTCATGTCAGTGAATTACTTCTGAAAGTACATATTGGCTTGACTAGGCATTTAAACTCAGCCTGTGTTCGTTTAAAAACTCCCTGAGGTTTGAAATTTGGATGCCACTTGGTTGGTTTGACTGCATAAAACTGATTCATTCTAACCACAAACTGAAAGCAAAAGTCACGAGATGAAAATCAAATGGACTGAAATGGAAAAAAGATATCATGAACCTTTGTGAAACAAAACTGAAAGGATGTACAGAGCTCTATTCCTATCCACTCTGAGGGGAAAAAATCAGCTTTTAGTTAAATTTTTCAGATGTGGTCACATTCATCCATTTTCTTTTGGCGGGGAGGAGGGAAGGCAAAAATATTAGATGTTGCATACTGATCTAGCTTCTTCAACCATAAGCACCATTACTTACTTATATAAGATATGGTCCAACAGGAACTGTACAACTGAATTTCCTCAAATTTGGGAATGAGGATTGTTGATATGTATCCCTAATTCTGAACCCTCCCTAAGTGCTCTCTGTTTCAAATGAATCTTAAGACATCAGTCCAAAATTGTGGGAATTCTCACAAGAATAAATTATACTTGTGATTTCCTACCCTCAAGATATTGAGCTCAGAAGACTTCCAGTATTTGGGGCCAATATCTCAAAAGAAGAATCTTATGAAATTCTAATATTGTTGAACCAGAACTCCAGCCCTGGCTGGACCTGGAACCTGAACCTCTAAAACCTTATGCTCAGTCAGAAAAACAGAATCAATCAGCAATGTCACAAAGGCAACAGTGTATTTTGACAGAGAAAGAGAGAACTGTTTTCACATTTAAACTTTACAACACCCCTGTGGGCTTTCTTCAATATATAGAAATACTTACACTGGTTTTATAGTCTGGGAATGTTTCTCATGAATGTAGGCACCAGCCAGGCCCCCAGCTCCAGAATTTAAATACTGTAAAGAATATATTAACATGAATACATTTTGCTCTCATCATTTCTCACATGCAGCATTCCCTCATCCTCCCTCAATAAAGACAGGACGGTTATACAATTTCAATAAGGCTTTTAGTTGAAGCTCTTTGGCCTCATCTATTGTCTTAAAGTGATGAGCTTGTTGAAAATAGATACTGTAAAATATTTTATTTCTTCAGATTTGTCTTAAAAACCACCATACCCAAGGTAGCTGCATTTATACCTTAGACAAAGCTTCTGTTTGAGTTTTGGTCCAAGGAGCCGGTACGATTCCTATTTAATCTGATCCTCTTTGCCCACCCTTCTCTGAAACATAATTATTAAAAACATTCTTAAATACTATAGCAGCTCTCACCTTGTAGGAACACCAGCAGGCAAAATCTACCCCCCAGTCATGTAAATGCAGTTCTACATTACCAACAGCATGAGCCAGGTCAAAGCCTACATAGCAACCCTAGAGGAAAGAGAAGACTTTAATAGACTCCCTAAAAGGATAAATACCATAAAAGTGACTCTGCAAAAAAAGTAAATTGCTCCCCATATCCCAGCACCAAAGTCTGTTTGATTTGGTGATAGAAACAAGTTGTGTACAGTGTGTGTGTGTGTGTGTGTGTACACATGCACACACAAATCTATATCCATCCTCAAATGAATAATTTTATGGGCTTCTATTAGGCCCCCAATTTTGATCTATTGTAACGCTGTGATGGTATGTGAAAAAATATTAATAATAAATAAAAGATGATAGTTAATTAAAATACATGTTTTGACACGCTGCGAGGACAAGGATAAATAATTTATTTATATCAGTTACACGGTAAGGGTCTGATTTTCAGAGCTGCTAAATATTTGAAGCTCTCATTGCCTTTGCAATTTTGGGACCTTAGCACTTATGGAAATCTGTCCCTTAGAATTTTGCAACAGGTGAGGTAGCATCACATACTGTACCATGCATTTTTAAATTTATTGTACTTGTCCCTACACTATACTAACACCCCCACTCCACGCTCTACTCCCTGTAAAGGTTATAGGATGGCCATATCTAGGGAACTGAAAATTTGGAATAACTAAGGAGCATGAAACAAAACATTTTATACACACAATAACCACTAGATGGCAGCATTTTTAAATTAAAAGAGTGATCTAAAACTTGTACTATAATGCTACACCATTAAAGTGAAGAAAAATAATAGCGTATTTTGTGCATGGACTACAAGTTAATACTATTTTACATTTCTCTCTAAAGACACAAATGGCCTTTTTACAAGTGGCATGGTAGGAATGAAAGTGAGAGCATGGACTTTAATACATCTAAGCCCTGTAATAAAACAAAGTTTTTTTTTTTAAAAAAAAAATCTCTTTTGCTGTTTGTTGTACAAAAGGCATCTCAGCTAAATTATTAAAAGAATACTTTAGTATACTTAATCCCCTCTAAAAACTATCTAGCTAACCGAATGAAACAGCATGTATGAAAGTGTGACAACCTAATTCTAATGAAGCTGCTAATGGAGTTGTGGGGCTGTAAAATTCTCTCAAAATGATGGGATGAACTGTCAGCACCTAATCACTTGCACAATATAAATATTAATAATGGGTGAACTGAAATAGAAACAGAGTTCAGGTTTGGTTTGATAAGTATTCTAGCCCTCACACAGCAAGAACTTGTCTACACAGGAACATTCAGGATATTTAAGATGAATCAACTAAAGAAGTGACATTAATGTGCATTAAACACCTCTGTGGATGCTCTCATTCTGGCCTTAGTTTGCAGTAGCTTAATCCTAAATAAACTACAGCAAGTTAAAGTCACTTAACTTCTAAATGAAGGCGTCCACAGAGGGGTTTATTGCACATGAACTTTGCACTTTTTGTTGAGTCATTTTAAATTTACGGAGTGTAGACATGCCCTGAATTGCAGCTCATCTGAAGATCTTTCACTAGATTCTCATTGGTTCCAGTCAAAATCCAGATTATTCTGGGAATAGCCTTTAAGGTATTTTGATATTTCTAGTCTCAACAGAAACTAATAAGTGGCCAAAAACATATCAGTAAAAATTTAAATAAGTTACTTATTTAAGTTGTGTGAGGACCAGTTCTTACTTCTATTAAACTGGTTCACCCATTCCCAAAGAATATGCCAGCTTTCTACAAAAGCCACTTTGAAAGCAAAAAGAAGAGAACAAAGAAAGCCTGTTGTTTAAAATGTCTGTCATATTGTTGTTGTTGTACTTGTGTTGGTCCCAGGATATTAAAGAGACAAGGTGGTTGAGGTAATATCTTTTATTGAACCAATTTCTTTTAATGAAAGAGACAAGCTTTTGAATTACACAGTGCTCTTCTTCAGGTACTTCATACAGTAAAGAATAAGAAGTTCAGTGAGGTAGCACAAGACTCCTTACAAGAATGGATGGCCTTGTGTTTAAGGCACCAGAGTGGGACCCTGAAGATCTGAATTCAGTGCCAACGGACTTCCTTTATGACCTTGGGCAAGTCTCATTTCCCTTTACCTCAAGTTGTCATCTCTGAACTGGGGATAATCATGCTTCCCTACCTGATGTGTGGCACAGCTATGTAAACAGTAAGACTCTATATAGAGAGAGATTTTAAATGGCAATTAAAGCAAACTGAAAGAGCTCTCATTGCACCAAACGAGCAGGGAGGGGAGCTGTGTGGGAATGTTGCTTACAGACACCATGGGGAGCGCTCCATCTGCTTTTGGTAGAGGAGAGGGATATGTGGTCCCCACTGAATCCTCATCTTTATTTCAACTTCTGAAAGGCGTTGTTGGAAAGTGCCTGGGTAGTTGCTGGTAACTGGCAGGTAGCAGCTCAGCATGGTCAATGACATTTGGAGAGAAGGAATTGACAGCTTCACGCAAGCACAGCTGGGACATTTTAGAAAGGAAGTCAGGAAGAGAAATGAAGATAAAGGATTTTAAAGCATTTCCTACTGGGACTTGAGAGATTAAAAATAGTCTACATGTCGTACACAGAGGGCTGAAGGCACAGTATTTTTATTACATAATGTATTATACAAAAGTGAACTTAGAAGTTAAAGTTTCCTAGAAGTTGGCTGTTTCTTAAGTGGTTCAGGAGACTAGAAGGTTAGCCCCTAAAAGCAAAGATGAAAAAAAAAGAACGTAATGCTATACCCTCCACTGCCTACACCCTGCTGAGGAGAGCTTGGCACAATATGTAGTAATTTTCATTTATCTGAGAGACTGAAGATGGAAAAATAGCTTGAGGTGATTTTTCAAGCTTAATTTAGTTCATTTAATATTTAATGGCTTAATGAAGCTGTCTGTGTTCAGAGTTTTCACTCTGGGAGGAATCTTAGTTTAAGCAGAGAACTTAGGAAATTGATTTCAAAAAATTCAAAAGGAAATCAGTAATTTAATTCATAAATAATTGACCTCAATCTTCTTAAAACACTTTTTCAGACCTTTCTGAACTTGCCTCTTAAATCTCTATTTAAGCAGTTTTAGGGCAATCATTGTGGTGTACCATTTAAACTCCATTTTTAAAAGATTTTGAAGACTTCATGTGAAGAATATTTCCCTCTGCTATATTGTTTGACTATAATATTTAGTGGGTTGTTCTACAAATTATATTTGTTTCCTTCCTCTCATCACACTTTCAATTTTTATTTTACATTTCCTTCTTTCTTTTCTCTTCTGTTCTCCCAACTTTACTTTCTGTTAATGAGATGTGCAGGTTTATTAATCATCAGTGTAGTGGGTCTTGCGTTTTGATTTGAACATGAGATGATTACGGCTCATTCCAACCTTTTTTGGCATCCCAAAGATTACAGCTTCCTTTTGATAAAGTTTTTCCACTGGCACTTAAGAGTTTCATTCTAGCCACTAACAGTTTCATCCCCCACCCAAAGAGGCAGAAAGATGTGGTCTTTAAGGTAACTGAGCCTTAGTCCACCAGAAACCAGAAAGGCTAGGGTAAGGAGTTGAATGGGTAGTCATGGAGAGTACAGAGCAGTAGTGTGATGTGATACTGCAAGTCTTCCCTGCTTAAATATCAGACCACTAAGTGCTGACATGGAGGACTGATGCCTTCAGGGGATGTGAATGAGATCAGCTCAACATAGTTTTTCTAGTTATCACTTCTGTCTTATCTGGGTACATCTTAAACCAATTTTCATCCATCTGCTTATTTCCATGAAGCATTATGACATCTGTGTGATGGCTTGAGTCCTGTCCACTGAGGAGAGAAAGGTAAGCGTCACTCACATATTGGTTGAACAATCTTTCCAAGTTAGTTCATATCTAAACTGAACAGCTGAGAGGAGGGGAGATAGTTCCATGCAGAAGAGTACATGTAAAAGCTCCTGTGAAAGAGGAACACTTGCTCATCATAACTATCTGGGATCTGTCCAAGATGAATGAGTTAAGTCAGCTCAGTGCTTTCCTGGACTACTCGTACCAGGCTGTGTAACTGAGATAGCAGCATTTTGTGCTCAATGGTGTTGCAGGCAGTAGTGTAAATATAGATATTTCATTAATGGTTGCTGGTAGATTGCCTAATCTGAAGAAGGAATTGATGAACTTGGTAATTAAAGGGTTCAGGTGTTCCGTGCTAGTTTTCCATCAGCCACAAGGGGCACTAGGACTTTTATTTGGGTGATTAGGAGCATAAAGAATTTATCCCTAAATCTATTCATAACCCAAAGATTAAGAAGTGTCTGGGTTTGGATATAGCCTGAGTTATTCCTATTGTTGCACAGAAAACATGAGTTCTCCAGCTAGCATGCCTGAGATGAAAGACAATAGAAAGGGACACCGTCATTCAGTCTGAAGTAAGCCATAGGTGCCTGAACCTTTTTTTTTTTTTTTTTTACAGTGTGGACAACATTTCAGCAGAGAGCTCATCAGCCTCATCGGTTTCCACTGACAACTGAGCAACTCACCCTTTTATCAATAGAGATTTCGTAACAGTCCTGTCCATTACATCAAGAGCTTATATGATAAGGCAATACTGACAAACTCTTCATGTATTTTAACCATCTTGTATATGAAAACTGGGTTGTCTTTCTTTTTTAAAAAAGAATTAAAATACCTAATTTAGTCTTCAATTAATCTCTCTCTCCTATGGGTACAGTTCTTCCTGCCCCTGCTGATCAACTCGGCATGCTTCTCTGCCATCTTCTCTTCTCCCCTGCCACTTAGGCCTTGTCTAAGTTTAAAAGCAGCTTGTTTCAGTTTAACTTATACTACTTTCTAACTGAATACAGCTAAACCAAAATAGGGCTGATTTAAATCCAAATAAGAGTGTTCACACAGGGATTTGCACTAGTTAAACTAAATTGGTTTAAATCACACCCTTAGGTAAAATGGTGCAACTTTCCTGAGTAGACAAAGTCTTGGTTCCCTTTTCTTCTGGACATTTCTCTCTCCTTTGTGGCTCTGGTCTAGGGGAATGGCTCATGTTCCACTACCCCTTCTCTCATATAACAGGGGCCCCTAATATATGCAGCTAGTCTCAATCCCCTCTGTTTCCCCTCTGTTTAAAGGCTTCTCAGATCTCCCCTGTAAGGAGAAGCCTGGAAACTTGTGGAAGCAGCTGCAAACCAGATCTGTCAACACCCATGTCACCTATGAACTTGTAGGGGAAGGATTTTAGATTGCACTATAAGAATTAATGTATAATTTGATTTCGTCCTGCTAGCCACCCCATTTGAATAGTAGAAAGGAATGACCCTCTGGGACTTATGAGATTCTGTTTTTCCATATGCATTACAAATTGTGCCCTCTTTAGTTCTTTGTTTTAAGGTTTAGTTAGTAAGAGACAGGATTCTGTATTGTGTCTATGTTAAGTCGATTAGAGGAACATTGAAGGCCTGGGTCTCAATGTAAATTGTCTTGGTTATTGATCGTAAAACTTAGCAAGGTTTAATTTGCAATGCCTTTTTGCTGATATAAAATACTACTGTTTGTATTCTCAGAGTCTCTGTAAAAGACTGTTTGGCTTCTGTAAAAGACTGTTTGTGTGAATGAGGAATGCATGCATCGGGAAAAGATACAGTGTGAAGGCCATTGTTAACCAGATGGTCAAGAAAGGAGGAGCGAAGACACTTATCGAGATTTGTTGATGCCAAAGAACCATCAACGCGTATCCATGATTGAGGAAGGGCAAATTGACAACCCTGATGTGACGGCTGGAACCCCTAAAGATAATTGATTAAATCGAAACCAGGACAGGATGACCCTCTCACAGGTGTTTTGGAATGTTAACACCAATCAAGGAGTAACCAGTCAGAAACTGACACAGCAAAATCTATAGACTTCAACAGAGAAAAAGGACGGTAAGAACAGGGTGCTTAGCCATGGGACTTTGGGTTCGTCTTGCCACACTCCAGGAGCATCGGATCGCAACCGACAGAGCCCTGCTTCCCTCTGCATCCAATCTGGCTGGCCACTAGATTGATCCAGACTCTGGACTGGGAACTATAAACATCAACTGGCAGGACTCTGTGTGTGTGTGTGTGTGTGTGTGTGTGTGAGAGAGAGAGAGTGACAGAGAGAGAGAGAGAGAGAGAGAGCTGCCTTCTTCCCTATAAAGATCCCGTGTGCTTCTTATAAGTATAACAAACTCTCCACAGTCTGGAAATTGCTGAAGTAAATGTCTTCAGACTAACACGGCGGCTACTCTGAAACCTGTTAACTTTGTATAAATGTATAGTATTTAGATATTGCAGAAGGTAGTACCTATAAGGGTCTTTGAATGTCTAAAATTTCTTAAAAAGAAAAGTTTCAGAGTAGCAGCCGTGTTAGTCTGTAGTCGCAAAAAGAAAAGAAGGACTTGTGGCATCTTAGAGACTAACAAATTTATTTGAGCATAAGCTTTGACAGACTACAGCTCACTTCATCGGATGCATTCAGTGGAAAATACAGTGGGGAGATTTATATACACAGAGAACATGAAACAATGGGTGTTATCATACACACTGAAATGAGAGTGATCAGGTAAGGTGAGCTAGTCACAAAGTTTTGTTGTTGGGCCTGTCCTGTAGTAGGTAACTTCTGGGTACTCTTCTGGATCTGTCAATCTATTTTCGACGGCTCTGACTCAAGGAATATTTCCAACACTCCTCTGAACAACATACTAACCCACAGAGACCTTCCTACCAAGACTACAAAAAGAAGGATTCTAGGTGGACTCCTCCTGAAGGTTGAAACAACAGACTGGACTTCTACATAGAGTGCTTCCGCTGATGTGCACGGGCTGAAATTGTGGAAAAGCAGCATCACTTGCCCCATAACCTCAGCCGTGCAGAACACAATGCCATCGACAGCCTCAGAAACAACTCTGACATCATAATCAAAAAGGCTGACAAAGGAGGTGCTGTCGTCATCATGAATAGGTTGGAATATGAACAAGAGGCTGCTAGGCAGCTCTCCAACACCACTTTCTACAAGCCATTACCCTCTGATCCCACTGAGGGTTAACAAAAGAAACTACACCATCTGCTCAAGAAACTCCCTGAAAAAGCAAAAGAACAAATCTGCACAGACACACCCCTGGAACCCTGACCAGGGATATTCTATCTGCTATCCAAGATCTATAAACCTGGAAATCCTGGACACCCCATCATCTCAGGCATTGGCACCCTGACAGCAGGATTGTCTGAGTATGTAGACTCCCTCCTCAGGCCCTACGCTACCAGCACTCCCAGCTATCTTTGAGACACCACTGACTTCCCAAGGAAACTACAATCCATCGGTGATCTTCCTGAAAACACCATCCTAGTCACAATGGATGTAGAAGCCCGCTACACCAACATTTCACACAAAGATGGACTACAAGCCATCAGGAACAGTATCCCCAATAATGTCACGGCAAACCTGGTGGCTGAACTTTGTGACTTTGTCCTCACCCATAACTATTTCACATTTGGGGACAATGTATACCTTCAAATCAGCGGCACTGCTATGGGTACTCGCACGGCCCCACAGTATGCCAACAATTTTATGGCTGAATTAGAACAACGCTTCCTCAGCTCTCGTCCCCTAATGCCCCTACTCTACTTGCGCTACACTGATGACATCTTCATCGTCTGGACCCATGGAAAAGAAGCCCTTGAGGAATTCCACCAGGATTTCAACAATTTCCATCCCACCATCAGCCTGGACCAGTCCACACAAGAGATCCACTTCCTGGACACTACGGTGCTAATAAGCGATGGTCACATAAACACCACCCTGTACCAGAAACCTGCTGACCACTATTCCTACCTACATGAATCCAGCTTTCATCCAGACCACACCAGACGATCCATTGTCTACAGCCAAGCTCTACGATACAACCGCATTTGCTCCAACCCCTCAGACAGAGACAAACACCTACAAGATCTCTATCAAGCATTCTTACAACTACAATACCCACCTGCTGAAGTGAAGAAACAGATTGACAGAGCCAGAAGAGTACCCAGAAGTTACCTACTACAGGACAGGCCCAACAAAGAAAATAACAGAACACCACTAGCCATCACCTTCAGCTCGCAACTAAAACCTCTCCAACACATCATCAAGGATCTACAACCTATCCTGAAGGACAACCCATCACTCTGACAGATCTTGGGAGACAGGCCAGTCCGTGCTTACAGACAGCCCCCCCAGCCTGAAGCAAATACTCACCAGCAACCACACACCACACAACAGAACCACCAACCCAGGAACCTATCCTTGCAACAAAGCCCGTTGCCAACTGTGTCCACATATCTATTCAGGGGACACCATCATAGGGCCTAATCACATCAGCCACACTATCAGAGGCTCAAAAAGAAAAGGAGTACTTGTGGCACTTTAGAGACTAACAAATTTATTTGAGCTTAAGCTTTCGTGAGCTATAGCTCACTTCATCACTATCAGAGGCTCGTTCACCTGCACATCTACCAGTGTGATATATGCCATCATGTGCCAGCAATGCCCCTCTGCCATGTACATTGGTCAAACTGGACAGTCTCTATGTAAAAGAATAAATGGACACAAGTCAGACATCAAGAATTATAACATTCAAAAGCCAGTCAGAAAACACTTCAATCTCTTTGGTCACTCGATTACCGACCTAAAATTGGCAATTCTTCAATAAAAAAACTTCAGAAACAGACTTCAACAAGAGACTGCTGAATTGGAATTAATTTGCAAACTGGATACAATTAACTTAGGCTTGAATAAAGGCTGGGAGTGGATGGGTCATTACACAAAGTAAAACTATTTCCCCATGTTTATGTACATGTTCCTCAGACGTTCTTGTCAACTGCTGGAAATGGCCCACCTTCATTATCACTACAAAAGGTCCCCCCCCCCCCGCTCTCCTGCTGGTAATAGCTCACCTTACCTGATCACTGTCATTACAGTGTGTATGGTAACACCCATTGTTTCATGTTCTCTGTGTATATAAATCTCCCCACTGTATTTTCCACTGCATGCATCCGATGAAGTGGGTTTTAGCCCAGGAAAGCTTATGCTCAAATAAATTTGTTAGTCTCTAAGGTGCCACAAGTCCTCCTTTTCTTTTTTTGGATACAGACTAACATGGCTGCTACTCTGAAACCTAAAATTTCTTGTCATGCTTTTAAGGTCTCCCAGACCAGCAACACATAAATAGTGCTTAGAACTGCATCTTTGTGTTGCATGAATTTTCAGTAAATTTAGGATCCTGAATCCACCCTTCCCAAGTCCTGATCATTATTGCATCAAAGGGGTTAAAGCACTTGACTGTCAATGGAAGTTGAGCATCTAGCTCCCTTAGGTACTTTTGAAAATCCCTGGAGGAGCCAACTGATACATGTCTCACGCCACCTTTATTTAGAATCATAAAAGCTTTGTAGATTTTCAGACAGAAGAGATGGCATTTGGCTTCCAATTCTGGATGCTAATGGGATGGATGATTGCTGGAAATTCATTGTCCTCTAAAGTATTTCTATCACATAGAAGTAATAAAATATGTGACTTAGATATCTATGCACAAATGCACCAATAAGCTCTAATGGGGACATTGTGTTTGTACGCCTTCCTATACACACCTCTAGCTCCTAATAATAATAATATATTAACATATAATATACTACTTGGATTGCCATTCACAGGATATCAGACGATTTTCCGAAAAACCAAGGGTGAAATTCTGACCTTATGAAAGGACAGGATTTCATCCTAACGCTTGTAAATACCCCTACGAGCTAGGTAAATTGCTGTTCCATTAAGAGATAGGCAACAGGGACAGAGGTTACATGACTTGCCAAGGTCATAGAGCACCCACAATCCGCTCAAGAACTTTTCTCATTCTGATTTGAAGACTACAGTTTGTCCTGTGTCTAAGACCCATTACAGGCAGTCACCTTCACCTTGCTTTGCCTACTCTACAGAGTTTACTTTTTCTCTAGTCACCAACCAGCAGTTGCCTCAGATAACACTGAGATACCAATCCCTGAAAAGCTTAAACACAGTACAGTATGTATTACTCATTTTCCTAATATTGAAAACATATAACAGTTAAACAGATGCCTACCTAAACACATAGGGTCTGATTCTCCACTGGTATAGAAAGAGTATCTCTCTGTTCTTAATGGAGCTATACTGATTTGCAGTAGATGTGGATGTGGTCCAAACTATGGAGAACATCTTTAGACTGGCACTAAAGTTAGAGGCTTGCAAGTTTACCTGAATTTACAGTTTGGTATAAATTTTTCTGGGCTGTCTGACATGTCAGACATCAGCAATATGACAGATTTATGAGAGGGAGCATGCTCTGTGTCTGTGCACGCATATACACGTGTATGCACTTAGCTCCAGCTTTCCAGTGTGTGAATGCTTTCATCACCCCCAGTATAACCTTCTTTTATGAACTGACACAGTACCCTAGCATTTGGCTACCTCCTCTTTCTATCAGACTATCCTTTCCTTTAATCAAAAGGCAGTGTTGTGAAGCTTGATTCATTAAAGTTAGCAAGAGGCTAGGTGATCCTCAAGGAAGATAGATCTAGTAATTATGTTTTTATACTATGCGGCTCTAAAATGTGCGGACCTAAATTCACCCAAGCCGGTGCAAGGAGGTGCAATGCCAGCTTCAAGCCTGGCAGGGGGCAGATGCAGTTACCATTGCCTATCCTCCCTTGAAGTTTCTGGCACAAGGGAAAGCAGCTTTATGTTGCATTTAGAAAAATTAGATTGTTCAGTGGGTGCACTCAATGTTTGCATCCCATGGTCACTGTAGCTAACTCATGGACCTGCATTTGTGCCCCAGGGGTTCAGCAGAGGAGAGACAGAAGGTATAACAACAAAAGGTAGTGGAAGCCCTAGTATGATCAGGGCTGAACCCTCAAAAGGGTTAACTGTTTAGATACAGCTATACTGCAGGTTTGTAGGAATCTAGTAACATCCAGTATGTTAATTCCTTGAGTATCTCAGGTCAGATAAGATATATCCAATAATAAACGTGCCTCCTGATAAGTGTGCTGATCTCTTGTTGATAAGAAAACTTAATTAAGACTCTACCTTCCCCTGCATTCCGGAGGCAATCAAGATGGTTAAAAAAATTCACAGTAAGTCTCTAGTACACTGGCTGCAAGTTTCCAAGTCTGAGTTATTGTATTGAAAACCAGTCATCTCATGAAGGTGATATACTCAGTATCCTGCCTGTCTCCTGTTAACTGATCAGCTGAGTCAGAAGCTGTCAACTCCACAAGGAACTCACCTTGCCCTGCTGACTGGAGGCAAAATGCTGTGATAGCAGCTGCCAGTGAGTGGGTGAGAAGAGAGAACATAGCTAAATTCTGTTTAAATATAGAAGTCTAACACATAGTGCTCTATTTTAAAGAGTTTGGGATGATCATTTCCTTCCCCATTCAGAACTCTTAAGCAAGAGGCCTGCAGAATTTAATAAAGAATAATAGCCTTTCTGTAGATTTTTTTTAAGCCACCTATAAGAACTCTATGGGAAATGCAAGAATACGATTATGATTTCCTATAAATCTTTAGAGTGATTTAGATAGACCCCCTATATGTTACATATCTGTCCAGTTTATAGAGGGGGGAAAGGATTATTTTTAACCGATTTTAGAGAAGTAGTCTTGGAACAATTCTACCTTTTCTTGGCCAGCCTTTGTTATTCTGGGGATGTCAAACAGCTGTCCTGTGTAGTACTGCACTCCACTCAGCAAAATTACAGCAACAGAGTCCCCTTCCTTCTCAATTATGTCAAGGATATCTTCAATTCTCAAGGTCTCCTCCCCCTAAAATAAAGTTAAAGCACATGTTTTACATCTACCCTGGCAGTAATGAAACTGTCATTTCTTATTTCATAATCTATATTTTACTATGTGCTGTGCTGCCTGCATAGGGAGATCAAAAGCGTATCCTAGCACAACAATGATCTACAAAGGTAATTGACAGGAAATAGCCTTTGAGTTGGTTACTTCAAAAAATGAAAAATCATTAGCAACTTATTTTCAAGGTGGTAGATTCTTAAAAACATTTGTTTTCCTTTCATCCCTCTTAATATTTCAGACAGTTTTAATGTACAATATAAAAAGATCTTGGTGCAAACAGAATACATAATGATTTTTATGTGGCATTTGAATATCGTGATACCCACAAGTATTAAAAGCTGTCTGTCAGGTCTCACCCTCACTTTTTAGTACACTTCATTTCCCACAGGAAGCTATTCTAAATCTGCCATATTTATATTTCAAAAAACGGCAAGTCTGTCACAATCAGAAGTACAAAAAAAATCCCAAACCTTAAGTCATTAAATATAAAGAAATTTCAACAGAAAAATCTAATTTTTATTCTTTGTAGCAAGATTTTCTGCCTCCTTCTCCCCACATTTCTTCCTACAAAGTAGCCACCACCCACCACTATCTCGGGACACCTAGGCAGTTAAAACTCAGAATGAAATTAGATTTGCTACTGCAATGAGCTTGGGTAAAATTTGCTAAATTGGAAGTAACTGCTATTATCTTAACAATCTTTGAACATCTATCAAGGATTCAGGAGTAGCCTCACTCTCCTCATAAGATTATTCAGATTTTAGAATCCAACGGTCATCATCCATATTATAGTTAAGTGGCAAAGTTCTTATGTTGAGAAGGGATCGTAATGCAATCTCTCAACATGATCTAAATTAAATATTTTTTGAAGCAGGCCCTTTCCTTAGGTTGTGATAATAAAGATACAGTATGTTGTCTTTATGGCAATCTTTTAAGATAGAAAACTATAAGGAAGATACATGCTGATGCTTCTGAATTTTGCGTTCTTTTAGGAGCCTATTGTTGTTATGGCAATCGGAAAATACATTATAAGTAACTGTTTTGAAAGATTATTTTCTTCCTAAGAGATAAGTCCAGCAATTTAAGTCAGACAACAAAGATAATATTGGTCCTTAAAGTCAGAAATGTATGGAAAGCAACAGAATAGACAATTAGTGGCAATCGATAAGTTTTTCTGAAAATTCTAGGCACATGAGTAGAAATATAAGAAGAGATGCATATACATAACCAACGACAGCAGATGCAAAAGAATTTGGGGGACAACACCTCCATTCTTGTACTAACTACACATTTATAGCCAATGCTAACTACACGTATATAGCCAATGTTAACAAGGAAAGCAGAGTTCTGACATTTGTATCCCTCACAAACCTTGCGTGGCTGTACCATGAGCATGCATTTCTCCACATCAAGTCCATGAAGCCGAAGCTGAGACTCAACAGCATACTGAAAAAAGAATTTCACGTACTACAGTTTAGCAAAGCAAACAGATTTTAAAAGAAATGGCTTAGATTTTTTGATCAAACCTACACACACGTCTTTCATTAAAATTAGTGGGTGAAATCCTGGCCCCATTAAATTCAATGGGCCAAAACTCCTATTGACTTCAGTGAGCCAAGGCTCTTTGTTCTATGACTGAACAGCGCCTAACACACACAATGGGGTTCTAGTCCATGACTAAGGCTCATAGGCACTACGAATAGTACTACTATTACTAAGTCCACCCAATGTCTATATCTCCAAGCTTTGCATATCTCAGCCAATGATTTTATCACTAAAGATACTGTATTGATAATGTTTGGGGGACAATGTCACATATAGTCAATCAGAAATATTGTGCTATAGACAGTTAATAATTATAGTACAGTGGTCTTAGATGAAGGCAGTTGTACAGCTTATTATTGGGGTGTCAAAAGAACATAGAAGGCACAGAGTGTGCACAAATGAAGCTATAGTGAGCAAAGGCAAAAGTAACTGTTGAGCTCTGTAGCCTAGAATAAAGGCAATCTGAAGTTCATGCATCCGAGTTACAAATAATCCTATGAGTGATATTTGGAGTCATTTTATTGTGCCTTAAAGATTAATAAAAATTATCAATTTCCAAGAGTTTACTGAGTAGATGATTAAGTAGCACTGGGCCACAAACTCAAAGATTTATTTGCTGTAAGCTGTGATGCACGGACTATTGTCTCCTATTTCATAGCACACATTCATAGCACACAAATTATGTTTAAACTAGTAATTTAAAGTGCTAAAAAACAAGCATTTCCATCTCTGTCTGGGGATATACAAGTGTTAATGTTGTGAGTTTTCTATTGATTTGGTTTCCATAAAGTAAAACAGCAACATGAATTAATAAAACAGCTACAACTTCAGTTGATTTAGGCCAGCAGTTTGTTCAATGTCTTTAAAAAGACTAATAAATCAATGTGCCCATTCAATCTTTTCATCTTGTAACATTTTTTATTTGAACGAAAGGAATAAAACTACAATCTGTAAAACATGCTAAGCTCAAAAGCATCTGACAGTTTTTATTTTTATTGTAATGGTACTTGGACAAGTTTATCTAATAAATATTCAAATCAGGCTACTGATACTCTTTCCAGTATATGATTAATAATACAAATACGGTGAAATATGAATTTCTTACATGGTCGGAGGGAAAGGCTTTGGCTTCTAGAAGAATCTTATAGCGACTTGGAGTAGGGCTAAAAAAAGATAACTGTTAAAAAAAAAAAGATGTTGAAACATTTATCTAAACCGATACTAAAGAATTGATCCCCATGTATAATTTAAGAAAAATACAAACAATTTGCATTTATGTAGAGCATGTCAAAATAATCCCAGAGCACTTGAAAAATATTTAGTCTTTACAATACTCTCTGATGTAGAAAACTTTTATAACATTGTACCCATTTTACAGATTTGTAAGTATGGCCATGGAGAGTTTAAGGATGAAATCCACATCTTTAAGATAATGGCAACATTACCACCGACTTCAGTCAGGCCAGTATTACACCCTACATGATTTGGTCGAGGTCATACAAGCAAATTACTGGCAGACAGAAATAAAACACAGTCATCCTGATTTTCCATCCCCCTGCTCTAATCACCAAGATCCAGATTATTCCCTTCTGTAGCAGAGGGAGTGCAGAGCTTTCCGCAAAGTTCCCACATCATCCTCTGGTGATGGGGGTGGTGTTGCTGCCGCCACCCTCCTGTGATAAATGTTGTAGGGCCTACCTCCAAACATAAACGATCAGGAGAAACCTGGGCCATTCATGCAGAGACTGTGTCTGTATACCAGCTCTGGATCACTGCATCACCTGCATCTCCCCGACAGAGAGACTTGCAAGGTGATGCTCCACAAAATATATAATACAGCCCCAAGCTGAATGTCATTTCCTACCTATACTCTGTCTGAAGCCACACCCACTAACCATGGTCCATCCACTTTCTACCCCTTCATGTAGTGTGGGATCCACACTGACAGAATGCCTTTCACAAGCTCCGGAAAAAGTGGGAGCTCTGGGACTGAGCACAGAACTTGGGGGGCTGTGAAGTGATCTGGGCCTAATGAAGGCAGCTTTATAATTCCATACCGAACAGTGAAAAGATTATTTACCAGGTGTTATATTTAGGGCCCTACCAAATTCACAGCCATGAAAAATGGGTCACGGACCATGAAATCTGGTCTCCCGCCGGTGAAATCTGGTCTTTTGTCTGCTTTTACCCTATACTATACAAATTTCAGGGGGGAGACCAGCGTTTCTCAAATTGGGGGTCCTAACCCAAAAGGGAGTTGCTGGAGGGTTGCCCTTACTTCTACGCTGCCTTCAGAGCTCGGCAGCCGGAGAATGTTGGTTGCTGGCCAGGCGCCCAGCTGCGAAGGCAGCATTACCAGCAGCTGTGCAGAAGTAAGGGTAACAATACCATACCATGCCACATTACTCCTGCAATGCTGCATTCAAAGCTGGGTGGTCGGAGAGTGGCGGCTGCTTAATGAGGGCCCAGTACTGTTGAAGTAAAGGTGGCAATACCTTACCATGCCATCCTTACTTCTGCACCGCGGCTGGTGGCGACTGCCTTCAGAGCTGGGCTCCTGGCCAGTAGCCGCTACTCTCCACCTGCCCAGCTCTGAAGGCAGCACTGCCTCCAGCAGCAGTGCAGAAGTAAGGGGACCAGTACCGCAACCCCCCTACAATATCAATGCAACCACCTCCCCCACAACTCCTTTTCGAGTGAGGACTCCGACAATTACAACACCGTGAAATTTCAGATTTAAATAGCTGAAATCATGAAACTTACTATTTTTAAAACCCTATGACCGTTAAATTGACCAAAATGCACTGTGAATTTGGTAGGGCTTATATACTATAGTCCTTCACATGACGAGCCCATATACCATGCATTTTTGACTTAAATTGTAGGGAAATTATTAACACCGCAGATGAGAATCTTCTTGAGCTTTGATGTTTTGAGAGGACTCTCAGAGCAGCTATCAAAATGTCTCTCTGGAGATGTGTGTGGAAACCCCAAAAAAACCAAATAGGTATTTGCACACATATCTCCTGAACGAGAGTCTTGAATGCTACCCTTTAGTCATTGTTTTATAGTGTACATGAGAAAAGATCAAATTTGTCCTTAAAATGTTTGTGGAAAAAAGCTTTGCTGCCCAGCTTTTGTGCTTTGTGTTTCCTATGGGCTGAGCAAGGTGCTGTATATACCACTACATAGGTCAGAGCACTCAGCAAGATCCTCAAGTCTTATGAAAAAGGCATCGAGATCATTGTCCCATGCTTCCTTGTAGGAACCTCCACAAAATATTTTAATTAACATAAATGAAGAGTAAAATCTTTTCAAATTCAAGGTATAAGGACTAAAGTTAATTTGACAATATCAAATGTACTAAATATTGGAGAAAAAAAAGAATGAATTTACCATCTGGAGATGCAGATTAACAGTTAACCCATTCATTAGGGCTACTTCTTCCTTTCGAGCACCTGAAAAGTAATAACACAGAAGTTTCTCTCTCTTTTCACCCTGTGTAAAGTCTGGTAAAATGATGTAAAAAGCAAAGGCATGGTTTTCAGTCAATGTCTCTCAAAAGACTAGACGGCAAACATGTTTGATGTGTCATCCCACTGAAATAAAAAGTTCTCCTGCCTGACTCACTGGGTCAGTCGACAAAAAATATGTATTTTTCAGGTTTGATATAGCCATTAAGAGATAATGAAGTAGCTTCATTTCCCAGCAAACCACCAGTTGATTTATTGTTATCATTAATACCTTAGCCAAATTCAACAACAGTGTATGTTTGCCATAAGTACATCTCTAAACAAATATCTCTAGACAAACATATATATTAAGGAAAATCATCTGTTTTTTAAATGGTTAGTATACAATGCCAAGGTAAAATGCATCCTTAATAAAAATAAAAAAGATTTTTGCAAAATATAATTAATTATTATCCACAGCCAAGCTTTTGGATTCAGCTTTGAGTACATAGCTCTGAGATAACTATATAGATATATGGAAGCTAATAGGAACCTCAGGCACAACTAATGGATTTTTCCAATATTGTTCTAACTGCTTATTTATGAAGCAATTCTCAAACACCTATCAGCTGCTGGGGAGGTTTTAGGCAGGATAAGGGGCTATATGTTATACAGGGCAGAGCTTAAACATGAAAAATTACCAGTTCCTGGCTTTGGTTTCATGTCTTTTTGTTGCAAAGAATTACAACCATCTGTACACCCTAGAGATGAATTAGCACTTTGCCAAGTCTCTTTTGCTGGAAGATGGGCTTGTCTGAGTTGCCTGATAATCTCTACAGATGTGGGGTAGGCTTGAGGAGAACAGAAGACCAAGAGAGGACCAAAGCTTGAAGGGGAGAGTGAACACATACACAGAAAAGGAGAAGCAGAGGAGAAGGACCCTGCACCATGATTCTGCCATCGGCTGGGCTCCAGAGAACTGTTCTGTCAGGATTGTCAGTGCACCAGTATAGGAAAAATATAGTACTTGTGAATGGGCCTGAAGTAGAAAGACCAGATTGCATGGCCAGTGGGTTTGGAAACGACATGAATTTACTGCCCCAAAACCTCTGTATAAGGGATCACATACCTGCAGTAGGCCTTATTTGCTACTACTGGATGAATGGCCAAGCACCTTGCTGTCTAGGATGATTTATTGTTGTTGTTGTTATTAATCGACCATATTTATTACAGTAGTGCCTAAGGGCCAATGAAGAGTGGGAACCCATTGTGCTAGCTAGGGTACAAACACAGTATTAGATGATCCTTGCCCTGAAGAGTTTATAATATAAATAGGTCTTCGGTTGCTCCTTGTGTGTGTCATTCAACCTGCCACTGTATGAGAGGGAGGGAACTGTGGCAAGATTCTAAAGAGTCAGGAGATCTCCTGAAGAATTTCTCACATGGACTTTCCAGACTCAGTGGGCAGAGGTTTGAAGCACCGTGAAGTTTGTTGGGGACAAGCACATCAAGCCTGGTCATCTATAGGTACGAAACTACTTCACCCTCAGCCAACCTACACTTCTCTACTACCCTTTCTTTCTCTTGGCAGCATGCTCCTGCAGATGCCATGCTGTTACATGGCTGCTCAATAGCAGCTGCAGGAGGGAGCCAGAGGGAATTGGTGCAGCTCAGAGCTATATTAACTGCATCCTTTGTTTCCATATAGAAACATGGGGCTGAAAAAGGGGTGGCACCATGAAGTGATGGGTCCCCTGCCCTATCTCCCCATCTCCATAAGCACACAGAGCCCCTTCTAACTAGGGCCACAGTGGAGCTAAAACTACCTTTTCTCTGCCTGTGTCTTGTTGAACTGTTCAACACATGAACAAAAATGGTTGACTGCATGCCAATATCCCAAATTAAATATGGCACTGTATTTATCACATAAGTCTTGCTGTCTTGTAATTTATATATTTAAAATTTAAAGCTTTCTTTTATTGAATTTCATGGCCACAAAAACCAAGCCTCATCCAAGCCATTGTGTCCAGTTTTGGGCCCTACAAGAAGGATGTGGAAAAACTGGAAGCAGTCCAGCGAAGGGCAACAAAAATTATTAGGGGGCTGGAGCACATGATTTATGAGGAGAGGCTGAGGGAACTGGGATTGTTTAGTCTGCAGAAGAGAAGAATGAGGGGATTTGGTAGCTGCTTTAACTACCTGAAAGGGGGTTCCAAAGAGGATGGATCTAGACTGTTCTCAGTGGTAGCTGATGACAGAACAAGGAGCAATGGTCTCAAGTTGCAGTGGGGGAGGTTTAGGTTGGATGTTAAGAAAAAAAAATTCACTAGGAGGATGGTGAAGCACTGGAATGGGTCACCTAGGGAGGTGGTGGAATCTTCTTCCTTGGAAGTTTTCAAGGTCAGGCTTGACAAAGCCCTGGCTAGGATGATTTAGATGGGGATTGGTCCTGCTTTGAGCAGGGGGTTGGACTAGATGACCTCCTGAGGTCCCTTCCAACCCTGATATTCTATGATTCATTGGAATCCTTTATAATCTGCATTGTATTTAAGAAAACAACCCTTGTATGATCCAATTAACCTATTACTATACTCAGAGACCATTCAAGAGACAAAACTATATTTGCCATCACTATCTCCTATCTTTATACTATATCACCGAGACAGAATAACCCTCTATATATGCTGCTTGATAAATCCTCTCTCTAATGAAAGGAAGCAGTGTTTGTAAAACACCATCCTTGCTACAACATTGGAAATAATTCTGATTGTTCTAGGCAACCACTGCCAGTTTTTTCCCACCCCTGCAGTCTTGTGACTGCAACAGGCATAGCTGATGGAACCAAGGGTGTGGGGGGGTGCTGCTGCACCCCCTGGCTTGAAGTGGTTTCCATTATATACAGGGTTTACAGTTTGGTTCAATGGCTTTCAACACCCCGACTATAAAAATCATTCCAGCACCCTTGGCAACAGGAGTCTGGGTCTCACCAGAATAAGTAAAAAGCATTTTGTGCAATGACTGGAAAAGGCTAAAAGCCCCAATCCTGAAAACAGGTTATCGCTCAAAGTCACTACCAATCTGCTCAGTACTCAGTCTTTTCTCAACAGAGACCTGCCTGAGCACATTGTACAACAGCAGCAATGCAGTTAGTCTGATTTCATTAGAAGGTGATCCTGCCAAGGTTGTAATGTTTTAATAAAGTATAGTAGGAAAAGCCAATATTACATTTTCCCTGTTACGCCATTTGGCTTAAGAAAAGAAAAGAGCTTTGGCATCTAGTGACCTTGACTCTGCATTTCACAATATATTCACATTGTAACTTTCATTTTAAAAGAAAGTGTGCACATTTAATAAGCAAGGTGTTATAGAGCTATAAACCTTTAAATGGACAAAAGAAAATCTTTACAGCCTTTAGTCCATTTCTGAATAAATCCCACTAGACAACATATACTTACTGCTTCTCAGAATAAGCTATGACAATTCTTCCTCCTCTATAATATGGTAAATATTCACTACCGAACAGTGTTAAAATTCTGTTTATGTCTTCACATTAAACCTACTAAAGGAAAAATTCAGAATTCAGCCTTCCTCTCTCCTTGACACACACTGATATACTTAGCATTGCATGTTGCTGGGGAGAACGCTTAATTGTAAATACCACATTGGAGGAGACATTTTAACAGTGTTGTTGTTCATATTTATTCACTTCACTTTTTCACTGTTACATAAAAGAAAAAAAAAGAGCCTGAAATAATCAGTCCATATTATGGAGACATTACCAGTCTAGATAGTTGACAATTCATCCATTATTTGGGGGAGATCTTATTATCTTAATTTGCTCCTTTTTAAAGAAATAATCATTTAGATTCTGCAAACTAGTTCTAAGGAAATTTCCCACAAATAAAATCCTGCTGGGCTGATTATCTTAATGCCAAATTCCAACTCAGACCACATTTTACAGCTCAGTACATAATGAACCTTAACTGCTGTAGAGTGCAACAGGGCTACAGAATCCTGCCCACGGAAGAACTGAAAACAAAACAAATGCAGGTTAATAGTGTGTTGACCTTTATTCATTGTTCATGCTGCTGAAAATGGATAAAGGTGTAACAACTTAAAAACATTTTGACTCTGGTGAAAGACCGGAAGAAATATTTGTAAGATACACTATAACAGTTTTATGAGTGCTCTAAAAGAGAAGGGGTAAGCAAAGAGATTGGCAATAGTAGAAATGAGATGGCTGCTACACAAAGATTTAAATTTCTATGTAACACTTCTCTCCGAGCTGTGCATATTTTTTTTAGTTAAAGTAGCACTTTAAAATACCCTGTTTTGATGGTGAAATACAGAATGCAGAAGTCTGACAGATCTGCAACACAAAACACATCACTCCAATTCCCTACTTTCTGTCAGGCAATTAACAGTTGCAGCTAGATTCATCCCTCCATCAGTGCTAGCACACAGTCTGAGCAGAGGCTGCATGTACCTCTCCTTTTGTCTGCTGTTGTGGGACAAGGTACAGGCTGGTGGGCTGAGACCGCAACCCAACATGCTGGCTAATACTGGCTCATTGTTTCTTTATACTACTGTTGGACCGTCACGATCCACTTGTTGTCTCTTGTCTTATACTTAGATTGTAAGCTCCTTGGGGCAGGGACTTTTGTTCTGTGTTTGTACAGTATCTAATATAGTGGGGATCTATGACTGGGGCTCTTAGATGCTACTGTAAAACAAACAGCAAACAATAAAGGCTAGGGCAGCACCAGAGCTACTGTAACTTGCACCTCCTGTAGCCATAACTCATACAGGGCTTGTGGCAGTGGAAAAATCAGGGTGCAGGTCTGCCTTGGTTATGTCTGCTCCCACTTCAGTCTACCCCCTGGAGTGCCTCCTATGCCAAGGCCTATGTGGAGGCAGTGCAGAAATTACAAAGCATCTCTGCCCTGGGTAGCTGAGGGTTGTTCTATGCAGGGGGATGCATTGTCCCCTTGTAGGTGGCACAAAGTGGCCACAGCACCCAGATGTGCAGTTCAAGGTCTCTGTCCTGAATTTCAAAGCCCTGAATGGAATTGGTGCTAGCTACCTGAGAGATTAAATGTCTCTCCTTGAGCACAACCTCCCATAACAGCTACCCAGCACCAGAACAGTAAATGTTGACCAGTGGAAAGAAACTTGTGACTGTAGGAGACAGATCGTTCATAGGACCTAGATCAGAACTATGGAACTCACTGCCAGATGAAATAAGAATGACCACTAACTTCTCTGTATTCAGTGCTAATTGCAAAACCCACCTCTACAAAGAGAAATATTGTTGTTTCTCTTAGCCAGTACTATGTGGTATGCTTGATGGGTATCAATGTTAGATCCTAGACAGAAAAACAATTAAAGCTGTTTGCACTATTCATGCTGAACAACTGATCAGACTTGGTTTTTATTTATATTTTTGTGACTTTCCCATGAATATATTGTGATTTTTATAAATGTAATCTTTTTTGTAATCTTTTGCTGGGAAAGTGAATATATTTGTTTGCAAAGAAACAGATACCTGTAGTCTCACAAATAAAAACTCTTCTCCAAACATTCACATGAATGAAAGCCAGTTGCACAAGTGTGTGAGGGAAATTAAACAAAAAACCCAAACAAATATGGCTGCCTGTGATTTTCCTTTTTAGACTGAGCCCATGATTAAATTTCCTCCCATTATCTCAAGTTTAGTAACCATTGCCAGAACCCTAGCTGGCTCGGAGCTTTGCTTAACAACCTGATATTTACAAATATTTTTTTCCCTCATTACGGCTAGAAGTAAATATGTTCATAAAATAAAATAATGAAAACTTTCTTTCACAAGGTTTAAATATCGTAAAATGAACTGATATGAGGAATAGTCAAATAGGATGATCAGCATTCTCTAACGCTTTCCAGGCATTCTCTTCAATCACCCCAGAGTCCTACTATTCTTCCCTTGGCCACAGGTATGGATCCTGGATTTCCCATGTCATGTGATTCTCTACAGTAAGAAAAGGTCTCGGCTACACTGGGTTTAGCTAACATGCATTAATCTGATCTAACCTTGACTTTTCCCTAGTGTAGACACAGGTTTACACCTTACACCCCAATTTAGTGGGTTGCGCAAATTGAGGCCAACCCTTAACCTCAGTTTGCTAAACTGAGGTAAAAGGTACTAGCTAACTCCAGCCTAATCTCAATTTATTTTCTTACTCTATGCAAACTCTGTGATCTTTGTAGAGAGAAAGGGACAAGACAATGCCTACACCATTTCTTTTCCCCTCAGAGCAGTTTGGAAGGCAGCCAGGGTGGAAAATCTATGTCAGCATTTATTTGTGGCTCTGGAGAGGAGCTACTAAGGAAAATTCATACTCAAACCCAATCCATTGCATGTAGGCCTGCTGAGTTTCCAGGAGCACTCTCTATGGCTGCCTTTTATACCTCTAGGATATTAGAGACACAAGGTAGGTGATGTAATATCTTTTATTGAACCGACTTCTGTTGGAGAAAGAGATAAGTTTTTGATCTACACAGTCTTCTTCAGGTCTGGGAAAGTTACTCAGTGTCAGATAAATACACGGCGAAACAGATTGTTTACCATAAGTAACCATTCTAAGAGAATTCAAGGTGAAGTGGCCTCTTAACACCTTTGCAGTCCTAGGACAAAAAAGGGAGGGTTAGTGGGTTACAGGGTGTTGTAATAAGCCGTAAATCCAGTGTCTTTATTAACACCATTATTTTTAGTGTCTAGCAAAATTAAAAAAAATAAGCTCCAAGGCTAATCTTTTGAAGGTGTTACATAGGTTTCCTTTTAGAATGAAGACCAAAAGGGCAGATATTGAGTGATCATTTTGTGATAAGTATTCATCCATGTTTGATATGGTGTTTTTGTCTTATTTTTCTGAGCCAGTTCTTTCCAGAGCCTAGTGCTTGATTGACACTAAACGATGCCCCATATAATCAATTTACCAAGACTACCCTTAACTGTAGTTGAATTATCTTTGATCTCCAAGGGACTGAACTTCTGCTCTGGAACCTGATACCAAACTAACATGGAGAATTAGAATTCTTTTGCTGACTCCACCTCAAAGAATTCTTTCACAACAATGACCACATTACCACAACTACCCTGTCCCCACTGACAGTCATCAGAAAAAAGAATCATCTAACTGGACACCCCACAGTGGATGAAACCACACACTTGATTATATTGATTGCTTCAGGGGGAAAAATTGACTGTGAAATTCTTAACAAATATCACATCCATTATCCAAATATCACATTGAGATACATTGATGATATTTTCATCCTCTGAACAGATGACCTAAATTCCCACATGAATTTATGGTGGAAATCTAACTACCATCAACCATCCATCAAATTCTCTCCAGAACATTCCCTCACTGTCACCTTCCTGAACACTACAATCAGCTACAACAATGGAACCCCACAGACAAGTACATACAGGAAACCCATGGATTACCACATTTACTTTCAAAGATCCATTAACCATCCCAAACACACCAAGAAACCACTTATCTAAAGCCAGGCACACAGATTCACAGAACGTGTTCTGAGGAGAAAGTCCAACAAACCTTAAACACACTTAACTTCACCAAACAAGGTCATTTCACCAGAGAAGCAGATCACACTATGGAAAGTGCCTCCCAAATACCCTGAGAAAACTTGCTTCATATAGAAGCAAAAAACAAACAAACCACCCCTCCAAACACACACACACCCCTTGTCATCTATCACCCCACACTGGAACCCATACAGGGTACAATTAAACAGTTACAACCCATACTCGATGGGAACCACATGCTGAAATAAATCTTTCCTAAAGCCCCTCGACTGGCCTTCAAACAATGCTCCAACCTCTCCAAGCTCATCATCAGAAGTAAGCTCCTCACAAACCACACTGACCAACTCATGACAGGTGCAAAACCTGCCGCTATGATGATGATCAATATGATGATGATCAATATCCCTCACAACTCACCTTTCAAGATCCATGAGCCCTACATATGCCTATCACAACATGTGGTGTACCTCATCGGGTGAAATAAATGCTCCCAAACAACAACTATCACTACACTCTTGAATGAATTCACATACAAAAATGATAAGGCAAAAACACCATATCAGCCGTGGCTGAATACTTTTCACAAAATGATCCATCCATATCTGACTTCTCAGTCCTTGATCTCAAAAAAAAAAAAAAAAACCCTGCACAACACCTTCAAAAAATGAGCCTGGGAGCTTAGATTCCTAACTTTGTTAGACACGAAAAATCATGGGGTTAACACAGGCACCGGATTTATGGTTTATTGCAACAACCGGTAACTCGCTAACCCCATTTTTTTTTGGTCCTATGACTGCAAAGGTGTTAACAGGGCAACTCACCATGAGTGGTCTCTTAGAATGTCTGTTAAGTACTAATGCTAAAAAAATCTGTTCCACTTCATATTTTGCTTTGACACTGAGTAACTTCACCAGATCTGAAGAAGAGCTCTGTGTAGCTTGAAAGCTTGTCTTTCACCAGCAGAAAGTTGGTACAATAAAATATATTACCTCACCCATCTTGTATTTTAGTATCCAGGCACCAACATGGCTACCACCACACTAACTCTAGAATAATCAGGTGTATTCATTGTTCAGCCTGGCAGATTCTTTAGAGGGGTGCAATCAGGGGATTGGTGCTCACAAGAGGTGCAAGTCAAATATTCTTTTTTGGCAGCCGGTTCTGCCCCCATGCTGATGAGGTAAACAACTCTTAACATGGGGCAGGGTTTCATGCTAGATCACAGAGTCATAGACTGTAAGGCCAGAAGGGACCATCATGATCATCTAGTCTGAACTCCTGCACATTGCTGCCAACTGAACCTCACTCACCCACTCCTGAAATAGACCCATAAGATGAGTACTGAAGTCTTCAAACCATGATTTAAAGAATTAAAGTTACAGAGAATCCACCACTTACTCTAGTTTAAACCAACATGTGACCCATGATCCATGCTGCAGAAGAAGGTGAAAAAAAATCGCCATAGTCTCTGCCAATCTACCCTGGGGGTGGAAATTCCTCACCAACCTCAAATATGGCAATCAGTCAGACCCTGAGCATGACAAGACAAGGCAAGACAAGGAGGAAAAGCAGGAAACATCTAGACAATCATTTGCTTTAGAACCAAAGGAATTATCATTGTTTCACTCCGACTCTCCCTTTAAAAGAGAAATGAAGTGATGTTCACTGCCCTTTAAGAAGGGCTTTGGCTTCATATATAATAGCAAGTGGTTTATGATGATCCCAGAAGCCCTCACTGCAATTAGTTTCAGGATATACTCATGGTCATATATTATCGTCCACATTCATCTCCTAAATCACATATAGATCTTAAAATAAGTTGTACTCTGTATTGAGCAGTCAGAAAGACTACTGTGAAACAAAGTGCTGAGAATTAAGTTTTGGATGTAAAGTTTCTGGGTTCTCCACCACAAGACAAAAAATTACACTTTTTCAAAAACAGTTTTCTCTCTGGCTCACACATACCCACAATATCAGCCATAAGCTCCACGATGCACTCATCTCCTAAAGCCCATGGGCGCTTACCACTGAAATGACCATGAACACCTCTGAAAAGAAAGAGAAACAAACGATGAAAATGTATTCTGTTCCCTTTGGTACATTGCTAACAACACTAACTCAATATGGGGCTTGTTTCATCTGAACACAGTACATTTATTAAACCACATGAGCTCATAACAAATAGAGTCACCAACAAACAATGAATTTACTGGCATCTAAGAGGGGCTTTAAAGACTGGAAAACATCTAATTCAAAATTTTGACCAACAAAACAAGCAAACAAATAAACCCCAAAATGGATGTTTTGTTTAGAAAACCACAAAGGGCTAGATAACACCTTTATCACAAGTCCTGTATAAAGGGGCAGTACGTAGTTGCACTGTCTCTGGAGCAGACTGGGTACAAGATCGGAACTTGGTGGGGCTTGCTGTGTGTGTGGAGAAGGGAAGTAATCTGTACCAGCCATATACCTGGCATAGCTGTGCTGGCTGGTGCACTGGAGTAGGCACTTCCTATCCCTGCCCACCGACTCCACACACACGTGCAGGAGGGAGACTAGTGACCCTGCAACGCTGCTTTCCCACCTGCATTGCTAACAACAATTCTGGTAGCCAGCGCAGGGGAGTAAGGGATGCTTTTTACACTCCCTTACTCTTGTGCATGGTTGCATAGCATAAGCCACAATCTAGTCTAAAAGCAGCATTTACACTGAAGGGGGGTTACGTAGGGTGGAGGGGGAAGGACAGGAGGATTTCCTTGCTGTTAGGTAACAGCAGTCCTTGCCTAAGATCATTTAGAGCCTCTTTGAATAGAAAAAGCTTTGCCCACTTGAATTCACCATATTGTACAAAATGACATGTATGTGTATGCTGTATATTCAGGGGTGAACCTGCTCCACCAGACATTTCCTTTCTTCCCCCTAAAAAATTATTCAGAGCCATAGAACCCCAGATCCAAATGTCCTTTGAATTTGAGGGGGTGTGTGTATGAAACCCTAGCTGGTATTTCTAAATCGTATTTTGAAAATTATTCCTCTCTTTATGGGGACCAAACCAAACCCCTGGAGCATTTGGAATCTACATCTGAATCTGAACTACATGGCTGGAAGTCATCTCTGCTACAAACTCTGCAAAAAGATAAGTTTGTGAGGTAACCAATGTACTTATAAATCTACACATGCAAAATTGCAAATGTTTAATCACAAAATAAATCAGTATATGAAAAAATAACATTGGTGTTCATTTAAGGGAATTTTATTCCTGGACTCATCTCTCATACACTGTATAATTTTCCTGCTTGCTGAACACCAGAAGGCACGTGTGGAATCTGAAATACCAGACTGCAGGTGTCTGAACGAAAAAGATTAAAGCTGCTTCAGAAGAGGAACTGGGCCAGTGGAGAAATGGGTGGAGAACAAAAAGAACCAGAAGGTGTGACAAAAATAAAAAAGAACCGTGGTCTAAATAAACCTTCAGAATTACAGCAGGCTTACGATGTTTCCCCCAAACTCAGGGGGAGCCTTCTGGCGTATTAATGCATCAGCAAACACGTTGTATGAACTAGCCACCAACATCAGAAGGGCTCATACCCTTTCCCACCTTCTTTAAAATGTTTTCCCCAAGCAGCTCAAAACCCTCCCTTGATCAATTTTTGTCCTGCAGCACCCCTCTTCCACACATATATGGATTTTTTATAATCCTATGGTTTCTGACTGACATGAGCCACTTTTACACTTCAGCAATTCACTGGTTCAGAGTAAAGAACAATTTCTGAACAAAGCAAAGACTTGTGTTACCCATCTCATCCTCACTTTGCTTAGGAAGAGCAAACCCCTGCACTGGCCCCTATGTAGATGCACAATGGAGCAAAGATGAGCAAAGACACTGCCATCTCCCTCATCTTGTTTACAAGAAGCACAATCTGGCCTTAAGATATTAAATGAGAAGAAATCTAACACTGAGACCAGAGGATATCACTACCCACAGTGCAGATACAATCATTATGGGCTGGGCTAAAACATCTTTTCCCAGCCTTAAAATTAATCCCTAAAGAAATAATTGTAATAGACACAGTTCTTGTAGGTAAGTAATATTTCCAATTTGATAGATGAGGAAACTGAGGCAGAGATGCTAAGTGACCAGTGGTTTTGGGGCAGAAGAAGTCAGTCTCAGAGCCAGGAGGATTAATTTGAAGGAGTTCCTAGGCTGGGCTCAGTCCATAAAACAATTTCTCTCTGTCTCTGTGCAGAGGATAACAGGTAGACAGCCATCACTAACTTCCCTTCAAAACTCATCTTTATGGTAGGATAGAATCATAGAATCATAGAATATCAGGGTTGGAAGGGACCTCAGGAGGTCATCTAGTCCAACCCCCTGCTCAAAGCAGGACCAATCCCCAATTAAATCATCCCAGCCAGGGCTTTGTCAAGCCTGACCTTAAAAACTTCTAAGGAAGGAGATTCTACCACCTCACTAGGTAACACATTCCAGTGTTTCACCACCCTCCTAATGAAAAAGTTTTTCCTAATATCCAACCTAAACCTCCCCCACTGCAACTTGAGACCATTACTCCTTGTCCTGTCATCTGCTATCACTGAGAATAGTCCAGAACCATCCTCTCTGGAACCACCTCTCAGGTAGTTGAAAGTAGCTATCAAATCCCCCCTCATTCTTCTCTTCTGCAGACTAAACAATCCCAGTTCCCTCAGCCTCTCCTCATAAGTCATGTGTTCCAGACCCCTAATCATTTTTGTTGCCCTTCGCTGGACTCTCTCCAATTTATCCACATCCTTCTTGTAGTGTGGGGTCCAAAACTGGACACACTACTCCAGATGAGGCCTCACCAATGTCGAATAGAGGGGAACGATCATGTCCCTCGATCTGCTCGCTATGCCCCTACTTATACATCCCAAAATGCCATTGGCCTTCTTGGCAACAAAGGCACACTGCTGACTCATATCCAGCTTCTCGTCCACTGTCACCCCTAGGTCCTTTTCCGCAGAACTGCTGCCTAGTCATTCGGTCCCTAGTCTGTAGCGGTGCATTGGGTTCTTCCGTCCTAAGTGCAGGACCCTGCACTTATCCTTATTGAACCTCATCAGATTTCTTTTGGCCCAATCCTCCAATTTGTCTAGGTCCCTCTGTATCCTATCCCTGCCCTCCAGCGTATCTACCACTCCTCCCAGTTTAGTATCATCCGCAAATTTGCTGAGGGTGCAATCCACACCATCCTCCAGATCATTTATGAAGATATTGAACAAAATCGGCCCCAGGACTGACCCCTGGGGCACTCCACTTGACACCGGCTGCCAACTAGACATGGAGCCATTGATCACTACCCGTTGAGCCCGACAATCTAGCCAACTTTCTACCCACCTTATAGTGCATTCATCCAGCCCATACTTCTTTAACTTGCTGACAAGAATACTGTGGGAGATCGTGTCAAAAGCTTTGCTAAAGTCAAGAAACAATACATCCACTGCTTTCCCTTCATCCACAGAACCAGTAATCTCATCATAGAAGGTGATTAGATTAGTCAGGCATGACCTTCCCTTGGTGAATCCATGCTGACTGTTCCTGATCACTTTCCTCTCATTTAAGTGCTTCAGGATTGACTCTTTGAGGACCTGCTCCATGATTTTTCCAGGGACTGAGGTGAGGCTGACTGGCCTGTAGTTCCCAGGATCCTCCTTCTTCCCTTTTTTAAAGATTGGCACTACATTAGCCTTTTTCCAGTCATCCGGGACTTCCCCCGTTCGCCACAAGTTTTCAAAGATAATGGCCAGTGGCTCTGCAATCACAGCCGCCAATTCCTTTAGCACTCTCGGATGCAACTCGTCTGGCCCCATGGACTTGTGCACGTCCAGCTTTTCTAAATAGTCCCTAACCACCTCTTTCTCCACTGAGGGCTGGCCATCTACTCCCCATGCTGTGACGCCCAGAGCAGCAGTCTGGGAGCTGACCTTGTTCGTGAAGACAGAGGCAAAAAAAGCATTGAGCACATTAGCTTTTTCCACATCCTCTGTCACTAGGTTGCCTCCCTCATTCAGTAAGGGGCCCACACTTTCCTTGGCTTTCTTCTTGTTGCCAACATACCTGAAGAAACCCTTCTTGTTACTCTTGACATCTCTTGCTAGCTGCAGCTCCAGGTGCGATTTGGCCCTCCTGATTTCATTCCTACATGCCCGAGCAATATTTTTATACTCATCCCTGGTCATATGTCCAACCTTCCACTTCTTGTAAGCTTCTTTTTTATGTTTAAGATCCGCTAGGATTTCACCGTTAAGCCAAGCTGGTCGCCTGCCATATTTACTATTCTTTCGACTCATCGGGATGGTTTGTCCCTGTAACCTCAACAGGGATTCCTTGAAATACAGCCAGCTATCCTGGACTCCTTTCCCCTTCATGTTAGTCCCCCAGGGGATCCTACCCATCCGTTCCCTGAGGGAGTCGAAGTCTGCTTTCCTGAAATCCAGGGTCCGTATCCTGCTGCTTACCTTTCTTCCCTGCGTCAGGATCCTGAACTCGACCAACTCATGGTCACTGCCTCCCAGATTCCCATCCACTTTTGCTTCCCCCACTAATTCTTCCCGGTTTGTGAGCAGCAGGTCAAGAAAAGCTCCTCCCCTAGTTGGTTCCTCTAGCACTTGCACCAGGAAATTGTCCCCTACGCTTTCCAAAAACTTCCTGGATTGTCTATGCACTGCAGTATTGCTCTCCCAGCAGATATCAGGAAAATTAAAGTCACCCATGAGAACCAGGGCGTGCGATCTAGTAGCTTCTGCCAGTTGCTGGAAGAAAGCCTCATCCACCTCATCCCCCTGGTCCGGTGGTCTATAGCAGACTCCCACCACTACATCACTCTTGCTGCTCACACTTCTAAACTTAATCCATAGACACTCAGGTTTTTCTGCAGTTTCGTACCGGAGCTCTGAGCATTCATACTGCTCCCTTACATACAGTGCTACTCCCCCACCTTAGCAACCAAGCAAGCTTTAACAATACAGATTGTTGACGGGAAAACAGAAGGATTTTCCATGGGCTGAATAACCTCCCTGTCCTCACCAGATTTGCAGTTCTGAAAAGGGCACACTTTACATGGTTGAGTGGAAAGTGACAACAACCTATGGGATGTTCTTCTTTCTTTAGCTTTCTCCCTTCGATAGACATTAATGTCCTCCTAAGGTGAATTTACTGGTGAAAGATCTCTTCCCCAACATTCAACTCGGTATCAGAATTCCAGAACTAATTTCCAGTTTACCCAGAAAACTGATATGAACCTTGAACACTTTTTTATTTTATTTTGGGAGGAAAAAAAAAACCCTGGAAATAAAAGCATAATGGAGAATGGGAGAAGCAGTATTCATTATTATTATTCATATTATTATGGAACAGCTTTCAGCCTGTCTCTTTCCTGATGGCCAACATAAATGCTAAGAGACAAAAATTATTACAGCTAAAATGGTACTTAAAGGCATATTCTTGGCTCCTTTTTTATTTTAATCACATGGAACTCTGTAGCCTTTGCTGATGGCACAATACGTTCTATTACACTTAGGTTGTAAAATTCTATGCTCTGCCTCAGAGAATTTATCTTTCTGCATATTATGCCACCCCATTCCCAAGTCTGGTAGACACTGGGGATAATAATCTTTAAGGATATAGTAACAACGGAGGTTCTCATGGCATTCTGCTCATTGGACATAGATAGCCTACTGTCTCAATTTGTTTCTACTCTACCCTTAGGTAGTGACAGAGGTTTAAGTGGAGGTACCCAAATAAATGAATGCATGCCTGGTTTATCAAAGCTCAGGAGAAAAGCTGATAGAGAACCATTGTGTAGACTACAGTGAGTTTCTCACTGAGCAAATTAGTATTTATGCAGTTGCTTGTCTGTTTGCAGTTTGGCATGACATCTTAATGCCATTTTCCCTTTAAGACTTTTGGGGGGCTGTCCCCCAGCTGATTGATTATTTCCCTACGGAACTTTAAATTTCCAACTTCAAGGGTCTTCTGGTCTCATCCAACCTTTTACAAGAGGGAGAGAGAGAGAGAGAGAGAGAATCTTGTCCTGTCCCAATCATCTACAAACAAAAGGAAGGATCTTCCTTTGCCAGTGTTTTATGCCAGTTATTTTATGAGCCAACTCAGATATTTAAATTTTGATTACAGTTTCAGCCCCAGGTGTGTGTGGAGGGGCTGTAACCTGAGCCCCACCACCCAGGGCTGAAGCCCTCAGGCTTCAGCTTTGTCCCTGGGGATGTGGGGCTTGGGCTTCAACCCAGGACCCCAGCAAGTCTAATGCCGGCCCTGGTGACCCCATTAAACTGGGATTGTGACCAGTGTTCCCTCTAATTTTTCCCACCCATGTGCGGAATAAATTTTGTTATGTGCCCCAATATGGAGGTGGTGTGCGACACATGGTTGGTTCAGAATCTCCTCCTAGCAATGGATAAAGATCAACGGCCAGACCTCCTCAGTAAGTGTAAATCTTCATCATTTTGTTGACTTCAGTTCTTGCCACCAAGTGTCTATGCTGATGGCAGCAGATCTTGAAGTTGCTACTGATAATTGCTGGTGGCAGGGTGTTCTCCAACAATGATCAAGAGTTTAGAAACTTGCTTCCACTCACTTCATCAGAAATAGTCTGCATTTGTTGATCTTCAGAGAGCACTACAAGGTTCATTTTCCCATTTTTAGAAAGTGGATGCTGCAAGAAGAGTAATATTTAGGGAGGATGGAGTATTTTTCATCACTGTGCTGTGCTGTGTGGTGTAATTAAGTTACCACCATATTTGGGAGGATTGCTGTTAGTTCCCTGTTTTCATATTTGCTTGATTATTTTTCAGTGTCCGATTAGGATGCCTAGAGGGTGAGATGGGCACCTTTTAGCTGTTTGTATAAATGAAAATAAATAATAAAGGATTCAGGAAAGGGACAGTAAAGTTAAGGGGGTGCAAGTGTGTGGGGGCAAAGGACCTAGGAGAAGAAAAGGAGACAGGGGCCAGTGAAAAGGAGAAAGAAACAGAAGAAGACGTGGAGCAAGTTGGAAAGGGCCAACATAAAAGGGTAAAGAGAACCAAGGCAAGAGAGGAGAAGTTTCTAGTCTCTCCCCAGACCCTAATCTGTTTAGATGCTTTAATCACGTACAGCTTAAGATATTTGCTATTCTGCCGCTATTCTTGCCGCTACTGGGCAGTGTTCCTTTGCCGCTCTTGCTTACCTGAGAAACAACCAAGGCACTACAATGAGTGAGCACAGTTTGAATGGACTAGCTTTGAAGTTTATTGAAAGAAGACCTAAGACACTAGGAAAAGGTGAAGTACTGCTTTACAAGACAGCCAGGATCCCTGAGAGTACTGCTTGTGTAAAATATAGATTTACTTGCTTTCATAAGGATACATCTAATTTGCATAATGCTACTTATTTGATTCCTTTTATTTAGATGTATTACCTCACTCATCCCCCACTGCAAAATCTTACATTGCCAACATATAGGCCATTAAACAGCCATCAGTTGTAATAACCCTCTGACACTACTTACTTGGCCTGGAGTTTACCTAGTTGTGCTTGGTAACCTAAAGGTAAAAGGTACCATAAACCATTTTGAATGGCTTCAACTATCTACACTCTATTTTTATTGCTTTTTTTTTTTCTCTTGCATGCTGGCTTCTCCAAGTATAAGCTTCTCTACTCTGTTCTATTTTGTATTGACCTTATTTTGACATTCTCAGTTGCCTTAGGTGTCTCTATAGCTAACACGGTGATATAGTTTTTTTAACTTTCTGCTATTTACTGAGCAAGGTGTTTTGGGCCAAACTGTATTTTTCACAAGAAGCCTGTAGATTTGTTCCCTCTGTTCAGAGGTTTGAAATCATATTTACCCAGATTTTTTTTCTAAGATTCTAGGTTTTGTTGTGAAGGCATTTTTGATATTATGGAACCTCATACTGCATCACCTTTCCTTTTGGATTTTTCTATTCATTAAGCGGGAAAAAATCCTTCATTGTCACAAAGACAAACAGAACAATGGAAAGCAAACCAACAAAAAGGGACAGTGAGGGAGCTGAAATATGCTCTGTCTGCATCATTTTACAGAGAAGAGTGCTATCTGACTTTAACCTTTTGAAAGAAGTCAGCCGTTTCCGTGATAAAGTACAATAATCATACAGAAATGGACAGGGTTGCAATTTTTTTTAAATGAATACAGAAACTGCAGAGCTGTGCTGAATGAATAGCCAAGAGGAAAGAGTGCTTCACAAAGTTCAAATTCATTCAGAACAACTCCCTCCTCCCCTGTAAGAATGCAACTACCTATTGTAAGTTCTAAGCCAGGTTTATTAACTTTCATCTTTTAAGGAGTAAAAGAAAGGAAGTGCAACGTTTCCACATGTACAGTGTAATGTATATTATTATGCTTCTGTAGCAGCCAATTGCCTATTGTAGAAAATTTATCCAATTGTAGAACCTGCTTTTCCCAGTCAACCTCCCCACCTTTCCTATGACCACTCCCCAGGAACTCATATCTGTTCCAGTCACATCCTTGTGACGTGCCCCAGGGGTATCCAGAGTTCTGAGGCACCTTACCACTACCTGCCTTCAGTATGAAGCATTCTTTTCTGTGCCTGCGGTAGCTCAGCTCCCTGAAATCAAAAGCCTCTGGTCACACGAGCGCTGCCATCCAGGTCTCTGCAGACTTCACTTTTTCTGTGCAGGCTAGTGATAGGTACACACCAACCCCTGAGTGCTCGGAGTGCTCCTTGCAGTGTCCAGCCTTTAAGCACTGAACACTCACAGAAATTACCAGGTAAGAGGTCCCCAAAGAAACTAAACACACCAGCTTGTTAGAGTCAACGGAAGTTCAGCTCCAACAAAACATTACTGCACTGATACATTTATAGTGAAAACACCCAGAAGTTAATTATCACAGAATAAGATACAAGAGATAGCCAATGAGGACAATAGAAACAAAGGATTACGTAAAAGGAAACAACATAAAAAGCAAACCTGGGTCTACCCTTCTCTATGGTTACCTTTCCTATTTAATAAAGGAGATTTTCCCCTAGGATTCAGTCTTTTGCAGAGCTAGCTGGGTTTCAGTCAAACTAGGATCCAAGCATTCATGCCTCAGGGAATGGAAACAAATGGTGTCTTTTTCCCTTTGTCTTATACCCCCAAAGTTTTTTATTTTGTCCCCAGAGTCAGGATGTGCCCCTCCTCCCCTGGGGTTTATTTTCTAGTATCTTGTAGTCTCCTGTTGGGGCAGCTGTGGAGAGAGATGCCTATCTCTCCCGGCTCCGGGGTGGTTGCGGGGAGAGACGTCTGTTTAAGCCAGCCAGGGCTGCTGCGGGGAGACAGGGCTGGGGGAGTCCTCTCTCCCTGCCACAGCCCCAGGGCTGAGCGTGCCTCTTCAAATCCCCAAACCTATCTCTCCCTAACCCCTTACTGCAGGGTTTGTGAGGTCCCCATAGAGATTGGTGTAGGTGACAGAATCATCCCTCTGTGTGACCACAGCTCCCACTAGTGTCATTATTCCACCACAGCGGTCTGTGGGCTGCCTCAGCTTTTCTCTCTTGGGCTGCCTCAGCTTTGTCATGGTTATATATAGAGAGATTTTTTAAAGTTATATCATCTAGGGTTTTTTGTTTCTATATCATCTAGGGTTTTTTGTTTGCACATAACAAAATTCATTCTGCACATGGATGGAAAAAATTAGAGAGAACTTTGCCTATAATACTTAATCTACATGGCTGACAGAGAGACAGGTGAATCAAAGTCCTTTGTTTGATCTAAAACATGTCTGTCATCTCTGCCTTGGATGCAGATTTTAAAACATAATTTCAGTACACATACACAACTCCTTAAATATCGTCTGTACATACATCTCACAATGATTATGAGAATCAGTATGACAAATATGTATTAGATACCTCCCCCTTGACCCTCTTTGGATAAATATCTTGAAAGCAATGTGTTCAGCGTAGTGAGTCTGCCAGGCCTGTTAGGAGTTTCTGTTATGGAACAATGAACCTTTTAGCCATTGGCACTGAGGGGTTCTTAAGGTCAATATACTCTACCCAGTAAAACTGTCCTTTTTTCTTCTTTTCCCAAATAACTCAGTCATCTGGTTATTCTCTTCCCTTCTAATCTCTGCTCCCTCATTATTATGTATCCCTTCCCTCTCTCCCCTGTGGCAGTTGCCCAGGTATCTGTTGGACACTTCAGAAAGCAGGCTAAGATTCTATGCTCCATAGAGCATACTATCTAAATTTACCTGACAATCCCTTAGGAAGAGGAGAGGGAGGAAAAGAGTGGCAATAAGGTAACATGAGAATTCAATAGTTCAATTCCTTCTCTCTCTCTCTCTAGTTTCATATATTTTCTCCCCACATGTCTCACAAGTAAGTTTTTAGGTGAGATTGAATGCGCCATAAAAGAAGATACAGAAATTAGAGCAGGTTGAAAAATAGGGCCCCCACTTTCCCATGGAAAATTTTGATTTTTCACAGGGAAAAAAATGCTGAATTTTCTAGTGCAAATAAAATTAAAATTTTCACAGAAACGATAGACTTTCCTTGAAAATACTTATTTAGCTGCAAGTCCTGGTGAAAGAAAAAAGGATAGAAAAATTTTGACTAGCCTTAATAGAAAAGTTTGTATGAAGAAACACTAGAAGATTGCAGTAATTGAAGCAGCAGATAATAAAGGTGTGGAGAAGGGATTTGGCTGCTAAGACAGAAAGGAAGGGACAGACTTCAGAGATGTCTTTGGGAATCTTCTCCTCTGTCTTTTGTCTCTCTCTTATTCCCTCCCTCTAACTCCTCTAACTTCTTCCCCATTCTGTCTCTTCTCTTCCTCTTCAATTTTAAAGTGAACCTGGTCCCCTTAGTGAGGCCATTGATGGTGGGAACTCTCCAGGTGTTCCGACATCAGATCCACATTGGAAGCACTTGCACTACTTTGTACAGCTCTTTGCGCTTTTACTATAGCACATGCAGTGTGGTTAGCAGAGCTGTAATGTGCAGAGAGACTCTCTACTCATAGCCGTGGGGCTACTAGCTGCATCAGAAGGAGGTCTCCTTTTAGTCACCTGATGTAGCTGTTGTCTTTGGACATCATTGTTCTCAATACAGCTGCACAAATCGTGAGCCCAGCAGCCGCTGCCTTACTATTATTTATTATTCAATTGCAAGTTTAATTAGTTTCTAATAAATTCCCCTTTTAAGCAGCACATGGAGATGTTTGTGAAGTCCCCAGTGCTGTAATTTATCCATCTTTTCTTATGCCAGGTCCCCTCTGTGGTGCTAGTTCTAATCCATGTTCGGCTGCTTGCTCAGACTCTGCTATGGACAGAAAGTTTGTTCTTCCCATACAGAATGAATTTTCAGGCATGGTATAGGAACAGCTGGGGGAACAGCCAACACTGGCAGCCATACTACCTGCGCTGAGGGCCATCTCAATGGGAGTTTGCCTATTTTAAGGATTGTTGGGATGAATTATGAGCAATGAGGAATACTAATAAGAACATCATGGGAACGGACATTGTATCATGTATATTGGCAAGTACCCATAATTATATGAGCATGTGTGCTCTCTGTGTAAGCACAGCTAGAGCTTGAATGGAGCAAGTTGAAGTCTGTAATCTGAAGATCCTCCAGGTGAGCCAAATGGGAGCCTCCCTCTGGCTTAACCAATGAAAGCCAGGCTAAAATGGTCTCCTGGAAGTTTCTCTTTGCCTATTTTCCAGCTCACACCTTCTAAAGAAGATTTAAATTTTGCTAGGAAGAGACTGAATATGCTTTATCTTTGTCTTGGGAATGGTTTGAATATAATATTCTCCTAATAAAATGTTTTCAGGCTAGTTCTCCAGATAAGATAAAAGGTTGCCCCCTGAAGCAATGATGGTTAATATTTTACATATCCTTTAATTACTTACCTTCTAGCCCACATATCCAACTCTTCATCCAGGTAAGCTTTAACTTTTTTTGGCTGAAGTCCAAGAGAATTCCCAGCAAAGTATATGCAGCTTTCATTTTCATTCACTAAAGTTGAGTCGGCTGGGAGGGGAAAAAATAAAACAGCTCAATTATAACTGTACCATTATTCAGACAGTAGTATCATCCCCATCCACTCCAAAGAGAACCAATTTCCTGATCAATGAAAAGATCAAATAAATGTATTAAAATACATGCTAGAAACACACATTAAGGTTACATTCCTTTGTGCAGTGATTTGATTTTAGGGCTATAGAAAAATAGATTAAATGACTAGAAAATATCTCTTGCTTAGTTTTGCAATACTTCATTGACCTGAACCATTAGCACATTTGTCAGAAGTAAAGACAACTTGGGTAACTTCTTAATTAAACCTTAAAAGTCTTTTAAAAAGCATAAATCAGACAGCAATTTTAATCTAATCTGTTTTACAGATGCTCTGTGCCTGTTTTTCATGCACATTCTTTTTAACATGAACGATAGAGTGGTGTAAATATTATTCACACTTCTAAATTGGTTCTATTAACTGTTCCTTTGTTATCCAGGAAGACAATAATAGTCTCACTGAGACTAGAGAAAAGAATCTTATTCAGAATTTAGAGCTGTAAATCTCACTAGTACGCCTTAAATTCCAATCAAGCATTAGAGAAGGTAATGAATTAAAAGCTAAACTGCTCCTCTGTACTACAGTCCCCTCTTCAGACAAATGCCCATTGGCTACTGATGCAGAAAGCTGGGCCTATCTCCTTCCCACATTGTTCTACCGTTACATCTGTTATCCTGTGGATTCTCTTTTTTTGGTTATCAACTGCATATAGGGCTTGGGCCTGGGCTTTTTTCCTCTCAAAAAATGCTGATAATTTCCCTTTCCCTGCCATCTTTAATGCCACATTGCACTGTAGTGGCTGTCCAACTATGCTTGCTTTTCAGCACCATATTAATTATTCCACAACTTCTCTGACTAGCATATTGTAAAGCCATGACATTGCACCAGTCACTACTATTCCCCTTTCTATTCCCCTACTATTCACAGAGCTCTTCATTTGATTAGCTTACGCTACTACTTAGCTCTCTATGTAGCTGTTCTGCACCTCCTTTTCTTCACACCATTGGCCCTCAAATTATTTCTGGAGGGGCTCAGAGGGATAGGCATGGGTCTGTAATGCAGTGTTCCAAAATACTGAAGGACTGTAGCTAAGCACTGGAGCATAGTAGTAACAAAAAGACAACTACAGTTAAAACATGTGCCCTTACATAAGGCTGAATATAAAACAATATGTACAATACAAAAAAGAAATAGATAAAATTTATATTCAAATTCATTAGATAAGATATAGTAAGTGGTTTCCACACCTACTTGAATGATTCCAACAGGTCAGATTTAATAACATATATCCTTTTGCACACGGAAGTATAACATTGCTCTACATATAATTTAGAGATGTGTTTCTAATGATTTAAGGTCACCTTTAATCCAAGACCAAGAGCAAGTGGTCTTTCAGTGACGTTCAGTCTAAATGAAGGGGAAATATATAATTTTTTCATTAGCCAAGGAGGAGCTACTGGCTATGCTGGTATATGATATAGTTATATGCCTTGTTGTAGAATGATGGGTAGATGGTCAAAGAAGAGATTAGGAGGTTTACTGTAACCTTTCGATATTTTCTTTAAGAAAGTATAGTCCAGCAGTTTCAAGCTGAGGGCATCCCAACAAAGCAAGTATAATGGAGACTATGCAAAGAAGTGCTTAGAAGTCTGAATATTTATCTAACTTTTCTGCTGTCATCTCACTCCACTTGTTCCACTCATCCATATGCTTGCCAGACTCCCAGAACAACGTGCCATGGAATTAGTCTGTTGGCAGGTTTTCACTTGATTTATATAGTGTAAACAGTTATTACAATTTACATTATGATAAAGTTAAACTATCATTATGATATTTGACACATTTTAGAGTACATAATATTACACCTGTCTCCCATGGATGTTCTCATCTCCCTCTTTCAAGACTATGTTAAAACCTCATTGTAATGTTTTATGTAAATATATAAAGAATACTTGATGGCTAATATCTGTAATGACATTTATCTTCAGGAGCGAGTTATCTAGGATCCGCTCATGCGTGAAGCTAAATGTCAAGAAAGATCAGTCATTATGGTATATCTATACAATGTAAATATTTTTTACCCTGCTGTTCTTCAGGACAGGAGCTGTATTTCATGACAGTTTAAAAAAAAAAAAAGACAGAGGACTCAGGATGTGTGAGAACAATGGGTTCTGAACACTGTTAAAACTTTTACTGCCTTGTGTGTTGTTGTGCCATCAACGAAATATGTAACAGTGCAGTCTTGGGGCCTAGATACCCATGGTGAATGGAGTTGGGGGTTGGAGTGGGGAGGGAGAAACAATAACATTACAAGTGTGTTAAAATAGAGAAAACAGAACATAGAAATCTCCTTATAGTTGTGTGTATAGAAAGAGATACTTTCTTGGACTCCAAGTTGCTGAGATATTAAGCTGATAGGTGCCCTAGAGATATTTGGGACAGAGACAAAGAGAGAGAGGGCTCCATACCCATTCGCCTCTCTGCTATGCATCGTGGGGGAAATAAAGAACAAAAGTAGGGTAATCAGCCCAAAATGGGAGCAAAGAAGAAAGCAGGTGTTCAGAAGTATCCCCCAAATGTGCATCTGCCAGAAACTCTCTGTGCAAACTCCATTTCAGAGCAGATGGACCACAAACAAATATGTAGCCTGCTGTTAGACTAAAATATCCATGATGTGGGCTCAATCCTACTTCCATTAAAGTCAGTGACAAAGCTCCTATTGACTTCAAAGAGAGGAAGGATCAGTCCCCACCTGCACATATAGAGAACTAGATTGGATATCCCTCCATGCTCTGTAACTCATCAGAGGGGTCACAGAGTGCAGCTTTGCTAGGGAATCTAATGACAGTATGGAAACAGAAGCAAATCATGTTGCCAGTATTTAGGATGAGCAGGAAGGAGTAGGAAAGCAGCGATACTTTCATAAATTTGTCCAGAGATTCATGGAATCCCCTCTGTCTTCTACCATGGATCTCTACCTAACACACAGTTCAGGGACTCACCTTTACTCCATATTCCCCTGTGTTTTCTGATGTGCCACCTCTACCCGCACTTGCAGAGGAACATGCATGCAGTGGATTATTAGGTAGCAGTTTTGTGGGCAAATATTTATTTCTATGTGTTGTTACACTGAAGGTAAACAGAGTGCTTTATTTATTTCATAATGGACACATTTTGCAGAAAGAAGCTAGTTATAGATCTACTAGGTATCAGCTTTGAATTTTTCTTGAATTATTTATTAAATGTCTCCTGGTAGCTTGCAACAGCAGGAAGGAACAAGTTTGCTACACAGATTTACCATGTAAGGAAACAGCATGATGTCCTTGAAGCTTCCAGAATTATATTGATTTGAACTGGTGTGCACTTTGTGCTTAGACTTGCTCATGGGAGATCTGAAACAGATTTGGTTTTCTAAACCAAAACTTAGATGATAGTAGGTGTGCTGCAAAGGTGATTATTTTGATTTCTCTTTATAGAGTTTCAGTACCAGCATATCCTTTCAGACAGCACCCTGCTACCAAGCATGGCATTGGTATTGGCTGCAAGGGGGTGAAGGATCTGTGTTGACAGGCACTACTAACTGAAGGATCCTTTGTGGACAAGAGTGGTTAGAGGTGGGAAAAGAGGTAAATTAACTGAATTATTAATGAAGCTATTATCATCAGGGGTCCTTAGTGAAACAAGAAACCTGCTCACCAGCCTTTGCAACTGATTTTATACTAATCCTCTCATAAGAAACCATATTGTAAAATTTACCATTTAAAACATTCACAATTTAAATTAAAAAAAAATTCCAACATGTCCCCTATGGATAGCAGCATTTACAATATTCCTCATTTGAAAGGCTTTGTTACAAAACTACCATTACTGCATCCACAAATAATATTCACTTACTCTTGTGCCTGTATTCAGCTACCAGATCCATGGTGCACATATGAACAGAGTAAATAACAATAAATAATCACAAAACTCATATATCCTTCCCATGCCCTTCTCTGAGCTTTGCAGTACCTTCTGTCCACTCTTGTTTAGATTGCAAACTGTTCAAGGCAGGCACTGTCTATGTTTTGTCTTGTGCACCACTCAGCCTATTACTGGCACTTAACAAAAAACAAGTACCAGTAATAGCCTCCAATTACTCACCTGTCAATATGAAGCAGTTGGATATGTCCAGATTATCATTCCTAACCTTTGTAATTTGAATAGGAAGTCTCCTGTAAGAGGGATTCATTTCTGTAATGATGGTTCTACTGTAACCACTTTGGGGAAGTTAGTTTGTTTTCCATGTTTTTGAACCATGTTTTAAAATAAGAGCCATATTTCAATAACATTATTCATCCTGAATAGTAATTTACTATTACAGCAGTTCAATGACTTACATGGGATTTTTTGTTGTTATTACTATCATGAGAAAAGGTATTAACATTGCCCTACATATATTGGTGAAGATGATGCACGCATTATTAAAATTGTACCAGTTTTTTTGCTCGCCCTTTAGCTATAAGTTTGTCACTCATTTCTGCTTTTGCTGGTCCCAAGCCTGACATTCAAATGCTACACATCTCTGTCTATAATTCAGAGTCCTTTCATAGAAGTGAGAAAATAATACAAAAAATTAAATAGTTATTTTATTCTTCAATTACTCACTTGAATTTAAGTATTAGCATCCTTTCTTTTTTAGCATCACACCTTTGCTTCCTATGAATATCTATCGATGTGTATGCTGGCAGGATTGTTTGATGAAACAGGGAATATTAATTGAATATTGTAAAAATGTTGATAAAAAGAGACTTTTCAGTGTATAATTATGAGTTTTTGCATAAGAAACCTGATTCTAATACTTACGTTGATCCAATCAGTGGAACCGAAACACATTGTGACTATCCAATCAAAACAGTTTAAATTTCTAGTGCTCACAACGAGTTGTTTAAAAGCAAACTTCAGACCAAAAAATTATTCACAGATATTTAGTGATTAATTTCGAATTACTATATTTGGGAAAGTCTTGCTCTATTTGCAGAAAATTCATGAACAGAAAAAGAGGAGCAATTGTTCAAATAAATGGTTCGTACTGATTTACTTGCCCACATCAATCTTTTTTCTTAAGAGATAGCCCTGTATATTTCCCTTAAGATCCTGCATTAATTTCCTCTTGAGTCCTAACAATAAAATATTATATACTCTAACATAACATATATACGGTCTCTTCCATTAACACAAAATAATTGTAACAAAATACATAACACTAAACTATGTTGTACTGAAGAAGCAATCACGCTGAGCTGTAAGTTCTTAGAGACATTGCAGTTTCAATCCACTAGATAAAAATTCTTTTGCCTATAATTTTCAATCAGTCACTATATTGTTCAAAGAAGCTGACTGACAGCATAAGCATTATGTAAGTACTATATTTTCACATTTAATTCAGGACGGGAATGAGAGCATAATGTATTCTGTGTCAGAATAAGCTGATGGATTGATTTAGCAACACTGAGGATGTACTGTGCTCATATATGTCTGCAATTGCTCCATTTTCTTATAGGTGACCATTTCCAAAGATTTATGAAAAAACATATGCAGAAGATGTAAAACTCCCCAATAGAAGTATGATTCTCACTTGGAGGTAGATCCTTGACTTTTGGAATATGGAAACATTCACGGAGGTGTTTCAGTTCATCTTCTTCATCTAAGTGCAAAGCAAGTTTCTGATCCGCTGGATTGCATCCTAGCTGCGAGGCAGTTTGTTCTAAAACGGTCACTGGGAACCCATGAGAAGATGGATCCATTTTCCAGTCATTCAATTTCACCTTAAAATGAAAAACATCATAGTTTAAATTCTACAAGATACATATTCACTAAGGGCTGATAAGAGACCACTAATGCTGCTTTAGTTGACATCGAAGATTTATTTGATTCCAAGCTTTTATAAAGTGAAATATTTCAATGGGATGGCAAACTACAATTGATTAATTCAAGCATTTACAAGACAACATATTGCTGTAGCCCCAAATACAGATACAGTGCTGTTTCCTCTTTAAATTATATCAGCAGTTTCTAAATTCTACCACGGAACTGACAGCGGTAACAAGTTCTAGAGTGTCATTCACATTTGCAGAACTCAAAGGCAGGGACAGCATTATTATTTTATTGTTTCTTCAATCTGTGTTCTGAAAGAGAGCAGGTGTATAACTACATTTGAAGTTGTTTTCCAGTCTGTGCAACCTTCAAACACTTTCAGCTTTTTCACTTACTGAAATAAATAAATAAAAAATAATGAAAGTGAGAGAAAGAAAAAGGAAACACTGATGGCAGACAAAGGCATGATTGGAAGTGTTGTTTTCTAGAACAGGATTTGAAATAATATTTCACTCTTACTAGACCACATACCAGTTTGGGTTTAACATTATACTTGCTCTGCACTGAGAAAGAGGGGGGAAAACACAGGCCAAACAGTCAATGTGATAGGCCATATTTTCCAGAGTATGCAAACCACAAATGCAACATCTGCAAACCCACTAGTCTTCACATGAAAAACAGAGAGACCTAGAGGTGAAGTGTTTGGAGCATAAAAAACTACCCTTAATACATTTTTGATACATTTTCACAGGCTTTTTTGAAAATTTGGCCTAACAGATTTTTTGTCAAAGAATATTTGCCTTTGAAGTACTTTTTTGTGAATTAACTATTATGTACTTTATGGGCCAATTCTTACTGAACCCCTGCTATGTTCTGCAGCAAAAGGAGCACTTGGAAAAACTGACTTAATCAGCTAGTTGGGTATTGGCCCAGTTTAAAGAAATTTCCAGGCAGCTAGAATGCACTCTACGTCACTCCCTTTAACAGCCCAAAGGAAAGGCTTCTATCAATTACACACTAGACCAGATCAGCTCTGAGAATTAGGGAAAGAAAACTGGTTTAAAGCCACTTTTCCCCAACCCCTGCAGCTGTACCAAGCAGAACTCTGGTGCAATTGAGAACTGGGCCTATATTCTTCCACTCTTCTTACCTACATATACCTCCAGTAAAAATTATTCTACCACAGAGTAATATGGTCAAATAACCTCCTGCAAATTCCTTGCTTTATTGATCTGGCTTCATTGTTCCATAAACCTACAGCTACTACAGTGAAAGGGGTCATATTAGATAGATAGATAGATAGATAGATAGATAGATAGATAGATAGATAGATAGAAACTCAGCCAGACACAAAATCAGTACAGATGAGATCTTATAGTCACAGTGCACCATGTGGATGATAGAGGGGATCCACAAAGGCACTCAAGTGTCTAAGTCTGGGGTTTAGGAGCTTAAGGCCCAGTTTTGGCTTCACTGTGATCCATAAAACTGCTGCCAAATGCTGTAGGCACCTAAACTCACTTGGTGCCTAAGTTTTTAGGGTAAAAATTCCCCAGGCACTTGTGTTTCTACTCTGGGCATACACCCTGTTGCCTTACTTTAGGTGTCACAATGCCTAAGAACCAGAACATTTCACAAAGCTGGGGAAGACAGACATTCAGCCACCTAGGCTGTCTGCAGGGCCCAATCTGGTAGCTGTGCTAAGGCTGCCTATGGCTCGGGTCCCATTCAAAATGTGGCCAGAGGCTGAGGTGGTAATATAACTGTTAGTCTAGTAGTTAGAACACTTGCCTAGGATGTGGGAGACAGAAGCTCAATTCCCGATTCTCTGCCCGAGGTGGAGGGGAGGGGACAGGATTTGAACAGGGGTCCCCCTCTGTCATATATATAAAGGGAAAGGTAACCACCTTTCTGTATACAGTGCTATAAAATTCCTTCTGGCCAGAGGCAAAACCCTTTCACCTGTAAAGGGTAAAGAAGCTAAGGTAACCTAGCTGGCACCTGACCCAAATGATCAATGAGAGGACAAGATACTTTCAAATCTGGAGGGGTGGGGGGGAGAACAAAGGGTTTGTCTGTCTGTGTGATGCTTTTGCCGGGAACAGATAAGGAAGGCAGCCTCAGAACTTCTGTTAAGTTAGTAAGTAATCTAGCTAGAAATGCATTAGATTTCCTTTTGTTTAATGGCTGATAAAATAAGCTGTGCTGGATGGAATGTATATTCCTGTTTTTGTGTCTCTTTGTAACTTAAGGTTTTGCCGAGAGGGATTCTCTATGTTTTGAATCTGATTACCCTGTAAGATATTTACCATCCTGATTTTACAGAGGTGATTCTTTTACCTTTTCTTTCATTAAAATTCTTCTTTTAAGAACCTGATTGATTTTTCAGTGTTCTTAAGATCCAAGGGTTTGGGTCTGTGTTCACCTGTACAAACTGGTGAAGATTCTTATCAAGCCTTCCCCAGGAAAGTGGGTGTAGGGTTTGGGGGGATTTTGGGGGAAGATGTCTCCAAGTGGGCTCTTTCCCTGGTCTTTGTTTAAAACGCTTGGTGGTGGCAGCATACTGTTCAAGGACAAGGCAAAGGACCTTGGGAAAGTTTTAACCTAAACTGGTAAGAATAAGCTTAAGGGTTCTTGCATGCAGGTCCCCACATCTGTACCCTAAAGTTCGGAGTGGGGAAGGAACCTTGACACCCTCCTCTCAGAAGAAGTGGTTCCTCAATTTCTCCTGTTGACGCTGTTCCACTGTGGATAAATAATGAAAATGTTTGGAGCAGGGGGACTGGACCCAGGATCTCCCACCTCCCAAGTGAATGCCCTAAGTACTGGGAAACAGAATCATTCTCACACTCTCTGGTCCAATGATTGTCCTTTTGTGGATACATACTTAAATGGGTTAGAAAGAACAAGAATTATTTGGTGGCACAGTGGTTAGGGCACCCACCTGGGAGATAGGAGATCCCAAGTCCAGTCCCACTTTCATTATTTACCCACACTGGAACAACTTCAACAGGAGACGCTGAGGGAACCACAGGTCAGAATATCTTATAGCTCAGTGATTAGAGCACTTGACTGAAAAAATAGGAAACCCCAGTTTAAGCCCTTTTGTCAGAGGAGGGAATTGACCCCGGATCTCCTACCTCTTTGGCAAGTGTTCTAGCCACTGGGCTGTAAGCAGGCACTGCCTGCTGTGGTTGACTTGTGTAAAGTGAGGCAGGCATGTAACTCATTCTGGCAAGAAACAGCTTAGGCTCCCAAGCCCTCTGACTCCAGGAGCAGGGTTCCCATTCATGGATCGCTAAGCGGAGATAGGTGCTTTCATCCGGGCTGCAAGAAGGCACCTATCTGAGACAGCAGTGGGGCTTAGCAAACACACCTCTCGTCAGCATCTGCCATTGACTAGCTTAGGCTGCTCCCCACCTAGAATTCTGCCTTGTGTGGATCACATTCTAAGGTGTCTCAGTCTTTGTGGATCACAGTGGCACTGAGACCACTTAGAGAGAGAGATACAATGAGTCTGGTCTACAGCCTTAGCTAAAAGGCAGTTGGGAGTGGATGTGTCATTACACAAAGTAAAACTATTTCCCCATGTTTATTCCCCCGCTACTGTTCCTCACACGTTCTTGTCAACTGCTAGAAATGGCCCACCTTGATTATCACTACAAAAGGTTTTTTTTCTCTCCTGCTGGTAATAGCTCACCTTACCTGATCACTCTTGTTACAGAGTGTATGGTAACACCCATTGTTTCATGTTCTCTGTGTATACAAAATCTCCCCACTGTATTTTCCACTGCATGCATCCAATGAAGTGAGCTTATGCTCAAATAAATTTGTTAGTCTCTAAGGTGCCACCAGTACTCCTTTTCTTCAGACAGCACTGAGTCCCATAGGGAAGCCCTAGGAGGCAGCTGTAATTTAGGTATCTGGGGCAGGTCTAAATTATACCAGGGGCCTCCTCTCCAGGCCTAATGTGATTTAAAACCACCTTACACCCCCACCTACCTCTTTTCTCCTAGGCTGCGAGATCTGTTCTTCCCCTCTCAGAGGCACAGTATAAAATCTCACCCTTAGCCTTACTATTCGCTATTTTTAAATAAGGCCTATATATGCCCAACAGTTATCACCCTGAATTAATGACCACTGTACTTCAGATGACTATCTTTTGCCTGACAAGCAAATATCATTACTCCCACCACCTACTTGAGGCATGATCCAAAGCTCACAGAAATAAAAGTGAGTCTTTCTATTAAGTCCAGTAGAGTTTGGATAAGGTCCTTTGTCCCCTGTCAATGCTGCATTTTGCTATATCTGATCAATGACTTCCATTTATTAAGATTCTTATTTATATCAAGTTTTGACAGCAAATAAAAAACCCCACAAATATCTAGATGCTATAAATGAATAATAACTGTTTGCAGGTATGTGATGTGTCATAAACATTATAAAATAAGATAAAACTACCAAAATAAAATCAATCAAAATCCCATTGAGGAATGAAATCCCAGAAACCCAGAGTTTCTGAGACCAGAATGAGTAAACATTTGTGTCTTTGGAATAGGAGTTAGGCTTGCTGGATGCTAAACCATGAAAGCCTGTGCAGCCTTTACGGCATAATTGAGCATCCTAATTGCAGCTGAACAGAGCCATGCAATTATTTCATACAATTCTCAACATTGATTTGTTATATCCTATCTGATGTTTATTGAGAATTTTGTAAACACAGTTTTACCCAATTATTGACAGGTAACTGAAAAAAATATGTGCTGTATTCCTCTCCAGTTGAAATTCAGAGACCCATTAATGCAAAAGCCTCATCCTTCCTTGATGAATTCACTTCAGAATACTGTCAAAATGGGGCAAGTTTTCACTAACTGAAACAAAAATGATCAGAACAAGGCTAATTTTTTTTAAATTTAGTTGAGGTGATGTGATTTCCTCCTCTACTTTTTCTCCTTCAACTTTCTGATGCCTATTTGGCTTTCTAGAGACAGCATTTATTTTTTATAACAGAAAAGAAGTGATGTTTCTAGTGGAACTAGGGTTACTGCCTGGCTGGTATTTGACTGGCCTGGTCAGCTTTTTTATGGATTTGCCAGTAGACAAAAAAATAATTTAATCTGCCCGAGGGGGGTGGAGGTTCAAGTTTGTCTAAAGATTTGCAATATTATCACAATACACAAGGATATCTAATATTAAAAGTTTCTGTGTCCAGCTAAAATGCTGCAGTGTTCAGACTTCCACAGTTTAAGCACTAATAGATCAAAACTCTTGAAAATACAGCAGCTGTCTGCCCACCAACACACAAGTGCGCCACGCATGTGTGATAGAGGGTTTGCGTCACCTCTGTAAAATCAGGATGTGAGGAGACATCGAAGGCATATTAAATCATGGAAGAATAGAGCAACAGTGCGAGTGATCCTACTACACCCCTGGGGGAAAAAAAAAGCTCACATTAGAAACTGGCCATTCAATGACAACAGGCTAAAATGAAACAGCCTGCAAAGACCGGCTGGCAAAATTTGCTGATGAAACAAAAGCCCATTTGTTATCATTGATGTTATCAGTCTTATCTATACATGTTCTCTCTCTGGATACTGTAAGTGGGCTGTTGCATAGTTGCTTTGTGGTTGGGGGTTAGGGTTGGAGCACAAGCTAGTTTCAAAACGGTGAAAGACTTGATTGTACATAATCCAGTACTTGCACTATTCAGTCCTGCATTGCCCACACTTGTGACTACTGATGCTTCTGATTATGGACTTGGGGCTGTCTTCACACAACTTCATGAGGAGAATACAGAGAGGACTGTGGCATTTGCTTCAAGGACACTAAGTAACGCTGAGAAAAAATATTCTACAGTCATTATATAGTCTTTCAGCACAAATATCAGTTTTATCCTTGCATTTTCCATTTTAAAGCTACAAAACAAACATAAATGCCACTAATAGCAGTGTGGATATTTCTCTTTTGCCATTTATACATAGTTTACTAACTGAAAAAAAAATCTCAATGAGGAAATATTAACAAACCATCCTATCAAACTTACAGGGAAAGGACCTTTAGGTTAAGAACTATAATTTGATTATTTTTAGATCAATTTTATACTATTTTATAGTTCTATTCTCTGCCTATATAATTGTATCATCATATCTTCATTATTCAACTGTCCCCCAATATTTTCCTAAAGTGTTCAGAGCTGATTACTCACGGTACTTTCCGCCTAACACGCTGCTGCCACAAGGCATGAGTCGTTACTTAAAGCTGAATCAGTAACGTCTTAAAAGAGGTTATCACATGAAGAAAATTTGTTCTGCTTTCTGCCCTCTAATAGCAGCTCACCAGGTTGCCAAAGGTAGTTTAACCCATAGAACTTTGATCTTTTCCAGGCTGCTGGCCAAATAAATGTTTAAGAGGGTCATATGCACGCAATATAAATCCGTAGTCTCAAGGGTTAAAAGACACCAGCTGAATGCACCAATAGCATTACTACATGTGGTAAAGGACTAAAGAACTACAGACCTGCAGCCTTTAAAAAAACAAAGTACAAGAGTCTGACCTAGCAACTCTTGGTCATGTTAGTAATTCTTATTCATAAGAGTACAGTTTTCAAGATCCGTCCCTAAAAATCCAAGCCAAAGCAATTTGCTTTCTAAATTTACATCATCCTAACAGGGTTTTCAAAATACTGCATTAAATTCAAGTAAGTTACAGAACTATTAGTAATGGAAAAAATTCTAAATATAATATTCACAGCATGACTGCAACAATATAAAGACTGGAATTAATTAATTGGAATTAATTTGCAAACTGGACATAATTAACTTAGGCTTGAATAAAGACTGGGAGTGGATGGGTCGTTACCCAAAGTAAAACTATTTCCCCATGTTTATTTCCCCCCCACTGTTCCTCAGACCTTCTTGTCAACTGCTGGAAATGGCCCACCTTGATTATCACTACAAAAGGTTCCCTCCCTCCCCCTCTCTCCTGCTGGTAGCAGCTCACTTTACCTGATCATTCTTGTTACAGTGTGTATGGTAACACCCATTTTTTCATGTTCGCTGTGCATATAAATCTCCCCACTGTATCTTCCACTGCAGGCATCCGATGAAGTGAGCTGTAGCTCACGAAAGCTTATGCTCAAATAAATTTATTAGTCTCTAAGGTGCCACAAGTCCTCCTTTTCTTTTTGCTAATATAAAGACAAACATTCAGTAAACATATAATTATATAATTAAATAAGTTACAGTGTCACATCTGCAGCAAGAGAATGTGACAGACTGGAATTACAATAAACTCAGTTACTTAAAGTAACTTAGGCACATATTGACCTTAACATCAAAAACTGACACAGTGTTAAAAGTAATTTCACAAAGCTCATCTTTCTACTCCATAGTAAAACCACATTACCCTGCAGTTAGCAGCCATTTCAGACAAAGAATGAGGAAGTTCTTAAACATGCAAACAACGTTGTGGTAAGAACAGCTTTTTCCACAGACCTGCGTTTTCTGTGTAAAGACTAAACAACACTATCTCTGAACACGTGACCATCTGCAGTTAATTAGAAGTCAGATACATGAAACTTATTCCTCTGACCACAGCAAAATTGAATGCAACACTAAAAAAAACCAAAAAAACAAACAAAAAAACTATAAGCAATTTAACTTTCTCTCAAGTAGAGATACATTAATGGACTTTGCTATCAGATTAGGGTGTGTTTACATTTGGTGCTGGGAATAGAGTGTAGCCACAGCCATAGCTAAAAATAGAATGTAGCTTCAGTGGTGCAAGTAGCTAGTGACACTGTTCCCTCTAAGCTGTGCGCGTGTGCACGCACACAGATCCTGAACCCCGTGCACACTGCAAAACACCACGCACACAAAAATTTGCACAGAAGCAAACAATTTGCACAGAAGAAATTTTTTGCGCACACGGCCTGTCAAAAATTAGAGGGAACATTGGCTAGCGACCTTGAGGTACATGCCTATTAGCTGGGCCCCTGCTGTCACTTTAGCCACACTCTGTTTTTAGCATACTAGCTGGGTCATAGCTAGTGTGGGTATGTTTCCTTCAGCTAGGATTTACATCCCCAGCTCCGAATGTAGACATACCTTTAGTGAACATCATAAACCAAATTCTCTTGCCAGACCTGAGGAGAAGGGGACAGACATTTGACTAGACATAACACTCAATTATGCAACCCTTGCTCACACTGAGCAGCACTTATTCACTTGAGTGGTGCAACTGAAATAAATATTTTAACTGGCTGTTAGAAAGGGGATAGAAGTTAGAAAGTGCAGCAGGACTAGTCAAATTAAAAAACAAACAACCTGGGAGATGGGTGAGTAAAACAGATGAATAAATATAGGTAGCCCACAACCAAGAGTCAGCAGCCTTAGTACGGATGGTGGCAGATGGATGAGCAGTATGAAGTGCAATTTACATAATATGGATATCTAGTAGCGCATATATTTTAATTTCTGTGTTTGTCAAAATTCAGTCACATTGTGGTAGATGAAAATGAAAAGCATTAGCAATTGTTTGTCTATTAAGCCTCTGATGTGTCAGCTAGAAGGGGCCCTGGGTTGGCCCTATGTGAATTAAGACATATGTACCTCCATCCATCTCACTCACCATCTGTGTCTTGGGTCTTTGTGTGGTGTTTAGCAGTCACTCAGAGACAAGCTGCTGGACAGAGATATGCTTTATTCAGTATCTCAGCTTCAATTGCCTCTGTGTTAAATATCTTAAAAAGTACAGTCCCCACAACTTCCTTTCCCAGCCAAATTTAATAACCATGAACAATCAACATTTATATAAATACAGACCTTCAAATATTTATAACCACCCTACTAATTACATTTACTAACTATATTCTATTAGTCTCTGAGGTACATTGTACTCTCTCTTGATATCTCCCTTGAGATATCAATACAACTGTTGTCAGGAGGCAGTAAGTCAATTTGTTCTGATGGTTTCATGTCCTAGGACTTATCTGTCTTAACCTGTTTTGGTTGGTCCCTTTCTCAGAACTATTCAGGCAAAAGTGAAGGCTCAGTGCTTCTTATTCTCTCACTAAAATAAAAAATAACATTACCTTCTGTCTGTCTTCCTTTTTACTGGCACTCATTGCTGGCAGATAGAGAATGAATCACTGTTTGAACTTCCACTGGTTGCCTTTCACATTTCCAGAGAGCGTCAGCTCCAGTGGAGATTTTAACTTCTCCGTTCTTCCACTCAGGCTATTTTCTTAATTTCTCTTTCATCATGGTACCTTGGGGCATTCAGTAATCACCGACAAAGTGCTTGACAAATCTGCTTCATTCAGTGTCTCAGTTCCAACAGCCTCTGAGTAACATAACTTTAGCTTCTTAAAGTTACAGTACCACACTCCATATATCCAGGAAAACCCTTGTTTAGAGCTTGTCTAGTTCTTGTTAACGTGAAAGCAGGCTCATGCTCCAAACGGTGGGAGGGAGGTCTTGTTATATGGGAAGAGAGGAGAGCGCCTCTGCTGGTGTTGAAGAGTCCATCCATCCATTAATATGAACAGGATAAGGTTGGGCTCAGGCCATTGAAAGCCCAGTGTTAGGAAGCAAATGCAAGCAACACTGGAGGCAACTGGGCTCGATATGTTATGAAGATCAACCCCAGTAAGAGCAACCAGAGGAGGAAACTAGGTCAACTAAAGCTCACTGTTAAGAAATGAGATGTTGGAGTGGAGGTGTTTGGGGAGAAACATGGTTATGTTTAGGTACGTATTTAGACGATTAAGTGGTTGGGTGCAGGGCTATGTATGACCATATAGGTAGGCTAGGACTAAGGATGCTGCAGAACGAGAACATCTCTGAATAGCAGACTTCCAGGCTCATTTTTAGGACCATGGGGTGCTCAGCACTGCTACACCAGGCACTGTGACCCAAGGCCAGTGGTGTGCCATGACTGCTGCTTGTTAATACCATTCAGAATTGTCTCATTGTTGCCTTCCTCTACCCTTCTGTTTGTTTTACCCCATCTGTCATCTCCTCTTATATTAAGACTGTTTAGGGCAGATGAAGTCTTTTCATTATGTGTGCACTGCACCTAGATCAATGGGAACCTTGTTTCCTTATTGGGGCCTCCAGGTCATACTGCAATACAGCCAATCAACCACAGTGCCCCCCACCATAATACTGATATAAAAAATGTATACAACATTTTTCTCCCAATCCTACCTAGAGAATAAATAATTTTTAAAAACCCTGTTCAAATACATAAGAAAAAGAAATGAGATTATCCAATAACGTGGCTATGTTGATACTGTGTGCCAGGGCATGTAGTTCATGGAAGTAGCATATTTTGCCCTGTTACAACTACCACCAATCACGCTTATTGCTGGAAGACTCTACAGTGCATTTGTCATAAATATAAAGGGAAGGGTAACCACCTTTCTGTATACAATGCTATAAAATCCCTCCTGGTCACAGGCAAAATCCTTTCACCTGTAAAGGGTAAAGAAGCTAAGGTACCTGACCCAAAATGACCAATGAGGGAACAAGATACTTTCAAACCTGGAGCAGGGAAAAAGTTTTTGTCTGTCTGTGTGATACCTTTGCTGGGAACAGGTCAAGGATGCAAGCCTTCCAATTCCTGTAAAGTTAGAAAGTAATCTAGCTAGAAAATGCATTAGGTTTTCTTTGTGTTTTGGCTTGTAAAATTTGCTGTGCTGGAGGAAATGTGTATTCCAGTTTTTGTGTCTTTTTGTAACTTAAGGTTTTGCCGAGAGGGATTCTCTATGTTTTGAATCTGATTACCCTGTAAAGTATTTACCATCCTGATTTTACAGAGGTGATTCTTTTACCTTTTCTTTAATTAAAATTCTTCTTTTAAGAACCTGATTGATTTTTCAGTGTTCTTAAGATCCAAGGGTTTGGGTCTGTGTTCACCTGTACCAATTGGTGAGGATAATATTATTAAGCCTTCCCCAGGAAAGAGGGCGTAGGGGGGTATTGGGGGGGGGGGGGGGAGAAGTCTCCAAGTGGTCTCTTTCCCTGTTCTTTGTTTAAATTGCTTGGTGGTGGCAGCATACTGTTCAAGGACAAGGCAAAGTTTGTACCTTGGGGAAGTTTTTAACCTAAGCTGGTAAGAATAAGCTTAGGGGGTCTTTCATGCAGGTCCCCACATCTGTACCCTAGAGTTCAGAGTGGGGAAGGAACCTTGACAGCATGTGTGTGCAAATGATGGTTAAATTAACCAAACACATTTAGCTGTAATAAAGACCAAGTCTTGTATCTTTCTAGAAGGCTGCTGAAGGCCTTTGGGCAGCAGAACTGGTCTGGTTCATCCGCTCAAAGGGGAATGGAGAAGCTGTGCAAACAGTGCTCTACCTTTATACAACTTGATTCTGTTGTCTCTGCTTGGGAAGATTAAACATTTTCAGAACATTCAGCTCAGACGTCTCACATCAAGATTAATTGACCAAATCGTCCACAGATGTCATCCCAAGGCACAGCGAACTTCAACACCTCAAGCTTAATGGCAGCAACTGCCTAGTAAATGCTAGTGTAAAATCTTTGCTCTTTCTCCACTGAGTTTGTTATTCCTGTTTTGTTCCTTCCAAAAGTCCTTTGAGACCTCCCTTCCTCCAGAGTTCCAGGCACATTAAAATCCCTAGTAACTCATGGCTACTGGAGGGCTTTCACCTGCTCCCGCTTAATCCAGAAGTCTGGCTCTTGAGTATCCTCAAGTACAGGGTTATGTTTTAACCTCTTGCAGGAATAGGCTGGATCAAGTCTACACATTCATGTCAATTTACAGGTAATAGCTCATCCTGCTTCTGTCAGATTCTAATTTTGGCACTGAGTAAATCTGTGAAATTGTCAGATCTTCATTCCATTTTACTTGACCATGTGTTGTAGAAATCAGGCAAGGTACTAACAAACTTCAACAGGACTTTGTTTTCAAAGTGGAAACCTCTTTACCAAGCTGCTGCTGCACCCGCAGGAGCTCTCACTCAGCCTCCTCAACTCCCCCCCCTCCTTCCTGTTTCCTGTCCTTTCAGACTCCCAACAGCCAGTGCTCCCAGTTCTAATAATTACAAGCAGCATCTAAACACCACATTCCCTCCTCTCTTAAGAAACTCTCCCAATTCAAATAAACATTGTTGTTCTCACCACAGGAACAAATATGAAACAAGACACTATACTGTTGGCAGAAATATTACACTGAAAACACTGTAGATGCTACATAACATAGTCCCTCGTCCAGATAGGTAGTTGTCTGGGTCTGACAGGCCGTCTCTCAAGCCCCAGTTTCAGTGCAATGTCTTCTTGTGTTGATACTACGGTGAAGTCATCCAATGCAGAGTGGGTGTTGGCATAATCTCCTCTTGGTGCATAGGCAGGTGCAAGATAAGAAACATTCTATACCCACCCATCAGAAAGTCGATAGGTGTAAGATCCCTTCTTCTCTATGATTTTAAGAGGAGCTGTGAATTTATGGTCCCCTTTGCGTAAAATTCCAGGTTTTCGTATTCTAATGAAGGAACCACAGTCAAACTTTGGTTCCTTAGCACCCCACCGCTTGTCTGTGAAAGTCTTATATTTTGCTTGGTTCTGTTCAACTGTTTTCTCACATCATCCTCGGCTGGGGGCTCAGGTCATGCCTTTAACAATCCAGCAATGTTTAGTTTAGTATTCATTTGTTTCCGATGCAGTAACTCTGCGGGTGATCTTTGCGTTGTGGCATGTCATGTAGCCCAGTATGCTTGCAAGAAATCAGTATTCAGAGTAGCAGCCGTGTTAGTCTGTATTCGCAAAAAGAAAAGGAGTACTATGCCACTAGTACTCCTTTTCTTTTTAAGAAATCAGTAGTGAAGGTTATCCATAATCACTCTTCCAGTTTAGCCGTTTGCAAACTTTCTTTCAAACTTCTGTTAAACCGTTTGATTTCCTCATTGGCTTGAAGGTAATATAGGGATGACCTTCTGTGTAAAATGTTCCTCTCTGCTAGAAAAGTTTCAAACTCCAGGGAAGTAAATTGACTACCATTATCTGAAACCAGTTCTTTGGGGTTACCTTCCCTGCTAAAAACTGAAGAAAGGAACTTAATTACTGTAGCAGAAGAGATTTGCAATGTAAACGCTACCTCAGGCCATTTACTGAAATACTCTATTAAAGTGATGGCATAACGGCAGTCAATTGGAGCAGTATCAAAGGGTCCTACAATGTCAATTGCTACTTTTTCCCATGCAGATTCAGGAAGAGGAACAGGCTGTGATGGAGGGGTACATGTCACTGCTGTCATATCAGGCATTTGGCAAGTAACACAGGATTTTATGAGTGCTTCTGATTGAGAGTCCATCCCTGGCCACCAATACAGATCCCGTAGTCATTGTTTGGTTTTGACAATTCCTTGATAAGTATCATGTGCCAGGTGTAGGAGTTTTGACTGTAATTCTTCTGGCACAAGTAGCCGGTGTGTACCTCGTAGCACACAGCCATCAAGCAAAGAAAGTTCATCCCGAACTCTAAAATCAGAGAGCAAAACTGGATCAAGGTTTAGGGTGACTGGGCCATCTCTTTGTCAGAAATTCCCATAGTTTTTGTTGAATTGGACAAGCTGAACAAGCAGCTTGAAATTGTTCTCTTGTAACTGCAGTAAGAGTGCTTGTAATAAGTGCAACTACTACATCCTCATCCTCCGGTGGACCATCTGGTGAAGGCAAAGGCAGGCGAGAAAGGCAATCAGCTACCACATTTTGGTTTCCAGGCTTATATTCCAGTTCATAATTGAAAGAGAGTAGTCTTGCATTCCATCTAGCAATACGATATCCTGCTCTTCCCAGTCCTTTTGTGGTGAGCAACATTGTCAAAGGGCTGTGGTCTGTGCACAACTTGAACGTGCGGCCCCACAGGTAAGTTCTCAATTTTTCAGTAGCCCAGACAAAAGCAAGCGCTTCTTTTTCAACTGTAGAATATTTTCTCTCAGCATTACTTAGTGTCCTTGAAGCAAATGACACAGTCCTCTCTGTGTTCTCCTCATGAAGTTGTGTGAGGACAGCCCCAAGTCCATAATCGGAAGCATCAGTAGTCACAAGTGTGGGCAATGCAGGACTGAATAGTGCAAGTACTGGACTATGTACAATCAAGTCTTTCACCATTTTGAAACTAGCTTGTGCATCCATTGTCCACACTAAGGCTGAACTTCTCTGTAGTAATTCTCATAACGGTTCAATGACAGAAGCATAATTGGGAATGAATTTTGCATACCGGGAGGTAAGACCCAAGAAGGAATGTAAGGTTTGCAAATCTGTTGGAGGAGGAACATTTGTAATTGCCAGGATATGATCTGGATCAGGTTTTAGTCCAGCCTGTGAAATTGTATGCCCCAGAAAGGAGAGTTCAGTTTGTCTAAATTTGCATTTGGACCAATTGAGCTTGAGGCCTGCTTTGCTGATGCAGTTTAGTACAGACTGCAGGTTATTGTCATGCTCCTCAGAAGTATTTCCAAATACGATAATATCATCCAGATAGCACTGAATTCCATGTTGATTCTTCAGAATCAATTATACCATTTTTTGGAAGGCACTTGGGGCAGATGTGAGATGTATGGAACATGTTTAAAACGAAATGGTCCCTCATGTGTAATAAAGCTGTGAGGTCTCTGCTATCTTCATACAACATAACCTGGTGGTATGCACTCTGCAAATCAAGAGTAGAAAACATCTTTGCTCCACGGAGTTCTGCAAATACTTCTATGTGAGGAAGAGGATGGCTGTCAATCACAATAGCTCTATTTGGCTCCCTTAAGTCCACACAAAGATTAATGCCTCCATCCTTCTTCTGCGTCACTACTATAGGTGAAACCCATTCCGAGAGTCAATCCCTTCAATAATGTCCTTTTGAACAAGTTTTCTAAGTTCCTCTGAAACAGCTTCCCTGACTGTAAATGGTAAGCACCGTAACTTCTGTCATACAGGCATCACATGATTCCGCATTTTAACTTTATGCAGAAACCCATAAGCACAGCTGAGTTTCTCCTCAACCTGGTGTTGGGTCCCAGCTGAAACCGGTGTGTGTACTGCAAGAGTACTTTGCTGAGGAGGATCAATTCGTCCATTAACTACCCTGAGATTTAAAGCAGCCAGTAAATCTCTGCCAAGGTCAGGAGTGCCTTTGTGGACAATGTAGAACTCTGCAGTTACACAGCAATCACCAAAAGTAAGTATTGCTGGCAGGCAGGCATGTAGTGAAATATGGTTTTTCAAATAGCACACCAAGTGAAGTTTGGGTTCAGTAAGAGGCACATCTTTAAAGTAATTCAAAGAGATGGAATCAGGTAGTATAGATACTGCTGAGCCAGTGGCCAACATTAGCTGAATAGAGTATGATTTGCCTGAGGGAATGGCGGAAACATTTACAGTGCACTTTATTTGTTCTGGAATATGTGCAGTAGTGATTTTGTCCATGCACAGCACAGTAACATCTGGTATTGTAACTCCATGCATCTGTTGATTGAATTGGCTGCTGTGACATACTTCAGCAAAATGCCCAATCTTTTTGCAATGATTGCACTGAGCTACTTTTGCTGGACATCCCGTGTAGCTTGCAAGGTGTTGTGGGGATCCACAGCGAAAGCATGCTTTTTCTGTATTTTGAATTTGCTGATTCAGTGGTTTTCCATTAGTTTTCCTCTTGTAATTGTTTGTCTGCAGTGATAGTGAACTTTTCTGCAAAGGAGTCGCAGCCTGGACTGAGCCTTCTGTATCCATGCTCATTATTTTGGCTTCAGCTGTAGCTGACTCAATCTGAGTAGCAATTGTTATTGCTTTTTCTAGTGTAAGTTGTGGTTCTAGACGTAAGCATTCTCTTACACGAAGCATGATTGTTTTCTCAATGAGCTGGTCTCTAATCATCTCATCAGCCATATTCCCAAAGTCACAAGTTACAATCAGACTCCTCAGGGAAGCAATTTCAATTCCCAGTTTCAATGAAGTCACACAAATGAGGGTCATTCTTGTCAGTTGCCAGCATTATAGTCTCCACTGGTTTTTGCTCACATTGGCGAAATCTGTAGCGATTAGCTACTACATTCACTTTTGGCACAAAAAAGTTCTTTAATGCAGTGAGTGCAGTCTCATATTTATTGTCTGCAAGGGGAAAAGTGTAAAACATATGCTGCCCTTCTGCTCCAAGGCAGTGGATTAGCAGAGCACGCTTTCTTACTTCAGAAATCTCTGTAGTACTGATCGCAAGCAGATAATTCTCAAACATATGGATCCAGGCAGTAAAAGCAATTGGAGGCTCACCTGGGCTTTGTAAAAAAGGTGCAGGTGGGATCTGAGGCAGAAGATCCACCCTCGTCGCCAAAATGTTGTAGCAACTAGGCAAGGTATAACAAACTTCAATAGGATTTTATTTTTAAAGTGGAAACCTCTTTACCAAGCTGCTGCTGCACCCGCGGGAGCTGTCACTCAGCCTCCTCAACTCCTCCTCCCTCCTTCCTCTTTCCTGGCCTTTCAGACCCCCAACAGCCAGTGCTCCCAGTTCTAATAATTACAAGCAGCATCTAAACACCACACCATATTCCCCTTTCTCCTGACTTCTCTCCATAGTTATGATCCTTCCTTCTAAATTTATACAACAGCATTGAAGTAGCTCCGGTGAAACTCACTGCCCTTTTGATGGCCAAACTGAGCTTCCAGAATCTTCTTGCTTGTTTGACACACTTTTTCCTTCTTTTCTCTTCATTTGAGTTTCAAATGTGGGTTCCTCCACCCATCATGTGACCTACAGCTGTCCTCTTCTCTCTTCATGCTTCTGTACGGTTGTCATTTTCATTCCCTTATCAGCCTTTAAGCTAGTATTAGTGGTTCAAGGTCCATTTTTCAAGTACACTATGTTAGAAAAATAAGTAGAAATAAGAAACTCAGAACCTATAGGTTTGTATACAGTAGTAGTTGGAAGAATCTCTGACCATGCATTAGCATTGGTGGTACCGACAGTGGGATGATAATAAAAAAAAAAGTGTTCAGGTGTTTTACCTCTGTGCCACCTAGAACTACTCCAGACAAGGGTATTTAAACAAGAATTGTTACAATGCCTGAGCCCTGTCTATACTAGTGCTCCCAGTCTGGATAACCTCAATGGAGCTGCAACAGTGGTAGAGCAATGCTAGGATAGATGCAGCCTATGGGTATCCCAGGGAACTAGCAAAGGGCTGCCTTCTGATACCCTTTTGATCTGCTTAAAGCAACTATATTCAACAGAATTATAAAAATATTCCATCTGGAACAATGAGGAGTTGGCCACTGGAAAGTTCCCTGCTGCAAAGGACAACTTATTGCTGCTCATTATCTTGATTTATTGCAGAGAAATAGGGGACTTTTCACATATTTTTACATTTTAGTGGATATTTGTAGTACTGTATAGCAAGGGGACAACCCAAGCATTTGGAAATCCAGTGAGCTTTCTTTTACTCACCCATTTTCGCTAGTAAGCCTGACCCACCAAATACATATCATAGCAGCAGTTGAGGTGCTAATGAGGGGTAAACTTTATTTCTAGGCCACTAGAGACACTGTGAACAAAGAAACCCTTTATGATATCCTTGTACAGTCACAGAGATTTGAACTGCCGCTTAGCATGCTTAGGCTACATCTATGCTTGCAGCTGGGTTGTGATTCCCAGCCTGTGCCGACACACTCACGTTTGCTCTCATCAAGCTGGTGCGCTGAAAATAGTGGCATAACCACGGTAGCATGGGCAGTTGCAAGCAGAGGCATGGGCTACCTGCCCCAACTACATCTCCAGTGCAGGTTTGTACTCACAAGCTAGCTCATGCCGCTGCTTCTTGTGCTACCCCAGCTACAGTACTAATTTTAGCACGCTGGCGGGCTGAGAGCTGGCGTAAGTATGTCTAAGCAAGCCAGGAATCACAGCCCTAGTGCCAAGTGTAAATGTTTGACTTCCACATCCTAGCATGGAAATATCATTTTGGACTGGACAAAGTAAGGAAAAGGGATTGGGACAGCAGAGTCTTGGATCCACCCATTCACTCCCCCTTATTTGCCCATTCCCCATAGGTGCTGGTACTAGAGGTGTGGAAGCACCCCTAACTTGACGTGGCTTCCATCATATACAGGGTTTAACAGTTTGGTCCGATGGTCTCAGCACCTCCACTATACAAATTGTTCCAGCACCCCTGCATTTGTAACGCCGACAGACGCTAGTCGTCAGAGGGCAGGATCGAACCTGGGACCTCTGGATCTTAGTGTATGAGCCTCTACTGCATGAGCTAAAAGCCAGTTGGCTGTTAGTGAAGGCTGTAGAGCAGACTCATTTTCTCTCTCTCTCTTTAAGTGGTCTCAGTGCCACTAGATGGGACAGAACACCACACCCAGCAGTGTGTGGGTTACACATTCACCTGTATGAGGCTGTGTTTTAATGGCTTCAAAAGTTGTTTTTACAGTGAGATAATAAACTTGATTATTATCTCACTGTAAGATCTTAAGTGGAGCCAAGACACTTGCAGTGTTTACCAGGAGGTAGATAGGCAAGGTCATCACTATACAATTTGCTAGGGTTGACCCTGCCCAGGGCCGTCCCTAGCCATTTTGGTGCCCTATGCAGCCCCCACCCCCCATGGGGGTGGGGGTGGCCCCAGGCATCTGTAGGGTGGGCAGGAGAAGGCTTGGGGGGGCATGTGGGAAACCGTCCCCCCAGCATGAGCCAGCAGCATGGAGCGGGCTGGGGCCAGGTCACTGCACATACCACCACCCAGTGAGTGCAGGCCTGACCCCTGCTGCAGTTGTCAGGGGAAGGGGTGGAGTGGGGGTGGAGCAGGGGCGGGGGTTTTGGGGAAGGGTTGAAGTGGGGACGGGGCTGGGGCGGAGCATGGGTGGCAAGAGGAGGGGCTGGGGCAGAGGCCAGGGGGAAGAGCGGAGCAGGGGCTGGAGCAGCACGCAGCTGCATACTTTGTGTATGGGTAAGGACAGCCCTGACCCTGCCTTGTCTCGCTGTGCTTTTCCACAGGACAGTTTAAACTGCTTTAGTTATCCTTCCCCCTCCTCCCTACCCGCCCACCCTTCTTTGGTCAGTGAAAAGGAGCCCTGAGACAGTGAGTAGAGGCCACTTTGCCTGTTCTCTCCCCATGCAATGTCCTGAGACACTGGTAGACCATGAATGTAAGTTAGGGTACATCTTTACTGCCTACTTCCTTGCCTGGTCATGCAGGTGATGAGACAATTTTACTTATTATTTGTCACCTGCACAAGTATGATCAGGAATGACCAAAGGAATAGGGAGCCCCTTTTAGAATCAAAGCCACACTTCAATTTGTCATAGTATTTATTTTTAAACACATATACTGACCTCTATACTTTCCCCTCTGAATTCTGGGAAATATGTCCCTTATCTAGATTTAGCCTTTGACTTTCCAATAAACTCATTATGCAGTGAACTAGAAAACAAACTGGCCCGAGACTAAATGAACTCTTGCCAGTATCTGACTTCCTACAGATGTTTATAATCCTCAGATATTCCCCTTACTTGAACTAAAGATTTCAGGCAGACTCATCTGTCAGAGGAGCCTTATTAATATTTCCTAAGGCATTATTACACCATTATAAACCAGCTACCTCACCTGTACTTTGGGCAGCCTATCAGTTTCTGGTGAGTTGCTCTAAGGAAGGTTACAGGTCTCCATAGGGATTGCATATGATCTTTGAAAAGTGCATTTCACTTGAGCAAGTCATAAAAAACTCAGAAGAGTTGCTAAAGATCACTCAAGATATATTACTGAAAGCACAATATCAAAGTGTTCATCTTATTTTATGTTACCATATACATTAAGTATATTAAAAATTTCCCTAAATACAAGATATATTAAGTATATTGGAATAAAATGATATTTTCTAGAGAAAAGAGAAAGTATCTGTGTATCATTTAAGGCTTTCCTCAGTTCCACAGAATAAATTACCACCATTTGACACAATTTCCCCCCTCCCCCTACGGTTCAATTAACGTTATCTACTTCTGTTAATTTCTCTGGATTATTTTATTATCTCTCCTCAGCCAAATGAAAAGCAAACAAAACAAAGCTAAACTAAACTTCTGCCTCCTTCCAGTAATTTAGCCTGTTTTCCTCCTTTCAGAATATATTTATTCAGAATAAATTTATCCAGGCAGCGAGGCTTCTGAAAAAAGTAGAAACAAACAATTAAACCAAAGATGGGCAAAATGCCACAGGGGAGGGGGAAAAAAAAGCCATCCACTTTAGTGAAATGGGACAGAAAAATCCAGGAAGAAAGAAACTAAATGCAAATCCAAATATATATTTAGATGTGTTAGTTAAGTGTATATATATCTATATCTGTATTTTGTGCAAATACAGTTTCTACATAGCTAAACTCTTAAAGAATGCATGAAAGTTTGATGGGACAGTTAAAAAACATGTTTGAGCTTCAGAGTCCAATAAAATACTGACAGAAGTCAAAATGCTAAAGCAAGGTAATTTATTTAATACCTTGTAATTAAAACAGTTTGCTAAATTGTCTTCAAATTTTGCAGAAAATTTCCCTTTAGCCTGACAAATATAGGATTAAAATGACTTTTCTAGCCAAAGTAGTAGGCATCCTTCAGTTTCAAGAGACCATGGATATGGGCCCCTTGAGAAGTGAAGAATTTACTCAGTTGGTTTTATGGCAGCCACAGCTGAAGAGATCCACTCAAGAGAGACAATCTCTGCCGTATCTGTCACATTTAAAGGCAGTGTTTTCACCCTTTGGGCTCTGCCTTCCACAAGCTCTTTTCTCCTCCGCTAAACTGGACTTCTTCCTTTTGTAACACTGGAGACTTTTGTTAAGCTCTTGTTTCCAAAGGCTGCAATCCTCAGTGTGATCCTCCCAGTTGTCCACTTCCATGTCCATTTCTTTCAAGGATGTGTGAAAGTGAGACCTCAAACAATTTTGGGCATCCTTTGGATCTTTTTCCAGATGCCAATTCACCGGAGAGGATGTCCTTTGGGATGCACTCATCATTCATTTGGCATACATGCCCAAGCCAGCAGCAGTGTCTCTGTTTGAGGAGCGTTTGCATGCTGGATATACTGGCCTGCTTGAGCACTTGGTGCCTTGAGGACAGTGTTTCTCAAATGGGGGTCCACGGGCCCCGCCGATCAACTCCTCCTCCTCCCTCCCAGTGCCTCCTGCACACCGAGAAGCAGATGTTCAGTGGCATACAGGAGGTGCTGGGAGGGAGGGGGCGGAGCAGGAATGGGGCATGCTTGTGGGAGGGGGTGGAAAGAGGTGGGCTGGGTGGGGCATGGGGTGAGTGGGGGCAGGGCCTGGGGCTGAGTGGGGGCCTTGCGTGTCCATGAAAAAAATTAAATCAAAAGGGGGGTCTTTGGGTTGCTAAAGTTTCAGAACCACTGCTCTAGTAGATTCCAAAAATTCAACAAAGGCAACGTATATGAAAGCTGTTGAGCCTCTTTTGATGATGAGAGTACAAGGTCCATGAAAAGTGAGCTGATAACACATGACCAATACACAAAGATCTTTGTGTGTTCTGTCAGTTTGTTGTTTTGCCATACCTGTGACATTCTATATCTCGGGGGGAGCATCCTGTAACCTCCATATTCCTCATTATATATAAATTGTGATATTGCATATAAAGCATGCCATGTGAAGTATCAGGCAAAAAGTTATGATCTGCTGAAATACGTTGTTCTGTCTAAATATATATGTCATTAGAGCATATGAAGTTATGAGATTGTGTTGTATTGTTGTCGCTAAAACATGCTGTAAGTTGGGGAATCGGCCAGATATTAGCTCCGCAGTAACAACAGCAAGGAAAGTAACCAATGCCCACGTGGGTGTCCAACAACCATCAATAGCCATTGTCCAGCAACACACACAACTGCATCTGGGAGCTATACTGCACTGACTCACTTGCACAAGGCCATACCAGGTGAATTGCTCAGCCTTACCTGGTGACTCAGCAATGCCCACCAGATATATCTGGACTTTTATTCTCCAAGTACATGGACTAAGTGTATAAAACAGAACACAGAGGCCCAATGCTTCACCTGTTTTCCTTCCCCCGCATCTATGCTGCAAGCAACAAGGATACTCCAAAGACTGAAGACTTCAACAGAGGAGACCGGCCCACATTTCAAGGGTGAAACCCGTGTACTATGAATGGCAATGTCCAGTGGGATGAGAAAAACTGCTTAATGTAGATGTTGCACAATCTAATAGGGTTGAGAGTTTAGATTGCATGTTTATATTTTATTTTAGTAACCATTTTGACTTTTTGCCTATCTTTTGTAGTCAATAAACTTGTATTATTGTTTATCTTTACAAAATCTGCTCAGGTTTACAAAGACTAGTATATGTCCACTTTCCATTGATGAAGTGGTGAACCAAATTAATAAATTTGCAGTGCTTGTCTTGAGCAGTGCAAGACGATATATTCCTGAGGTACAAAGCTGGGAGGATTTGGCTGGTGCCTTTCTCTGTGAGATTCATGAGTGGCTAAGGGAGCATTCATGCAATCTCGCTGGGTATGAGGCTCCACATGCGGTTGTGCTGAGTGATAACAGCACCTGGAGGGGTTTGCTGCTTGTCACTAGCAAAGCATTGTGAAGGACAGCCCAGGCTGGAGTGTTAAGGGGGCACAGCAGTCCCACAGTCCCAGACTGCACTCCAGGGATCCCCTCACAGTGCTCCTGCTCAGTCTAGATATTGTTGTGGCAGCTTTTTTGATGCTGATGTTGAGCTCTGTTTCAAGTGAAAGGTTGCTGTAGCTCTGCTCCCAGGCAAGTCTGCTCTCTCTCTGGGCTGTGCCTCTGGCTTTGGGGCTGCAGCTCTGCTCCCAGGACAGGGTCTGCTCTCTCTGGGCTGCTTTTCTGGTCCCTCTGGATCTGGCACAGCTCTGCTCCCAGCTCAGCTTGGGCCCCTGCTTTCTCCTTAGCTGGGCCCCACTCTGTCTGACCCAGGCAATTCCAGCTCACACGGAGGACAGGACCTCCCTGGCTTCCTGCCTCCCTGATTAGCCTGCCCGCCCTGTCATTCAGACTGACCTGGAGCATTGGCCTCTCCCCATTGTTCCTGGTCAGTCTCAGGGTCCTGATTCCCCATTGACCCTTCCCCCTTTTAGTACTGGGAACTAGCAACGAAAACACCCATTACTAACATTCAGTGGGGGGCAACAGTCCCCTTACACCAGGTATGGGTTGATCTTGGAGGGTGCTTCCTCATCTCTTTGGCACATTAGGTTTGTCTTTTTTTAGGCTTATGGTAAGCTCGAAATCTTGGCAGGCTTTGGTAAAACTGTCCATGAGGTTTTGGAGGTGGGATCTGTGTAGGTTGTCACTGCTGTGCCATCAGTAAGAGGAGGTATTGGATGAGGGCCTGCCGAGTCTTTGTTTTAAGCTCTATTTTAACCCCACTGCACATTGGGGTTAAAATAGATCTTATGATGGAACCTGGTGGCAACTTATGAGGCTATTGTCAGTCAACAATGAATGCATATAATTTAAAAAAGTACTATTCAACTTTATTTTGAAGAAAAAAAAAATAAAAAAAAACTTATGCCTGATGATGACAAAATATTCCAGACAAAAGCAAACCAAGCCCACAATTAATATAGTGAGTGACTGGGGAAAGCATAATAAACGAATAATTCCATTGACTAATGTGTGTTTAGCTACTCCCATCCACAAAAATAACCAATAGCCACCCTTTAATGTATTTAGGGGCCTACTGAGGTAATTAGGAGTCTTTACATTAGCTTCAATAGACTTATCAGGTCCTAAATTCCATATAGGTCATCCAGTTTCTACTTAAATACATTTATGCCACTATAATTGCAGGTTCAGTCCACCTGTTCGCAACCTCTAACAGAAAAAAATTACATATTTTGAACATATATGTCTACTTAATTAACTTGTCCCCTACTTTTAATCTGCCTGAAACTCAGATAAAACAATTCTACAGTAGCCCGTAGGTAATATACACACACACACAGAGTTATGTCACATCTTATCATATCTCAAAAAGAAATCAAACACTTGTATTTTATTAAAACTAAAAATGATCTTTGTTTCTATCTGCAAAGTTCAGACCATTTTCAAGGGAAATTAACGAATGTTGCTAATAGCTGGATCCAAGGAGGCATTAGGAAGAGACAATCATGAGGAAAGGCAATATATAACCTTTAGATGGAACAATTAGAGATCAATTATTAGTCATAGAACAGCATTCTGAAACTGCTTCTTCATTAATCAAAAATGGTCCCAAATTAAAATGTTTAATTATTTGCAGAGACAACGGTTTTGTATATTCTGTCTCAAAAAAAAAAGTGAATAGGTTCATGAAAAAATGTCTAACTCCCATTGATCATTTCAGTTGAAATATAATTTTAAAGCTGTAGTTAGAGAATGTTTAGTTGGAGCCTAAAACCAAAAGACAAATCCCAGTCCAGAAACATGTAAAGCCAGCTGGATTTCAAGGCAAAAACACTAGTGAACTATTTGAGCAGTCCCAAAGCTAAAAAGGCTTTTTCAACCAGTTTCATCTGATGTCCTAGCACAGGTGGGAAAGGGGGCCATGGCCCCATCACTTTTTACCAGCCGTAAGGGCAAGTGATGTGGGGGGGGGGGGAAGAGAGAGAAGCAATCTGGGGATGGGGTCTTGGGGGGAGGGGAAGAGGTGGCATGAGGGCAGGGAGCTTTCGGAAAGGGGAAGTGTGAGGGAGGGAGAAGGGGCAGCGTGAGGATGCTAAGTTCAGAGAGGTGGGCAGCATGGGGGGGCAGGGGCAGAGTTGGGGGGGCAGGGCTATGGTTTGGGTGCTGGTGGCCCCCTGACTTTGAGAGCTTCCATTGCCCCGTCCTAGTGACCTAAACACCTAATATCCCAATCATTCATTGCAGTCCAAAAATACATTTTTAAGTAACTACACAACAAGCCTAATCCAAAACCCATTCAAATCCATGGAAAGTATCTCATTGACCTTAACAGTCTTTGAATGAGGGTCAGTATTTGTCCATTAGGCATTGCTATGGTGAGCAGAATTTGCTTTCTGTTTACCAGGGACAGTTGAGAGAAACAGTGATGAACAATGTGTTGAGTAAAAAGAAAAATCAGATGATTTTAGCCAGTATCAAAGCTACACTCCTAATTTACAGGGGGGCAGGAGGGAGGGAAGAGGAGCAAAGAGAGAATCCTCCAGTACCAGAAACTAATGCATGTCACTGTTAAGTCAAAAGCTGGCAATAGTGACACCAGTGCATGTTTTATAAAGCATACTTTCTCTTTTGTATAAGTATTTCACACCCTTAAAAATGTTCCCACAAGGGTAATTGCCTTTTCTTTTGAAAAATAGTCACCTTACCCAAACTAAAATTGAAAAAAGTTCACTAGTGCAAAGATTGGCAATGAAAAGAAAGAGGCTTTCTGCAGCTAGATCCCCAGGCTAAACACAGATAAGGTTTATGCCTAAAGCTTCCTTAAGCCTAGAGTCCATACAGTGACAGACATTATCTAAAGTAGAAAGAAAAGGGAGTACTTGTGGCACCTTTGAGACTAACAAAAAGTGAGCTGTAGCTCACGAAAGCTTATGCTCAAATAATTTCTTAGTCTCTAAGGTGCCACAAGTACTCCTTTTCTTTTTGCGAATACAGACTAACACAGCTGCTACTCTGAAACCTGTCTAAAGTAGCTTTCCTGTTACTGATTATATTATGTCTCAGAATCAGGTGATTGCTCTTTATTAGCCTGGTTAATTCCCCATCAGCCATTTAGTACTGGCCAGTCGATTTGTAACTGTTAGAAGTATAGTATTGTTTTGTTTCAAATACAGAAAATATGATTACTCAAAATCACAAACAACAAATCCTTCAAAAACACTTGGGCATGTGCTTAACTTTACTACTCTTATTAGTGTCGTTCAATGAGAGGGGGAGGAGGAGGAGGAAGAGAGAGAGAGGAAGGACATGGATAATAGTAAGTTCCCACAGTCACTCAGTAGTCTGACAGTTCTATTAACTCTGCTTTTCGTTTTGTTCTCTTTGGGCAGCTTTCTCTCGCCTTCATTTGTCCAAGACTTCATGGCAGAAGAGTTTTTACTGAGGGGAGGAATAGGGTGCAGCAAACAGGCGGAGTACAGTGGTGTACCAAACTTCTTCAGGTCCTCAGTAGCCCACCCGAGGGACTCAAGCTGCTTTAGCTAGTAGGCTGCATAGGCACAAGACCAGCTGAGCCCAATAGTCACCCAGATACATGGCTATCGGGGATATTTTACTAGTGGTCTCAGGGTAGGGTTCCTCAGGCCTACTTTTGGGGGTGCCTTTCACCAGTCCATTCCTTGATTAAAGGCAAGTAAGTAACTTGCAGGTTTCCTGGCAAGGATCAGTCTGTGGTGCGTGTATTTGTGTGTGTGTGTCCTCTGTGTTGTCTAGATACCATGCCCCACCCCGTCAGCGACTCTGTATAGCGGTCCTCTACAAGACCAGTAGCCCTCTCTCTCAAGTCCAATAATCTCTGGTCAGAGCACATGTCCCCCTTCCCAGGTTAGTCCCCAGTAGATAGGACACTTTGTCTGCACTAGCCTTCTACTGGTTCCTATCCCTTTAAAAGCCTGTGCTAGCCCCTGGCTCTTGGTCCCTGAGCGTTTCCTCTCAAACTCAGGCCCTGTTCTGCTTCTTGCCATAAGTTCTGCACAGACTTGTACCCAGCTGTAATGTCCTCCATTTACAGCCTGCTCTTCTTGCCGCTCTTCAGCTTCTGTTCTCTTCATTGGCTTCCTGCTGTGCACATAGCTTCTCAGCTTCTGAAGCCTGCTTTCCCGTTCTGCTCCCTCCCAGCTTATCGTATGGCCAATGCCCACGATGCTCCCAGCTCAGCATGCAGCTTTCATGCTCTGCTGTCAGCTCACCATGTCTCTAGCCCATGCTGCTCCAGCCACTGTGTTCACAGGGAGAGAAATCATTTTTGGGTGAGACGAAGTTTCTGCAGATTCACTACACAGGTTTGGGGGGTTGTTTTCCCAAGTATATGGTGGAGCATGGAAGCATAGGGAACAATTTTTTGTTGCCCAGCATTCCCTTTGTACTTGTTATACTTATAGGGCAGATATAAAGAGCTCTTGCTGGTGGAAAGCACTGACAGAGATCTTTTCCTCCAAGCAGAGGGATGCATCAGGAAATTCTACAGTGGGCAGGGGGTATATGAGGAAATGAAGCCATGGAATCCCTAGTTCCCGATGATTCCTTGAGGCTATAATCTCCATAGGGGTTACGGCAGCAGGACACATGAATTAAGGCAACCCTCATGGGAGGCACAAGCCATTTCCCATTGGTCCCTGTGTAGGCCCTGGTGCCAATGCAGGGATGAATTTCCCCAGAGACATTTGTGAAAGAAGGATATTTAAAGGGTACCAGAATTGATGTCATTGGCAGAGCAAGGAAGGTGGGATGAATACAAAAAGGAGATCAAGCCTAAAATGTAGGAAGGAGCTGTTTGATAGTCTTGAAAGCTTGGGGCTGTTTGATAGTCAAGAAGTTAGAACATAAGAAGGGCCATACTGCGTCAGCCCCCAGTGGTCCATCTAGCCCAGTATCCTCTCTTCCGACAGTGGCAAATGGCAGGTGCTTCAGAGGGAATGAACAGAACAGGTAATCAAGCGATCCATCCCCTGTTGTCCATTCCTAGCTTCTGGCAAACAGAGGCTAGGGACACCATCCCTGCCCATCCTGGCTAATAGTCATTGATGGATCAATCCTCCATGAATTTATCTAGTTTTTTTTAACCTTTTGAGCATTTTGTAGTAGGTCAGCCTTTCGTGGCTAGATCAGCAGCACACAGAAGGGTTTTTAACCTCCAACATGCCAAGATGCAGGTTGGGCCCATGAATCCCATCAGTGTTGTAACTGTTTCTTCATTCTTTTAGTATGGCATTTCTGAACATTTCAGCTTTCACATGTGGCACTCTGCCAACCATGAAGCAAAATGACGGATAGCTTGTCACGCTGTGAGGAGATTATTGTAGTTAAGGTCAACTCTTGAATCATCTCAGTCCATTTTTCTTATGCTTGAGGGAAAAAGCCCTTTTCATATATTCCATAGTTTGGTTAAACCTTTCAATTCACTCCCCATGGGGAAGTAAAATGCTGCTTTTTTACAGAATTATTTAAATGCTTCAGTTGATATCATACAGAAACGTTGCCATGAGAACTGGCCCCTTAATCTGGTTATGTTTTGGAGAGGTGGTAACTAGTATTATGAACAATGGCTTATGAACAATGTTTGTGGTTTCCATTGACTTCAGCCTGAGTTGGATCAGACCCTTAGAGATTCAACTGGAAGACTTTTACCATAATATCTAAGTGCCATGTTTTGAGTTGTATGCCTGTTAAACAGGCATACAATTTAGCTGTGAATTTCAAGAAAAATCTATCACCAATTCTATCATTGATTGGCATGGAAATTGCTTACTGACTCTCAGAAAATGCTCGTAGTATTTTACATAAGAATGCTGTGCTAAAACCAGATTTTCCTCTAGCACTGAGGGCTTTTCTGAGGCATCATTAAATGGAGGAAATGAATTTTTACAACCCAGAAAAAGTAAAATTTATTTTTAAAAGTTTTGGCAAGAATTAAATATGAAAGCTCTTTTATGTTACATTTTGTATTTAATTATAAACATAAAAACATCAAATATACAGATCAATTCATGGTCTTTCTAGTTCATTTTTAATTTGTAGCAAATCAGTGTAACCTATATTGCACTCCATTGTCTTGATGCAGACGAGGAATTATTTTCAGCAATGTAACTTATCATGTTAAGCTGTTAGAATGTAGAATGCAAAAACAATCCTGGAAATATTAATGAATCATTAACAATGTGCTGCTGCAGTTTGGACCAAACTGTGTTAACTCTGTCACCCCCATCCTTTGCTTCCCACAGAACCACACAATAGAGAGATGTGTTCAGCAAACACCTGTTACTCATGTACCATAACTACCTTTGTCTTATAGGATCTTCTTGGTCTGGCACCACTCAAGTACTCAATTCTGGAACACATTGAGCATTATGGTCCTGACCCAACAAAGCATTTAAGCATGTCAATGGGACTACTCATATGCTTAAAGTTAAGCACGAGCTTAACTGCTTTGCTGGATCTGGGCTTTTATTAACAAGCATGCACAGTTGCATCATCGCCACCTTTGGTATATCCCAAGATACTATACTGTCATTTCTCTCCAGTTATTCATTAGGAAGTGAAGCATGGAAAAGAAAGAAACCTGCTGCTAGACCTCAGAGAGCTGCAGAAGGCCAGAACTCTGTGTGTGGAGGCCTCATGACTCAGTACCAGGTAAGGTCCCTGACAGCTCTTCCACTCCCTGGCAGCATGGATCCAAAGGATCTGGATTACCAGGGATTCCCCCTGGCACTGGAGATCCCCTTAAAAGAGAATCCATGGAGTACACTCTCTGGAAGAAATAATGTTTGTTAACTTTTTCAGTTACTCCCTGCTGCTCTGATCCACAAACTGGCAAAAGGCTTTCTGAGAGATCCAGAGGAGGGGGTGGGAGGTGGAGAGCTGTGTATGGAGGACTCTCTTTTGTCTCGCCCCCCCCCAGCCCCCCATGACTCATTTTTATCTAATGCAGGAGTATTGCATAATCTCAATATGATTAATGTGGACACATTTCCTATAAACTACTGGTTGAATTAGCTTTTTAAAACTCCAGTTTCTGTAAACTAAGTAACTTAGCCAGTAAAAATTATATTGTCCTAGTGGTAGCAGAGTTAATTTCTGACAAAGAATAAGCTCAACATGACTTTGAGTGGGTGACAGCACTTGGCAGCTTTAAACCTATATAATCATCTGTGTATTACTCCTGGGGAAATTCTGTGACAAAAAATTAAAAATTCTACGTACAATATTTTAAAATTCTGCATATTTTATTTGTCAAAACAACAATATCATCATCATGCCAGTTTCAATTATTCTGGTAATTTTTCAAAAAAAATACAGATTCTTTGCTAGGCATATTAATACAGAACTTTGAGTAATTCATTTAAACTACAATACAGAACTGTAATTCCTGCACCTGTGAGAAGCAGTGTAAAGGCTTGGGAGTGTCAAGGGTAACACAGGAGCTTAGGGAGAGGGAAGGAGCCTGGAAGGTTGTTGGGTGTGGGTGGGTGGGTGGAAGTACGGAACAGTTTTTTGGGGGGAGGGGGCAGGCTTGTTAGGGAGCCTCCCCATGCAGGCCCTGGCTGATTCCAAGCTTCTCCCATTCCATCAGGCACATCTGCCCCATCCCTGCACGCCCCATGCTGATGAGTCCCTGCAGCCTTCTCTCCCATCCCCCTATGCGTCCCTGCAGCCCTGCTCCCCTGTCCCCATGCACCCCCACTCCCATTCAGCCCCGGCTCAGTGCTGTCACCCCACTAGCTCCTGATCCCATGACCCAGTTTGTCCCACCCACTAGTCATTCTGAACCCCAGTCTGTAACCCCCATGTGTGCCCCACTCTGTCCTAACCTGGCTCCATGGGCCAGGTGCTGTGATGAACTTCCACTCCTGGGGGAATTCTCTGTCACGGCACACACAGAATCCCCTTCCCGCCCCAGAAAATACATTCTGCCCCAGAAGTGCTGCCGTTCCACCTTTTGTCCACCAGAGGCGGATGTGGCAACAGAACAGCATATCGGAGATAACAGGATCATGTTCTAGAGTACTTTCGTAGATCTCTGGCAGGCTACTATTGCCTCCTGACAGCATTAGAGCACAACAAGCATTGTGGCTTTGAAGTAAAACCATCTATTTCCCATGTATACACACACACACACACACACATAATTAGTTGCATTCATCAGCTTAAGGTAATTATCCATTTAGCAGTTCACAGACAGTTTGCTACGAACTTCCAAGAGAAATACAGATAATGGTTTTATTACACTTAAAGTTTCATCTAAATGTTAATATTCCCTTGTGATCTCTGAATCAATAGAATATAGTAACAGACAGGAACTATCTGGTTACATTGTTAGCATCTAACAAGATATAGGTAAACAAATACAATCAGTATTGTTAGAGAATTAAAAGAAGATACAAGTCTACATTTCAAAACTCTAGTCTATCTAACATGGTTTGGTAGCTATTTATAAGGAATGGCCCTAATTACCATGCTTTTCTAATATTTCTTTAAAGCAGTGGTTTTCAATCTGTGGTCCAGCTGTGTACTAAAAATTCAAAATTTGCTGCTCTGAAAAAGGCGCGGGGCTGGCTGAAGGGGAGACAGCATTTTGGAGCCTGCTGAAGCACTCCTGCTAGCAGGGGGCTGGTGAGTGTGGCGGGGGTGGGGGCAGGGTGCGGGAGCATGGGTCACTGGGCAGTTTTGTTTGCGTGTGCGCTGGGCAGTGAGGGGGTGTGGGATGCTGGGAACTAAGGGTTTGTGAGGGTGCTGCAATACCCCCAGGTTTTAGGCTGCCTGGCCCCATACGATGGGACACAGGTCGCGGTTGCAAGCTTCCTCGCCCCATATGAGGGCTCCCCTCCTGGCCCCATTCTGTGGCAGGGGTCTCTGCACAGGGGCACTGAGGTTCTCAACCTGCGGCCTATGTAACACACACAGATCAATAGGTGGAGAACCACTTCTTTAAAGGTTGGATTTGGGTCATTTAGCCTGCAAGTTGCTTAATCTTTTCTGGCTCAGTGTCACACAAACATTTTCCAAGTTTTAAAGCAAAAGAAAATTATATAACACACACACACTTTGTTATAGCATGGAATACAGACTTTACAAATAAGATTAATGCAGGCAGCAACTTACAAACATTCTATAGAGTCTAAACACTAAATACATTCTTATAAGACTAATACCTATTTTGAGCAACACTAACCCTAAGTGAATTGGTCTGGTCTCCAGCTGTGAGTTTGATCTCAGCTAATGCCTGCAGCCTTGGCAAAATCTGGCATCTGGCCTGCCAGTGTCACAGCCACAAAGTGTTAGACAACTTTATTCCACTTTTTGAAATCAAAACTCATTATATTAGTTCATGAAGCATTTTACATAACTTCATTCCTATTTTTAAAACAATTGCTATCATTTAGGAGTACCCCACTGTCTCCACTTAAAAATTGGTTTCAAACTTTGACATAATGGGGCTCTTACCAAGTATTGCCAAGCTTAAGCCAAAGAATAATATTTCTGGCTATCTAGACTCTGTTCTAAACTCCCAAAAATAAGGTTTATGGAATTTCTTGACCCTAATCTTAGAAAAAGAGAAGATTATAATTTGTCTCTGGATAGGGTAGAAATCACCTGTATCAGGAGCTATCACAGAATTGTTGTTTAATATCTAATTATTTCTATACCATACGACAAACAAGCATTTTAAATTCTCTTTGAGCAGTGTTAAGATGTGACACCTACCGAGTTGGGATCAATCTTGCAAACAGGCTGCGGGCTAGAGACTCCACCCCATTAGTCCCTTTGTGTTGTTCACAGAGTACAAAGGATCCATAAGCCTACCTTAACCAACCTGCTAAGGATTTCTCTTTTGTTCAGGAAATGGTTTGGTGCTGTAGGGCTACCACAATGGCTCTACCCCTTTCTGGCCCTCTGTACCCAGCCTCCAATATAAAGGTATGTTTGCAGAAGGGGAGGGAGGGGGGAGAGAAAAAAAAGTGGACTAGAACTCAACATCACATGAATCCCTTAGGGGGATAAACAATCAAATGCTACCTTAGAGCAACTCTGAGGCCACTTTTAGTTGCACATGGGCCTAAACTGTTCTCTGGACATTCCTAAGATCAGGGGAACACAAAGTGACTTAAAGCCACTTTTATCTCTCCTCCTCCAGCCATGCATTGAACACAGAGGACTGGCCATGCATTTTGCATGCCCATTACAGTCATTGGTTGTTCTATGCATGGAGCTCTTACAACACTGAACCCATAAGCAAATGACTCCTAGGTAAATTTTAAATAATCATTTAAAAAATAGCTCTAGGTCCTTCCCCAGAGTGTCCAACATAGGAGGATAAAAACCCACATACATGCACAAAGCATGGAAATTGTGGTTCTCAAGACAAGTAGTTTAATACTAAAAAAATACAGAATTTAATAAAATTATGCATATTCACATGTTAAATTAGTAAAAAGGCATTTAAAAAAAAATAAACTTGTAGCCCATTAGCTCATTTTATCATTCAATTGTTTTGTCTATTGTTATGGTTAATTGCATGTGTAATCAGTATGTGATGAACAGAGTTAAGTTGCAGGTAGAGATATAGCTATAAGTAGAATGGGATCATAGGAGTATAAGATTGACAAGTATTTAGAAGTACGAGTGTATATTAGGTACACAAGTAAAATAAGATTGTAATAGAAGGTCTACAGGCTAATAGGCCGGTCAGATTGTAGCTTAGTCACAATGGGCCTCAGGATTAAGGATGCTTGACATAAGTAGGTGACCCAAGAATAACCCTGTACCAGTACAGTTACAAGATTACTGTGAAGAATGTGCCAATAGGTGATATTCCAGGAAAAAATACATTGCAATATACTGGTCTAAACCACAAGACACCTCATTGTATCATGTAAATTTCTGCTCTTACTGCAGGTTGCATGGAAACGGGTTTATGTACATATGAATAGGATGCTAATGAAAATAAGCAGAAATAAGAGGACAATCTATGAAAAGCAGGGCAACTCAAAATGTATGGGGTCAGAAAGTACATATAAAGAAAAGGAGTTGGGGCCCTCATGCATATGCATAACAGGATAAAAAGGGTTCCCTGTTATGGATAACATGTAAAGACCTCAAGAGGGAAGACTCCTATCAATGACCCCCTGTTGAGAGAGAGATTCATCAGACTCTCGATCATCTTTGGGTGTTTGAGTATGAATATGGCACTGGCTATTGCTTGGGCTCTCTCAGGTTGTGTATCCATGTATGTGAGTGTAACTTATAAATACTTATCTTGTAAGTTATTAGTTCCTACTGTTTTTGTGGTCAGTGTATTCATTCTTCATAGACTGGGAGACTTTTAGGAGCCTAAGAAAATTGTGAAGTGTAATTTTCACCCTGTTTATCTGAAAACTGTAGCCGCACAGGAGCTGAGCTCACTTCCTAGGGCCAGGATACTTTAAACACAGGACTATCCTTTCAATTTTAAATAGAGGCTACACACTCTTCCCTCCCACTGCCAGAGGATGCAGGTGCTTAACAGTGATCTCTTTAGATTGCACAGTGAGAGCATCCAAACACCCTGCATGAGATCCAAAATGACTTCTCCTGCCAACCACCACCTCATTGAGGACTGAAGATAAGGCTTATTTGAAACTTGCTCACTACGGGAACAAGAGGGGCCACTGGTACAGTGGAGTATTAAAATACCTTCACCTGTCCCCCTGCATCTCTTTTGCAACTCTTCTGGACCTTGCGATCAAAGTAGTGAGATTGAATCACTATCCTGCACACACCATTTTGTGGAAGTACATATGGTCTGTATTACATAAAGGTCCTTGCATTCTTTTCTCTTCTCTTTAGATTCCATTACTATATACACCACCATAAGATTCTATATAACTTGTAATCAGACAAACTGATTCTTTGGAAGAGTGCACAACAAACTTTTCAGCTAAGATCATACATTCTGCATTTCTCCCAAATAAGTTTTTACAACTTATTGGTACTTCTAAATTCCTAAAAATCTTGGTTTTCAATGGAAATGTGAGAGAGCTTTAAATATGACATCTCTGGGTAGCATACATAGTACTAGGAAATTCAATGTCTCCCTATGGCAAACATGACGGGAAGATGAAATGCTAGTTTTCGGTTACAGCTGAGCTGTTGGACCTGAGATCAATACACCTCTGACAGAGTTAATTCAGTCAGACAGTATTTATTGCAACTCAGAAACATAGTTATAACCTACAAATATTGCCATTAAATTGTTATATTGTTCTTAAGTAATGCTACTACATATTTAATGGTTGTTTCACAAAATTTTCTTTGTATAAGCAGACCATTCTGTCATTCGGAACGCTAACCTCTGCTTCCATCATTCCTTTTATTAGTGAAATAGCAGCCCTAATGTATCATTCACTTTCACACCAATAGCTATCCTTTTCCATGACAACTACTTAATTGTGAAGTCACTAGAAAAAACTTCTAAAACAGACTCCAGTGAGAGACTGCTGAATTGGAATTAATTTGCAAACTGGACACCATTACATTAGGCTTGAATAAGGACTGGGAGTGGATGTGTCATTACACAAAGTAAAATTATTTCCCCGTGTTTATTCCCCCCCACCCCCAACTGTTCCTCACACGTTCTTGTCAACTGCTGGAAATGGCCCACCTTGATTATCACTACAAAAGGGTTTTTCTCTCCTGCTGGTAATAGCTCACCCTACCTGAAAACTCGTTACAGTGTGTAAGGTAACACCCATTGTTTCATGTTCTCTGTGTATATAAATCTCCCCACTGTATTTTCCACTGCATGCATCTGATGAAGTGAGCTGTAGCTCATGAAAGCTTATGCTTAAACAAATTTGTTAGTCTCTAAGGTGCCAAAAGTACTCCTTTTCTTTTTGTGAATACAGACTAACACGGCTGCTACTCTGAAACTAGGAAAAGAAATACCCACATGCACATCATTATAAAAGCAATATTTAAAAAAAACAAAAACAATGTAATAGTATTTTTGTGGGGACAAACAAAATAAGATAAGTTTTATGCATATAACTGTAAAATTAGTTGTCAAAATAATCTTTAACTGAAAATTAGCAACACGAGAGCAAGAAAATTGTCTGCATAACTTTTTCTTCAACTTTTAAATTCCCTGAGAGGATTTTACTGGAAGTGGTACTTAACCTTTATGTGTCAAGATCTTGGAATGTCTAGGTCTACATTTGTACAGCCAGGCCAATTATCTTCAATTAAGCAGTAAAAGTATGAAGCTCTGTCAGTGCCAGTACTAATTCTCTAGCGGCACACTATACGTACAGAAGCACTCTAAGGGTTAAGCCTGATTCATCTTCCAGTAACATTTTACTGAAACACACCTTTATGTAAGTTCACCGTTAGATATATTTCATTTGGAGAAGGTTTAACAGCAGCCTGAAAGAATAAAACAGCGTGGCTACCCTAATTTGACATAGAAGGCATGTTGCCCTATTGCCTTTGAGGGGTGTCTTAACTATACACTGTGGATATTTCTTCTGGACAGTGACCAGAGACAATATTAAATGTGGTGCATAGATTTGCTGAGTTACGACAAACATATTGGAGCAGTTCATTTTTCTAAAAAAGTGTATGGTTAAAAAAAAAGTACTGTACTGTAAGAACAATGGTAATAGATATCTATCATACTGATCACAGTTACACAGCCATTTTGTTATTTGGTGAAAGGAGGGCAAAATAAATAGAAGTATATATTATATGTAGTCATGGTTTAGAGAGAAAAATGCAGCAAGAAACTTTCAATACCTTTTCCTCATAAGTAACAGGTAATTCAGTGAGTTGTTATTAGCTAGAAGGTATTGATTATAAAAAGGTATAATATACACATCTGTACAAATTATTCTGACATTACCACCACTGAGCAAAGCAGTGCTGTGCCAAATGGGTAGGAGAGTGCAAGGGGGAGGGGGGGTGTATCTAAGGACTAGTGGGTAAGATGAGTTTTCCTTGCATCCCCCATGCACCTTTGAACTCCCATCTGCATCCCACTCCCCCCCCCCCCTTAATCAAAGCGATACCAATACATTTAACAGACATATCTCTGATGAAGTTATTTCTCTAAAGGCACTGTGACAAGCAGTACATACCTTTTAGGACCCAAAGGGCAAAGATGAGGTCACATCCCCAACCCAAAACCTCTGGGTTTTTTGGGTGGGCCGGGGGGGAGAAGAGACAAATAAAAACATGGAAAGGGTTTAAGAAAAAAAAAACACCACACACAAAGGTTTTATGAAATGAAGCACACAATGCATTGGTATGCACTAGATTCACTTTGTGAGCATAAAGAACAGGAGGACTTGTGGCACCTTAGAGACTAACAAATTTATTTGAGCATAAGCTTTCGTGAGCTACAGCTCACTTCATCGGATGCATGCAGTGGAAAATACAGTGGGGAGATTTATATACACAGAGAACATGAAACAATGGGTGTTACCATACACACTGTAACGAGAGTGATAGGTAAGGTTAGCTATGACCAGCAGGAGAGCCGGTGTGGGGGGCGGAGGAGAACCTTTTGTAGCGATAATGAAGCTGGGCCATTTCCAGCAGTTGACAAGAACGTGTGAGGAACAGTGGGCGGTGGGGGTGGGAATAAACATGGGGAAATAGTTTTACTTTGTGTAATGATGCATCCACTCCCAGTCTTTATTCAAGCCTAATGTAATGGTATCCAATTTGCAAATTAATTCCAATTCAGCAGTGTCTCGGAGTCGGTTTTTGAAGTTTTTTTGTTGAAGAATTGCAACTTTTAGGTCTGTAATTGAGTGACCAAAACATTCAAAAACCAGTCGGAGAACACTTCAATCTCTTTGGTCACTCAATTACAGACCTAACAGACTAACACGGCTGCTACTCTGAAACCTGTCATTTTGTAAGCATATTTATTCCTCAAACATAAAGGCACATTGTCCAAAATAAAAAGCTTGCGATTCCATACAAGAATCACAAGAACATGGTAATCAAGTTCCTAGTCTACTAACTCATTAGGCCTACCACTTTTTACATGTTCCCTTAGATACCAAGAGGTTTTGTTGTTGTTGTTTTTTAAACCAACCTAATTGCTTTTTCAGATCCCAGCCTGTTACGAAGTTGCAACCAGAACAATCCAGATGTGCTAAAAACATGCTCCATCAGTGCTGTGGTGGCTAGACCAGAATACAGTTCTTTCAAAATAACCAGTATTCTGATTTCAACTGTCCTTTCTGCCTTGCTGTTATTTCCAATCTTCCACCATTTTGATGAAAAGAACATTTGAGACTGGAGGGATAGCTCAGTGGTTTGAGCATTGGCCTGCTAAACCCAGGGTTGCGAGTTCAATACTTGAGGGGGCCATTTAGGCATCTGGGGCAAAAATTGGGGATTGGCCCTGCTTTGAGCAGGGGATTGACTAGAGGACCCCCTTCCAACCCCGATAGTCTATGATTCTAAGAAACAGAAGAGGTGATGCATGTAAAATTGATTAGACTCCTCTTATTCCTGTATTTCAACTTAACTCGCTGCTAAAGCACAGACTAGAGGTGTGTATTTTCAGGACTTTTAACAAATATATTATGCAGTGTTAAACTTCAAAGCTATGGTATGCAAAACCCTGAATGAAAGTCTAAAGCTCTGTTTACACTGCACACCTTACAACAGCATAGTTGTGCTGCTGCAGCCATGCCATTATGGGCTACACAGTGTAGCCACTCTTTTTCGCCAAGAGAGCACTCCTGGTGACAAAATAAAACCACCCCCAACGAGGGGCAGTAGCTTCATTGCCGGGAGAGTCTGCCAATGAAGCGTTGTCTATACCAGCGCTTTTTCTTGTTAAAACTTTTGTCTGTGATCTCTTTTCTCACCCCTGAGCAACAATAGTTAATGACAAAAGTGCAGTGTAGACCTGGCCTTATAACAGCTTCCACGCAGACATACAATTTCTTATATTAAGTCTACAAGACCACTTTTGTCGTTACAACTTATGTCGCTCCAGGGTGTGAATAAACCATGCCACTGAGTACCGTAAGGTACACCGACCTAAGCACCAGTATGGACAGCACTATGTCAGCAGGAAAGCTTCTCCCGCTGACATAATTAATCTACCTCCAATGAGCACCAGTAGCTAAGTCGGCGGGAGAGAAAACTCTCCCATTGGCTTAGAGCAGCTACACTAGAGAGCTTACAGTGGTGCAGTTACACCTCTAAACTTTCTAAAGTAGCCATAGCCTTCGTGAGCAAATATTTAATACATCCACAGACATTTTCAAGTAGTATGAGGAATACTTTTGAATATCTCCTTAAAACTGTAAGTCTATTGGTGTGCCTTACAGAGATTTTCCCACCTTGCTGTTGATACATATATTTCAGTGCAAGGTTTCCACAGAACACACACTTTTAAAACTTTGGTACACACATACAGACACATTCCCTTCCTGTCTCTATCACATGGCCTAAAAAGCGTGTGTTACTTGGATTCTTCAGAGCCTGCGCCAAACACTTCAGAATCTCTTCAGCAAAATAGCAGCCTAAAGATCCTTACAGCTAACAGAACTTCCAGTTCCTGAGCCAGTCAATTGTCTCCTCAGTTTCTAGCAAGATGGGGAATTTGTAGCCACTGTTTAAAGATGTACAGATATTGGGATGCAGCCTTCCAAAGAGACATCTCTTGGTTCTGCATTAATCAGCTGCTAAGTCCACAGGTTTATCTCTAATTCCCATATTTATGACTTCCCCGCCAAGGAGCTCTAACTGGCTCAAATCTCAGACAGTCAGTGTATGGATCTTGCAAGACTGCTTGCCCTTAATGGAAACTTTCTGTACATCTTCAAAAAGAGCCATCGAGCATGTCTAATAACTACCACGCTCATCCTTTAGACATCTCTGGGTCATTTTAAATTGCCCTGTCTGCTTTCTGCATGAGTCCAGACACTCTGAGGAGTCAGCTAAAATCTATGTCTCCTCCCTATTGCTTCTCTCCCTTCCTTTGAGCTTAGAAAAAAAATGTAGAAATCAAATGCTGCTGCAATATAAGCATGTAGGTTACAAAAGCACAAATCTGTGGTAGAAAAATGGATGTTAAATTTTAAATGCTCAAAGACAAGGAAAGAACTCAGGATTATGTTCCCACAACCAAATTTTATCCTTTTATCCCTCTTCTTGGCTCAGTTTTGCCTGCTATATTTAGGCTCAGTCGTGTTGGTTCCATAGCTTCTGTGAATTGGTTTGCTGGTCTGTTTGCCAGAAGCTGGGAATGGGTGACAGGGGATAGATCACTTGATGATTACCTGTTCTGTTCATTCCTTCTGTAGCAGCTGGAATTGATCACTGTTGGAAGACAGGATACTAGGTTAGATGGACCAGAGAAGAGCAACAAAAATGATTACAGCTCTAGAAAACATGACCTATGAGGGAAGATCGAAAAAACTGGGTTTGTTTAGTCTGGAAAAAAGACTGAGAGGGGACACAATAACAGTTTTCAAATACATAAAAGGTTGTTACAAGGAGGAGGGAGAAAATTGTTCTTCTTAACCTATGAGGATAGGACAAAAAGCAATGGGCTTAAATTGTAGCAAGGGAGGTTTAGGTTGGACATTAGGAAAAACTTTGCAACTGTCAGGGTGGTTAAGCGCTGAAATAAATTGCCTGAGGAGATTGTGGAATCTCTATCACTGGAGATTTTTAAGAGCAGATTAGACAAACACCTGTCAGGAATGGTTTAGATAATATTTAGTCCTGCCATGAGTGCAGGGGACTGGACTAGATGACTTCTCAAGGTCCCTTCCAGTCCTATGGTTGGTCTGACCCAGTATGGCTGTTCTTATGTCCTGGGGCTCCTAGCTGCTGTGGCAATAATCACCATGGTAACATTTCTAAATGAATAAAAACATTTCTAGACATATAACTTCTTGAGGACTTGTGTCAAAGATCAAAGTCACAACACCCATCAGTCATCACTCTGGCTGTGTCTACACTACCTATCTGCCCCCAACAACCCTACATGTCTCCCCATTACTATAACTTCTTCAACTGTACTGGTGATAACAGTTATGGGTGTGCTAGTATAGATGAATGCTCATGGCCACTGGTATTTTTACCACCATGCCATCTAGCTCTATTTGGGTAGAGAATTATCCAAGTGGTGAAAAAGGTTGCTGGAGACCATGGAAGCTTTGTCTAACTAGCTGACCCAATAGAACTGTAGATCCAAATAACACTGCAGGCCAATATCTAATTACTTTTCCCAGCAAGTCTGCATACATTCTGAATAAAAGAAATGAAAAAAAATTGCACTTGTGTGCGATTCTGCAGCGTTCTCTCAGTGAGATGTTATTACCACACTGAGATCTCAGTGGCTCAGTCTAAATTAGGAAAACAGTCATGTTTGAAAGTGTCCACTGTTGGGAAGAGATGGTTAGCCGTACATAATTATCTGTTTAAGCCCATATCTAAATCATCAGACCATTACCAAGCACTCATGCTTGGCCAGAAGGTAAGCTGTTCAACAGACACCTTAGAGGCACCTAGGGGATAAGACCTTTTCCAATACCCAAGCTCTAGTGCATGGAAGTGTGGAGACATGTTCAGAATGACCATAGCATACAAAGGGTGTGGCTACTGATCACTATATTGAGGTGTCCAACACTTTCAATTATAAAAGATCCTTCTTTTTAGAAGCCCTAATGCCTCCATTGGTTGCAGCTGGCTTTTGAAATTTGGCAGGGAAAAAGCCCAATGGCTAGAGGAAAAAATTCTTGTCCCCTGAAATTCCACTCAGGTTTGGCTGAATTGTTAAAAATTGCTATTTCTCCATTGCACGTTGGAAACTTTTGGCAGCATGACCACACACAACACATGACCTCTACAGCCCATCTCTCCCTTTGGGTGCACCTCATTGGGCAGGAGCTCCTCTCAGCTGGAACAGTCAGGGGTAGGGGAAGAAAGCTGGGTTGCACTCCATCAGTAATTCATCTGACCCTAGCACATGGCCCAAACACCCATCTCTGGGGGAAGCACCTAGGGCAGAAGCCCTCTACCACCTCAACTGGGAGGAGAGAGAGAGCTGGGCCAGGCTCCCTTGGGACCTAGCACACGGTGTTAGTGATTCATCCACTAGACTTCTCTTGCTGTTAGTAATCCTCTAGCTCAAGTAGTCTGAGTTGCAATGCTGAAGATTCAAGTACTCACACACTGCTGAAGATGCCTAATGGTGGGGTTATACAATTTTTATGTAATAGAATTCTCTTTTTCTTTAAAAGAAATTAGGAAAGTACACAAACAAATGAATCAAAAGACAACTAATTAGGTTGCAAATTCAAGCACTCCGAAGTTACATAATGCCAGTATTAAGACTGTCCATGCAATCTTCATTGAGACCCCTTGTGCATATGCATTACGATCCTGTCTTTAATCACATGATCACAGTGTTGTTTTTTAACAAAAGATCCCTGCTTTTTATTCAGTGCACAGAATGGATACACAAATTAAGTTTGAATGGGCAACCTTAAAACTGGAATTTTCTAATTATGGAGTTCTTGACTTTTCAACCTAAATAATTCTTTAAATGTGGTTGTTTTGTATTTTATATATACTATGTACATTTACTGTATATAGCCATTCACCCAGAAGCACTTACTAAATACAGTAGTGTTTCTGCAGGTCTTACTCAGGTGAGAAGTTTTTTTTCTGAAGTCAATTATGTGAATTTGCCCCACTGACTTCACCAGGAACTTGGCTGGGTAAGGACTGCTTAATTTGGCCCTAAAACTGGGAAAAGATTACTAACTCTTTGAGTCAGGTCTATTATATGCAGTGCAGGTTAGTGAGTTATAGGAAAGATCATAAAATACAGCAGAAGCTAAGACAGTCACTTAACTACAATCCATTGGTGATCTTCCAGAAAACACCATCCTGGCCACTATGGATGTAGAAGCCCTCTACACCAATATTCCACACAAAGATGGACTACAAGCTATCAGGAACAGTATCCCTGATAATGTCACGGCAAACCTGGTGGCTGACCTTTGTGACTTTGTCCTCACCCACAACTATTTCACATTTCGGGACAACATATACCTTCAAGTCAGCGGCACTGCTATGGGTACCCGCATGGTCGCACAGTATGAACAACGCTTCCTTAGCTCTCGTCCCCTACCGCCCCTACTCTACTTGTGCTACGTTGATGACATCATCATCTGGACCCATGGAAAAGAAGCCCTTGAGGAATTCCGCCATGATTTCAACAATTTCCATCCCGCCATCAACCTCAGCCTAGACCAATCCACACAAGCAGTCCATTTCCTGGACACTACTGTGCCAATAAGCGATGGTCACATAAACACCACCCTATACCGGAAACCTACTGACCACTATACTTACCTACATGCCTCCAGCTTCCATCCAGGACACACCAAACCATCAATTGTCTACAGCCAAGCTCTAAGATACAACCACATTTGCTCCAACCCCTCAGACAGAGACAAACACCTCTCTATCAAGCATTCTAAAAACTACAATACCCACCTGCTGAAGTGAAGAAACAGATTGACAGAACCAGAAGAGTACCCAGAAGTCACCTACTACAGGACAGGCCCAACAAAGAAAATAACAGAACGCCACTAGCCATCACCTTCAGCCCCCAACTAAAACCTCTCCAGCACATCAAAGATCTACAACCTAGCCTGAAAAATGATCCCTCACTCTCACAGATCTTGGGAGACAGACCAGTCCTCGCTTACAGACAGCCGCCCACCCTGAAGCAGATATTCTCCAGCAACCACACACATACAAACATATACCACACAACAAAAACACTAACCCAGGAACCTATCCTTGCAATAAAGCCCGATGCCAACTCTGTCCACATATTTATTCGAGTGACACCATCATAGGACCTAATCACATCAGCCACACCAGCAGGGGCTCGTTCACCTGCACATCTACCAATGTGATGTATGCCATCATGTGCCAGCAATGCCCCTCTGCCATGTACATTGGCCAAACCAGACAGTCTCTAAGCAAAAGAATAAATGGACACAAATCTGACATCAGGAATCATAACATTCAAAAACTGGTAGGAGAACACTTTAGCCCCTCTGGCCACTCAGTAAAAGATTTAAGGGTGGCAATTCTGCAATAGAAAAGCTTCAAAAAGAGACTCCAACAAGAAACTGCTGAGCTTGAATTAATATGCAAACTAGATACCATTAACTTGGATTTGAATAGACACTGGGAGTGGCTGGGTCATTACACAAAGTAAAACTATTTCCCCAGGTTAAGTATCCTCACACCTTCTTGTCAACTGTCTAAGTGGGCCATCTTGATTATCACTACAAAAGTTTTTTTCTCCTGCTGATAATAGCTCATCTTTAATTAATCAGCCTTTTACAGTTTGTATGGCAACTTCCACCTTCCACACACACACACACCTTCTTACTATATGTTCCATTCTATGCATCCGATGAAGTGGGCTGTAGCCCACAAAAGCTTATGCTCTAATAAATTTGTTAATCTCTAAGGTGCCACAAATACTCCTGTTCTTTTTTTAGAGTTTTAGGTTATAATTAGTCAGGTAATATACTATGACAATGCATGCAGACTTGACTCCTGAACAGAATATTTTGTTTTGATTGTCCCAATGGAAATAAAATAATCAGCAAAATCTGGTTTTTTCCATGGAAAAATTTTGACTGCATTTTCCTTGGAAAAAATCAAAACAATTTGCAAACACCTGTAATTTCTACAATTTATTAAACAAGGAGATTAAAAGAATCACTGTGATCATCACTGGTTTGAATGGGAAAGAAATATAATTAGCGCTAACAGCTTTATAGAGATAGTTTATAGATCAAAGTTAATTCATTCAGACAAAAGGAGGAATGTTTTGTTGCACTCTTTTGCTGCCTATGAAAATATCAACATTTCCCAGCCTGAAAGAACAGATCTAACGATTTAAGGCAGGTTTTTTTCCTCTTTACGACACAAATATAAATAAGTGTTACAACGAACAGTATAGGCAAATACACATCAAATAATATATATGCCAGGTCAGGAAAGGATAGGACATATTGTGGAGGCAGGACAAGTGAATACTATTATCAGCTACAATATAGTTGTGTGTGTTTGTACAATGGATCCCAATCCCGCAATATAATTAATAATGATGTCAGTGTGAGCAAATGTCAAGTTTTCCAGCTGAAACTGAACTGAATTCTAGCCTGGTAAAAGAATATATAGATTGTAGAAGAGCATCTAAAAGGAATCCTTGTCTCATGTTTCTAAACTGTGAAAAGCAAGGATTTGGAAGTGGGTGTTCACTATTATTATTTAAATCCTCACTGACTCTCACTATCCAAAATTTCTACAATGGAAGCTCTGTTCTGATCCTTAATCAATATAACCTAGTTTGACTTTACATTAAGTGAAAAAATCCCTCAAGGAACAGGCTTTTCACGCATCAATTGAACAGAAAATACATTTTTAATCATAAATAGCCCCTCATTTTTAGCTGCTGAGTAACTCCTTTTAAAATCTGACACTAAAGTTTTCCCTTTTTGTATATGATTGACTCTATACAGCACCTTTGATGGCCTGCATGAAAGACTTTAAAACAGAGTAATATTTATTTTTAGATAGAGCGGTGGGCTTTTTTTCTGGTGGGGTTGTATAGATCTCTAACAAATAACTATTTTATTGGGAAGGACCTCAAGAAGAGCTATTATACAAAGTAACCTACTTCAGAGGATTATGCAACAAAAGTAACTGGGCTAAATGTTTCACTCTCACTAACATAAATCAAGCATAACCCATTTGAAGTCAATGGGCTAAAAGAAGTGTAAGTGAAAAGACACTCAGGAGTATAGTTAAGTGTGGGTTTAGCCATGAAGTCTTTGCTAGACTCGGAGGCTATGGATGCGCTTCTGTAAGCTCTCTAGTGTAGGCGCTCTAAGCCGACGAGAGAGCTCTGCTGTCGACTTAATTAATCCACCCCCAACAAGTGGCGGTATCTATGTCGGTGGGAGAAGCGCTCCTGCTGACATAGTGCTGTCCATAGCGGCACTTAGGTAGGTTTAACTTATGTCACTTTGGGGAGGTGGGGGTTATTCACACCCCTGAGCAACATAAGTTATACCAACATAAGTGGTCGTGTAGACATAGCCTAAGGTTTGATTGTGGGGCAGCCTAACTGAGTGAAGAGCAGAATCTCTCTCCATTTACCTGACTTGAAATTTGGGCTTTTGTAAAATGTTGGCTTTTGTAATCTTCCCAGAATATATGTGCAGTACACTAATTAGGGCTTGTCTACACAGTGGAAAAATGCAATCTAAGACTTGCTAATATGTTGCACATTCATTGGCTCATAGACCTTGTTGATGCACTTTAATGTAGTGAAATTTGAAATCATAGGATATTAAAGCACACAAGGACAATTTTAGTGCACACCAGCAGGGTCTATGTGGGCCAATTAATGTGTAATGCATTAGTGTGCTTTTGAAATCACACCCCTCCCCCCCCCCCCCCCCCCCCCCATAGAGTGCATTAACCACCATGTAGACAATCATTATTTTAAGGAACTGGATCCTCCTTCAGAGTCCCTTGAATTTAAGCCCTGATCCAAAGTGACAGTGTATTACTGACTTAACAAAGTCTATTTTAGAAATATCATAGATAGAAGTGATATCAGTGTGATAAATTTGTTACATGGCTTTTTAGCATCAGGCATTTTTTTTGATCATTCCACCTGCCCTATTCTCTAATCCATCTTTCCAGGATTTAGGCTAAACCCCTGGGCAGCTTCAAATCATTCATATTTGCATTTTTTGTTAAATCAGCCTCCCCAGTAATTATTCTTCTTCCTCCCCTAAAATTACCTTTTGTTTGAGTGTGCAGAGAGCTTACAGGAAGCTTCAACTAAGTGGCAATGGATTTAAGCACATTGGTCCTGAAGATATGCTTTAATCAAACAAGTTATTGGGCTCCATACCTGGATAACTGGGTGAAGCTCTGGCCTGTATTATACACATGGCAAGATCAGATGATCTAACGGTCCCTACTGGTCTTAAATAGCTCTTCATATACATGCAGAAATGCTTTCCTTAATTGGGCCAATGTGATTAGATAGAAATTATAAGCCTCAATTTAGCAATTAGCTCCATATAGCCGACTCTCTCTGGCTGCCTGGAGCACTACTAAAGTCAATGGGCCACTCAGGACAGGGGTCCACTTTCACAGAACTCATTATAGGACAGGGGGCTCTTAGTTCTTAGTCTCCCTACCCTTTATAAAAACTTAATCCTCTCCCCAAAATCAAAGATAATCACTGCACTTAGAGTCCAATGTCTTTTTTTCCAGAGCTTCATATTTGCATATATTCATACTTTGATTTAAAAAATTTAATGATCCAATAGACAGTAAGAAAAATTGTATAATGAAGCTTATTGCAAGTATTTCTATTTTGAAAAAACTGCTAACAGAAAAGCAATAGTGGGTGTTCAAATCTTCTTAATTCCTAGTTTCAGGAATCACTCAAGCAAGTAAACTCAAAACAGCTGCAGTAAGTTGCTAAAATTACCACTTTTAATGACACAAATTATACTAGAATGATGTTTAATGAAAGCTACAATTCCCAGCTTCTATAACCAAAACTTAGAACACTCCCCTAAATTATGTCACTGATCTCCCTCATTTAATACCCTGCTAATCTTTGAAAATTGGAAACGAATGCTTCAATTAAGAGACAATTAATTCAACAACAGATGGCCAGACAGAGCTTCCTACTACAATTGAATCAAACCGAGAGGGGGGAACATTTGACCTTTACTACTTGAAATAAAAAAAAAACTTTGAATAACTTTTAAAAAAAAAGTTATTCTTGTGTCATGCTATATGGCATTATGGTTTGAAAAGTGAAAAAAAGGCTTATTTAAATCAGTATTTTGGTCTTCAGAATAGGAAGTAAGTGCTGGCAAAACAGAAGTCAGTGTGGAAGGATTAAAATTTAATTAGTAGCCTAAAGACTAACAAACAAAGCCACCATTATCGCAAAGATACTAGATGGACAAATAAAGTTACATATTATATATCCAGGTATGTATCTAATCACTTTGCACTGGGGCTAAAAACACCAGTCCCACTGAGTTCAGCGGAGCCAGGATTTCACCCAGCATGGTTTAGGAGAGACTGCACATAGACACTCAGATGTGTCAGGAATATTTTAATGCAAATTGCTCTTTCCTCAGTTCACTGCTTCTTCTAAAAGATTTTAGCAGCCGAGAAACCTACTGCAGAGATTTGAATGGAAATATTTGTATAGGTTTTGGGAAGGGGGAAAAAATATCCACTCAGAGCTACAATCAAATGGGGACTTAGGCACTTAACTGCCCTTTTAGGTGCCTACATCCAATATTTAGGCATCAGTGCTATTCACAAAAAACACTGCTCAGTTGCAACCTACTCTGTAGGTGCCTAGAGTCCCTAGATACCAGAGTTCCCCAGACATATAAGTTTCTTCTACTGGGCAAGCTGCTCAGTGCCTACTTTGCTCCTAAATCCTGGCAGGATTCACAAACTAGGTATTCCCTCCACCACCACCTATCTTACCTGTGGGGCCCATCTCCACCTAGCAATACTTCTACTTGGAACACCATCCCGTGGTCAAAGAATCCAAAGCCTTCTCTCTGACACCACCTGTGTAGCCATTCATTGAATTCCAAGATTTGAGGATCTCTACCCGGGCCTTTTCCTTCCACAGGGAGGATGGACGAGAACACCACTTGCGCCTCAAACTCAAATGTATACAGTATAAGACCAGACCATTGATCTACTAGTCTGGTAGTAGAGTTATTCTGATGATTCTCCCCCACAAGTTCACCTAGTTATTTGTGCGGAACTGGGCGGGAAGAGGCAGGGTGGAGATGGGGGCTTGGGAAAATGGGTGGAGTGGGGTCAGGCCTGGGGCAGAGCAGGGGTTGAGCATCTCTGGGGCAAGGAGGAAGCCTGTGCTTAAAAGTAAAACTAGAATTTTAAGAAAGGATGAGTACAGAAGTCCATTAGGGATCAAGACTGAAGAACAACCTCTTAAGATAAATAATAAACTAAAAATGACCAGTTTTCAGTAAATAGTGTAGCAACTCAGTATTCAAGGTAAAGAAGAGAGTTCCCAGGAATAGCAAAAGATCAGGAAACCATTTCCAGTACCAAAACAAATAAAGATTCTTCTGAATGAGTAGGATCTCTTTTCCCTTCCAGTTTTCTCCTGGCCAAGTTTAGGGCTAGAGATTTGTGAAATATTTATTTACAATTTATTGTAATCATGTGAAAGACTTTTTGGCTGGAGGGTGAAAGAAAAGGAAAGATTTTTTTTCCCCTTGCTTCTACAGTCAGTTTATACCTGAACCATAATATTTGATTATCCTTGTCATTATCTTAGCCTTGTTAGATTTCATGGTTACAAATATTGTTACTGTTCATTAAATTATCCACTTGTAAAAATCCAGCCAGCAGTATCTGACTTGGCTTCCTGCATCAGTGAATTTCACAACTTGACACTCTCCTGTATTAAAGAGGTATTGGTTCTTCGTTCATCCTTTAGTTTCACTGAATGAGCCTTGAAAAAGAATGGTTCAGTTTTCAGTATGCTCTCATTCATTTGGAAAAACTTGAATGAGTTCCATTCAGCTATCTTACACAGTCCTCTGTCTGTGCTATACAGAGTTGATTGTATAATGAAAAAGAAAAACCGGATTCATAAACGTTATCACATATTAAAGTGTGAGTTTGCTTTGCTGTGATCATGGGGTTATATTACCCACCACTTGCAACTGTATGTAAGTGGCTCACTGGCCAACATGACCCCAGGTAGCAGACTAGGTTAGAGCTCTCTGTTGATTGACTTTCTGGCCCTACAATACTCTGCTGCTTCTTGCGACTCAGCCCTCTGACTGGGTCACATGAAGTTCCACTATGAGGTATCAACAGTCCAACAAATAATAATCCAGCAACTTCACACTGGACCTTTGGTCCAAGTCCTGACTCACTAGTCCTTACCCCTGGAAAGGGAGTGGGGAGGTATTCAGTAGTTCTTGCCCCTCATCAGGGCTGGTTTCCACTCCCCCTTCCTCATGGGATTGTAGGGGATCCCAGGCCTTATCTCTCCACTGCTTTCCAGTCCAGGCCTGAGGGTTGCCACCTCTGAGATACACAAAACCCTGGAACATCCAGGATGACCAAGTCTATAACCCTGGACAACTAGCAATATGTACTGAGCACCCCTACAGATTTCCTGGGATGGCTACCTCAGAAAAGGACATTCCTAAGAAAATCTAGACAGGTGGCAACCTTAGGCATGACTACACAGACGATTGGCTGCCTCCCTGGACCACTTTATACCTTAACCTGCCATTTCCTACCTCAACGGTGGCTCTTGCCTCAGCTTCTTCCCAGTCTCCCAGTGTATCAACTCTGCTTTCTCTTAGCCTCCTGCAGCAACTCACTGCAGACATCCTTAGCCCTTTCTGCTAGTCAGCTAGAAAGGAGTTTTTTCCTCCCCTCCCAGAGCAGTCTCTGACTCACCAGGAGTCTTCCTGCTCCCCACAGGCCTCTGCTCAGAATCCTGAGCAAACTCTCTTCCTGCCATTCATTTCCAACTGCACTGGGCTCCCTTGTAGATGTACCATTCTTCAGGGTGACTGTCTGTCTCCAGCAGTCCCACTCAGATCCCTGACTCCAGCCAGGCTTCTCTCAACGAGCAGCAACTAGAGATCTTCTCTCCTTTCCTAGTCAGGGCTAACAGTCCTTCTAACTCCTCCCTCCAGGCCTTACCCCCACTACACCTTCAATAAGTGTAAGACTGATTGAGCCCACAGGTTGTCATTAAGCCCCTCAGGCCCAGAGTGGGTTTGGTACACCCCATCACAGCAATTATTTGGATGTATGTTAGGTGCTCACAAATATCATGAAAGCTTCACAGTTTCCTATTTAAGAAGAATTGTGTGGGCAAATGGAAAGGCAGAACTGCACTATTAAAATAGCATTACTTGACTGTTTCTGAGTCTCTGACAACTCAGAAGCAATTGATTTTAAAATCTTATGTATCAATGTTCTAACACAAAAAGCACATAATGGGGTACTAGTTGAGGTCTGCTACAGAGTATCAAATCTTATTGGAGAACAGGCTCATCAGCACCTGTCTATAATGTGTGGGGTAAAAAATGGTGTTACCAGTTAACTGTGGGACTTCAATCTAAGTGATATGTGCTGGAAGTCTTGGACTGCCAATATTACATCATCCTTGTAATTTCTAAAAATTATAGATGACAATTTTAAGAATAAAATCCCAAACAGAAATATATATACTTGGTGCTTTTGCAGGGCCAATTTCATAACGCTAAAACAATTATGAGCCAAATAATCTGGAAGAAAGAATTATAACCAAAAATGTGAATGATAATTGGGAACTATTTAAGATCATTTTACAAGGTACCACACTAGATAGCCACAATCCAACAACTGAGAAACAAAACCTTCCAACTTCTCCCCCAACAATAAAAACAGAGCCTTGTTTAGAGAAGTGAAAGCAGAAAAAATATCTATTTTAATATATAACAAATGGATTATTAATTAGAAGCTTGGAATTGTAGAAAATTTATAAGGGAAGCAAAAGATTTAAGGACAATAATGAGTTTTTAAGTGTATCAGGAACAAAAGAAACCTAACAATGGTATCAGTTCATTAATAGATGCAAATGGCAGAATTGCCAGGAAATATTTCTGTTCTGTATTTAGGTAAAAGCCAGGTGATATATTCATATTATATAATGATTATTACCCTTTTCATTCCAACAGTGACTAAGGAGGATTTTAAACAGCAGCTATTAAACATTTTAAAAATCTGTAGGTATAGGTAACTTTCATCCAAGAATTGTAAAAGAGCTGTTCAAAGAGCTCTGTGGACTGTTAATGTTGATTTTTAATAAGTCTTGAAACACTGGGTACATTCCAAAGGATTGGAAGAAAACTAATGTTGTGCCAATATTTAAGAGAGCTAAACAGAATGACCTGAGTAAATATAGACCTGTCAGCTTGACTACAATCCTGTGCTAATTAATGGAACATCTGATGCAAGACTTGATTATTAAAGAATTAAAAGAGAGTAATAAAGTTAATGTGTAAAACATGGGCTCATGGAAAATAAATCCAGTCAAACGAAGTTTTTTTTTTATGACATTATATATTTGGTTGATAAATGTAATATAGATGTAGACGACTTCTCTAATGAACTAGGATCATATAATATTACATTTTCATTAAGAAACTAGAGCAGTGGTTCTCAACCTGCAGGCCACTTGCAACCCAATCAGCACACAGTTTTGGGCTATATGACATCTTCAGGCCCATACAGGTAGTATATATATTGTGTTAGTGACACACATAACACAGAGAGCTGCATATGCAGCCCACAATGGTAAATAAATTGCGAACCACCGAACCATATCAACCAAATCAACCAGATCAACCAAAATCAACATGGCAAATAATAAATGGATTAAAAACTGGTTAACAGATAGGCCTCAACATGTAATTGTAAATAGGGAATCTTCACTGAGCAGTGTGTTTCTAGTGGAGTCCCTATAGCAATCAGTACTTGGCACTATGCTATTTAAAACTTTTTATCAATCACTTAGAAGAAAATATAAAATTACTGATAAAGTTTTCAAATGACAAAGATTGTAAGAGTGGTAAACAATGAGGACAGATCACTAATATAGAACGACCTGGATTGCTTGATAAGATGCATGCAAGCAAACAATATGCATTTCAGTATGTCCAAATGTAAGGTCATATGTGTAGGAACAAAAAAATGCAGGCCATACTTACAGAAAGGAGGACTTTATCCTGGGGGAGCTGTAATACTGAGAAAAGTTGGGGGGTCCTTGTGGATAATCAGCTGAACATGAGCTCACGATGTGACATTGTGGCTAAAAAAGCTAATATGCTCCTTGGCGTTATAAACAGGGGAATGTCTAGAAGGAGAAAGAGGTTATATCATCTCTTCATTTGGCACTGGTGTGACTGCTACTGGAACACTCAGTCCAATTGTGAAAAGAAAAGGAGTATTTGTGGCACCTTAGAGACTAACCAATTTCTTTGAGCATAAGCTTTCATGAGCGACAGCTCACTTCATCAGATGCATACTGTGGAAAGTGTAGAAGATCTTTTTATATACACACAAAGCATGAAAAAAATACCTCCTCCCAGACTGGGAGTGGCTAAGTCATTATGCAAGGTAACCTATTTCCCCTTGTTTTTTCCTACCCCCCCCCCCCCCCAGACGTTCTTGTTAAACCCTGGATTTGTGCTGGAAATGGCCCACCTTGATTATCATACACATTGTAAGGAGAGTGGTCACTTTAGATAAGCTATTACCAGCAGGAGAGTGGGTTTGTGTGTGTGTGGGGGGGGGGGGGGGTGAGAAAACCTGGATTTGTCCTGGAAATGGCCCAACTTGATTATCATACACATTGTAAGGAGAGTGATCACTTTAGATAAGCTATTACCAGCAGGAGAGTGGGGTGGGAGGAGGTATTTTTTCATGCTTTGTGTGTATATAAAAAGATCTTCTACACTTTCCACAGTATGCATCCGATGAAGTGAGCTGTAGCTCATGAAAGCTTATGCTCAGATAAATTGGTTAGTCTCTAAGGTGCCACAAGTACTCCTTTTCTTTTTGTGAATAGAGACTAACACGGCTGTTACTCTGAGTCCAATTGTGGTGTCCACAATTCAAGAAGGATGTTGAAAAATTGGAGAGGGTTTAGAGAAAAGCCATGAGAATAATTAAAGTATTAAAATACCTGCTTTATAGATTGAGAGACTCAAGAAGCTCACTATTTAGCTCATCAAAAGAAAAGATTAAAGACAGTGATCAAATTACCCCTGAAGTATCTACATGGGAAATAGACATTTGATAACAGAGGGCTCTTCAATCTAGCAGACCAGAGTATAACAAGATCTAATGGCAAGAAGTTGGAGCTAGACAAATTCAGACTAGAAATAAAGCAGATTTAAAAAAAAAAAAACAGCCAGGGTAATTAACTATCGGAACAACTTACCAAGTTTCTGGAAGTTTTAAAATCAAGTTTGGATATTTTTCTAAGAGATATGCTTTAGTTCAAGCAGGAATTAATTCAGGAATCCTTTGGCCTGTGTTATACAGAAGGTCAGACTAGATCACAATGAAGAAGAAAAATATCATGCAACTCAGGCTGGATAAGCAGGTTTCTGTTGCAGGTTGTCATGCTTCAAAGAATTTCTGCTTGTGTGTGTTAATCCTTGAGCAGAAGGCTGTATCCATGTCCTTTCAGGGGTTAGCAAGATTAGCTTGCTCTGGAGAGCCCTCTGTGGGTTGGAGACAAGTACCCTGGTAACACTCGGGCAATTCCTTTAGGGCGGGCCACAACCTTGTTACCCTCTTGTTAAATTAGAAGCGCTATCGTAGGCTAATTTAATTGGTATCTAAAATTTAGGGTAACAAATTAACTAAAGAGATGGGAGAACTTCTCCCACCACTGTACTGAGTGTCTAAACTGAAGTGCTGCAGCTGTAGTGTTGTAACATTTTAAGTGTAGACATACAATGGAAGCCTATTTGCATACTGAAGGTAAGACACATAATACGCAGTGGTCAGTCAGGAAGACAAGTGAATCCCACATACCACCTGATGTAACCTGTCTTAACGCTAGGCTATCTGCCTCTAACTTGAAGGCTTTACAACATAATTTCTAATATATATATACACACACACACAAATTGTGCAAAGGTTTTGATGAACAAAGTGACACAGGCTTTCAGCAAAATCTTACATGATGCTATTTGTGAACTAGAATGTATACACCAGACCCAGGAGATCCCTATAATCTTTCTATACCCCCTGTGCCCTCTGCCAGGTGGTATCAAGAGATCCTTGGGTCACACCTAGAGCTTTGATCAAATGAGGCCACTGGACATCATCCCGAGTGGGTATTCTAGGGGGCTCTGGAAGAATTCCAGGAACAACTTTGTCCCATTTCCAGTCTCAGCAACCCATGGAAAAGCCACAACGTGAATTAAATCCTCCATCATCTGCTCCAGAGCTGACCATTACACACAAGCTAGCCATCCTGTGATGCTGACAGATCAACTCAAATCAAAGCTACAGGCCAGTTCACTTGTGTGTGAATATCAAAGAAATGTTAAGTAGCCTAGGACAGTGGTTCTCAAAGCCGGGCCACCGCTGGTTCAGGGAAGCCAGGCTGGTTTGTTTACCTGCCATGTCCGCAGGTTCGGCCGATCGCGGCTCCCACTGGCTCCCACTGGTTTGCCGCTCCAGGCCAATGGGGGCTGCAGGAAGCGGTGCGGGCCAAGGGATGTGCTGACCGCCCTTCCCGCAGCCCCATTGGCCTGGAGTGGTGAACCACGGCCAGTGGGAGCCGCGATCGGCCAAACCTTCGGACATGGCAGGTAAACAAACCGGTCCAGCACCCCAGGGGCTTTCCCTGAAACAGCGGCGGGCCTAGGAGACATAGGACAATTAACTTGTGTGTGGATATAAAAGAAATGTTAAATGTTATTGTCTTCCCTTACCTATAACCGATTGTTTACTATCACATTACATTATATATATATATAGAGAGAGAGAGAGAGATCTCCTGTAATTAGATAACCCTGGATTTAAGTGTGGTAGTGTTAAAATGTGAATGTACTTGAGGTGTAATCTTCATGAAAACTAATAAAAGATTGCTTGGATTGCTGTAACTAAATGATTGATGTATATCTCTGTAATTGGATTGCCCATCTAATGGGATTGGAGCCTTGTAACTGTGAATGAAGAAGCATGCTAACTTCAAAGCATGGGTCATTGTGTTTGACAATGGGAAATCCACAGACCCAAACTGTGTTTAGAAACACTTTCCAGACTGCTTTCTGGGGAAAACAGCGATAAGAATGGATCCAGGGAACTATCCTACATCTCTGAGCTGTTTGGACACTTTCAGAGAGTGTTCCAGATACAAGACAGATCCCTAAAGTTACTGTGGGTAACCCTGAGAGATTTATGGAAAACTAGCAGATTACTACATCTCTGCTATGACTTTGGACGTACAAACTTGGACTCACCTGTTAATATATTTTACCTGCCTTAACTTCTCAATAACTCTAATTTCTTTTTCTTAGCTAATAAAACTTTAGGTTGTTTTCCAGAGAAATTGACTGCCAGCGTCATTTTTGGTGTAAGATTGAGAGTATCCATTGACCTGGGGTAAGTGACTGATCCTTTGTGATTGGGAGTAACCTAATGTGAAGTGATTTTTGGATTTAATAACCTTTCATCAAAAGTTTAGTTTATCCAGACAGCCCAAGGGGACTGTTTCTGACTCCATGGTAAAACTAATATAGTAATCCAGGAATACACATTTGTTACTGGCTCGGTGAAATCTAATTATAGAATATGCCACCAGTTTGGGGTGTCTGCCATGTTTTCTGTCACTCTCAGTTGTGAGCTACAGTGTGACACACCCTATTTCTAATCTCAGAGAAGCAGGGACAAGCAGGATCCTGTTTGAAACTTTTGTAATTCCTGGAGGAGCCTCGTCTTCAAAGCAATCCCATTTTACCATCCCAGACAATTCTTACGTTTTGCAGATGGATGGAAGTCTCTCTTTTCCCAACTTTGATAATCACCACTAGATCTTGCATGTGCTCCCAGGGACTCTCTCCAGGATCTTGATAGTAATAAGAGTGGCTTTAGAGAAGAAGGAAAATCACTTCTCTTCCCAGACATTTTTTTAAAATCAGGGTTCTATACACAGGGAAAGCTGAAGAAAACACAGAGTGATACATTTCCTGTAGTATCTTGGATTCAAGAAAAACAGTCACATGGTACCAGGGAAGTCAGTCATAGGCTTGAGGCAAAGATGAATATTATCAGGTACAAGGTGCAATCCATGGATGTTTAAAAAGGGTAATAGTAAATATAGATAGAGAGCTGATTGCACTTCTGTATATGGCATTGATGAGACGGACACTGAAGTATTGTGTAAGGTTTGTTGTCCACATTTTAAAATGGATGTTGGAAAAATTGGATAGAATGCAGAAAAGAGCCATAACAGGGATCAAAGAGTTGGAGAAATGCCTTACAGTGAGAGACTTATAGAGATCAATCTATGTAGCTTATCAAAAAGAAGATTTAGAGGTGACTTGATTACAGCGTATAAGTAGCTACATGGCGAGAATATACCAGGTACTACACGGTTGTTTAATCTAGCAGAGAAAGCTATAACAAGAACAAGTAGCTGGAAACAGAAGCCAGACAAATTAAAATGGGAAATTATGCTCAAATTTTTAACAGCAAAGGTTTAAATACCATTAAACCATTACCTAGAGAATTGGTGGATTCTCCATCTTTTGGATTCTTCAAATTAAGACTACAAGATGTGTTTTGGCTAAAACATAAGTTATACTTTAGTCAAATGCAAATTATTGGGCTCAATACAGGGGTAATCAAGTGAAATAGTGGCTGGTGAGATAAATGTGGTCAGATTAGATGATCTCATGCCCCCTTCTGGCCTTCAACTTTATGAATTTGTTAAATATTCCTGCTTTGTAGTTGGTCGATTAATAGCAGAAAGATACTTCATAAAAACTCAAGTCTGAAAATTATCCATCCAAACTATTTGATGAATAGTTATAAATATTTACACCCTTGAATTTGCTAGCTACAAAAAGGGGGATAAATTCAGAATTAAATTTTATTCATGACTGATTTCACTTACTCTAGTGCTACCACCTTTTAAAATACTGCAGCTGCATCAGCCTCTTAATTTTGTTCATTTGCATGAAGACCTAACGTAATTGTACTAAATCAAATTTCAAAAGTAAAATGATTTTCTGCTGAATAGGTCTGAGTTATGAAAACATGTTCCACGCAACCTTGTAGGTGTGCAGGACAGAGGTAACATAGGAGTTTAATGTTCTCAGTTTGTGAAGGCAATCCATGATAAACGTGTAGTGCAGAATAATTATAGAAGTAAAGGATATATACGCTTCCATAAACCATTAATAATATATGGAACTATTATGATATGCTTTTGGCACAAGTATGTATAACGTGTATACAAAGGAAAGCATGGAACATACTACAATACTGTAGTAGTTCGCAAAGAATTTACCATGGACTAGGCCTTCCCCACCTAGCACAACTCATTCAAGGGCATTTCACATGAAGTGCAGTGTTGTAGTAAACACTGATATGCTAGTGGGGGCTCTTGAGAACTCTGCTGAAAATGAGGGAAGGTCGGGGTGATTTTTGTGCTTTGAAAAACATTGCTAAATTTTCCTGTCAGACAGGATTTATCCCTGGGAGTCAAAAAAATACTTCAGTAAAGTTTTTGCCTGTGGAATGTACTAGGTAGGCTCTATTGAACAGCAGGAATTTTCAAAAAAATTCCTGGGGACCCACTTAGACAGTCTCCCCTTCCTCCCCTATTTCAAGTTATACAACTTGGGTCCCATGCTCTGCATAGATATGCAGAATACACTTTTTTCAGGAGTAAAGTATGAATATGCCAATAGTAAATGTAGTTAAGTTTGCTTGCCAGGTTTAATTTCCTCCTTCCCTGATTACAAGAAGGGGAAACAAATGAATAGATTCCCTAGCACTCCCCACTCCCTCCTCACACACACACACCCTTATTTTCTGGAAGGTTACACACATCCCAGGAACATTAGCGTTGTCATTTCTGTGTGGTTTCTCTTACTAAGGTATTGACAGCACATCACCCGCTCTATGGCAGGATACTTGATGTCAGTGTATTAGTTTTATGCAGTCACAGCTTGGGCCCAAAGATCCTTTTCCATGAGCTCATGAAAGATATGTCAGACTTGTCAGTTTATTATAAAACAATTATGTGTACTTACAAATGGTGACAACACGTAGGTATACACATCCAGCTCTCTGATCAGTTGTCAGAATTTTCAGGGATACAGAGAGGATAATATTCCTTCAAAATCTAACTCTGTCCCTTTGCTAATCTCCTGTCAACCCAATTCTCCTTGCTGTTATCTGGCCCATGGTGTATTTTATTTTAGAACTCTTTAATTAAACCCTTAAGCAAGTTACAGAAGCATGACATCACTCATGAGTCAGCACTTTGAGTAACAATGGCTGTAGGTTTTTGGCTTTTTTTTTTTTTTTTTAGGTCAAACACTTGAAATGTCTGGAGCTAAAGTACAGTGTGTTCACTCAAGTTCTTTGAAATGTAAATCAGCAAGTCCAGCAGACTGAAAGTCATTCTGACTTAGAAATGTCAGAACAAGAGAGGCTTTACAAGTGTAATTCCCTATTTAACAAACCTTTTTAAAAGACCATGGTTGAACATGTGAAGTTTGTGGCTTTAAAATCTGTTAAAGAGTGATCTCTCTGACCACAGCTAACCAACCTTTCTCAACAAGACTTTGAGAATACTTTGTACCAGAATGTCCAAAGTACACAGTTTGCAGCCAGTGTACTAAAGACACTATTAGTTTTATATGTAGCACAGTACAGTTTTGTGAAAATTACTAGGCTCAGGGAACAATCCTGGGGTTCTTACTCAAGCAGAGCTCCCGTTGACTTAAGTAGGCGTTTTGCCTGAATAAGGATTTGAATATCAAGCTCTGGGAAGGAATTTCAAACAACCCTGATTCTCTGCAATTCAAATTATACTTCTGTACGCTGCATGCAAAAGAGCCGTTAGTTTCTGCTGAATCTAGTTTCTCCACAGAGAGGAAAATGAATACATCAGAATCTCCTTAACAGGGATGCCCCCCCGCCTCAGTTCTGGACAGCCTGTTATCCCCATTAACACTATGAACAGAGACCCCAGTTTAACAGTAGTGCTTGCCTCTAGCCGATGCTGCTCTCACCGTATTCTTTGAACATGCAGCCCCTTCAAGGTTCATGTCAACCTCAGTCCTGGGCTTGCAGAGAGTAAGACGTGTCCATTCACACTGTCTTCCTCTCAGCTCCTAGAGCCCTGGTGCATGATCTGTAACTGGAGGTGGATGACTTGAGGCTTGTGCTCACATACAAAATTAAAGCAAATAACTAAGGGGTTGGTTGTCTACACACAAAAGTTGTACTGCTGTGACTATAATGATCTAGTTAAGGGTACAAGCCTTGTAGTTTGAATGCAGTCATATTTCCTACCTGTGTGATTATATGGGTATAGCTGATTTCCATACAGGAAGCGGAATAAGCTGTATTGTCAGAAGGCAACTTTATACCAGTAGAACTGTGCCCATCTATATCAATAAAATGATACACTCCTAAGTGAAATAGTTATACCAGTACAAAATCGGTGTGTAGACCAAGCCTAAACCAGTTTTCATTAATGCCTTCTGTAATTTTACTGCAAGACTGTGTAGACACTTATTTTGGGCTAAGAATATCCTATTTCTATTTAATTTAAAGGGGGTGGGGGGGTGGGCACACCACCAAAAGCTGAGGGTAGTAGCTTTATAGATTAGATTTCAGGTGGAGCTATGAATGCTGAGCACTTCTGAAAAACAGGCCCCTTATTTCTCAAACTCGGTAACCCAAAACCCTGGCACTTAGACTGTCTACACCACAAAGCCTATGCTGGCATAGCTATGGCATTGCCCTGATGCAGCATACAGTAACAGAAGGCGTTTTTCTGCAAGTGTAGGGACACCACCTCCCTGAAGGACATTAGCTATACCAACTGCAGCACTCTTCCATCAGCATAGCTGCATCTACACTGAGAGTTTTTTTCGCATATCCGTATCATTAGGAGGTGTTCCCTCCTTCCCCCCAAAACCCAAGCAACATAGCTATGTATAAGTTTTAAGTGTAGACCAAGCCTTAGTGAGCACTTGTCCTCACTCAGCAGGAAGCAGCTTGCAATCCACACTAATTAGTGAATTTCATACTAGTATTTCTATCTGCCCAATGCATGTATAGATCCTGATGCCATAGATTTGACAACCTTGTGAAAACTGATTGCTTTTGTTACTATTTGTAATCACTAGGAAAGTGCCCAGGGCAAAAGATTGTTGCTTGTTACAATCAATATATAAATAACATTCAAACTAGGGCTGATGACGAATTGCATTTAACTCACACGATTAACTCCAAAAAATTAATCGCAATTAATCTTGGTTTTAATCACAGTATTAAACAAGACAATACCAATTGAAACTAATTAAATATTTTTGGATTTTTTCTCCATTTTCAATTACAGTGATTTCAATTACGACACAGAATACAAAGTGTACAGTGCTTACTTTATATTATTATTTTTTATTACAAATATTTGCACTGTAAAAATGATAAAACAAATAGTATTTCTTCTTTGAGTGCTTGTTCATGTCAATTCCAATCAGGTGTGCGTGCACCATGTGCACGAGAGCTGGAAGATTTTTCCTCTAGCAGTATCCGTAGAGTCGGTCTGGGCGCCCCCTGGAATTGAGCCTTCATGGCATCCAATATGGTGCCCTGCCGACCCGACTGCCCCCCCTCAGTTCTTTCTTACCACCTGTTATGTCTAGCTGGAACGCCTCATTGCTCTTGCCTTGGCAAGTTTGTGCTTCGCGGTATTACTCTTTGTGTATATAGCTAGATTTAGTAGTAGTATAGTATACTTAGTGTAAAAGCGGCAAAGAGTCCTGTGGCACCTTATAGACTAACAGACGTATTGGAGCATAAGCTTTTGTGGGTGAATACCCACTTCGTCGGATGACTACATGCATCCAACGAAGTGGGTATTCACCCACGAAAGCTTATGCTCCAATACGTCTGTTAGTCTATAAAGTGCCACAGGACTCTTTGCTGCTTTTACAGATCCAGACTAACACGGCTACCCCTCTGATACTATACTTAGTGTAGATTTTCTTAAGTTTCCTTTGGGGGGGTTCCCCCGACCCCATCATGTTTCCCCGGCACTGGGGTACGCTTCAGTCCCCAGGCTTTAAGTCATGTTCAGACTGTGGCAGGTTTATGCCAACAAGGGACCCGTATACTTCCTCTCCAAGACACTTCTAGCATGGTCACCTTAGGGACCATTAAAAGATCTGTAGAGGGTTTTGCCCCAGGACCCTTAGAGACAGAGAACAGCACGTCCAAGTTTTGCTTATGGAGGCAGCACTTCGGCCTCATTCAGAGCCCGGCATGGCGGACCCGACTCGAAGTGTCGTTTTCTCAGTGTGCAGCGCTCCGTTGACGCATGAGCCGTTGCTGAGGAAGGACTCGTTCTTGTCAACTGTTAGGAATGGGCCACATCCACCATGATTGAATTGGCCTCATTAGCCCTGACCCCCAACTTGGTAAGGCAACTACCATTTGTTCATGTGCTGCGTATTTATACCCGCTTACTGTATTTTTCACTCCATGCATCTGATGAAGTGGCTTACAGCCCACAAAAGCGTTTGCCCAAATAAATTTGTTAGCGTTTAAGGTGCCACAAGGACTCATTTTTTAAAAAATAATGCGTTAAATTTGTGACTGAACTCTTTGGGGAGAATTGTAGGTTTTCTGCTCTGTTTTACTCACATTCTGTCATATTTCATGTTATAGCAGTTTCAGATGATGACCCAGCACATGCTGTTTGTTTTAAGATCACTTTCACTGCAGATTTGACAAAACACAAAGAAGGTACCAATATGAGATTTCTAAAGATAGCTACAGCATTCAACCCAAGGTTTAAGAATCTGACATGCCTTCCAAAATCTGAGAGGGACAAGGTGTGGAGCAGGCTTTCAGAAGTCTTAAAAGAGCAACACTGATGCAGAAACTACAGAACCCAAACCACCAAAAAAGAAAATCAGCTTTCTGTTGACGGCATCTGACTCAGATGATGAAAATGAACATGTGTTGGTCCACACTGCTTTGGATTGTTACTGAGCGGAACCGGCATGGTTGCATGTCCTCTGGTGGTTGAAGCATGAAGGGACGTATGAATATTTAGCATATCTGGCATATAAATATCTTGTGTTGCTGGCTTCAACAGCGCCATGAAAATGCCTGTTCTCATTTTCAGGTGACATTCTAAACAAGAACTGGGCAGCTTTATCTTCTGCAAATGTAAACAAACTTCTTTGTCAGAGCCATTGATTGAACAAGAATTAGGACTGAGTGGACTTGTAAGCGCTAAAGTTTTACATTGTTTTATTTTTGAATGCAGGTTATTTTGTACCTAATTCTACATTTGTAAGGTCAACTTTCATGATAAAGAGATTGCACTTACAGTACTTAGGTAAGTTGAAAAATACTATTTCTTTTGTTTTTTACAGTGCAAATATTTGTAATAAAAATAAATATAAAATGAACACTGTACACTTTATATTCTGTGATGTAATTGAAATCAATATATTTGAAAATGTAGAAGACATCCAAAATATTTAAATAAATGTTATTCTACTATTGTTTAACAGCACGATTAACCACAATTCATTTTTAATCGCTTGACAGCCCTAATTCAAACACAATGCTATGCACAATGACAATAGACAGTATCTTTTATTTGCTGCAATATAAATGAGGCACAGAATTAGTAGAGAACAGGTAGTACAGAGACTACTGTCAGTGTTGGATGCCAAAAGAAATAACCCATCAAATTTGCCAGAAATAAAGGCAAAAACAATACATGGAAAAATTATGCGCAAAATAAAATAAAAGTTAAAAAATTGATATAGTAATTAACAAATGAAGCAAACCTTTAAATACAAGGACAGTAACTGTCAGATTTCTGGATTTCAGATATGTCATCACCATTTTCATATCTTATTCCCCCCCTCCACACACACCTCCTGAAGTATAGTGTCTGTTACAAAATAGATACATCGGGACACAAGGTATTTATGCTTCAGTTATTCCTCTATCCTAGATCTGTCAAGATGAATTTTGAAAGACTATTTTTCTTTCGAATATTTGGAGGAAAAAAAGTGATGTGCCGTCTGTAAGGAACTGCTACACAGTCACTGGATCTAAGTTTTCTGTAACACACTTTTAACAATATTAAAATAGCTAAAATATTCCCACTTCTTAATTATGGGGTGGAGAATAATGCAGTTACTTGGCCACATGGCGGGTCTGCTGGTAAGACAAGAACAGGAAAAAATAATTGCTGAGCCCCTTCTGTGGTGGGAACAGTCAGGTTTGTTTCATACTTGACAGATTTTCTTTACCCGGAGGGCAGGCTTTGAAGTCTAAGCATCAAGCTTGAACCAATTAGGCTCCCTAGAACTAAAGGTTCAAATCATGGCAGGGTCAACTCAGCTCTTCATCCTTCTGTGGTAGATGTGATCAAACGAGTTTCATGTAGTTTTTTGTATGTGGGTATCTTTTGGATGAGACATTAAAAACTGGAGTCCTGTCTGTTCTGTTTGGACATTAAAGATCCCATGGCATTTCTGACAGAGTAGTTGCCTACAGTACTTTTGGGTAAAACTTCCCCTTTCAGTGATATTACCTTAAGTTCTAACAATATTATATTGGAGGAACCATTGAAGTGCAAATTTTGTGCAGTTTTATAAGATGTTGTAAGCACATATGCACAGTGGTAAAAATAAGAAACTAACTTTACTGAAATAACTATCAGAGATGAGAATGTACAGAAGAGTGGTTCAAATACCAGGGTAATAGATAATCTGATTGCAGCCTAGATAGACATACCTAGTCATATCAAGATGAGTTAATAGAGTACTAGGGAGCATAATCTGTATTTTCAGACTAGATGGGCCATTAACAGCAGATGTGTCTCTTCTTGTATTTAAGTAGTTTCACTGAATTCAAATAGCAGCTATACATTTATCTGAGGATAACATTTAGAGATGGTCATCAAGAGTAGGCAATTTTGAATGACAGTCAAAGCCCCCATGTCATGGGGTTACCTCTCGAACATCCCCTTTCTACCTGCCAGCCTGTTCCAGTCCAGCCCCTTTCTTCCCAACTTTACCTTTCTATTTTCTCTGTCAGCATGTGAAGGATTGGGCCTACCGTACCACATTCTCTTCCAGATGGATCCAGGCCAGTGCTTGCAGAGCCAGCTCCCAGCATACAGAAATCCTACCTGGGGTCTTCTCACAGAATCCAGGCAAGGTAGTCTCCAGTCTAATAAATTGCTGGTGGTTTATTTCAACCCTTCTTAATAAAGACGGGATCAAAGCTTCACAGCCTTTCTCCACAAAGTCTGTACAGCTTAAGTCCTTTCCTCCCCCTCCCTCTCCCCCTGCCCCCCAGCCTGTTCCTCACCAATGAGTTCATCAACTAATCATTCCTGGCTCTTAGCTCAGAGCCCTTTGTGCTCACAGGGATTCCCCCAGTCTTCCTTTGATCCCTCTGTCTCTTGGAGCTGCATCTCCCAGCAGTTGCTCTGGTTTCTATTGCCACCCCCTCTCCCATTTCCTGCTCCTCCTTTTAGGAGGATCAGCCATTGATTAAGTTGCCAGTCGGGGGCTAATAAGCCAGCCAGCTGGCGACAGGCCTCTGACCCCTAGAGGAAAAATATCCCTCACACTTTCACACAGCATTATTAGGTACAGAATGTTTTCCACCCCACTTGGCCATTGTAAAGCTTTATACCATTTCCTGAAAGCAAACAGACTTTATACCATTTCTCAGAACAGTCTTTTGCCCTACCAGGGCTTTATACAGCATTATCTAGGACTCCCAATCAGTCTTTTACCCTGTTCTCACCTCTCCTGGGGAAGGCTTATGGGAGCCTTCACTATTCCTGCAATGCTTTCTCCACAGCCAACCTCAGACTCCTGCACATCCTTTTTGGCCTCTATCACCTTTCTCTAACTTTCTCTCCACTGAACTTCCCCACTGACATTTATATATACCAGCTATCCTTCATTAGGGCCCACAGGATGGCAGCTAATTAGTTGCAGGTGGAGTGGACCAGACACCATCCCCTTAAAGGAGCCAAGCCTGCCTGTGACAACCTGCTCCTAACAAGACTTAAGGCTAGATTCACAAAGGTTCTTAGGCACTTAACCCTCAAACTTAGGTCCCTATGACCTATTTTTAGGCACCACTGTGATTCACAAAACTCCAACTCAGCAGCTGCCTGAACCTGTAGGCATGTAAGATTTTACAGTCAAAATTCCCTAGGTGCCTACTTTTCTTGTTCTGGGCATGCTGCTGCCTCACTCTAACTCTTACGTCCCTGCCTAAGCCCCAGAGTGATTCGTGAACTGGGGGAAGACAAGCACTTCTGTGCCTAACTCGCATATGACACCAGAGCCAGTAGGTGTGCTCAGGGGCCACCTAACCCCACACCAACGAGCCAGGGGATACTCCCTTATAACCATTAGCCCATCAGTTAGAACATTCAGCTGGGATGTGGGAGACCCTTCTCCCTCCACATCAAGTTCTCCTTCTGCCTGATGAGAAGGAATTTACATAAGGATCTGCTATTGCTATGAAATACTCTGGTGGGAGGGGGTCTCCCACAATCTCTCCTACTGAAGCTGCTCCACTTCAATTCAATAATTGAATATTAATTAGCCAAGGAAGAGGGAGAATGACTGTATAGCCTGGTGCCTAGGGCACTCAGATGAGAGGTGACAGATCCCTTTTTAAATCCCTTTGTCGCATCAAGTGAAGGGGGAACATGAACTAGGGGTCTCCCTGCAATACCACTATGTGCTTTAGCCACCAGGCTAAAGGAAGCACCTCCTCTCCCTCACTGGTTTTAAGTGGAGTTAGGCAGCCCCTGAGCATGCCTCCCAGATCAGGCTCCACATGCCAGTTAGGCAGAGGAGCACCTATCTTCCCCTGTTCATGCATTCCAAGCAGAGATGGCGATTGGTTTTTAAGGCCAGGCTGCAGGAAGGCACCTATCTCAAAGTGAGTGGTGGAGCTTAGCATACATCCACTTGTCAGCATCTTCCATTGGCTAGTTTAGGGATCTTCCTGCCGAGCATGTTGGCTTTGTGGATCACATTCTAAGGCACCTATCTCTCCCCATTTGTTCTATGGAGAGTCTAGGCTTTGTGAATCACAGCAATGTTCCTGTGATTTTCTAGGTACCTAAAAGTTAGGTATTGTGATGCTGAGCATTGCTACATGCAACTCCCTTTGTGAGTCTATTCCTTAGTGTTTAAAGGGGGACTGAAAGACGCTGATACTTAGGACTTGTCTACACACAAACTTGCACTAAAATAACTAAATTGGTTTTAATCCATGCATTTTGTTATTTCAGCACAAGTCTATGTTGTGACCCAACAACTTCTTAATACGAACTAGCAAGGGGGTACAGAGGGATTACAGGACTCTCCTGATTCTGGTATGTACATTCTGGTTCACCAAAGAATAATATGTGAAGTCTCAAATGAAGGCTGGTGTCACACTGGTCATCAATGTCATTGTGAAATGAAGATACAGACAGTATATAAGGCATTATGTATATATACTTAATATATGTTCTTAAAGTCTGTACCAAGTTTAGTCACCAGCAAAGGTGAAAATCAGGTTCTGTCCAACAGGAGATGTCTATCTGTCTATGTGTTAACATGCACATTGGGTATTGTCTCTTTCACAATGGGTGCCCTATCACCAATCTGAACTGAATGCAAATGAAAGATTGTAAGAAATAACTTCAGAAAGAAACTAACAGGAAAAGAAACACAGAGGGGGGAAAGAACCTTATCTTGAAGTGCATATCAACAGTATGTTTGAATATATTTGGGAAGACAAAGGAAATGCCTACGCTCCCTTTGCTGAGGGAATAAAAGGACAGCACTTTTACTTCATGAAAAAGGGGTGTCAACCAGGCTTGGTTGAAAATGTTGGAGCGAACTTTGGGTGAGATAAGCTTCTTTACGCAAATGAGTTTAGCAGTAGTTTAGTTAGCTGTTTAGTCTCTAGAAAGCAAGTTATGATTTTGTTTTATGTGTAAATGTTTGTTTCCAATATACTTCCTCACTATTACTTCCATCTACATTTTTGATAATAGATATATTTATAGTGAAAACAATAAGTTTAAGTGCTGTAATGTTAAGCAAAGTGATGATCCTGTTGAATCTTACAAGCTGGTGTGTACTGTTCCTTTGGGAATAGCAGACCTGGTAAGAGTGGCTAGTGGATAGGGGCTTTTCACTGCAGGGAATGCTCCAAGTATTTGGCGGTTGGTGTGGGCCTGTTGCTACCTGTATAGAGAGAAAGAAAAGGAGGACCTGTGGCACCTTAGAGACTAACCAATTTATTTGAGCATAAGCTTTTGTGAGCTACAGCTCAGTTCATCGGATGTGTACTTTCCACAGTATGCATCCGATGAAGTGAGCTGTAGCTCACGAAAGCTTATGCTCAAATAAATTGGTTAGTCTCTATGGTGCCACAAGTACTCCTTTTCTTTTTGCAAATACAGACTAACACGGCTGCTACTCTGAAACCTATATAGAGAGAGTGAAGCCTGTGGGGTCTGGAAGGTAATGCTTGTGCTGACAGAGGCTGTTGGTTTCAGGGAACTGATCCACAACAGCCACAGACAAGACAACTTCACACTAAGGGCAGATAGTGGTGAAGTGCCTCAGAACCCTGGGAAGCATTACATATGTGTGGATGTTTTTATTCAAAAATAGGTGCCCGTACAGACTTGCACTAGAGTAATGAAAGGTATGAATGGAAACGTGATTCACAGCTTGATTGGTGTTAGTTGGAGTGTAGACAAGACCTTAAAGCAAAAAGAACTATACAGTCCAGTACTTGTCTGTTTTTCTCTTGTTCTGAGAGTGGGGTGCTACATCTGTAAGGCATAAGGTGCACTTTGCTTTTGCCATCTACTAATCCTGTTCAAGAGTATATATACTCATAAATATATATAACTTTGCATCAGTTAATGCATCACCCATTAAGGGATCAAGCAACCTGACATCAAGGCTTTCCTAACTGCTCCGCAACCTTGATACCATGCATACCAAAGTATAGCATTTATTTAGAGCATGTAATAATCTCCCCAGGGAAATGTTGGGATTCTCGGCCATGTCTACACTACCACTTATGTCAGCAAACCTTATGTCACTTAGGGGTGTGAAAAAACACATCCCTAAATGACATACGGTTCACTGGCATAAGTGGTAGTGTGCACAGGGCTATGTTGGCTGGAGAGCTTCTCTCGCTGATATTGCTATGTTGGGGTTGGTTCAGCTAAGTCAATTGGCAAGCTCTCTCCCATCGGCATAGAGTGGCTACACAAGAGATCTTACATCAGCGCAGCTGCATTGGTACAGCTGTGCCACTCTGAGGTCTCTAGTGTAGACATAGCCCTAAGTCATTTAAAATGTGACTAGACCAGTTACTGTCAAATGTGTGATAGGACACCTTCCTCAACTCGCAGGGGAGGGGAAAACATTACCTAAGAAATGTATTCAACCAAAGTGTATTCTAACCCAGTGAGAATTCATAGGGCCAATCAGGGTCATAGGCTATACCATGCTGTTCATAAGTAGCCCCCCACTGAAGTCAGTGGTTCATGTGTAACAAGTTGCTGGATTGGGACCATATTTGTAGATATTTAGTCCTAATAAACCACTAAAGCAACATATCAGGAACAGCATAGAGATCAAAGGTCTGCAGCACATCTGCCATGTTGCAAGCCTTTATTTTCAGAGGTGGATCTCCTCAGTACTCCCTCTTCTCCTACGACCTTAGTCACTCCATCTCCTTCTTCAGATGGCTCACAGCTACAGTTTCTCCCCCTGTGCTGGCCAGTGAAACTGCAAACATGTGCCCTAGTTTTTATCTCCAATTTCTACTATGATTCTAGATATACAATCATCAATTGCTAGGAATGGGCACAATACATATTGGCAATGACAGTCCTCAAAACATCCCTAGTTAAGATGTTCATTTGTCCAGAAAAACATTGCAATCTGGAAGAGAATCACAGAATCATAGAATATCAGGGTTGGAAGGGACCTTAGGAGGCATCTAGTCCACCCCCCTGCTCAAAGCAGGAGAGCTGTACAGAATTTAAAGGGGTTGCTCCAAATTTAGTTATTTGTGACAAAAATTTGAAATAAGAGGTTAATTTGTCCAGCCCTGGAATCCTCTTTTCCTGTAGCTTTAGACAAGACTCAAAGCCATCTCTTTGTTCCTCTGTTTTTTTTTTATATATCTCTATAGGGCTGTGTTGATTACAGCTTTAAAATACAAATTGGCACACAGTCCCCTTGAAGCTTTTGTGAAGATTAAATCTATAATACCCTTCCTGATACTTTTGATAAAGTCTTAAGTGAAGATTCCAGAAACATACTGCATACAAATTGCTGTGCTGGTATTTTTCACAAGCCTACAAATGACTGATTTTTACTCAAGCATTGGATTTTGATTTTTAACCACTGCAGGCTAGATCCTCAGCTGGTGAAAATCAGCATAGTTCCACTGACTTTGATATTGCTTTCCTGATTTACATCCAATAAGTCTCATGTCTGACAACACTAGAGCCAATGAAAAAGTAAAAGGCTTACTGATATATTAATACTCTGAACTTTGGCTGCACTGCAGCCACTTTACATTGAATCGCCAGCTCAAAGCATTGGATGATCACTCTAATGGCACAGAGCTGGCGGTGACCCAAGAACCTCTTACTACGAGCTGACCAGGGGGTAGAGAGGGGTTAGAGGAATCTGCTGATTCTCGCATGTACATTCTGGTTCATCAAATCATGTTATGTGAGGTTTCAAATGAAAGCTGGTGTCACACTGGTCATCCATATTATTGTGGAATGGACGTACTGTGCAAGGAGTTACATGTCTGTACCAGAAAATTATGTTCTTAAGCATGTAATGTAAAAGCAGATCACCAGAATATGACATGCCTTAGACCAATCCAGACAGGAGATAAAAAACTTGCCTCTCTCTGTTGGGAGTGTAAATTAAGCATTGTAAACTAATACAATGGATTCTCATTTACATACAAAGTCAAAAGTTAACAAAGAGATATGAAGTCAACAGGAAAGGAGCACAAAGGGGAAAAAACAAAACCAACCACCATGAACAATGATGAAAGACAATGACCTTTGGGGGTATTTCTGGAAAGTAAAGAAGACAACCTGACATCCTGCACCTAGAAAGGAAATGGGCAGTGTGTTTGCATTCATTAAGCCAGAATCTCAGCCAGCCTTGGTTGAAAATGTTGGAGAAGACCTTGGGTGCGATAAGCTTCTTTAGACAGGAGATTAACTCATTAGTTAAGTTTAGTCTCTATAGAGCATGTTATGATTGTTTTACATGTAACCATTTGTTTCCAATATCCTTCCTTGCTATTACTTCCATCTACATTCTTTGATGATAACCGTATTCTTGTTTTCACAATAAATATATCTAAATGCTGTGGTGTTAAGCAAAGTGCTGGTCCCAAATTGAATCTCACAAGCTGGTATGTACTGTTCCCTTAGGAATGGCAGACCTGGTAATTCTCTGAGTGTCCAGTAGATAAGGGGCTGGACACTGCAGGGAAAGCTCTGAGGACTCCGGGTTTGGTATGTGTGAATTGCTACCTACACAGAGACAGCAAGGCCTGCAGAGGCTTACGAGGCAGTGCCTGTGCTGCCAGATGCTGGTGGTTTCAGAGAGCTGATCCACAGCAGGCACAGACAAGGCTGCCTCATGCTAAGGGCAGGTGATGGTGAGGTGCCTCAGAATGGAAGATATCCCTGTTGTTACCCACACAATCTAGAGCACCCCACCTTTATCCTACTTTGGGCTCAAAGCATAGCCCAGTTAATTTAGGCTTGGGCTCGGGGCATAAGGCACCCCATCCTTTCCCATCCTGGGCTCAGGGTGAAACCTGGTGAATTTAAGTACCCAACCTTACCCTGGACTCAGGGCATAACCTTCTGCAGGTTTGTGGGACTTTTTACCAGTGAAAGAGCCTTACAGAGTAGTATCCTTAACCTCTGTTTATTAACAGTTATCAAAACAGAATACACATGCTAAGCATACAATGCTCACCACTCCCAATGAGGCAGACAAACTTTTCTTGATGGCCAGTCAAGGGTAGATTGTCTCAGGCTCCAGCTTCTGCACAGTGGGGTTGGCAGGGTGTTCAGGTCTGGCAACTCTGACCTTGGGCTCTGTCCTAGAGTTAGGTTCCAAAGAACTTCCTTTTGGACCCCAGTTTATATAGTTAAACTTGAGTCCTATTAGCTATACCATAACCAAGCATTTTAAACAAAAGTACTACACAACAGTATTTTTCACCAATCCTAGCCCATTACGAAACAATTTGTTAACCAATCACACCCCACCACCTTAGCTGATTTAAATCTTGTGAAATTAGCTCTGTAACTGTGACAGTGCTGACTGTGGGAGCCAACTGAGGTCACTCAATTAGGGTGAACTGCAAACAGGACGGGGCAAACAAACCCCAAATGCTGGTGGATATTCTAATACTTAGATTTACCAAGCCAGCACAAAACAGCTTCTATAGTACCTCACTGGTTACTCAGAAGTCCAAATAATGCAGTTCCCTTAAAGTACCCAGCTTCAGGTCTCCATCCAGACACACATGTCAAACATATGATGATAAATTCTGAAAATCTTATTTCATCATATAAAAGAAAAGGTTCTCCTGATCCCAAAGGACCAAGCCTCTGACCCAGGTCAAATGATAACTCAGATCTTACCCAAAATACACGCTTACAGTCAATTCTTATTAACTAAACTAAAATTTATTTAAAAAGAAAAGAGAGAGAGTGTTGGTTAAAAGATTGATATACATACAGACTTGCATTCAATTCTTGAGGTTCAGACACATAGCAGAGATGAGTTTGTAGTGGCCAAAAGTCCTTTTAGAAATAGTCCATAGGTTATAGTCCAATGTCCATGTTCAGGGTGACTCGAGTCAAGTGACTGGGGATCTCAATCCTTATGGCTTAGGGTTTCCCCTTCTTGAAACTCAAAGCAGATCTGAGATGAAGAAGGATCATGTCCCAAGGTGTTTATACATTTCCAGCAGCCTTTTGGTCTGAGAAAACAATAGGCTTAACTTTCCTGCTTCCAAACATCATGGCAATTAGCACAGGATAATTTATCCATAAAACAGTTCAGATACAGGTTATCACAACCTTCAAAGAGATATAGACAATAATACTATTTCACTCAAGTGTCTTCCTAAATGTTAATATTCCTCGTTTGATCTCTGAATCAAAGCTATAGCAATAGACAAGACTTGTTTGCTTACATCACAAGACCTGAACAAACATCTACCCTTCTATCTCTAACAATGCAGGCTTGCATTTCAAAGCTCTATTCATTTACATATCTTCCTAACCAGTCTTTAAAGTTCCGCCATGGGTCCGGTCAGTCTGTGAGTTAATTAACTCTTTCTGGCCCCGTCACCTTTCAATGAGATATTACCTTTCAATGAGATATTATATGACACTCATAATGTCACAGTAACAGACAGAAACAATTAAAGAATCAAACAGAGACCATACAGATAAACAATAGAGAAGTAGGGACCGTAAAGGCAAAACAATAAAGAAGTATAGATTTCACAGTCACAACTATTGATAAGTGGTTTCTCGCCAGACAGAATGCTGTCAAACAAAGTCTTCTTCAAATATCTTTTGATCTGTTTCTTTATTTGGTGATGGTGGGTACTGTTAGAACAGAATTGCCTTCTTAGCAGCCCGGTATTACATTGTTTAGATTAAATGTAGATGAAACATTAGGATGTGACTCTCTGCAACTTAGCTCATGGCTGTTTCTCACTCTGGCTGAGACTTTTACAGCAGAAAAAGGCCTGAGACCTTACACCAGGCAGTGTCATACTGACATACCAACTCCTAGCCACTTCCCTCCCAGCCGCCAGCATAGGAGCATGGCTAGGGGAAAGAGGGCATGTTTAGGGCTTCCTTTTGCCCTGGAATTCCCTTTGGGCCATTGGCAGATGGTATACATTATAGCTGTCCTCAGTGGTATAGCTAGGAATAGAAGTTTGGGTGGGCAACTTATGGTGGACAGCCAGTGGCCCAGTCTCCCTTTCCCCTCAGGGTCCTCCCCACTACCTGGCTTGAGTCCCAGTCTCCCCTTCCCGCTGTTTCCCCAGATGCTCTCACCTTGCAGTGCTCATCAGCAAAGAGCAGCGCCAGCCAGGCCATAGCCTACACAACCTCCTACACAACTTCTGCTCTGCTGGCATAAAATCAATCTCAAGCTGCTGCACCCTGGCCCTTGTTGCTGCCTCCCCCCTGAAAAGCAGGTAAAAGGCAGCCAGACTGGTGCCAATTTGTGAGCTGGGGACAATCAGGCTGCAGTTGAAGTAGACCCTGACCAGCAAGACGTGGGCAGCCAGCACTGCCACACCCCCCGCCACCCCTGTATGGGGTCACTTGCACTTACTCCAGCAGGCCCAGAATCTTCCAAGCCTGTCTGAGCTGCTGGTTCCTTCCACTCTGTACTGCTCACTCAGTGGGGTGCTGCAGCCAGGACCAGTTGAGCAGAGCTCACAAAATGACAAGGCAGAGCTGTCAGAGTGCAGCTTTCTGAAGTGACGGAGCATAACTCTGTTCTGGATTTCAAGTGCTGGAGTGAAGCTCCGAACCGCTCTGCCTCTGGCAGTACTAAACCTGTTTGTCCAGTTCCTGAGTTCCCACCTTCAAGATGCATAGTTAAAAAAAAAAAAAAAGTCTGTTAATAAATTGACTTAACTATGGCATTCACACAGGCTCAGATTTGGGTGGGCATGGGTGCTAACTGGGTGGGCCATAGTCCACATGTTGCTATGTCCCTCCTCAGGCTAATGTATTTTATGTCAGAGGACTATACCACAAATGAGTATTGGGGGAGTGAAAAGTAAATATTCCTTTGCACCCCTAGGAGTACTGCAGCTGATGATCTAGGCTTAATGCTAGAGTTTTTGTGGGTCTTCCAAAAGCACTGTATGGCTACTGTGTTTTAGTTTCTAGACATCCCTGCTAAAAGTCCCCAAATGGTCTATTTTACTCTAGCTATTGATTTACTAATTGAAATTAAGATTATTAGTGAAAGAGATGCTTACTATTTTATCACTCAAGAAGGGTTAGACTTCAAGGTGCAGTTTACATGATTTTTTTGTTCCACCAGCAGAAGAAGTTCCCTTTAACAATCTGATAATTATCTGTGTATATCTCTCTGTATCTGGAATTAAAACAATAAGTGTTTAGACAAGGACAACTGAAAGTAAAATGTACTGCGCTTCTTCCCCCATCATCCCCGCCAAGAAATCAAACAGCTATTGTGAAGCGAATCTGCAGAAATTCTGCACATTTTATGGCAAATCCCTGTAGATTTCTGTTCTTGTAGCAGAGAAGGAAGATGTTACTGTGTGCCATGATACTGTGTAGAGTTGGGAATGCATCTTGCAAGCATAATGGTGGTTGTGATACAGCTGATTCTTTTGTGATTATTACCTTTATGAATGAAACAAGTATGTGCTGATTTTTCTCCAGCCCAAAAAAGCAAGATTCCTGAAAATAGGGAAAAGATTCAGCAAATCCATAAGAATCTGTGGCTGTTAATAAGAATGTAGCCCATATATAACATGAAAATACAGCTCACAGACAGAGCATTCTGCAGTCTTCTGACATACAATGACAAGGCGAGGTACACATCCTCTACAAATTACATTCTTTAGAGTCCATCATCAATTGTGCTTTTGCTCTGAGAATTCATCCACTAGCTGAAAAGGCATAACAATAACTGGTCAAGGACAGTGTGTACAATGCCTTTTCACACAGGGCAAAGGCAATCAAAAGATTTCACATATATTTGTACTGCTTGAGAAACATCCTTAATATATGGGGACACAGACAGGGTAAGAGCAAGAAAGAAAATATCTTGCTCCTGGTTACAGTCAGCCAATGGATAGTAGCAGATTGACACAGCTGAGTACATGCAGTGTAGTTGTAGACATGTCGGTCCCATGATATTACAGAGACAAGGTGGGTGAGGTAATATCTTTTATTGGACCAACTTCTGTTAGTGAGAGAGACAAGTTTGTGAGCCACCCAGAGATCTTCTTCAGATCTGGGAAAGGTGATCCCAGCATCTTATCTAAATGCCTGGTGGAAATAATTGTTTAGCATAAGTAGTTAGCATATATTATAAGGGAGCATGCAAGGTAGAGTGGCCAGGTAACACTGCTGCAGTCATCATAGGAGAAAAAGAGGCAGTTAGTGGATTACAGATTGTTGTAATAAACCATAAATCCAGTGTCCCTGTTCAGTTCAGAGCTTAAATTCATAACTTTGCTAGACACTAAAAAAAATCACAGACTGAAGCAACAAGTCTACATGCCTTTCCCTTTCAATCCCCTACTGCTAGGTTTTCTTCTTTTTAAGGCCCACACCCTGCCCAGATGTGGCAGGGCAGGGCTAATGGAATGGGGCTGGCCATCCCCAGGCAGCCTCCCAACTCCCAGGCCTTAAAGGGGCAAGCTGCCCTGTAAGTCTAAGAAAGGGGAGGGGAGGGGGAAAAATCACCCTGATGTCTTGAGATAGAGTGACTCAACCTCTACTGCTACCGCCATGGCTAACTTTAATACCTGATACAGCCCCTATTTATGCGTGTGGGTCTATAGTGGTGCATGTCTATAGACATTTCCCTGAACCACTCTTGTCACATTCCAGGGTGCAATCCAGATCAGTGAGAGGTTGTGTCACAGCCTTCCCTATAAGCCTAGGGGTGCCACCCAACAGCGAAGCTATGCCAATGTCACATTCAGGGCTGTAGCTATGCACAGACACTCAGGGTGTGACCTGCATGCTGGTAGGCTGTTTGTGAGTGGCCCAGGTTGGGAGCTACAATGGCAAAGCATTGTGAGGCACCTAAGGTTGCAGGGCAGGTGGTGGCAAAACCCCTCACTTGTCTGGATTGCACCCCGGAATGTGACACACTCCCATTACATGTAGAGTTTCCCTGAGTGACCTCATCCCACATTCTACCTAAGAAACAGAATCAGAGTTGTTTTGTTGGATACAAGGCTTTTGGGAGGGTGGGCAGTGGGGACAGAGGCAGCATTTAGCCTGAAACCTATTTTTTCCATTCTGTCTCAGACGTCAGCACTGCGTAATCTCACTTTCAGAAGAATGTGTTCACAGACATAAGGACTGGAAACCTAATATTCTTTTCTTTAAATGGAACGATAGATTGAGCAGCTGATTGGGTAACCTGAGAATTATTGGTAAAATGCACCATCATATACTGGATTAATAACTCTCTAATCCTTTCAATCATCTGGCTCATAACCTTACTGTCATACCAGAGTTCTCTTTCATTTTCCCCACACATCCAGATTGTTGTTAAATGTCAGTGGTTCTTTCTTTCTAATATCTCAAAAAATTGCTTCTTCCTCCCCATGCTTCTTGTCAGGACTGAGCCGATGGAGTTTGGACTCATCTCTATTTTCTGTTTGCTTCTGAAATCTTTTGTCTACATATTGATATTGCTGGTCTCACTGGGCATGCTCAGATTTCACAATATTATATTATGATTGTCAGCCTGCATCAGTAAATAGCCATTTTTAATGAACTAGAATTGAAAAGCAAAAGCAGAATGGAAAGGAAAATCCCAAAAGCAACATGCCCGAGTCTGACTGCAAAATCGCAGTGTAAATTCTAACAAACTAGAAAACTACATAACAGGGAATGAGCCCAAATCCTGACTTGTGGCCAGGCTGGGGTTGATGCAGCTCAAGAAGGTTGTACTGCTGTTGTCTCCAGTGCAAATCAGATGAGACATACAGTTTCTTTATTTTACATCAGCTACCTGTGGCCCCAAGAAGCTGGAGATCACAGGGATGTGCGGATACCCCAGTCACAGCCTTTCCCCCCCTACCATGTTCCTGCACTAGGGGATCAAGAAGAGGAGTATCATAGAAATTGCTCTGGAACCTCCATGGCATCCAAATATCCCCCAAGTAGTTTAATCCTCAGATGGCTGGTTATCTTTAGGGCTGCTTTGTGCCACCAATATGGACAGGAGGATCAGGCCCAGAGTGCCAAACCAAGTAGGCATAGCTTGTATATCTCCCCTGGCTGGGGAAGCACATCCCAGAGGTTTCCAGGTTCAAACCTCGTAACGGCCACCACTTGTAGTGGTGACACCCCTGGGTGGGTTGTCAGCTGCAGGGATCAAACCTGGGTTCTTCTCGATCTTCACATTTGTTGCATTACCACTGGTTATTGGCCCCTTTATCCTGCCCCTCTCCTCCACTGCAACCCCTCAGCTGCACAACCTCGCCCAGCTTGTCCACTGGTATTTCCTCATCTCTCTTCCCCCTCCTCTTTTAGGGATATCTTGAGATGACCTGTGCTGTGAGGCCAGCACTGAGTTGATGTTATGCATCTTTATGTACCCTTTTCTTTTGGTGTTGGTAGCATTATGTTATAAATATCACAGTACACTTATTATTAGTATTACTAGAGTTCTTAGCCAGACATCAAGACCTCATGGTGCAAGATGCTATATGCACATGTAATAAAAAGACAGTGCCCCAAAGAACCTGCAGTCAGTGAATGAAGGAGGTGGGAACCTGCATGAAGAACAGCTAAGTGAAAATGAACCCAGCTGTCGTGACCCACGGGCTCGAACCCAGGTCTATAGGAGTAGCCACACTTCAACTCTCCACTTGGTAGCCTGCTGACAACTTCTGACCCAGGACCCATGAAGCCCAGCCCCAATTTGAGGCTCCACCCCAATGTCTTATTGGAGGAGTCCCTGAGCAGCTGATTGGCCTACTGGCCCTACTTAAGACAGCAACAGGAACAGGAAGCTGTCTGAACAACTGGGATCCACCCTGTTCTGGAGTGTGTACCTTTTGGCTTTGACCTCTGACCTCTGTTGAGGTTCTGATCTCTGGTTTGTCTCCTGCCTCTAACCTCCTGCTATCCTGACCCAGATTGATTTTGGTTACTGACTTGTGGTTCTGATCTCCAGTTTGTCTCCTGCATCTGATCTCCTGGTATCCTGACCCAGCTGACTCCTGGCTCCTGACTGTGGACTCTGACTCTGACCAGTAGGTCTGGCTGCCAATGACCTAGCCCTGACACCTGGACAAAAACAAATGATTCTCAGTTGCATTGGTAGAAGTCAATATGTTCAGAAACAGGTAAACATTATTTGAAGACGGGTATCCTCAGACAATTATGATAGGATGAAGTCTTGGTCATGATGGACTCATCACTGGCCCTGTAAAATTCAAAACCAGCATTTTATCAAAAATTCCCTCTACCATATCTAGCTCCCAAGGAGACAATTCATCTCAGATGTTGTTGGGTTCGTTACCTCCAGGCCAGACTACTGCAACTCATTCTACTGCAGTCTAGACAAGAACTTGATAAGCTACAACACAATCGACCATCACCTAAGTGGACGAGTGAGTCAAAAAGAATATGTCCCTGCAGTGCTCCTATTCATGTTCTACCAAATCAGCTTCAAATTTCTTATTTACAAAGCTCTCAGTGGGATAGCCCATGTTAATTTAGGCTGCCTATCCATCAGGGTCCCACCATGACAGCTACTGTCATCAGGCACACTGTTGATTAGAGCCAAGGTACACTGTAATTTTAAAGTACAGTCTTATAAAAAATGGACCAAAAGCTTTGGAAAACCCTCATACAAAGATTAACAGGGAAATCCTACTTTAACCATCTTCAAGACAGGTTGAAAGACACCCCTCCTCACTCTAGCATGCCCCAAAGAACCACAGCAGAAGAAAATCCACCATCATGTTCAAATGCAACAGTCCATGATTAAACTGGGAGCATGACAAAACATGACATCTCAAACAAAACAGCCTCCCTCTTCCTGAGCTGGAAACCGAATTGACTGCCCTTGTGGACAATTCTCATTGTTTGTTATAATCCATATACATGCTCAGATACTATGGTGATAGGTGCTTAAGAAATGCTGACAGATGGATAAAATCAATACATACGTTATTAAATCAGGTTGCTGAATTAGTGGGTTAACAGTGAAAGGGTGATAAAAATAAATATTTTAATTATGAAAACAGATTAGGTAGTGACAATTTCGTTTAAGTAGTTTTCATTATCAGAACAAAATTGTGACCTTGAGCCAAGCCCATGGAACAGATAAAGGGAAATTGTGATGGTATCTGAAAAGTAATCATCCCTTTCCCTCCTCTTCTTTTGTTGTTATCTTTAAAAAGAGAGAAAGAAGCACCAAACAAGTTCTAAGCCTACTGAATACCAAACAATGTGTCTCACCTTAGAGTCAACAATTAGAACATTTTTGGTGTATTACCATAATGTACAGAGTCTCCAAAGCTGCCCCAGGCCCGCAGCTATGGAGTACTTAGTGCAGGCCAGGAGAGGCTGCAAGGGCTGCTATTGTATACCGCAGCCTTAGGGCTGCTCTAAATTAAGCTGGCTGAAAATGATTCCATTGGCCAATACAGAGAGGCACAGAACAATCCCAGTGCAACCTGAGAACTGGGATTATGGCATCTGAATTCTTATTCTGCATTAAATAATATCCTGTTAAAAATCCTAGTTGTACTTGTCAACATGTGATATTAAAATGTGTTTTGAAAGGCTTGATTCTGCCTTGATTCAAGGTGCAGAACACCATGGCCCTGAGCCAGCAAAGCATGAAAGCATGTGCTTAACTTTAAGCATGGGAGTAGTCCCATTGGCATGAATTTTTTGCGGAATCAGGGCCAAAGTGCTTGGCATCTTTCAGGACTTAGCCCTATGTGACTGCGACAGGTAGACTTTTCTGAGAATAACAGAGTAATCTAGAGTAATGTATATACTGTTTGCATTTCAAATAAAGATTTTAAATAGTTTAATCAAATTTAAAAAGCACTTTTGAAAGAACACATTCCTTAGTGGTTTGAGGACAGGGTTGGGAGTCAGAGTCTCTTCAGTTCTAATTCTGACTCTGGCCCTGACTCACTGTCTAGTCTTACGCAGGTATGTTTCTGTATCTCAGTTTCTCCATCTGTATAAACTTACCTCAAAGAGCCATTGTGAGGGTTCCTTGGATAATGTTGGTGAAGCATTCTGAAGCTGTAATTTGACATGTACATTCTAAGAATAAGATCTACTGTAATGTTAGTACAGTATCAACTTTGATACAAATCCATGAACTACACAACTGGTTACAATCCTTTAATCATAATCTCCAGGATAAAAAATAATTATGAACTATATGAAAAAAATAGTTGACTACTTTAGAACATAGTTTTGTAAAACCTTTATTCTTATATCCATTTTTTTATTGAAACGTCAGAATGTGCAAACCCTCTATTTTTAGTTTAAGCTGGGCTGATTTATTGATGACTGTGCTTAATTTTTAAAACATTTTTCCTTGAGAAATTAGACTTCCGACAACCCTTCTAATGTACACAGTTTGAGACACAGGATTCAGTATAAGAGGCTTTGTATTAATGTTTAATTCTGCAGTCTGTACCCTAGCTGTGCAGAAACAGTTTGATAGTTTATGCACCGCTGTAATCAGTATCTAACAAGTATTCACATTCTCACTTGCATTGGTAGTGAGTTAGCATTCTTTCCTCCTCCATTTTCTCTTAATTTTTTTATTGTTGTGGTTCCTAACAGCTTTAACACTCTTATTTTTCAAAATAATAGATTCAAGAATTTTGAAGACAATGAAAATAGTACAGTATAAAACATAATTGCCCTATGATTCCTGTTTGGAAGCCATGAGGACATGATTATGGACTGGATCCTGCAAGCATTTACCAGCATAACTGAATATTTACCACAGTGAGTGATCCCATGGGTGTCAAGGAGATCACTCAGTTGTAGTGTTTACGACTGTGGGTAGTTGCTGTTGACAGGATCAGGCCTTGTGTCAGCACAGGAACACTTCTCACAACAACCAGAGGTGATCTGTCATAACTCCTGATACTTCGGAAGGGGGAGGGGAGGGAACAACCAAAAGTGCTTCTGGGGCTGGGATATACAGGCTTGTGCTACCAGAGGGATTAACCTCAGCTTCAGTGCGCTGGCTAGGAGAAATTTTCCTCTTCATTTTTCTTATCACTTACATTTATCTATTAATAAATATATACTTCTCATAACCCCCTTATCTATGCTCTCTCTTGCTACCAGCTACAATCCACCAACAGGCAATACACTTGCTCTTTTGCACATGCCTCCCCCCCACCCCACCCCCCATGTACAAGGAGCTACCATGGTTCTTGATTCAACAAAGAACTAGAGCATGTTAAGTACATCCTTATGTTCTGTTGAAGAAAAAGAGATATAGGCACGTGCTTAAAGTTAAGCATGTGCTTAAGTGCTTTGCTGAATAGGAACAGGATAACTCATATGTTTAAGTTTAAGCATGTGCTTAAGAGTTTTGCAGAAAGAGAGCCATGTAGCCTAGATCTGATATGCACATGCAAGTCTGACTGTATGCATATTCCATACCTGTCCTTACTTCGTACAGCAAAACTGCAGCAGTTCTGATGTGTAGAGGGCTTTCTATGATCTTTACAGTTATGGTGAATTTCATCCCTTCTGAATACCCAACTGAAAAAATAAAAATTCTATTTCTGTTTTTACTTCAATGTCTTGTCAAAATCTTCAGAAGAAAAAGTTTTATTGGCAAATGGAGAACTGGAAATCTAACCTCTGCACATACCCATTTAGATGTTTAATTCCTGAATATATGAAAAAAATGATTTTTTCCCCAGAGTAGCTGTAAATAAGATGAACTCTTGCAACCTTGCTCAAACCTGTCAAACTAAAACCAAGAAAATAAATGCTTCAGGGAAAAAAGAGGTGAAGTGACCATCAAGGCAGAGACAAAGAAAATGTATCTACTGCTGTAAAACAAGAAATTCCAGAGGGAGAAACCACTGTACAATGACTGCAACCATTTAACAATTGACCTTGAAGAGGCAAAATGACTGCCAGCTGGATACAACACTAACGATAACAATTCCAATACCATGCAGTTTAATATAATTCGAAGATAATGATTATGACTTTTCTTAATTTGCTTCTTACTTTATATAACGTTTGCACAGTATTATCTCTTGGTAAAGAAAATAAGGGTATGTTTATAGTGCAGCTCGGAGTATATTTCTCAGATTTGCACTAGCTTCACTTGAGCTAGCTCACTAAACCCAGCTGTTTGGATGTCGCGGCATGGGCAGAAGCTCAGGCTAGCCACCCAAGCACAGACCCAAGGGGGATTGCTTGCGTGAGCAGTTACATAGCAGGGAGAAAAAGAGATTCCCAATTTGGCCCTTAGATTGTACAAACTCTTCAGGGCAGGCTCTGTCTCTTATTATGTAAAGACTAGCTCCACAAAGAGTTTTATGTGCCGAACTGATACGTTAAGCCAGGGGTCTCAAACACAATTTACCTTAGGGCCAGGGCCAGTCCTCAAATCCTCCCAGTGGGCCAATAATGTCACTGAAGATGGTGTTCAGAAAAGAAAAAGTTTATATTGTATTTTTTTATTTTGAATTTCTTAGGAATAATAAAACTGTCGTACAACTTTATACAATTCTTTGCCTGCCAGAGAGTATTTAGTGTTTGCCAGACACCTGGTAACGCTTCAGTTCTGCCAGTTTGTTGATATTTGGCCTCAGTGACCGAGCAGTTGAAACCTTCAGGACTGCAGCAAGGTGGGCATCAGATAGTTGTGGAATTTTGACTTGTTTATATTCATTGTGGAAAAAAGTGATCCTGCCTCGAAGGCTGACTCTGCCTGGCAGCTAATGATGTTGCCTCCATGGCTGACTCTTCCCAGCGACTAGTGATGGTATCTCTGTCCCTCTCCCTCAGCCAATGGGAGCTGCGCAGGGGTGTGGGGGTGGCACCTGCAGCAGACATTGCTGGCTGCGTGGCTGCATGCATCTCTCCTCCACGGGCCGCAGTGGGGAGGTTCTCGGGCCACAGATGGCCCACGGGCCGGGACTTTGAGACCCCCGCTTTATGCCAAAATTAAGATCCTCAGAACACCCCCCCCTTCCCCACCTTCCTCTACCACCTAATCCGGTATGAGCTTAAATTCCCTGGGCCCCTATATTTTCACTGGTAAAGTCCTGTCAATTTCTGCTAGCACGCATGCACAAAGCTGCCTAAATCCTGATGCCTGGTACCTAAGACTCAGTGGGATCCTCAAAGTAGACATTCCTCTGATTATCACACCCAGGGGGCCTGATCCAGGAAGCATTCTCATCATATGTCAACACTGCAAAGAAAAGCCGGCAGTGCCAGGTCTCAGAGCTCAGGTCAATTGACTCAGGCTCACAGGGTGAAAAAATAGCAGTGTAGACATTGAGGCTCAGTCTGGAGCCCAGCTCTGAAAGCCATTGAGGGTTCCTAGACTCCAGCCCAAGCAGGAACAACTACACTGCTATTTTTTAGCTCTGAAGCCCAAGTCCCACATGCCTGAGTCAAATGACCTGGGTTCTTACCCAGGGTGCCATGGATTTTTCTTTGCAGTGCAGACTTACCCTCAGAGGACACTTAATTGTCTAGTAGTTAGTGCACTTGGCTAGCCTTTGGGAGACACAGGTGCAAATCACCACTTTCCTTATGTGATTAATACATTTCTCTGAAAGGCCCAGGTTCCAGTCCCTGCTCTTATTCTTAGGAATATTCTTAGGTGCCTAACTCTCATGCATTGGATAAGGAGCCTGGGCACTAACTCAGAGATGAGGATTCCAATAGGTAGCAAGGTACCTAATGTTAAGCATTGCAATGCTGAGCCTAAGTCCCCTTTGTGGATCTAGCCCTAAATGTATGGTGCCTAGCACAATGGTCCACATTCTTAGTCGGGGCCTCTAGGCAACATGTACTATAAATGACAGTGTTGGCAAAGGCACCTCATAGCCAAACAAGAGCTCTAGGATACCTAAATAGAGAGTGTCACAAGCAGTATACTAAGCTCTTAATATTTGTTCCAGTGAAGGCACCGTGTGTTTTGCTGTTGATTTCAGCGGGATTAGTATTTGTCCCTAAAAGCAAAGACATATCCCAAGCTAAAGAGGAAAATAAAGAGTTAAACACAGATTTGGATTTTTTTTTTTTTTTATAAATGACAATCATTCAAGCTATCAATCATCTAGAGGGGGGAATCAGCAGGCAATCCAATTCAAGGAATGAGGCTGTAATGCATGATGTAGGTCTATCAGTTAATTTAAATAATGAGTAACCTGGTAGGCAATCAAATCTAGGTCAGGACATTTAGCAGACTGAAAATAATGAGTCTAACAGCAATAGAGCTAACAAAACAATCCAGATAATAATGGCAGCACAGAATGACAGTCCCAACGTAATCAGACAGCGTGCACAAACTGTAAATAGACAGAGTAAAGAGAATGAACTTGCACGTGAAAGCAAAACATATTCTCCAATGAAACTATTATAGAAGAATTATGTTTGTTTAAAAGGAAGCACACTGACAATCAGAGCGATAACATACAATATTTATGTGTTTTTGCTGAATCTACAATATCTGTGTAAAAAACTCTGGAATTTTTTTTTTTTTTTGCATGTAAAGCAAATATGATGAAATTTGATTTTTGTTAACTTTACAAATCAGCCAGAAAGATCAAACTTTTCCCACTGCCTTATCATGATTTTTTATTGCATTACATTGAGCAACAATCATGATTTTAAAAACTGCTTTTTTTAGAGCGAGAGTGGGGAATAAAAAAATATTTTGGTGAAAGAAAGCAAATGTTCAAATTGGGCTCACCCTGGGGGCAGTTCAGTGTCAGTGTGTGGTGTGGGGAAGGAAGACTGAAGGAGACACTAAGAACACTGTAGGTGTGCCAAGTCACTGCAGTTGTGAATTTGTCAGCCACATTTTGTACAAATTTCAGCAGTATATGAATGTCCCAGAGCTGCCCTCCGTGCTTTTTAAGCCCTGGTTCTGCAAATAGATCCACTTGAAGAGACCTTTCTGCCCAAGGAGAGCCTGAGTGGGGCCCAAGTTTGAGTCTTGGCTTGAAGGGGGAAGGGAATGTGTGGGTACAGAGTAGCAGTGGCCAGCAGGCCTCCTTTTGCCAAGATGTGGCTCCCAAACTCCAGAAGACAGCAGCCATTTTAAGCAAGTTCAGCTACTCCAGATGGGGAACGGGATTGCCATTTTCTGAGGTGCTTATCTTTGTATTCCACACAGGCACAGCTCCTCCCATTTCTGGCTGGTGCAAGATTTTGCCTTCTGTTCTTTGATCTCAATCTAGCCCACACACTCAGCTGTGCTCACCATCATAAGGCTGGCACCTGCTTCCGAGGAGATGGAGCATCAAAAATAATGAGCTAGATTGTCGGCTGGTGTACATGGGCATAGCATTACTGACTTCAGTGAAGGTGTACTCATTTACTCTAGCTGACAATCCAGCCCAATATACTTAAAAATGTGCTGAAAAGAAATCAAAATCACCTCTTTGTTCTTGGAAATGAAATTGTCTAAATAAATTAGCAAAATGTGGAATAGCAACTAGGCTTTTATTCGTTGATTCTCATCCTATAATCCATCTACCATACGATGCCCTAGGCAATCAGCTAATTCTGCTAATTTGCCTCTAATTCTAGTCTGTTTACTTCGTTTCACTTTAGTTTATTTTTTTAAGTTTCCCTAACTAATTTATGACTAATAAATAAATATTCTTCAGTAGTGGCATCTCAACATACTTCAAAGTGAGTGGTGGCATTTTACTGACAATTGCAGATGGGAGGTGGGAGTTGCAGTCCAGCTTTACAAAATTCTCTTTATATGCTGTTTCTATTTATTAACTGTGGTTTAGTGTCTAAAGCTCCAGGTGCTGAATACATCAGTGGACCTATCCCTGCAAGTATTTAAGAATGAGTAGTACTCGGTGTGGCAGTGGTGCCTCTATCACTTGTCAGTCATTCTTTTGCCCCTGCAAAAGGACCCCTGGGAGTTCTAGTGACATCTTAAGCCAGGATATGCTTTTCACAGCAAACAATAAGGGCCTGATTCACTTTTCACTTACATCAGTGTAAACCTTGTTGAGTATGGTGTTCAGACACCATGGTGATGGGAGCCAGACAAGTACCTACATATATAAACTTCAATGGATATATATTGTATAAAACTTGTGAATAAAAAGAGTCAAACCAACGTTTTATAAATATGCAATAACTTCTGCTCACAAGACAGACAATCATGAGTTTACAGAGTTAGGCTAATTAATTTTAAATTCTATTTATTTCTGTTTTCACTGCATTGTCACAAAAGTCAGTGAAAATAACATAACAAACACACAAAGTCCTCAGATAATAATACAAAATGTAAGACGATAAAGACTCGTAGACATGGTGCTTCATCTCATCCATTCCATTGCCATTGTAGGTTTGCTGACTACATTATGTTCTCAAATGTTTTTTGTCTAGGTCAGTTTTATAGTAATGAGCTTTTTATTCTGTATGTACCCAAAACTCCTAGTGAATGAATGGAGAATTTTGATTATGTAAAGAATAAAGGATCAGTTATGTGCAGTCGGTTTGTAAGGTGCTTTGGGATCCATTTGGGTGACAGGAACTTTTAAAATGGAAGATCATTATCATAAGACTAGTCTTAACATTTAAGAATAGATCAGAGGGAACAAACCTGCATGGAAGTGGGAAGGAAATGATGTCCTGATATCTCGTTTCCATCTTTAATTTGTATGATTCTTGTCCACAAGCACTGGAGATAATCACAGCTGTATAGTTTTTCACAACTTAGTAATTGTACTTTCAGCTTGTAAGAAATACAAACATTTGGCTGGCTGGTCTGCTGAAATGATAAGCCCTGAAATGATGATTTTCTACTTTTTAGTTAGATTTTACAGTTTATAGATGATTGAAATAGTAATGCCACATGTAATTCTCTTTCTAGACAAGCTTAGTTAAAATGTTCATTCAAAAGTAATAAGCGCAATATTTTCTCTAATCAGGTCCCCTCGGAATGAAACCATGGAAAAAATGTTCCTGTCAGTTCATTCTGATTACCTGTGTGTCTCATCAGTCTAAATCCTATCTGACAGCCACACAGTCATAGTGGCCTTTCAATGAGTATTACCACAGAGTCTTTTAAAAATAATTTTATTTCAATTTCTGGCCAGTTCTAGCTTAACCAGCACATATAATTGCCTAATAAGCAGTTCATGAGAAGAACATAATTTCAAAGTGAAATGTTGAACCCATCCATTTTTTGACTGTAACAGAAATTAGAGATGTCTTTTAAGTTCTGTACTGCAAGTTGCTCTGCAGCTGAAGAATCAGCCACCTGGAAACTTGTTAGAATGCCAATTAAACTTTCATATTGACTCACCATTTAAAAACAATCATACTATTGTGAATATAAAATAACTAGTGAGCTTAAAATGTAAAGTATGTGAGCAGACTGAGAACTATATGTGGGCCAAAAGATTTGAAAATTGTCTTTGGACAGGGAAAATCTTATGTGTCGTTAGATATTAAAGGGTCTTGCCAGTGAGAATTAGATCTGTGTGAATAGTTCATAGATTCAGAGAGGTTAAGGCCAGAAGGGAACACTGGGTCATCTATTCTGACCTCCTATGTAATACAGGCCATAGAGTTTCATGAGTTACTCCTATACTGAGCCCAATAACTTGTGTCTGACCAAAGCCAATCTTCTAGAAACGCACCCAGTCTTGTTTTGAAGACTTCTAAAAATAAGGAGTTGGCCACAACCTTTCTTCCCTCTCCCCTAACTCCTCCCCCGCATAAAGATGTTAATATGTGCAGGTTTGGGGGATTCATTATAAATTAAAATTTAGACCAGGTTCATCAAAAGTTGCACTAAGGTTCACTAAACTTTGGAACAATCATTAGCCTGCTTTTAAATGAACCATGGTGTTGCATGGAAATCATGTAAAATATGTGGTTGAGGCCTGAAAACAGGTGAAACTTCACAGTATTGATAAATTGGATAGTGAATTGCTTAACCACACTTTGGTTCATTATGAAATATACTCAAGAAACCAAATAACCAATGGTAGTCAGGTTTGTTGCTACAACCCAATAATACAGGAAAAAGGTTCTAGACAATACCAGTCTCCTGAAAGCTGTCTCATGCAATGATCTTACATTCCTGTTATGCAGAAGATGTGCTACCATATTTACACCCCTAAAGCTATCATTTTATATCCTACTTACAGTAAAATGAACTGTGTATGTCATCTGAAACTCTGTTGAACCAATCAGCTTTCCACCTTGTTTTTCTGGTACCATGGTGTACCCCTTATCTCTTTGTTCTGAACACATGTATTTCAGGTACCAACAGCGGTGACAGTAAAGCTGAAGACTTACCGGTACAGGGGCCGGCTCCGGCCCTCAGAAGGGGTGGAGCCTCAGGCGGAAGGGGTGGGGCTGGGGAGGTCAGCGTCCCCCAGCCAGTCCTTCCACACTGCCTGGCCTGTGCCTCCAGGGGCTCCAGCAGCGATTTAAAGGGCCCGGGGCTCCAGCCGCCGCTGTGGTAGCAGCAGCAGCAGCCAGAGCCCTGGGTCCTTTTAAATCGCTGGCCCGAGGCAGCTGCTCATTTTGCCCTCCCGCCCCCCGGTCAGTGGCCGGGGCTGGGGGGCGGGGCGGGGAGGACCAACCACATTAAAGCGCTGCCACGGCAGCACTTTAAGCAGGGTCCTTTGCCGTGGCAGCGCTTTAACGTCATTGCCCCTTTTGCTCCCTCCCGTTGCTGGCCCTGTGGCAGCACTTTAAAGTCAGCTGGATACAGGCCGGTACTGGCGGCCACTTTTTACCGGTACACCGTACTGGCCCGTACCAGCTTATTTTCACCCCTGGGTACCAGTGGGTGTGAAGGCACCTCCCATTGCAAGGGCGAAGAATAATCATAGGTTTTGTCCTCTTCCTTTGGGACATTCCAGTACAGGCCTGTGAGAATAACTCCCTTTCTGTTGCTATGGTAAAGCACTCATCTGTCACGATCTTGACAGCTTCCCTATTTGCTCAAGCCAAAACTTACTGCAAGGAGTTAACGGATACTTAACATCAGTGAGTAGAGTTATATAAAAATCATAGGCCAATTTAGGCTATGTGACTTCTATAATATTTATGCTTAATGATATTTGTGTTTCATGTGTTATTAATATTTCATGTGTTATTAATATGTGTCCATATGCTAGCTAGCATATATTTGTGATATTGTGATATATTAGTGATAGCATATATTTGTGATATTTGTGTTTCATGTGTTATTAATATTTCATATGTTATTAATATTTGTGTTTCATGTGTTATTAATATGGGTCCATATGCTAGCTAGCATATATTGGTCAACAGCAGCTTCAAGTGATTTTTTTTTTGCTTTGAAATATGAAATATTCAGTTTATTCAGGTACAAGACTCAAACCGAAACAGAGGAGTGTGAATCCATGAAGAAGTTTGCCCAATCCCCTGGAGCAAAACTGCCACCCAACTCTACCCTCGTGGCTTTTAGAATTTCAAAATTTAAAAAATATTGTCAATTCCCCTCTCTTTTTCCTCACCAGATGTAATCTCCAGCAACCTCATAAACTGTAGTGTATATTTGTTGGAGGACATGCTGTTCTAGGGACTGGGGAGCCTCTGCCTCAGAGTTTAGTTACAGAGCAGGTTCAGGAAATGGTCTCCAGCCCTTTTAACCAGTTGTAGAATTGATACATCCTGCCCATAGAAAAACTAAGACTGGGAAAGGTAGTGGCTTATAGCAGGCAGCCTCTTACAGGAGGGTTGAATGGCTACCTCCCCATTCCTGAATATCTGGCCCCATACAGTGCAAGGTACAGTGGTTGCCAAGCTTCTAGACTATACCAAGTGAAAGGTGGGGACCTCAGTGCTGTGTAAGTGGAAGCAGTCGGATATCTGGCTGACAGGACTGCATTCCTATATAGTCTGCAGATTTTCCCACTGCACTCTCGTTCACAGAATTTATTAAGACTTGAAGTTCAATTCAGATGGGTTTGAGACTCAAAGACCCAGATCCTCAAGCACCTTAATCTCATTGATTTCAAAGGGAGCTAGGTGCATAACTACCTCAAAGGATCTGGACTGAAATAAATATTTTGAAAACACTTAGCAGGAACTGCTGCAGAAATAAGAACAGCAGCATTCTTCTGCACCAAAAATGTCCATCTAGAGAGGGAAGTTAAGTTTGCAGCACACAGGTTGACTCTTAAGGCTGAAATATGCCCTCAGTTTAACCTGTGCAACCTATTGAAATATATAAGGTTACATAGATGCAAGGGCTGTATGAGGCAGTTAATTTTCACATTCATAAGTGGAACTGGGTGATTATGGTGAAGTCTCTCATAAATAATGGTTCTACACTTTTTGATTAATTAATTTCAACCGTGTTCGTCCCTCTTTCCACAAATTGTCTAGCTTACATATTTACTGGCAGGGATGTTTGCCAAAAAAGAGAATTTTAAGTAAATATTGCAGAAAGGGAATTGAAATTTTGTAATGTTGAGTGTTTGCACCTGAAATTTCATTTTAAAAGTTATCCTTATTCAATTAAGAAACAGAAATTGTACCATGTCACCTCAATGGGAGATAGGCTCCTAGGCACTTTTGAAAATACCAGTAGGGCTCAAATTCACATGGATATTTAGGTATCTCTCCCTCAGTATTGCAACACCTAACCCCTAAGCAACCAGCCACACAAAAGAATCCTCAGCCCTGCGTTAGGCACCCAGGTTCCCCACACAATGCATGGGGAGTGTTAGGCTTCTGAGGAAGGGATCCTCAGAAGCTAGTAAGCTGAGCAGGGAGATGTCTAATCTAGGCAGGAGTGAAATACAGAGGTGCATCTGCCTCTAATCATGATTCTTGGCCTGAACCCACTCTTGGTGTTAGGTGCCTAAGTCAGGTCAGCCCTTTATTACACAAAACCAGGCTTTCTTTTGAGTCAGTGTTATGCTGCCCCTCCACTTCTTGGCAGCCTTCATCCTCTTGTGCAGTCTGAAAGGAATTAGATTTTAGGCATGCTTAGAGCACACACATGAGATTTGGTGCACTGGTGAGATAGGCATTCCCCTGCCTAGTTTGAGAATCCTGCTTCGGTGCTGCCATCACTTTGGCTTACACTAGAGCAGCTCATTAGCAGTGTCACGATGTCAGGACTTTGGTGGCTTTGTGTATGCTAACTGTGGCAAGTTAGGCACTTACATGGTTAGGTGGCTGCTGAGTGGTGGTTTTGAGAATGTCAGTGGTGCATAAATGTTGGACATAGGGGTCGAAAGAGGCAGTTAGCTGCCTAAGTGTCTTTGTGAATCTGTGCCTACGTGACACCTTGCATCTTTGGGTGCCAAAATACCTTTACACATGTATCTGGTTAAAAGTTAGGATACAAAGGGTAGGAAGAAATGGTTTTCAGAATGGAGATACGTAAATAGTGGTGTCCCCCAGGGGTCTGTACTGGGCCCAGTCCTATTCAATATATTCATAAATGATCTGGAAAAAGGGGTAAACAGTGAGGTGGCAAAATTTGCAGATGATACAAAACTACTCAAGATAGTTAAGTCCCAAGCAGACTGTGAAGAGCTACAAAAGGATCTCTCAAAACTGGGTGACTGGGCAACAAAATGGCAAATGAAATTCAATGTTGATAAATGCAAAGTAATGCACATAATCCCAACTATATATATATATATAAAAGATGGTGTGCAAATTGGTTGTTACCACTCAAGAAAGAGATCTTGGAGTCATTGTGGATAGTTCTCTGAAAACATCCACTCAATCTGCAGCAGCAGTCAAAAAAGTGAACAGAATGTTGGGAATCATTAAGAAAGGGATAGACAATAATCATATTGCTGCTATATAAATGCATAGTACACCCACATCTTGAATACTGTGTGCAGATGTTTAAAAAGGCAGCAGGTTTAAAAATACAAAAAATTAAAATTAAAAAAGGCAGCCGTTTTAAAAAAATCAAAAGGAAGTATTTTTTCACACAATGCACGGTCAACCTGTGGAACTCCTTGCCAGAGGATGTTGGGAAGGCCAAGATTATAACAGGGTTCAGTAAAGAACTAAAGTTCATGGAGGATATGTCCATCAATGGCTATTAGCAAGGATGGACAAGGATAATGTCCCTAGCCTGTTTGCCAGAAGCTAAGAATGGGAGACAGGGGATGGATCACTTGATGATTACCTGTTCTGTTCATTCCCTCTGGGACACCTGGCATTGGCCACTGTCGGCAGACAGGATACTGGGCTAGATGGACCTTTGGTCTGACCCAGGATGGCCATTCTTATGTGGCCCAAAGAAATTAACAGAAATTGAATGGGACTGACCTTCTTTGTTATATTATTACTGTACACTATTAAGAATGTCTCATGAAGAACAACCTTGTGTCAGAGCAGTTTGGAGGTATTATTACAGAAAAGTAGTGACAACAGTGAACAATAAAGGCAATCCATTCACTTTCTTCCCTCAATAAGTAAAGTGTTTAGAAAAAAAACACATCTGTGGTAGATATTAGAACTAAGGAAACTGTGGTTTATTTTTCTCCTTCTTGTAATGGGAGTGGTGCTGAATACTGCTCAGAATATATTTCATCCAAACCCTAATAGTCACATTTGTGTGATTAATTTATTTGGCAAACACCTAACACAATCAGGGATAGTTAACAGACCAGGCAAGCCACCCACACAGGGGCTTTATTTAAAATCCTGGAGACTGGCTTATCTCTGGAGTGTAGTAAAAATTAGAGCTGGTTGAACATTTTCTGAAGGAACATTTTTTCATTAGAACATGTCTATTTATCAGAATGGAAACATTTTGCAGAAATGTGTGGATTTTATTGACATTTCATTTAAAATATTAAAAAGAAACATTGCAGTAAGGTTAAATGGAACAGAATATTTCAAGTTTTCACCTCAAGATGACTTCTCCATTTAGAAATTTATATTTTATTTTTTATCAATCCATGAGAGTACCAATTAGCAATTACTACAGATGGCCAAAAAAGGGAAATTCTGAGTGTTTGAGATTTTATTTTTTCCACATCAGAACAAAACATTAAACATCAGAATGTCCTGCAAAAGGAATATTCTAATCTGGAAATGTACTGCTGCCTCTTGTCTTGTCAGGGGTCTTCCTAACCCCCAGCATGGCTTCTCACTGGTTCTTCCTCCCCTGTCACACTGATAATGTGTAGATCATCTCAAGCTGGGAGATGGGGGATAAACAGAAGCTGATACAGAGCAGGGACGGAAAAAGATGCGGTGGCGGGGGGAGCTTACACTGAAATGGGAGTGTGTGTGATGGGGGAAATGACATGGAATCAGAAAGGGGCAGAGAAAACTTACAAGGGGCTGGGAAGGAAAAAGGAAAACCAATTACTGCAGTATCTTTCTGCAAGTCAATTCACAAGTTTGGTCACTAGATGGTGGTAATTTCCAGTTGATAAATGTAGATTCAACTGACACATTCTTGTGAAACATTTTTATTTTGTCGGAACAGGATTTGCCAACAAAAAAACCCCTGTTTCATCAGATAATTTTCAACCAGCTTTACCAATTACCAATTAGAATACCATTTACAAATGAGCAAAGTAAGTACCAATTACCAAAGGAATTAATACAATACTAAATTACCAATTAGAATACTTATCAATACCAATTACCAATTATTTTATATTATAATTTTAAAATAATTATTAGTCCCTACTTTTAAAACAATATAAAACAAAGATATTAAAATAAAAAGGTGAAATTGAAATGATTTTTTTAATTTTATGTAAATGAAAATGTTTGATTCACCCAAAATATTTTTTCCCCAGAAATTTCATTTTGTGGGAAATTTTGATTCTTCCTCACCCCAAATGTCAGAATTTACCATGGAACAGAAGAAATTCCTTGTTTAAACCAGGTCTAGTAAAACAATTACAAGATGTCCTTATTTGGATATTATTGCTGATTTCAAAGGACATGTTGCATGCATCTGTAAGGATGGCAGAATAAGGTTCTTATTTAGCTAGTTAGGTTATGTGTTAAATCATTATGAAACAATTTATTCCTTTCTTTTCTGTTCTTCCAGTTAGTGGTAACAATACTATTCGAACAGTGAAGATAAAGGAAGAGATCCTTTGACCCACTCTGATTATTTTACATAAGAACATAAGAACGGCTATACTGGGTCAAACCAAAGGTCCATATAGCCCAGCATCCTGTCTTCCGACAGTGGCCAATGCCAGGTGCCCCAGAGGGAATGACATCAAGTGATCCATCTCCAGTTGCCTATTCCCAGCTTCTGGCAACAGAGGCTAGGGACACCATCCCTGCCCATCCTGGCTAATAGCCATTGATGGACCTATCCTCCATGAATATATCTAGTTCTATATTGAACCCTGTTATAGTTTTGGCCTTCCCAACATCCTCTGGCAAGAAGTTCCACAGGTGCATTGTGTGAAAAAATACTTCCTTTTGATTGTTTTAAACCTGCTGCCTATTAATTTCATTTGGTGACCCCTAGTTCTTGTGTTATGAGAAGGAGTAAATCCAGTGCCCCCATTAACAAGTAGGAGGGCTCTTATACAAAGGCTGACATCAATTAAAAGAGAAAACACTACTGAAAAAGAAAAATGAAATTTTGCTCTCATTTACACTGGATAGTGGATAGAGTTACTCTGGCTTTAGTCCTGGATAAAGGAGAAGAGAATTTGGCCCAAAGTATTTTCAATGTTTTTTGTCTGAATTTACCAAACTCCAAATTTAAAATAAAACCTTAATTCAAACATGAGGAAATTTAAGAAAGGATCAAAGCAATACTCCATCTGCTGTTAGAGTCTGTCTTTAAATATGCATTTGATATAGCTTTATAACTTTTATTTCTTGACCTCAGAAAATATGTGTGGTTGTAGGGTGGTCCATTCAGTTCTTGAACAAAATTGAAGAATGTCTTAATTTCTTGTTAGTTATGGCATTAATCAATGGCTAATTGCAAATATTTAGCCTGTGGAAAATATAGGAATGGAATTAGATTGTGACTACAAGTCAAATAAACTTTGCTTTTGTTATTGATTTAAACATTTTTGAGACAGATGTTCAATATGGTTTGCTTAGCACATTATTTTGTAATGCTTGGTCAATGTGCTGAATAACAATTGGACTGAGTCTTTACACAAATTTCTGTATCACATATAATTTATCTTGTAATCATCAATATTCTTAATAATAGTAGACAACATTTGTATTGCTTTTCCAAAACCTCTGCACTTAGTTACCTGCAAAGCACCTACTTATGTTGTTCAGCTGCTGGTATCTAAGAATGTTTAATAATTGTTTAATGCCAGCAATATGCACTTTGTTACCATCTTTAAACATTTTAACATTTTCAGTGACTAGAAGTCCAATCCTCCTTAATTTATGCAGACAAAATTCTAAAGGGCCTGAGAAGGCCAGATCCTTGTTTGGTGTTAATCAGTGTAGCGCAACACAAACTGAGCATCTGTGCCTCTAAGCGACTAAAACTAGAATCTTTTGAGTTGCTCAAGGAAAGAAAATAAGAAAAAAGTTAGAGATTAAGGGCTTAGTCCTGCTCTCATTGAAGCCAATGTAATTTCCTTGTCACAGACTTTAATGTTGATGACTTCTGGACATAACAATGTGAATGATTTCAGAGTGTTTTCATTGACTTCACTGGAAGCTGGATTGGGCCACCTATAGATGCACAACTTAGATAGATGTTTATCCATCTATCCCTACTCTACCATAGACTTCCTATGTGACCATGGGCAACTCAATTAGCCTCTCTGGTCCTCAGTTTCCCTATAAACAAATGAGGATAATAGCACTTCCCAACCTTATATGGGTATTGTGAGGATAGATACATGAAAGATTGTGAAGTGATCAGATATTACGATAATGGGGTACATATAAATACTAAAGATATAGTGACAGACTTATCTACACTACATGCCTGGAATCATTTGAACCTATGCAATGCCAGTTTTATCATGGATGCAGTAAGAGTAGAAGGTTACAGCACAGGAATAATGGACTTAGTATTCTACCAAGAATTACAGATATGAAAAAGACATTTTATTGGTGACAATTCTTATGGATTTCATCTTGAATCTTGCTCTCTTTGTTGGTTTTCATTAAAGCGTCAGCTCTTGGAATCATGGAATTACATAAACTCTTATGTTTTCTTTAAAAAATAGCCTTCATGGTAGCAAGACAAAAAGATAAAAAATGTGTATCCTAAAGGCTCACGCACAATCAAAAAGAACTGAACATTTGTTTTTTTTAAATCCAATGATTTTGAGGCTTGACACATGATTTTGTGAATGCTTAGGGTTGGAGATACAGAAATGCTTTGACCAAAAGTTTCAGTGTAATACTTTTGAATCATAACTAGAGGTAGTAACAAAAATTACATGAAACATTTTAATTTTGTTCAATTTTTTTCACTTTTTATTTTTGATTAAGTGAAAACTGAAAAAAAGTTTTCAAAAACTAAAAAGTTTTTGGGTGTTGGTTCCTGCCTTTCTCTCTTTTCTTATGCTCACCTTTTTGTCCACAGAAAAAGATAAGAAAGGGAGAAAAGGCGGCAGGAGTACCTAAAATGAAATTTTTCATCAAAATCACAGAAAATGTTGACCACAACAAACCATTTTCTGCCCCCCCCCCCAAAAAAAAAAACTGAAAAAGAAACAAAAAAATCATTTTTTTGAAAAGCCATTTATTATAGAGAAAAAAAGATTAATGAAAAAAGTTTGACCAGTTCTAAAAATATCACAATATTGAGTTTTTTGCAGCAATGTAAATATCAAGCCTTGGGAACTGATTAGAAAACACCATTCCTTACTAGTCAGTTATTCCACACCTTGTACAATTTCTATTTTTTCTTAATGTACTTCAGCCCCTCTTTATCTTTTCCATTTGGATTTCAGATACAAAACTAATCTCATTTTATTGTGACATTTTACTCACTTTATTTATGTGGTTTGAAAACTATTTTAAGTACTTGCTTGTTTGGAAATATTTTTGAAACATTCCCAAATGGCTATAAAAGAAAAAAAGTCAGATATTTATTTAGAGGGTAATTGTACTTTTTATATTAATCTCAATACTGAATTGATGCTTCTTCTTCAGTTCCCCACCAAGACCCACTTTACAATGGCTGCTATTAGCCAGCTAACTATAGCTAGGCAATGGGGCAGTTAGAGGTGGGTGATAGATTTTAAAGAACCACCAAAGAGAAACAAGGTGGGCTACATTGTTCCCTTAGGCACAGCCCTGAGCAAGGTATGGTGCTTAAATGCCACACCCTATGAGTACCTTCAGGAGGCATTATTCTTCTGAGGCACAATTAGTCAGCTACCCCCCTGCTTTCCCATTTCTCCTGATCCTCACCACTCACCTTCCTCCTTCCTGTCTAGATTTAAGGTTTGGACAGTCCTCATAGGATTGAAATAGAGTTTTTATTCTCCTTTATTCCACAGAACAGATATTTAGCCCTGAAGTTATATGTTTTATCCCAATTCCTTACTTTCCACCTGTTACTTGTCCTCTTAGGCCTAATGATACAATATGAACCACTAAAAGGGATGCCTGCACTGTGCAGAGCTCTACTGATAGCAGCAAAATTCCACACACTGCATGGGCCCCCACTAATGGATCCTGATGCAAGGTTGGGGCTTGAGACTGTAAAAAGAGAACCTAGCACTGTGTGGCCAACATGGTAGAACCACCAATAAAAAATGATAATGTTGCCTTTAGAATAACAGTTTTCTGTTCTCAAATGGAGTTGTGATGAATTCATTCTTTTTATAGCCATCCCCCCCAACACACACACACGCACATGTCAAAATAAAAAACAATCCAACATCAAAACACAGAGGGAAAATGAACTTAATGCAGAAGAAGTCAAGGGGGTTAGATTAGGTGACCCTATGGTTCTATGATTCTTAGACTGGTGACATAACTATAAAGTACAATATCAGCAAAGCATTCCATTGGCCTTTATAAACTAGATCATACAATTATTCAATTAATCCAGACTGATTCTTTTGTTAAGCAATATAACTAGTAGAATCATTTTAATGATCTATAAATTATGTATTATAGTTAATATTCACAGCAAATTCCATACATAGAAGATAATTTCGATACCGAGATCTTTTCTTCTTTTGTAATTTCAATAACCATAATGTACATAAGCAGTTTGAAATATAAGAAATGGATCTTATTAGCACAAAAGAAATTTAAGATAATTTATCATTACCGTTATGAGATATTTTCGTCTTCATTTCTAAGGGTTTCCTTTTCTGTACAGTTTATTCATCACATTTAATACATTTAAAAGGAGCATATTCAGCAGATATGTTATTTATTGGAGTTCCTGTGTATGCTAATAGCTGGCTGGATTTCCACTTGTGTCTTTGAGGGCAAATCAAGGAGGCAAACTCAACTGGAAATAAAAAGTTTGTGCCTCCTGTGCCCAAGGTTTGCAATATACATTTAAAAACATTAATGAAATGTCTTTAAAAACTCCAAGGACACATGGTAAAGTTTCCCAAGAGGAGACTAATTCATGCTCTGACCTTTTATTCCAGTTTGGTTATAGCATATATTTAATTACCCTTTTTTTTTTCTTTTCTTTTCTCTTTTTTTTTAAAAAAAGAGTAATTCAGAGCAATGCAGTCACGGTGGGCCTAAGTCTCACACTGAGTAGTTCTATATTCCTCCAGTTCCAGTCATTCCCTAAAAAGCAATGGAAAATAATGCTTTTTAAATAATCTTCTACATAACATAATGCATCCTTCAGGGCAGGAATTCTCTGTATGAACACTTTCTTATATACAGTTGTTGAATTCATCTCTGTTATATTATTTCTGAAATCTATGTCCATTCCACACCCTGAGGTCTTCATAACTAGTAAATAGAAAATGTGCCTTCATCTGAAGGAAGAAGGAGGCTACATGCATCAGAGAATAAATACTTTTTTTTTTTTAGGTAAATGAAGTCAGTTTGCTACTGCTATAATCTTCTTTTATTTTTTTCTCCTTTCCCAAGATATTTTAACTAAATTCCTTGCTCCTCCTTTCCTGTCTGAGCATTGAAGAATCAGCCTTATAATAATACAACATTTTTTAGTGACCAGCAGGATATAAGTTTTGGTCTCTTAGATAAATATATTTCCCTTCAGTAAGTAAACTATCATTCTTTTTCTTGTATTTTTGAAAACATTTCAGGCAAATCTCCATTCCACTTCTTAACTACATAACAGTTTCAAGACTGCATAAATCATGATAGCAATCAATTAGTCTTTATTTAATACTGAAAAGAACACTGAAATAATTAAGTGAAAGACACTTTGGCTAGTTACTCAGGCGAACATTTTCAAATATGTTCACTGATTCTGTATGCCTCAACTTTTGAGTGCCTTGTGTGAGACACCTTGGATCTGATTTTCAGTCGTGCTAAGCACGCGCAGCTCCAACTGACTTTGACTGGAGTTGTGGGTGCTCAGCACTTTTCAAAATCAGAAATAAAGGGGTTTAAGTTATGCACCCAAAAGCTGAGGCACTTGGGATTAATGGATGCTTTGAAAATGTTGGCCCAAATTTTCACAATGGACCCAGTCCAGCATCATTGAAATCAATGAAAGTTTTGCTGTTGACATCACTGGGAGCAGAATCACATCCATAAATGGTTGTGATATCAACCATATCACCATGACATCACTAGGAGCAGGATCACATCCATAAATGGTTGTGATATTAAAGTAGAAATGCTTGTCTAACAAACATCGATACCAATGAAAAACAGAAACATTTACAATGGTCCTGATCTTGCAAGCATTCTTTACAAGAGAAACCTTTGTTTTAAATAATTCCATTGATTTCTGAGCTAATATCATCCAGATTCAATGATTTACTTGAGTAAGGATTACCAATGTGAGCAAATCTTGAAGAAGGTCCAATATTTGTAACAATTGTGGAAAATTACTTTCATAATTAGGTAACCACTGGACAGAGGGTTTTTTTTTTTTTTTTACTAGAATTCACTACCATTTTTGCAGACTTCTATCATTAGTCTTTGTAAATAAAGACTGCTGACCAAATAGAATTATAATGCTCTTTTGGCAGGAAGATAAATATTGGATTGCACTTTATGTTTTACACTAAGAAAATTGTGACTATTTTGGCCATAAATTTAAGAACAATATCAAATTTGGATAGCTACTGCAATGCTACTATGCTGCAGTAATGTAATATACACACTAACATGATAGATGCCCTCAAAAAGTACAGATATAACATGATGCAATACTTTTTGCAGATTAAATGTTCTGTTAATGTATGCCATGCTAATGATTTCAGTGTAATATATGATGGGTGGGTTTTACTTTATTGATTTTAGCATTTAACAAAGTTGTAGGTTAGTACTCAGAGTTACATAGCATAAAATATAAATCCTGGCAGTGGTAACTACATTGCCTCAGCACCTTCTCAGTTAGTTTACACATCTGAAACACAAGGCTAATAATAATCCGCAGTGCTTAGCATTTTCTCAGGCAGTCTATAAAATCCTTTTATTCTATTAAAAACCGCCTTGTGCAAAAGCTTTTAACAGAAATGAAACCAACTGGGCTCCATAGAAATGTAACAGGATTCTATAGAAATTACTCTAAAAACCTATCAAATGTAATTTAAAAAGGTAACATTTCTACAGTTTTTCTCTATAGAAGGGATAATTATTATTATTCTACATTGTTGTTCGGAAAACCTGTGATTGCCCTTAAAATATTTCTATCAGTTCAAAAGAGGGTTCATATACATATAGGGCCTGATCTAAAGTTCTCTGAAGTCAGTAAGAGCCTAGGCTTTGAGTCAGGCATTTAGGCCCTGATTCAGCAAGGTACTCAACACATGCCTAACTTTAAGCATGTGAGTAGCTACACTGAGGTTAATGTGCTTGAAATTAAGCATGTATATATGTCCTGTGCTGCATCAGGGCATATATCTCTATATGAAATGCATGGGTACATAAGCATAATTCTCACAACTGTGCATTTGCAATGGTAACATTTACAACATGACTAAATACTTAAAGTAAATGGTGCTTAATGTTAAGCACATGCTTTAAATTTCTGCTGGATCAGAACCTTGAAGTATTCAATGTGGAACACCACAATCCTGTAACTGTAACGATGCCAGCATTTAGAGACTCTTGGTCAAATTGACCACTGTTGTCAGGATAAATCCAGTGGAGTGTATGGAGCTGAACCAATTTATACTAACAATCTATTTGTTTCTATTATCTTAAATCATCCTGTGTGACTAGATAATAAGAGTGGAAACATATTTTTGGCTTGGGACTGTCTTTAGGCCTTTTATTTAATACCTGAAACTATTGTGGCAGGATACCTCTTTCATCTCCTCAGCCACACCATTTCACCCTGGGGTAGTGGGGTGGGTAGGGGGAGGGGAGGGGAGGGGAGGAGCTGGAGTATATCAGTGTGACTCCAGGGGATTTTTCTCTTCACTTTGGTTTTATTTTTCACTGTTTACATGCTGGGCCTCAGGATAAGCCCAGGAAGTTCTCTGAAGCAAAGCAAAATAAAAACCAACCTCAAACTCACAACAAAAACATAAATACTTCTCCCTGTTCCCACTCCAGGGTATTACCTTACTACACTGGCTCCTAGTTGCTAATCCTTCCCTAACCAGCTATCAACTTAGTTTCTTTCTGTACAGGGAGGAGAAACAGCCTTCCATGAATGGGAAGCCTTTCTTTCCTTCCTGCTGCTGCTGCTGAGCTCTCCTCTCAACCCATCCCATTCCTTTTCTCTCACCAGAAAAAGGGGGTTTTTTTAAGGTTACTAGCTGCCCTTAACTGGCCTCAGGTGTCTCTAGTTAACCTGAGGTAATCTTCTTCCAGCTCATGGGGAACAGGGCCTTCACCATTCTAGGGCTGATATATCTATACCCCACCACTCTCTTATATCTGTCAGGACTGAATTTGTCACATTATCAACAAGTACTGTTGAGCTGTTTCATAGCAATGGTAATATGTAGCATATTAGTGTTTTATTTTCTTTCAGTATTCTAGCACTAGAAACACCAATTCAGCCCATATATTCATCAGATGGCTTTAGTGTACCTTTTACATTTTCATTATTCTCTTTGCTCCATTAATAGAACTATTTGCATGAAGGAAAGAACAAATTGTCTTCCTGCTGGTTCATTACAAGGTACATTAATAAACATTGGGGGACTTTTGAGGATCATTAGTACTTTTATGGTGTACCCTTTTTTTCCCAACTTGTCATTGGTGTTATTGTCTAACAAGCTGGCTATAGATGTCTGAACTTTCTATTAATGTTTATCAACTAATGCATTAGAAACTGAGTATGACATTTGTATTCTCTTTATTAGTAAAAGTAGAGTACATAGCTCAAAAGCGAAGGTTACCACCATTCAGCTAATAGCAGTTGAAAGACTTGTGTATCAGAAATCTATTTGAATAACACACAATACCATTTTTGTTTAAAATTTGTGTGTGACTTTCCCACTAGCGTGTAAAGGGACAAAATATTTTTTTCAAAGAAGAAAAAATGTAAATGTGCATATGTGAAAACTATAGATGTGATTTTATGACTCATCACACTGGACACATTTAGGACCCCTTCCTGCAAAGGCTTTGGGATGCAAGCAACTTTACTCACACAAGAAGCTGCATGAAAGCACACATGACTGAAGGTCAAGGACAGATGTGTTTGCAGAGTTGGATCCTTACAAAGGGTAAGATTTTTTGTGGATTTTGCTTGGGTAATGACAGTAGGATCAATCCTGTGTTATAACGAGGCTGTACATATCACTGTAATTAAGGGTATGTCTGGTGTAAAACACTATGTACAGACTATTAAATTTGTTAATTCTATTATAATTTATTATACAGTTTCAATCCAGCATCATATTTCTTTTTGTCAGAAACATCTACCTTTAGCCATTTCGTGGCTCTTAGAGTAAAATAATGAATGTATATGTTTGGAGAAGCTTTGGGGTACATCTATACATTAAAAAAAAAACATACAAGACCAGCATGATACAAGAACATTATTTTGTTTGCAAAATCAAGCACTTGAAAGTTAGGAAATACCAGATCTATTGTTGCTTTTGCACCTTAATTCTGCCTTTGTGCGTGAGTATCTTGTGCACAGAATGAGGCAAGGCCCCGTGGAAAAAATTGTATGTTATCAGGTAATTACAAATACAAAAGGGGACTGAATTAAGCCTACATGGACACTCTTAAATCTGTAATTTCCTAAGTTCTGAGTGCTTGACTGTGCATCCCAAATAAAGTTACTTGAAGTCATTTTTTCCTTGTACACATACTTTCTTATGGTTTTTAGAAGGAAAAAGGTGAAACCAAATTCTATAACATACTACTGTAGCAATCCCCGCATCGTTCATGTTTGAACTCTGAGCCTTTAGCATTACCACACAGAGTGCTACCATATGAGATATAGGACTCTTTATGTTAGTTTGCACCTGTAGCAGGCTGCTATTCTAGAAATGGGGATGTGTTGTTGACATCATGTGCAGAGTTGTGGACTGGTCAGGGGGTATTTAATCCAGCTCATTTTCTTCTCCTCCTATTTCAGAAGAGGCTGCCAGAAACGTGTGAGAGGGTAGAACACTAGGATGGGATAGTCACTCGTCAGGGGTGCCCTGCATTACTCTCTTTTTTTCCCTTAAAGGTAGGGGGACTTTCTGCCCTATTACAGGTCCCCAGATGAGACGTATAGGCTACGTGCTGGGTCGTGGAGCCCATACCAGTTTTCTTCTTCCATCTCTGCCCTGCTGGAGTGGAACCTCCCAGGTAGTTCTAGGGAAGTGTGCACTGCTGCTGCTTTGGTGGTGGCAGGGGCATAGCTTTTTAGAACGTTCATGTTCAGTTATTATTTTAACAAGTTGCCAAAATATTCTCAAAGAACACAAACTAAAGCAGAAAGAAAAGGAGGACTAGTGGCACCTTAGAGACTAACCAATTTATTTGAGTATAAGCTTTCGTGAGCTACAGCTCGCTTCATCAGATGCATTCCTAGAGCAGGGAGATGATGATTTTTAACAATTTACATAAGTCAGCCAAACCTGAACAGAATTTTTTGCGACAAAGGGCTTGCTCAAGGGTTTTCTCCCAGCCAAATTTCAAAGGCCTACTGCAAACATTGGAGGTCCTGGAATTTCTTAAAAGAACATTTCAAGAATCTTTTTAGTGGACATTGGAAGGCAACGTAAACGTAGCGGCCACAAACTCCTCTCCCTATAATTTAATTTTCAAACTATAATTTTGCAAGCCATATTATGGCTGGGGCATTGGATGTTTCAGTTGAATGGTCATTACTCACACAAGTAGTCCCACTGAAATCAATGGACTTTACAAAGAAATTAGTCATAAAACTATGCACTTATATGAAATTTTATTTCAGAAATACATGCAGATTGTCCCTCAAGCAAAAAAAATGACTGCCTGTTCATATTGCTTTGAACTGCTAGCCTACCCAAGTAAATCAATGTGCTAGCTATCAAGTGCTGAATCAGTGAAAACAGAAGCAGACTTAGGCTATGTCTACACTACCGCAGTAAGTCAACCTAAGTTACACTACTCGAATAACATAGCTGGAGTTGACATAGCTTAGGTCAACTTATGCGGTGTCTACACCATGCTGGGTTGACAGGCGACACTCACCTGTCGACTTACCTTACTCTTCTCGTTTGGTGTGGAGTATCACGGTCGACCGGAGAGCGGTCTTCGGTCAATTTGGCGGGTCTTCACTAGACCCACTAAATCGACCCATGGTGCATCAATCGCCAGAGCGTCGATCTGACCATAGTATAGACAAAGCCTTATTAGAGTTTTTGGCAAATCTGCAAAACAATTTTTTACTCACCACACCATAATCATGCTTCTAAACACCATTATCTTTAAGATTTTGGGGAACTTTAGGCCATCACAAACCTCCAGCTGAAGGAGAAGAGGAGTGAATATATTGTTGCTGGGGACTGTGCATTGATGCCAACTATTAAGAAATAAAAATAAAAGGATAAATGCCCAGGCACAGCAGTTTAAGACATCCACTTTTTAAAATAAATAATTCAACCAATATTTGATTAGCTCTCCTCTGGTATTAATCTTAGACCAAGCAGCCACTCATGCTATCAAGTTGCGACTCTTGTCAATGTCCACAGTGGTTGCTCATCACTAGAATCAGTTCATCTGGCGACACCTAGCTAGTGCCTGGGCGTTGTTGAGTCAGTTCTATTATCATCAACTGCAGCTGGGGCAGCATTAACCACCTTATATGTGAATTGGATCTGAGGTCCCCTAAGTGTATTTCATGGGCTGCAAAGTTCAGCTGTGGGTGGCAATAGAAAGCCTTTGTATAAATTGGAGTCTTTAAGAAAAATCACAGTGATACATTTTCAACACTAGTTAGGGCTGGCCCTAGGTGTTTTCCCACCGAGGGTGGAAAATGTTTTCAGCGCCCCTGAGCAGCTGAGTAGAAATCACAGCAAAACAAAAATTGCCAAGTGATGTGATGCCCAAGGCATGACCACCCTGATCAGCCATGACTGTAGAGAAGGTTTTGCAATTTGAAATCTCTCTTGCACTGAAAATGTAGGGCCATGTCTTCAAAGGTAATGGAGCGATGCTGATTTTCACCAGCTGAGGATCAGACGCTAGATCAACAAAGCGACTTAAGTGGTGCAATGCCAGACTTGCAGTCACCCTGCTCACCAGTGTAATCCACAGCCCAGCCTCTCTATACCATGCATGGGGAAAGTTAGGCACCTAATAATGGGATTCACAGAAGGCAAAAAACTGAGCAGGGAGCTGTCTGAACAAGCCAGTGGGAAATGCCAAGGAGAGGGGCTTAAGCCCTCAAAGGTAGTTAGGCATTTAAGACTGCTTGGGGTACACAGCCATGAACCCTTTTCTAGAAGTTGGTGCCTAATCCAGGTCAGAACTTGCTCACCAAAACAACAACAACAACAAAATAGAGAGAGACCCACCCCACTGTAGTCGTTAACTAGGGCCCTACCAAATTCATGGCCATGAAAAATGCATCTTGGACCATGAAATCTGGTCTCCCCCCATGAAATCTGGTCTTTTGTGTTCTTTTACCCTATACTATACAAATTTCATGGGGGGAGACCAGTGTTTCTTAAATTAGGGTCCTGACCCAAAAGGGAGTTGCAGGGGAGGGTCCACGGTGCAGTATTGCCACCCTTACTTCTATGCTGCCTTCAGAGGTGGGCAGCGGAAAGCAGTGGCTGTTGGCCAGACGCCCAGCTCTGAAGGCAGAGCCCCACCAGCAGCAGTGCAGAAGTAAGGGTAGCAATACCATAACCTCTTTACAATAACCTTGCGACCCCGTCCCCTCCCCCACACACACACACAACTCAACTCTTTATTGGGTCAGAACCCCTACAATTACAACACCATGACATTTCAGATTTAAATAGCTGAAATCATGAAATTTACCATTTTTAAAATCCTTTGACTGTGAAATTGACCATGAATTTGGTAGGGCCCTACCAATAGCCTAGTGGTTAGGGCACTGAGCAAGCATATAAGAAACCTGTTTTGAAATCCTCACTCTGCCGGTTATGGACCAGGGACTTGAACTTTGGCTCTTATGTGCCCTAACCAGCAGCTGGACAGTCAATCTCTTTGCTGGCCCAATGAATATTTTGTTATACAAAGTGAAGCAGCTTCAACAGAAGAGATTAAGAAGACTCTAAAACAGAATACCCAATACCTCGGTGGTTAGGGCACTCATCGTAAAGATGAGAGACCCAAGTTGCTCTATACCAAACCAGGCAGTGTGGGGATTTAAAATCAGGTCTCCTGCATTGTAGGCGAACTCCCTAACCGCTAGGCTGTTGGGTACACATGACAGCTATTGCCAATAATTCCAGATCTGGTCACCTCTGTCTGTTCTTTTGTGCAAGTTAAACAGGCTCTCAGCATGCCTACCAGACTGGGTCGTGCAGGTGAGATAGGCCAAGGAATCCTGCTGGGGCTTTGGTAGTTGCTCAAGCACACCAGTTGAGACTCAGGTGCCACGGGGACTTTAATAGCAGAAATTTAGGCATCTATGGGATTAGGTGGCATAATTTTGCACTGGTGCCTAAATGTTGAACTTAAGCTCCTAAAGTAGCATTTAGTTATCTAAGCCTCTTTGTAAAGCAAGCCTAAGGTCCTTAGCCTAAAATTTTCACATTTAGGCAAATAAATCCCCATTAAGGGTATGTCTACACTGCAATTAAAAACTCAGGCTGGCCTGTGCCAGCTGACTCAGGCTCGCAGGACTCAGGCTAAGGGGCTGTTTAATTGTGGTTTTCAGCTTAGACTAGAGCCCGGGCTCTAGGACCCTGTGTGGTGGGAGGGTCCCAGAGCTCAGGTCGCAGTCTGAGCCTGAACTTCCACACCACAGTTAAACAGTCTTTTAGCCCAAGGCCCGTGAGCCTGAGTCAGTTGGCACAGGACAGCTATGGGTATCTAAGAGCAGAGTAGACATAACCATGGGGAGCTAAATAAATGGCTTGATTTTAAGATATACTGAACCCACATGTCTCTCATTGACTACACTTGGGAGTTGTGAGCACTCAGCACTTCTGAAAATCAGACCACTTATTTAGATGCCTAATGTTAGGCTCCCAGGTTTGAAATGTTTTGGCCTTATTTTTTAAAAATTTCATAATTGAAGGTCCCGAGAATCAAGGGAGCTCTAAAGCCATGAGTTTCATATATCCCAAAGGCCAGCTCTAAAGCACACATTGTATAAAGTTTTGGATCAATTTTTGAAAAGTATCATTTTGAAAGGTACATCATATTTTAGAGTTGCAACCTGAATAATGTCACGGTGTCAGTTTTCATTGATTATTAAATAGAAATTTTTATGCTGCTAAAGGGGTATGGTGCTGTCTTTTTATAAAACCCAATAACCTTAAATCAAAATATTAGATACTCTTACCTTTTTCTGATACCAGGTTATGCACGCAACATCTGTAGACTGCTACATTCATACATGGGCTGTCATCATCCCTTCTCAAGGTTGCTTCTTATTCCTTATCCAGTATGATATAAGGGGTGTGGGGAAATGGCACTTGAAATCTTGCTGCTTGATGTGACCTACTAGTGACTGTGAGGAGACTGTAATTAATATTTACAAATGTGCACTATAAGTATAGCTTTGAGATGTGCTAATTTCACTGCATATTCATAATCTGTAAATACATAATCATTCATCAACTTGCAGATATCCTTTTTTTAAAGTACTGTTTGTCAAAAATGTTTGAAGAAAAATAGTAATATAGTAAAGGGTTTAAACATCTCAGAAGAATTAAAATGAAGTTGTTTATATTCATGAAAATCATTATTTTCTGAGCATTTTTTACACTTTCTTTAAGTTGACAACATAGGCTGACGTATTATGATGCATTTTTAATGAAGTGTTTGATTATTCAATTTGATTTCCTGGAGGCTTTAGTGTCTAATTTACTGAAGAGGGAGGGATCAGCTTAAACCTTGTGTGGAAAATGTAGAATGACACCTTTCATGCTGACCCATTTTGGTCAGTGGTGCAGTGTGCCATGATGATATACAACCAACTGCCATGAAGCCACAGAAGTGTCCTTTGGCCAGGGGTGAAAGTAAAATTGAGCTCTTGTGGGGGCCGGCTCCCCCCACCCACCCAGAAGGGGTGGGGCCTCGGGCAGAAGGGGTAGGAGGCGCAGAGTCCTCCAGCCAGCCCATCCGCACTGCCTGGCCCGTGCCGCCCAGGGCTCCAGCAGTGATTTAAAGGACCTGGAGCTCTGGGCCCTTTTAAATCGCCGGCCCCAGGCAGCTGCTCCTTTTGCACCCCCGCCATCAGCAGATGAGGGGGGCAGAAGGGGCAATGATGTTAAAGCAGTATGGGTGGCCACTTTTTACCGGTATGCCGTACCGGCCCATACCTGCCTTTGGCTCATGTAACAGTGCAATGCTGGAGAGGGCATCAGGTTAATAGTAATACTTAGAAAAAGGCCAAAACTAGAACCATTTATCTGAAACCCTCAAACTCACAGAGGGCTACAGATAAAATGGTTCCCAGGTCCAACCCTAGTTTTGTTTTTTCAAGTCATTAACATTTGCAAAATAAAAGCTCCTCTCAGCATTGTCCATGTCTAATACTATTTGTGCTATATCTTATCTCTTTATTTTCAAATAATTTGATGGTCCCTGATTCCATCATTCATCTGTTGACCTTTTCCAGTCTTTTCAGAGAGCAGGTAAATTATTTCTGTGCTGCTCTACACTGTGTATTAACAGGGAACTTTTGAAGCAGGTGAAAATTATTGCAGCCAAAACCCTTTTCCAAAACCAGCTTGAAAAATAAACATTACATATAAAGAAAAGGAGTACTTGTGGCACTTTATTTGAGCATAAGCTTTTGTGAGCTGATCTTTCCTTATTTTTCCTGGTTCAGAAACAGATAATCAGATTTAATGGTTGGGTCTCAGTCCCGACATTAAAAAGCACAAAATATGGCATGTTAGGTTAAATAAATAGTATGCTTTTAGAGGGAAAATGTGCAAATCTTTTTTATTTCAAGGTAGTTATATTTTGCTTAGCATAGTTATTCATGTTAATGGCTTTGCAAAATAAAATATGATATTCTCTATAACTATTTCTGAAATAGTCCTGCATAAAATTCCTCTTCAAGTAATGGAAGTTTTGTGTGCAAGAGGATGTAAGCATCAAACCTGGGCATTCTTTTAGTATGTTTCTAAATATGTTCAGCAATTAAGATCATAAGTATCCTATATTTATAGTTATCTCCCGCTTTAATGGTATAAAGATGATTATTTTGGTGGCTGGGTTAAATAAAGCTTTTCAAATTATACTTGGGTTTGGGAATAGTGGTATCTCTTACTGTATCTATGATAATTGTAATGATGTTTCTCTTTAATACTTTAATTTTATATTGTTTATACTGATATTGTTCTGACAAATGTCAGAGTACAAAACTGAAGCAATGGAGAACAACTGCAATTTCAACATTTATGTGCATTAAAAGAAAGAAAAACAAAATCACTGTGCCAAATTCATGTGAAATGTAAGGGAGTGTAATGTATATATTATTATGTAGACTATAATTGAGTATAAGTTGGTGTAACTTACACAAAAAGACTTTAGGAGTAAATGTAAATTATAACAACATAATCTTATATCTGAATTTGGCCCAAAATTTTAATATTTCTACCAGAAACGCTTGTATGATTTTTTTCAGGATGCATGAAATAGTAAATATGAATAGCAAGTCACAAAGACTCAATTTTTTTTTCCTGATATTAGGCTTTTGACAATAATAAATCCCCAGGAAAGCTGACCAGATATCTTGAAACCCATCCAATTTCTCATTACACTGATAGGTTATGCTTTCTAAACTTGCTAGTTCACTCAGATCATTATACTAATTTGATATGGCAAGATAAATGCTTAGATTGATTTTGTAGGATGCGTCTTTTTGCTTTTAGAAATGCTCCTAATTTTTTTCTTAGCTTTAGATTTATCTGTTTTAGGCCCCAGTGCAGGAAAGCCCTTTAGCACACACTTAACTTTAAGCATATTTTCTCAGACAAGGCACAATATCTGTTCACCCCCAATGGGTAGGTCACTAGTCAAGGATTTGGAATACCTGGGTTCAAGTCCCTGATTCACAACAGATTGTCTGTGTGACCTTGAGCAAGTCACTTAGCCCAGATTTTAAAGATATTTTGGTATTGCTTTGCTCAGTTTTGCAATGCTTAACTGATTTAGGAGCCTAAATCTCATTTTTAAAAAGTAACGTAGGCACTTAGGTATGGTGATGCTGAGCATTGCCACACCTAATTATTAAGTGCTTAGAAAATCATTGGGGTTTGCAATGCCTGAGTTTGGTGCTTAGGCTCCCTATACAATGAATGGAAAGAGTTAGGTGCCTCAGAATGAATGGCATTCACAAGAGCCACCATGCTACATGGTTCCTTGCCTACGCTACCCAATGGGAGATACCACACCAAGGGTATGTGCCATGCCCTGCCTCTCTAACAGAAATAGGTACCTACATCCAGGGTGCAGGCAGGCACCTCCCTCTGTTTGGGTTTCTCAGCTGCAGACCCTCTTTTGGTGTTAGGGGTCTATGCCATTTTAGAGAGGAGGAGGACCACCTCCCTCATAACTTTTAGGTCCCATATTCCACTATACTAAACATTATGGAGGAGGTGATCCCCCTTCCTGGCTTCTTGCTAAATATGGGGTAGGTGCCTAATGCCAAGGCCAAACAGGATTCCCTCCAGCCTGGACTTAGGTGTTTATCTCTCGGAGAGGAACCGCCTAGCTTGTTGTCTTTTGTTTTGTAAATCCCATTCTGAGGTACTGTTTCTCTCCATTCATTATATAAGGAGCCTAGGTGCCTAACCCAGGCTTTGTACATCCCAGTGACTTTTTAGATGCCTCAGTTTCTTTTAGCTTTAGACTTTGTCCTTTTTGATTCCACCCTACCATACAGTCTTAATTTTTGGCTGAAGCAATATTAACCTTAGATCTAGTGTTGAAACAATAGCTTTATATCTGGTTCCATATCCTATGTCTTAGGCTAATATCAAATTACTTCATTTGATAGACTACATAGTCTACTTCATCAGTCTGTTTCTCTGGCCATCAAAATATAATGGTAGGCAGAGCAGCTATTCTGCTGCCTTGTTCTTCTTCTCCTGGTTCAATCTTACATCAGCAAATCAGGTGACTAGTATCATTTCACCTTCTCCTTCAATGTTTGGTCAACATTATCAGTAGGATGCAATCTGGTTTGTCTAGAAATTAAGGGTGAGATTTTCAAAAGCACCTCAGCGAATTAGATACCTACTTCCATTGACTTTCAATGGTAGCTGGGCATCAAACTATAAATTTGTACATCCCTAATAGTAATATACATTAATTTTTATGTAAGTATTAGTAGTTTGTTTTGTTAATGAAATAAATGAGTTAACTGGCATCCACATACAGCAATATTTTATTCACCAGTCACGTTGATTTGTAAGTATGCCGATGTGCTGTGAAAGTTATCTTTATCCAAATTTTTTGGCTGGAGGAAAGCAGATACTGGAGAGGGGGTAAGGAGTGGGGGAAGGATTTTTTGCCAATTAATTTTAAAGTCATTAATTTAAAATATTTTACATGAAAAATAAATGTGATTTGAATATTTTTAAAATTAATCATTAAGTCATTACAAAATTCTGTATAATTTAAATTATATTTCATTTGGATTTGTCGTCTAGCTTCATGTAATAAACTTGCTTTCAGATGTACTACCAACATTGCAGATGTGACTAACAGAATAAGAGTTTCACAGAAATCAGACTTTATGTAAATACAAGAAACAGAATCAGCCACTTTTAATGAAAATTTTATGAAAACCATTGGTGTTTTGGGTGTAATGCCAGTAAAGTAGAATCCCCAAAAATTCTGATGGAAAGAATTTGGCTGCTTAGCTATGTTGGAACAATTTATTTCCCAAATATGCTTTTATAACTGTTAAAGGAATCTGTGCGTTGCCATCCTAAACACCAGCATCAATAGCAGAGGAAAAGGGAAACTGTGATGCTTAAAGATGACAGAAGCTCATGGAAATGATATACCTGATTCTCACTACTGTCTATTCTCCTTCTTAATCTCTACAGTTCCTTATATTGTACTTCCTCTGGAAGCTACCCCAGACACAGAAGCTAACTGCCCTTTGGCAAACTTTTCAGATAAAGTTGCTTAAACAAGCTGCCTCAGGGAAGGTATCAATCCCATAAATCAGCATTGAGTTGGTGATAATCTATTTGATTGGCTACTCTCTGCTTTTCTCTGACTGAGAATGAGGTAGGTCTTTGAGCTAGTCTCATTACAAATTTTCCATAGCTAGCCATCAGTCCTGACATTAAGCTATTAAGAATGGATGTTCGGCATATCCTCAATATCGTTCTTCTGCCTGCCACTACCACTGAATAGTCTGGGTGAAATCTATGATTCTATCAATTTGAAAGGGATAGCTACATGTAATAATAAGAATTTATGTTTATTATTTATTTGTAATATATTATTGCCTAGGCCCATCAGCTGAAGATCAGCATCCCATTTTGCTAGGCACTGTACTGACATGCAGCAAAAAGACAGTCCTTGCACCCACAGAGCTTAAAGATGGATGAGACAAACTATTAGGGAGTTGGGGAAGGCGAGAGGATGGGACAACAGTAAAGCAAGCAAGTTATCTAATGAACATCATATAGTCACAGTCATGCAGTGAATTTCCACTTTTGTCTCAGGAGCAGCATTCAGGACTACATCCCTTAGAGTTTTTGTTGGCCAACAGTTATTGATGCTGCTTTCCTAGGAAATCCCTGAAGCATATGCTTAACTTTAATAGGATTTGACTTTGATGAGACTTAAGTGTGTGCTTGAGTGCTTGCTGAATCTCAGTGCTTTCTTGAATTGGGGCCCTACTAGATAGTTCTTATAACTTTTATACACTTCTTTATCTGACCTACTTTATGCATGGGAAATATACATTGATAAATGAGTGTCTTTGTCAAACATTAGAGTAAACCAAATAAATTGGGTCTCCAGGTATTAATTATTCTCTGAATAATGGTCCATCCAAAATATTCTGTATTCAAAAGACAGCATCACGTGTTATAGATGAGAGTCCAAATGTTTTAGTCTCAAAGGATTACAATCAGTACATAAGGGAGAAAACTTTTTCGCACTTTTCTAAATTAAACAATTAACTCTAATATTCACATCTGCTGAGACATTTCAATTGAACTAATGTGTCTAATTTAAAATCAGTGATTAACAGGAGATACACCAAATTTATCTTTGTTATTTGATTTTACCGTAGTCAAATTTACTCAGTAAAACAGATTGAAACAATGTTCTAAAGACTAGTCAGCTTTGAACTAGGAATCTTGTGTGTGGCTTTTTTTTTTGTAGAACACTAAATATGTAAAATGCAATATAGCAAAATGTCTTCCATTTTGTATGGTTTTAAATAATTTATTTTGATGATGGGTTTAACAAAACATTAAGCAGACTCAACTGGTCTGTTAAATTAAATGGAAACTGAATATTTAATTATTTTAATTGTCTGATAAGTTTGAAATTGAGAAAGCAGCAGTACTGAAAATCTTACGACACTTCCAATGCTGAATGTCATTGACCATTAATCAAGTGATTTTACTGTATTCAAGAGGTTACAAAGTCAAACCCAAACACCTCTGATTGAATGAGAATTGCACATTAGTTCAAGCATAATAGTTTTCTGGAGGTTAAAATACTAGTCCAGAGAAGCCAAGATACGTTTTCAAGAATATTTAGAATGGTGATTAGGCAGTAGTGGAACTAACATAGATGGACAGTCTTAATAATGAGAAGATCCATATTGTTGAAGTCACACTCTATAGTTGGGTACAGTGATTATAATAACACTTTATTTATAATACACATTTTAGTACTTTATGTACATAGAGCACTTCACTTTCATAGATTTTCCATATGCTTAATATAGGTAAAGGTGCAAATGTTAAAATAAGGGAAGGACAGTATGAGTAAAACTATCATATCAACATTTTGTTTTTTGTTTTGTTCTTTTTGTTTGTTTTTAAGGCTCTGATCCTTTAAGTCATCTGTGTGAGTGGACCCTGGGCCCCTATAGAGTCCCACTGACTTTAGTGAAGCTCTGCACGTGTGTACTGATCCACCCATATATATGTATTTGCACATCAGGGCCTTAGTTTTTGTATACTTTTGATAGACACTGTTTTTAAGTATGAACCATATCATTAGGTTAAGGTTTCAGGAAAATTTCATGTTTCCTTAAGTGTAATATGGCCCAGTAATAGTAACTATGAGCCAGACTGTGACTCCCTTACTCATTGTTGAGCAGCTATGTACAAGGGTAGCTCTACTGAAGTTAAAAATAACAGCTGATTCACTTCATATGAGCACCACAAAGAAGTGAGTCTTAAGCCAGAACTTGAATGAGGAAAACTGTAGTAGCTTGGCATGCAGGAGAGATGGCATGGAGACAGGGTGGGAGAAGAGGGCAAACAGGGCATCAAGTCTGGCAACATTTCTGTAGTGGAGGAGGAGGGTAACAACATAATAATGGGTTAGGTTGTATATATACAGGCAGGTGCAGAAAGAAGCCCATTAATATTACGAGTGTAGATTTGTTTTTTTATACAAACATATAAGCTGAATGACCAATACAATCAGAGGCATTCCCACTGTTGTATATGTGACATTCATGCAAAGACTACTTTGTAAATCCATCAGCTTCAGTGGCTTGGTCTGCCATCAAGGTCAATAAAGCATTGTTCATAAGACAATTTTTTAAAACTTTTGTTAGGGTGGTCTGAACTGGAATTCTCTATTGTGCAATTTAATAGCTCTCTTAATAAAATCTACACCTTTTCTAACTTGCCAAAGGACTTAACACTAATCACCCAAACAGTACACTGTAATTGGACCACCTTTTATTTCTGCATTCATAGAATATCAGGGTTGGAAGGGACCTCAGGAGGTCATCTAGTCCAACCCCCTGCTCAAAGCAGGACCAATCCCCAATTTTTTGCCCCAGATCCCTAAATGGCCTCCTCAAGGATTGAACTCACAACCCTGGGTTTAGCAGGCCAATGCTCAAATCACTGAGCTATCCCTCCCCCCATTCATTTATTAAGAAAAATTTCAAGTATTTTTACATAACCTTTCTACATGATAATTTTGCACTGGACATTCAGGACACATGATGATCTCAGTTACACTTGTGTAAATTGGATGGAACTCCATCAAAGTCACTTGAATGAATAGGTATTCCTATTGAAGTCAATAGAGTAACATCCTATTTATGCTGATATACTGGAGGCCATAATCTGGCCTTAACTGTTTTATTCTTTGTTTTTATTACTTTACCCTTGCTGTATTCGTCCACCTCACTTCAGCATGACTACTGGAAACATGCTACAATTCCTATGAAAGAGACTAAAGAATAGGAAGGGCAAGTTCATGAGTCAGTATGAAGGAAGGTGAATAGCAGAAAATACAATAAATGAAGGATAAACTGTGTGACCTTGCGTTCCTTAGTTAAACTTCATAACAAACTAAACTGGTGGATTTAGCAGCTAATCTTTGTGACAAAGAACAGCTCTGCTGGATATAGCGGCTAAGCTGTGTGGGAAAAAAATAGTCATTTTATACTATATGACAGTGCCAATTTGATAACTCTGAACATTCCCACTCAAGAACTGGAGGTGATTTTATTTCCACCCATTCCTTTGCTTTGCCTTTTGAAGAATTCAGTTGTCACTGTAAGAAGAATCACATCCTCTTTTTAAATTCTTTCTGAAAATCAAATATCCAAATGTAAACATGCCATCCAGTGGGTTACTTTAAAAAGAAAGGATAATATAATTTTTGAAGAGCTAAAATATTTTCTGTTAAATATAATTTAATTTTTAATCACATTTTTATGTAACACACTGATTGCTGTCAGACAGAATGACCTTCATACATTATAAATTGGGCTCACTGATAGTCTTACAAATAAGTTGCAGCACATAATAGTCTATTATAGAGAAAGGGATAAAGAGATCTGTGTTTGACTTTTTGAAAAAATAAATAAAAAATATGTAGCTATTTATCTCTAAAGGTTTGGATTGTGAGATAGTAATGCTTTTGTAAGAAAATCTGTGATGACATTTTGAAACAATATTAAAAATGGTTTTCAGCAGAAAGTTTCAATAAAATGAGCAAACATTCAAATTTCTACTGCACACCATTGCTACCCAACTAACATGCCTTAATATTCTTTAGGATGCTGTCATGGGGGGTAGCTCTCACCACTGGACTGGCACCTCCTCCTACTCACTCTGGGGATTAGCTGCTTGGTCCAAGTTGCTTACAGTTCTCTCAGCCCTCCAGGGACAGAGTCCTTACTTCTTGAGCTCCCAGCAGCAAGTGACCCACTCTGTCTCTGCAGCTTCTTTTATGTGAACCTTCTGGGCCCTAACTGGCTCCTTGTATCATCTCCCTGATTGGTTGTGCCTTACATAGCCTCTGGGCCACTTGGAGGACTCACCTCCCTTGCTTCTTCTGGGTCAGGGCCTGGTTAATCTTCCTATGCTTGTGTGGGGTAGGCACCCCATCACAGATTCCTTACAAAGCCTATTAGACTGTTGTGTATAAATAGATAACTACAAGCAACATGAAGAACTATGGACAATTCCAGCTCTCTGAACTGTAATGGAACATCAGTGAAAAGCTTAGCAGAGGGACATCTTACTTCTAGAATATTATTTTTAAAATGTTGCAAAATAAACATAAATGTGTGTTCCTAAAGAGACCCTTGAAAGTGCAATCTCCAGAGGCTCGGAGGACCCATCACCTGCTGGGTGAAATGTTGGTCCTAGAAATACTGTCTTATTCTGTGATGGATGATAGTGGATCTGCCTAACTGCTCAGTGCTTTAGAATCTTATTATCACATTTTCTCATGCAAGTTTTCTAACAGAGTGATACCCACCATCTGTGAAAGAGTAAAAGCCAAGGAGCCCAGTTATCCTCTCCTTGACAACAGTGTAAACAGAAGTCACTCCACTGAACTCAGTGGCATTACATTGATGTAAAATTGGTGTGAGTGGTGATACAGATTATAGTGTTAATGAAGTAAAAGTATGCTCTTTCTCCCCCCTCCTTTCTCCTTAGTTGGGCCAACTGGACAATAATCTATGTTAGAAAGAAGGGAAATGTTCCGTGGTAGTACTAATTTGTTGTTGTAGGTACACTTAATAATTCCTCTGACAACAATAGCCCATAATATCATAGATTTGAAATCAATGAAAGCAATTTGCATGTGAGTTGGACAAGTTAGTCAAACGTTACTATCCCTTTTGCCTTACAATTCTGAATGACAGCAGTGTTGCAAGTAAATAATTTATATATTATTAAATATTGACTTAACCATAATTAATTGTCACTATTTAAATAATAAATGGCTTCTATAAATTAGAAATCTGTATTGTACAGACTACATGTATACAATACTATATAATAAATCCAATAGATTTTATTAGACAGCTATACTGGGCTTTGCTTTTTATCAACCTGTGCAAGTTCTTACATCAAACATTTTAGTTTGACACTTCTTTTGTTTTTCTCTCCATTTTATAATATTATAGATGTATAATTTAATGAAAGAAGATTTTGAATGCATTTTTGATAAATAGATGAGGAGCTTTGTTCTCTATAGGATCATTGCTATTTTTATCTTTTTCTTCACCAAATTGTCAAGACCACATACTCAGTCACATCTAGACACTGGGACTGATCCTGCATGCAGACTGCTGAGGAAAGAGGAGAGGGAGAATAGCCTAGATGTATAAAGAGAAAGTAGGCAGTATTGGGCCTTTTTTTCTCGTGGTTTGCTTCATTTTACCCGCCCCCATATGAACTTCCATTTTATAACATTCCTCAGTGTGCAGCAGTCCAAATTCTACCTCTTGTCATTACAAAAGGTAAACATGCCTCTTTGCTATGGTGGTAAAGATTGCACCACACACCTCACTCATCTGGTATCTCTAAGATTACACCAAAGAATGTACCTTACTCATGTCATTGATTTCTTATCCTAACAGAAACTCCCTCACAGGACCCTGAATATTGGCTTGCGCCAAAAGGGGACTATCATCTCCAACCAAGGTCAGATTTTAAATTTGGGATCTTTTGTTGATGAGAACCAATATTGTACCTTTTAGTCAGACAGGTAGTCTTTAAAATGAACATAGCTTTCATTCCTAACGCAATTTTTTTGCCATAGAATTCAAGAAATATTCTTTCATTCCACTGGGCCCCAGTTCTTAGGAGGGCTTTAGGCAAATTTACTCAAGTTTGCCTGAAAATTTCCTTTCTTTTAGTAATAAAATCTATAAAGCTTGTTATCTGCAAAAAATCTAAGGCACCCAGTCTATACCCTACCGAGGGCTCAAGATGTGACCCAATCAATTTAGGCACCCCCACCTTTCCCTTCTGAGGGTTCAGGGTGTAAGGCACCTATCCTTACCCTGGGGCTCAGGAAGAAACCTGGTCAATTTAAGTACCCACCCTTTTCCTCAGGGCTCAGGGCTTTATGGGTCTGCAGAACCTTTTCCCAGTGATAAAGCCTTACACAGCTGTGCTCTAAACATCTATTTATTAGCAACACCACAGAATACATATACCAAGCAAATCTCTTATGCTCACCACTCCCAATATACAGACAAAATTCACCCGATAGCAAGTCAGGATAACTCTTGTCTCGGGGTTTTGGCAATTCCTCTGCACATCACAGTTGTGCAGAAGGGTCAGAGTTCTAGCAGCTTGATGTTAAATTCCAGTCCGGAGATGGTTCCCAAAAAGCATTGTTATTTGTTATGTTATATAGGTAAAACTAGCTACCTCCTTTAACTGCACTAAACCTATCACATTATTCAGTACCCCTAGGTAACTAATTTTAACCAGTCACGCACTGGCACCTATGTTTCCTCCTCCCTGCTCAACTTTTTTTACATTTTATCTCTCATGCCCAAATTGTAACTTATTTATGACCTTCTTTGTTTGTGCAGATGGTCAGCATAAATTCACTGGTCACAGCTTATTTTATCTATTTTACCAATTCTTGGGGTCTTTTTGTTTCCTCCCTAAACTTCCCAGTGCCTGGGTGTCTCTACTTTACAACCCTTGGTGTTATAACTCTTGTTAGGGGCATTCCTGAGGTGGGGGCACCTTAGCAACAGTGGAGCATTTTTGTTTTTAATTTTAGTCATGAAATCCCTGAGTTTCACCCAAGGCTGGTTTAGTATGGAGTGAATTCAATCTCAGGCCTACAAGCTGGCCCACCCTGGAAAGACAAGGATCATCTGGAGTTAGATATGGAAATTAACATCCAAAGATTTGAGTTTATCTAACTAGGGGGAATTATCTCCATACTCTGCAGCAGGAGAAATTGTTGTTTTTTCCCCTCCACAAAACAGTTAACATGATTTCTATTTTAGGAAAGCAGGATGAATTATCCTGGCTGTGGAAATTATCCTGGCTGTGGGAACTTCCACTCCATTCACCTACTGCCAGTGTCTACAGGTCTGGTTCTGCCCCAAATGGCAAGCATGCTCAAGTGTCCATTGCAGTGGATCTATGGCTCTTCTTACTCAAAGAAAGAAAATTTTCAGGATACATTTTCCTGTTTACATGAGCTGAGGAAATGGTCATACATTGTTAAAAACACTCACTTTTATCCAAGCCCTCACACTTTTTCCTGCCTTCTGGGCTAAAACTTGCCATTTGCTCCAAGGCTCTTTCCTTCCTCAGTACTATCCTTTTAAACATTGACTCTTAACTGTGTTATCATATCTCCCTTCTATTCTTGACACATGCTTGGTTCCTTTTACTTTTTTGGCAACATTGACATGATGTTAAATCAAGCTGGCAACAAGATTCCACAATTCATTTTTAAAAGAGCTCCACATAGTACTTTTACAAAACCATAAACTCAGAAAGGTTAATTTCCAACAACAACAACAAAAATTAAACTCATTATGTTCTTGTGAGTTGGAAATGTTCTCGAAAGTGTTATCTAATTCCTGAATTAATGCCTTCTAAAGCATTTCTGAACAATTGCTTTTCTGATAAGATTACAGAGATATAAGCAGTTAATAGATAATCCTTTGAAATACACAGATTTAAAAGCTGGAGGAATATACTGCTGGGTACATGCAGATGAAGTGCAATCATCCCAAAATCTCTTGATTTTTATTGTTCTTTTTTGGATATCATATGGGTAGTAAAAGCAAGAATCAAATTAACCCAGTGCAGAGACACTTGTGGAAGGCCTCAGGTGGCAGAAAGTCAGATGAAGGAAGCTGTTAAAACAAACACAAGCCACAATCTGTCCATTACTGAAGAATAAAATTGGCCTGAACTTCCCCAAAAATCTATAGCACTAGTCAGAAATGGGGTAGCAGTTAGGGGCTGAACTGATTGATCATATCCTCAATTCAGCCTACACTGGAGGAATTATTATGAACACCCTGAAATAACATGAAGATGCCCTTTCCCCAATATAATCCCTAAGGGTAAGGGAAATACTACCTGTTCTCTCGAGCTGGTCAGGAATTTTTGACAAAATGATTTTCCATTGGGAGTTGCTGATAAATCAAACCCAAAACATTTCACAAATACATATTGGTTTCCATGAAACTTTCATAAGAATATTTCTCAGTTTGAAGATGGTGGGTGAGAGAGAGAGAGGTGGGAGATCCAGGTTCAAGTCTATATGCTGCCTGATCCTACCAAGGAGTTGAACCTAGGCCTTTCACATCCCAGGTTAGTGACAGGACTATTCTGCAGTAGGTCTCTCACTCTTTTGTCTTGATCATAAATTTTACCCTGGACCTGAGAAACCTTCCCAAAGGAAGTTTCCTCAAAATTGATAGTAGGCTTTGCCACCTGATTTGGAGCAGGAACACAAACCTGCATCTCCCACATCCCTGGTGAATGCCCTACGCATTGTGGTATTGAGTATTCTGGGATCTCTCAGTTTCTTTTTCATGAAAAATTTTAACTAGTCTGTTTTGTTCTATGTTGGAATGAAAACAAGTACTGAATCCTCAATTTTTCGTGAACTGGAATGATAGTTTTCTGGCCAGCTCTACTGTCCTTCCCAGTGATGAATCTCGACTAGAGTGATTCAGGGAGGTGTAATTTGTATCTTCCTGAACCAACTGGGACTGAATCTGACTGAGTGTTACTCCTTTTGCTTAAGAACTTGTGCTAAAATGTCAACCAGTTGCCATGAGCTGATAATGAAACATGTCACAAGTTTTGGTCACTGTCCTCTCCTGTATTTACATATATATTTCCACTCATACAGCCAGGTGTTCCTCAAAACAATTTTTCTATCATTCATCCAGATTCTGATTAAAAAAAAATTCTAACTAAAAATGTGGCCCAATGCCTGTGTCTACCTGTGAACGCCCTTATAAAATTAGCAGATGAAAATGTCATTTCCAGGATTGTTACTTTGGACTTCTGGAAAAATAAGATTAAGTGATAACAAACCAATACTCAAAAATGGCATAACAATCAGCACAGTAAGGGAGATGCACTGGCTTTTTAAATAAGGAGTGGATTGTATTCTAAAATACCTACCTTATCCTTACATGAGAAGTATCTATTACATCTCTGCTATCACCACCTTCCTCTAAACTAATATGTAATTCCAGTTCTAATTTGTTAACTCATGCCATTGATGTGCTGCCTTTAATTTAACAAGGGGGTCCTGCAAAAATATTCCACCTTAATTTGTGACAAACACCTAAATCTGTGGTACCAAGGGTGCATGTACTCTCAGATAGGAGTACATCTCTTCCCACTCTTTGTTCCTCCTAAGGCTTTTTTCCTTCAGGGCCAGATCCTCAGCTGGTTTAAATTGATTTTCTGTGCGGCTATGCTGGTTTACAGCTGATGAAGATGTGGCCCTCAGTCATATATGATCACATCAGCTCTATACTGCAAAACTTCAGCTGACCAACCATACACTTACACAATGCCTCTTCTCATTTTTGAAATTCTACGACCACGCTCCTGTCTATGTTGACGATCTTATCACTTCAGCTGCTTCCAGTACTCTCCCTACTCTGTTTCCACTTCCTCCTCTCTTCTATTGGAGGAAAATCTCCCATTGTTGCCACACCCATTATGTGAAACAGTCTTTTGCCTTCTCTAGGCCTCTGATTCCTCCTCACTTTTTAAAACTCTGCTCAAAACCCACCTTTTTTCTGCGCTGCCCATTAATCGGCAAGTTGTTGAACTGTGCACCATACTAAGAAGAATTCCTTATCTCTCTCACCTTGCCCACTATCTATTTATTCTTATACCTTCTTACTTTAACTTTCCCATTGTTGCAGCTGCTGTGTATTGTGAGATGTGTAACCAACACATTATAAAATTGCAATCTATGGCACAATTTTGCTATTTTTCCTATGAATGTTGTTTTCCCCTCAACTAAGGCAGATTTTCCATTATGCTTAGATTAGCTTTCCCAAACTTCTCTACCATTTTAATTTTACATATACATCTTTGGCCTTCTTTTCCTTTAGGCAGATCATTGTTCTATGTGTTTTTTACACAGATCCTTGGTATTTATTCCTACCACCCTTCTAAGGGCCCAACTCTGCAAGGTGCTATTGACAAGAACTGAATGTTTTCAGCTCCCATAGACTTCAATGAAGTCGGGTTGTGTTTCTCTTTCATTGACCAGTGTGATGGCTCTCAGGGTACCCAGCACTTTAAGTCACCTTGTTATCACCTGCTTCTAGTGAGAAAGATTCTTGAGAGAGATTCTTGACTGTGGTAGTTTGGTGTTAGCTCCCTAATGCCACCAGCCTTTCAACCACTCCAGCACTCTCTGGGCTATGACAGTCCTGTATTTGCCTTGCAGGATAACAAGAGGTGCAGCCCAATCCCTGAGTCCCATTGAAACAGTCTCCTGTGTTAGCCACCCCTGAAACTGGCTTCACTCAGAAATCCCAGATCCTCTACTCCCAAAGGAGTGGTGTACCCCATCTGACCAGTTTTACCTTAAACCAGTGGTCCCCAAAACTTTTCAGGGTAACATACCCCTTACTCCTATTTGTGCCCCTCTCACCGCAGCCAAGGCCAGGAGCGGGGCCACGGCTCTTGGGGTGGGGGGCTGCAGACAGGGGTAAGGGGCTGAGGCCACAGTTGGGGGTGGGCCTGGGGCCAGGAGCAGGGCTGGGCTGCATGGGAGGCTGGCAGCTAGGCCAGTGGCCCATGGGCGCATAGCCACAGTGAGGCTGGGGATGGGACCAGGCATGGGGCTAGCAGCTGAGGCAGGGCTGGAGCAGAGCTAGGGCTAGGTGGCACTCCATTCCTGCTCCCCAGGGGGGCTGGCCTGGGCCCTCCACACCCCCTAGGGGGCGTACTCCACAATTTTGGGGACCTCTGCCTTAAATTACTGCTCCTGTATAACACACAGCACTTGTAATAAAACAAATGGTTTGTTTGAAAAAGAATAGAGGTTCCACTAGAAACAAAGTGATGGAAACAAATGGTTATGATTCAAAACAAAATATGGACTATGGCCTACATTTATTAATAGTTACTTTTCCTGTCTAATAAAGTAGGTTCCCTCTTCCCCCAAAATTCAGTCTGTTGCAGAGTTGGTTGGCTACATGGGAACCAGGATCTAATCTGTCATGAAACATCCTTGCTCATCAAGATGTCTCCTCAGTGAATGGATGCAGAGTTTCTTTCTCCACCCTGTGATATACTGAATCAGTCTTTTGGCTTGATTCACCACCAGGGCCATCGCCTGTCTGTTATAATGTTCCTTTTTACCTTCAAATGGCTTCAATTGTTTGCAATTGTCTTTGATCATTTTCTATTTACCGTTCTGGGATGAGGCAAAGGTAGACAATTGAACTCTGCATTACATCACAGGCTGATCGGAGAGGGGTGACAATTCACTTCTGCTTGAATAGGCCATCACCGAGACGTATGATTCCATGGTGACTAACTTTTACTCCAGAATGGCATAGTTGTCAATATAGCTAATGTATTCCTTAAATATTATCTGTATACACATCTTGTAATGATTATGAGTATTGATAAGTTACAAGCATTCAATAGAGACCGCACATGCTATGCTTCATGAATAAATACCATGAAAGTGGTATATTAGGTGTAGTCAGTTTGTCAGGTCTGAGACAGGAGTTGCTTGTAATGAGCAGTAAACACTTTGCCCATTGGCACCACAGGGCTTCTATTTAACAGCCATGTCATCAGGCTGGGATGTAAACTCCCTATAATTACATAAATTACTCTAATTACAAAATAATGATCTCAGTATAGAGACCGAAAGTAAATTTTTTTTACAGAAAAGCAGAAACATCAATTTACAGAAAAGGTGACTCAAGATACCACTTAGAACCACATGATTATTGTAACTTTTGCCCACACTTCCCCCAATGTGTGTTGATACTGTCATTTGTCTAAACTTAGACCCTAACCCTGCCATATGCAGATAAGCTTGTAAGATAAGTGCTCTTAGATGATAAGATGTTGTAGAGGGAGTATGTGTTTTATTTCTGTTATACATACCTGTTATGTTATACCTCTGGTGCTACACTAAAAATGCAACATCTACATTTATTCTCTGCTATTCCTTTCATATCTAAATCAGCTGATTTTCTGTCTCAACAAGCAGATAGTTAAATCCAGATTAAGTTTGTGTAGATCATATGCTCTTTCACCATAAAGGAAGGATCAGTTTCTTACTTTCCCATTATCTCTATATAAACTGTAAAATGTGTGGTCATATAACTCCATATTAATGTATTACTAATACATTCTTTAGCTGGTGGGTGTTATAAACTACCAATCATTTCTGGTTACTTAATTCAAGTAGGTGTATTTGACTGTTATTTTCTTCTTGACACCAAATTATATTTCCCATGTGAAAAGAACTTGATTACCTTAAATAGACTATATGAATACGTAGATCATGGAATATGTGGGAGCTCAGACTTTGAGGAAAATTCTCCCAGGACCAGAAAGTCCACATAAACCCCCTTGCGTGAATTTCTCCATTGGTGAGTAGGCCTGCAGAATTATGACAAATTATAGATTTTCCAGGGTCATATCATAGATCATGATAGTTAGAGATAGAAAAGACATAATAAGAGCTAGCCAATTACCATGAAAATATAAGATCATAAGCATCTATTACAGCTTGTGTTAGGATGAAGTGTAATATATTCTATACAACAGCCAAAACTAAGAGAATCTTGGATAACATAATTCTTTAAATTTCTGTAGACTTCTCCATAGGGCTCTGCCAGCAAAGTTTATCATCCTATCTACCATGGTACTAGAGTACAGAGTCTATTAGATTCTTCCCAGTCCTACAACATCACAGCTCACTGATTCCACAGATCTTCCCTTTCAGTCATACATTCCAGTTAATTTACCTTGAGACTTAGGGCAAAAGTCTCCCTATTATGTATTCTGCACTTACTCCTTCCATAGAACCTCCATTGACATCAATGGAAGCTTCGCATACAAAGTATATGACAGAGATCCACAGTGTACATAAGAGATCCACAGTGTGGATCAGAGATGAGAACTTTGCCCTTACCTTGGATACCAGCTGGGACAGTGGGGTACCACTCTTAACAGGGAAGTGCCATAAAAGCACCAGTGTAGGCAGACTGAACAAAAAGTAACTACTGAAAAGTAATAGGCACTTCCTAATAAATGCTTATGATACTGCCCCCTATTGTATTAAGGAAGTTTTATTTAGCCGTTAAAATAAATCTAACAATGACCATGAGCAGATGTAGTTGCTAAAGATGGATTTACGATTAATGCACTTTCATTGTGGGTTTTTAATGACACATGGAGAGTTCCGTTAACCTGTACACATAAATATTTATAATAGTGTATCAAATGAAATGAGCTGGAAGGAAGAATTTATAGCATTTCTTTGTCCTGTTTTTGTAAACTCGTTCCTTAAGCATCTTGAATTTCAACTGTTTTCAAATGGAATTTAGACACATGCCACTTGGAGGCACTCTCATACTATGCTAGCCAGTAATTTAAGTTACAAACATTTCATGTAATAAACAGTCATATTTATTTCATTTTTGCATCTAATAATGACTTGGGGATGGGTAATTAATATTGGTTTGGCTAGTTAAACTTTGACATTATTCATATTTATCTTATAATTTTGGTGGGGGTAAACTTTTCCCTATACCTTCAATAAACCTCACTTAATTCCTTTGTGGAAGGGATGATAAGAATGCAAACATTATTTCGAAGAAGTGGGTTAGAATGGATTACAAGATGCAAACTATTCACATTAGAAATGTATGGTGCTTTATCACTTCAGATTTGAAATTAAATATTCAGTTAACAATTAGATTCTATATATGTTAAGTTACATATAATTATCTCTGGGAAGCAAATAAAAGTGTTAATATTTTATATAACCTCTGAGTTTTGATTTCATGTTAGATATAGAAGTTAGGGATACATTTCACTGTATTTGGAGCCCTATATTTCTCATATATATGAGAAACTCAAATAATTAGTCTAAGAGAAGGATGACATTTTGAAACACATTTATGTACTTTAATAGACGTTTAAGTTTCAAATGTGATGTGCCTAATACTGCAAACTTTAAATAGTTCACAAAAGAAAATGTAATCAGGTAAAATGAAATATTTGCCATTGCATACAAGATATGATATTATCTTTCTGTTCAGATCAGTGGCGTGGCTAGAACTGGAAATCTGGGTGGGCCCTGACTTTCAGTTGGGTGGGCAATGATGGGGGCGGTGGGAGGGGGTGCAGGAGGGATAGAGGGCTCCCCCGCCTTCTCCAGAAGGCTCTTACAGCTCAACAAGCACCAGAAGACAAGGCTGCCCAAGGCGCACAGGATCTGGCTCAGATTTGGGTTGGCCTGGATATTCAGTTGGTAGGCTGAAGGCCACCCAGGCCCACCCGTGGCTGCATCCCTGGTTCACATAAGGACAGATAAACATGAAGAGCTAGACTGTTGAGCTGCCCTGAGTAATGGAAAGAATGTCTGATACAGTCCCAAGAGCAGACCAGGGACCAAGCTCTGACTCAGAGAATCACAGTCTGATCCCTGATTCGTCTTTGCTCCAGGGACAAAGTAAGTTATACCAGCCCTATACCTGGAGCAACTTACTTCCCCCTCCATTCTGGGTCACTTGTGCTGGTCAATGTGTTTGGAGGGCAGTCCTAAGGCTCTGCCTATATCCCACCCTAGCCTGCCCACATGCACAGGAAAGAGAAAGAAGGCCCCAAGGAAGCTTTCCTTCTCATACACAGACAGGTGTAGGGCATTTTATCCTTCTTTTTTCCACTGTGCCAGTATGTAACAGGTTTCATGACCAAGCTCAAAATGAATAGGAAAGTTAAGCGTAAAGAATCTCCTAGAAAGGTGTATTTGCTTCTTTTCTGCTAATTTTAAAAAAAGGTTTATACCCAACTATCTTTAAGCAGAGTGATATGATTAGTCCTTTATGCTTTTCAAATAAAGAGCTTAATTAATACAGGTTTGCATGGTTTCTCCACTAGTTCCCCTTCCCCTGCATTACTTATCCAAAGAAAAATGTGTATCCTCTTAATATACTCTGAGAACTCCTCATGGTGTGGGATACTTGTATGGAACTGCACTTGGATCTCATACCATTCTAAATATAGAATGGTAAGAGATAAGCCCTTCTTCCTCTTGAGTCATCAAAGATAACTGGGTGAAAGGGAGAAAATGGAAGGGGGCATCACACGCCCCCATCCAATTCCCCCCTCAAGCATGAATAACTGGTACTAAGACATCCTCTGTACAACTGACTGGGAACTGCAGAAAGCCACAATCCCCAGAGGCAAGAGATTTTCCTATAGCTCCACTTTAGCACTGAGGAATCTTCTGGTGCAATCCCTGCTACACATTTGAACCAACCAAGGGGTGAATGGATGCATGATCCAGGTTTTATCTGGTGAACAGGGGTAGCTAGTTTCCCAGATCTCTAGATTTTAGCTCTTTTCTGGAGGCATTTTACACACAAAAGACAAAACAGGATGTCAGCTAAGATGAGCACATAGAATCCATGGAAGTGAAAGAAACGGAGAGAAGTTAATGGAGACAGAGATTACAAATGATGCTCTAAAAGTGAAGTTTACTCCATATTAGTCTTAATGCACTATGTATACATGAATTTAAAATAGCATGCCACCACTCGTGTCAATTCAGTTAGAGCTGCTCCTGTGACAATTTCTATCTTAAGAATGTTCCGAGTCAAAATCCCAACAGTAATAGGAAAATGGGGCCATTAAACAATGAAACTTAATGTTTATGTAAGCCCTGCCACTTTTTCATTTTATGGCAATAACTGAGTGACTCCAGAAAGGGTTGGTATACACATAGTAAACAAGAGGTCAATTTTGATTCACCAACCCCTTTGTTGTATAATGTAAACAGTGGATATTATAGTTTTTTCCCCAAGCTAGAAGTTTCTGTTTAGACCATTATTCACCCACTCACAGGTCACCAAATTAATTATGCTTGTCATTTTACACCCAAACTGGTTCCTGATGTTAATTTGACAAGCCAACTGGTGGAATCCTTAAAACACTTTCCTGTTAAAGTGACTAGACAGAGTTGAAATTGTGCATTAGGGCATCAATCAAGCAAACCATCTGTTCTAACAGGGTTTTTTGTACTTTTCAAATTCAAGGGTATTAAAGCATTCTGAATGAGATGCTGACTGTTTTGTAAATACTGACAAGGATCAGTATACAGGAAGCTATCTATTCAATGTTTCTTAGACATAATTGACAGTAGTCAGTTAACTAGCAAAGATGTTTTGAATAATTATCATTTGATATGATGAGTTAGAGAATTTCTTCAATAATTCTGCACCAAACAAACCTTCCTAATGCTTGCAGCTGGATAATTAGTTTTGTGAGACACATTATATATGAACCAGCTCCTCCCCATTGATCTAAGTGGAAGATGTGTTTTGCCATGGCTAGTCACAACTACCAAATATTCCAGATGAGTTTTATTGGCTTTCTCCAACATGACATCCCAAGGTAATTATTTCCTTTAATCCGGACTGCCTCATACTACTATCACCACCACCACTGATTTTCCACATACAATCACATTCTTTCAGGATGTTGTAAACAGCTCCTTCTCTGACATCAGAACCGGGAAGGAGGAGGATGTAAAAGATTAAAATCTAGAATTAGGAATAGATACATATTTTTAACAAACAGAAAAGGAGTACTTGTGACACCTTAGAAACTAACAAATTTATTTGAGCATAAGCTTTCGTGAGCTTCAGCTCACTTCATCGGATGAAGCTTATGCTCAAATAAATTTGTTAGTCTCTAAGGTGCCACGAGTACTCCTTTTCTTTTTGCGAATACAGACTAACACGGCTGCTACTCTGAAACCTGTCGTATTTTTAACAAAATACCTTAATTTATTTATAACTAAATCAGACTTCTTTATGTTTAAAAAAGTATCAATGACCCCACCATCCTTCAAGTGGAACCAAGAGAGTGATATGTCTATCATTCACCTTTAAAGCCAAATGCATCCCATTTGCACCATTACACTCCATTGCCTCTGTACTGGGAGACCTAGAATTTATTTGTAAACATAGGTCTCCTGCATAACAGCACTACCTTTTTGTGTCAAACCACTGAGGTTCCTGTAGCTGTTTCAAACATGGATATTCTGTATTTGGATAAGAGATTTTCTATTTTATTTATCAAGGCTGATAATATATTATATTTTACATAGTATCTCTAATCCTTAAAAAGAAAAGGAGTACTTGTGGCACCTTAGAGACTAACCAATTTATTTGAGCATAAGCTTTTGTGAGCTACAGCTTACTTCATCGGATGCATACTGTGGAAAGTGTAGAAGATCTTTTTATATACACACAAAGCATGAAAAAATACCTCCCCCCACCCCACTCTCCTGCTGGTAATAGCTTATCTAAAGTGATCACTCTCCTTACAATGTGTATGATAATCAAGTTGGGCCATTTCCAGCACAAATTAAGGTTTTCTCCCCCCCCCCCCATCCCACCCCCGCCCCCACAAACCCACTCTCCTGTTGGTAATAGCTTATCTAAAATGATCACTCTCCTTAAAATGTGTATGATAATCAAGGTGGGCCATTTCCAGCACAAATCCAGGGTTTAACAAGAACATCTCGGGGGGGGGGGGGGGGGGTAGGAAAAAACAAGGGGAAATAGGTTACCTTGCATAATGACTTAGCCACTCCCAGTCTCTATTCAAGCCTAAGTTAATTGTATCCAATTTGAAAATGAATTCCAATTCAACAGTCTCTCGCTGGAGTGTGGTTTTGAAGTTTTTTTGTTGTAATATCGCAATTTTCATGTCTGTAATCGCGTGACCAGAGAGATTGAAGTGTTCTCCGACTGGTTTATGAATGGAAGAACCTTGGTATTTAAAGCCTCATCCTTATATATTCACATATAAAATAAGAGAGCAAAGATAAATGGAGAAATAGAAGTTTACTTGACGCCATGTGATTGACTTTATAACAATTAAAATACACTCCAGTTTTTGTACCACACAACATTCCTTTACCGTAGCAATCTTTCTGTGCTGATGATGCCGTAGATGTTCTCGGAAGGGCTGTTCAACAGACTGTAGTGGAGGGACAGAGCTCCATTCAGTGAAATCCTGCTGACAGCTAGGAACTGAAAGCTGCATTTTCTTGTACCCTTAAGATAACACAATTGCTGGGATACAATAACATCTTATGCAGTTTATGAGGTAGTGATCAATCACTGATTGGCAATTCTAATTAGCAGCTCTGCTATGTGAAACATTATGGTATTTTATAGCAACTTTCTGTTGCCTATATAATCTCCACTGCCATCCTGTATGAAATAGAGGGTATTTTATAGATCATTCGCTACCCACGGCTGTCAATTATGTCTGTTTATACTGAAGAGTTTTATTGGTACGGTAGTGCACCACTTTTGTATATATAAATTTATATCTGTAATGTCTCAGTGATCTCTCCCAAGACCTCAGTGTTTCTGCACTAAAGAGCTAATGGTATTTCAGATTGGCATAGATGGACGGTTTTTATCATTATTATATTCAAAATATAGTGTGTTTCAGGTGTATGGCTTTATATGTTTAGAAGTGATCTTCCCCCCACCTCCCCATCCCCAACAGAGGTGATGCTTAATGGAATACAGTAATCAGAAGAGAAATGCCATCTCTTTAAAAATACAGTGCTCTGTTACAAAGTCATGATGAAATGTCATGTTTTGCTTGGTGTTGAAAACATGCTAGAAAATGGTGTTCATTCCTCCCATAATTTGAGATGTGAAAAGAAATGTCTAAATAGATTTTTCATTGGGAAATTTCTTCCATAAAACCCAGCCACAAACATAATAATAATTACACAGTATGTTTATACCTTAGTGACTCTATTAGACTATATTATCATTGAACTGAGTTACATCAGAAAGCGAGATGTAAAATATAAGAAATAATAAGCTTTCCTCTTAGTTCCTGGATTTCTGTCATGTACTGAATGGGGTTTTTTGTTTTGTTTTTCCTGATATTTCTCTTAGAAAACTAGGCTTTCCATCATACAGAAGGTGATAAATTACTGAGAAGAAATAGTATCTTTTCTTGTCATGTATGTAGATTGTGGCAGAGATCTGGTTTCCCTTGTGATCTCAAAGCAAAGGACAGTATATAAAATAAAATTATACTTGTTTCCAGAAATCCCAATACAGCAGTTTAAACTTAAATGGTTCCTTAGACACATTGTAAATTAACCAATGAACATTTTCAAAAGTAAATTTAAAGACGAAGCATCAGCAAAAATTTTGTAATATCACACATAAAAAATAAACCTTGTAAAATACAGATAGGCGGATGATATATTCACTTGAAGCATTAGATATCAACAAAGAGAATGCAGAGCACAGCAGGGCAGTTACAACTCAGTGTGAGTTATCTTTTAAATTATACATCTTTTATTTTATGAAATATTTGTCATATCAAATGCTTCATAGTTCCATGAAGCGTTTCTTTGATTTCTCTCTGTTAAGGTGTTTAAGTACAGTATAGCACTCCCACAATATGAGGATTTCTGCTGTAATTATAAATTAACGGATGAAGAGTTAGGACTACTGTACATTGGCTACTGAACCTCTTAAAGCTGAACCCCCCCAACTTTAATATCAACCTTACTTGGTCTCACAAAGTCAACAATAGCTTTCTTGGGAAGAAGTTCTATGTTTTATTTAGAAAGGAAGAAACCTGAAGTAGTGTTGGCATGACACTTATTTTAGAGGTTACCTTTCAAAAATATTAGAAATCCTTTGTAAAACACTTATGAGCAAAACATCATCATTATTCTTTTTCTTGGGAAATTAGTCAGGATGCAATAAAATATATATTTTTTTAAGTCAGAAGGAAGAGTTTGCATCCTGTGGCATTACTGAAAGCAAACATAAAAATGCAAAGGGAGTTTAAGCATGACAGTCCTCCTCCCAGTAACCTTCCATGAGTTAAATCATTTCTTTGGCTTCAGCACTCTTCTTCTCAGGGTCATTTTCTTTCTGTTTCCAGGACACCTCCCACTTCTCTGTCTCTGGGACTTTGTCTCGTTCAACTGCCAGGCCTGTGTTCTCCATTTGTGCTGCCAGATGCTCTACATATCTTCTGCTAACTAGGCATCTCTCTCCTTCTCTGCTGTAAACTTTCCTCTTAGTTCATATTTTGCCAGATTTCCTTCCATGTCTCTTGCATTCCCCAGCAATTCTTCTTTTTAGTCTGTATATCTTTTCTCTGTTCCCAGAGCCCACCTTCCTTCAGCAACAATAAACACACTTTTCACCTGCATGTACAGCTCATACAGACACTGTCCTCATGTGAGCTATTGAAATAATCTCATCTTCCAACATCCCAAACTTTAACAGCAACCAACACTTTCATTTCCTATGTCCTACAAAAACTCTGGTGTGATGTGTTGTTAATTTCAAAGGAGTCAGATGACATGGTAACACCTTGCTTTGTGTTGACCACCTTCATGCAGACTATTAACTAGTGTTAAGATCAAGTTCAGAAAGGGCCCTCCCCTTCCTAGGAATGAGAAGATCTAGTAAAGTGTGTTTTACATAACAGGTGTCCATCTTCCAAAATGACAAAACATATTAGCACAGACAAACGTCTATGCTGAAGGGGCTGGAAGAATTTATAAATAACACCATCTTATATTAACCTCTGAATTTGATTTTATGTTTTAATCATCCAAACAAGGACCAGTAACTACTAGAGACTAACAAAGCCCCAGCCAAGGGTAAATCCCCTTTCTAAACTGCATTGTGGTTCTCCATTGCATATTTTGTACTTCTGCTATTCACAGTTTACATCATTTAGAGATCAATGCACATAACATGCAATAGATATCTGCAGTGTAGAATAGAGGACAGAAATTTGCCCCAGTTTTGTAATGGGAATAATGAATTAATTTTTTCCCTTGGTTGTATAAACTGGAAAAAGAGAGCTTCATGACACATTTTTTTTTTAAAAAGTGCCATTGTCCTGGGAAATTACCATAATCCAATAGTAAAGCAAAACCTTAATAAAATGGCAAGTGCAGCCCAATTCTAACAGATGATTAGAATTTTAAGAGGATTGCACTGTGGAAAGAATTATCTTTGCAGTTTTGGATTATCTGTAAGTCTAAAAGTTGAATAATATTCTAAATTTCAGCAGCAAAAATATTAGAGGTTTTATCTTTGAACCACAAGTAATGAGTTCTATGGCTAGATTGGGGCGACCACTTGTCCTGTAATTTAAATGACATCCCTTATTCCTTACCTAATATCTTCAAACTTGTATCCAAAAAAAGGTGCTAAAACTTTTGATCACAAGGAGGATAATATAGTGTCACACAATCATATACTTTTGTACCATGAATTCAACTTTGTGGGTTTGTCCCATACTTTTCATACTGTTCTTTGGTTTCTTAAAAGGTCGAAGGTTTCCCCAAGTAATAGGAACCTTAGACACTTTAACTGTCAACTAAATAACAGTATAATAATCCAATACAGGGAGATTTTGCATTCACTTTGGTCTGGGATACATTTTCCATCCAGTCACTTTTCTGTTAAAAGTAAGAGTATAATTTCCCCATTTTACAGATTATGAAATGGAGGTACAAAATAGTGAAGTGATTAGCCCAAGGACAACTAACAAGTCAGCAGTAAAGGCTAGCTCCCATTGCAGAGCAATATCGAACAGACTATGCTGCCTCTTATGTCATAATGCTTTTAAAAAAGCATTAAAATAAAGATAAATAGCAAAGGCATCAGGAAGCAATCTTTCCTGATTCTTCTACTAGTTTGAAATGCAAGCAAGAGTTGACCTGTGCCACGTCTTCTGATCTTAGACCAGTTATCAGAGAGCATCTCCCTCAAGAGGCCAAGCTATCTCTAATCAATGCCCATAGATAAAAGCTTTTCCCATAAACTGTCTCAATTAATTAAATCAAATGCAGATTTTAAATTGATGAAGGCAGTAAAATAAGTTGTTTCTTAATCCTGGTATACTTGTCAATAACACAGGGTATTACAAGGCGATGAGCAGTCACACTAAAAGCTTCATTAAAGTCATCGTGTCATCCATATTCACAGTTCAGTTTGGCTAAAAGGTGGGGCTTGTCCTGAAAGCACTGCCTTACACAGAGGAGAATGCCATTCTGCCCTCTGTGCACACAGCCAGCTCTGCTGGTCAATGCTACAAGTCTGGGGTCATAGACTCATATATTCACAACTCCTCCCTTTAGAAGTGTCCTGCACCCCAGTGGGCACTAGGAGGGACCATAGTTGGGGGAATGAGCGCACTGTGACTGTATCTGGCCACTGTGCAAAGTGCAAGAGGCTTCTTTTTAACTCCTCTTGCATTCCCCTTGAGCAGCCAAGCACAATCCAGCCCTCATAAAGGGAGAAATCCTGAGAATCCTCATTGCTATTATCTGGCCTTGTGCTATGCAACTCTGCAAGGATTAGAAATCCTTCACCTCAACAAGGTGCAGGAGTGAACTTAGGTGTTTTGCCAGTGACCCTACCCCTCCCAAGTGGTCGAGCCAAAAAACAAAACAAAATACCCCCACACAGCTGATCAATTAATGGAGGAAAAAACTAGCACAAACCCAGGCCAACCAATCAGCAAAGAAAAAATAGCCAGCCAATCAGAATGGATAAAACAAAAAACAAAGAAAGAACTGAGTAACACAGTAGTCTAGTGCTCCGTGAGAGAATGTATCCAGGGCAATTGCCCTTCTCACCCATTCCTAGGACCACAGACCACTGTAAAACTGCTTCACAATACTTTGCGCTGGTGGGTCCACAGATCGCTAATGAGACCTATGCAGGATCCACAGATCTTGTCACATTTGGGGCAGGCATTTCTTAATGGAAGAGGCAGATCTGGATTCTTGAGTCAGGCTGCAACATGTTCTTTCCTCCTTTCCCATTTCTCCATTTCCTGTTGTTTCCATTGGATCTCAAAATACTGGGATGCTTGCTACAAGGTCCTTTTCCATTTTGGTTGCTCGAGGGCTTGGGTTTCCCATGAGTTTATGTCAATATTGCGCTTCTTCATGTTGACTTTGAGGGTGTCTTTGAGGTGTTTTTCTTTTTTTGCCTGCCCATCGTCTGTTGGCCATGGCTCAGTTGTGAGAAAATGACCTGCTTCAGTAGTCAATTTTCTGGCATTCGAAGAACATGACCAGCCAAACAAAGTTGGTGGTGGATGATCATAGCTTCAATGCTGGAGATTTTGGCTTGGGACAGAACACTGATTTTGGTGCGTCAGTCATCCCACTTGATTAAGAAGATCTTGAGGAGGCACCATTGACAGTATCATTCAAGAACCTGGAGGTGTCTATTGTATGTGACCCAGGTTTCGGCACCATAAAAGAGAGCAGGGATAACAATGGTCTGGCACATGAGAATCTTGGTTTGATTCTAGAGGTCATGATCTTTGAAGACATGATTTCTCAAGCATTCGAAAGCTGCACTGATGCATTGAAGGCAGGGTTGAATTTCCTCAGCAATGTCAGCTTTCTGCTACAGATAGCTGCCAAGGTAAAGGAAGTGCTCAATGTTCTCCAGGGTCTCTTTATTGATCTGAATTACGGGAACAGAATCCTGATGATTTGGAGCTTATTGGTGAAGTACTTTAGTTTTCTTGGTGTTAGCTGTGAGGCCAAATTGGTTGTAGGCCTCCGAGAAAGTGTTGACTATTTCTTGAAGATCATCTTCTGAGTGGATGCACAGAACACAATTGTCTCCATATTGGAGTTCAGTGACTGATTTCGTGAAAGTCTTTGTCTTGGACTGGAGGTGATTGAGTTTGAAAAGCTTGCAGTCCATTCTGCATTGATGTCAAGCCCAGAGGGGAGCTTGTCAGTGATGAGAAGGAGGATGACAGCAAGGAAAATGGAGAATAGGGTTGGAGTCATGACAGCCTTGCTTACCTCCTGTCTTGACTAGAAAGGGGTCCGTTTGATAGCGTCAAATGTTTTCATGAACTTGATGAAGGCCATGTATAGAGGTCTATGTTGCTCGTGGCACTTTTCCGGAAGTTGGTGTGCAGTGAAGATCGTGTTGGTGGTACCTCAAAATGGTCTAAATCCTCATTGTGATTTTGGAACGATTTCCTCAGCCAAGGGGAGCACATGGTTGAGGAGAATTCTAGCAAGAATCTTTCTGGAGGTGGACATCAGGGCAATTCCTCAACAGTTTCCACAATCTGATTTATCTCCTTTCTTGAAGACGGTCACAATCATGGTACCCCGAAGATCAGCTGGGCTTTCTTCTGAATTACAAATCTTGATAATTAAGATATCTAGCTGGTGAGCCAGTTCTTCTCCTCCTTCTTTGAAGATTTCCAAGGTGATTCCATCAGATCCTGATGCCTTATTGTTCTTCATCTGTTCGATGGCTTTCTTTACCTCAGCAAATGTTGGTGGGGTTCAGAGGTCATCCTTGATAGAATGTTGAGGGATTAAATCAAAAAATGCTTTCATCATGATTTAGGATCTCTTTGAAATATTCCTTCCATCGTGCATTGATCAATTTGTTGTCCCTGAGAAGGTTGGCTCCATCCCTAGATCTGAGGAGGGTTAGCCCTTGGGTGATAGGACCATAAAGGGCTTTGGTAGCCTTGAAGAACCTGTTCATGTCATGGGTGTTGGCGAGCTGTTGGATCTCATTCACTTTGTTCTCCCACCACTTGTCCTTCACTTCATGGGTTTTCCTTTGAACCTCAACTTTGTGTTGATGGTGGATAGATTGATTCTGCTTGGAATTGATGTCATTCTGCCAAACACAGTAGGCCTTGCACTTATGGTTGATCAGGCCTTGGATTTCCTGATCATTCTCATCAAACCAGTTTTTGTGCTTTGTAGACAATAAAGATCTGCTAATTATGAGTTTATAAATGATACTTCACAAAGCATACTTTATACAAAATCTATCATAATCCCGTGAAAGGGGTGAACACATGGATACAGACCATCACATCTCTCCACTTACAAAGCTGCAGGAAGGTTAGCCACTGGCTGATCCAGAGGCAGTATGCCAGGGCCCTTTTTCCTGGACAGAGCATCTACCACTATGTTTTCTTTTCCCTTTATGTGCATCATTTCCATATCAAATTCTTGACATATGAGGCTCCAGCATAGAAGCTTGGAATTTGAACCTTTAGCTTTGTTTAGCCAGATCAATGGTGAATGACCTATTAAGACCCTGATATTTCCATAAAAGAGATAGGGGTCTAGTTGCTTAACTGCCCACACTATAGCATAGCATTCCTTTTCTATGACAGAATAATTCTGTTCAGTTGGTGTCAATTTTTTGCCTATAAAAGCAGTTGGATGTTTCTGGTTATTTTCCCCTGTTTGCATCAGCACAGAATAAGAACATAAGAATGGCCATACTGGGTCATACCAAAGGTCCATCCAGCCCAATATCCTGTCTACCGACGGTGGCCAATGCCAGGTGCCCCAGAGGGACTGAATCTAACAGGTAATGATCTAGTGATCTCTCTCCTGCCATCCGTCTCCTCCCTCTGACAAACAGAGGCTAGGGATACCATTCCTTACCCATCCTGGCTAATAGCCATTAATGGACTTAACCTCCATTAATTTAGCCAGTTATCTTTTAAAACCTGTTATAGTCCTAGCCTTCACAACCTCCTCAGGCAAGGAGTTCCACAGGTTGACTGTGTGCTGAGTGAAGAAGAACTTCCTTGTATTTGTTTTAAACCTGCTACCCATTAATTTCATTTGGTGGCCCCTAGTTCTTATATTATGGGAACAAATAAATAATTTTTCCCTATTCACTTTCTCCACACCACTCATGATTTTATATACCTCTATCATATCCCCCCATAATCTCCTCTTTTCCAAGCTGAAAAGTCCTAGCCTCTTTAATCTCTCCTCATATGGGACCCATTCCAAACCCCTAATCATTTTAGTTGCCCTTTTCTGAACCTTTTTGAGATGAGGGGACCACATCTGTATGCAGTATTCAAGATGTGGGTGTACCATGGATTTATATAAGGGCAATAAGATATTCTCCGACTTATTCTCTATCCCTTTTTTAATGATTCCTAACATCCCGTTTGCTTTTTTGACTGCTGCTGCACACTGCGTGGACATCTTCAGAGAACTATCCACGATGTCTCCAAAATCTTTCTCCTGATTAGTTGTTTCTAAATTAGCCCCCATCATATTGTATGTATAATTGGGGTTATTTTTTCCAATGTGCATTACTTTACATTTATCCACATTAAATTTCATTTGCCATTTTGTTGCCCAATCATTTCGTTTTGTGAGATCTTTTTGAAGTTCTTCACAGTTTGCTTTGGTTTTAACTATCTTGAGCAGTTTAGTATCATCTGCAAACTTTGCCACCTCGCTGTTTACCCCGTTCTCCAGATCATTTATGAATAGGTTGAATAGGATTGGTCCTAGGACTGACCCTTGGGGAATACCACTAGTTACCCCTCTCCATTCTGAAAATTTACCATTTATTCCTACCCTTTGTTCCCTGTCTTTTAATCAGTTCTCAATCCATGAAAGGATCTTCCCTCTTATCTCATGACAACTTAATTTATGTAAGAGCCTTTGGTGAGGGACCTTGTCAAAGGCTTTCTGAAAATCTAAGTACACTATGTCCACTGGATCCCCCTTGTCCACATGTTTGTTGACCCTCTCAAAGAACTGTAATAGATTAGTAAGACATGATCTCCCTTTACAGAAACCATGCTGACTTTTGCACAACAATGTATGCTCTTCTATGTGTCTGAGAATTGTATTCTTTACTATTGTTTCAACTAATATGCCCGGTACTGACGTTAGACTTATCGGTGTAATTGCCAGGATCACCTCTAGAGCCCTTCTTAAATATTGGCGTTATATTAGCTATCTTCCAGTCATTGGGTACAGCAGCTGATTTAAAGGACAGGTTACAAACCATAGTTAATAGTTCCACAACTTCACATTTGAGTTCTTTCAGAACTCTTGGGTGAATGCCATCTGGTCCCGGTGACTTGTTACTGTTAAGTTTCCCAATTAATTCCAAAGCATCCTCTAGTGTCACTTCAATCTGTGACAGTTCCTCAGATTTGTCACCTACAAAAGACGGCTCAGGTTTGGGAAGCTCCCTAACATCCTCAGCCATGAAGACTGAAGCAAAGAATTCATTTAGTTTCTCCACGATGACTTTATCGTCTTTAAGTGCTCCTTTTGTATCTCGATTGTCCAGGGGCCCCACTGGTTGTTTAGCAGGCTTCCTGCTTCTGATGTACTTAAAAAACACTTTGTTATTATCTTTTGAGTTTTTGGCTAGCTGTTCTTCAAACTCCTTTTTGGCTTTTCTTATGACATTTTTACATTTAATTTGGCAGTGTTTATGCTCCTTTCTATTTACCTCACTAGGATTTGACTTCCACTTTTTAAAAGATGCCTTTTTATCTCTCGCTGCTTCTTTTACATGGTTGTTAAGCCACGGTGGCTCTTTAGTTCTTTTACTGTGTTTTTTAATTTGGGGTATACATTTAAATTGAGCCTCTATTATGGTGTCTTTGAAAAGTGTCCATGCAGCTTGCAGGGATTTCACTCTAATTACTTTACCTTTTAATTTCTGTTTAAATAACCTCCTCATTTTTGCATAGTTCCCCTTTCTGAAATTAAAATGCCACAGTGTTGGGCTGTTGAGGTGTTCTTCCCGCCACAGGAATGTTAAATGTTGTTGTATTATGATCACTTTTGCCAAGCGATCCTGTTATAGTTACCTCTTGGACCAGATCCTGGGCTCCACTCAGGACTAGATCGAGAGTTGCCTCTCCCCTTGTGGGTTCCTGTACCAGCTGCTCCAAGAAGCAGTCATTTAAAGAAAAGAGAAAATTTGTCTCTGTGTTTCGTCCTGAGGTGACATGTACCTAGTCAATATGGGGATAATTGAAATCCCCCACTATTATTGAGTTTTTTATTTTGATAGCCTCTCTAACCTTAGCATTTTATCGTCACAATCACTGTCCTGGTCAGGTGGTTGATAATAAATCCCTACCATTATAATCTTATTGAGCATGGAATTACTATCCACAGAGATTCTATGGAACATGTGGATTCATTTAAGATTTTTATTTCATTTGATTCTACATTTTCTTTCACATATAGTGCCACTCCCCCCACCCCCCGCATGACCTGTTCTGTCCTTCCGATATATTTTGTACTCCAGAATGATTGTGTCCCATTGATTGTCCTCACTCCACCAAGTTTCTGTGATGCCTATTATATCAATATCCTCCTTTAACATGAGGCACTCTAGTTCACCCATCTTTATTTAGGCTTCTAGCATTTGTGTACAAGCACTTTAAAAACTTGTCACTGTTTATTTGTCTGCCCTTTTCTGATTTGTCAGATTCTTTATGTGAATGTTTCTCGTCTGATCTGGCCCATATTTTGTCCTCTTTCATCCCCTCTTCCTGACTAAAACCTAGAGAATCTCCATCAATAGACTCTCCTCTAAGAGAAGTCTCTGTCTGATCCATGTGCGCCTCTGCAGCAATCGACTTTCCCCCATCTCTTAGTTTAAAAACTGCTCTGCAAACTTTTTAATGTTAAGTGCCAGCAGTCTGGATCCACTTTGGTTTAGGTGGAGCCTATCCTTCCTGTATAGCCTCCCCCTATCCCAAAAGTTTCCCCAGTTCCTAATAAATCTAAACCCCTCCTCTCTACACCATCGTCTCATCCACACATTGAGACTCTGAAGCTCTGCCTGCCAACCTGGCCCTGCTCGTGAAACTGGTAGCATTTCTGAGAATGCCACCATAGAGGTCCTGGATTTCAGTCTCTTTCCTAGTAGCCTAAATTTGGCCTCCAGGACGTCTCTCCTACCCTTCCCTACCTCATTGGTACCTACATGTACACAACCACTGGCTCCACCCCAGCACTACACATAAGTCTATCTAGATGCCTCGAGAGATCCGCAACCTTCGCACCAGGCAGGCAAGTCACCATATGGTTTTCCCGGTCATCACAAACCCAGCTATCTATGTTTCTAATGATCGAATCTCCCATTACTAACGCCTGCCTTTTCCTAATGACTGGAGTTCCCTCCCCTGGAAAGGTAACCTCAGTGCGAGAGGATACCCCAACATCAACTGGCAGGAGGGTCCCAACTATGGGAAGGTTTCCCTCTGTTCCTGTTGACTACTTTCCTTCTCTGGGCCTTTCATTCTCCTTAACAGAGCAGGGACTGTCTGACCGCATCTGTACACAGGTCAAACATTTTGTCAAAATCAGGTCTAGCTAGAATAGGCTTTTCAGAGAAGATTTTCTTTACCTTACCAAACCTTTCCTGGAATGTTTTCGACCAAATGACATTGTTTGGCTTGGTCCTTTTACATAAATCTGTGATTGCAGACGCACTGTCACTAAACCCACAAACAAGCCTTCTGTAATAGTTTACCAGACCTATGAAATATTGCACCTCTTTTTGGTTAGGGGTACAGGCCAATTTACAATGTCTTCAACTTTCAAAGGATCAGGGGTTATTTGGCCTCCCCCTCCCTAGTGTCCCAAATAAGGAACTCTGGCTTCTCCAGATTCACACTTGGAGGCTTTCATGGTTAGGCCTGTCTCTATGAGATTTGACAGCACAATTCCCAAGTGTTTTTTGGAATCAACCAAAGTGTTGCTAAACTCTGCAATGTCATTGACATATGCTTCTGCAAAGTTCTGTAAAACAGCCACTGGAAAGTGGCTTCAGCATAAATTAAACCAAAAGGTAACACTGAGTCATGTATCAGTGATGAAAGCAATTTTTTTCTGTGCATCCTTGTCCAAAGGAATCTGCCAGTAACCACTAGTTAAATCCAAAGCTGTGAATAACGTTGATAATGTTGTTCTGGAGGTGCCTGAGTGGAAGCATGGACTTCTATACTTTGGGTCACAGGTGTATTAAAGAGACTAATAGAGCATGACGAGATCAGATCATTTCAGACCACTTTGCAGAGAATAAGTGCTAGGATTAGTTTTTGTTTTTGATATAAAAAATCTCAGAGATAATTACAGTATTTGTCATTAAAACATATTAGTAAGTTTATGAAGAATGGGGATTCACCAGTCTACGGCTTGACCACTCTAGGATGCATCTACACGGAATTGTAAACCAGACTCAGACTCAGGTTTAAGCTCAGCCCCCTTTTACTGTCCACACACAAAGTAATTAAATTCCAGGTCAGGGCATACTTATTAGGACCGCCTCTGTAGCTCACGATCCCTCTCCATTCATAGATATACTGGTCTATCACCAGATGCTTAAAAATCTCCTTAACATAGATGGGTGGCTCTCCTTCACTGGCCTAGAACAGAGATTCGTGCTTCCACTCAGGCACCTCCAGAACAACTTTATCCAGAGCTTGCCCTTCCTGATAGGATTGTAGAACCATAGCTAGTAGCAAGGTCCATCACAGGAGATTCCATATCTGGGGACAAATTGTGGAGATTTATAAATTATTTTAAGGTATTTTGCTTTGTGCATCCTACTATTATGTGTGTTGGCTTGCAGGATTTTCTGAACTGGGCAGTGATTTTTTGTGAGAATAAAATAAAGCCGAATGATTTAAAAGTATCATCCTTTGACTTTGAAGTGACTCATCCTTAGAAAATGATAGAAATGGATTTTTTGTTATGGTCAGACAATAATATGCTTTTTTATTTTTCTTGTCAGGTTCTTCCAACTCTGCTGGGCAGACACAAGGAACTAGGATCCTGAGGGGAGCAGACTCTCAACCAATTTACAAGAGGGAAGAGAGTCATGGATGAAGTGCGGTTGGACACTTTGACCAAAGCCTATAAGCAGATTGTGTATCAGAAAGAGAAGAATGACAAATGGTTGGAAAGAGAGAGAAAGAGATTGCCCAGCCCCACAGGCGGATTCCCCTCCACACTACCATGTCCTACAGCCTATGTAGCCTTTGGACAATTTTGCGGTTGGCTGGCCCATGGCCTAAGCAATGAACACTACATAAAATAGTCAAATATACCTTGTACATTCCTCCTGGCCTGTTTAGCTGCAGCTCACACATGAGAAATGCATCAGAAGGGCAAGGAGAACAGGAGGATGGGGACACACAGAAACAGTGAAACTGCTATTGTAGCAATGTACCTCGTTTGACTCATTTGCACTTTTGTTTGTTTTGATTTCTTAACATACACTGTTTTCATCTACGTTTTTTTACATCTTGATACCAGCTGCTCTGCCAGACAGGTCTTTACATTGTTATTTGTTATTTATATGCGTGTTTAAAATAATGTGTTCAATTTGCATGTGCAGGTTTTATTAAATTTATGAAGCAGTAATTCCTAAAGTATGTATTGAGTACCTAATCAGTGTCTATATAATGAATAACAAAATTCATAATATTTTATCACTGTAATCCAAAAACTGAATGTTTAGGTACATGAACAGTTTTTTATAAAATCTATAATAAAGTTTCATGAAGAGTAAGCTTTCCAAGCTGCCCCAACCACAGAAATTGTGGGATGAGTGTGGCACGATTACAAATACTACGTCATTCCCCCTAATCCATGGCACCCAGCAAACCTATTATGTGGGTGCAAAAAGCATCCCTGATTTCTGTTGCATGTGGGGATCCTGCCCCAGTAATGATAGGTACTTTTGTAAACTGTGTGTATCATTGCAAATATCTCACAGTGTCTTGGGGTCAACTCCCAGAGAAATGGTTCACCTTTGGCTTCACAGACTTTCTGCAGTGCACAGCAGGCCACAATAATGCAGATGGCATTGAAAACATTGGCATCCAAATAGTCTGAAGGCAGTGCCATCTGGATTTCAATCTGCTAAATGTACATTCCACCACCATCCTACAGCTTCTGAGCATGTAATGGAACTTTCTTTTGGCAGGCCTTCTGAAATCAGGGTACAGTTTCATAAGCCAGAGCAAAAAATTGTATACAAGTTCCCCTAGAACAACAGTGGGGATAGTGTTTCCATTTATAATGTCATTTGTTGGGAATAATGTGCCAGCTTGTCCATGAAGGTAAAGTCCTGATCTCCAGAAACCCCTAGGAGCATGCATCCTGCAAGTATATCCCACGCTGGTGTCCATGAATCTGCCTCTGCAGTCCACCAGGGACTGCATAATAATGAAGTAGTACTCTCTGCGATTGAGGTACTCATGTGCTCCTTGTGGAGTGCAAACTATGGGTATATGAACAGTTAGAGAAGCCCATTTCTTGCAAAGCCAACAATTATTTCAGGAACATTTGTAATGCCCACCACCTTTGGGTCAATCTCAGTCCTGATTGCCTCATAAATCACTACCACCACAATCTCTGGCACTGACTTGCCAACACCAAACTGATTACCCACACACCTTTAGTAGTCTGGGACAGCCAGCTTTCTGATGGCTATAGCGACCCGCTTCTGGACCACATTGGCCTTCCTCATGCATGTGTCCTGATGGTGGACTGTCAGGGCAAGCTGATCATACAGACCCAGGAATGTCTGCTTCTTCATGCAAAAGTTCTGGAGTCATAGCTGGTTATCCCAGGTCCACATGATGATGTGATCCCACCAGTCCGTGCTTCTGGCCCTACTTCAGAAGCACTAGTCTACATATGGGAAATCTGCGTGTATGGCTGCAGGCATGAGCAACATCAGCTGAGTTGTGGTTGCCATGTCAGTACCCCCTCTGAGAGATGCCTTTGATAGGACAGATACCACTGCCAAAATGTCCACCAGAGTCTCACAGATGCTCTGCCTGATTCCCAAAATAAGAATAAAAGCACAAGGACGAGAAGTTCTTCCACTGGTGTCAGATTCATGTTGCTGACTCCAGTTGCAGGGAGCATGCAGACCCCAAAAAGGGCTCAGCTGGGTGTATTAGAGAGATAAGATCACTTCTTGGCAAGTGCCGCAGAATGGACAGACACGTTTTCCCACAATACACCATGAACCAAGCTCTAGAACAGCTATAGTTAGCAAGGGCACGAAGAACCCTGGGATACACCCTGAGAACCAACAACATCTGATTCACCATGGGTATGAAACTCACATAGAAATGCAGTGTGGACTCAAGCATGAGCTTGGAATGAACGGATTTGCAGGCCTGGGTCCCACAGACCAGGATTTACTATGCAGTGTACACATACCCATCATTGCCTGGAGTACAAGCTAGTCTAGGGATTTTGTGTTATTTTGGGGAATGATAGCATCTTTAATAATCATTTCTTCCATAGGAGTAAAGAAATATGCTTGGTCAGTTAAAATACAATCCAAACTTACAGCTATATGAGACTACTGGTACCAACCAATGACTGAAAAATAGCAAGTCCAAATATTTTTAAGAATATGTGTTTTCCAGTCCACTTTGGTATGAGCTGTCAAAAAGCTACATCTTAAAACTAACTGGAAACTAAAACTGGGGCAGTACTTGGCCACTTGTTTATTAATGGGAGATGACTTGCCATGAGTATATACAGTATCACTAATACTTTTGGATCTGCACAGGCTACCTGAGCTGGAGTTCCGCTAGTATAAAAGCAGGGGCTGCTGGAGAGCATTCTCTTTGAAGGCCTCGTGGCTTTCGAACTTGCTCCTTTCTCCATTGATTCAAAATAGCTCTAATTTTTTTAACCCATGCTGCCAAGCTCATTTGTTTTCCCTAGTTGTGAGGGAATAGATGAGCCATCTGAAATAGGTTCTATGCTGCTAGTTATTTTGGGTTGTTGTGGACATATTGATTCATATTTGAAGGAGGGTTATGAGAATGGTCTGTCTTATAGCTGTGTAAATGCAGTACCTAGAGCAAAGGATGGGCACTCCTTTTTCAGTGGATGTCGGTATAAATCTAAATAAATTAATAAATACATTCAATGACACATTTTGACATAAGATATAGAGCACCTAATTTTCATGAACACTGAGACCCCTTTACACTATATTGGCAAGGTAAAGAGGCCTTAAAGCAGATGTAAGTGTAATTTGTTACCATTTTAAGGCCTATTTACACCAATGTAAAAGGGCCTTAGTTTAAATAAGACACAGTCCCTGGGGTTCTTATAGTCATATATGCCTTTTCTTTTGACTTATAGTAAATTATAAGAATTTCCCAATAATTTCTATTTGATAATACACAGTTGTTTTAATTTAGGCTAGTGGATTTAGTAAAACCCCTTTTCTTCCATCCTAAGTCAAACCAAGCGTTAGACACTTGAAAATTGGATGAATTCCTAGGGGTTCTGGCTTCTTTGGTCAGACGAGTACTCAAAAGGGTCTGCAAGTTACTTGGGGCTAATCTACACTCATAGTGCGTCTGGTGAAGACGGTCTATGCTGATGGGAGAGAACTCTCCCATTGGCATAATGAAATCACCTCCACGAGAGGCAGTAGCTATGTTGGTGGGAGAGCTTCTTCTGCCGACATAGCACTGTCCACACCGGCGCTTAGGTTAGTGTAACTTACGTCACTCAAAGTGTTGGCATATTCAGACCCCTGATAATAATATATAATAACGTAACCTGTAGTGTAGACAAGTGCTGAATGTTCCATAGGCCAAATGATCTCTCTTTGTATCAGTCATATCTGCTCTGAACTGCAACATCTGAGGGAATAAAGACAAAACAAGTTAGGAAATGTTTGATGTGTAGAGTTTTATTCTCTTGCAGACATTTTCTATTCATCACAGTAAAGTCATGAAAGCTGGAATCCAATGGGACTTCCACGTGTAAGGATGTTGTCCTGAGATTTCAAGTCCAGTGTTGAAGACTCAAGGGCTCAGACAAGCAATCAAAGTTTTGAAGTTTGAATTAGAGTCCCTTGTAAGAATACAGTTTTACACTTACATAGCTGTTCGTATGCAACATTTGAATTTATTTAAAAGACCTTAATGAAATAAGTCTCACAATAGAGACAAATGTACTATTATATGCATTTTGCAGATGGGGAAACTGAGGCATAGAGAAAAAATGAGTATTAGAGTACTCAAATTGACTCTACATACCTAAAATTGGCTCTGTGGCACCTAAATGATGGTTTGGATATCCAAATACAGAAAGGGGCATTTTAGTCATTCAATATTTGAAAACTGGGCATTTCACACAAATACCGAGAGCCAGAACCTAAGCTGGTGAACATTAGCAAAGCTCCATTGGCTACAACAGAACTTTGCTGATTTGCACCAAATGATGATCTGCCACCACAAATTAATCCTCCTATCACTGAAAAATCAGGCTGATTCTTTCTCTACATGGTTGTACAAGATGATATTGTTGGTAACTCCAGCACACAATAAAAATACTTGCTGTACACTGGTAGGCCTTAAATTGTCAGGGAAGAGGAAAGTGGGATCCTAGACACTTACTGTTCATTTCCCATTGGATCTAGTGTCACTATAATGAAATGTGATTACATTTTGCTTAAGATTTAATGGTTGGGATTTTTTTTTGTGCCACATTCCAAAAGTTGCATTTTTTTTTATAACTCACTGTTACAAATATAGTATACAGTATTAGCAAGTACTAATCTCAAACGTTTGATAGTTTTAGAAAGGCAAAAAGTAAAGATCTCTCAGCTAGATGATTTTTTTTTCGACATCAGGACATTATCCAAACAAAACTTCTCACTGGGTGCAGCTTGATGTTTTTCATAGGCTGTAAATCCAGCCCCTACATTTCATATTGATTTTTTTGTCTTCAAAGTTTGGTCATGCTACCTCCACTTTCTTCTCACCCACCCACCCAAACCTCTTTCTTCTTCATATGCTGGGAAGATGTTCCAAACAATACAAAAATCATTCAAATTACCTTACCTCTCTGGCACTCACTCTTCAGCACACACTATGGATCTGTTAGCATTTGCACCGCTTCTATTCCCTGCAATAAATTTTAATCAAATACTTTTGTACCCAGTTGTACTCTTGTCTGAAACCATCCAAAGTACTGTTGTTGCTAGGGAAACCACTTCCTTGTTATCTCTGCGTTCAGCACATCTGCCTCATTCTCTCTCCCTCTCTCTCTTTTACTCTCTCCCTCTCTTTTTTTTTCTTAAATTTGGCTCTGAGAGGCAACTTTATGTCATTGCATTAGGAGCAGTGAACCGTTTAACCAAAGTGCAAACTCTAATTTCAAACAGAAGGAGTAGCCACAACTAGGACTCTTGCTGTTTATATTAAGAATGTCTGAGTATGGGACAATGGCATAGAGGAGCCCATATGTAGTGAGCGACAGTCACTTCCCCCACTCTGATCCCAACCACTGGGGAGAAGGGGGGAATTTACCTCATGGGACTAAATGGGAGAGAGGAGTGAGGAGTGTGAGTGTATGAATATTACTTTTCACACATATAAAAGCTTCCTGCCCGTTTGCTCTTCTCTTCAGAACAAAGTATACTGTCCATGTTGGCCTCACTGCAAAATTAGTTGTTTACCTCCTTCAGAGAAAGAAAATTCCCTGAGCCATTTGACCATGGAATTGATTTCTGACCCTTTGCTTCCTTACATTCTACTAATGTTTAAATTATGCAGCTGGCAAGCAGACCATAAGAGGAGCCTGCATTTAGGGTTACACTCTCCAGGCTACGAACACCATGAATGAACTCCTCTTCCATAGGCATTTAATAATGAACACATCTCTTCTACTGGAGATGCATCCCTGGTTTATATGTCTTTGAAGACAAAAGATGTAAAGAGGAATCACTGTTAATTGCAGGGAGTGGGGAGCAGAGATGGCCAGGAAGGCAAAAGTGTTATTTTATATATTTTAAATAGAAGTAAAAACACATTAATGATTAAAAACAGCAGAAATCAGTCCTGCTTTCATATAGCTCTCCAATTTTTTCTTTGTTTGTTCCTTACGTGAAAGCATAACATGTAATATGCCCAGCTGCTTGTCACAGTGACACTGTCCCTCTAAACTTCTGTTGTGCTTTGTCAATTATAGCAATTTTGGCTCATGTCAGCTTTCACTACATTTACTCACCTTCTCTCTCTCTCTCTCTCTGTCTCTCTCACACATGTTCACACAGACATTTTATATAATAATTTTAGGATAAAAAAACAACATTCAAGAGTAAAAAGAAAGTAACCTACAATATTATAGTCTCCACTCAATTTTCACTTTGCCCAAGTGGGCATCATTGCCATTGGTATTGAGTGTAAGCATCCTGCTGATTCTGCTGCAGTTGTCCTATTAACTTTTGCTGGATGAATACGTCCTTGTCAAGAGTAGTACTAAATATCCACTTCAGAGACCACTTTTACCTATAAAGAGCACATTTTCCTTTCCTCCTTAGAGTCAGAGCCAAGCACTGAAAAGCAGAGTGAAAAGGCAATCTGTGGAGATAGATATAATTATAAGTAAATACTTCGTAGGTGTTAATGACTAAGTTCTTTTACCTGTGCTATGAGTAGTGATTGAAAAATGCTTCTAAATAGAATTCTGTGGGTAGTACTATACCTGCAACTACCACGTCTCATGAACAGCTGCAACAATAAGCCAAATACTTTTCCTGCATTATATTTCACATATTTAAATAGGAGCAAAATAACAGTAAATATTTCCCAGTTACAAGGAAGCTAAAACATTGACCCAGAATTGAAATAATTTCAACCTGTTTGTACTTACTCTTGGTCTGGGTCTGAGGTGGGGAGGGAAACTGCATTCAAATTATCTGCAAATGTTCAGATTGAGTGTTCAGAACGTAAATTAATTACCTGAAAATGATTGTCTGGAGATGAACCAAGCATTACCTCATCAGCATTCAGCATCAGTGCCATAAGATGAAGATGAAAGGGAAAAAAATCCTGGAAGAGACAAGAGAGCAGAAGAGATAGTGAAAAGTAAAAGTTGTCTCTTTATTGGGACCTGTGGGAGCAGCAGAGTACACATACATTGGTGGCAAAAGCCACTGATTTTATATGTGTCAGCTCGCAAAGAGCAACCTAGTTCCTTGGACTGTTTAGTTTCCTTAATTTGGGGATGCAACTACCATTGATATAAGTGAGAACTAAGCTTACATATCAAATGTATGATACAATAGAGTATCCACAATCTGATCCACAAGCAGTTCCTTGTGAGATGTGAGTATTTTTATTTGGACACACAAGTCATGAGACATATTTCCATTCTCTGAATGGTCGGCCGTTACTTTTAGAATAAGGTGCAGAGAGTGACACTGAGCAGATGTAGGAGTAGTGTTGCAGTAAGTTCACTTGGAAGCGTAAATGAATACACACAGGAAATGTTTTGCTGTATTTATCCAGCACTTGGAATGATATTCAATTGTGTATTTCTCTGTCACTGACCTGTTGTCCAGCCACTAGGGTATGATGAAATGGTAGAGTTAGTCTGGCAGCAAATTACAGCACATATTTTCAACTTTGTATACTATGCTGCCAGTGGTCATGACCCATTGTAATGATTGGTTCTAGTGACTGTACAGTCTACTTCTACTGCATATCCTAAGTAGTACTGCATATTTGTCTCCTAAGGTCAAATAGCACAGGCCTGCATTTTTGGCACTGAATGTGCAAGGTGTGATCCCAGTGGGCAAACATGGGTTTTTTATGTGTATGTGGCTATGGGTCATTACACATAGAAATAGAATATCAGAGTTGGAAGAGACCTCAGGAGATCATCTTGTCTAACCCCTGCTCAAAGCAGGACCCATCCCTAATTTTTGCCCCAGATCCCTAAAGGGCCCCCTCAAGGTTTGAACTCACAACCCTGGGTTTAGCAGGCCAATGCTCAAACCACTGAGCTATTCCTCCCCCCTGCATGACTTGATATGTTATTTCGGATAGAGGAGAATGTCTTTATAACTCTGATAATGGGGGTTCACTGCAGACACAGGATAGATTGTTTAAAACCTGCCATTGTTTAAACATTGTTTTCCTCTGCTTCACTTAGGAGATTTGTTTGAATTCATGTGGATCAGGCAGCAGCTGTTTGGAGGAACAAACTGAAGAAGAAGAAGAAAAAAAACCACTGGGGCTATTTTGGCTAGAATACCACAAAACCTGACCTACTCTGGTCTGCCAGATTCAGTTCACAAAGAAACCATAATGAAGAATAACGACACCAGATGCCTCATTTTCTTAGTGGTGGAATCATCATATGCTAACCTGCCTATTTCAGGCAGTTTGAACTAGTGATATTGCCTAGTGCTTTACACATGTTAGTAGTTCTTAAAAACTGGTTGCTGCTGAAGAGGGCTCCAGAGATCCTTTAAACTGTCCCTGGTTTTCTGTTTTTCACTGACTAGTATTAGTAGTACATTTTGGGATGAAAGAGTACTTGCATTTCATTTATTTTAAAATGTTATTGTGCAAATTACATTAACTGTGAGTGTTTTCATAGGGTTGGGCATATTATTGGAAGATTCTTGTTTTAAAGATGTGGCAGATCACTAGTAGACAGCTGTTATATTTTGACGGAAGGGGAGTAAGGCAAGAGTACAACATAAATAATTCTCACTTAATGGCCTCAAACTTCAGAGTCAAATATTTTACAGGTTTATTACAAATTTCCTGACCATAATTGATTTCATATTTTATTTTTTTCCCAAAGAAAAAAGTGTTTTCATGGTTTTTACTTTTAAAAACAGAAGAGTGTTAACCTTCCAGGCATGCTGCATGACTTATCTATTCTCCAAAGCTTTATTTTTGGAGTGAGTTGATCAGGTTTTTCTTAGATTGTAGTATGAAGATAGTATTTGGATTGTGGATGGGGATATTTTGGAGCTATTAAGTGGGCTGAAGGAAGTAAACACTAATTGGGTTTTGCTGGTGAGTCCTTTTATGGATATTAAATGGAAATAGAAATAACCTAGAAGATAGGCATTTATTAAATCGAAAGAAATACATTAAATATATATGATATCTGGAGTCTGTAAACTGTGTCTGCAATAATTAATATTTCAGAAGCCTGTGCAAGTAAATTGAAGGTAAGGAGCTACAACTGTAGCTCAGAATGTCTGATCCAAACCTATACAAGGTCAGGGTAAAATTAACTTCTTCCATCCAGATAAAAGTCTCAGTGGATGTTAGAAAATTATTTAACCATAACAAAAATTTGACTAGTGCCCAAAGGGAAAGCTGGAAGTCTTGCTAACCTCAAGTGACTGATAACATTTCATAGGTTCAAGATTTATTTCAACTTCTTCCACGATGTCAGTACATAAAGTAAAGTGTGCTGTGCTCCTCGTTGCTGCAAATGGTTTAAATAAAGTCACTGAGGCTCAGTAATCAGGTATATAACAATACAGTTTACTGACGATATGTGTATTGCATGACTACTCACACAGCACTAGTTAAACTCCCAAAGTCCCATTCCAGTATATACTGGGCTTACTTCAAAACCAAGGGAGGATTCTATGAGGGAAATATCTTTGGTTGCTTCAAAGTCCTACTTCAAAACTTTCCAACATGCAGTTCCTGTTTAGCAGTAGGTTGTATTTAGATGGACAGTCCGTCAATTGTGGACACAATGGCAATAACAACAATGGACTGATTGAAAGAGGCCTTCCCCTGTTATCAAAATGTGAATTGTGAAAAGAACATCATTAATCCCTTTAAGACAAAATGTTTCATTGTTTTCATCACAAAAGAAATTAATCCGGAGTTTCAAAAAAGATGTATGGCAAAAGAACGTATAGTTAAATAACATTAAAATAATATAATACAGGTGGTCTAGTAGCAGTGGAATGGATCTGTGTTTGGGTCAAAAACCCATCCCAAGCCCCCATGGTGACTAGCAAAAAGCAATGCTTTTTGACACTTACCTGCAACTCTTCCAATTTATACAGATTGATAAAATCTTGCAAAGAGTAGGGTCCCACACTCCTCAGTCTGAAAATGTATTGTTGTAGCAGCAGGTTAAAGTTAAAAGCAACTTGGTCTGGGTATATAGTGAAAAAAAAACTTGAAAATGCTGAAGTTTATGTTTAAGCGCTCCTATTCATACGCTGTATGGGAAGTAGAGATTATACTGACCATGTGAAAGTGATTATCACCAAGATGTCTGTCATCCATTATGTGAATGCCTCATCACAGTATTTGAGAGGCTGTGGGAAGATGGGTTATTTCTTGCATAAGTATGGTTGGTCTGCTCACATATCAAAGTCTTCTGCTAAATATATTACTCAGAGATACACACACCAACATGTATCTAACATCTCTAAGCTCTGTTGCAGACACTTTCCTGATGTTTCTGTTTCTCAAAAGACCACTGATTGACTATTCCCAGGACATGGGTAATCATTTGATTTCTGCAGCAAAGCTATCATACAATGTTGGAAAGAGGCTGAATGGATTCAGTCTGAAACAGCATGGCCCGGACAAACTGACAGTTCCTCAAGGACAAATACGAATACTACTTAACGATATAGTCTCCTTTTTACCTACTTGCAGCTACTCTGAGCAAAAGTCACCAAATCCCTAGAGCTGTGAAAACTTCCATAAAAGGGAACAGTTTCACAATATGAACTCAGTGACTTTTACAATAAATGATCCACAACAATTTTTCAGAGAACAAATAGACATACATCCATTCTTTGAGACTCCAGCCCCCACTCCAAAAAAAGTTAAAAGTTTTATAGTGATGTAGTTGTCAGACAAATAATGAAGAGCATGGTCTTGGGGGAAAGGTATGGAGCAGAGAGTCTAGGGAAAGGGGACTGTGGGTCCAGTCCTGCAAACACTTATGCATTTAAGTGAGCTTACTCCCATTGGGACTACTCGCCTGTTTAAAGTTACTCATGTGCTTAGGTGACAGTAATTGCAAAAAGGAAATGTATATTGTTCTGTGGTTCACAGCTTCAACAAAAAAAAAAACTAAAGATGAAAGCATATCTGTTCCCTGGTCTGTATTTAACACAGATGTAGTTTTCCACAGCTCTTTACTCAGTGCCTACTTGGTTTATTATACTCTTATATTTTTAATTAAAAAAATTAAAAAATTAAAAAATTAACAAGGAGCATTACAGAGCTACCTGTTTCCTTTTTCTCTGGAAAAATTATAGTTACATGCAGCTTACTAATAAAATATTGGTTGTTTTCAATGCAGATGCAAGAGAAAAAATATAGTTTTACCATCATATGATTATGGTTGTGCATTTGTATATTTAATCAGCATTTACCTGTAGAATAACCAGCATGGACCAGTGGGAAAAGATGGGTAGAGTAAAGGGCAGTTTATGTAAAAATTAGGGAAAAACATCTTGTTTACCTAGCATAGTTTGATATATTATAAGAATGGACACCCATTTTCCCCTTTTAGATAAGGAAGAGACAAAAGAGGTTTATGTATTATACCAAGTTATTAAAGGTTGAAGATGTTTTAATATGCAATTTACAAATCAATGCTACTCTCTTTATCCCCTGCTCAGTCTCTCCCCTGCTAGCAATGGCAAGGCCATAGCTAAAAGTTAATGAAAATTGCAACCATAAATTTCTGATATTAAAAACATTTTTTTCACTTTTGCACCTGTATTCACTACTGTGATATACATCAGCAGCATTGGCTAGTGGTTTGCTTGTGACCATCACTTGGCTACAGAAAATTAATCAGGTAACTGCATAATATCTCTTGGCCAGATCATTTCCTGCCTGCTTCGTGCATAAAGGTTCCCTGACACATACTGATCTATCCTATCCTACATGAAAGTGTGTAGGGAGGTCACTATTCACTGAAGCACCATTTCCTCCTTCCTTGGGCCCCTGCAGAAGGGTCTATCTATGGTCTATAGAGGCAGAAGGTGTGGGCACTGAGCCAGATCAGGCCAAACATCAGCACAGCCCACCCCCGCTCCTTTCCAGCCCCATGGACACTCGCCAGAAAAGGCAATGCAGCCTGTGACATTGTCTTTTCCATAGAAGCACTTCCCTTGCTGCAGATCCGGGGGGCAAAACTCAGCTCCAGTGCCTGTAGATTGGGTTGGGTTTTTTTTGTTTTTTGTGAGGGCGGGGGGAGCAAGGGGCTCCCTGGTAGTATTGCTTCAATACAGCAGTAATACCCAGGAGTCATAAGAGTCCCTGTGCCTAGAGCCAATGTAGAAGCACATGTCTCCCCATGTATTCACAGGCTCTCTACAGATCCCTGAGGAGGAACTAGATCTGGAGATAGGCACAGTGTTATATTCTGCTGAGGGGGCAACCTCCCCTAGGATGGAGTGATAAAGCGGAAACTCTCTGAGGGGATCCTTGTGAATATTTCCTCCCTCAGGGCCTCTCCCCAGTGGGATTGTGAGAGGCCTTTATGTGGCCTTTATGTGATTATGTGGGGCTTTGGTCATTTAATTTTAATAGCATCCAAATGTGAAAGTGACCAATAAAAAGCAAGCCCTTTAGCCAAAAGAGTTGCTGTCTCATTTTAGATGTAATGCAACTAGGAGAGGGGATAGCAAAACAAGATGGAGGTCGACATGACATCAGTATGACAACAGCTATTCATTGAGGCTTGGGCTCAAGGAGAAGGAGCAAAGAATTATTTTTTTTCTAAGAGGAGATAAGTGGATCAGATAAATAAACAAAAGACTAATTGGCATTGGTAGCAGGCATTGCAGAAGTGGCAAGTTTTCAAGAGAAATTTTAAAGCCAGCTAGCCTTAAGTACAGAGCAGATACCCCATAGTGCATTGGACACAAATATGCAGAACAGAAATGCTTTAATTTTGAGCTGCTGCTTTGTCCATGGATTTTCATCACTGCTCCATTTGTAGTCCTCACTGGACTGCCATTCTAAATTTTCTTTAGATTATGCTGTGCTGGGAGATCCTTCTATTGGGATCATTAGGCAGCTCTCAATTTAGTTTTCCAATACAAATCTGAACGTTACAATATAGTGGCACAGCTGCAGTTATTGAAATAGCTTTGCCTATGTTGGTTGAGTAGTCTAAGAGAGGAGAGAAGGAAGGAGAGTGGAGAAAAAGCCAATGACAGAGAACTAGGGAGAAGGACACAGGAAGGACTAGGAGGTTTACATCAGGAGAAGCAGGCAGGAGGGGGAGAGTATCAGCAGATATGCTTTTATTTTTATTTCACTGTTTTTCATACTTTGTATTGAGGTAGAAAATCTTGTTTAGTCCAGAGAGAGACAGAGGTGCAGACTGAAATTCCGCCTACTCTTTCATGCACTGTCTCTCTGCCCTCTCATTTCCTTCCCACCTGCCACAAAAAATGAATATTACATAACCATTATAAATGTATGTATTAGAGGCCGATACACTACATGACTGGTATCTTATAAAAGATGTAGAGAACTGAAAAACCTTTAAAAAGAAAAGGAGTACTTGTGGCACCTAAGAGACTAACAAATTTATTTGAGCATAAGCTTTCGTGAGCGACAGCTCACTTCATCGGATGCATTCAGTAGAAAATGCAGTGGGGAGATTTATATACATAGAGAACATGAAACAATGGGTGTTACCATACACACTGTAACGAGAGTGATCACTTAAGATGAGCTATTACCAGCAGGAGAGCGGGGGCGGAGGGAACCTTTTGTAGCGATAATCAAGGTGGGCCATTTCCAGCAGTTGATAAGAAAGTCTGAGGAACAGTGGGGGGTGGAGGGGGGGAATAAACATGGGGAAATAGTTTTACTTTGTGTAATGATCCATCCACTCCCAGTCTCTATTCAAGCCTAAGTTAATTGTATCCAGTTTGCAAATTAAATTCCAATTCAGCAGTGTGTCGTTGGAGTCTGTTTTTGAAGTTTTTTTGTTGAAGAATTGCAACTTTTAGGTCTGTAATCGAGTGACCAGAGAGATTGAAGTGTTCTCCGACTGGTTTTTGAATGTTATAATTCTTGACGTCTGATTTGTGTCCATTTATTCTATTACGTAGAGACTGTCCAGTTTGACCAATGTACATGGCAGAGGGGCACTGCTGGCACATGATGGCATATATCACATTGGTAGAGATGCAGGTGAATGAGCCTCTGATAGTGTGGCTGATGTGATTAGGCCCTATGATGGTGTCCCCTGAATAGATATGTGGAAACTATGGGTGTTACCGTACACACTGTAACAAGAGTGATTACTTAAGGTGAGCTATTACCAGCAGGAGACCGGGGTGGGGGAAAACCTTTTGTAGAACAAAGCCCGTTGCCAACAGTGTCCACCACCTCCCTAGATAACGCATTCCAGTGTTTCACCACCCTCATAATGAAAAAGTTTTTCCTAATATCCAACCTAAATCTCCCCCACTGCAACCTCCTGTTATTATACAGCTATTACCAACAGGAGAGTGGGTTTGTGTGTGTGTTGGGGGGTGGGGAGAAAACCTGGATTTGTGCTGGAAATGGCCCACCTTGATTATCATACACATTGTAAGGAGAGTGATCACTTTACATAAGCTATTACCAGCAGGAGAGTGGGGTGGGGGGAGAGAAAACCTTTTGTAGTGCTAATCACCCATTTTTTCATGGTTTGTGTGTATAAAAACGTCTTCTGTACTTTCCACAGTATGCATCTGATGAAGTGAGCTGTAGCTCACGAAAGCTTATGCTCAAATAAATTGATTAGTCTCTAAGGTGCCACAAGTACTCCTTTTTTTTTTTTTATGAATAGGCAGGTGCAGCCAATGGAATTGCAAAATGGTTTAAGTGTCAAACCAAATGGGCTCTAATATCCTCTCAGCATCCCAGCCTCTTGAAGAACACTTGCCAAAATCCCTTAGCTTAATTCTCTTCAGTTAGTTAGGTAATAAGATTAATATGTGGATAAGGGCTATATTTTTCATGGAAACTATTTTGTAAAAAAGAAAAGCTTATACGTGATGTGCAGATGTATTTCTTTTTTATTTCAAGATTACACTAGATGTGTTCTTCTATCTAACACGTGTGCCAGAACTTTTGGTCCAGACCAAGTTTACCCCAAATCAAGTTTTACATAGTAACGTAAGTTTTGCTCCTCTTGCCTACTATTGAGGTTGAAGGATGCTATCCATCTTCCTCATAGGTAATGTATTTTCAGTCTCTATACTGAAGAGAAGGTTGAAGTCTTTAAGAGCATATAATTGTTTTTATGGTTTTGGAAGAGCAGCTGCTTCCTCTTTCCCTTGTCCCATCATGTGTGGTTGGTCATCATGCAAGCATCCACCATCTTCGTCTGTCTGAGGGGGCAATAAGATCCAACTGCATTCTTCTTTGATGCAATCCACCCATCGCTTCCTTAGTTTCCCTGGGGGTATCTTTTGTAGCATCCTCTCCTTTCATGTGAACTTCTCCAGGTCCTCTTCATGCATCTTCTGTATGTCTCTAAAAAAGCAAAGTTGGGCTTCCTGTATTTTGTCAGCCACATCCTGCAATTTGACTTCCATCCTAATTCATTTTGAAATCTGTCCCTTCATATCACTCTTTTTATTGTGTGAAGACATTTTGAACACCTGTAGACCCTGGACCTGCCATCTATTTACTGCCCATGCTTCTGCCCTGTACAGCATTGCAAGGTAGTTGGGCTTTCAGTCTTAGTGGCATATGCTTGTCATATGCAACCCCTGAGAGGTTATTCCACACTCTACCACAAATCCCTAGTCTGGACTGTATCTCATGTTCAAGTTCACTATCTTCCATAACACACCCAACAATGTATTAGATCTGGTCAGTCTAGTTCAATTGTGCTCCATTAATCTCTATATGTAGTTTCCCTGTGGCACCTCTACAGACCTCCATAACCCCAATCTTAGTAATGTTCATTTTCATCCCATGCCACTTAGCTGGTCATACCTCAGTTTGCTATTTCCTCTAGGTCTTCTTTTGAGGTTGACCTTATTGCTATGTTGTCTGCATGTAGCAGCTTCTCACCTTTTCATATTGGGATCTTCCTGCTGACCTGGTCCATCAGTATAATAAACAGTGGCAGACAGAAGGCTGACCCCAATACAGTCCAACTTTCAGTTCAAAGGGCTTGTCATTCCAAAACGTGTTCAGATCATAGTCTTAGGTCATCTATATAGTGCATTCTCCATAGTTATTAAATCCTCAGACACCCCATATTTCCTCAGCTCTGGTGTGAGCATCCTTCAGTCTACTTTATCATATGCTTTTTCCAGGTCTATACAAGTCCAGAAGCCATCTTGCTGATTCTGTAACTGCTTCCCTATTAATTGTGGAATACAAACATGCCATCTGTGCTGTTTTTATTGAAGAAGGGTTCCACCAGTCTCCTAATCCTAACATCTAAAATGCATTCCAGTATCTTCATCCCATACAGCAGCAACTTTATCCCACTCTAGTTTCTACATTAATGGATGTTTCACTTCTTATGTATTGGGACCAAGATAGACTTGTACCTGTCTTCAGGAATTCTCTTGTCTCACCAGATGGCTTTAACAACTCTGCTCGTCCATTTTATCTCTGTCTCACCCAAAACTTTCACCAGAGCCACAGTCACTTCATCAGGTGCTACTGCTTTGCCATTCTTCATAATCTGGACTCCATTTCTCATTTCCTTCTCCATTATGTCAGACTAAGGCACCACATTAGGATCATGTGTTGTCAACTCAGCCAAAAAGGGATTGCCTCATGTAAGAGGCTCTCAAAGTATTGTTTCCAACTTTCCTTCACATGTTCAGACTAGCAGTCTTCCCTAGTCATTATTACAAACAATGTTGCAATCTTTTTGTGTCCTCCTACCCTTTCCATCTCAGTTTTAAAATGATATAGATCTTTTTTACAGCCAGCTGTGGGTAGATTACAAGCTTGTTTAGGGCACTTTGGCATTCTTCACTGCCCATTTGGCAGCTTGTTTTGCCACTTTGTATTCACTTTCATATGGACTTGATGGGTTCATTTATCTATTTATTTATTTATGCAACATTTATGCAACAGGTAAATTGCTACATGTTTTGGAAGAGCAACCTAGAAACAAATTATTAATATTTTTAGTAGGGTAGTGGGAACAATCATTTTAAATAAGGGGCTCCTCTGTATGGCTTATCCCACTAAAAAAAATAAAATAACGTCTATCATCTGCCATCCTAATGTAATCTCTTATTTCTGGAACAAATATAAGACTGCTGTAAAAGCACAGGACTAGACACTGGTATGATAAGACTAAACAGAGGTACCATCTTGCTTCAAGCTGGTAAGAAATGGCGTTGAGTTTTTCCATTGGCTTAAATGGGTTTTGGATTAGGATCCTGGTAACATCGTTTGATCAGTACTTTAAAGAGAAAACTGAGATACAGCAACACAGGAATTGCTGTGCTGGAACAGAACAATAGTCTATCTAATCCAGAAGTGTGCCTCAGACTTTGCAATGCTGTTTGTTTGAGAGGAAAGCATGATTCTCCCATAAGTCACCCAGTTGTGCAACACTGTACCATGAAAAGAACATTTCTTCCCAACCCCAGCAACCAATCAATTTATGCCCAGCAACATGAAGAGTCTTCATCTTTGTCAATTAAATGCCAGAGAATGTAACTGCATGTACTCTCTCTATTTATATAAATATCTAAGTGTGCACTAGCTTCTTGGGCATCTGAAAAGATCCTGTTCTTTTTGTTTTATTTACTTCTCTACCTTCTGAACCAACAGACAATAAAAACATGCTGTACACCTCAGGAAACAAAGGTTCCAATTTAAAATGTGAGAGTCTCAGAGTCTGGGAAAAAAATCACAGATAATAATAAGAGAGCTACTGGTAATATAAATAATAAAGGGGAAAAAACAAAAGCAGAAACAAAAGTTATACAACCTTGTCCTCCCTTGGAAAACAACCATAGCAGCAGACTCAGACTTTTGGTGATAAGAGATCCAAAACCAGACTGATGAAACTTGTATAATATGTGAATCAAAGTGTGAGGTGATATAATTTATAGAAAACCCTCTCTTTACTTCTGCAGTGTTAGGAACAGAGTGGCCACCTATTCCTCATTTCAAAGAACTGTCAGCTTTTTCATGCATAATTTGGCTGGGCCCTGAAAAATATTAATCCAAGGAATAAATGACTTTTTGCACTAGGGCATGGAAATGAGGATAAAAATGATATAGATTTTAGAAAGACAAGATGGGTGAGTTAATATCTTTTATTTAACCAACTTCTGCTGGTGAAAGAGACAAGCTTTCAAGCTACAAAGAGCTCTTCTTCAAGTCCAAGAAAGGTACTCCAAGTGTCACAGCTAAATATAAGGTGGAAGAGATTGTTAAGCATAAAGAGTTAACACATTGCAAGAGACCATTCATGATAAAATGGGCATTTAAACCTCTGCAGTCATAGGACAAAGGAGAGTTAGTGGGTTACAGATTGTTTAATGAGCAGCAATCCATTGTCTTTATTGATTTTTAGTGTCTAGCAAAGTTATGAATTCAAGTTCCCACGCTCATCTTTTGAGGGTGTCATTCAGGTTTCCTTTGAGGATGAGGACTGAGAGGTCAGATACAGAATGGTAATTTTATGAAAAGTGTTCACCCACAGGTTTTTGTCTTTTATTATTTTTCTGTGTGAGTTTCACGATATAGTTGTTGGGGCATTTGATGCTCTGGATGAAGTACACTACATGTTTTGTTAGGCATGTGTAAGGCCCATGGATCTTGAAACGTCTGTTGTGGGGTGTTGATCACCATAACAGTGGAGATATGTCTGCAGGTTTTGCACCTGTTGTTCTGGCAAGGTCTGGTGACAATTGACATGGTGTGTCCAGATCTGTGGGGACCTTGCTTCTGATGATGAGTTTGGAAAGGTTGGAGGGTTGTTTAAAGGCCAGAAGAGGGAGTACAGGTAAGATTTCTCTCAGGATGTGGTCCCCATCGAGTATGGGTTGTAACTGTGTAATGATACCCAATCTGGGTTCAAGTGTGGGCCAGTAGGTGGCAACTAGGGGTGTATGGTCAGAGGTTTTCTTTTCCTGTATTGAAGCAGGTTCTTTTGGGGTATTTGGGAAGAAAACAAACCCACTGAACACATACCCCAATTGTCATCCCACATAAGAACCCATACAGGTTATCATCAAACAATTACAACTCATAGTTGATGGGGACCACATCCTGAAAGAAATCTTCCCTGAACCAACCCCTTCTGACTGTCAAAAACTGCCCTACCTTCCCATCAGAAGAAAGCTCCCCACAGACCAGGGCACACCATCTCAAAGTGGCACCAAACCCTGCCACTGCAAAACCTTCAGACATATCTCTGTTGCTATAATGATCAACACTCCCCACAACACACCTTTCAGGATCCATAGACCTTCTATATGCCTATCACAACGTATGTTGTATCTCATCCAGTGCACTAACTGCCCCAATGACAACTATGAGGGTGAACCAAGACAATCACTTGGCTCTCAAATGAACTCACAGAAAAATGATAAGGAAAAACACCGTACCATCACTTTTCACAAAGTGATCACTCTATATCTGACTTCTCAGTCCTCATCCTGAAAGAAAACTGGTATAATGCCTTCAAAAGATAAGCCCGGTAACTTGAATTAATAACTTTCCTAGATACGAAAAATCATGGACTCAATAAAGACAATGGATTTATTACTCGTAAAAACAATCTGTAATCCACTAATCCTCCTTTGTCCTATGAGTGCAGAGATGTTAAATGTCCACCTCACTTTGAATGATCTCTTGCAACACATTAACTCCTTATGCGTAACAATCTGTTCCACCTTGTATTTAGCTGTGATACTCAGCAGAAGTTGGTCCAATAAAAGACATGATTTCACCCACCTTATCTCTCTAATATCCTGGGACCAACTCAGCTACAATAACACTTCAAGTAGTAATAGATTTTACTAATATATACAAACATATTATTTTGATTATTTATGATTGTGGATTTGATGTATGATTTGTATTAACTTATTATTTAAGAATTTAGGCAATATATAGATTAATCAGATAGATTGTTGCTACAGACTAATACACTAAATTGGATTGTGGCTATCTCTGCACAGAAATGCAGGTGGATGGAAGATGGTGTGAGAGGAATTTGTTCCCTTTTGTGCCATCCACTATCCCAGTCCTTGCACTCTCTTTCTGAGAGGACTGAGAGTGAAACTGCATCACAAACATCTCCACAAAGGAAAATGGGGTGAGCATGAGGACAGAGATTTATCACTTCAGCAGTCATCAGCAAGCCAGTGGAGGGTCAGGGCAGGGAGTATGCTTACATGCTGCATCCAGTTTAATGTGAACTGCAACATTTTTTACAATTTAAATTTATTAATTTTTGTTTTGCCTTTTTTGTGAATATTTAAAGGGTTATTTCTGCAAGTTTTTAAATTTAGAAATATGTGGAAAGTTAAGCCTGGTCTTCCCAAGTTTGGCTAAAGGGGTTTCAGGATGTTTATTTTGAGTACTCACATCTTAATTAAAATGTGTGTTGATGAGGACAGAGGAGTATCTGTTGACTCTTTAACAAGGACATCCTTTCTCTAAAGTATCATGAGGTATCTGAGTTACATAGATGTTAACAACAAAAATTTAAATGATTTTCTAAAAATACCCTTTTTCCCTCTCATGTGCTGCATTTTCATTTCTTTTTTGATGGCATCAGTACACTCATTTTCTAGTCGCTATTGAGTCTTCCGGGCTAAACAAAACTTGAACTTCCAACATAAAAATAAAAGTAGAACTCTTCCCTCATTTCTTGGCAAATACCATACAGGATTTCTTCATCACAGAGAAGCCATGATCCCTTTTTTATCCCTTTATGGGTAACATTTAAAGTGCGTGTTCAATGCTGTGCTCACTCTCCCAGGCATTGTGCCTGGCTCCGGAGTTGTACTGCCAGACCACCAACCCCTGCTGTGTGCTGAGGCTTAAAAGCCAGAATAGAGCAGGAAGGTGATATTTTCCCTTCAACTTCCATATATAATTCCCATTAACACTTATGGGAGCTGTGCAAGTCCATCAAGAAGGGTATGAATATAGTCGTCCCTTGCGCATAGCCTTGAATTACAGCCCAATAAGGTTGTAAAAGTCTGACATAAAATAAAATCTTGAAAATCCATATTTGTAATAGAGGCAGTTTCATCCTTAACTATAACAGTTTTATTGCCCAGTGTATGATACTTAACTCTCCTGTCATCATCATACAAATACAATCCCTCTATGGTATTTGAGCTGATAAGTGCTAACAATATTTAAAACCCAGTTCAGAGACCTTATTGCTTCTCCATCCCTGCCCTTAATTTTTTGGGGGGAGGAGGAGTATTTATTTACTGTTTTCAGTCATCAGATCCACTTCAGTGGAAAAACTGTGTAGAGTTCATTTAAGGACCAGACATCTTCAGTGGTTTCCAAGTTCTTTCTATGTTTGTTGTTCATAAAGTCATTCTTCTATCACTCCATTAAAACTAACACTCACCCGAACACTTTTTGGGAGACAGTAAAATAAATCAGATAACATGTATTTAGTCCTCCTCAAAAATGTCTGAAACTGAGAGCAGCTTTCTTTTGTCCCTGTACTCAGGGTCAATGCCATTTATAAATACAATTCTTGTGGTATGCTTGCTCTTTCCCAAAATTATAGATCGCTGTTAGGGCCATATTCTGATGCACGTTCTCACATTAAGTAGTACCTTACCCCACAGTAAGTCCCAGTGATTTCATTTGCAATTCTTGGGCAGTGAGAAGGGTATTAGACTCTGGCCCTTAATAAGTAGTCATGGCAAGATATAAACTGAAAGTTACTTTATCTGAACAAAGTTAACAGCATAGTACATTTGTGAGAAATAAATGTAATACATCAAAAATGGTTCACCAGAGTCAGCTAGCTGAACAGTGAACTAACTCCAGCAGCTATCTCCTCCTGCTGAGTTTTGGTGAATATGTTATATCTGAAAGGACAATACAGAAGTCATTCAGCGTGGTCTACCGAGGGAGGCAGTGTTGTCCAATGGTTAGAGCATTGGACTTCTTCTCAGGAGACCTTGGTTCTATTCCCAATTCTGCCCTTGGTCTCCTGGGTGACGTTGGGCATATCACTTTACTGCTCCGTGCCTCAGTTTCCCTCTTCTGTAAAGTGGGGATGATACCTCTTTTGAGATCTACTGATGAAAAATGCTATGTATATCATTATTATATAGTGGAAGATTTTTCCAAAACACAAAGGGAATTTAGCTGCATAGCTCTGATTGAATTCCAATGGGAATTGAGCAGCTGGCTCTCCTTTGCACCTCTGAAAATCTGCCCCAAATAACAAATATTTAACTAACTTTTTGCTTATAATAATTACTTACTACGGTAATTTTGAATCTTGCATTGCCATTCAAAACCAATTTCAAGGAAGTAATACATATTTAATGCTATGTGAAAGGGATCCTGAGTAAGGGATCAAATCATCATCTCACTTACACAAATGTATTAGAGCACACAGGAAAATAAACTGTGTGCCCAGAGATAAGAGTGAAGCTTGCATGCAGGCTGCATACCCAGAGGGAATTTTGCAGCTGTATACCCAGCACTGTGAAGGCTGTGCACTGGGAAGGCATCAGAGCTAGGCACAAAATGCAAGCGGAGCTGAAGATCCATGCCAAAATGGTTTAGTCATGCAAATAACCCCCAACACAGAGCATGTTTCACCAGCAGGTTGTAAATGATGTTGTGTTTTCCAGACCTAACATGTGCTGACCAAACAGCTGGTTACCATGAACACTGTTTTGTGGCTGGAACACAGTGCTCAGAAAGAGGTGTGTGAGTCAACTGACACCAGACATACCTTGTCACCAATACAGCCAAATGCCATGAAAACACAAAGCTCCCTTGGCTGACTTGCATGTCATGCTCTTCCTCCTGGTATGGTCTATCTAACATCAGTACACTGGGCAGTAGTAAAGGGTAGCATAGGGCTTGTCAGGTCCTGATACCGAATAGGTTTACTTTGTCAGGGATCTAGGAAAACTCTGCCCTCTCCTTGCACATGCAATGCTACAACTGACAGTGCAGTGCAGGCAGGGGCATTCCCACCATCAGGAATAGCTTACATGATGTTGGCACTGAGGTAAGCAGCTACTGCAACGTTAGGTCATGTTAAAATTTAGATTGATCTCCTAATTAACAACTTTTACTACTTTTGGATGGAAAAATCACTACTCCAGGTAGCTAGACACACTGACCTGAAAACTGACAGGTTATCTTTACTATGGAAAGAAATTGCCCCAAAACAACACTGTGCGGTGCAAGTTTCCTCTCATCAGAATCCAGCACAACTACCAATAGCTTAAGGTAGAACAAACGCTACAAAGAAATGTGTGGAGAGACAACAAAGAAGAACAGTGAGAAGGGAAAGGCGGGTTTTTTACAGTTCTGTGCTTAACTCACTCTGTGTCTCTTTTTTTTAACATATTCACCCTTCCACCATCCTCCTTCCCTCCCCCCGACCCCTCAACCCAACCCATCTGAGCCAATGTACTGCCTGTGGCTTTTCTGGAAATTGATATGCAGTACATATGTACAACAATACATATCTGAGGCACAGATGTGTGATGCTGTGTTTGCTAGCTAGCTAATAGCATTACAGCCGCCAGATTTTTTTGGAGAGGTGGTGGGAAAGGGGTGGAGGGTGAGCAAGCCCGAGGGAATCATTCACAATTTTTGCACAGCAGGAAAGAATAGTCCACTGAAAGAAATCCTGGTGGTGGCAACAGAGACAGTGGTAGCTTGTTCTGTAACTTGGCTTTGATTGGTGAAGCAGAAAACCCAGTATATCTTGTGAGAGGAGAGCAGGACCCACAGGAGTGTTTGTAGCCAGCTTTTTCTTTTGTAATTTAACAGTTTAACTCTTTGATTATTTCTGACATTTTTGAGGATGAACTTTGTCACAGGCTATTAGCCTGTGGTACTGGGCTGAGCAGATGAGCCTTCCCAGGGAAATGGATGACACACAAAGAAAATCGGTGTACAATTGAAATGTGATGGGTGTTAGTTTGATATTAAAGGGTTCTGAAGCTAGCTTGCTAGTTTTGACACAATGAATGCAACCTGGTTGTTTTGGTGATGGTTGAGGTAAATAAAATACCATATGTGAACAACTTTACTGGGTTCACATTGTTTATTAACTCCTCTTTAGTAAATTACAGTGGCCACAATTTAGAAAATCAGTATTTTCCAATAAACACTACACATTTACTACAATTATTTCCTATTCCAAGAATGACAATTTTGACATCTAAGCAGTTTATGACATGGTTTGGAACTGAGAATGTATCTGGGCTACACATATCTGCAAAATCTTTTATGGGGAAAATAAGAAACTGACATTGTTTTATTTACCCTTTGTTTGGCATCCATGTACACAGAATATAACAAAACTCAAGTTCAACATGCCAAACTAAATTTTAAGTTTTACCTAACTCATATACAGTGTCTAAGGCGGCTCCTATTCCAATAAATAATAACTAATAATAATAAACAACTCATTTGTATTACCATAGTATCTAGGAGCCCAGGCATGGACCAGAACCTGTTGTGCTAGGTGCTGTACAAACATAGAACAAAATTAGAGTATGTTCCTTATAATTTAAATACAAGACAAAAGACAACTAATAGATTAAGACAGACAGGGAGCACAAGGAAACGATGAGACAACACTGGTTAGCATAAACTCCTCAGCCTTTTCTTTTGTCCCCTATAATCCAGTGAGTTCTGACCGTCTCTTCTGAGCCATTTGAAGCCATGGGCCTTTGGCCTAAGCAGTTATTCAATAATCGGGGCATTGCAGGGTTAAGATGAGATAGGTATATTCTTTGGTGTAATGGTGTTTATTTACTAAAAATGTCCAAAAGTCCTGTTTCCCTGAATACAACAGAAACACACAAACAGCAGTCCGGTTTCTTGCTTAGAAATTGTGAAGTGTGCCACTCCAGTGAGCACTGTACTCAAGAAGGGCTGTCTCTCTGCTTCCCCTCAGGGTCATTCTCACACCTCCTTCTCCAGGCCTGCTGTTTCTAAGACTAACAGGTTGCAAAACCAATATTGTAGCCTCAGGGAAACCCCTCAGTCCTTACAGATTAGTTCTGACCAGCCTTGTGCCACTGTTCGTAGCTATCACTTAGGAGGCTTAATTGCTCTATCCATTCAGCCTGCAAGAGTGCTTGGTACAGCTACTGACTTTAACTAGGTGTAGGATTGTCTTTGGCACACGAGACATTTTAGGTTGCCTCAGATATGCGAAACCCATCCAAGTTAATAGATGAAAAAATAGCGTGCCATCTCCTCTGTCTTGCACCTAGTGTAGTCATTTTCACATTGAAAAAGTGTGTGTAAAACACTGCCAAATCCAAATGATAGTGATTTACACCAACTTTGCTCTTGCTTTACACGAAATGCAAGGAATTGGAGAATCCAGCTGAGCTGGCCCAAACATGGTGAATGCTGTCTAGTTTGTGGTGGGTCTTCAATGGACATATCAGCAAGAGAAAAGTAGGTCTGCTGAGGAAGATTCCATAGGAAGTGAACCACCCCAACCAAGCAAAAGCAAAAACAAAAACAAGGATTAGAGATTCATTGGGTCAAGTTTGAACACATTAGTTGGAGAGAGACTTTTATGGTATATCTGTTGTGAATAAGAATCAAGACTGGGGATTTGGTTGGGAGACCATAAGCAAAAGGGTGGTTGGAGCCTGGGGAAGATGGAAGGATCAAGTTGGATTGGAGGAGTATGGAATTCTAAGACAAGTGGATGGACGAGGGATAGGAATCCTTAAAATCTTTTGATAAACTTAAGGCTTAAATGGGCCCAGTTATAGGGATCCCTTCATAAGTATCAAACAAAGGATAGGAATAACTCATCATTTTTCACTATGGAGAGAAGTAAATAGCGGGGTCCCCCAAGGGTCTGTACTGCAACCTGTGCTATTCAACAGATTTCTAAATGATCTGGAAAACAAGGTAAACAGTGAGGTGACAAAGTTTGCAGATGATATTAAATTACTTAAGACAACGAAGTCCAAAGCTGCCTGGGAAGTGTTACAAAGGGATCTCACAAAACTGGGTGGCCAGAGAACAAAATGGAAGCTGAAATTCAATGTTGATAAGTGAAAAGTAATGGAAATTCCTGCAGCTATATTATAGGCTGTGCTGCATAATCGGTGTCATGCTATAATATTGGCTGGCTGCTCTAGTCTGTTGGCTGTGAGTCCTCTCAAAAAAGGGTGCCCATTCCTGAAATGTCCAACAACTAGCTTTTAGAACAGCAAATTTCAAAGTAAGGATAGTTATGGAAAACTCTGTGCCCTTTAGATAGTCATGGGCATTTTCCAAATATCGATGACTTATTACCAAACTATGTCCACCTTTTACCAGAATATAAAAGGATACCTGTTTGGTACTTAAAATAAATTACTCAAAAAATGACTCCCTAGAGCTTGACCAAGTATCACTTCCTCAGCATTCAGCACGCCTACAAAATAATGAAGGAGAAACATGTCCCCAGTACAAGAAGAGATTAAAAAAGAAATCAGCGAGATTATGCAAATGATTTTTAAACATTCTCCCTCACACATGGGTTCTCCAAAAAATGCTGCTATCTGCAAATTAGTCAGCAGTGGCACATGTACAGCTGGTCATAACTGACTGTATTTCATAGTCGGAGAACTCCAAGATGTATTGGCAAGAAGGTTCACTCATGTCCCTTAGAAGGAATTGGGCCTTTCACAATAAAGGCTGGCTGTGATAACTAAGATAACTTGCTGTGCTCTAAGGTACTAACTGGCTTTCTCTATTAAGGGCCAGATTGTCCATGGTCCATGCATAGATGTGCAGAGTAAAAGGTAGAACAGGAGCAAGATGCCACGAGTGAAGGAGTCTCCCTTTTATATGGTCCTGGCAGAGCAAATTGTGCATTTTGTCCAATGTTGGGGTACAGTAGAGCAACAGTTGCCCACTATTCCATTTTTGACTTTTCTCATTCAAAGGGGCCTAAAGTTCAAACCTATTGTATGCTTTATACATTCCGAGAGAAGCCTGAACATAAAACTACATGGTTTCATTTTTTATCACTAAATAACAGGCTGCCATCTAACAATATGGCACAGATTCCATTTCATATCATCATTGACAGAGATATATTTATTTTCAAGTATTTAAACACTCTATGATAAATGCATATTCAGGTAATAGATTTTCTTAATATAAATCTTACAATTAGGCCATAAAGTGAATATGAACTCTGCAGAAATAGCTAGAAAATCTATGTTGAGTTTGACACACGTGGATCTTGGTTATTTTTTTTTATCAGAAATGGAGTGAAGGAACAATAAGTCTTCCTTTTTGATGGTATGAAATTAATGTAATTAGGATTCAAAATAACTTTATTTCCCTTTCACGCCATTTTACACATAACTAAGGTTTGTAATGTTGTAATGTAATGTTGTTATAGCTTCTGCATTCTATTGTTCAAAGGTTATAAGATACAAACACACCCTGTGGCTATGTGCTTGTAACTAAATACAGTGCTTAAAAAGGAACTAATTAAAAAAATGTTTTGATGATGGTAGAATAATACTTAATAACCTTTGTAGTGAAGCAGCTGTGCAGCAAATATAAAATTTTCTCATGTTTTCTGTAAGTGTGTGCATTGGTATATGTGTCTCTGTTTGCAAGCAGAAAGAAACAAGGATGACACAGTAAATGGCAAAACGGCTGTTAGATGTACACTTGGAAGGCTTTGACTCTACAGCTATACTGGTATACTATACTGGCAAAGTGCTCCTAATGTAGATGCAGCTTATACCAGGAGAACTGTACTTTTGTCAGCATAGCTTATTGCACCTATGCTCTCTCTCACCCTCACCACCACAGACAGACAGACAGAAACTGGGGACGCGTTACTTGGAGGTAACAGAGGAGGACAAGGACCTCGGAGTATTGGTCGATCACAGGATGACAATGAGCCACCAATGTGATATGGCTGTCAAAAAAGCTAATGCGGTCTTGGGATGCATCAGGCGAGGAATTTCCAGTAGAGATAAGGAGGTGTTAGTACCATTATATAAGGGACTGGTGAGACCTCATCTGGAATACTGTGTGCAGTTCTGGTCTCCCATGTTTAAGAAGGATGAATTCAAACTGGAACAGGTACAGAGAAGGGCTACTAGGATGATCTGAGGAATGGAAAACCTGTCTTATGAAAGGAGACTCAATGAGCTTGGCTTGTTTAGCCTAACCAAAAGAAGGCTGAGAGGAGATATGATTGCTCTCTATAAAATATCAGAGGGATAAATACAATGGAGGGAGAAGAATTATTTAAGCTCAGTACCAATGTGGACACAAGAACAAATGGATATAAAGTGGCCACCAGGAAGTTTAGACTGGAAATTAGATGAAGGTTTCTAACCATCAGAGGAATGAAGTTCTGGAACAGCCTTCCAAGGGGAGCAGTGGGGGCAAACGACATATCTGGCTTCAAGACAAAACTTGATAAGTTTATGGAGGAGATGATATGATGGGATAGCCTAATTTTGGCAATTAATTGATCGACTACTAGCAGTAGATATCCCCAGTGGCCTGTGATGGGATGTTAGATTGGGTGGGATCTGAGTTACTACAGAGAATTCTTTCCTGGGTGTCTGGCTGGTGAGTCTTGCCCACATGCTCAGGGTTTAGCTGATTGCCATTTTTGGGGTTGGGAAGGAATTTTCCCCCAGGGCAGATTGGCAGAGGCCCTGGGGGTTTTTCGCCTTCCTCTGCAGCATGGGGCCTGGGTCACTTGCTGGAGGATTCTCTGCACCTTGAAGTCTTTAAACCACCATCTGAGGACTTCAATAGCTCAGACAAAAATTAGAGGTTTGTTACAGGAGTTGGTGGCTGAGATTCCATGGCCTGCGTTGTGCAGGAGGTCAGACTATATGATCATTATGGTCCCTTCTGACCTTAAAGTCTATGATTCTATGAGAAGGTATATCGGCAAAAGTGCAGTTTTCCCAGTATAACTGCATCTACACAAGGAGCTTTTGCTGGCATAACTATGTTGGTCACATGTGGCACCTCATCACACCCCTGACTGACATAGCTATGTCAGCAAAAGTTTTGAGTGTAGACCTGGCCTTAGAGACTCAAAGACCTAGAAAGCAGGAAGTACATGTTTTGATGTAGACTGACTTATCTACGAAGGAAAGGTGGGTTCACTGAAGGGGATCATTTGGGCTACACAGGGCCCTCTGCACTGTAGATATTTGTAATTCTACAACAGTGAGCTTTCAAAATGGAACAACAGATCACGCCTATCAGAGTGTCTCCTGAAAATAATTAGAATAAGTGATATGCAATAATCAACATTTAAAAATGGCATTTCCATTTCCCAGAAGGCCTTTGAAAATTCCTTGTTCTTCCTGCTCTCCTCAATTCCCGTTATTGTCACCATTGGATTAATTTCATACAACATTACCAGTTTTTTTTCTGATTGCTAACATGGGCAATGGATTTGATTTACACTTTTTTTATATCATCTGATTTTTAAAGTAATTCTCCACAGCGTATACTTTGTGTGAGACAACATTTGAACTTGACATGGGTTAGCCTCTTGCAGCAGAGCACACGAAATAAAATAAGATTGTGGATTTTTCAAATAAAATCTTCAAACATATTACAGGAATTGTCATAGAAGGACAGACCAATTGTCTTCCTACTCCAGTATACTATCTCCAGCCATGACCTTTACCAGAAGAACATGAATCTCCTCTATAATATGCCTATCTCAATGGCCAAACCCATGGGTTGAGGAGGTGATGGTGTGGGGGAAAATTGCTTCCCAAGTGCAGCTAGTGATCATTTTATACCCAGAACCATGAGCTTCAACAACCTGTTTAATGTCTAGCCCGGGCAGTACAACTGCAGGTGCTGTTCTTATTCATATGTGTCAAATCCTTTTGTTTAATCTTGCTGAGCTATTTGCTTCAATCATACCTCAACACAGTGATTTCCTCAGTAATTATACACGGCAGATCCAAGTGAAAAACAAAATGCATATCTCAAAAAATCTTCTCAAACAGCATTGAACATTCTAGGTACAAACAATGGTTTGCTAACCAAAAAGGTTCAAAGGTGACTGTGGTTGTGTGTCAGTGTGTTTTGTATTTGTGTGGCTATGTGCTATACTCTTATTCTACAAGAATGTGTTTTCGGATGGTAAATGTTGCTTACACCTTGGATGACTGAGATCCATTTTTCATTATGCTAATTTTTATGGTATAAGAGTTTCCTGATTGACACTAATTGATTGTCCCTCCTGAGGGTTAATTGACATAAGTTTGTCTTTACAAAGCAGCACTGATAATCAGTTCTTTACCCACTTTGAAAAATGTTTGTAGCTGAAATGTCAGTGGAGGGGGAGGGTATCCCAATAACATGGCTTGTAAGTAAAAATACTTTTGATTTCTCCAGAATGGCTGTTGTGTTTCATATTCCTTTAATATTTTTCAGACTTTTTCTCTAAAGAGATTGTGCTGGGCTCATTTACTGCTCTTTCATGTATTTCAATTAGACATTACCTACAAAGTATTTCCTTTAATCTATTACAATCAATGAAGTTCTGTGACTAAATCCTGTGCACCTGTTTGAAAATATACCAAGATTTTTAGTATATCAATCAATTTTATTCTTTCTCAAACAGAATATTCCTCATCATTGCAGTGCCTCTTATTTATGATAACTTTGTCTTCACTGGAAGGCATATTCTCAGATAGTCCAAGAGTAAAGCAGTCACATGTTTTATTACCAATGTGTGAATAAGTGTACAACAATTACTCATATTTCTTTTATAGAACGATAGGTATCTGAGACAAGTATGCTGGGCTATGCTTACTTATTGTTAGTAGCCAGTTTGTAGCCAGTAATGGAATATGTTGTAAATCCCAGTACACTAAAGATGTTGGTTGCTTTTTACTGAGATTTCACTTATATAAATTGTCTTCTTGGATATTTTTCTATAGACATGTTTAGAGATAATGTAACAGGCACAGTGGTGAGGGAAGTAATCTGTCAGATTTCACAATCCTCAGAAGATGCCCATCTTCAGTTTTACTGTCAAAAACCACATGACAGTAAAACATAATAAATAAATTTGATTCATATGTAAAAATCTTAATATAGTCCGAATATCAAGAGCAATGTTGATAAACGCTATACCACAACTGAAAATCTGTGTCATGAACTACAAAACACGACTATGGCCTTTACATTGTTAAAATGCTTGCATACAGGAAAATATGTGTATAAGGTTGAATGAAGGATTCATACTGAATAATTTATTTGATGATTTAGCCCTTTTTGTGTTTCTTAACAATCCATAAACAGACATTGATTTTTATGAATTTGTTATTCAGAATGCATTGATTACCAATTCATGTGAACACATTGCATCATCCAGGCTATTTCAGGCCATTTGTCTTTGATAGTTTGCTATTTGCAATGTATGACTGGTCACATAAATCAGAAGTATTGTGTCTTCCTTTGTGGTAGGATGACAAAAAAAATCTTATAAACAAGATGAGATGAATCAAAGAGGCTTTAGGATGGCCATATGAATCCTTTCAGGAATGAACCTCTGCATCAGTAGTGCCACCATTATGCATGGTGCATATACCATTGGTAGGGCACCAATTCATCAGCATTGGACCGTCCAACCCAGGGCCACCTCAATACCCAGTCAAGTTTGGCCCAGTGGCCCTCCACCATGTCAGCAGGGCCTGGTCCAACACTGAGTGAGCTGTGCTGCAACCCACATGCTCCAATCACAACCTGAGTGGATAGTGGGGTGTCCAGTGCTGGTCCTCCTTGGCACTGCCATCGGGCCTACCTCTCCAGTAGGGCTCCCTCCCCTCCAAGGGTCTGCCGGACCTTGCCCTGCTTCTAACAGACCAAGTCCCATCTGCTCTTCCTGGTGGACTCATTCAACAACAGCCTTAAAACCTGCTATAGGTCTGGGGAGGGGAGCAGTGGAGAGTGCCTGCACAGGGGAGCCAGCTTGGAGAGGGGTGGTGGGCACAAGAGAGTTTTGTGCCTACTATGTTAAAAATTTCTTGGGGCATCCCTGAACAGTGTACATATATTTACACAATTGTTCACAAGATATTAGCTTTCCATGAGCATTCTCATAAATGTATTCATTCATATAAATGTTTTTGGAAAATAAAGTCATGAATGTCACCAAAGTGAATCTGTGTTTTTTATTTGAACAAATATTAACATATCCTCTTTCCCGATTGCTCTTTTCTACTATATGTGCCCAAATGATAACGTCTTTGTGTATCTTTCATTCTCTCTATTCTGAACACATAATACACACACACACACACACTGATAGATCAATAATTTCACTATAACAGCTACTAGCATAAACACTCTTAATTTCATGCCTGCTTGAACAATAAAAGGTTGAGGGGGGGAAATAATAGGTTATGCAAAGAAAAGTAGTTGCTAAGAAAATCATAAATTGGATGGTGAAAGATTCAGTGCCCAGTCTAACTATATTCTTATGAAGGCAACCCCTTTAATTTGAAGACCTTCTCAGAGTTAATAACAAAAATCAAAACAGGTCAGCTAACTAATTTTCCTGCTTACTTCCCCCAAGGTATTTGATCTATGGTAAGTATTCTTAGTTTTGTTTTGTTTTGTTTAATTTCATCCTCCTTAGTATTCCTCTTTTCTCTCTTTCTTCTTGCCTCACCTCTTCTTCCTTCTCCATTCCTCTTTGCTGTTTTCAGCCACAGCTGTGGGAAAGCTAAGTGGAAGAAATGAGTTTTACACTTCATTCTGCAGACAATAAGACTAAGGGAGGTAAAAGGATGTCATTGGCTCCAGTGGGGAGTTCCAAAGCTTTGTCCTAATTTTCAAGATAGCTGTCTCACAGTCCTGTGAGCTTTACCCTTGAGGGACTGACCTTTTCATAGCTCCCACGGAACACACACATTGAGGGAGCTTGCTGTCACAAACACAGAGGCACTCTGAGGTATCTCGGGCCTCTTCCATGGAAGGCCTTCAAGATAAACAATGAAACTTTGAATCTGACCTGGCATTCTATGAAGAGCCAATGTAGTGAGAGAGCACTGAGATAATATCCTTTTGGCAGCTATGTGGCTAAAGCGGCCATCTGTTTTATTCTGGAGTAATTCAAGCTTTTTAAAATTATTATTATTTTTAATGGAAGGGTTCATGCCTAGATATAGCACAGTACATATTGTGTCTAGTCCATTCTAATAGGATAACTGCTGTAGAAATGTTGTTTTCCATTTTTGCTAAAGGTAACTTTTCACCTAATTTTTCCACTCAGCTTTATTAGTACTTGAAAAGTTCAGCTCAGATAACATCTAACTGAGTTATCTGAGCTGAACTTTTCAAGTACTAATAAAGCTGAGTGGAAAAATTAGGTGAAAAGTTACCTTTAGCAAAAATGCTGGCAGCAGTTGAGATCCATCTTATTGCTAAAAAATAGAACTGTACACTTCTCATAGTCAACCCTAACAAATCTCTCAATAGAACATCTGTGTAAGTGGATTCAGTAGATTATTTATGGTTATAAGGAAGTATCAGAGTGCCACATTTCAATGCAATTAGTGCAGGAATTTAGGAAGATGGTTTTAGGGTCTCAGAGGACAATCTATAAGAAAACAACTGATCTTTCTGGCCTGGAGTAGGGAACCAAATTAATAATAGTAGAAGATTAACTGTAGTTAGATATTGCATTTTCAACAGAATGAATGGTGTCTTATAATAAAGAAGTTCTATGTGACTAGCCACAATAACTGACTCCAAGAGTCTTTTTAGGGTGATAACTAATATATTTTTTATGATGCAGACTAAAATGAGACTCCAGAGAAAGAGACAGGAAAGAATGATCAGAGAGAGTTAAATTGGCAACATGAAGATTGGAAAATGGAACACTATGTGGAAAAAATAAATCAAGAATGTGATTGTAAAAGTCCGGATACAAACACACACAGAAAAACAGAAAACCCCTTGAATTAACTCCAGAAATGCATGTCCAGTCATGAGTCTAGTGAATTATCAATACATTATTTAAATATTTGACTGCATTACCATTTGACTGCTTTTATGGAACAAAAGTTTTGTTTCTGTCTGGATAGTTAGTTGGAACTGTAGGCAGGATCCTCGGCTGGTGCAAATTGCCATATTTCCATTGAAATCAATGGCATTAGGCCATTTTATACTAGATGAGGATCTGGCACTATGTGCTTTGTGAAGAAGTAGCCTATCAAAACACTTAAAGCACTGATTCCATATTCTGTAGTATTTGTTTTATATGGTTTTGGCCCTTTTTAGTACACTATCATAGTGCTATGTGAGTTACCATACATTATATTTAGAGATGCTTGGGAATTTTTCAACAAAAACATTTTTTCTTGGTGTAGCATTATGATTTGTTTGGTCAGCAGGTCTACTGATCTGGGCCCCTGACTCCAGCCTTTCTATTAGTTCAATGTGTCCCCAACCTCTGGATGAGGTCTTAGCTGGACTGGCCTATTTGAGATAACTCCTAGCTCTGCCCTCCTTAGGGCCAGAGGTCATAGCTATAGGCTGGGTAGAGGGACCTGGGCCCTCCATCTCCATCAGGTCCCAATCCCGGGTCCCCGAAGGTAAAGCAGCATGCACTCAGCGTATGTTTGGCCAGCCCACTTGCTCACTTCTCCCTGGGCCACATCCTAACACAGAGCAGTGCTGCTCCAAGCAATCGCCTCTTTCTTTCTGCCCTCATCTGGGGTTGCCAAAGTTCCATTTATACCAGTCTTCCCAAGGAGCATGCTCAACAGTGCCTGAGGGGTGAGGTCTCCCTCGGCCAGTAATGCTTCAGCCCTTCCTCTGTCTTGCCCTCAGTGTGGGATTTGTAAACCACATCACAGTTGCAAAAGGTGGATTTGTCAAAACTGAAACTCTTCACAGGAAAGGGTTGGTTTCAACCTATTTCCCATTTTGAAAACATTTTGACAAAAAATGTTTCAAAATTGTTGACATTTTGAAGTGAAAAGTTCCAGCTTTTAGTTCCAAATGACGTTTCACTTAGAAATGTATGTTAATTTGCAATAATTCTTTTTATTAAAAAGGTCAATATCTAAACAAAATGTTTTGAAATGATCAAAAGGAGCTTTTAAATTTTTAGGTCAATTTTTAAAAAGATTTTTTGGTTCACAAACATTTTCAGGATTTTGACTTTTCATCCAATTTCAGGTCAGGAAACTTTTTCAAAATCTCAAAAATTCTTGCAGGTGAGGAAAACTGTTTCCTGCCCAGCTCTAATTATAATGGGCATTATAATGAAAGTGATATGACACTAAAATAAACATCTGTGTTGGCTGCTAGCTACATAAGTCTAGGTGTGTACATATCGGATTTGCCAACATTATTTCTTAGTATTATTAACCTATGCCCCCAAAATCTTACAGTTCAGCACTTGGTTGGTCTAAGTCTTCTTTTCTCCTCAGCTATAGTAATTTTTATGACTCAGAATAAATCTATAAGCATACTTGTAACCAGTCAAGTCAATGGGAGGCTTACCTGAGTAAGAGATGCAGGATTTGGCAGTCAGTAGGGGATCACTTAATGTTCATGATATCTTCAATTTGCCAAGATCAATCATTTTTAAGACAGAGCTTTCTGCCTGGATTAAAAGTACTGTTTCATTCATATACCACTGAGCATAATCAAACATAACAAAGAGCCTAGTTCTCTTGTCACAACAGTAGTACATAATTGTAATCCTACTGACTTCAGTGGAGTTGCTTTTGATTTATACTTGTGTAATTGAGATGAAAATCAAGTCCAAAGTGTTCTCCATTTCTCTATGGAACCCTTTGCTATTCAAGACCTGTAATATAAATTATACAAAGACTTATTTCTCCAAAAAGTTATTCTTTCCAAAGTCATGTACTAACCATAATAGATCTGTATTGTTTGGTCGATGCTCCCAAGCAAATCAAAGTTCACTTTTTGAGTACCATAATTACAATGAAATTTATTTATTTCACTATTTTTTCCCCGCAGTTAAGGCCATTCATTATGTAAATTCAGAGATGTGCAAGGTTCTCCCCCTTCTGGCTCTTCTGCATAAGAGCAATTCACTTTCACATTCAGTTTCTTTAAATGAATCAGAAACTTGACAGTACTACTCTTGATAATCAGATTGTTCCATTAGAATTGGCACTTCATTTTCTTTTTAGAGCCTACAAAGAAAAAGTAATCTTTTCAAAGTTTACCATGACCTTGGATGGGAATATTGTAATCTCTAAAGTATTTTTTCATTGGTTTTACCTGCAATTATAATATATATTGCACATCCCTGTAATGAATTTAAAGATGAGTTAGACTTACATATTTTCACACATACAAGAAAGCCTTATATTAAAAGAATTTGAGAAAATATAGGAAACGAACCCAGCAAAGAAAAGAAATTCAGAGTTAAGGATTAAGAGCCCAACATTGTTCCCATCAAAGTCAATGGCAATTTTGCCATTAACTTCAGTGGGAGCACAATCAAGTCCTAAAATGAAACTCCTCTAAAAAACTAGAGGCGGTGGTACTGGCCAAAGGTCTTGTCTCACTACATTATTTATTCTTTAATATTGTATTTTTAATTTTTTTTTTGTTCAGAAAATGAACAATTGCTGTCCACACCCAACGGGTTTGCCTCTTCTTCACAGAACATACTTTAAAATACATACAGGTGAATGTATTTACATATCCCTGTACAAATTACAAAACATTCAAACAGAATGATTGTCTCAGACAAAGACAGTAGAGATAATTAGCCAGCGTCTTAGTCCCATCTACATGAATTGCTTTAGGAGGAGCATGGGTTCTATTTTTTTTGCAGGCTGCCATTAAGTTAAACTCTACTGACCTTTGTTTGTACCTACAGAGTAGCTGCATCCTGTGCTTGCTGTAGCTTGTAAATGTTTTGCAAGACTAGTCCCATGCAGAGCAGTGCAGTTATCCAATCTGGAAGAAACAAAGGCTTGGATAACAGCAGCAGTTGTCCCCATTAGAGAAAAGTGGTCACATTAATGTTGGCTGAGAATCAAGGATCAAGAGGGAAAGACTGAGCCCTCCAAAGCTGTGAATGTAAAAGATGTTTACAATTTGCTGACAGTTTCAAAACATTTTTCTTACAAATGTCATCAGAATTTGATTAACATTAGAAACCAATCACCAACAAAACTTGTTCATTAAAATGAAATCCATGTCTGCATTACCAGTGCACAAATTGGCATATGGGTAAAATTTTCAGTTGTATCTTTTGCCTATAGCTCAGAAATACCTGTATAGATTTTTAATGTTATCCCTCCCCAGAACCCTGGACAGAGATCTTGCTTCCTCTATTTCAACTCAGAGTTGATTATTTATCAGAAAATAGGTTTTCACTTTGGAGAAAAAGCTGTTCATCTTTAATATAAAGTTGCTCTTGGGCATCTCTAGAAAACTTCATTGTGTCTACAGTGGCTCCAATAAATATAATAAAGTGGAGTAAATGCATTGTCATGCTACAGTATAACCTCAGAGATGTAAGCAGTGTAAAATGGATCAGGAGGTTAAAAATGCGGGGGGAGAAGACGAGAATGTAGCAGCTTAATTTCTTAAGTATGTCAAGCCTAGGTAAGGAAGATAAAGAGGCAGAGAGAAAGAGAAAATCAATGAGCATTTTTAAAAACCATTAGTTATCATTAGGCGAATCTAGCCTGCTTGGAAAGAGACAGACTTTAGGTGTTCTCTTTTTAGCCCCTGTGTTGTGCATAGGAAGAGAGATACTGAAAAGTCATAGGAGTTGAAATCAATTGACTAATTTTTCAGTCACTAGCAGCCACTGCAATGATGCTGAGAAAGAAATTTATATATATATATATATATATATATATATATATATATATATATATATATATGAGCTGACTTTGTTAATCAGGATTGGAGAAGCTGTCTCTTGGCTTAACCACATGCCAGAAAAAATAGTACTGATTCTACCTTTATGTGTCATGTTCTGCAGCTCTCTGGCCTGTGCTGCATGTCCATGTACTTTAAAGCTTTCAGTGAGCTAATCACCTTTATATACAGCAAATGTCTAAAGAAAGAACATTTACTGTATATTCACAAATAGCATGTCATAACTAACAATGTGCCAAAATTGAGATTTGGGCGGGTGTCAATAGCTTACACTGAATCATGATAGTAAAGATAGAATTACATAGGAACATTTTTCTGCTTCTTAGATTATGCCGTTATACTATATGTTCATAAAGTGACAACCACAATGAGGTCTCTCGGTATTAGTGTAATACACAATATTAAAATCTATGCTGATCACTTCACAACAAACCCCTTATCTCCAGTCTAACAATAGGTACTGGGTGTGTAAATACAATATACTATGTAGATAATTGCACATGAAATATAGAGTGTGTGTGTGTGTGTCTGTGAGAGTGAGAAAATGCATTTAAACTGTCAGTTAAAACTAATTCTTTTGCTCTCCTGTGTCTCAGATTGCCCCAAGGAGAATACAAAAAAAAAAAAAGAGCAAAAAGTATGACTTTACACTAAAAGGCATGTAACCTACATTAGCAGATTTCTCCCTTGTATGCCACCATTTTGATATCAAGAAACTTTTGTCATATTGAGAATATAATATGAATTGATCACACATCAAATTCTCCAGCGGTAGTAGTTGGACATGAGGTCCTGACTACAGCAATATGAGAATTTAACTCCTTGTTTTGGACAACAGTTAAGTATAAGAAAATTTTCAGTTTTTTTAACAATGCTTGCTTGAAAAATATCTTCCCAGTAGTTCTACTTGGGCTACTATTTGGGAAGCATTCCATTTTTTAAAAGAGTGCAGCAGCCAGAAGATCGTAAGAGTTCAGCTCCCATTTAAGCACTTAAATGAAGTGGACAGGTTTCATATGATCATAGAAAAGAAGGGCTGAAAGGGACCTCAGAAGATTATCTAGTCCACCCCTTCCACTGAGGCAGGATTAATTATAGCTAGACTGTCCCTGACAGATGTGTGTCCAACCCAGTCTTAAAAACTTCCAATGACAGATATTCTAAAACCTCTTTAGGTAATCTGTTCCAGAGCTTAACTTCTTTATAGTTAGAACATTTTTCCTAAGCTGCAAACTAAGTCAATATCTTCCTGTCCTGTCCTCAGTGAACATAGAGAACAATTAACTAATGCCTTCTTTAAAACCTCTTACGTATTTGAAGACTATTATTAAGGTTCCCCCACAGTCTTCTTGCCTCAAGACTAAACACACCCAATTCTTTTGACCTTTTCTCATGGGTCATGTTTTCTAAACCTCTTCTCATTTTTGTTGCTCTCCTTTGGACTCTCTCCAATTTGTCCATCTCTTTCTTAAAGAGTGATGCCCAAAACTGGACACAGAACTCCAGCTGAGGTCTCACCAGTGCCAAGTAGAATGGAAAAATTATCTCCCATGTCTTACATATGCCCGTCCTGGTCATACATCCCAGAATGACATATGCCTTTTTTGCAGCATCACATTGTTGACTTATATTCAATTTGTGATCCACTATAACTTTGTGGTCCTTTTCTGCTGTACAATTCCCTAGTCCATTTTTCCTTATTTTATATTTCTGCATTTGATTTCTCTTATCTAAGTGTAGTATTTGGCACTTGAATTTATTGAATTTCATCTTATTGATCTCAGACCAATTCTCCAATTCATCAAAATCATTGAATTCTAATCCTGTTCTCCAAAGTGCTTTCAACCCCTTCCATCTTGGAATTATTCACAAATTTTACAAGGATACTCTCCACTCCATTATTCAAGTCATTCATGAAAATATTGACTAGTACCAGACCTTGGACTGACCCTTGCAGGATCCTAATAGATATGCCCGCTCAATTTGATAACAAACCATTGATAGCTACTCTTTGAATACAGTTTTTAAATCAATTGTGCACCTAGCTTATAGTAATTTTCATCCAGACCAACCTTCACAGTTTGCTTAGGACAATGTGAGGCGGGACTATGGCAAAAGTGTTACAAAAATCAAGATACATCATGTCAACTGCTTCCTCCCTGTCCACTAGGCCAGTGACACTGTCAAAGAAGGAAATTAGATGGGTTTGGCATGATTTTTTCTTGACAAATTCATGCTATTATTTATCACCTTATTATCCTCCAGGTTTGAATAAATTGGTAGTTTAATTATTTGTTCCAGTAGCTTTCCAGGTATTGAAGTTAGGTTGACTGGTCTATAATTCCCTGGTCTTCCTTTTCCTCCCTTTAATGATAGGTACTATGTTTACCTTTCCCAGTACTCTGGTACTTCACCTGTCCTCCATGAGTTCTTGAAGATAATTACTAATAATTCTGAGATTGCTTTGTTGTAGTTCCTTAAGGTTTCTAGGGTGAATTTCATCAGGCCCTGCTGATTTGAATACACCTGTCTTATCTACAAATTCTTTAACCTGTTATTTTCCTATTCTGGCCTGAAATCCTTCTCCCTTTTTGTTAATATTAATTATGTTAAGCATCTGGTCACTATTAACTTCTTTAGGTTAATTTCCAAACATTTTTCCAATAATTTTCTTATTTACAGAACCCAGCAGCTTCATTTGATAACAAAGGGAATGCATAGGTTAAGCACATTTGAAAATTTTGTGTCCTCATTTAGGCATCTAAATTCAAGTTGTACCCCTAAAATCAGTGTGAGTTTTGTCCTTGCATTCAGTGGCAGCTAGAGCAGACCTTGAAGCATAAGTACCAGGGATAAATTAATTTTTTTACATCATTCAAACAAAATGCTATAGCCAGAGATTACAGGAACTAAATGAAGAACCTGGAAGAAAAGGTTGTACAGGATATTTTAAGAATCAAATCTGTTGTAAAAGTTCTGATACATGATCAGTCTTAACTAAAGAGCCCACTGACAAAGGAAGCTGAATATGGTCTCCTGAAATTGAAGAAAACTGTTTTGGATTTGGTGAACAAGTTGGCAAACTTCTTGACTATAGACGAACAAATAATAGATAGACCTGGAACTCCTTGTTCTCCAAGAAAATAATGGGCAATAATGAAAAGCACTGTAGAGATTTGCCAGCACTTTCAAAGGTTTTTTAAGCAACCGTATAGTGTTGGCAGGGATACCAATGACTCTAATCTCTCTAACTTCCTGAAGGGTTTGCAGATCCCAGAAGTGCATCTGAAGAATAATATAATGTTTGAAGCACCTATCACTGAACTGAAGCAGCAAATTTATTTTTTAACAGTTGAGGTCCAAGCTTGGATGGCTTGAATCTACAAACTCTTGCTAGGTAGTAGTTTCAACATCTTACTGGTAATGTATAACAAAGCCAAAGAAAAAAGTAATGCCTACTAGAGAATGGCCCTAACATCCACAGAAAAGGAAGATCTCCTTTAAATTAGTCATAGACATTGACTTATTTCACTCATCAATCTAGTGTCTGAAAACCTGCCTTCTGTATTTCATCCACCTAGCTCTTACAAGTTTCTAAAGAAATAGGCATCAGCAGACAGCATGAAATGGCTTCTCTGCTGTGTCAAAAAGCTGCTATATTGGATGGTTGTCCCAAATGCATCTCTTTCACTGGATGCCCCTTTCTAGTGTTATAGAAATGTGGCTTTGGAGGAAACTATGGAGCATGTAAAGAGTTGCTATATGATGCACCAGTAGCACCGATAACCTGAAGGTATTTATTCATATACATTTCATATGGCATGGCCGCCTGAATTTTCCCCTCTTTCCAAATTTTGCCTCTTGGAATTTTACATGATTTAAAGAAATGTTTGATCCAGTTCCCTCAGAGCTCCGCCTCCCCAAAGCTCCTGCACCTTTTGCCATAGGACTGGGGAAAACAGGGCATAGCCAGGCTGTCTCTATGTCCAACTGATTCCTGAATACTCTAATAGCTTCCTTTGAGACACTGTCACTCTAAATTGGAGAAACCCATCAAGGGCAGATGGTAACATTCCCTTTGTCCCCCTCTGAGCCTGCAACAAGTTGGCTGAGAATGCATCTCAAAAGAACAAGAACAAATACTAGACACATTTATTAACACACTCACAAACTGTGTTGTTACATTTGCTATTTAATTGCAGAATGGGTATGTGTGTGTATGTGTGTGTGTGTGTGAGAATGTGAGAACATGGGCATTATTCAGTGGGAAAAATGGCACAACCTAACTTAGGAGTCAGTAGGCCCAAACTGGGTAATCAGACTTAGACAGAGAATAGAGGGATTCTTACTGGAATTTTATCATCATGGTTCTGGCATGGGAAGCTGCAATAAGGGACCAGTTGAAAAGAGACCGTGTACCCATGTGACTGAGGTGGGCTCGGACTTGTAAGTGAGGCCACAGGAGGCTGTTATTGGATGTTAGAGTTTTGAGGACTTCACCACCAACTAGCTGGCCTATTGGTTTAGCTGATTCCCCCCCCCCCCCCACACACACACACTAAATAAAATTGGCTAAATTCCCAAATTACTAAGATTCATAGTAAATTTGCAAGAGGGGGAGAGGAAGAAATCTGTTCTTACAAGTGAATGCCACAATTTTTAGATTTTTATTTTTCTAGAGCTAGCAGTGAAAGTGGGGGTCAAGTCAAACATTTAATTTATTTTAAAAAGGTACTCTGTATATTATATTGAACCTGTCTCCGATAGCTGTTATGGACACCAGGCAGAAGAGTTACATACATTATAAAACAATTTACTCTTTAATTTTTTTCAAAATGTTGAAGGAAAATTAGTCCAATTTCAGTTTAAGTTGCCTCACCGTTTCTCTTTATTTCTTCTGCAGGACTTGGGGAAGTTCTGCTGTGTAATTTAAGACAAGAGTCCACACACAATATTAAATTTCTGCTATTTATTTTGAGAGAGTAATCAAGGCAACAGTTTCTACCATATGCCACATACTGCATAACTAGTCTTGATGGCTCTGATTCAGAAAAGTATGTGCTTAAATCCATCTCTGTACAGGAAAGCACGTAAGTGCATTCTTCAGTACCCTTCCTGAATAGGGGTGCTTTCCTGAATTAGAGACAAGGGGACAAACTTCCAAGCTCTTACTGTAAAATGTTTTCTGCTTACCAATAACATATGTACAAACGTTACATTGTAGACTCAACTTGTATAATTTCTTACATTCTTTATTGGGTGTAGCTTGCAGCCTTTTGTTCTGTATTTTCACCCCAGATGATGGTCACCAGATATTTGAACAATGAATAATGCCTTGCTAAAAAGAGGATTTATATGTTGCAGTTGTGGCACTTTCTGTGCCTTCCTATGTCTATTTGTATAGGCAAGTCTATGTCTCTTTGTATAATAGTTTGTTGTCCTTTGTATGTCAGTTAAAAGCTAAATGTATGAATAGATATATGAATTAGAATGAGTCTTCTTTTTTAAAACTAATATCACATGCTATAGGATGCTTTCTCTCCAGCAAGATCATAGAATATCAGGTAAGGGACCTCAGGAGGTCATCTAGTCTAATCCCCTGCTCAAAGCAGGATGAATCCCCAAATAAATCATCCCATAGAATACTGGAAGAAACAAATGCGTTTTCATGAGCTATGTCATGTACCATAAAATATGCAAATTATCTCTGATCATGAAGTAGTTTTCATTTTTCTTGTCAAACACATATGCTTTATGTATGTGTAACCCTTCTGCCCATCAGAACTGGCAGCAACAAGGACCGGGTTCAGTATCTAGGGGTTCCATTCCAATAAAACAATGCAAAACCGGCTCCAGCCCCCACCCAGTGACCTGAGACAAATATATACCACCCCCGCTGGGCGCCTCCAAGAGGCAATACTTCCCCTCTCGCAAGCACAGAGTCTGAGTGTAGCAAAAGCCTTTTAATAACACAGAGAAACAATGTGGCATTATGTTGGGGAAACACCACCAACAGGATTCATAACACAACCCATGAGCAAAAAACCCACCCCAAGCAAATTGGGGCGTGTCCTTTCCCTTTGGTTCTTGAGTCCAGCAACCCAAAATCACCCAAAGTCCCACAACCCAAAAGTCTCTGCCCCTGGTCAGTGCAGCCCCAATTTTGAAAGTTTAGCTGCAGAATTCTACCTCCCAACCTGGGTGGAGATGTGGGAGGGGGAGGTTAAGGGGCACCTTACGTGGTCCAAAACCAATCTCCCCACCTCTCCATGGGGCTCCGCTCTGCACCACCAGCCATCCCACAAATCGCTCCGCTCTGCCAGCTGCCCCCATGAGCTGCTCCAGGCATCCCACAAACTGCTCCACTCCAGCCATCCCGCAAACTGCTCCACACTATATCTTCAGGCTCCCCCACTACTTAACACAACACTCAGTGATTTCAGCTCTTAGTAAGTTTAGCTCTTGCGTGATTTCAGCTTGTAGTAGGGGAGCCTCAGTGCTGGTGCACCATTGACCCAACGTGAATTCAGCTCAGCAGCTTGTAACTAGACTCCTAAGGGAATCAAAATTAGCTCTGATATGCCACAGTAGAGAGGAGGAAGTATAATTAGCATGTAATGCCCTCACCAGGAGACCCATACCACCAAGTATCAATACCTATCCCCAGCCTCTCTCCATTCACTGGTTTTTGGAACCCATGACCCTTGCCTAGCAAGTGCTGCTTAGTTGATGGTGAGTCCCTCCATCATAACAAAAGGCCAAGTACAGTTCCACTGTCCTTGATTCACATAATCAGGATAATAACAGTTTATTTCTGCCCCAATAACAGAGAAACTGGGGCTCCTACAGCAGCCAAAGTGACCATCTAGGTGGGGTGGGTGTGTCTATGCAAATGAGATCAGCCCCTGAAGTTCTTTTCCACAACCCACCATGACTCGCCACCAGATGTCAGGGTAGAGCTCATCCTGACTCTGCTTACATCTGCTTGTTGTTTTAACAATTTTCAGTAAACATTTGAATTTTAAAACACAGAATATTCAGAAAAGGCCATTTTTAAATGCAGACAAACAAAAACAAAGCTTAGTATGTATTGGACTGTAAGGGCTAAACTGTCTAAGAGGCCTGCCAAATTTGTGTATGCAACTTGGTTTTGTTTTTCCCCCATGAAATTCAGTAAATGTATGGTAACTGTGCCAACTACGGTGCCAGTGCTGGAGGTGGGGTGGGACCATTGTTGAAACACAGTGGCTCTGTGCAAATTCAGTGATATCCAGAGGATTTAGCCAATCTGTTCCTGCAGATGTCAGTTTTACACATGATTTACCTGGCTTGCCTCAACTCTTGCTCTCTCTGCAGCTCTGACAGTTCACAGGTTCTAAAGGAATGATGCCCATAGTGGCAGCTTTGCCAAAGCTACAGATCTTCTCTATACATATCTCCCCACTATGTGTTTTCATGGGGGAAAGGGAACATATGGACTTTGTGGATTTTAGGTCAGAGATCTTTGAAATAAGTTTCACAATTTTTTTCAGATGGACTTCTAACAAAGAAGATACTAATAGGTAAACAAAGAAACACAGACAAAGAAAATACTCTTTGGGATAGCCAGTGTGCCATCATACACACATCATACGTCTATAAAGTATTGGCTATTAAACAAATACTTTTCACTGTATCTCAATTACAGTTTAACAAAACTGACACTGAATGAGTTTATGGAGCTGACCTACTGTGAACATTTTCATTATACTTTAAAATGTCACATTCTTTGCCAGATGTGGGGAAAGTGTCCATTTTCAAGCAGTATAAAGCAATCATGGCTTTTTAAAGACTTTCAAGACTTCTTAAAGAGCTGCTAGTGACTGTGAGATACACTCATACTTCTTTATTGAACCATCAATGTGCACTTTCTTATGTCTGTCTTTATTTTTATCACAAAAGAGGGCACCAAAATTGTACGTCGCTGAAATACATATCATAAAAGTACTGAACAAAGGTGAAAGAGAAAAGAAATCTCTTAGTATATGTGGAACCAAAGATAAAAGACTAACTTTCACCTTATAATATGTCTCGTAATGTAAGCAAAGCTATTCCCAACATGGCACAATTAAACATCAATATTTGATTCTACCCTCACCCAAATAAATAGAAAAACTCCCATTGACTTTAATGGTGCAAGATCAAGCTTCAAAGGAGCAATTTAAAATCATGCTTGCATGATTTGGATTATTGCTTTGTATTTGTTTATTAGTCTTTTAATGTTCTATTTAAACAAGCACCTAAAAACAAATGGAAAAGCTGTGAATGAAGCAGCATGGTAAGATTGCAATGGCATCGAAATAAACAAAATTGTCCTGTGGTACTTGAGTTCACAAATATGGATATGCTAATATAAAGATCATCTGCGCTATTGAAATATGTTGATGGGCAGGTAATAAATGCTATAACATTTAAAACATGATAACGGCCATACTGAGTCAGACCAAAGGTCCAACAAGCCCAGTATCCTGTCTTCCGATAGTGGCCAATGCCAGGTGCCCCAGAGGGAATGAACAGAACAGGTAATCATCAAGTGATCCACCCCCTATTACCCATTCCCAGCTTCTGGCAAACAGAGGCTAGGGATACCATGCCTGCCCATCCTGGCTAATAGCCATTGATGGACCTATCCTCCATGAAATTATCTAGTTCTTTTTTGAACCCTGTTATAGTCCTGGCATTCACAATATCCACTAGCAAGGAATTCCACAGGGTTGACTGTGCGTTGTGTGAAGAAATACTGCCTTTTGTTTGTTTTAAACCTGTTGCCTATTAATTTCATTTGGTGACCCCTAGTTCTTGTGTTAGGAGAAGGAGTAAATAACACTTCTTTATTTACTTTCTCCACACCAGTCATGATTTCATAGACCTCTATCATATTCCCCTTTACCTGTCTCTTTTCTGAGCTGAAAAGTCCCAGTCTTATTAATCTCTCCTCATATGGCAGCCATTCCATACCCCTAATCATTTTTGTTGTCATTTTCTGAACCTTTTCTAATTCCAATATATCTTTTTTGAGATGGGGCGACCACATCTGTATGCAGTATTCAAGATGTGGGCGTACCATGGATTATATAGAGGCAATATGATATTTTTTGTCTTATCGATCCCTTTTGTAATGATTCCCAACATTGTTTGCTTTTTTCACTGCCACTGCCCATTGAGTGGATGTTTTCAGAGAACTACCCGCAATGACTCCAAGATCTCTTTCTTGAGTGGTAACAGCTAATTTAGATCCCGTCATTTTATACGTAGAGTTGGGATTATGTTTTTCAATGTGCACTATTTTGCACTTATCAACACTGAATTTCATCTGCCATTTTCTTGCCCAGTCATCCAGTTTTGTGAGATCCTTTTGTAGCTCTTCACACTCTGCTTGGGACTTGAATATCTTGAGTAGTTTTGTATCATCTGCAATTTTGCCACCTCACTGTTTACCCCTTTTTCCCGATCGTTTATTAATATATTGAACAATGAAACCTTTGAATAATGAGTGAATAAAATAGAAATATTTGTTAAGTGCTGACACTGTATTGGCTGTTTATAAGGTGCAGACATTATCAAGACAGTCCTGGCCCAAAAATGATGCTTACAATCTAAATTAGCTTTAGATATGTTCATGAAAAAGAGAGCAAGGGGAGATGAGAGTGAAAAGTTGAAAATTTTATGAGGAATTGTTTATGGTGTCCTAAACCAATGATTGTCCTTTATAGGTGAAATTTTGCACAGAGATGAATACCCGAGAACCATCACAGATGGGTATGATGCATATTTAGAAAATTCACTCCCCAACTGCAGATCTTATGGATGTGTTTTTTCCTAATTTGTAGTTCCATAGATATCTGTAGAAAGTGTCCTAAAACTTCATTCCACTTGAGAATAAATGGGAATGAGGCATGCTACACATGTATTTCATATGTGAAATTACAATTGTAGTAAGCGATGTCCACCTTCCTCACTACATTGGATTAAGGAGAAAATACTTGTAATTCCTATCTAGTTTTGGAAATCATTTTGTCTGTACGAAAATGAAAGATGTTTGCATATCAACTTGTTCAGTATCACCCTTAGAAGTTTGAAAGAGGGCTTTATTTTAATGAGAAAGGATTAAACATGCTTGCATAGTATAATTTTTGTAAAATCTAAAATTTCACATGTATTTTAATTAATTTAATATTCTGAAAATGTTTGGATTAAGTTTGATATTTCCTCAGTGGTGCAATAGATTAATCAATTCAATCACCACACTAGAGTTTACATCTTTCAGGATTAATGTGGATAGACAAACATGTTCCAGTGTTAAGGCCTGATCGAATACCTTATTGAAGTCAATGGTAGTCTTCCTATTCACGACAATAGACTTTTGATCAAGTCCATCGAGAACAAGCAGGTGCTGTGACAAGAGATAGTTGCATTTGAGTGCTGATTATAGGCAACAAGAATTACGGTAAAACTGAACTAACAGTCTGATGGACTATTATGAAATAGGAAAATAAACAATGTCCTGAATTAAGACAGTGTGAAGTATTAAATAAATATATCTTTCTGCTAAATCCTTGCATTTCAAAGAGGTAGAATGGCTCCTTTTAATCAAATCAAATGGCTTTTCTCTCCCCATGGGAAGGGCATTTGCTTTACATGTCAATGGTATTGAATTGTAGCATGGGACTGTAGCATGGCAGCCCTAAGTTTAAGACCGGTCTGTGATGAAGTGCTTATTTTGTGTAAAATGTGTCACAAACAAAAGAATAGAATACACCTTTAAAATATTAAAAGTAAGTTCCTATATTAGGAAAATAGCCTCTCCAGAAAATCAACAATCCCATCCCACCAGTAAAATTCTTCTACAGAATTCTTGTTCCTACCAAAACTACCACCTATTCACTCTTCCCCTCCCTGCAAGCTCAGAAATGAGGCTTTTATAATTGCAAGCAGAGCCCAAATAGCTCACAGCTGAACTAAATCCTCCTATTACTCCACCCTAATTAGGGCTAACATGGTCCCTTACAAAACTGGCCTTAACTCCTTTCAGTTTCATTGTCTTATAGGTGGCTACTTTGTTATATGTGTTCCTTTAGTTTTCTATCATTGATTGCATTTAATCTACTGCATGTTTGACTAAACTAGTTTGCCAAGAAAGAATATGAGGAATAGTTTTTTCTCTCTCCCATTTGCTAATATTCCAGCTAAATCATCATTTGTTAGGAAGGTGGGGTATCTATTGTAGGAGGGTCCAGTCCAGAAAACCTTTCGCTCAATGAACTTCTGTTGATTTTTGCTGTCAGTGCAATATAAATAGTGTTTGAATGATCTAACCCAGAATGAGGATCCCTATCTGGTTTCTCTTGGAGAGTGGTAACAGCTTCAATGAAGGGAAATGTTTACTAATGTTACACCTGCTAATTCCTGAAAGTGATTTAGGCCTTGGTAGAATAACTGGAAAGCCAGTGCATCCAGGAACTTTATTTATATTCACAATTTTGATTGCTTGATCTGTTTCCTGTTTAGTAATTGGAAGATTCAATTTAGTGTTTAACTTCCTGGAAATGAAGTGGTTTTAGGTAATTTAGAGTACAAAGCTATCAATGAAACCTGATCTTCAGAGATTTCAGAAGAATAGCTCCTATTATAACACTGAAGGAAAAAAGTTAAATTTAGTCATTGTCCTTGGTGTTTAGTTAATTTTTCATACAGATCTTAGATTCTAACTCTTGACAGTTTGAATTGGAGATAATATGTAAGTAGGTAGTAAGATTTATTGGAATTCAAATAGCTCTTATCCTTAAGTACAAATAATGGAAAACAAGTCTTTTGCAAATGTATGGAATTCATGTGGGATGTTTAAAAGAATAAAGTTTGCCTATACATGTTTTACTTTGACCTTGCTGGATAAACAGGATTTCAACCTTTCTCTTTTTCATCTGTGGTTGCTATTTTCTAATTCATAGAAACTAAACTTAGATGATAGCACTGAAGACTTCTCTGACTCCTTAGGAGGGTTTAGCTGGAAGCTGCTGGATTACACTATTTGGAAAAATTTAGCTAGGTTCCTTTTCATGTGTGCACATCTCCAAATGAGTTGAATTAGAATATAAAATGATCTGTCAAATAATAAGAAAGAAAGAAAGTCTGACTAGAAGATAGCATGAGGTTGAATAAACTGAGCATTTTTACCCTTAGGTTCATTAGGCAAAACCCAGAATCCAAAGCAATACAAGTCAGAATTTCAGTCATGGGCACAAGAGATTTGGGGGATTTTGAAGAAACTAACTTATATATCAAATCTCTTTGAGGAATACCATCCAGGATGTTACTGAATACTTCTGTAATAGACAGTGTGCTGCAATTCTTGTGGCAGACATTGTTGTCACTGAGATCAGTGGGAATTTTGCCATAGAATTCAGTGGGAACAGGATTGAATCCTTTTTCTACAAGCGGTGTGTAAAAAGTAGAGTTGTCCCATCTTGCACATAAATACAGACAATAAAAAATGCAGGATCACATTTTCAGTTTATCTCCTAGTCTATCGTGTCTCTATGTTGTTGGACTGACAAAAGCACACCTGTTAACTGTAGGGTAAAATACTTCATGAGGAATAATTCCCTTGCTGGCTATTTGGATTTGGCATGGAGGTTATCTATGCAATGTGTTGCTTGATTTAGTTTTTGGCAACAGGATATGTATTCCTCAGTGATTTTTCAGCTGGTTGAAAAAAGAGAAGATGATAGGTCTGATCTGTATGAAAAAATCCCCTTCAATGAACTAAACTGGAAAGTTTCATCTAATTCTCACGAGAAATGAGGTGTCTACTGTAAAAATGGTTGAATAGAAACAAAAAAGACTTCCTCCCACAGTATTTATGACTCTTTTCATTAGCTTTTGTGAACACTGGGGCAGGCAAAATTTGCATACCAAAAATGTATACTCGGAGTCAGAGTACATAGCTTCACGTCCAGGACACTGAAGAGAACACATTACTGCATCTGGACTGGACTGCGCCATTAAGCTAAGCCCTGTGTAGCAGGTGAATTTAGCTGCACTGTTCCAAGAGCACTTGAAGAAACTGACTCAGTCACCCATTGCTCAGGAGAGGAGAGTGACTTACTTCACCCTCTGTTTTAGGACTCAGCTTTTTCCAGTCTTATATGACTCCATTTTCTCTAACTGTGAAATAAGGGAAGCTGAATCATAGCTCTACCTTTGTTTACCCTCTTCCTATCCACTTGCTTGTGGACAGGGGGTGTTAGTATCAGGCACATGGCACTTCTCTCCTCACTCCACCTGAAACTGCAATCTGAGTAACACAGCAGCTGTACAGTTTTGGACACCTTATTTTTCCCATTCTTCCTTGCACATCTGCATTGAGGCTAGGGACAATTGAGCCCTTTGGAAGTGTATTGCCATTTATGTATGTTTGAATTTAGGGAAGATTTTGCTTTTTGCCTTTCCCATTGACACAGAAACACCCTGGATAGACAGGCAATCTCCAGAAATACCCAGTTCGGTAGTGAAATATATGTGTTCATCAAGCTACTTCAGAAAGACAGCTATGTTAGTCCTGGTGTTTTGTTCTGGTTGAATCAAGATATCATACTTTAATGATTCTTAAGAGTATAATATCAAGATGCTCTCTAAATATGTAAGGGGAAAAAAGAATGATCAAGTTAGGATCAGTACTTCAAGATCAGCTAATTCTGCTATTCCAGTAATGAAAGTTGGAAATAGAGATTCCCTGAATCTTTTGATCCCTCTGTTCCACCAATTATGCAAACCTTGATTATTTATTTATATATATTTCTGTGATCCATTGTACCTTAAAATAGCACCCTCTATCCCCCATATTCATCAGCTGAATATGGTTGTGATATTTCATACAAGGCATGCCTTGCAAGGTACCGCATGAAAGGTCATGAACTGCTGAAACTCATTGTTCTGCCAAAATATGTGTTTTATCATTGTATATGGAATTATGATATTCTGCTACATGGTTGTTATTGAAAAATGTTGTGTGTCTGGGAGATGCCCACAGTTAGCTCTCCAGTGGCAACAAGGGAGGTGACCCTCACCCAAACAAATGTTAAGCGACCATCACGAGCCATTGACCAGTAGGGGAATTGTAAGCAAGAGATTTACAATTCTGTAAGAGACAGTTGTGCAAGCACCACACAATGGGGATTGCTCAACTCTGTGACTGAGCAAGGTCCACCAGGACATGCCTGAGCCAGTATCTTCCCTGGGATATGAACTGAGAGTAAAAAATAAGGGGAAGTGGCATCATGAGACCACCTGTCTCCTTCACCACCTACTCTGAAGGCAACAAGAATGCTGGGAAGACAAAGAAGAGATTGGTCCCAGGCTCAGAAGAAATTCAGCCTGTGTATTAAGAACTGTAACCCACCTGCAGCATCCAGTGTGGTGAGAAAAGCCGTTTGATTCAAATCTTGCTTAGTCTGAAAGTTTAGGATTTAGATTGTGTGTTTACTTTTTATTTTCTTAGGTAACTATCTCTGACCTTTATGCCTACCAATTATAATCACTTAAAATCTTTCTGTAGTTAATACATTTATTTTAAAATTTTATCCTTACCAATGAGTTTGTCTAAAGTGCTTGGAGAATCCGCTCAGATTATAGAGGCTGGTGCATGTCCACCATCCATTGACAAAGTGGCAAATAAATGAGCTTGCATTGTTCAAGAGAAGATACATTTCTGGGGCACAAGGCTGAGGGCTGGGGTGGATTTGCTGTTGCCCCCCTCTTTATAGTTCATGAGTGGCTTAGAAAGCATCCATGCAATTTAGCTGGGTGTGTCTCTGTATGCTGGTGGCTGAGTGATTGCAGCACTTGGAGGCATTTGCTGCTTGTCACTAGTAAAGCATTCAGAGAGAGAGCCTAGGCTGGAGAGTTAAGGGTGCACAGTGGTCCTACAGTTCCAGGTTGTACCCTGCGGGTCCTGTCACAGTTTCCCAAAAGTGTCTTCATACTTTCTTTCATGCGACCTCTTTGGCGTGGAATGCCCTCCACTTTACATCTTGGCTGTTCTTGACATGTCATAATCATAGCAATAACATGCTGACAAGACTTTTTTCAAACTTTCAAAGTTCAATGGTATCCAGAGATACACACTAAAAGCTTTGGACAGACTTGTCTGCGGACAGCTAGGAACCTGGCCATGATTTTCAGGCTGAACTTCAGTGAATATTGATTCTGACTGCTTTCTGGTTGAATCAAATATTTAGCCCAGCTGTACTTGGGCAAGTCACTTCATGTCTCTGTGCCTCAGTTTTACCATTTTGTAAAATGGGGAGAATGATCTGCAAATGGCCAGTCAGAGGCTTTCACTTTTATATGCTTTGAAAGTTTTCCTAAGGGCCTAGGAAAGTATTTTAAGATCCTTATCCAAAGCCCATTGAACTCAGTGAGGGCCGTACTGGTTCCGAAGTGTATTAAAACCTGTGGTCTGATAGGAATTGCAGAGGAGGCCTGTCTACCTTATGCTTATGCAGGAGAACCTATATATATTAATATACTAAAAAAATGGGGAAAAGTTTTTATTTGAAGAGTTGACTTACAAATGTGTGTGGGGTTGGAAAAAGTGGAAATAGATGAAAACACAGTGAAGGAAGGAGAAGGGGGAGGAAGATGGAAGGTGGAAGAATTAAACAGAAAGGAAGGAAAAAATGTAAACAGCATGGTAAAATTGCTCTGATTATTGCCAGTGTTACATTATAAAACAACACCTTAATTCACCTTGTTTTTATGTGCAATGGGTGTGTGTTCCAAAATAGTTTTTCATGACATGGGTAGGGATTTGTGCTAACGTAATGTTCATTGGTTTTTGTGATTCCCCCACCAGGGTATTCACTGAAAGTTGAATGCTGAAGTTTTTCTCTGTTATACTTCCTAGATTTTCTGGGACTCCTTTATCTGATCTCACATAACACAGCAGATGGGAGAGAAAACAGAATGGGGCAGAATCCAGTAACATGCTTTGGATGGCTGGACTGGCAGATTGCAGGAAACTGTGAAATGTTGATTGTAACTGCCAAGCCACCAAACAGTCAGAATCAATTAATTATCAAACTGGCACTTCATATCAGGACAATAGGGAGGCTCCAGGTTCCATTCCCCTTTGTTTTACTAATTGTATCAATCCAATACCATATTTATTTTTAAAATTTCCTTTGTTCTTGCATCGGCAGGTTCATCCTTTTGTATACTGACAACTGGATATCCACTTGTCAGGGTTCCCTCCCCACTCTGAACTCTAGGGTACAGACGTGGGGACCTGCTTATTTCTACCAGCTTAGGTTAAAAACTCCCCAAGGCACAAATTCTCCCTTGTACCTTGGATTAGGTAACACTGCCACCACCAAGTGATTTAGACAAACTCAGGGAAAGGACCACTTGGAGTTCCTACTCCTCCCTAGTATCCCCCCAAACCCCCACACACCCTTGCCTGGGGAGGCTTGAGAATAAATAAAATGAGCACAGAGCAACCTTGGGTTTGTTTAGGACACTAAAAAAAAACCCCAATCAGATTCTAAAAGAAACAGAACTTTATTATAAAGAAAAAAGGTAAAAGAAGCACCTCTGTAAAATTAGAATGGAAGATAATCTTACAGTGCAATCAGATTCAAAAACACAGAGGATTTCCCTCTAGGCCAAACTTTAAAGTTACAAAAAGAAAACCAGGAATACACCTTCCTCTCAGCACAGAGAAAATCACAAGCCAAACCAAAAATAAGCTAATGCATTCCCTTGCTAGTATTTACTAATTTAAATGGAGTTGGATTGCTTGCTTCCTTGATCTGTGTCTGGCAAGCACACAGAACAGACAGACCAAAACCTTCCCCCCTCCCGCCCCGATTTGAAAGTATCTTGTCGCCTTATTGGTCCTTTTGGTCAGGTGCCAGCCAAGCCATCTGAGCTTCTTAACCCTTTACAGGTAAAAGGATTTTGTGCCTCTGTCCAGGAGGGATTTTATAGTACTATATACAGGAAGGTTGTTACCCTTCCTTTTGTGTTTATGACACCACTGTTTATTGTAAATGTGTAGTTAATGCATCAAAATCAGTGAAGCCAGATTTTGCTAGTAGTTTAATGTTTTCTGGATAACAATTTGTTTCCAGGTACTAAAAATGTTAAGTCTCTTTGAAATGGAAGACCTCTTTAAAAAACTGGAAGTTAAAGCGACAGTGTCAATATGTAGAATAGGATTTTTTTTGTTTCTTATTAATAACACTTCTTAGTGGATGAACTTAAAAGGTTGGGTTTTTCCATTTTTGAATGTTTCTTCCAGATGCAACATTTTTATTGGCCTAACATTTTGCAAAAACCTAAAATTTGAGCCAAATTTGACCTGGCAGTATTCCTTTAAGACATCATTAACTTTATTTATAGTTAAGAATGCTTATTCATAATTTTAGGTACTAATTACATAAACTTGGTATACACACTATAGAAAGGATTAAACTAAAATATATCCCAACCTGGCTCACAGTATCAATTTTTCCCACTAATTCATCCCACAAAATAGCTTCCTACAGCCAACCATCATGCTCTCTGCCCACTACTTTCTCAAGTCCCCACAAAAATGTAAGGTCCTGGCATCATGCCTAGCAGTGCAACCTCAATTTCAATTTCCTGTTGTTTTCAGATGGAATTTTAGTTCAGCACCTATGAAAATAAGGCCAATGAGTCATATTCTTGCTTTTGGAATATTTGAACAGCTTCCCTAGTGCCTGATCAAATATGCATTCAGGATGAGGGCTAGATGACAGACTCAATCCAGACAAGATGGGGGGGTGGGGATATTTTCAAATTAAGGAAGTAGCTAGCAGTGGTTGGATTAAGTTATCCTACTTGACTAAATCACTGAAGGGTATGAGTTTCAAGAAAATACCTACCATGAATGTTCCTCTTCTAAATCTAGGTTCTCATCACAGTGTTATCTTGGGTAACTTTGCTGATCACAGCTTCGGTGATATTACAGGAGAGAGGTGGCATCTCTGATCACAGTTGCCAATCCATTTACCAAGAACACCACCTTAAATTTCACCCAGAAACTAATGGAAAGCAGGCGGAATACAGAGCTCTGGTGTAAGGTGCTATGTCTGAAACACTGTTTATGGACAGACTCATTTGGCAATAACTAAATAACTCAAGATGTATCCCTGTGCACATTACAGTAGTCAGATCTGGAAGGAACAAAGGCATAGAGGGCAGTAGTGAAATCTGCATCCAAAGGAAAAAGCTGCAACATTTTCAACAGGCACAGATTGAGAATGACATTTTAAACACAGTGGCCAGTAACAAGCTGGATGGGGTATACAAAACCCAGACTGGAGAGCAAGGGGTTAAGGAACAGCTCTGGGCCCAAGAGGCCCCACCCAATCACACCTGAAATGCCTGCACAAGCCGGAGGTGGGGCTTTGGATGGGAAGCCGAGCAGCTCAGAGGGAGGCAGGCAGTGGAAGGGAGCAGTCCACAGCTTTAAGTACTTGCGCGGAGGGGGCGGGTGGGAAGTGCTGGCCAGGAGCTCATTGTCTGAGACCTGACAATACAGATCTAAGCCATCCTGAAAAGGGGAGGCAAGTAACTGATTGTGCAGCTCAGAGACTTTGAGATTCTTTGATTTACTCTGTGGGAAAAAGGAGACTTGGGCCGGAAGTGTTCCAGGGGGCAGCTGCTTAGCCCCCCAAGGTACAGAGAGTAGCTCCCCACCATTGGGCCCTGGACTGCAATCTGGTAGAGAGGGTAGGTCTGGGCTCCCCTACCCACTCCAAGAAGATGTGACAAGAACAGAAGCCTTCACCTCACAGGAGGACCCCCCCGGGGAATACTGGCTGTTGAAGGGCCCAGACCCCAAAGTCCCTGAGCTAAAGGGAAGGACAAGAAACTCGGGGGATGGGGGAGCACTGAAGGACAGGACTGTGTTTGGGGAGACAACCTGCCATATCCCCTCCTGGCTACTAGGTGGTACTATTGGTTGTTGTTCACCTTCTACACGAGCATTAGATGGATTCCTTCAGTCAAGGAAGATCACTTAATCCAACCACTTATTTTGGCTAATTCCCTTAATTTGCAAATATTTCCCCCCTCCCCTCTTTTTTGGATTGAGTTTCAGTCAGCTAGCCCTCATCCTGAACCCATATTTGACCAGGCACTAGGGAATGTCCCAGAAGCAAAAAATGTGACATTATTGGCCTTATTTTCATAGGTGCCGAAATAAAATTCCAGATGAAGGCAGCAGAAGCTCTGGGTGCTGAGCAGCTTTGGAAGTTAGGTTGCTACAGCTGTCATCAGTACACGGAAAGTAATGCAATGTATATCAACTCACTAACCATGCTAATGGCTTCATAAGCATGCTGAATATGAGGTAGCCCTCATACTGACAAGTACCTTTAAATATTTAAGAACTGATTATTCAAACCCATTAGGCACACAGTTATACGCCTCGGTTTGCACATGCAATCACTGTGCATATATATGTAAACTGGGAAATTGCATGCACAAAGTACCAGAATCAGTCACTGTAATGCACAATTACCAGGACTGCATATGAAATCTTGGCAATTGAGCGCACCTCCTATTTTGAAAAACCCAGCCCTTAAGGTCTATTTTGAATGCTCTCCACAATGTATCCAGATCAATGCATTATTCAAGAAGTTTTAAGTTAAAACCTATTAAAAAGTTCCTCTGCATTGACTGTAGGGTAGAGCTTGAATTGTAGTACAAAGGATTTTTCCATTGATGGACCTACTATATAGTGATTTTCTCTATACACTTATCCAATTAATTTTGTTTCTAAACTTGGAAAAACTGTATCAGGGTAGCTCATTTTATACTTCAATGTACTTTTGATTGTATTATACTAGAGAAGTAGTATTGGCCTTCCTTCAAGTCTAGGTGAGAAGCTAATTGGTTTCAAACTGTTTTAAATATGCTGAAGTTATAGTTGTCAATTATTGTTTCAGAAAAAATATAATTGCTCAGACTGAACTCTGCTTTGTTAAAGGGCTTTAAAGTTGCTAAAATCATTAAACAAAGGGCAACTATTCTTTTTCTTACATTACCCTGCTTTCAGACTTAGAATGCTTTGACTTATGACCTAGAAATCATGTAAATTTTGATCAGCTTTTGTTGTGCGTTTAAAGAATGTACCATATGTTTTCATTTTTTAATATGTTAATTGTGCTGAATGTGTTTCACATTACTTAAAATGACTATAGGAACTGCTGGTGAAGGAGATGTGACATTATCTCTTAATATACTGGATATTCATGTATATTTGAAATAACTTCCTATTTGCTCTTACCATTTTCTACTCTGTGCCAACTTTTCCCAGCCTCCTTCCCTCAACTAGAAGGCTTACATTGTTGATGTAGCTGTGGAACTGAAGAAAAATGAAACTCTACTGTTGAAATGAATCACAAAAATTGTAGTCTTTAAAAAAAAATCTTGAAATAAATTTAAAGGTATGCAATGGTGCTGAATGCACAAAACCATTGCAAATACAGTTAAAAAGTTCCCATGTCCTAAAACTCTCATATCTGAAGAATTCTCAAAGTAACATGAAGAATTCTCAAGGTAATATTTTTAAAACTTTTATTGACAGATAAAGGCTTCTACAGCCGTGTGTGTGTGTGTGTGTGTGTCCATTACCTTTAATGCCTTTTTATCTCTTAGAATGTTGGCACATTTACATTTGGAAACAAGAAGGGCCTGGAGTCACAGTGGTGCCCATTTCAAGGCTTTGAGACATCCGTCTACCTGATTCAGATCAGGGTACACAGCAGCTGGCAGCGTACTTCCCAGCATGGTTAGACAGACAGGCACGAACTCTGCTTAAACTAATGTGCAAAAAATAGCAGGGTAGCTGGTGTTAGGTGGTAGCCTGAGCTACTACACATGCTAAGTGCAAACCTGTCAAGACTCCCAAGTACATACTCAAGTCAGCTAGCCCAAGCTGCTACTCATATTATTCCCAGCTAAACTGTTGTATTGAGTATGTTAGTTCGAGAAGAGCTAGCACTTCTCTGTCTCAGCTCGCAGCCACATTGTAGACAAAAGAGAGAAAAGCTGAAGAGACTGAGTAAGAAACTGGTAGACAATCTTACTGATAGGCATAGGGTAAAATACATTGGAAAGAATGGAACAGACTGAACACAGGTGATACACTTGGAGATTATATATATATATATACACACACACACTGGATTTCCTGAAAGAAAAAATATGCTTTTTTCAGCTGCTCCTGGGCAAAGCCATTGTTTCAGTTATGCCCCTTCTTTGGCATCAGCAATGGTTTATGGCTTAACAAATGGAAACTGGAAGCTTGAGTTTAAAGTATTTTTAGTTAAATAAAAGTTAAACACACACTCAGTGACTGTAAGGACATCAGAATTGCCAAACTAGCTCAGACTTCTAAGTCCAGGATTCTGTCTCTGACAGTGTTTGATACTAATCAACAATGTGATTTTTTCCCCTGGCCCTAGGCAGTTGGATGACTTGTGTACTCATGCATGAGGGTTTACAACCTTCATACATTTTCATTCTACCTAATGAAACTGCAGAGAACTTCTTTCATATAAATGTCTAATCCTCTTTGAGTCATACTAAGCTCCAGCATTTAGATAAAAAGTGAACTGGGGTAATTGTAGTGTTTACCACCTAAACAGATGCTTTCCAACAGCAGGCCTGCCAGTCTCAAAAGCTTGAAGACAGACATGTGATCCTGCTCATACTGACATCAATTGGACTTCAGTGGAACCAGGAGTAGTTCCAGAATGTGTAGTTTGAACAGCTGCAATGCTGAGTGCCCTGGAGCTGTGACCAAAGACAGTTGGACTGAGGTTTGTACCATGCTTGCAAGCACAGTCTGACTGCCTGTCACAACCTGTTTGAGATAGCAAGCTAACATAGAGCAGACACAGATGAGGAAGATGGTTTGTAATATCCCTTCAATGTGCATTTAAACCTGGTTGCCTTTGAACATCACCTACCCATTCATTTTTCTCATATGATGCTCAGTATAAAATGTATTAATTTCTTAACATAGATTGATACAGGAAGGGGAGCTCTCCCTGCAGTAATTCAGGAGGAGGAGCTTTGGGGAAACAGAGCTCCTACAAACCTGTGAGAGAAAGGGGCATTCCCCTCATCCTTAAACAGAGAAGGAGAAGCTACCTCACTTTGCTTTTACTTTAACCCTTCCGCATCTGCCTCTGCCTGCTTAGATGGACCCTTGTAGAAATGCCATGAGGTCTTGGAGCTGAAGTTAAAAAAATACGCGTGAAACTCATTTTTAGCTCCAAAACTGCCAGCAATTCTGAAGAAAAAATAGCCTAAAAAGCAAGTAAAATTTGGAAGTAGAGATAGACTTACCCTTTTGGAAATATTTGGTTGTTAATTCTTTTCTGTAACGCAAATCAACTCCTTTTAATTAGTGCCTATATATCATCTAATCATAAGATGCACTGGATATGTGTTCTTTTGGGGAATCGGTTTGGCATATTTTTTTCTTATAATTCAAAGCCTTTTTTCCCTTTTAAAAGAAATGCATTAATTTAGTGACTTTAGAGCTCATGGAAGGTACCAGATTGACAAACCTAGAGAACAAAGTCCTCTATCCACAGACACAGAACAGATACAGTAAAGGCAGCACCAGTGCAAGTTTACCTGTATGTCCTACCACCATGTCTCAACACTGACCAGGAGAGACCACCTCTGTGAAAGCGAGGGTATTCCAATTTTCATGCTAATTCATTAGTGGCCTCTTCGCAAAGACTAATTCTTCTTCTTTGTATTTTGATAGCACCTTTTATCCAGAGTCACAAACATCTTTATGAACATTAGTCAATAAATCTGCCAACAAGGGTGCCAGATAATGCCAGCTGGTACGGTGGCTTTGTGTGGGAAGACATCTGCCTCCTGGCAACTTGAATGATCACCAACAGCCATTAACTTAAAAACTTGCTATCACTTGGGCTGATTTCAAAACAACAACCTCTAGGTTCAAAGAGAAATATTCTGTATCCCAAGCGGGATTGTACTGGGGGCAGCAAGTACGTGTTGCTGCTTCCTGTGCTGCCCCAACTACACTATTTTTTTGCTTGCTAGTTCAGATGAGAGCTAGCACAAGTATGTCTATGGGAGCTGAGAACCATGTTATTACCAGAGAAAAATCTCCAGGCTCTACTTTGTGTTTCTGATCTCCGTTCTGAATAAGCAAAAATTGCCCCACTCTGAGATGGACACTGTGGATCCTGAGTATCCTGAGCTCAGTAAGAACTTAGGATTTCTAAAATGAAAAAAAATGTCCTGGCAGAAAGCCCAGTATTGCCAAGATGGCACCTTGGCAAAAAGCCAAGTGTGTTTAGGGGTCAGTAGAATCTTAACTTGAAGTAAACAGCTACTGTGCAAGGAAGGAAGGGATGACACAGAGGTCAGTCAGTTAAGCCTCTAACTGATCAGAACCCACTCACACCAGTTACAACTGGTTTTAAAGGTCAGACCTGCCAATCAGGATTCTGAGGTAATAGTCAAGGCTGAGTATGTGCGAGTGCGGTAACTCTAGCCAAGCATAGGAAGCTATATCGAGACAGGATACAGTGTAGCATAAAAGGCCAGCTGCCTGTAACATTTTTGGGAGTGCTGCATCTGAAGAGGCGAGACCTGTGCAGGCTGAGCCAAAGAGCCAGCAAGAAAAGCCAAAGACAAACTGCTGCAGAGAGTTCCTTAGCAACCCCAGGAACTCAGGGAGAACAGCTTAAGGGGGCAATAGGCAGGTTTATGTAGCAGCTTCCCAAAACTCATTGTTCAGGGTAACAATGCCCCAAGCTCACTGTGTAGATGTAGCCTTTGTCTCTGAGTAAGGTGCCTGTTCCCTCCCAATAAGGGGCTGAGCCCCTCTGGCTCACCACTGGCTCAGCAATCTGCTTGTCCATATCACCCCATGCAGTTGCCTCTCTGTTGCCTTCAGCAGGAGTTTCTAGTCCATTCTATCCCCACCACTGACTCCAAGTATGCTGGAGATATTGTCAGAGGGCTCTGGTAGCAAATATTGTTGTAATCCATAGGATAGGTCCCCCTAGAGGCTCAGCCCAGAGTTCCAGGAGAAGGCACAGTGGAGGTTATACTAGCAATCCTTTCTATCTTCTCTTCTCCAAAACCTCCTTCTCAGTATTTGAAAGGCTCCTCTACTGCCTTCTGATCTCTTCGTGTCTGCTATGAGCTCTACTGTCACAACCTCTACACAGAATAAATTCCTAATTAGAGATGTGCTGGAACAGGAACATAGACATACTGTGTTTTCAAATCCTTGGAGCCAAACACAAACCTATTTTTGGATCCAAAACTAGGATGGATCTGTTTTCCCGTTCTAGTTCAGATGTGGCTAATCTCACATAAGAAAAGCCATTCTTTTGAGATTTGGGCCAGTGATGGTAGAAATCTCAGGAGATCTGGTCTGCTAGAGTTCCAGCATCTGTGGTAGAAAGAACATGAGAACATATTCTGTAAAATCCAAACAGGAACATTAGACCTGTTTGGCCTCAGAACTGAACCCCAAACCTAACCTAAATCAAAATCCTAAACTCCAGTTGCTTTATTCCTAGGCTCCCTCTCTGCTCCCAAGCATCATTATCTGTACAATCAGGATCTGTACAGGCCTAGCTTTCCCCTCTTTTTGCTTGCCAGTCCAAGTCTCAGGCCTAGTCTGAACACACTTTTTGTACGGGCATAGCTATTTTAGTTAACTGTGTGATTTTTTTTTTTAAACAGAAATAGTTATACCAGCATAACCTCTAGTGCAGATGTAACTTATTCCTTTTTCCATATGGGAATAGCTATATAGGTATAAATGACCTTTAGACTGGTATAATGGCATTCACTCTGGAAGGGTGGGGGCAGTGGTAGAATATACCAGCATAGTTAAAGCAGTACACCCTTTCTGTGTACACAAGCCTGCAGTCTTCCTAATTCTGATCACACATGGTGTCATCCATTACCACTATGATTCAGTCAGTGTTTTGAAACAGGTTTTCTTTGGCAAGCTGAGGATGCTACAATGCCTGTGCCAGGGCCCAAAATCAATGTGGGCAAAGCGCCTTATAAAAATACTCCATTTTGTGCTCTTATTTCCTACTCACAAAGTTCCAGTGTGTTCTAAATTTAGTTGAGCATATTCTTCCATTCCCAGTTCCTTGTTGTGCCAGTAATAATTGGCTAGACATAACTGTCAACTTTGTTGGAGACATAATGTAAATATTATGCATTTGTATAGCACCAGACTAAAGGAAATAGTGCAATATAGCAGTCTTTGCTGTGTTAAAATGGAAACCAAGTTTTCTCATCTCTTTGAAACAGTTCAATCTGTGGAGCGATGCTTGATTTTGCAGCATTTGTTATGTTTCCTTGAATAATTCTTAAACAGGTCTCCTAGCAACGGACTAAGGGACAGCACAAGAACTTTTCCAAAGAAGCAGTATTTCTGTATTTTTGGATGATACTCAAGTGTTAGGGTTTTCCCTCATCTCTTTTGGGAATATGTGTAAAGTAATGAAAGACTCGTCATATTCAGTTGTCCGTCTGTATATTCCTGAGATAAGGGATTTGGGATGGAAAGCTTGCACAAAGAGTAACAGAAATACCGTTAGTGGGTAGAATAATACTTTTCATTATAGCAGCTGGAGAAAACATCTTTGACAATACTGACTGACTTAAAACACAAACAAATCTCATTACACAGAGATTTTTTTAGGTGCTGCACCATTCTAGTGAATTTACAGAAAAAAAGGTGTGAGAAAAAGGGAGGGAAGAGATTCCATTATGTACATAAATCACTAATATTTGCAATTAATTTAAACAGATATTGAATCGTGCATAATTCAAAAGACTTAAATGCTTTGTAGAGTTCAAGGGAATACATGTGCACATATGTATATAAATAAATAGGAGTTTCCCCTCTCGCTGCCCCAGGTGATTGGAAAATGTCTGACAGCTTTATAAAGTAGTATTAGAATATGAAAAAGATGGAACAACATGCAGATTACGTTATTATCTGTGGTATCCACTCAGTCTAGTAAAAGACAAGGTACAAAGTCTCATTAACAAAAAGCAGCATGTTTCCACTGAAATAAAGAGTAACAGCAGAACCCATTTGTGACTTGAATTAAAATGGTACAAACAGACTACTGCACTTGTGCATCCTTCTGGAAAATAAGCATGGAGCCCTGATGGCAGTTTTTTGTCTTTGTTGTCAAGGAAGCATCCCCTGTGATATGTTGGGGGGTGGGGGGAAGAAGGGTTCTGACAGTTTTCTAAGGGTAGCAAGAAAACCATTTAAGCCAAAGAAAAGAAACTTGGATAATTGTAGGCTATTAAATCCTTAATTAAAGGTCAGTATAAAAGAATATCGGCATATCTGAGGTATTTATCTTAACACCAATGTAAATCAAACTGCTATTTCAACCAATTTATTAAGCGACTTCAGGGTTAGATGCATTCTTAAGATGGATGTTCATGGTCTGGACGTAAAACTAATGTAGTATCAGCATGCAGATTTCAAAGTAGGAAAGGAATTAAGAAAATGCACACTGGAGAAATAAAAAATGAGTGCTTTCTTTGGGATGAGAAGCCTTCTCTTGGTAGGTGAAAGATATTAAAAGGGATCTCTTTTCCTACAGAATGAGAAAAAAGTTAATGCCAAAATAATCTAATGCCAGCCACAGGATAGTACTGTAATCTCCTGATGGGCACAGCTGGACTGCAGCTTTGTGCTGCACCCAGCACTCTAATATCTACACATTGCTTCCAGCTCAGCTTGTCCTTGGTTTATCCTCATTGTAGGACAGAGGTATTCAACAGCATACAGATCTGGCTTTCCTATTTCTAATTCTCAGGTTTCTCATGTTTAGATTGCAAACAGGAAGCTCTGTACACAGATAGAACCATCTTGACAGTTTAAAGGACTTTATGAGTCTCTCCACGATTGATATGAAGTCATAAAGGTATGTTTAATGTTTTCTTCCTCAGAAAACCAGCAGACTAAAATCCCAGCTCTCTAAAGTATGTCAGTACTAAATGCAGCAAAATGCAACTGAAGGGCATTGAAAGAAAAACTTTCAAAGCTAAGTTCACCAGGATACTCCGGCTGTATTTCACCCTGCAAACCAGGTTTAAACAGTGGGTTAAACCAGGTCTATATGTATATTTGCATCACTGTAGTGGTTCAAAGTAGCTGGAGCATGACAGTGAATCTTTCATCAAAAATAAAGATTAAAAGATATTGTAAAAAGCTAGTTCAGTGCCTTTGGACGTTGCCACCTTGACAGTGCTGGGACTCTACTTATAGCGTGGATGTTGGGGCATGGTCAGTGGTTCAGACTAGCCACCCGAGTACAGGCCCACCTGACTCCTGGGGTCTGAGCTCGGGGTGGCTAGCGCAAGCCACTGTCCATGTCACAACATCCACACTGCTATTTTTAGCATGCTGTCTCCCTGGGCTGGGAGGCATGCTCTTAGCTGCTATGTAGACATCAAAGTAGGACTGCTTACCCACTGAGGCACTGAATAAGAGGGGAAGGATCAGGGCCTCATGACAGCATTAGCACAAGCTTCTCCACACTGCCCTGATAATGCAGCTCATCTCTAACATGATAAAGTTACTTCTAAGGTCAAAGGAGTAACTCAGTTTCCGTGTCCATTCAGGACACAGCATCAATTAAGGTGTCTTCCATTTCACAATTTTAACATTTTATAAGCTTGATGTAATATTCACTTAATTTTAATTCCCCTTCCCATGGGCGTGCATTTGAAGAATGTTTCCTGACTTATCTTAATTCATATCTCCTGTTTCATAATTACCATTTTACTGTATGTTGTACCCCGTCATAGCTTAGTTGTGTTTTGTGAAATTTAATCAAATAATAATTAAATTCTGAGGGTAACACCTCTGGTTATCTCTTCATAATTAAACTTTACTTTTTTCTTCAGAAATGTTTGAAGGGAGAAGGCAATTGCTATAAGAATGCAGGCAAATCATTTGTGTGTTAGTTTGATGTCTGAAAATGACTTTGGCAGTGAATTCAGAGGAGATGCACTTAATAAATTGAGATATGATTTTGTCGAAAATGGTATGTTTTCATTTGGGATGGGTAAGCTGGTTCCCAAAAGCCCAAATACACATCTTAAAACTTAAAAACTTACGGGATTTATAAGCAGTACATCTTAAGTAATGTTTTCTTTAAGCAATGTGTGCAATACAAATTGATCCTCTTTTCCCCTCCTACACATACATGTTAAATTATACTGTGATTTTAATACCATTTAAAACTCTTCCCAGGTTCCCTCAAAGTGGGACCTATCAGTTTTTGCATAATAAGGTAACTGGATTTTCCTTGGATATGAGGGCACAATGCAGGTCTCATGCCAGGGCAAAGGAAAAGTAACTCTTTTGAAATCAATCGAGGTGCAGTGGTGTGAGATCCAGTATCAGATCCTTATTCTATTTATACAATCACTAGCTTTCCTTAGCTTGAGGTGTGGGTTTCTAGCATTCTGGGGTTTGCAAAGAAATGCTCCCTGCCTCTATTTCAGCATTCATACTGACAAAGCTGTTCTTAACTCATAATATATTAATATAATGTCTCTCCAGCAGACATGCTAGAGGGTATTTTCCGAAAATAGATAACAGTCAAGAAGAGATAAAATAATAGCTTTGTATTTTACAGCTATTTACAGTCCCAAGATAAAGTCATGCAACTTAAGAATATTCAAGAATGTGAATATAGTGTTATTAGTGGTGCCAAAGGTACACATGTTGTTTTACTAAAAAAAAAAAAAAAAAAAAAAAAGGCTTGCACTCAGAAATTTACATCTAAGTTGGATGGATACATCAGAGTTATGAAGTATGAGATAGATAGTTTAAAGTGAAAAAGTAGGATTTTAAGAATGATTTGAAGATGCCTATGACAATAGAAGGCCAATCCAAGTAGATGGTACAACTTGGAAAAAAAAGATCATTTATAAGTTGGAGAGGTGAAAATGGGGACATAATCACATGTTTAAATACTATAGTTCTGTATTTGGAGTAATCTTGAAGTAATTAGGATGTTTACAGTTATGCTTGTGTATTTTACCTTATTAGACGACAAGGTTTCACCTGGCTCCCACACAAGCAGTTCAGAGTCCTCCTGTATCATACCTTGAAAACTTTACAATATTTTAATTTTAATTACTGCCATTTAAATTGTTTCTTGTACAGAGGGTTGTTCCTCTGTGCTTCTTTCATATGTCAAAACTCTCTTACATATCAAGGAAGCCAATATCTCAGACATGGACTAAACTCATCCAAAATCTACCTGTCTGTTAAAATATGCTGTTGATCCCAAGTTCCTACCTGAAGTCTATGTTTTCAACTACAGTATGTCTATTGTTTCTCATTATAATAATCCTAAAGGTCTCTCATTGTAATAATCCTAAAGGTCGGATTCTCAAATGTTTTCTTAGTGTGGACCACATCATGATAGAAGGTTTCCCATTGAAAGTGACATTGACATTAGTGATCTCATAACATCCCTGTGGCAACAGCCACTGCGCACATGAAAAAGCGACTTTTTGCTGTCTTTTAATGCAATATAGCTGGTGGAAACAGGCAGGGCACTCAGTGTGATGTACCAGCCAGCTTTCTGTGGACAATGAGCTCTGTGTGCCACTGTCCAGTTGTCCACAAAGTACAGTCTGAGAACCGATGTTCTAGAGCAATTAAAGAACACTTCCTCTAATTAACTTCCATGACAAAAAACAATTGATTCAGCACAATGTTCTGCCTCTCAGTACCCCTAATGTCTAATTTTTAACATTTTGAATCTGCATTTTAATGCCTCATCCTGGTAGTAGAAGACATTCAGAGTCCCCACCCTGGCTACCCAAAATAAAACTCCTGCTCTCCCTCAGTTCAAACAATCTGAAAATTATTCTTTAACTATTAAAAAACAAGGACAGGAATCTCACAGTCATCTTGCTCCATATATTTGTTCACTGATACAAATTACAGGGACATATCAGTATATTTCAGTTGTTGGAAATAGATAATAGAATGCTGAGAATGTTTGGGTCCCAAACAGACACTTCAAAATGCATTACAGGAAATGCTCTGTTCTCCTTATGCTTCTCTCTGTGCAAAATCTAAATCTGTTTGTGAAGAGACATTTAGGGTTGGGAGTGGGATACTGAACCCTATGGACATGATTGGGATTGAGTGCACAACCACTTATATAGCCCATAGAATGCAATACTGACTTGAGCTCATTCTGTTTGGGTGTGGACACCACTGGATTTTCACAGTCATCAGTATTGCTGACCACAAGCATTCAAAAATTGTGAATCAGGACACAAAAACCCATGTGATTGTCTTAAAAATCATGAGCTTAAAACACACTGGGTTATTTTTATTTGCCTTCTATATTTTTAATCTTGAAGATACTCTTGTTTTACGTTTTCAAGTTTTCCTGAACAACCATAAGGGCTGGAAACTTACTTTACAAAAATGCAATTCTCACTTAATCACATGCCCCCAAGCTGGAGCTTTGAGGGTAATTCCAATTATCATGAGACATGCAATAAAATCCTGGGAGCTGGCAACACTAAATCACTTATGGAATGACTGCTACCCCAACCTGCCTGTTAATTGCCCTCTCTTGCTCCCACAGAAAGGCATGACTGGAATGCAGACCACTCCATGGTCAGTGCCAAGGACCTCGAGTATTCTGCTGATCTTGAGCCTTCTGTGTCCTGAATGTCTTCAGAATTTCACTCAAAATGAGCTATACAGTAAGCTTACTTGTATTCTGTCTTAAGTAACTTTGGTAGCCAAGCGTGGAAGGTCTGAGGACAGAGTTGTAGAGATTGTGGTGAGGGCATTAGAGGTTGAAAGCCAAGAAGATGGTGTGGGAAAGATAGAATGGAGCCTGTGAGCAGGTGTGCTAATGTGACAACACCCCTTCCAGCTCAGGGCCTTTACACCAGGCAGGTAGAATCAAGCCTCAACAACTCCTCCTGCTGTTCCCTGCACTCTTTCCTACCTCTCTTAGATGGGTAGGATTCTCCGGCCTGTAGATCTGATCATCCCTCTTCTAGGATGTTGACTCTGGCAGCTTCTCACCAACTTGCTGGCAGGACCTTCCTTCTTCAAGGCAGCTTGCTTGGTCCTTTGGCAGCAACCCTGCCCTGCTGCTTCCCAGTTTTTTTATTCTCCCAGCTGCTGTGAGGCTGCCAATCAGAGCCAGATGGTGGATGCTGCAGTAACTCCTTAGTTGCCAGGCCAGCATGGGATCTATACACCTCATGACAGAGTCCTAGTTATAATAACTAGCCCTTAACTAATTGACTTGCTGTCTAATCAAGTCCTGAGGTTTGTATTGGTCTGGATCCTATCTAATCCTTGCTTGCTTTTATCAGAGCCATAAAGCCCCAAAGGCAGTGAAAGGGCCAAAGCCAGAGAGAAACAACATAGTGATCTAGATAATATTAGTGGGCCAGGTCGTGGTCTCAATTACACACTGTTGGAACTCCAGAGTGAGATAGCATTGATTATTAGTTTTGTGCTGATAATGTGTATGTTGCTGTACATGAAGACAAAGGTAATTACAACCAACCCCCCAAAGTTTTCAAAATAAAAGATAGATATAGAGTAGACACTGACTCAATGATTTACTCCAGATTTACACTGGTATAACTGAGGTGAGAATCAGGTCAATTACAGTGGACAAGAAGCTGGATATGAGTCAATAATGTGCCCTTGTTGCCAAGAAGGTTAATGGCATATTGAACTGCATTAGTAGGAGCATTGCCAGCAGATCAAGGGAAGTGATTATTCCTCTCTATTCTGCACTGGTGAGGCCACATCTGGAGTATTGCATCCAGTTCTGGGCCCCCCACTACAGAAAGAACGTGGACAAATTGGAGAGAGAGTCCAGCAGAGGGCAACAAAAATGTTTAGGGGGCTGGGGCACATGACTTATGAGGAGAGGCTGAGGGAACTGGGGTTATTTAGTCTGCAGAAGAGAAGAGTGAGGGGGGATTTGATAGCAGCCTTCAACTACCTGAAGGGGGGTTCCAAAGAGGATGGAGCTAGGCTGTTCTCAGTGGTGGCAGAAGACAGAGAAAGGAGCAATGGTCTCAAGTTGCCGTGGGAGAGATCTAGGTTGGATATTAGGAAAAACTATTTCACTAGGAGGGTGGTAAAGCACTGGAATGGGTTACCTAGGGAGGTGGTGGAATCTCCATCCTTAGAGGTTTTTAAGGCCTGGCTTGACAATCATCCCGGCTGGGATGATTTAGTTGGTGTTGGTCTTGCTTTGAGCAGGGGGTTGGACTAGATGATCTCCTGAGGTTTCTTCCAACCCTAATCTTCAGTGATTCTATGAATGGTTAAAAAAAAGCCCAAGAAGTCATATACACCACAAAAGAAACACACAGGTATGGTATTAACACAGTTTTGTCTGTGAGCTAGTCCTTTCAAGATTTGCAGGGCAGGAGAAGGTGGGATGATGATGATTTCTCTAATGGAGTGGAGCATTTGCTTTATTTGCATATGACCCAAAACTGGGAGGAATTGCAAGCACTTTGGAGGACAGAATTGGAATTCAAAACAACCTTGATAAATTAGAAAATTATTCTGAAATCAACCAGATGAAATTTAATAAAGACAAGTGCAAAGTCCCCACTTCAGAAGAAAACATCAAATGCCCAACTACAAAATGGGGGAACAACTAGCTAAGTAATAGTACTGCTGAAAAGGATCTGGGGGATAGAGTGGATCACAAAATGAATAAGAGTCAGCAGTGTAATGGAGTTGCAAAAAAAAAGACTAATACATTCTGGGATGCATTAACAGAGACTTGTATATAAGACACGGGAGGTAATTGTCTTTATCTACTTGGCACTGGCGAAGCCTCAGATGGAGTACTGTGTTCAATTGTGGCATCACACTTTATAAAAGATGTGGACAAAGTGAAGAGAATCCAACAAAAAAGATAAAAAAGGTTTAGCAAACCTGACCTATGTGGAAAGGTTAAAAAACTGGCCATGTTTAGTCTTGAGAAAACAAGACAGAGGGTGGACCTGTTAACAGTCTTCACATATGTTAAGGAACTTTTAAGAGGATGGTGATGAATTGTTCTCCAAATCCACTAAAGGCAGGACAAAAAGTAATGAGTTCAATCCACAGCATGGGAGATTTAGGTTAGATATTAGGAAAAACTTTCTTGCTATAAGGGTATTTATATTCTGGAATAGGCTTCCAAAGGAGGTTGTGGAATCCCCATCACTGGAGGTTTTTGAGAACAGATTGGACAAACACCTGTCAGGGATGGTCTAGGTTTATTTGGTACTGCCTCAGCACAGGAGGCTGGACTTGATGACCTCTCAAGGGTTTTACAGCCCTACATTTCTGTTATTCTGTTATTTATTACTGGCAAGAATAGCATATCTGGGCAGGCTGAGACAAGGCTCTCAAGCGGTGACAATTTAAATGCACAACATTTAAAAAAGATTAGGAGCATGATTTTAAATGTCTCATTGAAACACACTAGAAAATCACGCATTACAAATGTGCAGCTACTTAATTTTAAAGCAATTTTAAAAATCAAAATGAACAAGTCTCTCACTCTAAATGGGTAAATGAGACTTGGCAGGTCTTTTCAAACCTAGAGAGTTAAACCTCAGTGCAGAGTGTAAAGTTCTGGATCATAGAAGGAAACAGAGACTACAGAGGGGGAAAAATCTCTTAACAATCATTGCTACAGAGAGGGAGAAAGGAAGTGTATGCCCCTGTACACCATTGTGAAGAAAATCAAAAGAATCATTGGTGTGGGAATTTTTATCTCTAGATGAAAAGGCTAGTTGAAATGCAATCTGCTGTTTGTGTAGAAAAAGTATCTGTAGAGAAGGGGGGAAAAAGCAAACACGTGGGAATATTTGCTCTAAGATGTCAATGAAAAATAAGTATTCATTACTGAAGAAGAAATATTTGCAGAGTTCAGCAAACCACCCATACTGCAGATGGGGACTGATGCAGGAGGAGTTGGAGGGCATAAAAATGCTGAGCACAACCCCATCTATACTTGCAAAAGAAATGAGTTTTACCATAATTAAGTTCACTTTTAACTCATTAATGTCTGAACAGGCTTTTAACCCAATCTTCACTGTTAATGTAGGTGGGCCAAACAATGTTCTATGCAAAGTAGAGAACAGGGCAAAAATTTGCAAAAGTGCCTAAGGGACAGATTTTTAAAGGTATTTTGGTGCCTAAAGATGCATACAGGCACATAGTTAGATTTTCAAAAGTGCCTAGGTGCCTAAGTCCTATTAACTTACAAATGTGTTCCCAAATTCTATTTTCAAAAGTGAATTTGGACCAGATTGACAGTGGTATTTAGGTGCCTAAAGGTGCAAATAGGAGCCATGGGCATTTAAAAATCACCTAAATGAGTTAACTGGTTAACCCCTATTGAACTGCTTTAAAAATAGTATTATACATGCTGAGAATTTACTCAGCAAGGGTTTATCTCTAAGCACTGGTGAATAAGAGTGGTGCAGGCTGCTGACAATATTAATTGCTGTCTAGTGGCAGAATTTACTGTTGTCTTTTGTTACGTTACCTAAGGCCAAGTGGTCTGGAACTGGCATCCACATTGTCGACTACACTCCAGTGTGGCTTCTGTTTGAAACATAGCAAAGCACTTGTGCAAATTTTACCCATAGAATAGAACACAGTTTCTCCCCTCTTCCCCCCCCCCCCCCCCCCCCCCCACCGCCCCAACATGGCACAGTTTTTTTCTTAACATAGTTCTAAAATGGTTTTGGCTCCAGCTACACTGGCTACACCAAACTATTAAGCCACAACCAAATTAATACTTAGCACAATTGTTAAACAGTTCTTTTTATCTGGATCCAAATGGATGGGCATGGATGAGATCCAAATCAAGAATTGACTCTGTGCCTCTCTGCCTTTTTGAGTGTTTTAGCTAACATTCACTATTCCGGATCTTATCATACTCACAGCTGTTAGAGAAATATTGTTAAAGACAATGCAGAATTCAGGTGGTTATGGATTTAGAGGAACATAATTTTAACTTTATTTTTACAGTACCACTTCAAAAATTCCATCTACATGTTCCTTTGTATTTGAAGATAACTAGACTGAGCATTAGATACATTCCCTTTTCTTTCCATCTAAGAAAAAAGTCCCCCTTGAAAATATTTTTAAAAGTCCATTCAAGAAAGATGAGACCCTGGCACTGATTAGACCCATGTGTATACTCTGAGCTACCTAGCTGACAACACTATGTTAGTTCAGTGTGGGAAAGGTAGTTTGAAAACTATTTAAGTACTTCTGAGCTTGAGTGTAAATTCCATAATTTCTCACAGATGGGGATAATAATTACTTTCCTGTACATTCACTTCCCACTGGTACAATACAGACTGTGTTAAACTGAAAGGAAAGCTACAACAAAAATGGCATGCAATTTTAATTTGCTTCTTGCTTGGAGAAGAGTTTTCAGTATTACCACATTTTGTTTAGCTGTGTGTCCAGAGAAGAGAGAGGAAGTGGAAAAGACGGAGAATAAAAAAATCCTCTAAACTATTTTTACATTTAAATCCAAACCAAGGATCACCTCTAATAGAGTGATCTTACCCTACCCTCAGCATACACTTTAAAGTATTCTCAAGATTTCAAGTATAGTTTGGTTTGACCTTGAATAAAAGATCCACCCTTTTGCCGGCAAATTATTTTGGTTGGTCTCTTGGTTGAATGCTTAAGACAGGTCTCACGGTATTTAATTTTTCACTTTGTTGTTGCTGCATTTTATTTCTGGATAAAATCTATAAAGTTTTCAATTAATAAAGTGCCTATTAATATAGCACATTTTCATTATCCAACCGAGGCATCTTTAATTTTATTTCAGCAGCAGACAAGCTACTATAACTTGTTGCTGCAATTTGTCAGACCCTTTGTGACATATTTCACTGAATTATTGCCTCTCTAACTTATTGTCCAGGTCCACACATCTAGGACAAATCTCTAAAATTGAATGAAATGGTTAAAAACATCATAAGCAAGTTTAATTTCCAAACAGTCCGCATGTTCCCAAATATCAACTAACAGTGAGCTTGGGGAGTTTCTTACTGTTTCTGATGCTGTTGTTGCTATGCCTATTGTTGCTGTAGTGCTGCGTAACAAAACACCAGAATAACAGCATGTTATTAGTGCTGGTTTGGTAACCTAACAAAAACAATAATTCTTGTGAAGAACACAAAGGACCCATGCTTCTTTCCACAAACTGTTAAAAGAAAATGTCCTGTAATTTAAATAGCATGAACTAAGAATTTAAATACTGTGAGACCTGTCTTAAGGGCCTAAAGAAGAGACCAGTCAATATAATTTGCCTGCAAAAGGGTGGAACTTTAATGCTAGATCAAAACTAAGAAGCTAAATCATGAGTTAATTGACATCACAGAGATTTTGTGGAATAAATGCCATGACTGGAATAGTGGTATATAACAGTTTAGCTTGTTCAGGAAGAACAAGGGGGGGGGGGGGGGGGAAGGGGGAAGAAGGAGGTATTGCATTATACAAGAATATATACACCTGTTCTAAGATCCAGAAGGAGGTGAGAGGCAGACCAGTTGAAAAGTCTCTGGCTAAAGGTAAAATAGGGAAAAAATAAGGATGATGTCATGGTAGGGGTCTACTATAGACCACCAAATTTGGAAGAGGAGGTGTGTGAGGCATTCCAATACCAAACAACAGAAATATCCAAAACACAAGATCTGGTAATAATGGGAGAATTTAACTACACTGACATCTGTTGGAAAAAGAATACTGCAAAACACAAATATTTTCCAGTAAGTTATTGGAATTTATTGGGGAAAACTTGTGGAAGTAACACCAGGGGATGGCCATTTTAGACTTGATTCTGACCAACTGGGAGGTATTGGTTGCAAATCTGAAAGTGGAAGATAATTTGGGTGAAAGTGATCATGAAATGATAAATTTCATGATTCTCAGAAAAGGAACTAGTGAGAGCAGCAGAATAAGGACAATGGACTTCAACAGAGACTATTTTAACAAACTCAGAGAACAGGCAAATAAGGTCCCACGGGCAGAAAATCTAAGAGGAAAACAAATTAAGGAGAGCGGGCAGTTTCTCAAAGAGACAGTATTAAAGGCATAACTGCAAACTATCTTGATATGAAAGAAAGAGAGGAAGAAAAGTAAGAAGTCAATATGACTATCAGGAGCTCTTCAATTACCTTAAAATGAGAAAGGAATACTACAAAAAGTGTAAACATGAATGAATTGCCTAGGAGGAGTACAAAACTATAGCATGAACATGTAGGAACAAAATCAGAAAGGCTAAGGCACAACATGAGTTACACCTAGTAAGGTATATAAGAAGAGGTTCTTTAAATACATTAGAAGCAAGAGAAGAGTAAGGAAAGTGTAGCTCCTCTATTTTGCAGGAAGAAGACCTAATAACCGATGAATGATATCAAGAAGGCTGAAGTGTTTAATGCCTATTTTGCTTCAGACTTCACTAGAAAGGTTAATGGTGACCTGATACTCAACACAATTAATATGAACAAGGTAGAGGGAACACAAGCCAAAACAGGGAAAGAACAGTTTAAAGAATATTTAGATAAGTTAGATGTATTAAAGCTAGCAGAGCCAGATGAAATTGATCCTAGAGTACTTAAGGAATGAGCCGAAGCATTCTTGGAAATGTTAACAATTATCTTTGAGAAATTCTGAAGGACAGGTGAGGTCCCAGAGCATTGGAGAAGGGTAAACATAGTACCTACCTTTAAAAGAGGGAATGAAGAGGACCTTCTTAGTCTTGAGAAAAGAAGTTTGAAATCTTCAAATATGTTAAGGGCCAGTATAAAGACAATTGTTCTCCATGTCCACTTAAGGCAGTAACAAAAGTAATGGGTTTAATCTGCAGCTAGGGAGATTTAGGTTACATATTAGAAAAAAAAATTTCTATCTATAAGGGTAGTTAAGTTCTGGAACAGGCTTCCAAGGGAGGCTGTGGAATCCCCATCACTTGAGGTGGTTTAGAACAGGTTGGACAAACATCTGTCAGTGATCATCCAGGTTTACTCTGTCCTGCCTCAGCACAGGAGGCTGGATTTTGTGACCTCTCAAGATCCCTTTCAGCCCTATACTTCTATAGTAGCGTTAGCATGGAATAGATAAAAGGATTACAAGGAAGTGAGGAAAGAAGACAAATGCAAAATGCATTTCTGATACCACTTCAGATATTTAGTTTAAATATTTGTTTATATAGTGCATTAGTTTTATTCCAAATGCCATAATGATAGGAGTGGTATAAAAACCTATATAGAAAGATTAGATGGAAATCTCACAAGTGTAGTGCACTTGTGATGGAGAAGAGAGTGGAGTACCTTGCAATGTCTATTCTTCATGGAGGGCTACTGGACACAGATAATAAACATAACAGGTCTCTAAGGTGCCACAAGTACTCCTTTTCTTTTTATAATAAACATGGTAATTCTCTCTGGCTCTCTAGCTCCCAGACTAACTAAACACAGCCTGTACTGTCAGTACACAAGATCTCCCTGTGTCCTTGCTTGTGCTAAGCAGGGATTGCTGACTACACTATTACTGTAGTACCCCTCTGGAGCTCCTTCATGGGGACAGAGAGAGACCTGGATCTATGGAAGATAACTCAGGAGGAGTGAGGCAGAGTGTACTTGCATAGGTTCCCCACTTCCCCAAGTATTTCCAAAGGTTCCTCATGTAATGATGCAAATTTCCTAAGACAGGGATGTTTCTAGGGTCACATGTTTGGGGAGGCAAGTCAGTATTTTGGGGCCCCTGGATGTCATTATTTAGGAAAAAGTCCTTCCAGGAGTCCAGGGGTTAGTTAGGCCCCTAGAAAATCTTGGATTTTGAGAGTTTAAAAAGTAAAATTTGGCTACTGTGTCAATATTTTGCTATCATTATAATGTATATAAAGGATGAAGATTCTCCAGTCTGCTGCTGTTTCAAGTATAATTTTCCCTGTCAGCTTGGCAAGAAAAAAATAGAATAGAATGAAATATTGACAGTGTTGTAACACTGCTTTCAATTATATCTATCACACTAAAAGGCAAGGGTGATACAGTTTATACACTGCACCTAATTTATGAATTATTTGTGCTGATAACCCCAAATGCAAATACAGGGTTTAGATCACAACAAAATATACTAAATTGTATTGTTCTTACTGTGAAGGTCCTCCAAATGGAATCTGCTTATACAGCAAACAAAACACCAGTATTTTAATTTTCAGCCAGTGCTATAGAAAAACTTGAAACAGTAAAACCTCTACTAAGAACTACTCAGCAGTTAGGAAGATACACATTCACTAGATAAGTCAATCAGTAAAATAACATACTTCAAAAACAACTGTGGATTGACAAGGCACAAAGATCCAGACAGTCTTCACTTTTTGATTGGCATCACCACAAACAGACAGAATCATTCTAATAATAAGTTCAAGGATAGGAAGCAGTATTGAAAACTAAGCCTCTTCCAATACAATACCAATAAAAAGAAGTGAATCAACTGGTTGGCTTACCACTTACTATATGTTCTTTAAATTTTCTTTAATTGGACTGGTGATGATAGCTACTAAAATTATATGTCCATGGAAGCAAAATTCTTAATCAGATAATGTAGTATCCACTACAGGTTATCACCAGTTACATTACTGATGTGTGAAACCAGAAATCAGTCCCTGGCCTGAAATAGCCAAAGTAAACACTGCATCAGAACCTTCTGCAAGGGACAAGTGGACAACAAGACAGGGTGCTTCCTGGATCCAAGACTTGAGACATCACTCTAAGATTGGATAGGCTTCTGAAGTTGATGGGCAAGGATCCATTTGTGATGGTTCATATTGGCACTAATGACCCTGAGTTGTGGGATATCTTGCAAATAGTAGATAACTTCTTGGAACTTGGGCATGTGTTGAAAAAGAAGCATGCGCCAGCAATTTTTGAGATGCTTCCTGTCCCACAAGCGAAGGAAGAGAGAAAGCAGAAGATTCAGGAAGTGAACCACTGGCTAGATAAGTAGTGTTGGTTTTCTGGAACATTGTTTCACCTTCTGTGGGTACAGGGGGCTGTATAACTCGGATGGCCTTCCTCTCAATAGAAGGGAGACGAGGGGACAGGGTGGCTAGAGTAGTCAGGAGGATGTTAAACTAATAGCAAAGGGGAGGGTAAAAAGAGTGAAGATAGGAGCACTCCACACAAAATGGAAATGTTGAGAACAAAATTAATCCATGAACCAAAGGACACAAAAAAAAGAAATTATTTAACTGCCTATACACCAAACCCAGGAGCCTGAGTAACAAACAAAAAGAATTAGAATTGCTCATTTATGTGCATAAATTCAATCTATTTGATATTACTGAAACCTGGTGGGATGATTCACATGATTGGCTATAACCATTTTAGGAATGATTGAGTAGGCAAAAGGAGAGGGAGTGGCATTTTGTGTAAAAAAAATCCCCTTACCTGTTTCCAAGTCACTAATAACTCAGAAGAAATTATCTTGAATGCTTATGGATCAGTGTCCTAATAGATAAAGCACAAGGTGGGGTGTTAGCTGGTGTCTATTACAGACTACCAAATCACACTAGGGAACAGGATTAAACCTATCTATAAAGTGTGGGGGGAAAAGTTTTGTGATCATAGGCAACTTCAATTTGAGTGAAATATGCTGGAGGTCTCATGCTTTCTTTATTGAAACTTCCTTTGAATTTCTCAAGATTATAAATGACAATTTCCTAAACTCAAAAAGTGTTGCAGCCAACATGGGGGAATTCTTTATTAGACCTTTTCCTAACAGATAAAGATGAGCTAAATATAGAACTAAAAATTAATGGTAGCTTAGGTACAAGGGATCACGACTCGATCACATTTATAATGTGCAAGCAGAATAAAGTCCAGACCAATACTATATTAATAGGGCCAATTTCACAAAGCTAAAAACAATTATGAGCCAAATCAACTGGGGGGAAGAATTTAATCAGAAAAATGTGAATGATAATTGAGAATCATTTAATAACACTTACCAGATGCCCCAAAAGTCGCAATCCCACAATGAGGAAGAAGGCTGGGGTGGTTAAAAAACCCAACCTGGTTTGGAAGGAAAGTGAAGGCAACTGTAAAATATATATGGTGTATATATAAACAAGTAGAAGAAAGGGGATGAGTATAGTAATGAACATAAATCAAAAGTTAGGAATTGTAGAAAACTGATAAGGGAAGCAAAGGAACAGAAGGAAATATCTATGGCCACCAGAATTAAAGACAATAAGAAGGAGTTTTTAAAATGTATTCATAACAAAAAGAATCCTGACAATGATATTGATCCATTAATAGATGGAAATGGTAGAATTATCCATAATAATGCAGAAAAGGCAGAAGTGTTCAATAAATAATTCTGTTCTGTATTTGGGAAAAACAGATTATATAGTCTCATCATATGGTGGTGCTAACACTTTTTCCATTCCACTAGTATCTCAGGAGGATATAAAACAAAGGAACTCAAGTTAGCTATTTTAAAATCAGCAGATCCAGATAACTTACATCCAAGAGTTTTTAAAGAGCTGGCTGAGAAAAATCACAGGACCATTAATCTTGATTTTAAATAAAACTTAGAGCTCTGGGAAGTTCCAGAAGACTTGAAGAAAGCTAATGTTGTGTCAGTTTTTGTAAAAGGGTAAACAGGATGACCTGGGTAATTATAGGTTTGTCAGCCTGACATTTATCTCAGGCAAGATAATGGAATAGCTGTTATGGGACTTAGTTAATAAAGAATTAAAGGGAAGTATATAATTAACACAAATCAACATGAATTTATAGAAAATAGATTCTGTCAAACTAACTTGATAACCAAACTTATAACTTCATCAAAGAAAGCTAACAAAGATAATAGTGTTGATGTAATATACTTAGACTTCTCTAATGCATTTGATTTGGTATTGCATGACATATTGATTTTAAAAACTGGAATGATATAAAATTAACAAGGCACACATTAAATTGATTAAAAATTGGCTAACTGATATGTCTCAACATGTAATTGGGGAATCATCAGCAAGTGGGTGTCTTTGCAGTTGGGTCCCATATGATCGGTTCTTGGTCCTATGCCGTTTAACATTTTTATCAATGACCTGGGAGAAAACAAAGTCATCACTGATAAAGTTTGCAGATGACACAAAAATTGGGGGAGTGGTAAATGAAGAAGACAGATCACTGATTCAGACTGATCCGGATCACTTCGGAAACTGGTTGCAACAAAATAATGTATATATTTACATTTATCTGCATTAAAACACACATCTAGGAACAAAGAGTGTAGGCTATACTTAGAGGCTAGAGGACTCCATCCTGGGAAGCTGATGCCAAAAAAGATTTGGTGATTGTGGTGGATAATTAGCAGAACATGAGCTCCCAGTATAACACTGTATCCGAAAGTGCTAATGCAATCCCTGGATGAATGAATGGGAATCTTGAGTAGAAGTAGGGGAGGTTACTTCACATCTAGATTGGCACTGCTACAATCGCTGCTGAAATACTGTGTCCAGTTCTGGTGCCCACAATTCAAAAAGAATGTTGATAATTGGAGAGGGTTCAGAAAAGCGCCACGAGAATGATTAAAGGATTAGAAAACATGCCTTATAGTAATAGACTTAAAGAGTTCAATCTATTTAGCTTAAAAAAGAAAAGGTTAAGAGATGATTTGATTACAGTCTATAAGTAACTACATGGGGAGCAAATATTTAATAATGGGCTCTTCAGTCTAGCAGCTTTCTATCAACAATCCCAGAATTCTTCAGATGGTACAGTTCTCTTCAGTTTAAGTAATAGTTCATATGACATTCAGGTACCTCGTGCTTCCTTAGGTTAGGTTCCAACTTTTTCCAGCTGACACACTATTTTTGAAAGCTGTGACAGCTTCTCCATCTGCTAATATGATTTCATAGTGTTTATCAATCAAGCATCTACCATTCTGCTGTGGAAAATTAAAAATTTCATATGTCACTTGAATAGGGCCTTTCCCGACAAGATATCAAATGGAGTCTAAGAGTTCTTGGGAACATGGCCACATTACTGGATCTTGCCCTGGTTTGTCTTGTGATGAGTAGTTGCTTGGGACTTCTTCCTGGATACTTGCCAAGAAGGCTGAGCTGACAGATTCATCATCATATTCATGACAAATAGGAACGGGTGGCTCATTTAAATTGTCAGTGCTACCTCGCCCTGCTTTAGAAGTTGCAGGCATGATCATCTCCTGTTCAGTAAGGTTCTCTTCTGAATTTTTAATGCAAACAAACATCATCTCCACTGATGTATTAGATCCTAAATGATCATTTTCCTTCCTGAACCTAGGACCAAAATGCCACTCAGGCAGGCTAGCATGCTGATGTTACATAGTATCAACTCTGGTAACCTGGCATTTTCTCTTGTCGGCACCTGACAGATATTTCCACTTTTTTGATGATAGAATGGTTGAAGGTTCGCATATTAACAACAATCCTGTTTATGATAACTTCCTGTTAAATGGAAACTTTTTGCCTGGAACCCATACTATCCAATTGACTTAGAGCATTAATTGGTCCAGATATTGCCAAAAGGCTTGATGTTGCCATGCTGCCTTGTGCTCCCACTCCATGTGGAAAGCCCAGCCACTGGCAGGTTTGCAGGACTGCAGCCAGGGATGGAAGCAGGGTTGCCAGGTTTTTCAACAATAACTTGCTGGCCCAGATTGCACAGAGGGGATTAGTCCCATATGGTTTTTAATGCAAAGGGGGAGCTCAGAAAGAAGAGCTGGCAGGGGCAGGGCTGTGCTGGGGCTGTTTCCAATGTAAATCACCAGCCTGAGAAGTGAGAGAATTTGGTCTTCAGGAGGAACAGGCCAAAGGGATACAAAGGGGTGAGAAACTTTCATAGCAGCTCTCAGGATGCCACCTCACAGCCCTTCTGCCAGAGCATTCAGTCAACAAATTCTGCGCAATTGGAAGAGGTGGGCAGCAGATCTGGAGCAGAAGCGCCCTGCTCTGGCTCCTGCCAGCCCTCCGTGGCATAAACAGTATGCTGAGATTGCTGATCTCCTGCCCAGGGGCTGCTCAGCAAAGCGCTCCCGCCCCATACATACCTCATCCCACACAGAATCCAGCCAACAAGCTACAAGTCGACCAACCACCACATGTGCGCCTCTCTCCCCAACCCACACACAGCCCCTGAATGCCCCTCCCATCCCACATATATGCCAACAGCCCTCCCTAACGTTCGTAGTCACCTCCAACATTTTAACAGCTCAGCCTCAGTGGTCACAGCCCTCAATATACCGGCCTCCAACCCCACTCAGCATTCCCATCTCCTCGCAACACCCCAACTCAACCCCAGTCCCCTCAACATCCCCCATTCACGTTAAAATCACTCACCTCACAATCCCAAGCATCATGAACAGCCAACCCACAACTCACCCCATTTACCCCAGCATTCCAGCCCCTAGTCCTCACCCACTCATTCCACCCCCCAATTACATCCACAGACCCTACAATTCTCCCCATCATCCCCAACATCCCTCATTCACCCAGAACCTTGCCACCACTGGGCCTTCCTGTCCTGGCCACTCACTTGACCGTCCTGGCCAAACATGCAGTCAGCTGATGATCACAGTGTTGATCAACTTGGTATTGCTGCCAAAAGTCCGACCCCCTCGGCCACCCATCCACCCGATTGTGCACGCACCGCCTAACTGCATTGCTGTGACGTGCAACCCTGTGCAGCATGCATGCATACACCAGTCCGTCAGGAATTTGAAACTCATGTGCCCATCCTGGTGAGAACAAAGCTTGGGCTTTTTCTCAAAACATTTTCTGTGAGACGCACCAAAACAAGCAACTGTTTTGAAAAGAAATCCCCAAACCCACAACAAACAAAAGCAAAAAAACTAATAACAACTCAACACCCTGTTGGGGGAAAAACTAGTCCAAATCTTCTTATAATCTGGATCCCTTTGAAGGTCATTGGGGGAGGAGGGGCATATGTCCCTCTCATCCCCCAGTTCTCCGGTAGCACTGGCCCTGTCCTCAGGTAAATGCAGAGCTGGTACTACTATATGTGTATATTATCCACTCTGACATAAGAGAAGCTCTGTATTTCTCTATTGTTATGTAACCAGATCTTGTGTTCTCTTCTCATCTTGGGCCAGATTCTCATGTTCACCTGAGCTATGCTTGGCACAGGGCTCTAGGAGGAAAGCAAAACTAGCACTATGCCACATTTGCACTCGTCCTGTCCTAATAGGAGCCAGGAGACAGCTGATCATAAGTCAAGCAGGACCAAGATCACCACACCTTCAAAATGCCCCAGCATACCCACCACTCCCAGTACGCTCCCAGACCTGGGCATTGAGAAGGAAGGGGAAGGGGAAGTAGACTCTCCTTTCCAGCACTCAGGGATTTTGCTACACAAAGACATACTTAGTTAGTTAGCTCTTAGTAGCTTTCCATCTCCATTGTGCTGCACCACGGTGGTGCAAAGGAAATGGAGAGGGGCCAAGGATCTAGCCCTGTGTGTGCACTTAACTTGCCAGTGTTATGCACATAAGAAGTAATAAGAGTTAGTATGGCAGGGCTATAGAGGAAGTGACTTTTATAAGACAGTGTGAGAAAACTTCAAGGGTGAAATCTTGGCTCTGCTGAAGTAAGTGGCAGTTTTGCCATTGACTTCAATGGGGACTGAGTTTCATTCCCCGAACTAATTTTTCATTCTGCTATCTTTCTATCTAGGTTTTTATTCCACTCTAATCGTTACAGCATTTGGAATAAAGCCCATGTATATCATTTAGTCAATAATGATTTATTATACTATTTCTAATTTTTCTCTTATGCAAGGTAGTACATAAACTGCACTGAGATATATAACGATCATATTACAAAAAAAATTCACAAAGTTCCACTGTATCAACACTATAAGTGGTGTTTTAGAAATATTTTTATAAAGTTTTGGTTAATTGTTAAAGTTGCCAGAATAAAACACTCTTAAAATATTATCCTTGGAACACATGTCCATGTGGACAAAAGCAGTTAACAATGGTTTCTTGTTAAGATACCCTTCCTCCTACGTCTCATCCTATAAAGACTGATACAAGTAGATAAAGTTCTGCATATGAGCTATGCTCCATGGTGCTCTGGCAGTCTCTTCGTAAAAGAAAAAGTGGCATTGGTGCAGTTCTTATTTATTTGTAAAGGGGTAATATGAATTTTGTCTATATTTCTATAACAATCCACCATTGCTTACTAACAATCCATAATGTTCTAAAAATAATCAGCCTAGGTGGTACGGAAAAATAGAAAATGGAAATTCTGGAAACACATTTTATCAAGGGGGAATTGATACATTTTGTTTTGCTCTATTCCCCATAGGATAGAGCAGATGTACAGGTGGTAGACTAGAAATTGTTATAATTATACAACCTGTGTTCAATTCCTCCGAGAGCTTTGAAAGTTTCCACATACAGTAGAAATTCATGCTTTAAAGAAAAAAAATCCATGTGCCTGAAGAACAATAGAGTACAAGTTGATTTCCTGAATTATTTACTGCAGCAAGGCAATCATTGAGAAGTGCACCACAATTCAAAGGAAACACTGTAAATCTAAACAATTTCAGAAACGATATTGCTGGAACATGAAGGTTAAAAAAATTTGGGATATATTATTTAACACCTTTTGTGCTTAAAGTGTGGTTATAAAAGCATCTGTGTCAAGATGGCACCTTCTTCTCACTCACTATATCTGCTTTCTCTTGTCTTTGAATCAAAGTGGTTTACTTTACTGAAGAAATAAGTCTTCACTAATGCTAGTATGGGAGGGCCAATACGGATATGAAAGCATGAGTTGGATTCTGTATGGTCTCATGCAGCATTCACAGAATCGTTGCTTATGTTCATTTAGAAAGCTTTCCTGCAGATGTTGATGAAACAAGAAAGGAGACCATAGATGGATTTTCTGATCCTAGATTAAGGTTCTGGTTGGGTGTTGAGGATCGTGCAGTTTTCAAAAGTCCAAAAATCTATAGCTGAATTGAACCTCTGGTTATTGGGTCAGATCCAAAGCCTGGTGACATCAGTGGAAAGACTCCCATTGACTCCTACAACTTTCTATCAAGCCCACTATAAAATTCACCCATTATTAATTCTAAACCAGAGTACATACAATTGCTGTATTTATAAATTCTGGGTACTAGAGCCTTTTATGCAGCTATATCCCAATTATTTGACTCTCTCTAATGTTCAAATTTTCCTATATCATCTGATATTCATATAGAAACTGAAGTTCATTTTTAAAGATGGTTTCAGATCTTCCTGAGACTTTGGAAAAAAGGGGGACTTTCCTTTATTTAGAATTTTATCCCCTTGCTGTTTGCCCCTGTAGTCCCTTTGTACAGCAGAATGCAATCTTGGAAATGCTGATGTGTTGGAATATGGGGCTCTTTAAAGGGGACATACCTTCTGCAGCAGGCTGCATAGACAATGCATTTTGCTCAGTTAACTATGTGTGTGAAGTAACTCCAAGTCTTCAGAATTATTCTAGCTGTTTCTTACAGCAGATTATATAAACACATATTATTTTTAAAACATTTTTCTCTATTAATAATTTAATGCTGGATTGTCACAGCCCTAACTCAGCCATGCAGGGAAGTAATCATCCCTTAGTTCCCCTGTTCAGATTGTAAGTCCATCGCCAGGGAGGGGAAACAGGGCTGCTAGCCAGTATTTACCCTTGCAAGCAAATCACTGCAAGCAAGTGTGCAGGGGAGGGGGCAAAGGATCAGAAAGCGGGAGGAGCCCTAGACCAGGTTCCCTGCCTGGACACAAAGCAGCTGGCCTGGAACACAACCAGGAGTAATGTGAGACATGAGAAGAAATGAAGTATTATACTCTCCCCCAAAGCAAAGGGGCAGCAGAGCAGGAACTCTCTGTGGATCACAAGCCATTTTATAATCAGTTTCTGGGGCAGTGCAGCTATGTGCCTCCCCCTCCTCAGTATGGGTAACAATCTAGACTCATTAGATATTAATACTATTTTACACAGAACACATTACTTGAGCAAAAAATCCTTATCTGAACATCTGAGGCTATCATATAATGTATGTTTGACAGCAAGTTATACTGGAGGTCACATAATGTCTAAAGCTGCAAGGAAATCATTGCCAGCTGGCATATGTGGATTTTTAAACATGGGTTGCCACTGCCAGAAAGAAGAGATCTTATTGCTCAACTCAACAGAAACTTTGTTTTTGCTTAGACTTCTACCACAGGAGGGAGATTTATCATTTGGCTGTTGCTGTCACTTACACGGAAATTTGTAGATTGTGAACAGCTTCACAACTTTCCATTCAATCTGTGCACCAGAGGGAGGGGAAATTTTTGTTTTCTGTTCACCTGTTAAGATAGATGGTGTTTGAACGGACCTCATAAGCTCAGTTTCATCAATAATAACAATAGTAAGATCAAATGTAGTGTCACACAAAAGTGTGTGATTGGAGTTTGCATAATTTGCCTCTTATGGAAATTCAGCTTTCAAGTCTTTATTGTTTATGATTTCCGGTACAGAATAGTGTGAATGTAATAATATTTTCAGATTTCTGAGATGCTTGATGCAGAAAACAAAGAAAGGACCTATCTTGTATACTTTTACATGAAAAACATATCCGAGATGAGAAACAGAAAATCTGTTTAAGTACCATAATCCTATGTGCTATAACAGGTTTTTAAACATGGAGTAAATTGTTATCATGGTAGATAAACAAATCAGTTCACAATCCTTTTCTTTTAAGTTCTGTGAGAAACTAGAATGCCATGGAAAATATTCTGCCACTGAAACTTCTTGCAGTTAAATTCTTTACACATGATTTTCATTAATTCTGAAGAAAGCTGCAGTAATCCTTTGAAATTTTGCAGAAAAAATAAGATATATTTGAATTGCCTCACATTGTGGCATATAGCTCTTCAATCTCCTGCAGCTTCTGTAACAAAATGTCTTTGTGTAACATGGCAACAGTTTCAGCAATTGTGTAGATTTAGAATCCACAGAAAGTGTGACCTCCTATTTTTCTGCAAATCAAATGAGTTTCTCCCCTCCCCCCCCACCCCCGACACACACACACAGTGTATCTGTGATATTTATAAGTGGCTGTTTCTCCTCCCACAACAGAATACAACTGTAAAATAGTATGAATATATATGGTTTCTGTTGTTCACTGGCTGATTTCTGGATACCCTAAAAGGAACCTGAGACATCCAAAACTGTTTTAAAAAAGAAATAGGAATTGAAGAGTGAATATGTTATTTGTATTTTTAAACTCTGTTTATTATTTTTTTGAATTCTTAAACAATAGTAACACATTAGAGTTCATAAAAAACAATGCATAGTAATGAGAGTTATAAATGCTATGAAGTAACAGCAGTGAACCCTTGGCTTATAGAATTAGTGCATTCTTACCCACTGCATCCAACTCTGGTGCAGGTATTCAGTTCAGGATGTGATATTATCATGAAGGTATTGACAAACTGGAAAGAGTTCAGAAAACATCATTAAAAATGACCATGGGGTTGGACAGAGTGCAGCCGTGCACAACGCTATGTTGGTGGGAGAACTTCTTCCGCCGACATAGCTTCTGCCACTCACGGAGGTGGTTTTATTATGCCGATGGGAGAGCTCTCTCCTGTCGGCATAGAGCGCCTTCAAAAGATGTGCTTCAGTGGCGCAACTGGTTAAGTTGTGCCGCTGCAGCACTATATGTATAGACATTGCTTAATGTACCGTTGCCCTGAAAGATGTTAATGGCTGCCATCAAATCAGACAATCACAGGCCTGGTTAAAGCTGATAGGTGCACTAAGCACTTTTCCTTAGGCTAAACAGCAGGAACAGTTAAGCCCATTTAGGTAGGGTCTGACTTCACAGAAGGTGTGATTATAGTTTAGGTAGGCACATCTGTACTAGCTTTAATCTAGTTAGTGCAGGAAACACTAGTAATGAGGACATAGTGGCAGGGACTTCAACACAAGCTACAGGCCGAGTATGTACTCCTGGTTCCTGACAGGTCTGTACTGGGGCGGCTAGTCTATGTTGAAGTTCTTTCTTAAAATGCTCATATCTTTGTTAATTTATCATATTAGAATGAAATCCCAGCCTATAGAAGTCAAGAGGCACTCTGCAACTGACTTTAGTAGGATCAGAATTTCACCCTTAGAGTCTAAATGTTCACTTTCCATATTAGCACCTGTTATAATACTTTCTGCAAATTGCATTGCACTCTTGGCAATAGTGAAGACTTAAGAACATTCCCCCAGTCAGTTTTTCAGGGAACAATAATATAGTCAAAGCCTACAGACATTTTTCTACATCTTTTCACTAGACATAAAATGTAATCAGAGACAATCTCACAAAAGTACTTTTGAATGTCACTTCTCCAGTTTTCCTGGCAGCTCTCAGAACTTACTTGTAGATCTCCCCTGCATAGCACATGTAGGCTGTCTCCATGCATAGTGTTCTAGTGTAATTTCAAATCTTCCGGTTCATACAGCTCTTGACTGTCTCAGAGCATCTCCTCCTGGTCACATTCTATAAAATTTTCTTGCCATGAGGTGGAAAACTGAGTTCCACGTCATTCTGGGGTGGTAGCATTGCTTGCAAAAATGCAGTCAGGTGCTCATAGTATGGACAGGTAGTGTGAGCATTACTAGAGGTCCTATTCTTATTTCTTGCTATCAGGTACTTCTGCCAGAGCTTCTTTTCTTTGACTCCGCACTAGGACCACCTCTGCAAGTGCCCCTCTTCTTCATTTGCTCTGACAGGGTCTTGTGAATGTCTGCATCCTGATGACTTTTCTCCAAATGGGACTGGACATGCAGCTTTCCAAAGAGATCAACAAGTCGGGGAGCCTTGCAGGAGTCCACAAGGAAGCACATAGCTGCTACAATGCGTATGTGATTCTTGGTGTCTGAACCTGGGTATTGCAAAGGGGCACATCTGGCTGTGTGCCAGCATTTAAACAGGGAGGTAACATACAGTCAGGATGACCCTGGAGCAGTGGAGGGTACCGAGGTACACAGATAGGCCAATCCAGCTAAGAAGCAATGCAGCATGGGATACCAGTGTTAATCTGAATTAGGATTGCATCCAGAAGCAGAAAAAAATTAATTAGAATTGTTTCCATATGACCCTCAAACCAAACAAACTCATTCTGATGTAGAGTTACTTCTCTTCCAAAAAGGATTAAATGTGGAGTAAGACTCCAAATAACTTGCACTGCATATGGATGCAAGGCACTTTAATGCGAACAAACTCAAATTAATCCAAATTAACTTCCCTGTGTAGATAAGCAATAAGAGAATGTGAATTGGTTTAGTTCTGCTCCCAAAACTTAAAATAGGGTTTAAGCAGAAATTAAGAACTTCATAGGACTGTGATAGACCCAGGACAGTTGGGTACAGCAGAGTAGCCATATTGGGATCCAGGAAGTGGGCGGGCAAAGCCCGCCCACTGCTAAGGGATCCCCCCCCAGCCTAAGGGGGGGTCCACAGGACCTGGAAAACCAAATAATTGCGGGGGGACAACTAATGAACAACAGGGACAGGAGTGCGGTCAAAGGGTCAAACGAAGGGAACCAGACAGGGACACCGAGCAGAGAACCCCGGGCAGCGCCCACTGCTCCTCAAAAGGCATCAAGGGAGTCAGTGGACGCCGCCCAGAGGAACTCTGCCCGGAGGCATGAACAGACGGAGGATAGGAAATAGGCCCCACAGTCACAGGAGACTCTATCAGCCAACCTCCTCACCCTGCTTTTATACATGGCCACTTTAGCCAGGGCCAGGAGGAGGTTGACCAGGGGGTCCCGCGACTTAGTGGGGCCATGGACAGGGAGTGAATAGATAAGGAGGTGAGGGGAAAAGTGCAACCAAAATCTTAACAAAATATTCGTGAGGAGCCGGAATAGTGGCTGCAGCCTGGCGCACTTCAGGTAGACGTGCGCCAGGGTTTCCCCCACGCCGCAAAAGGGGCAGGTGTCCAGGATTGGGCTGAACCACGCCAACTACACGTCAGCGTTCATGGCCCCGTGAAGGAGCCACCAACTAATATCCCTAGCGGGCCTCGGGACCAAGGTGGAATGTAGGCCAGGCCACCGGGGCTCCTCACCCTCTAGAGGTGGCAGGAGGTCCCGCCACTTTGTGTCAAGGCATGACGAGAGGGTGAGGACGTGAAGGGTGTGGAGCACGAGCGTGTATAGATGTTTCTTTGGCGCAGTCTGGAAAGGGACCGGCTGCAGTTTGTGTAGCCGGCTCATGGTGAAGGGGTGGGGGGGTCGGTTGGGTCCACGGGGCAGGGGCCCAATGAAAAGGTCTGGAGGGCCTGGGGTGGAGGGTGGGCGGGGCATCTCCCTCCTCCAGGGGTTGATGGAGAACCCCTGCAGAGACCTAGTGCAGTCCTGACCAGAAGAACTCCAGAATCAACGTCTGGAGGTTGGCCAGGAAATCCGGGGCTGGGACCAGGGTGTTGAGCCGGTGCCAGAGCATGGACAGGACTAGTTGATTAAGCACCAGTGCCCTCCCGCGAAGGGAGAGACACCAGAGTAGTCCTGTCCATCTACCACCCTGCCCTCTAAACCTTGCCAGTTCTCCGGCGGAGACGGATGCGTGGCAGAAAGGTAAACGCCAAGATAGAGCAGCGGACCCGCGCTCCACCGGATGGCTTGAAGCGCGGGTGGGAGGGAGTTCGCCTGCCGCCAGTCCCCTACCACCAAGCCAGAGCTCTTGACTCAGTTGACCCGGGCGGAGGAGGCTGCCGAGTACACAGCCTGGCAAGCCTCCACCCGCGCCAAGTCGCCCGGGTCCTGGACCATGAGGAGTACATCGTCGGCGTATGCCGACAAGACCAGCCGCAGCTCCGGCTCCTGTAGCGCCAACCCCGTCAACCTCCTGCGGAGGAGACAAAGGAAGGGCTCGATTGCCAGAGCGTACAGCTGGCCCGAGAGGGGGCACCCTGCCATACTCCTCGCCCGAAGCTGACCGGTTCGGTCAGGGTCCAGTTGAGCCTGACCAGACACTCTGCGGAGGCGTACAGCACTTGGAGAAAACCCACAAACTGGGGTCCGAAGTCAAACCCTTGCAGAGTGCCCAGGAAATACCCGTGATCCACCCTGTTGAACACCTTCTCCTGATCCAGGGACAGGAGGGCGAACGACAGACCGTCCCTACACCCGAGTTCCAAGAGGTCCCGGACCAGATATAGGTTGTCGAATATTGTGTGGCCCAGGACGGTGTAGGTCTGGTCTGGGTTGATCACGTCCGCCAGCACAGACCCTAGCCGCAGCGAGATGGCTTTCGCTACGACCTTGTCGTCCGTGCTGAGGAGCGAGACAGGACGCCAATTTCGTAAATCGCGGAGGTCCCCCTTCTTTGGCAATAAGGCGAGCACGGCTCGCCTGCACGAAAGAGGGAGGACCCCGCTCTGCAAAGACTCAGCCCAGACGGTGACTAGGTCTGGGCCGAAGACGTCGCAGAACACGCTGTAGAACTCCACGGTCAGCCCATCCATGCCCAGAGATTTATTGGTGGGCATGCGGTGGAGGGCTTCCGAGAACTTGGCCAGAGTGAGAGGCAGTTCTAGCCGGTCTCGGTCACCCGCGCTGACCGTCGGGAGTTCGTCCTAGAGCACTCTGCAAGCGTTAGGATCGGTCAGATCCGGGGAGAAAAGGCCTGCGTAGAAGGCCCTGGCCCTCCCGCACATCGCTGCCGGATCCGTGAGGGGGGTGCCGTCCTCTGCGAGGAGGCAGGTGACGTGCTTCTTGGCCCCCCTCTTTTTCTCCAGGGCGTAGAAGAAGCGGGAGCCGCGATCCATCTCCCGAAGGAGGCGGATGCAGGATCGAACAAAAGCACCCCGGGCCCGATGGTCCTCGAGGGCCCGGAGCTCCTCCCACTTCTCCCGGCATGCCCCGCAGAGGGATGGATCCTCGGGGCTGGCAGCCAGACGCCTCTCCGGCTCTAAGACCTCCAGTTCCAACTGCCCTATCGCCGCATCCCTCCGTTGGCTGGCGCCCCGGGTATAATCATGGCAGAAGAGCCGGGCGCGCACCTTCCCTAGGTCCCACCACCGCCGCCGTGAGGGAAAGGCACGCCGCTGTCCTCACCAGGCCAACCAGAACTCCCGGAAGGATGCCACGAAGCCCACATCCTCCAACAAGCTGTTATTAAAATGCCAATAGGCCGGCCCCGGCCTCTCTGCACAGAGAGAGACCGTCACGGTGGCCAGGTGATGATCGGAGAATGGGGCCGGCCGGATGCTGGAGGAGTGGGCCTGTGAAAGATGGAAACGTGATAAATAGATGCAGTCCAACCGGGAGTAGAGCGACCGACGGGCCTCCACCCAGACAAAAGTGAACATCAAGACGTCGTCCGGGTGGTGGTCACGCCAGACGTCCACCAGGGAGTGATGGTCGACTATCTCCCGGAGGACGTCCATGGCGGCCGGGCACTGCTCGGTCCCTGAGCTGTCCCACTCCTCAAGGGTGATATTAAAGTCCCCGCCCAGGACCAGGCACTCGTGAGGATCCCAAGTGCCAAGGAAGGTGGACACCTGCTGAAAGAAATGCAGCCGCTCCGGGCCCGATGTCGGGGCATAGACCTTGACAAGATTGACCACGAGCCCCTCCAAACGGACCCGGAGGTGCAGCAGGCGGCCCGGTACAGCCTCGGCAACCCCCAGCACCTTGGGCCGTAGGTCGGGGGAGAACAGGGTCGCCACTCCAGCCGTACGAACTGTGAGATGGCTAAAGTAGACCCTGTCCCCCCATTCCAGCCACCAGCTAGCTTCGGCGGCCGGATCCGTATGGGTCTCCTGCAGGAAAATCACAGAGTACCCCCCCGCGAAGGAAGGAGAGCACCTGGCACCTGCGGAGACCCATCCTACAGCCCCGGGTGTTTAACGTGATGATGGTAAGAGGTTCCATGAGGAGGGTTGTGGGGGATCCTTGCCGGCAGGGACGCTTGCGGTTCCCAACGGGCCGTGCAACAATCCGTGACCTACCCCCTAGGTAATTAGGGAGTCACGGAAGAGGCGGACCCGCTGGTAAGTCGTGGCGGCCTGCTTCCTGATCCTTTTACCCTCCCCCATAAGGGCCCTCACGGCCCGGAGGATGAGATAGAAATCCCCCCATCCCTGCAGGGCGAGCTGCACCTTATTACGGGAGCCCCGGACGTCCTCAAGGAACTCCCGCAGCTCCTCCCGCAGCGTATGGGGGGCCGGGGTCACTAGCCCCCGGCTGTCCTCCAGAGGGACTACTGACACAGCCCCGTGGCCCACCGAAACGGGCAGGCAAGGGGCAGACCTCCGACGTGGCACCCAATGGGCCGGCGCCACGCAGCCTCCCCTCAAACCCTGGCTCGATTGGGGGCAGCGGAGGGAAGGTAGCAGTCCCTAGTGAGTCGGGACTGGGGAGTACAGAAGCCGCTCCCTGGGGGCGATCCTCTAGGAGCGAGGAGATGACGGCCCCAGGAGCGGCAATGATAGCACGGGAGGTGGGAGGGACAGGGGCGGGGTTGACATCAGGGGCAGGGCAGGGATCCAGAATAGGGGCAAGGCAGAGGTTGGGTGCAGAGCCAGGGAGAGGGACAAAGGCAGGATCCTGGGCCCCAGGAGCCAAGCCATTGGAAAATGGCCCCTCTCGATCAGGCTCTGGGAGGTGGAGGCAGGGCAGGGGGCCCTCCATGATGCTGGTCACCACAGCCGGCGAAGTAGCCACAGCACCGTCAGTGGGGTCCCCGCCCGGGAAGGAGGTCAGTCGCCTCACGCCCTCGAGGGGCAACCATTGGGGCTCGGGTCCCCGTCGCAGCGCACCAGCGGTCGCCTCGGTGGACTTGGCGGCTAACAGCGGGGTGCCACCCACGGCCGGGCAGATGGAGGAGCCCTGGGAACCCTCGGAGGCGGGAGCAAAGGTAGCGGTTAGGGGAAGGGGACATGGGACAGGTGGGGCCGGGGTGATGTCGCTCAGATCGAGGCCCGCTAGCAGAGGGTCGTCCTCCCCCTGGGTAACTGGGGTCAGACCCAGGGCCTCGATCTCCTCGTAAATGGAGGGGAGCTCTCCTTCCGCCACCCCGGAGGTCTCCCCGCTAGTGCCCGAAGTGACACTCGCCCCAAGGCTCACGGGGGTTCTGGATGGTAACGGGGCAGGTGGGGCTACATCGGGGTCCTTGGAGGGAAGGGACTCCAAGGGAGGGACGGTACTGCCCTCCCGTGCTGCCACGTTTTCCCCAGCCAGCACCAGGGGATGGTATGCACCCGCGGGCAAGGCAGAGGACTCGGCATCAGCGCCCCCCCTTCTGGTCTTCTGGGGGGCTTCCGCATCGGTGGAAAGGAGCGGAGCTCGAGCCTTCCGTTTGCCCCGCTTCCCCTGGACTAGGGCCCAGCCCTCCATGGCATCATCGTGGGGCCAGCTAACAGGGGTTGGGTCAGGGGGCAAGACCGATGGCTCAGGGACCGTGGGAGGCAGCGGTGGGGCGGAATAAGGGAGGGAAGAGTCCCCCTGGGGCAGGCCCTCTCCCACGCTTGGCGATATTCCTGCCGCACCCTCCTCTAGGGGCCCCACCAAATTGTAGGCAGCAGAGGCGGGGCTCTCCCGTTCGTCTGGGCGTGCTGGGGGGAGCGCCACTTGGGCCCGAGCGGGAGCAGTGATGGACTGAGTGGGAGGAGGGGCGGCTTTGGGCACCAGGCAGCCAGGGGCTCCGGCGATGACGGGGCCAGCGCCCTGCCGGGGCTCGGGGGTCCCGGATGCCTCTCCTTGCCGGGCCAAGGGGCAGTCCCTCCGGACGTGCCCCATCGCCCGGCAGAGGTAGCACCGGGCCTCCCCCGTGGAATAATGCACCCGGTAGTGGGCCCCCTGGTAGGGGATCAAAAAGGACCCCTCAAGCGCCTCTTCGTCACGTGCCGCCGGCGGCAGTTGCAGCTGCACTTGCCGGCAGAAAGAGAGGACGTGACGGAGGGCGGGGTCCTTGCAGCCCAAGGAGAGAGGGCTCAAAACAGAGATGGGCTTCCCCAGAGTAGAGAGGGCAGATAACGGGGCAGCATTGGGAAGGAAGGGAGGGACGGAAGTCAGGACCAGGCGGACGCCCAGGTCGTTCAGCGGCTCGAGGGGGACGAACACGCCCCCCACCGCCAGGCCCTTCTCCACCGCCTCCTGGGTGGCGGCCTCTGATGCCAGGAAGAAGACCACCTTCCCGTACATTTTGGAGGCCGCCACAATGGCCGTGGGCCCCACCGCCCTTGCCAATGCCCGCACGTACGTCTCCACGTGGGGCAAGGCGGGCACCAGGAGGCAACGGACGCCGTGCTTCCTGGTCATGGTGGGAAAGGGGCCCCGGCCGCTATAGCTGGTAGCGGAGGCGGCGGGCGGGAGAGATGACGTAACAGTAGGCGGGGGCGCTGCTGCCACCTGGGCGTATGCCCTGGGGGCCGGGGGAGGGACACCTGCAAAGCTGGCGGAAGGAGCAGCGGGGTGGGAAGCCGCGGCCGGTGGTGGGGCCGCGGCAGTGAGGGCAGTCCCTGCCATGGAGGGCCTGGACTTTTTGGCAGGGCCCTTCTCCTTTTTCCTACCCTGGCCCTTCCCGCCGGCTGGGGGGGCTCCCCCAGAATCTAAGGGGAGGAGGGACTGGCAGCAACGGAGGTCACCCCGGTGCCCGCCTCTGCCGGCGCCCCGGCGGGGGCAGTGACAGGTGGTTTGGCAGCGGCAGCTGAAGTAGAGGCTTGGGGGGGTGACGGAGGGGCAGGCGGGGGAGGGGTATCTAGGGCTGCTGGAGGGGCCCCACCCGTCATATCCCCCGCCATAATGAGCAGGGAGGGAGGGAAGGACACCAGAAAGAGGATGGGAAAGGTGAGGCAGATCAACCACTCCTCCCCGCTAGACTGCAGGCAGGGGAGGAGGGCGCCAAGGGGGATGGGCTGGACAAGGGGGCTTTCGAGGGCTTGTGAGGGACAGTCACTGGCTCAGAGTAGAAAACCGGCTCCTCTAGCTGCACTAGGGGAGGGGGGTCATAACAACATTCGGGGAGTGCAGTGAAATCAGGGCAGACTCAAACAGGGGAAGGGCACAAGCGCATGGGAGGGAGCATGAGCGCACTGAATAAGGGGCCAAGCAGGGCAGGGGTATCACATGGGGAGGGGGGAGAACCAGGCTGGAGGCAGGACAGGGAACCTAGGGGCTGACTTCAGAGGCAAGGGCGGGGCAAACAAGCAAAGGCTACAGAGGGAGAAGGGCGGGGCAGGCAAACAAACTGAAGCCAGCGAAGTGCTGGGGTAAAAGGGAGGGCAAAAAGACTGCAAGGGGAAAAATGGGGCAGGGAGCCAGGGACAAAGCTGGGGGCTGCTGAAGGGGGTCAGTCCAGGATGGGGCGGGGGGCACGTGCGCCCACGTGCGCTTGCAAAAAAGTCAGTGCGGGCTGGCTGCTGCTGCAGGCCCAAAAGGTGGTGAAAGGGGGCAGCAGGCCAAGCAAGCAGCAGAGTCCCAGAGGCAGGAGCTTGAGGCAGATGGTAAGTGTCCACTGGGGGTGGTGGAGGGGGCAGCGCTGACGGTGGGGGGGGGGGGGGGGAGACACTGATGGACCAGGGGGCAGGCTCCACGCCACACCCCCTGTGTCCCCACAAACACAGTCAGGACCCCCACCACAAAAGTACAGTCCAAAAGTTACTCAGCTTTCAAGCCTCCTCCACAGTGGTCTACAGAGTCCTTGTGCGCTCCCCCAGCAGCAGATGGCCTCATCCCCTTCTCCTTTGGGGTCCAGCAGCTCTCAGGCAGTAGCAAAGGCAGCAGCAGCAGCTCCAGGCAGCAGCCCGGTGGCCAGGCAGGCAGAGAGGACCCCTCACACGTGGTGCTGATGGTGGTGTCCACAGCAGCGGTAGCAGCAATGGCTGGGGTAGGGGTCCCTCACTCCCCCCCTCTGGGGAGCGGGCCAGCAGCCCCCCCCCCCCCTCCCAAGGGGCTGTAGTTGGAGCAGTAACAGTAGCACCCAAGGGTGGGTGGGTGGGAGAGTCCAGCAGCTAGCCAGCAACCAGGTAGGGGAGAAGGGGGGTGGGTGGATGGCGTCCAGCCTGGCCAGGGGAGCAGTAGGAGCAGGGGCAGCGGCAGCAAGGGCCCAAGGCCCAGCAGAAGGAGCAGCAGTCTCCCTCCTTCCTCCAGGCCAGCCGGGTACAGTAGAGAAGCCAAAGACGGGTTTACTGGCCACTGGATGAACAGGGTTCTGTTCCCTGACTGACCAGAGCAGGGGCTGCTCCAGGCTAATGAGAACACCTGACTCCAATTAACCTGCAAAGAGTCAGGTGAGGCCATTAAGCTAATGTGACCACCTGACTCTAATTAAGGCCCCTCTGATAATATAAAAGGGCTCACTCCAGTCAGGCAGAGGAGAGCAAGTTTGGCTAAAGGGCTGGTTAATGAAGACACTCTCAAGTCATTGGTAAGGGAGCCCTAAGGTAGGGGTGAAGAAGGGAGAAACAGGAGAGCTAGGGGGAAGTGATCCAGGGAAATGTAACAACTCTGGCAGTGAAAGGTTGGCTGCCAACAGCTGCTACCATGAGGGTCCCTGGGCTGGAACCCGGAACAGAGGGTGGGTCTGGGTTCCCACCACTACAGAAACACCTCCTGGGAGGGGAAAACAGGCCCCTGTCAGGACAGGAGGCTAAACTGTTTTGGCATGAGGCTGTAGGAGCAACAGAGACTGTGGGAATTCTCTCACCAACCTCCATTGCTGGCTTATGACGAAAAGGGCTCAGTAGACTGTATCCCTGGCCCTAGAGAGAGAAGGGCTATGTGGAGGGTTGTAGTGAGCCTCTGAAGCTAGCATAAACTGCCTGGAAGCACGGGACCTATGGGGACAAGGTCGGAGCTCAGCCACAGGTCTTAAACTGGTCCTCTGCCCATGGGTGAATTTCACCTACTATTTACATAGTTACTATTCACGTGAAGAAAGACTTGATAAAACAGCAACAACAGCAGCAAACTGTATACATAATGCATTAGTTCTGCTTCCAGAACCCTGGCAAAAGCCAAGTTCCCAGAGCAAAATGTTTCCCTGAGCCTTCGCTTCCAAAATGCTGTCCTCACTGCTGTGCATGACATGGTGCAGCGAACCATGTCCCTGCACATTCTAAACGCTTCTGGGTTAGGAGAGCACTCAAACTCACAATTTCAGCTAGGCTTCCAGGTGTCCGATCAGAACCAAAGTCCAGGTGGAGCTGTCCAGTCTGGATTTGCCACACCCACACACCTCACCACATATATGGAAAGGAATACTGTTTTAAAGGGGATAGGTCACATGCAGGTCAGTTTGGATGTAGTTGAGCACCATCAGACCTCGGGTCAGGTTCAGTTCAGTAAAGGTGTTAGCTTCATTTCTTCACCATCTTTGCCACAACAGGTGCGAAGCACTATAGGGTCCCTTGAGATGAGTCATATATTAGATATTACTAATGTTAATCCTCATGCTGCATGCATATACTTTAAATGATGACTTATGACTGTTGTGTCTGCGTATGTACACAGACACAGTGTTTCATTTTCCCCTGTCCAACTGCCAACAGTCAAAACCAGGGAATAAAAAAGGCAAAGCAGTTAGTGTTTTTTCCCCAGAAGTAAGAGAGAATAGGTCATGAGAGTGGAATGATTCCTTTTATGTGAAAGATAAAGAAGATCACAGCTTCATAATTTAGAAGAAGAATTTTCATTGCCCTGTTGCTGGTGTGAAGAGAGAAAAGCTTTCCTTTAAATCCATCTTTTAAATGTACACATTAAAAAAGGAGGTTAATAGAAAGGATAAAGAAATTTAAATGAAACAGTAGTTAGCAGTTGTACCAGTAGAGTTGTTGTTCTCCCCTGACTATGGATGAGTTGTAGTTGCCCTCCATACCAACATTCCACACAAAGATGCACTACAAGCCATCAGGAAGAGTATCCCCGATAATGTCACCTCTCCAGCGCATCATCAAGGATCTACAACCTATCCTGAAGGATGACCCATCACTCTCACAGATCTTGGGAGACAGGCCAGTCCTTGCTTACAGACAGCCCCCCAACCTGAAGCAAATACTTACCAGCAACCACACACCACACAACATAACTACTAACCCAGGAACCTATCCTTGCAACAAAGCCCGTTGCCAACTGTGTCCGCATATCTATTCAGGCGACACCATCATAGGGCCTAATCACATCAGCCACACTATCAGAGGCTCGTTCACCTGCATATCTACCAATGTGATATATGCCACCATGTGCCAGCAATGCCCCTCTGCCATGTACATTGGTCAAACTGGACAGTCTCTACGTAATAGAATAAATGGACACAAATCAGACATCAAGAATTATAACATTCAAAAACCAGTCGGAGAACACTTCAATCTCTCTGGTCACTCAATTACAGACCTAAAAGTTGCAATTCTTCAACAAAAAAACTTCAAAAACAGACTCCAACGACGGACTGCTGAATTGGAATTTAATTTGCAAACTGGATGCAATTAACTTAGGCTTGAATAGACACTGGGAGTGGATGGATCATTACACAAAGTAAAACTATTTCCCCATGTTTATTCCTCTCCCTCCACCCCCCACTGTTCCTGAGACGTTCTTGTCAACTGCTGGAAATGGCCCACCTTGATTATCACTACAAAAGGTTCCCTCCACCCCCGCTCTCCTGCTGGTAATAGCTCACCTTAAGTGATCGCTCTCGTTACAGTGTGTATGGTAACACCCATTGTTTCATGTTCTCTATGTATATAAATCTCCCCACTGTATTTTCCACTGAATGCATCCGATGAAGTGAGCTGTAGCTCACGAAAGCTTATGCTCAAATAAATTTGTTAGTCTCTGAGGTGCCACAAGTACTCCTTTTCTTTTTGCGAATACAGACTAACATGGCTGCTACTCTGAAACATTGCTTGTTGGGGAGTTTCTGGATAGCTGGAAGAGAACAACAATTCTTGTTAATTAAAATGAGGCATGATTGAAATAGATCAATAAGAAATAGAGAGAGGTACGTAATCAATGAGGAGGGAGGCTCCTGCTGCTAGGATGCAATTAGACGTCTAGTAAAAAGACATAATGGGCTCCATCATATGATAGCTCCCTGTCTGTCATGATTTTGTGTGTGTGTGTGTGCTACGCATACTCTGAGGACACAGAAGTGGTAATTGTGTTAATCTTACTAGACAAAGATAAAAAACAGGAAGTTATAGGTGATGCTGATTATTGTACTTACTAGGAAAAAAGACAGATTTTCCTTAGCCCTTGGGAAAGAGAGGGAAGCAGAGCAATAAACATAGTGCAAGGATGGTGTTTTGGACCTCATAATTAAATTCTGAGGTATAGAGGTCAAAGATCAATTGTCTAAAAAGATGTAAGAAGAAAGGCAGGTAGAAGTGTGGACAGGAGTTCCTCTCCTTAATAAACATACCAAAGAGCTTGGATTACAGTCACAGGAGTAAATGCATGGATGAGTATGCAGTTGTAAGAGGAAACCCCTTAAGGATGGGGGGGACACCCTTGATTTGTAGGTTATTGGTAGTGGTTGGGGAAAATTGTATCAGATTTTGGTCACTGTTCCAGTTCTAGTACTTCATGCATCATAACTCTAAAATATGCTGCCATCAGGGGCTCTCCACCATCGTCACCGCACTACATGATTCTGTGTGTGGAAGAGCGCCTTGTTACTGCTATCCTGTCATAACTCTGATAAGGTGGAGTTAGCAGGAACTTCCCCAAACAAAATCCTCTGGTTAGATGCAGGGTGTTGAGTCCTTCCATTCTTTGGGAAAGACCACAACCCAACTGAAGAGAGGGAGTCCCAGTCCAGGGACACGGGGAAGCCCAGCTGCAACGTCCCTTTACAAATCAGCAGATGGCTAAATGCATCCCAGAGAAAGGCAGAGCTGTAATTAAAATGGATGGGCCTTGGTGTGGGAGATGGGCCATCATGAGACCCCATATGGGTGTGCTTTGCCTTAATCTAATCCTATTCCTTCACAGTCCTAAAATTAAAAAGAAAAGGAGGACTTGTGGCACCTTAGAGACTAACAAATTTATTTGAGCATAAGCTTTCGTGAGCTATAGCTCGCTCACAAAAGCTTATGCTCAAATAAATTTGTTAGTCTCTAAGGTGCCACAAGTCCTCCTTTTCTTTTTGAAGATACAGACTAACACGGCTGCTACTCTGAAACCAGTCCTAATATTACTTATTGGTATTGTGGTAATGCCAAGAGGCCAGGGTGCCATTGTGCTAGGGACAACACAAACAAATAACAAAGAGATGATCCCCACCATAAAGAGCTTTCAATCTACACCTAGCTCAGCTCAGTAAAAATCAATTAATCTAGCTCCCTGTGATCTTTATTGCGATCCCCTTTTTATTATTATTCAAGTAAATGGGATCCTTCACAGCTCAAATATCCAGAAGCCCAGAATGTGTTTTGCATTTCTTTTCAAAGGTGACCTGGAAATGTTGTGATTTTTTTTGCCTTCAGGAGTTCTTCAGTTATAACAACGTGTGCCAAATGTCCCAACCAGCCAGACTTTGGGGCACTTTACTGATCAGAGTAGAGTAGGATGTCACAGGACATAAATAGAAAAGAAAAAGATGTAAATTAATAATGTGCTGACTATCCTCCTCCTGGCTATTCAGGCATTCAGCACATATTGCTACAGTTGAGGAAGTTTTGTAAAATAATCTAAAGGTCACCTCTAAATTGAAATTGTGAAATCACAAATGCAGTGCTCTCTTTCTTGGCAAGGTGTTCTCCTGCTGGTGGGTTTTGTCTTTCGTACAGTGAACACACAGCAATTCAGTCTGCTTTTCTTTTTCCAGAAATTAACATTGTGAGAAAATGAGAATCACACCAAGAACAATTCCCCATCTGTGAAATGGGGATAATAATACTTATCTCACAGAGGTGTTGTATGTCCTAATTAACAATTTCACACCTTCTGAGTAGTGTTCTGTCTTCTTAGCTTGCCTTGTGTAACTACAGCCACCAGCTGTCTGCCTGTCCCTGTACTTGTTAATTGGACCACAGTAGCACTAACTCAATAGGCCTAATTTTTCTTTAATAGTATTTGACTTTCAATAAAGTTTATGGTTTATCCTCCTAATTGCTGAAAGAAAAAAAGTACTCGTGGCACCTTAGAGACTAACAAATTCATTTGAGCATAAGCTTTCGTGAGCTACAGCTCACTTCATCGGATGCATGCAGTGGAAAATACAGTGGGGAGATTTAATTTACACAGAGAACATGAAACAATGGATGTTACCATACACACTGTAAGGAGAGTGATCACTTAAGATGAGCTAATACCAGCAGGAGAAAAAAAAAAAAAAAGCTTTTGTAGTGATGATCAAGGTGGGCCATTTCCAGCAGTTGACAAGAACGTCTGAGGAACAGTAGGGTGGGGGGAAATAAACATGGGGAAATAGTTTTACTTTGTGTAATGACCCATCCACTCCCAGTCTTTATTCAAGCCTAAATTAATGGTGTCCAGTTTGCAAATTAATTCCAGTTCAGCAGTCTCTTTTTGGAGTCTGTTTTTGAAGTATTTTGTTGAAGAATTGCAACTTTTAGGTCTGTAATCGAGTGACCAGAGAGATTGAAGTGCTCTCCGACTGGTTTTTGAATGTTATTCTTGATGTCTGATTTGTGTCCATTTATTCTTTTACATAGAGACTGTCCAGTTTGGCCAATGTACATGGCAGAGGGGCATTGCTGGCACATGATGGCATATATCACATTGGTATATGTGCAAGGGAACGAGCCTCTGATAGTGTGGCTGATGTGATTAGGCCCTATGATGGTGTCCCCTGAATAGATATGTGGACACAGTTGGCAACGGGCTTTGTTGCAAGGATAGGTTCCTGGGTTAGTGGTTCTGTTGTGTGGTATGAGGTTGCTGGTGAGTATTTGCTTCAGGTTGGGGGGCTGTCTGTAAGCAAGGACTGGCCTGTCTCCCAAGATCTGTCAGAGTGATGGGTCGTCCTTCAGGATAGGTTGTAGATCCTTGATGATGCGCTGGAGAGGTTTTAGTTGGGGGCCGAAGGTGATGGCTAGTGGAGTTCTGTTATTTTCTTTGTTGGGCCTGTTCTGTAGTAGGTGACTTCTGGGTACTCTTCTGGCTCTGTCAATCTCTTTCTTCACTTCAGCAGGTGGGTATTGTAGTTGTAAGAATGCTTGAGAGAGATCTTGTAGGTGTTTGTCTCTGTCTGAGGGGTTGGAGCAAATGTGGTTGAATCTTAGAGCTTGGTGTAGACAATGGATCGTGTGGTGTGATCTGGGTGAAAGCTGGAGACATGTAGGCAAGTATAGTGGTCTGTAGGTTTCTGGTATAGGGTGGTGTTTATGTGACCATCGCTTATTAGCACCGTAGTGTCCAGGAAGTGGATCTCTTGTGTGGACTGGTCCAGGCTGAGGTTGATGGTGGGATGGAAATTGTTGAAATCTTGGTGGAATTCCTCAAGGGCTTCTTTTCCATGGGTCCAGATGATGAAGATGTCATCAATGTAGCGCAAGTAGAGCAGGGGCATTAGGGAACGAGAGCTGAGGAAGCGTTGTTCTAAGTCAGCCATAAAAAATGTTAAAATACTGTGGAGCCATGCGGGTACCCATAGCAGTGCTGCTGATTTGAAGGTATACATTGTCCCCAAATGTGAAATAGTTATGGATGAGGACAAAGTCACAAAGTTCAGCCACCAGGTTTGCCGTGACATTATCGAGGATACTGTTCCTGACGGCTTGTAGTCCATCTTTATGTGGAATGTTGGTGTAGAGGGCTTCTACATCCATAGTGGCTAGGATGGTGTTTTCAGGAAGATCACCGATGGATTGTAGTTTCCTCAGGAAGTCAGTGGTGTCTCGAAGATAGCTGGTAGTGCTGGTAGTGTAGGGCCTGAGGAGGGAGTCTACATAGCCAGACAATCCTGCTGTCAGGGTGCCAATGCCTGAGATGATGGGGCGTCCACAATTTCCAGATTTATGGATCTTGGGTAGCAGATAGAATACCCCTAGTCAGCGGTCTAGGTGTGTGTCTGCGTAGATTTGTTCTTGTACTTTTTCAGCGAGTTTCTTGAGCAGATGATGTAGTTTCTGTTGGTAACCCTCTGTGTGATCAGAGGGTAGTGGTTTGTAGAATGAGGTGTTGGAGAGCTGCCTAGCAGCCTCTTGTTCATATTCCGACCTATTCATGATGGCGACAGCACCTCCTTTGTCAGTCTTTTTGGTTATGATGTCAGAGTTTCTGAGGCTGTGGATGGCATTGTGTTATGTTGTTTCCCCCTTATGTATTACACTGGTACAGATTCCAGCAGAGCCCTAGGACATATATGTTAGGATATAGATATTCAGGCCTGTCTGCAAAGGCCTGTACTTTAAGAATTTAGGTGTATTATCACTTGGCTAGTTCTAGAGGTATAAAAGAGAGAATCAAAATCACTGTCTGCTGGTGTAAGGGCCTTCTCTTACTGTGACAATCTGAGGCCCTGTGCTTAGGCTAAGGCCTTTGGCTAAGCAGCAGAGGCAGCCATAAGCTAGGAAGCGACGGGTCACATCCTCACATTCCAAACTAGTCACATTGAAAGAAGGTGCTATTGGGCTGTTAGGAATACAATCCTGTCCTGATAATGCCTATCACCTCCAGAGAAAGGGACGTGCCTAGAAAATGTAAAAGGAAACAGCATCCTGTCTGGCAAGAACTCACTTATCAATACTGGGATGTGAAATCCTCACTTCTGTATTGTTTTGTCATTATAGTTCCCACTTTGCTATTGTTTGTCTGTATAATCTCTGTCTGGTTCTGTGATTGTTCCTGTCTGCTGTATAATTAATTTTGCTGGGTGTAAACTAATTAAGGTGGTGGGATATAATTGGTTACATAATCATGTTACAATATGTTAGAACTGGTTAGTTAAATTTCAGGAAAATGATTGGTTAAGGTATAGTAAAACTTGAGTTCTGCTTAGCTATATAATCTGTAGTCAATGAGGAAGTGAGTGGGCGTGGGTGTGTGTGTGGGGGGGGGAGATGGGAACAGGGAATGGGGGTAAGGAAATTGGAATCATGTTTTGCTAACTGGGGAGATGGGAACAGGGAATGGGGGTAAGGAAATTGGAATCATGTTTTGCTAACTGGGGAGATGGGAACAGGGAATGGGGGTAAGGAAATTGGAATCATGTTTTGCTAACTGGGGAGATGGGAACAGGGAATGGGGGTAAGGAAATTGGAATCATGTTTTGCTAACTGGGGAGATGGGAACAGGGAATGGGGGTAAGGAAATTGGAACCATGTTTTGCTAACTGGGGAGATGGGAACAGGGAATGGGGGTAAGGAAATTGGAATCATGTTTTGCTATCTGGGGAGATGGGAACAGGGAATGGGGGTGGAGAAATTGGAACCATGTTTTGCTAAAGGGGGAGATGGGAACAGGGAATGGGAGTATGGAAATTGGAATCCTGTTTGGCTAAAGGGGGAAATGGGAACAGGGACACAGGTGTAAGGCTCTGTGGTGTCAGAGCTGGGAAGGAAGGAAACTGGAATCATGCTTGCTGGAAGTTCACCCCAATAAACATCGAATTGTTTGCACCTTTGGACTTCAGGTATTGTTGCTCTCTGTTCATGTGAGAAGGACCAGGGAAGTAAGTGGGTGAAGGAATAAGCCCCCTAACAATATAATATACATGTGGTTTTACAGAGCGTCTGATTCTAGACACACATCATACAGTAATATACTGGCTTTGTACATGAAAAAGTAAGTAATAGTTCCCTCCATTAGGTTGGCCACAGAGAGGAGAGGGAACCTGCTGCTACTGGTACCTAAGTGATTGGAGCTGGAGGAACAGGGTTCTAAATCCCTACTCTCAATTTGTGTATGATTTATCCAGCAGCTGTTTGTTGTCTTCAGCCAATGGATTCCTTATAATATAGCCATACAGCACTAATGGGGTTAATGAGGCAGAGGTTATTTGAAACATTTCAGCTGATCTGGACATAATTCATTTGAGGGTCCGGCTGTGCTCCATTCCAGTGACTTTCCAGCCTCCAATTGTTTGCTGGGACCTCATCCCTGTCTTCCCTCCTTCTACCTTTGTTAGTTTTCCCCAGTTCCTTAGTTTGTCTAATTTAGAGCATTGTGTCTTGGAAGCAGAGACTGTAACTTTTTTTATTTCTGCAAAGTGGAGCTCTAATACCTACATGGGCACTGGAGAAGGACCCAAATCGATAAAGAGATGGATAGGTCAGTATTCTCTCTAAATATGAAATAATATTGTTAATATTCTAAATCACCTTTGAAGAGCCCAACTAGTACACCGTAACCAGGTGGGTATGACCCAAACACAGTATCTAGTAAAGTTTAAGTAAATCAAATCTGGGTCTAAATGTCCCTTGTGTCTTGTAGCAACAGTATCCTGGTAGAAGTATGCTTTTGTAAGAAGCCATCTTTTAACACTGAAAATCTGCCCCATCCAAAGTTATCAAAAAGTGGATTGCAATTCAGGTTGAATATCCACCATGTCTGTATTTTAATATCTGTGATGTAGGGGAAGGGACAGAGCAGCTGTCAGACTCACTGTTATTTCTGCTTAATAAAGTACTGTGGACCTGGTTTTACCCTGCCAGGAACCTTATGTAACTATGTATGACTGTGCAAAGTGGAAAATAAACACAACCGTTCTGATCTGTACTCATGGTGCACAGGTTTAAATGACCGCACACAGTGCAAAAGAGTGGAAAATCAGGCCCCCTATTTTTAAACTTACTTATCTGAGGTTACTGAGCCTGATTCTCTTCTTGCTAATACTGCTGTAAATCAGGAGTAACTCTAGAGGAGGATGTAGAGTTGCACCAACGTAAAACCAGAATAAGTGAGGGAAGAATCAGGCCCACTGTCTCTTAGGAGCCCCAGCTAACATTTTTTGCCTTTGGCTATGGTTTACTTTTGAGGTCACCTTTACACAAACTGCACTTTCAAAACTTTGTACTGTTTTCATATGTTTAGAACGTAGTTGCAGTAGTTCAGGAGGGCTGACTCTCAAAGGGAACACTAAAGCCTGTACCCCCTTGAAAATCCCAGCTTAAACATTCATTTTCTCCCCAAAGGCTGCAGTAAATAGACTTAAAACTGGATACATAATCACTGAATTTATAATAATTTCTAACATTAAAAATTAAACCCACTTGCACAATATACAGTTTTAATGGAAATTGTAAATGTGACAGTTGCATAATGAATCCCATTGTTTATTACAACCCAGCATAGTCTGCATGCACATTCCAGGGGACCCACTGTTGTTATGAACAACAGTTGGGTCAACTTTCTGGAAGTGGTTGATGTGGCAGTTGCAGTCCTCCATCAACAGGTGGTGTCGCCAGAATTTCTTCATTGTTGTCACCAGATCCTCTTTGTTGCAGGGCTTTACTTCCTAACTAATGTAAGCACCTCAATGAATGTCAAACCAACCCTGTTGGGATGAAAAGCCTCAGCAAAAAGACAATGATGATAGACTCATTAGGCAGACCCTTAGTGAAAGTGCTGTGGCCAAATGTTCAATACTTACAGTGCAATTAATTTTCCTAAATGGAAATGCAGTATTTCAAGCATCCCATCATTTATTCTGGGAAGGGGGAGGGAAGGAGTCTCTCCTGCTTCAAGTAACACTGCAAAAACAGTGGTTGTAAATTGTGTGATTTTAAAAAAAATGTTTTTTCTTTTAATTATATGGGCTTAAGTCTGGATCCAAGTTTTCAGCTTGATTCTATCTCAGTAATGAACAGAATCTAAATACCCTGAACAGTGGGAAAGGCCAAATTTTGGATGCAGATGTCAAACCTACAGTTTAAGGGGTGGTTAAAGCCAGCTTCTTAATTCAACTCATTTAAGAGACATGTAACCCTTCTGCCCATCAGAGCTGGCAGCAACAAGGGCCGGGTTCAATATCTAGGGGATCCATTCCAATAACACAATGCAAACCGGCTCGAGCCCCCACCCAGTGACCTGGGACAAATATATACCACCCCCCTGGGCGCCTCCAAGAGGCAATACTTCCCCTCTCGCAAGCACATAGTCTGAGTGTAGCAAAAAGCCTTTTAATAACAGAGAGAAACAATGTGGCATTATGTTGGGGAAACACCACCAACAGGATTCATAACACAACCCATGAGCAAAAAAAACCACCCCAAGCAAATTGGGGCATGCCCCTTTCCCTCGGGTTCTTGAGTCCCAGCACCCAAACGTCTCTTGAGTCCAGCAATCCACAAATCACCCAAAGTCCAAAAGGTCCAGCCCCAGAGTTCAAAAGTTCATCTGCATAGTGTTACTCCCCCAGTCTGGCTAAAATGTGCCTGTGTGTGGGGGAAAGGGGTAAGGGGCACCTTACGTGTCCTGAAGCTGACTGCCCCACAGGGCTCTGCTCTGCTACGCTGTCTCACGAACGGCTCTGCTCCACCACGACCGGCTCCGCTTTGCACAGCTCGCCGTCTCACGAACACGCCGCTGTCTCATGAACGGCTCCGCTCCACCACGACCGGCTCCGCGCTGCACAGCTCGCCGTCTCACGAACAGCTCTGCTCAGCTCGCCGTCTCATGAACACGCCGCTGTCTCACGAACGGCTCCGCTCCACCACGACCGGCTCTGCTCTGCTCAGCTCGCTGTCTCACGAACGGCTCCGCTCTGCACAGCTTGCCGTCTCACGAACAGCTCTGCTCAGCTCGCCGTCTCACGAACACACCGCTGTCTCACGGACGGCTCCGCTCCACCACGACCGGCTCTGCTCGGCACAGCTCGCTGTCTCACAAACAGCTCTGCTCAGCTCGCTGTCTCACGAACGGCTCCGCTCTGCACAGCTCACCGTCTCACGAACAGCACCACTGCAGTCTAGATCTTCCGGCTCCCCACTACTTGACACAGTGCTCAGTGATTTCAGCTCATAGTAGTGGGGCCCTTAGTGCTGGTGCACCATAAGGCCAAAGTGAATGCAGCACAGTACCTGTAGCAAGACTCTTAATAGACCCAAAATTAGCTCTGACATTCCACAGTGGAGAGAGACAGAGGTGCAATTGGTGCTTCAGGCCCTCACAAAGGGGCCCACACCACCAGGTACTAATACTTGTCTCAAGTCTCTCTCCCTTCACACAGTTTTGGAACCCATGACCCTTGCCTAGCGAGTGCTACTTAGTTGATGGTGAGTCCCTCCATCATAGCAAAAGGCCAAGTACAGTTCCAAGCACAGTTCCCCTAATCAGGGTAATAACAATTTATTCTTCCTGCCCCAATAACAGAGACACTGGGGATCCCACAGCAGCCGAAGTGACCATTTGGGCAGCTATGGCCTCAGTCTAGGCGGGGTGGGTGTGCCTATGCAAATGAGATCAGCCCCTGAAGTTTTTTTTTCACAACTTGCCACACCTCACCACCAGATGTCAGGGTGGAGCTCATCCTGACACTGCTTACAGACAGAATTTAGATCTTTTTTTCCCTAGATCTTTCTGTTGCTTTTATCTCTGTGCAAGAACATATACTGTTTTACTAAAAAAGCAGTAAATAAATCCTGAGCAGTGATTAACATTCAATATTGCACATGTGAAATTAATGTTAATGGTCACTAAGTAAATGGACTTTGTTTTACTTTTCTTGGAGGTATCTGTATGTTTTATATGAAATTGGTTAGTTGTCTTGCCTGGACTTTATACCACAGTATTTTATTCACTGATACTGAACCTCCAGTACCTGTGTCTTTGAGGGAATGAGTAATGCAATTTACAGAAACAACTCACAGAAATTGTTTTAAGGAGGAAATAGGAATCCAGACAGGATGTTAGAAGGGGAGACCTAGTAATCCATGCCCATTCTGTAGTAGTCTCAACATATGGACTTCAAGCATCAAGAGCTAATAAACTGAATTCTCTGCCAAAGCCTCCAGATGATGTGGCATGCTTTGGAGGTTGCATCAGTCCCACTGATGCTCAGGGATATAACCTTCTTCATGAAGGAACACTCAATAGAAGATAAGCAATAATGGACATTAGGAGGAGAATTTAGTGTCTGGGCCAAATGTACGCCAGTGTAACTGAGAATAAATTTGGCCATCTAACTCTACTGTGTATTGGTGTTTTTCCAAGTGATCAGTGAGCACTTATTTAGCACACTGGTCATCAGAGGCACAGGCACCACAAACCAGTGTTTATTCCTAGACTGTTTTCATGCAGCCACTACATACCTGCTGAAACATAGGAGAGAAAGTTGCCTGAATACAAGCTCTTTGCTCAAGTTGTCCATGAATAACTAAATGGTGGAAAAATTCTGATTAGCTATGACAGGTCCAGGGAAAAGATTATTTAACAGCAAATGACTTCCCACAGACTGTAAGGCTCCATAGCAAATGGCTGAGGATTTAGATGGAAAACACCATGCAGAATTACGTCAGGAAACAGACTGATGCACTTCTCTGCATTCCTTTCTCCTGCAATCCCCCCATGCCCAAAGACTCATAAGAGGGATCAGTTACATTGTATGTATTGTTCTGTAAATATCTGGGTATAGCGATCTATTTGTCCATTTCGGTTTGGCATTGCTACCTGTTATATATGTCTGACTTTCTGCTTTATTAAAATTCAGAAATTAGAATTTCAAGTCTAATGATGCTTATTGGAATATCTTTTTTTAAAACTCTTCCACCGCGCTTTACTGTGACTTGCCACCCCACAGTATAGTGTTTAGAAGTGGGAGGATGAGGTGTGTAAACTGCATTTTTTGTAAAATTCCTAGTGTTCAAAGAAAGGGTTGGGGAGAAGGACTTGAATATTTTTATGCTAATTTGTGAGCTATTCCATTAAAAGGTACCACATTATCTACTGGTGTATGCATTTGGGGTAGGGTGCTATATGACTACAGAAATTTTCTGAACTTTAAGATGTCAGACGACATCAGGATAAACCATCAGTCACTTCACAAAATGATAGAGCAAGATTAAGCCTCAGTTTCTGTCCTCCCTGAACTACAAAGGATTCTTTCTGTGTACTTGGAACAGATGCACTTTTAACAGACTGCAGTATAGCTCCCTGCATAGAATTATTTTCCTGTTTATAAATAACAGTAAAATGCCTGTGTTTTTGCTGTTTATTGCACCTTAAATGTTCTATTTCTCTACCATGCATCACATGCAATTTATTATTTTATTGGGGGGTGGGGGAATCAGTGTTTATATACATATAACTCAGGAACTATGAAAAGGAAGCTATTCTATACTAACATTATACCAATGCATTTCTGCTGTTACCATTCTCCCTCCTATGCTATTCCTAAAAACTCTGGATTAACTTCACTGGAGCTGCACCAGTTTACATCAGATGAGAATCTGGCCCTCCATATCTAAGCATAGATTTTCAAAAGCATATAAGGGATTTAGGAACACAAGTTCCATTGAAAATCAAGTCACTTTTGGAAACCCTCTCTCCCCCCAGTGAAAATGGACAAAAGTCATCTCTCCCATATTTGGCTATGTAGTTCTATTCTTCTAACACAGCAGCTTTCAGGAGTCTGATTTGTCTTGTGTACCCCCAAGTTTCTCTTCAATTAAAAACTACTTGCTTACAAAATCAAACAAACATACAAAAGTGTCACAGCACATTATTACTGAAAAATTCCTTGCTTTCTCATTTTTACCATATAATTATAAAATAAATTGATTGGAATATAAATATTGTACTTACATTTTAGTGTATAGTATATAGAGCAATATAAACAAGGCATTGTCTGTATGAAATTTTAGTTTGTACTGACTTCACTAGTGCTTTTTATGTAGACCAGGCAAATATCTAGATGGATTGATGTACCCCTGGGAGACCTCTGCGTTCCCCCAGAGGTACACGTATCCCTGTTAAGAACCACTGTTCTATCACATTGGCCCAGCTGTGATGGAGCTGGAATTTACCTTTCTCAACAAATACAATACCCTTTGCATAATGTAAACACTAAGATTTATTGTCCTCTTTAAAAGCAGACACATACAAAGTCAAATTAATGCAGGCAAGAAATTGTAGATACTCTGAACAAAGTAAACTTTTATTCTCCCAAAATATGATTACAGCTCTCTTTCTTCCCCCCTGCCCATTACTTTCAAGAGCATGAATTCAAAGATTCAGATCTTTTAAAACTTGAGAAATGGCCTTATGAAGATCCTGGAAAACCTCTGAAAGGCAACAAACCTAAGTATGGATTAGTGAACAGAGCTTTTCCTGTGCACACATCAAATGAGGGTAAACTACTGTATATAACAATACCCACTTTGTGCCAGTTATGTGAGCAGATTATTTTGCACCATTCTTACAGCTGTGAGGGAGAGAAGGAACAATAGATGGTTAAATACAATATTATTCCACCAGTCTACAATTGGTCTTTTGTTTTTAAACAAAGAATGTAGAATATGTTAGGAGGCTAAGTATAATACAGTGCTTTATGGCTTTTAACTATTCTTTATTTAAAAGTAGGCAACACTAGAAGAAAAAAAAAGATCTTTTAAACGAATACAGGTTCCTATAGTGCTTAATCTTGGGATTCATTGCTGTCGTCATTAGAAAAAAAGTTTTTCCTTCAGCAGTTCTATCTGAAGAAAATCATATTGTCTTAGAGATCATGACCCTTGAACCACCTACAATTCTGGAGCTTTTGTTTTATGTAGAATGATTCTCAGAACCCCTGTCTATGCATACACCATGCATATTTTTTTATGTACCAATAGAAAAGTTGTCTGCCTATTCTGTAAGACAGGTTTCAGAGTAGCAGCTGTATTAGTCTGTATTTGCAAAAAGAAAAGGAGTACTTGTGGCACCTTAGAGACTAACAAATTTATTTGAGCATAAGCTTTCGTGAGCTACAGCTCACTTCATTGGACACATTCAGTGGAAAATTCCGTAAGAGTTCCTTTTACTTGCATCTTTAAGCATTTTGAAATGCAGATGAGCAGCAGTAGAAGAAGAAATTTTGAGGACTATTGCAACAAGTGAATTAGACCTTTGAGAGGCAAAACAAGATATTTTGATCAGTCAGGCAGAGCAAGGTAGCTGAGGGAGGACAAATTCCAAGAAAGGAAATCCAGGAGCGCAGAGGGTAGATCCAAATCTATTTATCTCAATGGGAATTTTTCCATTGATATTAGTGGAAGTTGGATCATCCTGCAGAAGTTAGTTCAAGTAGAGTTTGATAGGAGGAGGTAGGCTCTATGAATTAAAACAAAGGGAAATTGTGACCAGACATAATGTCACCATGATGATCTGGTGAAATAAGATGTATTTAGAGTATAGCTCTTGCTTATGCCGACAAAGCCACTTCAGAAACATGGTACTAGGTCTATATATGTCTAACCCTCCATCAGCTTCTACATTTGTTATGTTTATATTGTCAGGCATTGAATACAGCATTTTTATTCATTGCCTTATACCTAATGTAGCCACCTAAAAGTTATAAAATTGTCAATGTATATTTATAGAGTGAATTTTCTATTGTCAGGCTGCCTTCTTCCCATATCTTTTAGTAGCAGCAGATTGATGCCCATTGTAATTTGGAAATATTTTTTATAAACGGATCTTTATTTTTTGTGTGTGATTATTTAAATGTATGCAATTGTATGGTGTGTGTGACTTAATACAGATGCAAATTTCATTTAAAAATATGACTACACCAATTTAAATTTTATGTAAAGGAAACACTCTTCTGCTGAGACTTGCATGCCAAATTTCAGCCCAGAGAGAATTTTAATAGGCAACTTACAAACCCTTCAGAAACAATATTTGTAATGGAAATGTTGACGACACTGTCACTCCAGCAGTGAGAATTGCAATGCTATAATGAAAAAGAAATTACGATAAACAGACTACATTATAAAGTAGACTATGACCAATTTTTAGCCTTTACATTTGTCAAGAAGCTAGTAATACGTAGTATAACACAAAACAAGCTTTAGCTTTTGCATTAGAACGTGAACGACCAAAAGGTTTCTGAGAAAGAAACAGTCTCATGTAGAATTCCAGGAACTACATACAGGTTATGAAAGCAATATGTTGTATAGCACAGCCACATGGTATCAGATACTGGTTTGAGTAGCACAGTCTATTGACTAGTATCTCTAATATGTAGATCTCTTTTTTTTTTTCCACTGAAAATATTTTCCTAACATTTTCTGCCCTGTTCTATTAATATATTTTATTTGAACATATACATGTGTGGGTTTTAACCTGATTTCTATTGAGATCTGCCATCTAAAGGTAATGGAGAGATAGAGGCTGAGATCCTATGATGCACCTTCTAGAAGGTGCAGTCATGGGAAACGTGGAGTGGGAGTGAAGACAACTAAGATTCAAGGCTTCTCCAGGATCCAGTGTGGCTCCTGGCATAAACTAGAGCAGCCTGTGGGTGCTCTAAACTTACAGCAACATTCTGTGGAATGTCCATGGAGTATTCCATAGTCCTGAGCAGCCCAGAACCGCCACAGTGCTCACCATGACACACACCTTCTTGTCCACAGTACACACCCAATACTAGGGTTTGCGAAGAGGCAATCAGCCCTATAATGTGTCTGCACTGGCAGAATTCTTCCTTTGCTCTTTGTGGTGCAGTTCTGGTCCATATATACTGCGGCAGGAGACAGAAACTGGCTCATAGGATTCAATTTTGATCTTGCTCGCAGCAGCATAAATTCAAAGTGACTCCACCAACTGATTTACATGGGTGTGTCTGAGAGCAGAATTTGGCCCAGATTCTAGGTTGAGTCACCTTTCTGTTTTTAAAGTCAAGCTTCAGTAAGAACTTACTAAGAAAGAAATAGTGTTACAGTATGAGGAGTCTGTCCATGCAAAAGGGTATTGAGAAGAAAGTAAAATAAAGGAAAAACCTGTATTACCTGTCTCTCAATGAACACATATATCTCTACATCATTAATTTAATTTAACTAGAGTCCAAAAGGCATAACCTTTTAAATTATATTCTACCAGAGATATTCAAACACCAAGTGGTATTTATACTTGATAAGCACAAGTCAAAATGTAATATTCCAAGCAATAAATATGAGGGGTAAACTTCATTGCAATGAGGCACTATATTTTTAAGACTCTTGGCATGCAGTATGCAAGTTTGGTAATGCTGAGATAATGTATTTCATTACCTTTTCAGTTTTATTTCATTTTAGAGACATGCCAAGATTAAACTTATTGGAAACTAATAATGTTTCAATTCTCCTGACAAAAAAAATCATGCTGTAAAATAGTTATTTCTTGACTCTTCTGTACAGTGCCAATTATAGCAAAAGAAAGCTGCAACATCTTTTGTAAGTTTCCAAGTATTCTCCCTCTGCTAAGAAATATGAATCTTCATCTGGGTGTGTGCACACATGCACAAATATATCTTTTTATATATATCTATTACAGTTCCCTTTTAAATGTTCCATTTTAAAGGTTAAGCTGTATTTTAACTGCTGTGTATGGAAGCTTTCTCATTTTCTAATGGTTGGAATAAACAGAGAAACTATTCTTACCACTTTGCTGCAATAACGTTAAGTCTTTGAATCCTACTATTCCACAAAACAATTTTCAAGATCTGACCCACCAGTCATTCTTTCCATATCCAGCACAGTCAAGCAATTCACAGGAAGTTGCTGTGTTCTGCTTATTGGTTGCACAAAACTTCCCCCACCGCATTTCATGCCCCTTACCTACCAACTAATGTTTACATGAAACAAAAGTAGAATAATGAAGAGACAATGTCCTGTGCATCATTGAACCATTGTTTGACAGTATGTAAAGGGAAATAAGGGGTGTGGTTTATTTAATAATCGCTTCAGCTATTGTAGTTATATAAATGTGTAAATTACTAATAATATTTTGAATGACTAATTTCATTTGTAAACTCTTCAGAGCTGCCATTATGTCTTCCTGTATGTGTTTACACAGCACCTACCACAACAAGGCCTGACTGAGGGCTCCAGGGACTTGTGTGATAAAAGCAGTCATAAATAATAAGTATTAACGTACATCTTGCTTTTCTGATGGGATAAGGCCCTATTCCATACTCCTTATTCTTCATTCAGGCTAAAATTTCCATTGATGGCAGTGGGAGCTCCACTTGGCTAGAGAGTGAATCAGGAATGCCGCATAGGGTAGTGTGTCACAAAGAAGGGCTGCTCAGCACTTGAATGCCTGAGGAAAGGTTGGAGATTTTAACAATGCTACAGTTCTGTTATATTCTATTTGAAAAAATGTCAATTTAGCATTAATTGAATAGGAACAACATGTTTATAAATAAACACTAAGTTGCATTTTAAACATGGAAATTGCAAGATCATTGTCCCATTTATTAGCACCTATGTAAAAAAAACCCTGAAATCTCCATTTTTTCTCATGTGTAAAGGTGCCTTTGTCACTAACCACAGGTCATTTCCTGCCACTGATTTTTTTTAACACATAAATCCCATTGGCTTCAGCTCAAGTGGCTACAGAGAGTGATGACAGGAGGAAAAAGCTACATGGGAGCAGACAGGAAGTAAAATTGAAATTAGGGCAAAGTTGACCTTCTACAATCTGCCTGTGTATGAGGCTAAGTGAACTTTTGCATTTTACCATCTGCCCCAGGAGCAGACTGGGGAACAAAACTCAATGAGTCACAACCCTGTGTCTACTTTGTCCTCTACTCCAGGGGAGATGTCCCGTGTGCCAGTGCCAGACCTGGGGTAGCATACACACTCCTACAGACGTAACTGTGGCAAGGCTCTGCCCATTTCTCCCCCTTCCCACTCACTCCTTATCCACATGCATCGTGGGAGGATGTAGTGGTTCTGTAGAAGCTGCTTTCCTCTCTACACTGCTATGCATGGTAGTCAGTGCCGGGGAGGTACATGGCTCCTTCTGACCCATTACTTCCATCTGTGACACACAGGACTGACCACAATCTAGCTCTTCGGTATTTTTAAAGACAAAATATAAAGAGAACATTTTGAATTTATCGCTTGTTAAAGTGCTTTTGATATTGCATTTTATAAAACAATTATTTAAACAAGGGCACTAAAACATCCAAACCGCATATATTTTAATACTACTTATCACTGGCTGGCTTCTCCTTAACAGTTTAGCCTGTGATGGATCAGCAACTCTGCCCACATACGCACACAGATGATCCTGATTGGCTGGAGATCAGGTGGCTCAACTTCATTATTAGACCCAGCTGGGGAAATGCTGGGGTTTCTCAAAATAGCTAGATGAGCCCAGCTGGAGGGCAGAGATCCAGTGGAGAGAGGAGGTGGGAAGTGCCCTCTCTCTGAGAGGCAGCCTCAAGGAAGGCTGAGAAGGAGAAAGGGGGGAAGGGCAGACAGGCGGCTTCCAGAGTGAAATGGAAGCCTGACTGGAGGCAGGAGCCCAGATGAACAGAAGACTGTCTGAACCCCTGAGTGAGGAGAGGAATGTTCAAACCCCTGGACAGTTTGGCTGTCTAAGGCACACCTATGAGGAAGAGGCACCTCACTGAGCCTGTCTGGGCTGAAGATTCAATTGTTTTGAGTATTTATGTTGGATTTTAATAAAGGACTTTGTGGCCCTGGAAGGCGCAGGACTCGATGAAGTATTCTGGCCAGAGGACCAGGAAATTGCTATGTATGGAGTAGGACAAAGGACGGAGGGCGGAGGGGAAATTTGCAGCAGCATCACAGCCAGCCAGGGGAGGCATATTGGGGTGGCAGCTTTTCCATGTTTGCAGAGCTCATCCAGGATCTACTGAGATCCCTTCTGATAAAGGAGGAAGACTGACACTTTAGGGGAAGTAAACCAGGCCATGATAATCCTCTGATTAAGGACAGATGAATAAGGGAGCCAAAAAGTGCCAAGGCCCTCTTTGGCAGTGAGATATCGACTTTCTCAGGCTGGGATAAAGGGGGACAACAGGAACTGCAGAAGATGCAGCTCCAGCTGGAGATAGCTGGATAGCAGAAGCAGACCCAGGAAGTCCTCCTGCAGGTCCTGGAGAAACAACAGAAGCATCAAGAGATGTAGATGGAGCTGCACAAGCAAACGGCAGTAGTAGGAAAAACAGCAGTATACCTGCTGGAGGTGCTGCAGGGAGAAAATGTCAGTAGCTACAGAAACAAAGTCCTAAAGAGGTATTGCGGGACCAGGAGACCTGAGGCCCATCTGAGGGAATGCTATGCTGGGGGCATCTGGGGTACATAAGGAGGTTTTTCCCCTATATACACTGTGACTTTAAGGCTGACTCTATTGTGCGGAATATAGAAAAAAAACTGCGGAGATACTGGTGGTATTGGGCCTGCTACAAAAGCATGTACAGGGATAATATGTTCTTGTGTGGGGAAGCAGACCCATAGCAAGAGGCACTGCCCTTGAAAGAAAATGACCTGTAGTAGGAGAAAAGGCAGAGATCCCAGGAATATGTAAACCTGGGGTACAAGCAGGTGAGCACAGAAAGGAGTGGGTATCCTGCAATACCAGTACCAAGGTTTCAGGTAACTCACACGTGGCAGTGATTGCAGGGAACCATGCTGCTACTCAGCAGAATCAACCTGGAAGAGACAAGAGGGCTACTACCATTGAGATGAACTGGATGAAAACCAGGGTGAACAATGAAGTGACAGAGAAGACTAATGCTGCGATTATGACAGTACTGGCTGTGGCTGGCATAGGAACCAAGGCTGCAGTGAGAATTATGAACATGAACAGCCTAATCTCTCTGGCAGAGAAATACTAGGCGGAGCGTGCTACACTGGAAGAGGCTAGCCAACAGGAAGGAAAAGAGAAGTCACTCTGGGAGAAGCAGGTGTTGCAGTTCCACATTTAGCTCCTGGAGAATGAGAAAGTTGGATTTGACATACAAGTCCAGGGCTTGCTGAAGGAACACCAAGATAGAGACCAATTCCTCGTGGAGGTGGACCAACTGAAGAGAGATCTGGAGGAAATTCAGGGCAGGTCCTGATATAGATGGTAACTCTTGCCCTGGGACAAGGCAAGGTTATTAGGTCAGAGGGCATGTCACAGGCTGGCTGGCCCTTAAGGTATGTCTATACTGCATTTTCTGTGGGACAAGGACTCAGTGTTTCCAAAATCCACACTTGAGTATCCACACTACACTGTAATTCCCATATGAAAATTAGGGGTTCAGAATAGAAAAAAATTCATCTTATGGCACAGAAAACACACTACTTAAAAATCTGCTTATTTCAGAGCTGCCAGGTTTTTTAACTTATTCTCAAGATACATGAAAGACCTCTTAAATGCATGGCCTTACCATACTGTAAATCTATCCATTTAGCAGCTGTATCAGATATATTTCTTTGTCAGCTACCCATTTAAGATGGGATCATCTTAAAAGGCATTGACATAAATTGTTGTGTGGAAGATCAATTAGTTTAAAAGGCTTTTTCTTTTAACAGATCAGATAGCCATTATATTTAACCATTTAGTATATGGAATTCTCATTGAACAGTTTCCGTATTTAATTACTTATTCATTTTAAAGGATTTCACCAAAATCACTGGACCTGTGGGTATTTAGACTGATTCTTCACTTATGTATTCTTTGGGCTGGATGCTGGGATGCAATGTAATCTCTTTGCACTAAATTGCCAGGAGATTCTGCAGATAAAGCCAGCTTAACTGTTTATGGGAGGCTCACCTCAGTGCAAAAAGGTATCTCTGGTGATATAGGTATTCCTATGCTACCATCCCTCCTGAGCATACAGGGGACCCTGCTGATCAGCATTTCCCTGGGCTCTTGACAGCTGACATAACTTACGCTTGAAGGCTGCCCTAATTTAGTAAATTAGCACAGACTGAGCTCCATATCAGGGAGTAAACTGTTGAGCCTTATGCCTGCTTTGCATTCTTTCATTAAGTTGTGGCATGGGCAGTAGTACTGGATCCCGCAGCCCTATTTGTGTACATTTCGATAAATTCATTCCCTAGTGACCTGTGAGGTGTAGGGGAGGGTAAATGAACTGCAGCTAGTTATTGTTTGGAAAAAAATCACACTTTTTGACAGTTGTGTAATTGCTGCTGTTTGCTGAAAATAGAAGAACCTGAAAACAGCAAGTTGGTAAATAACTTTAACTGAATTCTAAGGGCAATATTCTGCCAACCTTTCTTCCCCTTGAGTAGAACCTTACTTTGCCATTAGTTCTAAGAGGTTTATTGGTTCTAAGAGGCTCCATTGGTTCTAAGAGGTTCCATTGAACATAAGTAATAAGAGGCCAAATTTCACCCTAATACCAAACTATGGCAAGGAAAAATGGACTAGTCCCTCTTTCTGGATCTTTTTTAGTTCATATGTCTGAACTATAATGTAGTCAGCAATCTATAAGTAAGCAATTTCATAAGTGTTCAATTGATGTCAGCATTTAGACAGACCCTGTATGCTAACGCTGTGTATCTGTGTTCTTCAGTCTGTGAGCTGGAGAGCTTGGAAGAGTTTTAGGATCAGTGTGCACCCAGCATCCAGAATAAAGAATACCTTTCTGGTTTCAGTAACCAAGCCCTGTCTCTTGTCTGTCTTAAGGAACCCTACAGAGATCATGTAATAATCTTGTCAATTCTGTAAGTTGAACTGAATGTTCCTTTAGGTGGCTGGGGAGCAAGTAAAGCTTAAATGACAAACTTCAGTCACCTGGTTTTCCCTGTATAAATCCCTACTTTTCCATATAGCTGATCGTTAGAGAAAGAGAGAGAAATGGATGGATGTATTAGCTCAGGAGTAACTTAACTACATATGGTAAAAAATGTGATTTTAAGCAACCGTACATTTGTTTCCTTATTTATGTCATACAGCTAGTTATGTCATGTTTATGACATCGTTCCTTTTCAAAGTAATAAAGTAACTAGAGTGTATTGACAAATCTGGTCCCATATCAAGAATGTCAACTGGATTCTTGAGACAGAAAGACCAAGGAGAAGAAAATGGGTCTGGTCCATGGCTGTGGAAGGGAGGAAGAGGGACAGACTCAGAAACAGCTGTTTGTAAAGAAATGATTGCCATCTCTAGGTGATTACACAAAGCAAGATAGGTAGGGGAAAAGTCATTTAATCAGTTTTTCATTTCTTATCCAAAAACATATGAATGGTTTGGATTCAATTTTGTTTTATTTTTCTGCACCAGTTCATCCATCCCTGGTTGTGTCATTATTCCAGGTAGAACTCTACCACTGCCAGACATTTAATAATGTTTTTGCTGCAGAATCATATGCTGTACCCACATCACACCAGATCTACTAGACAGGGGATTCAGCACTTCCAGGAGTGACTCTAAAAAAATTAAGCAGATCCCACAGATCACTTGTATCTAGGACACCCTCTCCAGACAGCCGCAACCACACACTAAAACCAGCTCAGAAAACATACCACACCACCTTCACACAGTCCTTCATAGTCCCAGAACAAGAAATACTAAAACACTGGAAGGAATCCTTGTCACCACTTTGTTCCAGAGATTGTCAACACCCCTTTGAGGTGAGAAACCTACCATCCATCCCAAAACATGCCATAGTCCACTCTATTCTCAGGAAAATGTCTCTTGAAGCAGTCGACCTCAGAAATTACTAACTGGAGACCAACCTCCCATTTCTGACCAACATACTTGAAAAGCTAGCTAAGAATTGACTCCAAAGTCACCTATCCACTGCTAATATCCTTGATTATTCCCAACGGGTTTTCAAATTAGGCTATAAAATAAAGTTAGAACAAGTGTGCTAGAGGATGACCTTCTCTTGCCAAAAGCAGAGGGAGAATGATTTTGTGGTTCAGGCACTGGAACTCAGAAGACATAGGTTCAATTCCTGGCTATGTTACAGAATTCCTGTGTGGTGTGAGGCAATTCATTTAACTTTGCTGTACCTCATTTCTGCCTCTGTAAAATGGAGCTAATACATATTCCGACCATGCAGTCTAGTAATGTTTGTGACATGCTCAGGTATGAAGGGGATGGTGCCATATAGGGAGATGGTACACCTTTCCCTGGAAATGATTCCACGGGTCTGGCCACCACATCCCTAAGAAAATATAACAGAAATAGGAGTGCAGGGTGAAGATGAGACTGGCTAAAAACAGAGAGATTTCTATATGAAGCAAAACTGAAAGGATTAGGACTATCCATTTAGAGGGAAAATGAATAAGAGGGCATTGATAGAGGTATACAAAATGGTGTAAAGAAAGTAAATTGGGTGCTGTTCATCCCTTTTTATAATACAACAAGGAGAGGCACAATGAAAGGAAATATTATTACACCGTGTGCAATCAATCAGTGGAACTCCCTGCAATATCTCTGGTCAGGAATCAGATAATTAGCAATCTTTGTATTTTATATGGAAAATGAGAACATCCTTAGACATGATAAAATATAGGGACATGCATACTTTGTGCACCGTGCTTTAGGGCATACAAACCACTAACGGATGATGATAGGGAGAAAGACACTTTATTCTATAATTGACCAATATACGGTTTCTTGAAACTTTCTCTAAAGCATCTGGTACGGGTCACTGACAGACAGGAGACTGGGCTAGATGGACCATTTTTTTAGACCAGTAAAGTATTTCCTCTTTTTCTGAAGCTGGGATATTCTACTTATCTGCCAGCATTATGTCATAGCACTACACCAACTACTGTACTCAGCAATAATAAAAAAAACTAACACACATACACAAGCCAGAAGATGGTTCACAAATTGGCATAGATGACCCCATTTTTGTCAAGAGCCCTAGTAGAAAAAGTGTGAAAATATACTTCACAGAGACATCCTTGGCAGAAGAATTGAACACAATGAAAAATTCAATGAATTTTAATGAGAGACTGATCTGGATGACAGAATCATAAGAAGTGTATTTTGTACCAAAACAATGGTCAAAAAAGAACATTGAAAGAACATTCTTAGCGCATATCCACTGTGTTGCTGAAGTCAGTGAAACATAAAAATAATAGAAAAGGGCAAAACATCTATATGCAATGGACTAATCTCTGTGCGATTCTCTAAGGGGCTTTATTCATTAATATTTGACTTGTGATATGAATACATATTCATTTTCTCCTTGCAGTTGGATGGATGCATTAGCCAAATGATATTCTTCATAACAAAGCCATTAGAAATATATGGCCCCAAAGTGCTTTTGGACTGGGTCCAGGGGTACCCATATTTCAGCAAACATTTTAAAGATGGTGAAAAAATAAAAGCAAATTCCTTTCTTGAGCATAGCAGGTCTCCAGATGCATGATCCAGCAGTGTGGAACAGAAAGGAATAGGTGGATTTCTGTAGTGTGCAATAGTTCAGATATTCATACAGTTTAAGGCCAGAAGAGACCAAAAGATGAATTCGGAGTGCTACACCACTTCGGTATATTCTAGCATCTATGATATTGCTTCTGTCGTGGACTTAAAAACTGCTGCCTCGGCATCATCTGCTGGTGGTACCATATCACACTGTCACATGATGTGCTAATGGGGATCTTCATATGACAGTTTGCAGACTATCAATTAAGGTCACTAACTATTTGTTCTCTGCATAGAAAAGAAAGTGAGACTTGAAATCTAATGCCCTGTCAGCGCTTTCCCAGAGATGTTGCAACACATGAGAATGAATGGAAAGATTTTTTCTCTCTCTTTAGCTATAATTATTGTTTTTAAAGTAAGATAGTACTTAGAGTCCATGGCAAGGTTTAAATTTGTAGGCTTGTTCTTGGCACTCTTGGGCCTTTAAGAGGTTTTTCTTTATGAACGTGTGACGCCGACAGACCTCAGTCGTCGGCGGGCGGCATCAAACCTGGGACCTCGGGAGCTTAGTGCATGAGCCTCTGCCACATGAGCTAAAAGCCAACTGGCTGTTAGCTGAGGTTGTAGAGCAAACACATTAATCTCTCTCTAAGTGGTCTCAGTGCCACTAGATGGGACAGAACACCATACCCAGAAGATGTGTGGGTTACAAATGCTCCTAGTGTCTTCAGCTTCTTTTATAGCTGGAGAACATATGGTACTACCTTGGTACCCCAGGAATCCTGCTGCACCCATATTTCTCAAACTAGGCCTAGGATCCCTACAGGTTGTCTCCTGTATGTGTGAGAGGGCTGGGGAACTTTGCATATAGTAGATGAGAGGGATGGTAACAAGCAGTTCCAGTGGCTACAGTCCTCAGCCACAAACTTTTTCAACATTTCCTTTAGGTTCCATTAGAGCAGTCAGCTAGCCCATCTGTCTGTGGATGGTAAAGAGAGATTCTCAGAGACTTGATTTTCAGTAGCTCACCAAGCTCTTTATCAGTCATGACGTGAAGTTCATTCTCTGGTCTGTCATTATTTCCTTGGGAATTCCCACCCTCACCTATACCTTCAAAAGTTCCATTGCTACCATTGTTGCCTTGATGGTGCAAAGTGGAATAGCCTTGGTGTACTGTGTTGTGTAAACCATGATCACCATTATGGGTTGGTTTCCATTTGCACTCTTCTCTGGCAGTCTGATCCAATCCATGACAATTCTCTCACATGAGTACTGGGAGGCCCAGGGAGTACTCTAGGGTCTTGGCAACTGACACTCCAGGCAAGACACACAGTAATCCCTCACCTCTTTGTAGTTGCCTGGCCAAAAGAACCATCTGGTAACTCTTTAGAGGGTCTTCTCCCTTCCCAGGTGTCTGGCACAGGGTACTGAGTGTTCGAGCCAAAGTAATTCCCTCCACAAAGGCCTACCAGAAGTTGAGCTCATACTTTATTAGTCTGGTGATTGCACACCATCCAGTAAAGTAGTTCTTTCCTTAACTCACTGTATGGCCATTTTCTCTGGCTTCTGTTGGTCAATTACTTCCCATTGATAGCAGACAGTTGTTCATATGCCCGAAACAAGGTGGAATCTCCCTTCTGTTCCCCTTTGAAATCCTTGTTTGGGGTCAGCCATTCGGTATCGAGGGGGTTCTTGGGTTTTCTGGTTCTTTGAGTCATAAATTCCCCTCACTGGGCTGTTCTCACACTCCTGCCTCAGCCAGCTTCGCACACCCAGCCTCTCCCCGTCTCGGAAGGCACAGTCATTGTCTGAAGTTGGGTCTTTCTCCCATGCTTGCAAGTCCTCACCAAAGTACTTCAGTCCAGGATCAATGGGTAGGCTAGAAAAGCCGCCACAACTACAGGGAGAGTTTTGGTGTGCTTCCCCCTCCTGTCAGCTATATCTCCTTTGTGGAGTACGGGCATTCATCTCTCTGTATCACTATAAGAAGATTGTGGCAGTTGGTGTCCCATGGGCCTCCACCAGCTTTTCACTCACGAGGTCTGGCTGAACCTGGCATTGATTAAGCCCTTCACCTCAAACCTGTAGACTCTTGTTGGAGTTATCTTCTTGGCTGACCCCGGCATGCAGGGTCCAGGGGCAGCTATCTATGCTTGCCTGTAGCTACAGTCCATGAAGGGACACTCACACCAGAAGTGGCTGCACTGCCCACATTCAAAACAATTGCATGCCGGTGAGGTTGCCATCTGTCTTCCCTCCATTGGGTATGCTATAGCCAGGGGAGACTTCACCTCCATGCCCCCTAGCTCCCTGAGCCTCTGTGCCCTGGGGCTCTCCTGATCAACCTCATACTCCCTGCTGTGGGAGGGACTCTAACCTCACCCTGGCTGACACCTTGGCTAGAGTCACAGCAGCAGCCTCACCTAGTGGTTAGATCCCTATTGTGTGCTGTGGTCCCCTTCATGGTGATGAACCCTTCTGGTGTAGCCCCTCTATCGTGGGAAGCAAGGCCTGGACTCTCTGCGAGCCTCCTGGCTGTGCTATAATACCTTCTTTTAACTGGGGTGACCATACACCTGTTTCAGCCAGGATAGTCCCTTTTTTAAGCCCTGTCCCGGCTGTCCCAACTTGTTGGGCAAAAGTAGACATTTGTCCCGTTTGCTTTTTTTTGCCAACTTGATCAATTTGTCCCATTAGCTCTTGCCAACTTGACCACTTGGCAAAAGCAAATGGGACAAATGCCCACTTCTACAAGAAAAAAAAAACCTGGGGTGCAGAGGAACGTGGTGGAGGGAGGAGGCAATCAGTAATGTCCGCCTCACGCAGGGAGGGGGGAGGCAGGGCTTGCACCGGGCGGCGGTGGGGAGGTGCAGCAGTGCTTTGGTGGGCAGTGACACCAACCCCATGCGGGGGTGGAAGGGCAAGGCTTGGGCAAGAGGATCAGGCATGCCCTGTACAAGGAGGGGTGTTCGGGCGAGCAGCTCTGGCCAGCCCCACACACGGAGGGCTTGGGCTCAGGCTAGCCCCATGCGGTGTCCAGTTTTCCCTTTGGGAAATATGATCACCCTACTTTTAACCCCCTCCTCCAACTGGAGCACACCCAACAGGCCTGCCAGAGCAGGGCTTCATGGCCCCAGAACTGTTCTTTTACCCCTCTTTTCTTAGTGTGGGGTTTATACACCCCATCACACTGAAGTTGAAGGAAACCACAGCTGTAACATAGCCAAATACAAAACTAACAAAGTTCAGCACTGTTTTATCTCTACCAAAAGATTCCCTCCAGTGCTCTCTCAATTGCCTGTCCCTATGTACATATTACACTAGTGCTGGAAGATACAATGTTATTGTGAGTAAAGCATAAGCAAGCATGTATAGGGCTGGATTTTGTTGCCAGCTTTTTCACAGGCTTACTGTGTGACCTTGGGCAAGTTTCTGAATCTGTGTCTCAGTTTCCACATTTGTAAAATGGGGATATTAAGACTTCTCTGCCTCACTAGGTGGCTGTTCATGTTAATTAATCTATCTTCAAAGGTGCTTGGATACTACAGTGATGAGTAACACTGGAAAAAAGTGATGCATTCCACTGATGCATAATACTCTGCATATCTTATTTATAATTTTGTAACTAACCTCTGAACTTTTATGTGAATTCTATATGAATAATTTGCACTAGAGCTATAGGGAAAATTCCTCACAGAAGTTGACTAGCTAAACAGGTGCACACATCTATATTTTCACTTGTATTTTCATTAGATGACATTAGGGGAAACAATGGCCAACCTGAGAACTGTTCATGAAGAATCATTAAGACTAATGGCTACGCATGCAGGACAGAAGGAGGTCGTTCAAGAGGATATGTCCTAACATGGGTAAGGTTTGTGGCTACACAAACCATCTTTTATTCCAGTTACATTCAAATGCCATATTCTACACTGGGCAGAAAGGTGAATTTTAACACCTTAGCTAATATGTTAACATTCTAGTGTAGACAAGACAAGACGTCATTTAGCTGGCTGAAACAACAACAACTTTTTTTCCCAATGTATACCTGTGAAAATCTATTTGAAATTAAATGATGCCAGCCTACCGCTGTCTCCTAAGTAGCTAACAGGTGAAAGAGTTGTGATTTCCCCCACCCAAAAGTTGCCAGAAGTGGCTGATATGGGTGAGGTTGGGCATGGGCTGAACCACCGAATGCAAGGAGTGCTGGGCACAATAGTACACTATATAAATGTAACAAATCATTTCCATCGTCTTTAGCCATCTCCCAAGAGGAAAAAAATAAAATAAACACAATTAATAATAAAATATGAGATGGAATATGTAGATGAGGCATCACGATGCCAAATTAAAAGAAGAGTTACAGAAAAAGATAGTATCTCTTGCCAAAGACAAAATGTTCAGAGTTATTTCAAAAGACAAAACCAAAGCAAGTCCAACTTTGACACATAAGTAGTTTGGACCACAAAATAACACAAGGGATTGAAATATGTAGTATATCACTGGAACAAAGCACCAATTCGATGATTCAATAAACCAACAAAAGGTAGGTATCAACAAGGGCTTAGCTAACTCTCATCCAAGAGAAAGATGCTTTAGCCGGAGGTCTTAGAGTAATGAGAGATTCCACAAAAGCAATCACTGGAAGAAAACAAATATTTGAGCCTGAGGTAAAAAGGGGCTTTGCATACATGTGTGACAAGAAATCCAATGAACAAACAAATTATGTATGAACACTATGAAGGTTCTCTAGCCTAAAGAAGAAATTTGTAATAGCAAGAACATTTAGAGAACTGTAGTGATTCAGGACAAAATCTATGCCCAGACTGGGTAGTGGGCTTGGCATTGGGTAGAGTGTGTTCATGGGGGACAAGAAGAAGTAATCTTCTCCTTAGGCTGCATAACTGCTGCATCTAGTTTACCTCATCCCTGTGGCTAAGAAAGCCCAACCCACTCCAGCCTGGAGGACCTATATAGCAGTGATTCCTCTCGGCCTCTCTCTCCCCTCCTCCTGCTACCACTCAGCTGGGCTTCCTGACATGTAGAATGTCCACTCAGAAGCAGCCTCCCAACCTATTGTCAAGGGAACCTCTGCAGACATAGAGGGTTTGGCTATATTGCAATGTGTAAAGATCTGTGGAGTAGGTCTTCAGTCTGCAGAGCCTGGGAGGACTGACCGTACCACCAGGAGCCCACATAGAGCCACAGCCAAGGGGCACTATGGAGAGTATCACTACAGGAGGTAATGCCCAAGATAGCTGGAGTGACAATACCCTATGGCCTTCTGATTGGCCAAGCACCCTACTTAATCACAGGGGTTGCCCCGGGATGTTGTCTGGGCAACCACACACACTTCCACATTTCACCTTGTCTCCTGATCTCAACCTGACTCTGAACCTGATTCCTGCCTCCTGATTCCAGAATGGTATTACCTCTGATCTCCAATCTCTGATGCACCCTCAATCAGCAGTCCAGCAGCACTGCTGATCAGCTGTTCCGCAGTGCAGCCGATCAACTGCTCTGCTGTACAGCTGATCAGATATTAGGTGGGGCCGCCTATCAGCTGTTTATCAGCTGGGGGAGGTGCTTTGGGTAGGGCAGAGAGCAAGGAGCAGCAGGTTGAGTGGGGGTGGGAAGAGGCAGAGCAAGGGTGGGGCCTTGAGGGAAGGGGCAGAATTGGGGAAAGGCCTCAGGGTGGAGCGGGGAGTGGAACACCCCTGGAAAAATAAAAGTCAGTGCCTATCCTATCTACACACAAGTCATGTAATCCAGGGCTCAGTCCCAGGATCCCACAGTGATGGACTGTCCAAGCCTGAGTCAAGCTAGGACCCAGTCAAGTCCTATTACTTTTCACTTTTGCAGCCCCATTGGATTCATGCTCTGGGAGTCTGCCAAGAGGATTACATGATCCCATGGGTTGACTTTCTTTGTCTTCTGGACAGTCAAGTTGGGTGGACAATCAGATTTTCCCACACTGTACCATGAACAAAGGGTTAGAGTAGCCCCCTTATGGGAGGGCTCTAGGAAGTCTGGGATATGGGTTGTTGGACTCTGGCCTGCAAAATTCAGTGTAGATGCTGGAGTCCCCTGTTGGGACCCATGGTTCAACAATTCTTAACCTGGGATTACAAATAAGTGTAGATACTCAATCCTATTTTAACAAACCCAGAGACTGCTCATTTGAGTTCTGCTAACTCTGGGCTTATTGCAGTGTAAACATACCTAGAGATTGTGACAAAAAGGAATATGTTGGTTGAATGAGAGATAGAGCCAGATGAATTGCTGAGGCAGGGATCTTCCCCACATGCCATTTGTTGTGAGTGAAGTGTGTGTCATGCAAGAGCCTATGTTGGATATTTCAACACTGGGCTGGGGCAGTGTCTGAGGAGTGGCTCTACAAATGATCTGCAGCTCCCCTAGGACTGTCTGGCTGTTTGTGCATGGGATTTGCACCATGGAGAATGATTAGTGTGCTAATAAGAGAACAACCAAACATGCCTAGACATTAAAGGGCTAGAAAATAGAAATCTGAGGTTTATGACTTACTCATGTTCTTTACTATGTATATTGTTTTACATTATTTTTGTTTTTAAGAAATCATTTTCTTCTTTAGTATAACCCTAGTTTGGATATTGTTCCTACTCCTGAATGTGCCAAACACCCATGAACCTCAACTCAACCCACACTCCATCTCCCCTAAAATAATGAAAATTGAAGTACAAAATAAGAAATCCAGACAAAGTAGATTCACATATAGACCACATAAAAAAAAAAAAAAAAACAAGCAGTATGTAGCTATTAAGAGTTATCAAAGTTGCACATTAAAAGATAAAGGGTAAAAACATTTAAGTCCCATTTTCAAAAGCACCTATGTCACTTAGAACCCTATATCCCAGGCTCCAGAGTGGCTTAGTCACTCAAACTTACTTTTGAAAATTTTATCCAATGGGTCATGTCCTCAGCTAGTGTAAATCAGCATGACTCTATTGGGTACAATGACATTACACTGCTTTTCACCAGCTGAGAATCTAATCGAAAGAGTCAAGAAACTTAACATGACACTTCTTCCAAAGAAACACTTAATTTGAGAAAAAAGGCACTTTCTTTTGAAATCTGCTGAACTTGTTTGCACAGCGTGTGCTTTCTGGATTTTCACATTTAATGACAACAGTGCTGGCATTGTGTGTTTGTTATTTAATGTGGTACAACATCCATCATGAATTGCCACTAGCAGTTCCATGAAGAAATGACATCCTTGATTCACAGTGAGGGATTGTGGACAATTCTTGTCACTGATTCTGTTAAAACATACTGAAATATTTTTCATCAAAATAGAAAATAACATACTTGCAAACAGAGTGCTTGACATCAGCATCAGATATCTGACCCAAAATTAATTAAGCCTCCTAAACAACCAGTGGAGCAACTGGATGATCAAGATGCTAGAAAGCACTCAAGGACGATAAGGCCATTGGGGAGAAACTAAATTATTTTTTGCATCAGTCTTCATGGCTGAAGATGTGAGGGAGAGTCCCAAACCTGAGCCATTCTTTTTAGATTCTTTTTAGTTCTCTGAGGAACTGTCCCAGATTGAGGTGTGATTAAAGAAGGTTTTGGAACAAATTGGTAAACTAAACAGTAATAAGCCACCAGGACCAGATGGTATTCACCTGAGAATTCTGAAGAAACTCAAATGTGAAACTCAAGAACTACTAACTGTGGTATGTAAGCTATCATTTAAATCAGCTTCTGTAGCGGATGACAGGAGGATAGCTAATGTGACGCCAATTTTTAAAAAAAAGTCTCCAGAAGCAGAGACCGATAAACCTAACTTCAGTAGTCGGAAAACTGGTTGAAACTATAGCAAAAGAACAGAATTATCAAACACATAGACAAACATGATTTATTGGCAAAGAGTCAACATGGTTTTTGTAAAAGGAAATCGTGCTTCAACAATATACTAGAATTCTTTGAGGGTGTCAGCAGGTATGTGGACAAGGGGTATCCAGTGTTTATAGTGTACTTAGATTTTCAGAAAGCCTTTGACAAGATCCCTCATCCCCCAAAGGCTCATAAGCAAAATAAGCTGTCATGAGATAAGTGGGATGGAAGGTCCTCTCCTGGATCAGTAACTGGTTAAAGATACAAAACAAAGGGTATGTACAGTGAGATGTCAGCAAACCAGTAAAGTGCCTGAAACCACAATGGCTTGAAAGAACCCCGAGTAACAGGTAGGAATAAATAGTCAGTTTTCAGAATGGAGAGAGGTAAGTAGTGGTGTCCACCAGGGGTCCGTACTGGGATGAGTACTGTTCAACGTATTCATAAACGATCTGGAATAATGGGTAAACAGTGAGGTGGCAAAATGTGCAGATGATACAAAACTACTCAAGATAGTTAAATCCAAAGCAGACTGAGAAGAGTTACAAAGGGATCTCACAAAACTGGGTGACTGGGCAACAAAATGGCATATGAAATTCAATGTTGATAAATGCAAAGTAATGCACACTGGAAAACATAATCCCAACTATATGTATAAAATAATGGTCTAAACTACCTGTTACCATTCAAGAAAGAGATCTTGGAGTCATTGTGGATAGTTCTGATAGTAGTGGCAGTCAAAAAAGATAACAGAAGGTTGGGAATCATTAGGAAGAGAATAGAAAATATTGCCTCTATATAAATATATGGTACGCCCACATCTTGGATACTGCGTACAGATCTGGTCGCCCCATCTCTAAAAAGATATATTCGAATTGGAAAAGGGCAAGAAAAATTATTAGGGATATGGAACAGCTTCCATATGAGCTTTGAAAAGAGGCAACTAAGAGGGGATATGATAGAGGGCTATAAAATCATGACAGTTGTGGAGAAAGTAAATAAGAAAGTGTTATTTACTCCTTTCCATAACACAAGAACTAGGGGTCACCAAATAAAATTAACAGGCAACAGGTTTAAAACAAACGAAAGGAAGTATTTCTTCACACAACACACAGTCAACCCCTGGAACTCTTTTTCAGAGGATGTTGTGAAGGCCAAGACTATAACAGGGTTCAAAAAAGAATTAGATAAATTCATGGAGGATAGGTCCATCAATGCCTATTAGCCAGCATGGGCAGGGATGGTGTCCCTAGCCGCTGTTTGCCAGAAACTGGGAATAGGCGACTGGAGATGGATCACTTGATGATTTTCTGTTCATTCCCTCTGGGGCACCTGGCATTGGCCATTGTCGGAAGACAGGATACTGGGCTAGATGGACCTTTGGTCTGACCCGGTATGGCCGTTCTTATGATTACAGGATCTCGTATGTCCAGAAACTTAGAAACTGCCAAAACTGCAGTCTGACATATCTTTTCAGTAAGTTTGCAATTGGTATGGCACAATTTTTCCCTGAATATGCAATAAGAAAAAAAGCTGAATGCTCTTCATATCATAGTAACCCACAGGGTATACATACCAGACTCCTCCAGCTAAGATAAAAGCTAAAATGTATTATGACAGAGATCTTGCAATCAGAAGTGAAGTAAAGGAAAAACTGAATTTTGAGGCAGAAAAGATTAAAGAGGTGGTCCTGAGAAGTGACAAAACAATAGCAAATGTGAGTAATCACTGCCTCTCCAGATCAAGCCCTAACTGCTGTAGAAGAAGTTCCAAATGACTATTAGAACAGTCAAAACTGTAGTGTTCTGTAGTTTGGTGTAATGTAGAAGCTGTTTGCTTTGTGGGGGGTTATGGTGGTTGGAGGTGTTATGAATTGATTTTCATAATTAGTCTTACTTTTCTTGAGACTTCAGAGCTCCTACTTGTAGCATTTATAAACGGTTTGTTGTTGTTCGCCCCCTCCCCACCGTGTCAGATTAGTGCTCCACTTTTAGCTGATTTACTCTTAAAAGCAGATTAGTGATTCCTTTCCTTATTGTACGTTAATGTGAACAGAGTACAAAGTGGTTAAAGAAGCTGAAATGCAATTGTGTTCTGCATATTTTATGACGGTTTAATTATACTATATTGATTCCACGGCATTATAGCCTGGCTTGTTTCTCTACTAAATTATATTGTTCTTTGAAACAGAGATGGGCTCAGACTGAAACATTATTCTCAATCTAATATCTGAAATGTATCCCTTCAATATCATATGTAACCTTTAAAAGGTTTCCTGCTCTTTGAAGGTTTGACTTATGACTCCTCAATGGCAACTGGCAAGGGGGTTACAGGAATATCCTAATATTGATATATACATTCTGGTACATCAAATAATTTCACATGAGGTCTTAAATGAAAGTCAAGATCATGCTGGTCATCAATATTGCTGTGAACAGTATGAACAGATACTTTGTAAGGAGTTATGTATGTATACTGAAAATAGCTTCCTAAAGTCTTTATCAAGGCAGGACTGACCAACTGGCTTTCTGCCAGACAAAGGATGTGAATTCACCTCTCTCTCGGTCAGCATGTAAATTAAGCATTTTAAGCCAAGACAGTGGAAGCCCCATTTACATAAGAAGTCAACAGGAAGAAGTGAAAAAAAAAAAAGGGAAGAAGCAGGATTCAGGAAAACAAGCAATGGGGGTTTTACTATTTCTGAGGACAGGCAATAGACTTTGGGAATATAAGTAAAAGGCCAGGAGACCTCTCTTTATCCTGCACCTGGGAAGTAAATATACAGCCTGTTGACATTAGTGAAAATGGGATCTCAACTAGCCTTGGTTGAGATGCTGCAAAAGGACACTTGGGTGAGATAAACATCAAAACGAAACAACAACAAAACCCAAAACTAAACAAACCACCCACAACACAAAAAATATACATTTACTTGCCCTCACTAGAGCATAGACTTATTATGATAGCGTCCAGTCACCAGCCCTTCCCCAAAACAAAGTTCCCTCGATATTTTCCCTATATGGTAGAAAACAGCCCCTCCACCTAGACTCCTTTTCTCCCTGCTGTAGTTTGTTTCTCATCACTCTCTCATTGGAAGAGGAGTTTTCAAAGGTCACTGGCAGCCCTTAGTTGGACTCAGGTGTCTTAGGTAACCTCATAGGAAAAAGGGCTTTCTCCATTCTTGGACTCATATACCTGCCTTCCACCACTCTCTTATAGCTGTCAGGTCTGACTTTGTCACAGAGAATTATGTTACTTCGTGAAAGAAAAGAAAGAGAGCCCCAACCCGCCTGGAAACCTATAAGTATTATGTCTGTTTGTTTTATGTGGTAATTCATATGAATGCTGAAGATTTAAGAATAGGCATAAAGGGAGAGTAGAGTATTTAGATGAATGATTTTGCAAGAGTGGAATTATTTTGTTATTCAAAAGACATAACAGAAAGTGAACATTTTCAAATAAAAAAACCTCACAAAAAGCCAAAATCATATTGAAAGAAATTGAGGTGAAGAAAAATACATGTTAAGAATTTATGTGCCATGCATTTTTTCAGTGGTACATGTTGATTTGAATGTCAGCAATAAAAGGAGAAGAGGTGGTTGTTTAAATGGAATAATTAGCATAAATACTATGTGGTACTAGGTCAAAATGGTTAGAAATATTAATGATTTTCAGATGTGACTAGGGATTTGTGATGCCTCCGTTTTGGTGTGTCCAGCTTGAGATACTTAGAAGGAGACTGATTTTCAGAGTGCGGGTACTCTAGGACTCTCAAGGTGGCTACCCAAAAGTTGAGTCATCCAAAATTCCTAGTCATTTATGAAAATCTTGGTCCATAGATTTATTGGAACCCATAATACTTACTGACACTCTGTGCTGTATGGTGGGTTTTAAACTAGAACCCTCTACCATCAAAAAATGAATATACTGCCTTTTATACCTTAGGGACAGCACTCTGTGCTGATCAGCAGCACAGTCATCTCAAGAAGATGTGTTTGGAGAGGAAATGTATTACCCCAGTCCTGATTCAGTATAGTCAAACTTCTCAAGTATGGAACTTTTGATCTTCTGCTTACATGGATCCTTTTTGAACTAGACTATATATTGTAAACAAAGAATTGTGTATGATTAAAATATACATGGATATAAAAACAATGTTCATTTTTAAAATATTATTGGGATCATTGATCACATATCCTGCTGACAATTATGATAAATGTATGTATTACTGTTCTGACCAACAGAGATGAAGCCAACGACCAGAAAGAGAACCCTATTTCCTTTTAGCCTAAATGTTATAGAGGGATTGTAGCTCTGGGTCAGGAACAGTAAGGTAGGCTCTTAGGTCTAGTTCATCTACAGCTATTGGAATAGGAATTAATTCAGGGAAGTCCTATTAACTTTGTTATGCAGGAGGTCCAACTAGATGATCACAATGGTCCCTTTTGGCCGTAAAATCTGTGAATCCAGCGTTATGCAAACACAAGAGGTTAATGTATTTTGGCATCCTCGAAATAGCCACTTGGACTGACATTATGGAATTGGTAATACATACATGTTTGGCATTGGAGCTATTTCAGAAGTACTGCTTTGGCACATTTAGGAATAACTACATCCATGCTGGTGCTGTGTATACTGCTTCAGAGGAAGGTCATTCAAGCAATAATAATATGCCATGTTATTTCTCTATTGTAATATTACATTATATCTGTTACTATTGGCCTGTAACCTCCCAGGATTTCCTGCTAGGATTGTTTGCCTGCACTCAGATATCAGTCAGATTCCTGAGGTTTGTGGAGGGATGGGGAAAGGGATCAAAACAAAATATACACCAAAAAAAAGCAACCTTCAAAGTTGTTTTTAATGCATTTTAAATGCATCAGTAGAATTGACAAGGAAAGCAATGTGGCTTACATAAATCCACTGAAATACGTATAGACTCCAACATGCAACCAAGTATCTACACAAAATAGCATATATTTCATTCATAAACATGTATTTTATTCAAAGAAACAGACTTTACAAAAAGATATGATTTACACAAACCAGGATGTACACAATTACAAACCATAATTATAGTTTTCAGAGTAGCAGCTGTGTTAGTCTGTATTCGCAAAAAGAAAAGGAGTACTAGTGGCACCTTAGAGACTAACCAATTTATTTGAGCATAAGCTTTCATGAGCTTATGCTCAAATAAATTGGTTAGTCTCTAAGGTGCCACTAGTACTCCTTTTCTTTTTGCATAATTATAGTATGGTTCAAACACAAACCAAGGTCCCAGTTGTGTCTCCATTCAATTAATGGCAAAATATTAAGTGTTTCCAATGGCTGTAGGGTTAGTCCATAAAGGCCTAATACTGCAAACCTCATTCACAAGGGAGTATTCCAAGCTTATAAGTAAAGATCTACTTGTGTGAGGAGGGGAGTGCAGTATTGCCATACTCAAGTGTCCCAAAATCATGAGATTGGGTTAAAAACCATGAGGTTTAGGGGGAAAAATAAACAGAGGGTTTTTTTGTTGGACTTTTGATTTCTGAGCCCTTAAGTGTACAAAGGTCAGATTTTTAAACTTCTCCACAACCAAGAGGGCTTTTTTTTTTTTTTAACTTTTTACATTTTGATGTTTTCAGGTAATCACTTGACTCCAGCAGCTGACAATGTTAAGAACATCAAATATCAGAAGACTCATGATGAATTTGTGAAGACAGAAATGGGCCTCTTGATTGTACTAAGAGTCTTGTCCGAGTTAGAAGTGAAGCATTTGGCTCCATATGCACAAACTCTTTAGTCTGCTTTGTATTAAAAAATACAAACCAAGATCACATAATCTTACCCCAGTTGTTATATTGTAAATAATCAAGATTCCATCCAGACAGAATATTATGCTTCACACTTAGACCACTATACTAGTCAGTCAGCTCCATTCTTTCAATGCATACAGTATGTTGCTGTTAATAGCCTATATCCATCATTAGAGCAATGGATCACCTTAAAACAGAAGTTTATTGGATTTACATCACTGCTGTGCACCTGAATCGCTACAAGAAAATCTAAATCTAAAATTTCAAAACAAAAATGAGAAGTTTAACCTATTTGTCAGTTTATGCTGTAGATAAGGAAACAAACAGCACTGTAAATATTTAAGGATCAATTTTTCTCATGTAAAGCAACACTGAGATTAAAAGCAGTTGATTATTCATATTTTTCCCCTTGTTTACAGTAGGGATTGGTAACAGAGCATTAAAACAGTAACAAAAAAAGTGCTGAGAAATATTTTCATGCATTTTAATATTACACCTGTATATTGAATAGCATATCCTTGTATGCTTGTTGTATTGCTTCCAAACAGAGACCCTAAAGCACTCAGATGAGTTATATAATATAGAGCAATAATGATGCCTCAATGAAGAGTGTCTTAGATTTTAATGTGCTGATAGCAAGGGTTAAGGGACATTACAAAGACACTTTGTTCTCTCCATAGTTACGGTTGACTCTAACCCTCTATTGGAAGCCCATTCACCCCGTCTTCACCAAAAAAAAAAAAAAAAAAATTCACCTGGAAGGTGTGACCTTAGATTGAGCCAGAACTTTTCAGGAATGACTGGGGCAAACTGGAGAAAGTTTTTGGGAGAGACCAGAGTTTTAAAAGTGGTGATTTCTTTTATTGAATCAGTTCCACAGGCAAAGGGTATCCTGCATTCATGAATCTCGCCACTCCTGTCCCAGTCCCTGCTGAGATTGCCATCATCTCCCCATCCCCTGATGACTCCACAGAAGGCAGGGATCTCTGTGGCCAGAGGGAGACCCTGGTACTGGAACTCTGTCAGAACAGCAGTAGTAGGTCAAAGGGTCATCAGGGCACAGAGCTGCTATGAAGCCATGAAGTATCTATGTGACTGTCCTTGCACCTATCCTAGGATCCCTGTGGTCATTCTGAGGCCTCTTTTATAATGAGATCAAACTCTGCCTTGGGTGGTGAGGACTAGCCTTCAGATTCCTGGGGTGGGATTTGCTGAAGAAATTTTTAGCTGTTCAAGCAATTTCCCCATACGTAACAGCTCCAAATGTGAAGTCCACGTGGCCCTGCCAGAGTCAGCCACAACTGATAAACTGACAGGCAGGACATGGAGAGGCATGAAAGACAACCTGGGTGGGGAAGTGGGAGGAAGAGAGAACTATTTGGGAGGGGCTGGGGCGCAGGCTGGGGCAAGCAGAGGAGAGCGGCATGGAGAGGCTCATTTTGGGAAGAAAGGAGGCTGATGAAGCAGTATAGAGACCACGCCTAAAATACGTTTACTTAAATCCAGCCAAAGTCCATAGTTTTCTCAATGAGGTCTTTGTAGTGAGAGGTGGGCTATCAGTCGGGGTGGGTACAGAAAGTTGTGTCTGGGGACTGAGGGAGGAAGCCATGTAAAAAGAAAAAATACAGTAAAGTCCATCCCTGAGCAATACGGAAACTGCAAGGACATCAGTAAACATCTTAAAATGTAAGGGAATGCCCAGGCATAAAATGTGACAATCAATTACTTAAGACAATGTTGTATTTTTCTCTATAATTAGAAATTTGGAAATTAAAAATGGTTACACTTAAAGAAAAAAAATAGTCTGATAATGCATAGCTAATGTCACCCATCTAACCTTGGCTGTCCCCACCCCATCACCCACAGGAAAAAAAAAAACACAACACACACACACCAGGGATAATCTTATCCTTAAATGATGCACTGCTTCTTTACATTTGTGACTCTGAAAATTGTGAAGTGAGTTGCCTTACTATCTAGATAGAATTAATTCTATGTCACTCTAGTATTTAACTGAAGGTACTTCTATCTGTATGTCACTACAGCCATCTGTTCCCAACACCTTTAATTCCATGCACTGGTGTGAGAAAAACATGGGGTTTTACATGTTTTTGCCATTTCAGTACAATGGTTGAGGATAATTGCCCCCAACGTATCTGGGCATTCAGTTGTAAAAAGTATTCTCATCCTTTGACATTCATCATAGACACTTCGCTACCAAATCTGTAATCAAATCTTTTTAGTGCCAAACCAGAAATTATGTACTTTATACACAAGGGTGTAAGGTAAAAGTGATCATACTTCATAGACATGGCACAAAACCAAAGTAATGTATTCCAGATCAACTTCTCTCTACAGGTAAACTAAGCAAATAAAGGGAATTTGGTAGATGTAAAAAAGTCTGCAGCCACAGGCTGTGAACTTTTTCAAGTCCTTCTCTCAACCTTTTCCATCAAGTGTCCATCATCAGTCCCCCATCTGTAAAATGGGGATACTACTGCACTCTTTTCTATTTAGATGGTAAAATATTTGGGGAATGGTCCGTCTCTTACTAGGTGACTGTACAGAGTCCTGCACAATGGAGATGACAATATCTCAGTTAGGGCATCCAGAAACTACTGTAATACAAATAAAGAATTATAACATGTTAACATATATAATAATTATATAGTTAACAGACTGCAAAATCCTACCTCAGCACCTCATTGTGGAGCAGCGATGACCGTGGCTGTCTGACAGCTATGGTAGCAGGACTTATGCTCTGGTAGGTGTAGCCATGCTACAAAGGTGTTGGATTATCCAATCCAGTGAGGGGGATTGCTCTCTGAGGAAAGAGTGCTCTTCCTTCTCCTTAGAGGTTGAGGGCTAGCTAAGCCTGAGGAGGTAAGCATGCCCACCTAGCCAGTGGGATGGCTTGAAGTTAACAGCTAAAACACTAGTAAATGGGTCTTAGTTCCCTGCGTGTCATCGAACCGTTCTATGGTGGCAAAGCAGAAATTGAGCAATGACAGGTTGCTAAAAATGTTAGGTGCTAGGCCAACATGGAAAAGGACAACCCTTGCTGTGTGTGTTTTTACAATGGTAGGTTGCTGGCGAAGGAGGACACTTTAAACCATCTGATGGAGGAGAAGAAAAGGATAAGATATGATATCCTCGGTGTCTGCAAAACCTGAGGAAAGAAGGAGTTGGAAGTCAACTGGAAGGATGGAAGCTCTGTGAGGCTTGGAAAGGGAGATGGCGCTAGAAATGTTGCGGGAGTCAGATTTATCATCAGTAAGAATTGGTCTTCAGAAGTCATATCATGCCAGCTAATATCATGTATTGGTGTGCTGCATCTTCAGATGGAGTCAAGAGCTACCCTCAAGGTCATCCAGGCACTTGTGGGAGCGTAGGCGAGTGAGGACGAAGAAGTGGAAGAGTTCTATCGAGAGCTCGAAAGAGCCCTCGTGCAAAAGTCCACTTATACTGTCAAGATGAGAGTTTTCAACGCCAAGGTCGGGCAAGGGAAAGCTAGCAAAAAGTTCATAGGGAGATACAGCAGCAGCAAAAGGAATGAAAGAGGAGAAAGACTGGTAGCGATGGCAGAAAAGAAAGAACTGTATGTGGCAAACACCTTGTACAAAAAGACGACCGCAAGAAGGTGGACGTGATCGCGCCAAACATGAAGAGCAAAAATGAAATTGACTATATTTTAGTCAATAAAAGGTGCATCATTCAAGACTTCGGTGGTGCAGCCTTTTAACACTGGCAATGACCATCGCCTGATTAGACCGAAGTTGATTTTCAATGAAGTGGTGGAAAAGAAGACGTTACAGATGGCAAACAGGAAACAGCGGCCGAAGACATTCGATGAAGCAAAGCTAAAGAAAGCGATTTCTGGGTTGACTGGAGCCAGATGGAAAAGTGTGATGAGGACTATAGTATCTTTGCTGACAAGCTGAGATGTTGCATAAAAGCAGCTGCAATTGAAAAGCTGAAGGTGGCGAAGGGAAGAATCTCGAATGAAACAAAAAGCTTGTTGGAGAAGCGGAGAAACATGAAAAGGAGCTTGCATAACAACCTTGAGTACTCCATTCTGTGCAAGCTTATACAGTGAAAACTGAAGGACGACTTTGAGAACTTCCGGAAAAAAAAAGCTCCTCAAAACAGCCAAATCACGCAAGAGCCTCAGGACATGCAAGCGGGAATTGACACAGTATAGATTGAGAGTAATAGCATTGAAGAACAAGGATGGAGAGACAGTAATCGACAGAGCAGGGATGGAGGTGGTCTGCAAGGACTTCTATACAGAAGTGTTCAAATGTCCCTCTCCCAACGCTCCAAGAGTCAGAAGAACACGTCCCCCAAATAATCAGCAAAGTCCAAGGCGCACTACACCAGATGAAGGGAAAAGCTCCAGGGAAAGATGGAATAACATCAGAAATTATTTCTGCAGGAGACAAAAAAAAAAAAAACCACTTTGGAAGGCCCTCGCTTTAAGATTTAGTCAATATCTTGATGAAGGAAAAATACCATCAAGCTGGAAGGAGTCAAATACCATCTTGCTGCACAAGAAGGGCGATCGAGAAAATCTTAAGAACTACCCTATATGCCTGCTCTCTCGTATCTACAAGCTCTTTACAAAGGTGATAACGAACTGACTCTTGCAGAGTCTGGATGAACAGCCGAGAGAGCAGGTAGGGTTTCGAAGAAATTTCAGCATGATCGACCATATATTTACCCTTAGCCAGCTCCTAGAAAGAGCGAGGAAATACAAACTCCAGCTGTGCATTGCTTTCGTCTACTATGAAAAGGCCTTTGATAGCATCGACTTTAACGCAATGTTAAAGGTGCTCGCAGAGCAGGGCATTAACACGCAGTACATCAGTTTGTTGAAAGAAGCAAATACTGGATGTACAACAGACATTACTCTCCTTGAAACTCCCCTCCGCATCCCGATCGAGAAAGGCGTAAAGCAAGGAGGTACGATTTCACTGAAACTATTCACCGCCTACCTCGAAATGGTTATGAACAAGAGCATTTGGAGGAGTGGTGTCAACATAAATGGAGAACAATTACCCCATCTCAGATTCGCAGACGACATCGTACTAATTGTCAAAAGTACCAACCAACTGCAGAGCATGCTACGAAGACTCGACAAGAAAAGCAGTCAGATTGGCCTGAAAATGAACTGCTGCAAAACAAAATACATGCAATCAGATGTCTTATGAAAAGCCTGAATAATGGTAACAGGAGAAGAAATCGAAGAAGTGGAACAGTACATATATTTGTGCCAAGACCTGAGTGGAGAACTCTTGAAAAAGATTCGGGCAGGATGGTGTGTGTTTAATTCCATCAAGGACGTCCTCAAAGGAAAAATTGACAGGACCACATGTACAAATATCTTCAATTGAACAGTGCTGCCAGCCATGTTGTACAACAGTGAAACATGGGCACTGACAAAGAAGAACAGCGGCTGTCGGTAGCTGAAAGGGCAATGGAACAAGCTATGTTGGGAATTTCCCTTCTGGATCACATCCCAAATGAAATGATCAGAGAACGCAGCAGTGTGAAAGATATTGTCGTGGAAAGAAGACATAACAAAATGCAATGGGCGGGCCACACAGCACGGCTCATGGACAATAGGTGGACTGCAATCATTGCTGAGTGGTACCCGCGAGAACAGAACAGACCACCCGGTCAGCCTCCAAAAAGATGGGAAGATAACATTGTTAAATGTTTTGGACAAATGTGGAGAAGAAAGGCAAGAGTGCGAGAAGAATGGCAGACGTGTTGTGATCGGCGCAGTCTTAACAGCTGAAGACCAATTGATCCAGGTGATCCAGGTGATATAGTTAACATATATAATAATGTTATAAAAATGTTTCCCTCTTACTCATAAATTGCATCATGTGCATAAGAGAAAAGGTCAGAAGGGAACTAGACAGAGTTAAGGTTGGATAGGAGATCTCAATTGTTCATTTCTATAGTTTATAATATTTGCATTCAGTGTAATTTTAACTTTGATTTTTCAAGCTCTCTAGTTTTTTGTGGGAATTGGGGAAAATATGGTATTTTTAGTGGATTTTTTCCCTTATGAACTTGATTGATATTTACAAGCTTACCTCTAGCTAAGTGGAGTTCTTTGCCTGAGAGTATTCTAAAGCACGTAGGGTTAAACAACACAAGCTCTGTTTCTTTTTTCTGATTTACAAAGATGGCTTTGCGTACAGGTGACTTGAATACGAAAATTAGGACAAGTTAAGAGAAGGTGAACTTTGTTCATCATTGTTGAAAAACTTGCAACTCCCTTGTGCTCACAAACTAAATACACAACAATGATACTGTATAATAGGCTTTTTCCCACAACTTGGTGTTATTTTAACATTTGTTTTATACCTGGAATGAAAGTAGCTGGGGATAACACTTTTGCAAAGGCGAGAGAACTCGTTTTCCTATTGCCAAATTCAAAAGTAATTTAAAGAATCAGTTTATCATGACTGGTAACTATGAACTGTGAAATTGAGTACATTCAATCAGGTAAACAATGGCTGAAGTAAAAAGGGATATTAGAGACAATGGGACAGATAGATTAAATTGATTATATGTAATTATATATAGCAATTTAAAAAATGAAGTGGTATTATAACCAGTGTCAGTCATCTAAATCTAGAGAAAATAAATGCATGCAGAGATAGACTTCTAAACTTGAATTTCTGAAATACTGTTTTTCTATAAATATAGAAATGTGGGGGGTCTGTGTTTCTTCCTTCTTTGAGGTGCACAGGTACACATAGGTACTGGGGTCCTGCTGCACTCCCTGGCTTGAAATGGTTTCCATTATATGCAGGGTTTACAGTTTGTTACAATGTCTCTCAGCACTCCCACTATAAAAATTGTTCCAGCACCCCTGCAGGTACAGACACTCAGATACTATGGTGACAGCTATGGTATAATTAGCTGCTTAGTTAATGCAAAAGAAAGTAAAATAGGTTGTCTAAGCCCCATAAGCCATAGAGCAGAATTGTCTGTATGAATCAACACTATTGCCAATCCCCAGCAATCAAAAATCATCAGAAAGGTTCCCCAAAATCATGGCATTGCTTAAAAAAAAAAACAGAAATGGGTTCTTCTGCGCCTTCTGGTTTCTGAGCCTGTAGATTGCCCTGGCTTTATGTTTTCAAGCTTTTCTTTGAAAGCATGAGAAATAGAAATTAACTTTTCTTTCAGTGAAAGCTGTGATTCTCATTTGATTCTATCAGCTGAAGCTTCAGTTAAAACAAAATATTGTAAGACTGCAATAAAAATCGAGAGAGTTGGCAGCTCTGGGTCAAGTCTGTGTTCTCTGAGCCAGGAAGGGTGGTTGGTATGACAAGGACAGGAAGGGATGGAGCCTGGGAGTAACAGAGCCACACAAATATCGAGAATCTGCCCATTAGTTAATGCTACTCTGAACTTTGACCACATGCCTGCAGGCCATTACTTTCAGGAGTATTAATGTTACCTCTATGCCTTCAGGCCTCTGGGCAAGAAGGGTAAAGTGCAGGTGCTGACAATTTGCTCCACACTGAAAGAATCTTCACCAACCCCTTTATGACAGCTGAAAGGCCCAAACATATCACCAGAGAGAGACACAAAGGGAACATAGATGGGACTGGATCCAGCCTTGTATGTTTACTAGAGAAAAGAAAGCCTTTTTTTAATTCAGATGCTGAGGTTTACATTAATTGAACGAAACAAAAAGAACCTCTCAAACAGCATCCCAGAGGTAGCTTTCTTAATTCATACTACCTACACAATGTCAATTATTATGATCAATATTATGCGTTCCCTCTGGCTAGTGATAAGAGCAGTGGAAAGGTTCTGAATCTTAAAACATGCAAGAATAGAGCACTACAAGCTTCATAAAGAATAAAAGTGAGAAGTTCATGAGTTTTTTTCCGCTAAATACAAGAAGCTTCAAATGCTATTTGGAGCCATGCTTCTCTCAGAAGGCTCACTCATATACACAGCGCAAAGGAAGTTGGGCTCTAACTCTGGTTATAACTTCTTCTAAACTTACCTTAAACTTATTCAAGAGTTAGCAGATAAAGGACAGCAATGACTATGTTTCAGCTGTAACACAAGAAGAAATTAGCAAAATATTGAATAATAGCATTTATATTAGAGAACACTGAATAATAATAATAGTAATAACAGCATTATATAAGAGAAACATTTTCATAAGCATGAATTGATTAAGCATCATTGCACACTGAGAAGCAGGTAATTATTATACCTATTTTGCAGATGGATAAACTGTGGATACCTTTGGCTAAAGTCACACAATAAATCCCTGGCAAAACGGGGAATAGAACCCCCGAGTATGGATTTTCCCCACTCAAATATGTTGCGTTTTCCCCTCTTGAGCAAATAGAAAATAAAATATGGCTATACCCACCATTAAGCATTCATTGTGTGCACATAATCAGTGCTGTTATCAACCAGAAAAGCCTGTTAAACTAGAAAATGAATACTGAAAGGTTTGCTAATTACACACTCCTTCCTCTTACTTGATGTTGAAAGAATGAAGTGGAAGATGATGATTCTGATATTGCAGTAGTAATTGTATCTTTCATGATGCCAGGGTAATCAAAATTTGGGAGTGTACATGAATAATCCAGGTGCTTGTGCTGTGTTGTGGATTGTAATGGGAAATATTATTGGATGATAGGTATTTCATGAGTTGTCTTTTTTTCCTGTCACATATTTAATGTTGTGTGACTGATAATTGAGCTGTTATTAAGTATTGTAGGGCAGGCTAATTTAGAATTAGGGACCTCATCCCACAAGCTTCACTGTGATACCAATCCTGATATAAATATTAAATCATAGTAACAGAAACCTGGCTAATGTACAGACAAAAGGCATTTCTCCTTCCCCACACCCCACATCCCAATGTCATCTCTTTCCGCCTCTCAGCAGAACTTTATATAGGAAATAATATACTTTGTTTTCATATTACAAAGACTTGTTATTTTTTAAAGAATAGCATGATGTTTTTGTTATGAAGTGTTACTTATGAATAAAGCAGTATTTTCATCACAGCTGTCACAAGAGTCAGATTCTGAGATTTTGTGTTGTTTTATATATAGCCATGACTTTTGACACTGAGATTTTTGTAAGTAAGTGTAAGTAGATGGATGTGATGGTAACAGTCAAAATCAATATCACTGAGAGCCTTGAGAGCTGCTGAGATTAGATCAGGTGTCCATGGAGGGTTAAGAGAGGCAAATACCCTCATAAATGAAGGCTAGTGGTTTGTCGAGCATTCAAAGTAGAGTCCAGATTGTAAGTGTGCTCCCTGCAGCAGCTATGTGGTTGAAGTAGGATTGTAGTTTAAAATGGTTTAAAACCACTAGCTGAATCTTATTAAATGCATTTATACAGGTTATTGTAAAATAACCTGGATTCAAATAAGTGACTTCTTTCATCTTTCCTTTGCCCCCTGCCTAGACCAGGCCGCCTCATAGGATTTACCATGATGAAGCTCTAACCCTAAATAACCAAAACTGAACTACAATTGTCACAATTAATGAAAAACATGCATTTGATAATGTACTCTCCTTGCCCTTTTATTGTGCATATTAAACAATACACAAGAACTGCCCCAACTGTAGCACCAGGAGGTTCCCCTAGCATAAGAACATTGGAATTATCATCAGACCAATGGTCCATCTACCTCATTCTGTCTCTGGCAGGGGCCAATACCAGCTGTTCCAGAAAAAAGATGCAAGAAACCCTGCAGAAGTCTGCCCTTTGAGAAAGTTTCTTCCTCAGACGAAGATTCTGCTGCATGGTGCAGGGCAGGATCTGGGGATCTCATTGGGTATCACGTAGCCTGTGAGACACAGAGTTCCGCTCTACACAAGACATTGTGAGGGCTGGAGCAGGGTTTGGGCAGACCAGAAAAGGGGGTAGGGAAAGGGCCAGAAGATTCTCTGCTATGCAGATTGTCACATACGTAACCTTGTGGTCACATTAGGGACTACAGAGGCTCCTTCAGCCACTAGCCAAAGAAGTCTTTGTGGAGCAGCTTGGTAGTCACTTTGTGGGAATTTGGGGATAGATGCCTCCCTTCTCTCCCCTGCTATCTGACCAGCACCTACTAACTGGCAGAGGATTTGGGTTTATTCTATAATTTACAAAATTCAATAATTCCCAATTAGTCTTCCCATTATTAGTGCAAATTAGTGAGTTTCGAATGTATTTTCAGAATAAAAATACTGTCACAGACCCACCCATTTAAACACTAATTTTAAGCTACCTCATCATGTGTTTCATGTTAAGCATGCAAAAGATCCCATTGAAGTGAACAGAACTATTTACATGCTTAATGCTGGCACTTGCTTAAGTCCCTTCCTGAATCAAGGCCTTGGTCAACAAGATCCAATAGTTAGAAGGCGCAGATTTTTAATCGTGAGTGTAATTAACCATTGGAACAACTTTCAAAGGGTTATGGTATATTCTCCATTACTGGCCATTTTTAAATCAAGATTGAAAGTTTTTCCTAGTTCAGACAAGAATTAATTCAGGGAAATCCTATATAATACAGGAGGTCAGACTAGATCATCACAGTCGTCACTCTGGGCCTTATAATCTATGAATCTTTGAATCTGTCACAGGGACAGCCAAGATTGTACCCTTCTTGTACTGTCTTACCAGCTTATCTTGGAAAGAGACAAGATTATGATAGGCACTAGAGTTTATAGTGCATACATTCTTTTGCCGACTCATTTGCTAATAGCATCAGCTAGATCCATCCATAAAACATTATTTCTCTTAAGTGTCAAATGCTCCTGATAGAAGGCCTTAAATATGATATAGCTGAAGGCTCTTAAATTATGTAAATTATTATATAGCTACGAATGTACAAGGCAATGTCATGTCAGTGAGAACATTAGATGAAGCAGGTATGGGTTCCTAAAATATCTGCCAAGGACGGTTTAATTAAAAAGTTGGATATTATATATAGCTAACTAGGGTGACCAGACAGCAAGTGTGAAAAATCAGGAAAGGTGTGGGGGGTAATAGGCATCTATATAAGACAAAGCCCCAAATATCAGGACTGTCCCTATAAAAATCAGGACATCTGGTCACCCTATAGTCAACATGTATCATTCTTAGAGGATCAGAAACTTCATAATGGAGATACCCTGCAGCTGAGAGGCTGGCCCAGTTATAGCATGTGATAATCAGCTCTCCCTTCTTCAGCAAACTCACAGGTGAAGCTCTAAGTGGAGGAGGAAAACTATGAGGTTCTTCCATATTCTTCTGTGGGAGAAGTTGCCTTCCCTTGAGCCCCAAGGCAGTGGCAGCACTCTGACGACCATCTTCTCTTCATTTCTCCCTTGAAAAGTGGCATTTACCCACATGCATCTAGGCCATTAGGGGCTTTCCACACACACACACACACACACTCTGGGGCAGGTTGAAAGAAATTGGTGATCCAATTTTTGAGTTATGGCTGCTTAAAAAAGGCCGTTTTTGACATTGTACCAAGAGTTTGTTTCACCCCTGTGAAGAGCAGTCTTCTTCTTAGCATATGCGCAACGTGCCTCAGGCAGCACATGACCAGGATTAATCACTGAATTTGGTCCTCTGGTTGGATCATTAGCTTCCCCAGCTCAGGCAGAGTACTGATGGGAAATGCAATGTGAAAACTGATTCATGCCTCCTTGAGGAGCAGTGATGATCTGGGGGGCAATTTCCATCCAGGCTGTATCCTCTGGCTGTTCCCCCAGAAGATGGTGACTATAAAGTGCACCCAAGATTCTTTTAGGAGACCCGTTGGGGGAGTCTGTTTGGAAATTACTTAATTGATGTATCCCCTCAACACTCAGGCTGTGTTGCCTTTGCCACCCATTTTTTGGGCTATGTTGTCTGGCTTGACCCCTCCCCTTTCCTCAATAGTCCCATCGCAAGCATCATGTGATGTTGCCAGGCGCCTGACAAATAGTCTCTAGCCAAACAGTTTTTGCGAAAGGCATCAGAGATGTTTCAGACACTTTATAAATTCAATTTCTTACAACCGGCATTATCATACCCAAGGTCAGCCTGTCAATCCCTGCGAGTAGGATGGGAATTGAAATATATAGAGATTTTTCTGAGTGGTCCAGAATTTTAGACTTAAACAGCAGAAGTGCAAGGGATGAAAAACTGAACTGGATGCAATTTAAAATATGACTTCTTGGACATAGTGTCATTTCTTTAGAAGAGTTAAAGGATGACAATATGTGTTGCAGATTACACAACCAGATTATTTTACCTATATAGGCCCAAATTCTAGGTAGGTAGGTAGGTAGATATAATGGGAGTGGCTAAGGTGTTGAGGAATACGGTTAGACTTAAGTGTTGTGTTGTTTTGTTCTATTTTGTTTTGAAAGTGTGTAAATACTGGGCCAAATTCATGCCTTGTGAAATGCCACTGATAAATATGGTGCCTAATGCATGCACCATAATTACAATGTATAGCTTTGATTTTCTCAATAGATGTATTTATATATTTGGTTCCCATGGGGGCATAGCTTATCAGACTTCAGTAGCATCACTGTAATATTATTTATGCCCAGGGCTGTTGTTACAGCATGGTACGTCTACTAAAAGTCATAGGATTGCAATGGTGGGATGCTCAAATGTCATGGAAGCAAAGACAAAGGCAAGTGTCATGAGAACTGTTTTGCAGTCCAAATAAAGCCAGATTGTACCTGGCCCCTGTGCAGGAGCCCAGGGGAGGAAAAGTCGTAGTCTTGTCCTTTCGGCAGGAGCTAGACACACGCTAGAAGTTGCTCATATACTAGTGTTCTGATGGCAATGTAGGGACAGATACAGAAATAGAACAATAGCAATCTCTGTGCTCCCCAACAAGTACTGCTCCCTTCTGGTGCCTGGAGGGTAGGGCACAAGTAAGCCTTGCCCCCACAAGGGGTGAGGAAGAGATGGGGTCACAGCTAAAACCCCTCCTCCTCTGGCTAGTAGAGCTGGCAGGACATACAGGGAGGGGAATATGCTGCATGCTCTGAAGCAGTGTAACAGAATGCACACTTTCTGCGAGGAGCTCCTGGATAGACTGGGCCTCTTTAAAGTACAGTCCCTCTCAGAGATCCCACTGGGCACTGCAGCTCTCACCACTTCTCAGATGAGTCACTAGCTAAAAGCCAGAGCTGAGCCTTATATGTTTTGTTCTATATTTTAGTGCCAATAACTAGAACTGTGTTTGTGCTCCTGTAGCAAAGCGATGGCTCACCAGTGCGGCACCTCCTGCTGGTGGTCTCAGGAATTAGCTCTTCCAGCCCAGAGTGCCCTCTGCAGGCCAGTATCTCACCTGCCGCTGGCCCCTGTGTCCCTCCCAGACCTCAATGCCCCTCTCCCCACCCGGGGGAACCCCCAACCCTCTATCCCCATCTTGCCTCAGTGGGGACTGCCAGTCACCATCTAGCCCCCACTCACTGGAGCAGACTGCAGTCTGTAAACCACTCATCATCAGCAAGGGGGTAGGACCAGCTGCCTCTGCCTATTCCCAGCCTACCCCTCTGCAGCCCCAGTACCTTTCCGGGCCTTTACCAAGGCCTGTAGCCTGGGGGTTTACCAGGCTGGAGCTCCGCAGCTCCCTTTGCATTTCCCCAGCACTGCTCTAACTCTAGGTACTCTGCTCCACTCCCAGGTAGCCAAGTCCTTCTCTCTCAGAAGCTAGAGAGAGTCTCCCAGCTTCTGGCTCACTGGCCTTTTATAGGGCCAGCTGTGGCCTGATTGGGGCATGGCCCCAGCTGTGGCTGTTTCCCCAATCAACCTAGCCTTTTCTCCAGCCCCAGCGCATTCCAAGGGCTGGGTTTAACATTTTCAGGGCTGAAGCAGGGTGACCACCCTGCTACAGCTTATGATAACAGTGGACAGGACAAATTAGTTGTCCTACAGAGGCAGTTGTTGGAGACCTGGTAGACCTCAGCCCATCTTCTTCTGAGGTTTTTTTTTTTTTTCAACTTTGTGGAAGGAAGACATCACCTGACCCATGGATAAATTAAACCTCCAGGTGAGAGATTACTGGCCAGGTCATTTGTGTGCCCACAGTGTTGTTGTGTTCCTAGTTACAATTAGTTTCCCCTACAGCTCAAGGTTTAATTTTGCAGCTCACAAAGCTTCAGGGAAAACAGGTTTAACTGTTCAGCATCAGATACACCACCTACTTAAAAATCCCAGATGTCAAAACCATTAAAGTGACACTGTCAATTTAAAACTCACATGTCTGTCTGAAAATCTTATCCCTGTAATAATAAGTCATTTCTAAAGTTGTATAACTGAAAGAGATTAGAGGAAAAAGTCTCTGTTTGAAAGCATTTTGTGTACAGCCTATTTTACTGTTTCTCCTGTTAATTCAGTTAGGACCTAATCCAGCAATGAAATCTGCTCACCAATTCTCACGCCAGCCCAGAATCCACATTGACTTCAGTGGAGCTCTGCATGGCCCCAGAAGCAACTCGTACAGATATCATGGCAGAGATGGGGCCTTGGTTAGTTGTTTCCCATATATTTTGTGGGGGTTTCCTAAACAGGGGAAAGAAGAATTTAGTTACTGCTGATTCAGTTCCCCCTGGAGACAAATGGGTTTGTGAAAGCACAAAAAATTAACAGTGAGAGACTCTGGGGCAAATGAAGTCCTTCAAACTTTTAACTCCTTTTCCCCAAGCGACTAGGTTTCAAATTGATGTCCCTTTAATATTTAAAAAATGAATGCAAAATAGAAACTCATTGACTCCTGTTGCATTAATAAACATTTTTATGTCATAAAATGAAAAAGGGTTTTTTTAAAGATAGACAAAGAGAAAACATTAGTAGACAAAGAGAACACTTCATATTTGCACCCACGCTATAATATTATATACACCTCTTATGGGTTGAATTTTTGACTCAGTGTCCTTATTTTACCCTTTGGCCAATGATATGTTTTCTCCTACTTCTGCTGTAATTCTTCTCCTGAGGAATAACAGGTATTTTGAGAATGGCTTTATAATGTTAGGGAGACAAATTCTGTAGCCTTTAAACAACATTTAAAAGAGCCATTGAAAGGGTGTTGTGATAGCACAAAAGATGACTGATTATATGCACATTATTGAAGGAAAGGGGATTTGGGGAGCTGGAAGGTGGATTGGTGGATAGGAGGAGAGGGTGACTGGGTGATAGAGCAAGGAGATGGGGAGTGGATAGATGCAGAGGGAGTTGGAGGGGCTGAATAGGCACAAAAGGTGGAGGGTGTATAAGTGCAGAGGGGCACCATTCATTCTATGCATTGAATGAAGCAGTATTCAATATAGTATAGTATCCAATCAGGTAATTAGAGATTGTATTATAATGTAGAAGCAAAAGGGGGTCAAATTCAAGTGGCAAGAGCGACCTTTATTCTTGCTGGTTTCAGAGTAGCAGCCATGTTAGTCTGTATCCGCAAAAAGAAAAGGAGTACTTGTGGCACCTTAAAGACTTAACAAATTTATTTGAGCATAAGCTTTCGTGAGCTACAGCTCACTTCATCGGATGCATTCAGTGGAAAATACCGTTGGGAGATTTATATACATATAGAACATGAAACAATGGGTGTTTGTTTCATTTGTTAGTCTCTAAGGTGCCACAGGTCCTCCTTTTCTTTTTCCATACACACTGTAATGAGAGTGATCAGGTAAGGTGAGCTACTACCAGCAGAAGAGTGGGGGCTGGGAAGGGGAGAGAGGAAAACTTTTGTAGTGATAATCAAGGTGGGCCATTTCCAGCAGTTGACAAGAACATCTGAGGAACAGTAAGGGGGGAAATAAACTTGGGGAAATAGTTTCACTTTGTGTAATGACACATCCACTCCCAGTCTTTATTCAAGCCTAAGTTAATAGTATCCAGTTTGCAAATTAATTCCAACTCAGCAGTCTCTCCTTGGAGTCTGTTTTTGAAGTTTTTTTGTTGAAGAACTGCCACCTTTAGGTCTGTAATCGAGTGACCAAAGAGCCAGAAGAATACCCAGAAGTTACCTACTACAGGACAGGCCCAACAAAGAAAATAACAGAACACCACTAGCTATCACCTTCAGCCCCCAACTAAAACCTCTCCAACGCTTCACCAAGGATCCACAACCTATCCTACAACCTATCCGGTCCTTGCTTACAGACAGCCCCCCAGTCTAAAGCAAATACTCACCAGCAACCACACACCACAACCACTAACCCAGGAACCTATCCTTGCAACAAAGCCCGTTGCCAACTGTGTCCACATATCTATTCAGGGGACACCATCATAAGGCCTAATCACATCAGCCACACTATCAGAGGCTCATTCACCTGCACATCTACCAATGTGATATATGCCATCATGTGCCAGCAATGCCCCTCTGCCATGTACCTTGACCAAACTGGACAGTCTCTACGTAAAAGAATAAATGGACACAAATCAGACGTCAAGAATTTAACATTCAAAAACCAATCGGAGAACACTTCAATCTCTTTGAAAAAAGAAAAGGAGGACTTGTGGCACCTTAGAGACTAACAAATTTATTTGAGCATAAGCTTTTGTGAGCTACAGCTCACTACCCACCTAAAAGTGGCAGTGTGTATGGTAACACCCATTGTTTCATGTTCTCTGTGTGTATAAATCTCCCCACTGTATTTTCCACTGAATGCATCCGATGAAGTGAGCTGTAGCTCAGGAAAGCTTATGCTCAAATAAAATTGTTAGTCTCTAAGGTGCCACAAGTCCTCCTTTTCTTTATTCTTGCATTTCCCAACTTTTGAATTGCCTTAACATTATTTTAATGTATGGGTTTTTTTATGTGAATCAGCACCTACCTTCATTTTCTTTCAACCAATAGTGCATAGCTTAGATAGGGAGAAGTAAATGGAGCTGTAGAGTTTTAAGCAATATGAGATCAAGTGAATTGCCTGTTCTGTGACTGCAAGGGCATATACAATTTTGGTGAGCTTGGCACTAGATGGGGAGATTTCTGACATCCTGGGTTTGTTTTTTTTTTTTTCTCCTTCTTTTTGCCAAGAGGTCTTTAAAGTAACATCATTGAGACTGTCAGTTTCTCTGACAGAATAACTTGAAAGCAGAACTGTGAGAACCATAGGATACTTGAGTTCACCTCAGGCTTGGTGAGTAGTACAAAAGGCTTCTTAGTCTGCAGGGCTTCCAAGCGTATCACAAAGAAAAGCAAAGAAAGTCCTTTTGCAGCAGCTTGAGAAGCCACAAGAGCTTCACAAGAAGCACATTCAAAGGCTTATATCCAGGTGATGCAGATTGCCCCACACTAAAGAGCATTGAAGCTAATGGGAATTTGCTATTGACTTGAAAGGCTGGAGGATTGGCTCCTAATACATTTTCTTAGATGCTCTGTGAATTATCTTGTCCAATCTACTTTTTACATATAATCAGAGCATGTGTTTTTTTTTTTAAGAAGTTGCACAATTGCAGCCACGTGTAGGAAGGTGTAAACTACAATCAGAAGCCTGTTGGAGGTGTTCTTGATTTGGCATGGGAGACGGGAGACACTATAAAATAGTAAAGAAGTAGCATTGGATAATTGTTCTTCCTTTCTCAATACTGACAGAACATTTTCATTATCACTGGATATTTATAAGTATTGTAAAATATAAAAATGAAGGGTATTTTTTTTATTAAACAAGAAATCAGTCATCTAATGGTGCATATAGTTGACAGATGGAGATGGTTGGCACTTATATGTATTTAAATTGTGAACATCTACAACACATCTACCCCGCTGTTCCATCCCCACTTTGTCACTTGTCTTATTTAGTCTGATTCTTGAAAACACTTACATATGTGAGTAAATTTACACATGAGAGTAGTTCCATTGATCTTAAATTAAAAATTCCTTGTCTTCATATATCAGTATAGACATTCACACTATGGGGCCCCAATTCTGACTGGGGCCCCTGGATAGTATTGTAATATTAATTATTATGATTATTTATGTAATATTCTTATAAGATATAATTTTTAACAGGTAATCTCAGAATACAGTTTGCAGTGTTGTTGCAGCCAGGTTGGATGCAGGATATTAGGGAGACCAGGTGGATGAGGCAATATCTTTTACTAGACCAACTTCTGTTGGTGAAAGAGACAAGCTTTCGAGCTTAGATTGAGCTCTTCTTCTTCCTTTCCCAGACCTGAAGAAAAACTCTGTGTAAATGTAACACACATGCCTAATAGGGAGATATCTCTTTAAGAGGTCTATTGGACCATGGGTGGGTAGGCATGAGTTGTGTCTGGGTTCTTGTTGCTAGGCAGGTGCACAATTAGCACTCCACATCCACAAGTTTCTGGAATTGGGAGCGGTGGTTTTGGGTATTGTCAAGGTTCCTCCCCCACTCTGAACTCTAGGGTACAGATGTGGGGACCTGCATGAAAACCTCCTAAGCTTACTTTCACCAGCTTAGGTTAAAACTTCCCCAAGGTACAAATTAATTTTATCCTTTGTCCTTGGAATATCCACTGCCACCACCAAACTCTAACTGGGTTTACTGGGAAACGTAGTTTGGACACGTCTTTCCCCCCAAAATCCTCCCAACCCTTGCACCCCACTTCCTGGGGAAGGTTTGGTAAAAATCCTCACCAATTTGCATAGGTGACCACAGACCCAAACCCTTGGATCTGAGAACAATGAAAAAGCATTCAGTTTTCTTACAAGAAAACTTTTAATAGAAGTAAAGGAATCACCTCTGTAAAATCAGGATGGTAGATACCTTACAGGGTAATTAGATTCAAAACATAGAGAATCCCTCTAGGCAAAACCTTAAGTTACAAAAAAGACACACAGACAGGAATAGTCATTCTATTCAGCACAGTTCCTTTCTCAGCCATTTAAAGAAATCATAATCTAACACATACCTAGCTAGATTACTTACTAAAAGTTCTAAGACTCCATTCCTGTTCTATCCCCGGCAAAAGCAGCATACAGACAGACAGACACAGACCCTTTGTTTCTCTCCCTCCTCCCAGCTTTTGAAAGTATCTTGTCTCCTCATTGGTCATTTTTAGGTGCCAGCGAGGTTACCTTTAGCTTCTTAACCCTTTACAGGTGAGAGGATTTTTCCTCTGGCCTTATTGGGATTTTAAAAGGGTTTACCCTTCCCTTTATATTTATGATAGGTATGCTCAATAGGTTCCCTATAGCTGGACTTGGATGCCTTGAGGGCAAGCAGTCAGGGACACTGCTTTACAAAAGGCCACGTGCCCTTTGTGGGCTGGGAGAAGCTGAGCCTAGGAGTAGAAAGCAGGCTGTTTTCCCTACTTCTGAAGCATTTTGTAGCAGGGCTTTTTCTTAAAAAAATCTATATACTTAACTGAGTGGTTGGTTAACCAGTTAAGTGACTGGCTAACAGTGATAGCAGCAGAGGAAGAGTCTGAATGTTTTTCACCTGAGGATTCCTACAAGCAAGTGGAGGGAAAATGTTGCTTTTGACTCCACAGATTGTATAGATTTGGTGATCAAAGACTCTAACTGAGGCTTGGGCGAACTCAACCTAACTTTTTGGGAACTCTGAGTTTCCTCTCACTATGTTTTTGTGAGGACTGACCTGTTTAGATTTAATTAGTTTTCTTTATTTATATTTAGATTATCTTCACAGTTATACGTACGTGGATTGTAAAGTAGGTATGTTGTAAAAATTAAGTTATTATTATTATTTTATTATTTTATTATTATTATTTGTTTCTTTATCATACGGTTTTATAAAGTTGGTACTTAATTAAGTTCATTTATTTTGTTCTTTTCAGGACTTGAATGTGGGGAGATTGACCCTGTGCAATCCTTGCTGAAAATCCTTAGAGACTGAATTCTGGGTCTCCTGCTGCTTTTCTATGGGAGTGGGGTTTGGGGGGCACTGGAGAAGGGCAATGAAGTGAACTCTAGCACACCCAAAGGTTATATAAGATCAAAAGTCTGTCTTTTTCACCAACAGAGGTTGGTCTAATAAAATATATTACCTCACCAACCTTGTCTCTCTAATGTAAGAATATAATTAATAAGGGAAAATAAAGGTTTGATTTCTAAATGAGATGATGTTTGGTTTATCCTGTGGCAAAAGTGATAAAGAGCTATTATTAGTAAGAGAAATTTTGTACTAAATGTGATTTATTCTTCTGTAAGGTAACAGTTGCCTTAGTGACTGACTTAAAGTCCTTTAAAGTCCCATGGACTTCAGTGAGCCTTGGATCAGACCCTTACAGTGCTAATCTCCACTGGAAAACATATTTGACCAAAGAGGAATTGCTTAAATAAGTTGGGCCAAATTCTATCCTTGGGAACACTCAGGCAACGATAATGAAATCAAACGGAAGATACAGTGCAACAGAGGGTAGCATTTGGCCCTTTGTCTCTGAAAGGAATGACCTACAATATAACAGATCAGCAATGGTAAAGTTAAAGTGTAGTTATGGTCAGAAAAGTGACAGTAAAAGTAGAACTTTCTTGCTTAACAGATCAGATCCTTGTGGGTATTTGGATTCAGATCAACTTGCTACAGTCACTTGTAAATGGAGTGCATCTGACTTGGAATCTTTGAGGGATATGAAACATGGAATTTCACAATGGCATTTTTACAGAGGAACTTTTCAGAGGAACTTTATTGGGAATCAGTAATGAAGACGTTAAAGGAGACAATGATGGGGACATTAATGAAGCATTTATTATCGAAGTAGGTTACATTTTGTGATGCAGAGGGGCTTAATTCACAGTGTCAGGATTGACCCAGCAATGAGTCTTTCACCTGCACATCTCCCAAGAACAGATGGCCAAACCGAAGAAATAGAGAGTATTCTCAGAGCACAGCATTTTGAACTGTTACAAATTAAACAGCAGAGAGAAACATTTCCTGAGCTACATTTCCTGAGCTACAATAAGGAACACTTAACATGGTCCAAAGAGATCTTAGAGAAATTGTGCTGCTTTTCTTGTTCCATTTTTGTTCAAACCCTAGTTGCAGGAATTGTATATTTGTTAATTTCAAAATAAGCCTAATTTATTTTAATTATCTGCCTCTTGTGCTTTATTATTTTACTTCTTTTATCGATGTAAAAACTAAACCAGCTCCAAAGGTTTTCTTAGGAGCAATTGGAATGTACTGTAATTTTCCAGCTAGTCAAAACAATGGGTTGAATTACTAATTGATTGCTAATTGTTAACATGCTTGCTGAATTACATTCAGAATTTATTGAAAATAAGGTTTGCATCTTTCTCCTCTTTCACCTCTGTGTTCAAGGGTAGGCATGATAGGAAGTCATGTCTATTTCCTTAGGGCTTAATCCTGAGCTATTGACATCAGTAGAAAGAATCTTATTTGATAAGGCCCTGTTGAGCTTATTGACATTGAATGTTGATGGGGGAAGAACAGCTTCTTTTTTTGCTTGCATCGTGTTCCATAATATAATAAAAAGTATGTCCAAAATGTTAACAAAACAAAATGCTCCTGTGCCTGTTGTCTTCATGTTGTTTCTCACAAAAGAAATGATGAGTGTCCACAACACTCAGTCCTAGAGTCCTACGATGAGACTTCAAACAACACACATCTGTCAGCTTTATAAAGCCAAAAAAGATTTCAAGAAAATGAACTGTAACAAGAATGTGGGGTTTAGCTGCGGGGTTTGCGGTGGGTGGGTTGTGGGCTGGAGATGGGTTTTTGTTTGTGGATTTGTTGATGTTTTGATTTTTGTTTTGGCAGGGGTGTTGCTATGACATTTTTTGTTTGTTTTTTTTATTTTTTGCTTCTAAGAAAGAAAGCCAGAAAACAAAAACATGTACTGAGTGTTCCATTCGAAGACTTTATAAAAGGACATGGTGAGAGGGAGAGGGAATCACGTAAGAGTGTCTGAAGGTTCTAAGACAGAAATTTCAACAACAAAAAGCCCAGCAAACAGTACAGCCCAATATTGCCTAAACTTCCATTAAATTGTCTTCAAGTTGCCTCATTACCCATACGATCAGATCTACCCTGTTGTGCTTTGAAATCAGTTGAAGCGGCACCCTTACTGCTTTCTCTTACTCTGCAAGATGTGGAAAATTCTTGGAATCTTGTAATCAGATGCAGAGAGTTAGAAGTTCAATTCATAGTCTGAATTACCCACACAAGAAGAAAAGGGTAAGGCTCTGAACTCTGTGCTTTACTCACTATCCATAGAACCCTCTGAGATAGGAAATGGGGAGGGAAAAAACAAACCTAAAAGGCAATTTCACTAAGGATGTCACAATTAATGTGTACTACTTTAGTCTTGTTTGCTTGAGAGCATGTTTGGGGAGGGGTGTTTATTGTGTTTTTATTTATGTTAGTACATGTGCTCAAATTTATCAGCTGGACAAATTTTTGAAATCCCCTAATTACTCTAATTTATTAGCATGTATCTGTTGAGCCATTATCTATAAAACTATCTGAGAGAAATTAGCTGATTTGTTACATGGAAGTGAAAATATATTATGTTATTTGCAAACACATTAGAATGGTACTTGTTTCAATTACTTGGAATATTGAAATAATGTGTGAATAACAATAGATTATTATTGTAACAAAAATACCAGATAAAAAATGTAGAGCCAGAGGCTCTTGGATGCAGAAAGGTATGGAAGGGAGAATAGGAATGGAAAACTGGGCAGAAAGGGTTTAATTTAGAATTCATGGGGAGGATGTTGATGGAAACTGTGGGCCACACAGCTTCTTTCCCATTCAAGCCATCAGAAGGCTGTGTAGTTGTGAACCAGTGTAATTTCTGTGGGGGCAGATGGCAGGAAATACCAGCACAATAGTGAGCAGAATGTAACAATGCTCATTGCATCCTTATTCCATCCCCCTGAGAGGGATGGAGCTACAGCATAGTAATGTCAAGGAGACCATATTACCAAGGGGAATGGAGAACTGGTCACAATGCATTGAAAAAATATTTTGGTCCAGAATAGCCTTTTTCAGAATAAAACATTTTCATGAAAGATTTTTGTTATTTCAAAATGTTAATTTTTTTACAAAATCCAAAAATAGAAAAAATTGGGGATGGGAAGGTTATTTTTATTTTCTTTGGGAGGTTTTACTGAATTAAGTTTCAGTATCTTTGGGGTCCATTGTATTAAATGCAAGTTTATGTATTCTTGCAGGCCAGGATGGTTTGTAACTCTCAGGGGAGTGGAGATGTGATGGGAAGCCTGGGAGTTCAGAATGTGTGCCAGACAAAAATGGACTTTTGGAATAATAAGTGTGAAGTGAATTTCCTGGGCGTTACTTAGGGAGAGGTTAATGGACATTTCCTCCCCCCTCTATGCAAAAACCCAGCTTTCTGAACCTACACTTGAACAGTGGGTCATTGTCTGCTGATTACCTGTTCCTGGAGACTAGAGACTAAAGGCCCAAGCTGTATAAACAACTGTCAAGCCATTGTTGTGGTTCTGAATCTAAGACAGTTATAAATCTATAAACATGGGAAAACAGGGGTTTTGAAGGACTGACACCTATCAGAGCTTGAGGCTGGAGTTGGGGGTGATCTCTGGTAAGCTCTTTAGCATATGTGTAACTTCTTTTATTGTATTTAATGTTTTCTCTGTAATTCTATCACCTTAAGAATAAATGTGCTTGCTTAAAGTGAAGTGGTAACTTATAACCACTGGCAATATCCTCCAGAGAGAAAGCAAAACACAGATACTGGCCTTTTAGGCAATCTGTCTTGCTGGGGATATCACAGTGTAGGCAAGGAATTGTGCAGTCTTAAAGGTTTCCAGCTCCCAGCCATCTCTTGGGTTGATACCTACAAATCACTCTCTCCTGAATGGGAGTTCTTTAAGTGGCCACCCTTGGTGGAACATGGGGAGGGAAGAACAAGTACAGTTACTCTGAAACTGTGATACATATCGTGGCAGCATGTGTGGGATCTATGAGTGTAGATTGCTGTAATGCCAGTAGAAGAAAGCAAGTACGGTAAAGGGTAAAGCATAGAGAAATGTCTCGTAGTCTTTTTTGGGAAAGGAATAGCAAAAATAGAGATGGGAGAAATGAGTTATTAACAACTGGAGAAAGTAAGCTAGTTGAGCTATGCAGAGAAGGGTAGTTCAACACTGAGGAGCCGACAAAGGGCAACTAGTTGACTTGCTGTATTCTGACAACCAGAAGAGAAATGATGGTCCAGTTTCACAGGGAACATCCAGCCCACTGGCAGAGAGCCCAGCATGCAGGAGAAATAGGAGAAGCCTAAAGTGTGTTCTCTGGGTGAAGCACAGAGGGGGAATACAGGTACAATCACCCTAAAATTGTGACATTTGAAACCTGTAGAATGAAAATGGTTTTGAAATTACCATCTCTTGGGAACATGGCTCGTGAAGAATGAGGTCTGGTGTCTTTGGACCCCAATCACTTCCATGCAGCTGCAAACTCCACCCCTTTAGGGAAAGAATGTGACAGTAACTGCACAATTTAAACTTTGCAGAGTTGTGGAAGCACTAATTCACTTCCCAAGGGATTTGCCACAGAAAAGGGCAATTTAACCCATACAACTCAACCAAGCAATGCAATTAATGCATTTCCTTGGGGAAAAATACATGCCTATTTTTTTCTTCAGTTTTAAAAAAAATTATTTATGGTATCAACAGCATGCAATTGCACTGTAAAAGAGACAGTTCTTATGGAAAGAAGATGATCACAGCTATTACTTATTTTTTACAAATTGCAATGATTTATATTAGGGCTGTTGATTAATTGCAGTTAACTCATGTGATTGACTTTAATCACGATTTAAAAACAATTATCGCAATTAATTGCAGTTTTAATCACACTGTTAAACAATAGAATACCAACTGAAATTTATTAAATATTTTTGGATGTTTTTCTACATTTTCAAATATATTGATTTAAATTACAATACAGAATACAAAGTGTACAGTGCTCACTTTATATTTTTATTACAAATATTTGCACTGTAAAAATGAGAAACAAAAGAAATAGTATCTTTTAATTCACCTCATACAAGTACTGTACTCTTTATCATGAAAGTGCAACTTACAAATGTAGATTTTTTGTTTGTTTGTTAGTTATATAACTGCACTCAAAAACAAAACAATATAAAACTTTAGAGCAATGGTGGACCTTGAAGAGGATGGTCCCGGAGACAGGAATCTTCTGTGGCCTCTTTCATCTGATATGACCATGGGAGCATTTGGGGAAGGAGTCTACAAAGAGCTTCCCTTAGATGATCAATGTGGTTCTGATGCGGTCTGAGGGGAACCTTCCCTCAACTTCTTTATCTTAGCTGCTCTCTCTGTCATTGCTTTAAGACTATCTCTGACGTGGCCCTTAATCAAACACTTAAGGTGGCTGGAGTTAGGGTCATCAACAGGCATAGGCTTCCTACAGTCTACACAAGATGTGAACCGAGGAACTTAGGCATAGGTCCTCCCCCCGGGTCCTGAGCACAATCCGGAGACCTGCTGGAATGGAAAAAAATTAAAAGAAGGGCTAAATTAAAATAAATAAAACTATAAAAGAACTTTAAAAAAGAGAAAATTCCAAAGACTTTTGGGTACCACTAGGCAGATTGTGTAGTTATTCACAGGGAATGCCAGTGCTCTGACCACCAACCATGCTAGGAAGAAAGAACTAAAGAAAGGGTGTGGTGAGACTGTCCTTTATATCTACACTTGGAGCACAAGAAGCTCATCAGTGGGTGGGGCTGCCACTACACATATTAGGGAAAACTCTCTGGCATTGGTGCATGAGGCACACACATACCTATAGTGCAATGGACATTTGCAAGCACTCAAAGGGGAAACTCTTTTTCGGTAGTCTACGTCCATAAATTCTTCTATACCAGCTAGTTGTTGAATAAACACCTATTCCTCCAAAGAATGACTGTTCTACTACATGTTGCATGCAACATAAATTTAAGAGGGATTGTATCAGCTTAATATTGCACTGAATATTATTCATATGAATAAGAGTAATTTTCAAATACAAGCCTTACACATTCTTCTCACTGAATGGTTGATACAACTGGTTACCACCAATTGTATAAATTATTTGCAAGTGGTGCAGAACATCATCATTTTATAGATGCTGCTCCCATGGTCCTGAATGAAATGCATATCACTAACCTAATAAGTACAAATGCTTAATGATGTATTTTTTTTATGACTTGCTAAATGTTAATGTCTGACTTGTGAAATGTTAAGGTAGTAAATAGCTTCTTTCAGTTTATATGCACTAAATTTCACTTTGTAGCCCTGAGCATTTAAGGTAACAGTCACTGAGTATTAGTCAAAGGGAGTGTTCTATAATCTCATTGACTTTTAATTTGTTATTGTTAAAAATAATTATTAAGAGTTGATCTCAGTAGAACTGAGGAATAGACCATTCTCACAGGATAATGGTCTTCTGCTGATTGGTGAATGTTGAGAAATTTACTGAAAATAAATATTATGAAATTTGGGTGAAATGTATGCTACAATATCCTAATGTTCTTTCACAGTGACTTTGTCAGCTATTTTGAATGACTAATATAGGAGTTATCATGGCCTGAGGAATGTTACTACACTTGTTTGATAGTCATTGATATACAAATTGGTTGGAAAAGATTTTTCACAAATGCAGTTTATTTTAAAGGTTACCACACAAGTATGACTATGTTGGTTTCCAATGTTTCCTGTATTTTAAATTTTATCTGTATCTAAGTATCATCAGTGAGCAGGATTTATTCTGGCTGAAAATGTCAGCATGATGATATAGTAGTTGTTTTAAGAGTGCCAGCCAGAGGTCAGGGCCTATTTCATGAGTGGGTGGTTGAAGTTCTGTGGCCTACAATATGCAGGAGGTCAGAGTAGACTATCATGATGGTCCTTTCTGACCTTAAAGTCTATGAGTCTGAGTTTCTGGAGAATGTTGATATATGGTTCTGCAGCTGGACTACAAGTGAATGTAAAGTGCTGAATTCAGTACTGATGTAAGTGGGTGAAAATCTATTGATGTTAATGCAGCTGCACCTGCAAACACTAGCGATAAATTTGACCCAAATTATCTACTATGAACGTGTGAATATACTTAGAAGATACCGAGTGTGGCTGAGCAAATATTATGCTAAATCCAACCAACTTTGGAGTAAGCAGAAATGCAGTTATTCTACATATCCCCTCCATGCCTTCTGGCACTGTAAAGTTATCTAAGTATTAAGGACCAGATTCTGATATCCTTACTCCTGTTGGGGAGTATCTTACTCTACAAATAGTCCGGATGAACTCATGTGGTACTCTTTTGTGGAGTAAAGAGCCCCTTGTCATGATAAAGGTATCCAAATCTGGTCTTCAGTGACTATTTATGCAAAACACTTTCATCTCTTAGAATATATATATATATATATATATATATATATATATATATATATATTAACAATTGCCAACAAATGAAAATAACATTTTGGTATCTTGTATAAATTTAATTCATTTAAGTAAAAATGAGTAGTTTTATCTGCACCTTTTTAATCATGTAATGTTAAATATTTTTATCAGCTCTTCATCAAGGGCCAACTACTGTGGTGATTTACATGCTATTCTATTGACTTCAGTTAATTTAAACATACTGTACATCAGCATAGATTTAGCCCTAGGGATCTCCAAGTGGCATAATTAAGAATGGAGAAAAATCTGCTCTCAGTTTAAACCCCATAAAGGTCAATACAAAACTGAGAACTAGGTTTGGTCCATGATCTCTTATTTGAACTGCATACCTCAGAACTATATTCTGACCTCCATTTACATCCATAATGCAGTCTTTTATTCCAGATCCACACCACTTCCATGCTGAGCATAGTATAAGTCAGGTTTTGGCCCAAAGGGGGCATTAACACACTGCAGTGCATTACCGAATCAGAGCCCAACATCCTGGCATTGGTTTAAATGAAGGTGAGTTCAGGTAAAAAAAAAAACAAATCTTGCTTTCAGTGAATTAATTGTTATGCAGCAGCCTTCCCAGAAGTTGGAACATTAAGATGAGGAATAGACACACATATATCTGCTAATTTAAAGGTCTCAGTGCAAATACTAGTATTCAAGAACATATGGGACACTAGCTGGAGGATAATTGTAAGATGAACAGTACCAGAGAGGCTTGTAATTCACAGCACTGAATGAACCTATGTTTGTTGCAGAACTATTTCCTTCAAGTGATAGTTCCTCCTGGAAAATCCACCATATCAGATCTGTAGGTATTTGCAGCCTAGGGTTTGACACATTTTACTCTCTTTTGGTGATTAATTGGTGGTCTCCCAAAGCATTCAGGACCATTGTTAACCAAGCTCTTTGTGCTAGCTTCTATATTTTGGCAGGAATAAGAAAAGACACTAATCTAGGTTGTTCTTGAGCCATATAAAAAAAAAAATAGCACATAGATTCACAGCCTTGGAAAACTATATGGGAGCTTCCAGGACTTTCCTCAGCAAATGTCAGTGCTATTTCTTTGTGCTGTAAATTCTTTTTCAAACATTAGACAACATTTTCTGCAACAGTACTATATATGCAGGTTATTATATAATACATCCAGGAGATGTAATCTAATTGCCTTCTATGACGAGATAACTGGCTCTGTGGATGAGGGGAAAGCGGTGGACGTGTTGTTCCTTGACTTTAGCAAAGCTTTTGACATGGTCTCCCAGTATTCTTGCCAACAAGTTAAAGAAGTGTGGGCTGGATGAAGGTGGATAGAAAGTTGGCTAGATTGTCGGGCTCAACAGGTAGTGATCAATGGCTCCATGTCTAGTTGGCAGCCGGTATCAAGTGGAGTGCCCCAACAGTCGGTCCTTGGGCCGGTTTTGTTCAATATCTTCATAAATGATCTGGAGGATGGTGTGGATTGCACCCTCAGCAAGTTTGCAGATGATACTAAACTGGGAGGAGAGGTAGATACGCTGGAGGGTAGGGATAGGATACAGAGGGACCTATACAAATTAGAGGATTGGGCCAAAAGAAATCTGATGAGGTTCAACAAGGACAAGTGCAGAGTCCTGCACTTAGGACGGAAGAATCCCATGCACCGCTACAGACTAGGGACCGAATGGCTTGGCAGCAGTTCTGCAGAAAAGGACCTAGGGGTTACAGTGGACGAGAAGCTGGATATGAGTCAACAGTGTGCCCTTGTTGCCAAGAAGGCCAATGGCATTTTGGGATGTATATGTAGGGACATAGCGAGCAGATCGAGGGACGTGATTGTTCCCCTCTATTCGACGTTGGTGAGGCCTCCTCTGGAGCACTGTGTCCAGTTTTGGGCCCCACACTACAAGAAGGATGTGGAAAAATTGGAAAGAGTCCAGCAGAGGGCAACAAAAATGATTAGGGGACTGGAACACATGACTTATGAGGAGAGGCTGAGGGAACTGGGATTGTTTAGTCTGCGGAAGAGAAGAATGAGGGGGGATTTGATAGCTGCTTTCAACTACCTGAAGGGGGTTCCAAAGAGGATGGATCTAGACTGTTCTCAGTGGTAGCAGATGACAGAACAAGGAGTAATGGTCTCAAGTTGCAGTAGGGGAGGTTTAGGTTGGATATTAGGAAAAACTTTTCCACTAGGAGGGTGGTGAAACACTGGAATGTGTTACCTAGGGAGGTGGTGGAATCTCCTTCCTTAGATATTTTCAAGGTCAGGCTTGACAAAGCCCTGGCTGGGATGATTTAATTGGGGATTGGTCCTGCTTTGAGCAGGGGGTTGGACTAGATGACCTCCTGAGGTCCCTTCCAACCCTGATATTCTATGATTCTATGAAACCTAACTAATACTGTCACTCAGTAGCTTCAATATGCCAATAATATGGGAGCTATATTCCAAAGTAAACTACCATGCCCAGATAGCTTGATTCCTGACTGTGTCCAACGTGCAAGAAGTCAGTGAAATATATCTTACAACGAGTTACTGTTAAAGTACAGGATGTACACTGGCTTCCATATAAGATATGCCGTATATGGCTGTCTTTTTTTGTTTTTGTTTCTTGCATATGCAAGACATGTACAGCTACATCTCCACATCCAAAATAATGTGGAAAGCCCTTTTAATTAGTGGAATAGGTAAAGGTACCTTTCACAAGCAGTAAGCTCAAAAACTCCATGTAATGTGTCATAGATTCTGTAATTGGACAGATGGGACTGTACCTTTTCCATAATAGTAATAAGACTACAAAGCATTGGAGCATCATACTCTATGATGCATATGAAACAGCAACTCAGAGATCTAACATCAAGCTTGAAATGACAATTGAATTCTAGTCTCTGGGATGCAGAATCCTGGACTTCTCATCCTGAGGTGAGGGCAAGCAATTTTTATAACAAGTCACCCAAAAGCTCAGTACCTCACATTATCTCTGGCTTTGTAAACACTAGCCTTGAGCCATTGTTTCAGTGTGTGCAAAAGATAAATATTTATACAAGCAAGATCTTACTGTAGCCATAGTTTCAAGCATTTGACAAATGAAACAAATCACTTCTACTAATAGTAGTCAACACTACAAATCTCAGGCTTCGCACAGTAGTTCTCGACAAGTGGATCTACAACAGTTATATATTACATCTACATTAGTTTGTAATTTTCACTGCAATGAATAGCAAAACACTTACTTATATTTAACATCTTCTTTTGAAGTGTTTCCATTTAGGATGTAATTCACTATGCAAATAATTTTGAAATTGTACTGGATTTGAATAATTCTGTTTATATTTTCCCATGGTTTTTTTTAATTATTGAAAACCAAATTATCAGACCATTTAAAACTCATGAATATAAAAGGGATGGGAAATTGCAACAACATACATCGAAATATGCTACCTGCTTCATGAGCAATTAGCTCTATATGAAACAGAAAATAGGTAAATAAAAGCTGCTGTTGCTCCTCACTTTAAATGGGAGGAGATTTTGACTCTGGAATCTACTTCTCCCTCCCATCTTGGTGTGAAACAACTCAAATCTGTTTACCAGCAACTCATGCTGCAAAGTCCTTTTGTTTTCTCAGTATTTAAATTAATGCTAATTCAAAATGCAAGTGCAGCTCAGTGCAGCTTTCTTACATCTGTGCTCAAGTCACTTATGGAGGAGGAGGAGAATATGCCTCTCCACAAGCAAAAGTTTTTCTCATTTTCTGATACTTCATGTCATTGTCAGCTCAAGTACTCACACTCAGATAAATTGATTTTAATAATTTCTATGGGTTACAGCAGTAAGTGGCTAATATAGAAAGAGATAGAGATGTTTCTGTATGAAATGTTTCACTCTCAAGTAACAGGAGAAAATATGCATTGGGAATTTCCTTACCCTGTTTAGATTTGTCAGAAGGAAGGTATTGATGCCAGAATTGTATTCCAGCAATGTCTCAGTCCATCCTTAGACAGTCTGGAACAAAGCTAGTTGTGCTTAATGGAAATTTAAATTGTTGGTTACTCTGAGGAAAAAAAATACTGTCAAGTAATGGATTGACTGTTCAATTTAACACCATTGCTTCACTTCAAGAATCAAGTTTTTAATACTAACCTAGCACAAAATTTGTCCTTGGATAAACATGCAGGGCTTCAATGGAAGTCAATGAGGGCTATGTATATGTAACTGAGGACTGCATTTGACTCGTAAATCACAACATTCATAGACACTCTTTCCTACACACACACACAGTAAAAGGGCAACTTGGATTTTAGCCAAATATCTAATCCGAACAAGCAATAAATGAGCAACCTGATCACTTTTCAGTGTGACATTAGGTAATCAAAAGAGAAACAAAAATGATGTAATTTCAAGGGATAACATTTTGCATGCCATGAGTTCTGTTTATTATTTAATAGCGTTTGTAAAGCATCACTTCAGTTCTGTTTCCAAAAAGCAATAAAGCAGAAGTTGTTTTTACAAAGCAGACAGAAAATTGGTTCACTAACTGTTGGTCATTTCCCAAGTATAATTCAGTATTTCTAAACTGTTGAATATACTGTATAATAATGGTTTGTTTTGTATTTTAAGTAAGCCTCCCAAGGAATGGATTGTGAAAGAACTTTGGTTATGAACTACATATTGATTTTTATTGTTTCTGATTCAACTATCAATTGCAGTGTTCTGCTTGTTTATTTTTGAAAAGTCACACTTTTGTCCTACTTTAATTTTTTTTGTTTCTTTTTGTTTACCCCTAACAAACTACTGTGTTTTGAAAATAAAGATCTAAATGTAATAGTATATTGCAAGCAATTCACTGCGATAATTCTCATTTCAAGATTTTCAAATTCTTTGAAGGGAATGAAATTTGCATTTTCTTATTAATACTATGAGAAGTTGGACATTACAGTTATTGAAAACACAAGCCAATTTGGTCTGCCCTTCACACAAAATACTCTTGTGTTAGGAGATTTGGCAGCTCTCTGTTAAAAGATTGATAGGGCTGGATACTGAATTCTCCATAACTGAAAGGTTACCAACAGAGACGATATATATTAAAGCTGAGACAGAATCTGATGCTCTCTGAAGGTAAAAATGTATTGGATATATGTGTGTGTATGTGTTTATTTCTATAAAAAAAACCCTCAAACAAACAGAATATTTATTTAGCCCAATGTACTTGTACTCAATGTACAAAAGAGCTTAGAAGTGTCAACTCAAAGGAACTGCTATTAGAGAGTTGTGGAAATAGAATATTAATAAAAAAATCAAAACTACAAGCAGAAACAAACAAAATCTGTTCAGGGAAAATGGATTTTATGCAACACATGGTAAATTTTTGTAGCCAAGGTCACATAATTTTCTAGAAAATCATTCTGATGCCAGACAAATAATCTTCTGCTGTCTTCTGAAGAATGAACATACTGAAGAATTAAAGACAAAACTGACACTACTTCTGTTGTGAAGAGATCAGATATTTTATTTGGCAAATATTGATAGACAAAAAAGCATTTTTACATGAAATCCTTTCCCATCCCACTATATCTAAGATATTTTTTCTTGATTTAGGAGTAACATTCACCTATCTCTATTAATGGAAATTATTTTTTTGAAGTGCAAAAATAAGCATTTTTTTATTATTATGGTTTCCAGTCGAGTAGAGTGGGACAAGCAGGAGATTATCTAGAACAAACTGTGAAAGTATTCTATTCCTAAATCATCTTCTCTTCTTTCTATTATTATGAATACTTCCAGGGTAAACTTGGAGTTTTGAAGTATTGAATATGAGTGGATGAGGAAGAGTTTCTGTTGCTTAAATAATCTCAGAATAAATACTTCTTTTCCCTGTCCCATTCCCACCCCTCTCTCTGAATACAAGCTTATACATTATGAATTCCTTTCTGCAGATACAATAGGGGTAAAAGTAATGGTCTGATCCTTCTTCCAGTGATGTCAGTAAGACATGGAGCAGGGCTGGATTCTTGTGTCCATTACATAAATTTTTGTCCTTTATAAAACAGCTTTTTTTAGCAATAGATTTGCATTTCTTGAAAGAAACGTGCCAGAATTCCTTCTTCTCCAGTGTCAGTCTCTACCCCAGGTAAGATTCAGGCATGACAGAGAATCTAGTGATTCATAGGTGAGTATGATTTATGCACAGGTCCTTGGTCAGAATATAATCTGGGGTGATACATGAACATATGTTACAGTGCCCCACCTATAATGAAGAGAATTATTTTTATTAGATGAATACGTAGAATTACAAAGGAATAGAAGAAGAGATTAAACATAGCTCTCATTTACTTAATAGAGCTTTGTATTTAAGCTTAAAGAGAAGATGTATGTATCTTTAAGGCTATCGTGTGGTTTGGCTTATGTAACTAGCTCCATTGTCTGCCTTTGTAGGTTATACTTCACTTCAAGGACAGTGCTACAGTGTGAGCGACAAGAGTGGTCTGGTACTCAAGTAAGCAGAATAACTTGGTTTGTTGTTTTGTTTCTCTATTTCGTATACTTGCTCGTTTTTTTTTCCCCTCACAGTGACCCTGAAATTCACCTCATTAGCAATGAAATCTGTCTGCATAAATAAAGCTGCCTGATTTGGAAAAAAAAATATTTTAGTTTCTCACAGATCAACAGACCAGGAGACCTTTACACATTGATGACCCAGTTCCTGAATACCAGCTCCTACACATGACGCAGAGGACCAGATGGAAACTTTGTTGATGGTTACAGAAGACAGACCAAAGAGTATATTGGCATATCGTTCTAATCAGTCTCCCAAGCTTCAGTCTCCCAATCCACCACCAGTGATGAACATTATATATCTCTATTTAATACAAAAGGTTTCTATTCATTTTGTTTTGCTTTCTTACATATTCTCTATAGAGTTAATTTTTTCCCCATACGACAGCAATGGGTATATGGTCTATGCAATGGATAGAGGAATTATAGCAATATTTTGGCAATATCTGCCAGGGGTGACTGTATATTTTACTGGGTTTTATATGAAGTAATATGTAGAATTCCCATCCAGCTCCCTCCCAACCTATGATCTGGTCCCTCCACTCCATTTAATCACAACTTCCCCAGCCACCTTCTTCATGTAAGGCTAATGTAGTGCCCATCTTTAAAAAAGGGAAGAAGGAGGATCCTGGGAACTACAGGCCAGTCAGCCTCACCTCAGTCCCTGGAAAAATCATGGAGCAGGTCCTCAAAGAATCAATCCTGAAGCACTTAGAGGAGAGGAAAGTGATCAGGAACAGTCAGCATGGATTCACCAAGGGAAGGTCATGCCTGACTAATCTAATCGCCTTTTATGATGAGATTACTGGTTCTGTGGATGAAGGGAAGGCAGTGGATGTATTGTTTCTTGACTTTAGCAAAGCTTTTGACACGGTCTCCCACAGCATTCTTGTCAGCAAGTTAAGGAAGTATGGGCTGGATGAATGCACTATAAGGTGGGTAGAAAGCTGGCTAGATTGTCGGGCTCAACGGGTAGTGATCAATGGCTCCATGTCTAGTTGGCAGCCGGTGTCAAGTGGAGTGCCCCAGGGGTCGGTCCTGGGGCCCGTTTTGTTCAATATCTTCATAAATGATCTGGAGGATGGTGTGGATTGCACTCTCAGCAAATTTGCGGATGATACTAAACTGGGAGGAGTGGTAGATACGCTGGAGGGGAGGGATAGGATACAGAAGGACCTAGACAAATTGGAGGATTGGGCCAAAAGAAATCTAATGAGGTTCAATAAGGATAAGTGCTGGGTCCTGCACTTAGGATGGAAGAATCCAATGCACCGCTACAGACTAGGGACCGAATGGCTCGGCAGCAGTTCTGCGGAAAAGGACCTAGGGGTGACAGTAGACGAGAAGCTGGATATGAGTCAGCAGTGTGCCCTTGTTGCCAAGAAGGCCAATGGCATTTTGGGATGTATAAGTAGGGGCATAGCGAGCAGATCGAGGGACGTGATCGTTCCCCTCTATTCGACACTGGTGAGGCCTCATCTGGAGTACTGTGTCCAGTTTTGGGCCCCACACTACAAGAAGGATGTGGATAAATTGGAAAGAGTCCAGCGAAGGGCAACAAAAATGATTAGGGGTCTAGAGCACATGACTTATGAGGAGAGGCTGAGGGAGCTGGGATTGTTTAGTCTGCAGAAGAGAAGAATGAGGGGGGATTTGATAGCTGCTTTCAACTACCTGAAAGGGGGTTCCAAAGAGGATGGCTCTAGACTGTTCTCAATGGTAGCAGATGACAGAACGAGGAGTAATGGTCTCAAGTTGCAATGGGGGAGGTTTAGATTGGATATTAGGAAAAACTTTTTCACTAAGAGGGTGGTGAAACACTGGAATGGTTACCTAGGGAGGTGGTAGAATCTCCTTCCTTAGAGGTTTTTAAGGTCAGGCTTGACAAAGCCCTGGCTGGGATGATTTAACTGGGACTTGGTCCTGCTTTGAGCAGGGGGTTGGACTAGATGACCTTCTGGGGTCCCTTCCAACCCTGATATTCTATGATTCTATGATTCTATGTTTGTGACCATCCTTTCTGAAGCAGCAGTGACATGCCTCCCTCCATCATGTTTAAGAAACTTCATTGTCTCAAGTGACTCCCCAGAGAAGCCAGGAGGTGAAACAGAATTGTAACTTGGGGCATGGAAGAGGGCAATCAGAGTATTCAGTCTCATTTTAGCTCATGGGGAGCAGTCAGCTGGGGCCAGGCTATAGGGAATTGAGCATGGTGTACTGTCTGGGACTAGATGTGTGTTTTTGGTGCAGGAAGGCGCTATATGAGCACATAGATAACATACGCTTAGGCTACTATTGATACCTGACGGCAAGTAGTCCGTAATCAAGTATGACTATGCTCTGCACCCATTTTATTGGCTTTTTAGAGATAGAAAAGGTGGAGAGCTCTCATTCTTATTGTTGCCTCACCACATTCCTACATGACATTTCTTAACCAGGATCTTTTTTACTGATTGCCTCTTGACCTTTCTGTTTTCTCCTGAACTCTTAATAAATGGAGGCGTGATGCTGCTTCTCTCGTTAAAGTTCATGAAGTTTTGCCAGTGCCATCAACATCAGTGGGAGACAGAACAGGCCAACAATTAGAAATTTTTTGTTTTGCTATTTTAGTATTGACATGTTTACATTTTCATTTTGGGTTTAGCTAAGCTTAATTAGACTCAAGTTTTTAAAAACAACGCAAGCTTGCTGGTCAGGTGGATTTTCCAAGATTCTGGTAAAAGATGTAATTTTTTTTGTTTTTTTTGTTTTGGGTTTCAATGACAAAGCGTACTATACAAAGTCTTTCTTCTATAAAATTCTGCATTCACTCACCTCTATATTAAAGTTCATCCACTCAGTGATAGAGATATTTTTCAATATCAATCAGAGCCATAAGTCATAATAGGTAACTAAAAGTAGGATTCAAGATTTTGATTGACAGTGAATAGCCAAATAATACTTCCAGCTCGATAAATGTCAGAGAGGTTTTGATAAGCAAGATAAACTATAATAATCTCTAGAGAAGAACATGGTACAAGAAAAGTATTAAAAATACCTCAAAATGTAATTTAGGTGAAAGAAGTAAACTCAGCTATTTTAAATGTGATGATTCTGCAATTTCAGCTTAATATTCACAGATGAATTTTGAGACAGAAATTGTTAAGAGAAAACAGTTTTGTTAATACTCTAGATATAATGAATTGAACTGAAATGAATGCAGGAAGGGTGGTATGGGGAAAAGGTACATTTTTCATTCCAAAAGTTATTTTTTAGTTCATCTCAATAGAACTATTAGAAAAAAAAATCACCACCACATAGGCAAAGTCTAAACATACCCATGATAAATGCGGAGATAAAGGAAGAAGGAGGCACGCCTCGGGGCCCTAATTCACCGGGATGTTCACTACTTCCCACCACCCAACACAGATGTAATGAAGTTAAGTGGTGTCTGTATAAAATAAGTAAGAACTACTAATTATTCCTCAAGGAAGGTTTTTAATGATTTTTGACTATAATAACAGCATAAACAAAACAAGAAAAAGAAAACCAAAGACCAGCACTGTCATAAATATAAAGGGAAGGGTAAACCCCTTTAAAATCCCTCCTGGCCAGAGGAAAAATCCTCTCACCTGTAAAGGGTTAAGAAGCTAAAGGTAACCTCGCTGGCACCTGACCAAAATGACCAATGAGGGGACAAGATACTTTCAAAAGCTGGGAGGAGGGAGAGAAACAAAGGGTCTGTGTCTGTCAGTACGCTGCTTTTGCTGGGGATAGAACAGGAATGGAGTCTTAGAACTTTTAGTAAGTAATCTAGCTAGGTATGTGTTAGATTATGATTTCTTTATATGGCTGAGAAAGGAACTGTGCTGAATAGAATGACTATTCCTGTCTGTGTGTCTTTTTTGTAACTTAAGGTTTTGCCTAGAGGGATTCTCTATGTTTTGAATCTAATTACCCTGTAAGGTATCTACCATCCTGATTTTACAGAGGTGATTCCTTTACTTCTATTTACTTCTATTTCTATTAAAAGTCTTCTTGTAAGAAAACTGAATGCTTTTTCATTGTTCTCAGATCCAAGGGTTTGGGTCTGTGGTCACCTATGCAAATTGGTGAGGATTTTTACCAAACCTTTCCCAGGAAGTGGGGTGCAAGGGTTGGGAGGATTTTGGGGGGAAAGACGTGTCCAAACTACATTTCCCAGTAAACCCAGTTAGAGTTTGGTGGTGGCAGTGGATATTCCAAGGACAAAGGATAAAATTAATTTGTACCTTGGGGAACTTTTAACCTAAACTGGTAAAAGTAAGCTTAGGAGGTTTTCATGCAGGTCCCCACATCTGTACCCTAGAGTTCAGAGGGGGGGAGGAACCTTGACAAGCACTAAATAAGAATTAATACAAAAGGCAGATTATATTGAAGACAAACGCAAGTACATGTAATATTGTGGACCATTTGCGAGTTTCTGAACAATGACTCTACATATGCTGGTCCTGGCAGGTCATAATAAAAGCCCTGAAGACAAGCATAAATAAAGCTTTTATTCACCAATTTTATATTCCTGGTGACAAAATATTTCAAAGGCAAACACAACTATACGTATAAGGAGCTAATGAACGACAGCACTACATGCATCCGCTCGGACTACTTGAAAGACAAGCACAAATACATGCAAAGCTGTTATGCATCAGCCACCTGCTATTGGTTTTATGCTACAGTATCAATACAACTATGATCAATTTGGCTTGAGCAACCAGACTTCTTTACTCCATAGACTTACCCTGCATTCATCCGAAAATACGTTACCCTTCAGTCGGCCACTTTCTGCACTGGCCAGGTACAGACAGTCAAGAAATGCATGTCTCTTCGGTTCAGGGGGTGTGGGTCAGGTTTCCCTTATAACCAAAAACACATACACAGTCCTGTGCCTTCGTCCTTTTTATCTGATCTGACGGCCATGTTTTAGAACAGACCAACCAATCAGGATGGGCCACATGGTTTATGTGGTTGCCCTAGTTGTATAATTGATGTGTATTTAATTTTTATATCTCATTGTTAGTTGTTCGTATAATTTAGGCCTGTTTATTTTCTGTAGCCAATTGGGTCTTGAATGTGGGTAATTTGGGTTTGATAAGTACATAGGAGTCAGCATAAAATATTATCTGGTTGCAGCACGTCCTGACCACAAGCTTAAGCTTTATTTTTGCAAGGCTTGCATTTTGCAGTATACGGAAGTTTGAGGCCTAACATTTGCAATACTTCTATTCCGTTCAAGCTTGACAAGACAGTTGTTCAATTTATTCACAATAAAAACTCTAGTGAAAATGTTTAAAGATAATTTTCAAAAGCTGTACAGGTAAAAAGAAACAGTGCAAAACAATTGCAAAACTATATGAAAACACTCTTTTTCCTTGCACTTTCAGTTAGTACTGCTGACCATCATTATGGAGAGATAAATTTGCTGCAGTTGTTGACACCTATTTTATGTCATTAAATATTGGCAAAATTAGTTAAACTTTTGAAGCACAGTATTGTTTTGAGCACATTTTCTTTCTTTCTTTCTTTCACAAAAACGCAACACATGGCATTGATTTTTAATGCTTAGAAGGCACCATGTTATCTTTTCATTTATCAGGGCTATGCCCAATCTTGGATGCTTGTGAATTTTGCAGTCAATTCTTATATTTTCTGTCTCTAGAGATCTTGTCAGGGAATACAACAAATCAGCAGTCAATATTTGGATTTAGGCATAACTTGATTAATGAAGAGGATTGCTTTGTGCCTCCTAAAAATTGTCATGCAATACCACTGATTTGCTACATAAAACATCAGAATAATAAATCATCTTGTTTTTAAAGTGAGTCTACTACTTTGATTTTTAGAATGTCTCCCCAAGTAAATAGTAAAGCCCAGATTTAAATAGTGGATTCATACTTTATTCCCAGTTAAACAACTGTTTTCTCCAATATGCCATAACAGATTGCAAATAGGGAGGACTGAAAATTTTCTGTGTGTATTTGGGGGCTGGGGCTGGGAGGGAAGGGTTGCTTGACTGACAGCCAATTTTGGAATACTGGCATAATAATTTGTAGAGCTGATTCTGCAGTGGAAGTACATTATTTATTTCCAGGTGGTGTACAGCATTTGTTTGCACTGTGCAAACAATGATATGATTTGTCTGTCAGGTCAAAGTCCAGTGAGTATAAAAATCTATAATGAAACAATATTAATTAGGCTTATAAGGACATGTTAGTATCTCTGTAAATTTAGAATGGCACCCCTACGCCTGGCTGTAGTTTAAGTGAGATTTTTTTTTGTCAGTTTTTTCCCCTACAAAATGATATATAAAACAACCAACAGTGAAGGAAACTCACCTATTGCACCCAGTCAATGTTGCTAGAGGGGTGATATGATATAAATCAAAGTTATCATTAGTTTCCTCTTAAAATTTCAAATGTATTTACATGTCCTGACAACTATGCTTGGAAGTTACATAGCACATTTCATCTTCAAAGTGCTTTATAAACATTAGGTCAGATTCTTGGCCCCACTCTTGCTGCTTTTTACTGTTTACAGTTCAGCTGGAAACTTAGTGGATCTGGCCCCTGGGATTCCCCAGCATAGGACTCCCTGGTTGCTGGAATGGACCCTTGTGGCCATGGATTTCTTTATGTGAAGCCAGGAACCAAACTGGCCTCAGGGTCAGACAACCACAAAAGTGGCTCAGAGCTTTCTTTCTCTCATTGATTTTAAGTAGAGTTGTGAATGCTCAGTTCCTTGGACAACACCCAAAATTAGAAGCCACTTTAGAAAATGTGAGTTAAAATTCCTTTCCCAAGGCCACGCAACGGAGTACTGCCAGGAATAGAACTCAGGTATTTCCAGCACTCAGTCCTTCACTCAGACAACTAGAAGTGCCATTATATCATCACTTTATCTACTCAGAGTTATTTTACTCTGAATTCACAGGATATATGCAAACTAGTGATGGATGAATCTGGACTAGATGTGGGTTGGGGTCTGCTGCTAATTACAATGCATTGGAAATTTCCTGTACCCTGGGAGGGAGAGTCCTACATAGAGGGTCCTTGTTCAATTGCATGCAGAAGTGCCTGATGATTTTCTTTTCCTCACGTTACGGCTATATCTACACTGGCACGCATACTCAGGTACTGAACCATGTACATGCTCATCCACGCTCCACATATCCACGCCAAGTATCTCCATTTTGTTGTGCCTGACAAGGCTATAATGCTGTTTACACTTGTATATACCATGTTCACACTGTGACTGTTCTTATGTGATGTTAGCGGTGTCCCAGGGTTCTATGCAGACAAAGACACTTTAGGAACCACTTTGCTGTGTGTTGTTGGTATTGTTCCCCCCTGCTTCACACATTTGCTGATGGCAGTTCCTGATTGCATTGCCCCCTCACTGGTGACAGTTTTGTTACCTGTAGCTGAAGGACATTAGCTGTTCATTCCTGTGACATTGCACACATTGAAGACAATTATAACAGGGCACCTCCACTGGATTATCACCTGAGGGTTGGGTTTGTGCTGTGGAGAGTGGTGGCTGAGTTCTAATGCAGTCATTGACTAACTCCTTTGTATTCACAAATTCACAAACCTCTCATACTGGGAGCACTCAATCTCTCTGAATGACCTCATCAACATTTGCTTTAGGGGGGTCAAGGGGGTATGGAGCCATTCTTTTTGTTAACCATTCACTGTCACCAATGCTAACTGCACTTAGCAGCTGTTATTGAGCACTAATCCCTACTAAGGTTAAAACTAGTCAAGGTTGAGGGGAAGGAGGGCAGGGAAGTGGCAGGTGCTGTCTTTACCTGTATTGTTACTGGAATTGTGTTTCAGTTTTCTGCATGTGAACTAAGCCATAAAGACATTTATCTACCTATTTTCTGTCTTTTAGATTTCTGCTGCATTGAAAACTAGTAGCACTTTTGGTAAGCATGTAATATAACTGTACTTTCCCCATCTCTCCTATATGTCCTTGGAACTTCAGATATTTCTGAACATGGGGATGTGTATATGTAAGGATGCTTGGCTGTCCCTCCTTGTCAATCTCTGAGGGAGGCCATGCCTCCTTGCAGTCGCACCCTTGTCCTGGCACTCGCTCAGAGGGGAATTAGCTGTATGTAACACTCAGGCTGCCCGAGCTGGGCTGAGCAGCAATTGTGCCCAGTCCTCAGGCAAGGTGGGGTGACAAAAACACAGGAGGCATTGTCCTACAGTCCAGGCAGAACAGCAAAGTGTCAGGTATCCTGGCTGCTGCAGACAGCTGAAAAATGCAGGCCTCTTGGCCTAGAGTGGGGAGGCTGCCACCCAAGTGCGGTGGTGGCAGGGGGACCCGGGCCTATGCTGCTCCACCAGGTCCCAGTCCAGGGCCCTAGCAGTGGTGAAGTGTTCTGCCACTGGGTCAGCGGGGATCTGCCGAAACACACTGACCTAGGATCTGGACAACAGGGGAGGGATAGCTCAGTGGTTTGAGCACTGGCCTGCTAAACCCAATGTTGTGAGTTCAACCCCTGAGGGGGCCATTTAGGGATCTGGGGCAAAAATTGGTGATTGGCCCTGCTTTGAGCAGGGGGTTGGACTAGATGATCTCCTGAGGTCCTTTCCAACCCTGATATTCTATGATTCTAACACCCAACCAGACAGTAGTCAAGTTTCCCTGGGCTACTTTCTATGTCCTTTTGTGTGGTACATCCATTTTGTGGGTGTCCTTTGGCTCCCCAGGGCGGTGGGCGAGTGGTAGCCCAAGCAGCTACTCGGCGTCTCAGTCGACCAGCAGCTCTGGCAGCTCCTCAGCATAGTGGGGTCCTTTTCAGACTCCAGCGGGAAGCATCTGTCTCCCTTGGCAGTTCCAGCCCAACTAAGCTGCAGGGCCCGCCTTTTATACTTCTGCTTCCTGTTTCACCACTTCCAACAGGGAGTGTGTGGCCTTCCTGGCTCTGCAAACCAAGGGGCGGGTTGTGATCCCTCCTTTTCAGTCTCTGAGGGAGGCCTCACCTCCTCACTACAGTATGGGTATGAGACAGACAGAAAAATCATGGCACCAGATCGGGATGGCCAACCCGTGGCTCCGGAGCCACATGCGGCTCCTTGTATAAGCACTGACTCCGGGGCTGAAGCTACAGGTGCCAACTTTCCAATGTGCTGGGGGGTGCTCACTGCTCAACCCCGGCTCTGCCACAGGCCCTGCCCTGACTTCACCCTTTCCCGCCCCCTTCCCTGAGCCTGCCATGTCCTCCTTCCTCCCCACCACAATCTCCTGCATGCCACAAAACAGCTGATTGGGAGGTGAGAGGAGGAACAGGGAGGTGCTGATCGACCGGGCTGCCGTTGGGCAGGAGGCGCTGGAGAGGAGGGGTGGGGGAGCTGATGTGGGGGCTGCGGACGTATTATTGTGGCTCTTTGGCAATGTACATTGGTAATTTCTGGCTCCATCTTAGGCTCAGGTTGGTCACCCCTGCACCAGATAGTTACATCATTGAATTTCATGTGCTGTAAATCATGTGGCCCAATCCTGAACCTAAAAACATCTTCCATTCATCATATTTAGGAAGGAGGGTCCACCCACAAGTCCAGGAAACTATAACAGTTATTGAAAGTACTATATAGAGCATGTAATGAACATATATTTTAAAAGAAATGTCAACCAAAAACCTTTAAAGCATTAAGGGAATGAATCCATGAACACTGGAGAAATATTAAATACTCTGCTCCCATCTCCTTGCCCTCCCCATGACCTGGGGGGAACAATGGAGGAAAATCTCTCTTGGAAAAAACTGGGGACATCTCCTGCATGGGGTTTGGGCAAATGGAAGAATTCAGGAACTCCCACAGGCTCATCATTCACCTCCAGGACACTCAGGTGGGTCCCTCTGTGAGGGGTTCTGGAGTGCCTGGTCCCAGGAGTCATGTTCTCTTCCTAGTTACATGAGAAGGAGTTCTAGAAAGAGGGTCCTCCAGCTCAGCAGCATCCTGGACAGCAGGAGGCAGACCCTGAGCTCATTCAATCACCAGTTCTATGAACCTTTCCATTAGGGCAAGGGTCAGTAACCTTCGCCACGTGGCCCATCAGGGTAATCCGCTGGCAGGCCACAAGACATTTGTTTATTTTGACTGTCTGCAGGCGCAGCCCCCCGCAGCTCCCAGTGGCCGTGGTTTGCCGTTTCCTGCAGCTCCCATTGGCCGGGAACAGCGAACTACAGTCACTGGGAGCTGCGGGAGTCCGTGCCTGCGGATGGTCAACATAAACAAAATGTCTCACAGCCCGCCAGCGGATTACCCTGATGGGCCGAGGGTTGCTGACCCCTGCATTACAGAATGCTCTTGTTCCCTATGGCATGCTCCTTGTACCAGTTCATTAAAATCTCTTCCTGTTAAAAAGCCCAATCCTCCCATTCCCTGGGGAATTCAAACTGCTCCTACTTTTTCCTGTCCATCCCTATAAGCAGCTCTTCCAGGATCCTTCTCCATCTTCCTCTGCTGTGTCTGGGGTGCTGCTCCTGCCCTCCTGGAAGAATGGGTTCCCTCTAAGGAGCCACAGGTCCTGCCAGTTCATTTTTTTCATTTGTAAGAAGCTGAGAAATTTCCCCATGTAACCTAATTTTGGTATAGAAGGCCACAATTTTGATACTTTTCTGCATTTGAGGAATGTGACTGTTGGATTATCCATGGTTCTCAGACAATTTTTGCAGCCCATGAGGCAGGAGCACAGACTATTAATGGTAAGAAAAATATACTGAAGTTTTAAATAAATTAAAATGTTCATATTGTCTTGAGGGGAGTGGGTGGCAGTTTCTTCCGGAGTTATGTTACCAGTTTGCAATTTCTTCTTTTAATGGCTGGCCAACATTTGGATAACATAGCAGTTTTCAAGATACCAGAATGGAAGAGAGAGCTGGCTTTCCAATGCTGTGGAGGAGATCTGCAAATCTATGCCTGAGAGACGTTTCTGCTAATTGATCATCCCTTTACATGTTGCTGAATTGGATTGGTTTGGAGAGCTAAGAAGGTGGACCAAGCACATTTGCATTGCTGTTGAACCTCAAGAACCAGCCAGAGTTTCTGCTACATCAGAAACTTGCTGAAACAGGCTTAAAAGACTGGGATGCAATTCAACTGGAAATTGACTATATTGCATTGACTATAGTGACTAGTTTCCGTGCAAAGGGAGATGTGAACCACTAAAACCGGCCACTCCTTCCCCCGCCCTGGCATCACCAGAAAATTCTGCCCCTGTGCCTGATTCACAACAGTGAAATAGACAGGAAAGAAAGAGTCATAGATTCCAAGGCCAGGATGAACCATTATGATCATCTAGCCTGCTCTCCTATATAACACAGGAGGTAATTCCTCGAGCAGAGCTAGAGGCACACTACAGACTTATCTGGTTTCTTGGTGTTTCTGATCAGCACCACAAGCCCCTCGTCTCTCCACTGCAAAGTGATACCACACTATGTTTCTCTAACTGCCAGACCAGATCCTTTCCCCACCCATTCCCCACTGTATGTAAAGCATGGCTTTGTATGAGAAGCAGCCAGACACCAGGGACAGGAACAAGTTTTGTAATCTTCCAAGGGAGAAAGGAATGCTAGACTAATTTTTCTTAGACAACCTGCACCCTCCCTTTCTCCGGTCCACACTGCCCTGGAACCGTTGCTACCTGATGGCTGGCCAAGAAATGAATAGACACAGGACAGAATGATTTTTCATTAATAATCTGTTTTAAGACATAGCTTTAGCCAAATGCATAATAGTGATTCATTAGAAATCACTAAAATCATTGATTTATAGCTGTGCCTGGCTTAGGAATCATTTCAGGGTGGAACAGTGTGGAGGCTGAATGGAAGGGGGAAAGTTGGAGGAGTTTGGTAAGAGGATGGGGCTCGACAATGCTGTGGATTCAGCACTGCAGTTCAAACTCACAGAGACCTAGCAGTTCATAGGATATTATTCAGCGAGAAAAACTCAGTTCAAAGTACTTCAAATGCCCTGGATCTTAAAATCAGGAATGTGGCACCAGAGGAAGAGGGGACATTGGTGGCGAAGCTGGGGGTCCACCATAAATAACCAGCCTGAGATTCTTGTTCCTGCTGCAGTTCAAGGTCCTTGCTGGGTTTGCCAGGGGGCTTCCTCAATTGTCTCCTCGAGGCAGAGATGCAAAATCACATGTTCCTTGTCCTCTGTCTTCCAGGGCATCCTCTGCAGTGCTTACTGCCTCCTCACTCTGGTACTCATTGGCAACCCATTGGACAATGAAGCCAGTGGGGTTGAGCAGGAGGTCATGAGACACTTCAGGCTCCGCATAGAAGGGGTATTTACCATGTGCCCTTCCAGAGCTACTGTTGGAGTTCTTTTGGGCTCCTGTACAGAAGCCTCAAGTACTTGATGCATTCTTGGAACTGGGCTGGGGTCCATTGAATATCCGCCTGCTCCAGCCTCTGTGAAATATCCCATAAAAAGTAATAGAGGATGGTGTACTCTGACACACATTGATCAGCACCTGGGTGTGGTCAGTGGGACAGGCCACTGCTCTTGGAGCAGAATTATCAGGGATCGTGGCTGCAGCAGTTAATCTCCTGGCAACCCAACAAGTGTCTGGGGAAGGCTACCTGATTGACTACACCACCTGATTACTCAAGAATGGCAGCTGGCTGCTTTTAGCCCAGCAACAGCAGCATCTCTCTGGCTGCTTGATGCATTCACACCTGCAGCTATGATACTGCCTGTGTCTGGAGCTCCTTGACATGATCCTGCCTCGTTCTAGTCCTGTTCCTGCATTGTTTCCCAGCCTTGCTTCTGCTCAGTTCTTGCTATCTCAGCTTGTTCCTGATCCCAGCCTCCTAACACTCACCCTGGTTTTTAACTCTGGCTCTGGCCCCTCATGTGGTTACTGGTTTCTGATCCTGGCTCTGATCCTCAGGTTGGCTATTAGTTCCTGACTCCAGCTGTGACCTTTGGCATGGCTACTTGTTCCTGATTTCAGCTCTGAGCATAGTTTCACTGTTAGTTCCTGGTCCACACTCTGACTCCTCGTGTAGCTATTGACTGCTGTCTCCAGCCCTGACCCTTGGATTGGATCTGCTTTCTGACTCCTGCTTTGACCTCTAGGCACAACTCCTGTGTAGACCACTGTGCATCTCTGCCCATGACCCAGTGTCTAACAAGGATCCACGTTCACCTGTATAGATCTAAAGAGCGCAGTGGAAAGCTGTTCTGAAGTGCAGAAATGCTACTACTGGTGACAAAAGGAGAAACTAGAACCCTTATAAGGTAAGGGTCTGGAAGAAAAGGGTTCAGTGCATTATGGGATTGTGGAAAGAGGACTACTGAAACTTGAGACATGGTACACACCCCTTTCCCCCATCCACACTTCAAATTGGCACGGGTATAGGGCTATGTCACAGACTGAGTTGTGTACTTACCTACACCCACCCCTCCGGCATACTAGCTTACTCACCCTCTATTCACCTCAAAACATGTGCTTCTAAGGTTTTGGAGTGGACAATAGGGGTAAGTCAATGTGTAGGAGGCACATTGGGTAAGACACACAGCATTTCTCAGCACAGAATTAGTCTTCTCCATTTTAACCTCCCTGCAGGACCATCATCTGGCCCTGCTCCTCTCAGGACAGCTCCAATCAGATCTGGCTTCTTATTTCTGGAAAATGCTTCTCCCAGGCCTCTGGTTTGGTTAGTCTCAACTAGGACACGTTGGCCTGATTCTGCTCCTTGCAGAATAATTACAATCTGGTCCAGCTTCCCCTTTCTGCGACAGCTGCCTAGCAATGTATTAGGAAAGCAGTCAACATTAGTCCTCATTATGAAGAGTCCTTCCTGTGATAGATATGGCAATTCCCTGCAATATCCTGGACAAACCTTATTAAATTAAGTTAAACCTTTCTGAATTAAATTTAAGTATTTTAGGAGTTAATTGTATTAAAATGCATATTTTTATTTGTTATCGTGAATCTCTAGGGCAGCAAATCTGACTAATGTAAACCCTGGGAAGTGTTATGAACTTCAGAGGTCTATTTGAAACAATGAGGTGTGTGCAAACCCAACCTCTTGAAGCTAATCCTTGAGAAGTAACCTATTGACTATGAATGATCTAGTCCCAGATCAAAGAGTTAGATTGCATAAAGGAAGAACTAGATTTTTCATGGGTGTGCTTGTTCTGAACCAAGGTGATTATGGACTAGTAACCACAGAAAACCCCCTTGGTGGGGTTTGAAGGATTGATGACCATTGGCCAGAGCCCTGACAACCAGCCAGAGTTGGGATGATCTCTGCTAAGCTTATTAGAATGTATGTACGTTCTTCGATTGTTTTTAATATGTTTCCCTGTAATGCTTTCACCTTAAAGATAAATGTACTTGCTTAGAAAAAGCTGGTTGGAACTTATACCTATAGGCAATTACACTGTTTATAGCCTCTGAGGAGAAGGCAAAACAGGCCAGCTAAGACAGTGCGATTGATTGGGGAATTTAGTGTAGACAGGGAGCTGTGCAACCTGGAAAAAAACCCACTTAGGAGGGAGCAAGGCAGAGGTCTCTGCCGAAGAGAGGTTATGGCCATGGAACTGGAAGCATGAGATAGGTGTCCCTGCTGGACCCTGGAGCAGGATACAGGTACAGTTGCCCTGAACTGTGACACTACCTATGCAGTAATTTCATGAGGACCATTACCCAAAGCCTGCTGAAGATCACAGGAGACTTTACATGGATTTCACCGAGTGTTGGATCAGGCTCCAAATGCCTTAATTAAAAAGAATATAATATACTTATATATATAAAATGTTGCTCAGTGGAATATTTCCTAGCAAATAATTGCTAAAGAACTAAAACCTATTTCTATTACTTTTCCCTCCTCCTCACTGTGGATACCGAGCTGGCTGTAATACTTGCTTGTTGTCATAAGCTTGGTATTTTTGGATGCCCAGATAACTGTAATTACATACTCTTTCTTCAACATTATGAAAAGCAGTTTCTGAATCAGAACTGAGGTCTACAGACATACCCTCCATGGTCAGGAGAGGAAAATGAGGTGTGAGCAATGCAGAGGGTATGATTGGCATAAACATAATCATCTGGTTGTTTAAAACCCACCTGTAGGCTCATGAAAGCAGAAACAATTTTTATCATAGCTGTCTGTGAGACTAAACATGAGCAACAGTAACAGATAGAGGGGAAATGATCACAAAAGGCTTCTGGGGAAAAATAGAAAGGCTAGTTGTGATAACAGTAAAAAGAACAAAACACCCACTATTTTGCCAGCTGAAGCATTGAAGTAATAGAATAAGGTATCTCTTTTGTGCCAATATCCTGATTGCATTTTGCTTTCCAAGCCTCATAAATGATAATTTGGATTTTAAGTTTTCTAATGCATGATAAACTTGTAGGGATTAGCTTCATGTGCTCATGTAATTAGTACCAAAAAACCCCACCAGCAACAAAATGAGCCAGTCAGAATATCAGACTTGCTGAACCATGGTATGTATGGCTTAGGGGGAAAAAGTGAAGTTGAACCAAGGACAATGTGAGAGTTTCAGGGAGCAGAGAAGGCCAACTGGGGCTAAGGAGCAGCTTAGTGGTCCACCAGGGGTGGGCAAGGGACATACTAGTGCTTCCATAGCTTCTTCCTTTATTAGCAGGAGTATTGTAAGTAAGATACAAGAAGTTATTCTTCTGCTCTACTCCACACTAATTAGGCCTCAACTTGAGTATTGTGTCCACTTCTGGGCACCACATTTCAGGGAAGATGTGGACAAATTGGGGAAAGTTCATAGAAGAGCAACAAAACTGATTAAAGGTCTAGAAAACATGACCTATGAGGGAAGATTGAAAAAATTGGGTTTGTTTAGTTTGGAAAAGAGAAGACTGAGAGGGGACATGATAACAGTTTTCAAGTACATAAAAGGTTGTTACAAGGAGGAAGGAGAAAAATTGTTCTTTTTAATCTCTGAGGATAAGACAAGAAGCACTGGGCTTAAATTGCAGCAAGGGTGATTTAGGTTGAACATTAGGAAAAACTTCCTAACTGTCAAGGTAGTTAAGCACTGGAATAAATTGCCTACAGAGGTTGTAAAATCTCCATCATTGGAGATCTCTAAGAGCAGATTAGAATACACCTGTCACAGATGGTCTAGATAATATTTAGTCCTGCCATGAGTGCAGGGGATTGGACTAGAAGACCTCCTGAGGTCCCTTCCAGTCCTATGATTCTATGATTCCACTACTGGATCTACTTTTATTCACTGCATTAAGATTCCCTGACAGTAACCCCAATAAGTCCATTGGGCAGAAAAGGCAGGGGAGAATTAGTTAGTACCTTATAACTTGTGTCAGTGGTTTATGTAGAGTTAACTGTTCTAGAAAACTAGAAGTCACTAACAATTGTTTTCACAAAGGGTGGATTAGAAATTGCTGAGAATTCTCCAATTGCATCACAATGTAGCATGGAAATTAACTAGAAAATTCAATCCCTTTCTTGAATGGTAGAAATTTGACAATGATCTGTGTGGTGTTTCAAGATAATATAGGGTTTGACTCCAATAAATTAAGTATAAAACTACAGACAGATAACTAAGGAGTCACTAGCACATCTCCATAATCTGCTAGTGCATAATGGGTGGCAGGCTGTTTATTGTCAAGAAGGCTGCCAAGACAGCAAAATACTTATGAGGCCCAGTTAGTCATGGGTCTTAGTAACAGCTGAAACCCTGGTAGTTTATATTTGAACTCTAACCCAACATTGTGACACATTTTTTTCTGATAATACTCCAAAGACTTTGTTTAATAATCATCATAATTCCAAAAAATTATACAATGCGTGGTGAATCTCAATTTACATATCAGTTATTTTTTTTAAGCACAGAGAAAAGAGTAATTATCTGGCACTGAAGCTAATGAATATGAAAATGAAAGGTTTTCACATAGGTGGCAACTACAGAAGCAATATTTATACAATAGCTTCATTGTACCTGCGCTCATTTAATAGAATTGTGCGGATGTTGCTGTTTGAGCTCCACAGAAAGCTTTAGCACACTGAGCACAACTGATGTACTTCGGTTTCTTGTCAGTTTCGCTTAAAAAGAGAGGAGCGAGATTGACCCAAACTACAAAATTCAAATCTGAGTTGGATGTAATTTCAACACTTCCACCTTTCCACCCATCTTCATAGCTCTGAGGTATGTGGATGTGGGTGCTGGTTCAGCTTATTGGAGAACTAGGCCCTACACAATGGGGATATCTGCATTCAAAGTAATGGTTCAAGATCTATCAAAAAAAAAAAATCTGTGGACACTAGCCAGTGTTTTGCTGGGGTGGGTTCACTAACTTTTGTCATAAAAAAACATCTGATGCTGTGACAAATTGCTCCCAAAAGTACATGATGGGAATATAACCAGGGAAATGCTAAATATCAAAAGTTAAACATTTCATGTAGTGTCACAAAAGTGTGACAACGTTTCAAGAAGACACCAAGAACATAACCAATTTGATTCCCCTGTCCCTTTACCCTCATCCACCCCAACTGATGCGACTCATTCCACCACTACTATCCTGGCCTATCAATACTACAAAATTGCGGTTATTTTTTGTTTGTTTTGCAAATGAATTCATGAGTTTTCTTCCTTTTATACTATAAGCCATTAGCACATCTTGAAAAAAAAAAACCCAACCAACTAGCAAACAATGCTTGTGGAAGGTGTTAGGGTGACTGAAAGCACTAGGGACTGAAAACCTAATTTTACTCGAGAGACCAGTTACATCATGACCAGTGGCAGTACAAGCTCCTCTCAAATCTCCCTTACCAATATCTCTCAACACAGATATTGTGGGATCAACTCTAGCGGGGAGAAGATAATTAATTAAAGTCCATTTCCATCCAGTTTTTGCCCTCTCAGTTGAGACTGTCAACAAGAATGGCAATTAGTGTCACTGGTTTATGTGGTCTAGGCACATGTCAGCTAGAATGGAATGAGATGATCAGACAGTTTGGTGGAACAATCACCACATGGTAATAATACTGTCTGTCCGTAATAACGTCAACCATGTTCAAATAGTGATGCAGAGGGGATTTCTTCACACGAAGAGCTAACTATGAATTTTCACTGTACATTACACATAGATAAATTAAAACAGAAAAAAAAAACAAAAATGACATCTCCATGAAAAGTCTCTATAAGACTATAAGATATTTCTCTTGAATCCGCACACAATCCCTGTTGCCTGGGGTAAGTCTACCCTGCAATTAGATGCTTGTAGCTGGCCCTTGCCATGTGACTTAGGCTTCCAGGGCTCAGGCTAAAGGGCTGTTTAATTGTGGTATAGATGCTCCGGCTGGCATCCGGGCTCTAGGACCCTGGGGTAGGGAGGGTCCCAGAGCTCGGGCTCCAGCCTGAGCCTGAATATTTAAAGCACAGTTAAACAGCCCCCTAGCCCAAGCACCGCAAGCCTAAGTCAGCTGATATGGGCCAGCCACACGTGTCTAATTGCAGGGTAGAAATATCTTAGTAGTCAAGCAGGCAGACTTCTTGCATTTAAAGGTATAGTATACATAGAACAGAATCATAGCAACAGGTAACACAGGAAATGCTTTCTTCCATACTGCTCTTTAGATGTGGAATGACCTCCATGCACTGATCGGTAAGATATACAACCTATGCTTTTTTAAATTACTTCTCAAGTCTCACCTCTGTTGTCACACCTTCAAGAAACCTGCCAACAAATGATGGTTAGGTTTGGGAAAGGGGAGATGTAAAAGAATGTATATTTGTACATTAAAATGTGTTTAAGCCCTGTGGTCTGAAGCTGTACAGAATAAGGACCTGTTCCCATCTGTTGGTGAATAGGACAGAGGACAGCTACTGAGAGAGCTTTGTTTCTCTTCACTTTCTACCCAGAATTCCTCCAGCAACACTTTGGAAGTCACTATAACTATACTCAAACTCAGAATTGGTTGGGTAATGAAACTGAACTGAAAAAGGTGGAAAGTGCTCTTGCTTTGTGGCAAGGAACACATCCCTGATGGCAAGGAGCCTATATGCTACTGGCTTCCCCCTTGGGAAGGTTTTCTCCTATTGGCAAGATGCTTTGTGTGTTCCTTATTTTCTTCTACTGTAATTCCTTCAGGGCAGGAAGTGAGTCCATGCTTGTGTCTGTACAGATTTAGTATGATAGAATCATGATCCGGAATGGAGTCTTTGGGTGCTACCACAATACAGGTATCAGTTATGATGTGGACAGTGACGATGATGATAATGCCTAGGTACCACAGTAGCAAGTAAAGCCCCATTATATTAGACAATGTGCAAACTACTGCTACTATTACTAATACAAGAGGCAGAAACTAACACCATTTGACCATTAATTCCCAGTCACTGAACCTGATTGGGTATGTTTATTTTGGAAGTTCCTTTAACTTTATTATTTGTAAGAATGTTTGATACTATACTTTAGCTGCACCTTGGACTCCATTAGGAAGCCAGGTTGTGTGCCTTTCATCTACCATCCGGCCAGGTGTTTCTGTGCTGGAGGCACAGAATGTTTAAAGTTTTAAGAGAGCTTTGAAATCCCTAGTTGTCTTGAGGCTCTCTTGCTTTCTACCTTGCTGTTCTTTGAAGAACCATTTAATTTGTTCTTTATTTGTGTGTTTTGCTATGTTGGACCCAGAACAATAAAGGGTTGCTTCTGGACTGACCTATTTTTAATCAGACTTTAGAGGACTGTGAGTAGGATTTTGATGGTGGAATATATCATTCCACTATCTGCAAAACATATTTTGGCACTTCCTGTTTGAAGATGCCATAAAATTAGCTTCCTTGTGAAAAGTATCACATATGATCTTTTATTCATCCTCGACTAAAGAAATTGTTGCAGATGATATACTGGAGGGTTGAGCAAGTTGTTCATAAATAAATGCATTCCTCAAATGACTTTGACCCATTTTTAGGAAAGAATGTACCAAACAATATATTGTGACAATTGGTTGATTATTCCTGATTGCTTCCTTTTTCCTTTGAAAGGTTGCTTTCATGTGCATATTAATGTGTGAATTCTGTGTGCTTTGCAGCACAAATGATACCAAAAACTACAAAGCCCTTTACTGAACTAACTACCCAAAATTTCTAACAAAAACATGAAAACCTATGCTTTCTTACTTTTTACTCTAAATTGGGGGAAAGTATAGCTGCAGTTTCTGATACATTAAAAAGACATATCAGTAGCCATCCATAAAAAATAAATTCATCACAATAAACACCCAAGCACCCACATTGTAGTAAAACATTTATTAGTTTTTTGTCTTTTAATTTTTATGTTTTCTTACTTTATATGTTATCCATATGTTGATATTTAGGCTAATTTTTACACTTAGGCGGTCAGGAATTATTGGGTGAGCTTCTTTGGTTATGTAGGAGAGAAGACTAGCTGATCATTACGACCATTTGTGGTCTTAAAATCTATGAATCTGTGAATGACTCTGAATCATGCAGTTATGCACATGAGCAACATTACTCAGGATAATCCCATTGACTGTAACTGTTTGTAGGATAAGGGCTATAGATTGAGAATTCCTTTTGGAACACAATAAAATACACGTCAATACCCATCATCTCCAAAACCCAACCAATTCAACAATCCATTCATCCTCATTTGATTATAATATTATTTTTCTATCATATGTAATCAAGACTACAGTTCATGATGGGAAAAGAGTATCAGAACAACACAGTCTTATATAAAGTCAATCAGAAAAGCATGCAAAATATGTTATCTACATTAAGACAGCTTCTGTGACTCTCCTAAAATATTAAAATCTAACAAATTTTTCTTCACAGTTCCTGAAGAAAGATGGGTAAATTTTAGTCATAAAATGCTCATATTGGGCCATCCTGTATTATATTTCCATATCCTTTTCAACTTTTCCGCCACAACTTCCTGAAAACCTTTCAAAATCCAGTGGGATCTGGTCCATCTATAGGAAAAGTAGATCATCCAAAATTATTTAGCATTCTTCATAAACACTGAGAAGATATTTTATGTTCCAAAAATTTCAGTTTTACGGTATCAAATCCTCAGGTTCTTCATCAGTTTTTACTCATGCTATATGCAGGCAAACTCCAATTCAAACCACCAATCACTGGGGCAATGAAGGCCATAGTTACACTCCTCTGCCTCTGATCCAGTCCTAAAATTATCAGGTCCAATCTCTGCTTTCTTTTTTAAATATACACTTGAGCAGGTAAACTGATCACTATGGTTAAAAGTTTGCCACCAGTTTTACCATCAGTTACAGCCTTTGGAGTGTATGAATCATTGACCGCAGGTCCCTTGACATTTTAGGAGGACCACAGATCAGTTTGCAATTGTCTCCCAGGCTGCCACTGATAACACTAGGGTGTCCACAAGGTCCTCCTCAGCCACAGGAAGAAACAGCTCAAAAGCATATGAGGCAGTATGATGTAGGGAAGTTAGCACAAGACTGAGAAAAAGCGACTCCTGCTTCCTGATTCCCAACTCTGACACATGACTCCCTTTGTGGCCTTACTCAAGTTATTTCACTTCACCTACTAGTACTTAAATTTCTCCTTCTGTGAAATAGGAATAATACTTAACCCACATGAATGAAGATAAGGTAATTAAGGGCCAGATTGTAAACCCCTTACCCACAATGTAGAGGGCCAGAAGGAAGTCAATAAGGTGACGTGTAAGTAACCACTCACCAACAGGATTAATGAGTTATTATTCTGGCCCTAATTAATGTTTGTAGAGTGCTAGGTAAGTGTTAGAATCCATCAGAATGCCCACATAATTATCCTATGCCTGGAGTGCCCTCCAGTTTATTCAAACACTTGTTGCTTGAAAAATATTGCAAACTACAAAAACCCCAGCACAAGTTTCTAAGATCAATGTAGCTAGAGTCTGGGAGAACCTACATTCACCCGATAAATACTTCTGGGACCTAATCCTGCAAATTTATCCTACCAGATGTAATGCTACTGATTGAATTCAGTCATTCGAGTGAGGGTTTGCAGGACCATGCCCTTTATGTAAAATGAGTCAGTTGAGTTTGAGTGTGTATCCCAAGAACCCTCTTATTAAACATCCCCCAAATCTTACAGCTTTGTATATAATGGTGAGGTCAGGGTGGACAGTCATCACTTATCTTTGGTGTAAAGAAACAGCAAAAAAAAATTTTACCCACTAATCCAAAAATGCTCTGCTCAACCAGCCAGCTCTTCACTTTATTTCAAAGTGAGTTTGCCTAGATCTTAGGAGTTAGCCTGTAAAGTTAAGTATGTGAAAACTCTTATATTTGACCAATTACTGGGCTGCCTGGTGCTATCCATTTTTAAGCAGAACACTCCAAGAGTGTGAATAAAGCTTCTAATATAGATGAATTGTGGGAGCCAAATCAGAAGATATATGATTCTTTTAATTTTCATAAAAGGCACATCTTTTCCTTTGCCATTTTCACATTTTTTATCCTGATTGGAAATAAAGTAAAAAATAATAATCATTGTCTTTCCAGATTGCAATTAGGTTGCAACTCTTAATGGTAGATGGCAGAATTCTTACTTTCTGATCCCACAATATGACTTATAAAATTATTAATTAAGATTTGACGTTATTAGGCTGGGGAAAAAAAGCTAAATTTGAAATATTTCAGCATTCAAAGCAATGAAAACATCCTCTAACATTTCAGAAGTAAGCTTCAAACTATTTTCCAATTAATCAATACAGTTTTGCTCATTATTCTTAAAGTATTCTGGCCATTCATCCAGAATTAAATGTTCTTTAAATAGTCTGGACTTTTGTTGCTTTTTCATGGCAGCTGTCAAGCTTCCTTCCCCACTCTGAACTCTAGGGCACAGATGTGGGGACCTGCATGAAAACCTCTTAAGCTTACTTCTACCAGCTTAGGTTAAAACTTCCCCAAGGTACAAACTATTTTACCCCTTTGCCCTTGGACTTCCACTGCCACCACCAAACTTTCTCTGGGTTCCTGAGAAAACGTTGTCTGGAATGTCTTTCCCCCAAAATCCTCCCAACCCTTGCACCCCACTTCCTGGGGAAGGTTTGGTAAAAATCCCCACCAATTTGCATAGGTGACCACAGACCCAAACCCTTGGATCTTAGAACAATGAAAAAGCATTCAGTTTCCTTTCAAGAAGACTTTTAATAGAAGTAAAAAAGAATCACCTCTGTAAAATCAGGATGGTAAATACCTTACAGGGTAATTAGATTCAAAACATAGAGAATCCCTCTAGGCAAAACCTTAAGTTACAAAAAAGACACACAGACAGGAATATTCATTCTATTCAGCACAGCTATTTTCTCAGCCATTTAAAGAAATCATAATCTAACACATACCTAGCTAGATTACTTACTAAATTCTAAGACTCCATTCCTGTTCTGTCCCCGGAAAAAGCATCAAACAGACAGATACAGACCCTTTGTTTTTCTCCCTCCTCCCAGCTTTTGAAAGTATCTTGTCTCCTCATTGGTCATTTTGGTCAGGTGCCAGCGAGGTTACCTTTAGCTTCTTAACCCTTTACAGGTGAAAGGATTTTTCCTCTGGCCAGGAGAGATTTTAAAGGTGATTACCCTTCCCTTTATATTTATGACAGTAGTTAATCTCATTTCCAAATCTTATAATTCTGAAGTATATATAGTATATTTTCCAGGGACATGTGAATGAGTTCTCTTGGTTTTAATTATATCCAATAAATGACTTAGGTCCTGGTCAGACAAAGACTTATGCATGTACATATTTTAAGTCAATAACAATTATATTAAGTAAGGTATCCATGAGGCAGTATATTAAGGAAAGCATGCCTACACATTTTTGCACGGCTGGGACCTTAGACACAAACTTGGTGTCTTTTTGTGTATTTTACATGGATGAAGAGGAAGCATGCCTATACAATATGGCATTGCACCAAAAAAAGGAAGACACTGATGTTTGCCAATGATCATCCTTGTTCCCAATAATAAATGACACAGGGATGTGAACAGGGAGTAGATGTGGGTTTTGTGTTATAGATAAAGGAAAGCAATTCAGAATTCAAAGCCTTTAACATTTCTTGTTGAACAAACATATGGTCACATTTTTGTGAAAATGTCACTACAGTACACAGATTTTTACAAGTGAAAACAGGCCAATAAGATCCAGTCACATTCAGTCAGTTTCCAATCAAAACCAAGCTAATGTCGATGAAAAAATGGAGGAAAATGAGCCCTTTTTCTGAGTGAAGCTTGCTTTTTCACCAACAGTATGTGAAACTGCCTTTTTGTAAGCTTTTAATGTGGAAATGACCATTTGACTGAAATTGTGGCTGAAGAAAAATGTGGAGGGGTGAAATTATTAATATTATTCTACAGTATATTATTTGTATTAATAGCACCATAAGGAGCCTAATCATGAATGAAACAGTTTCCACATTAAATAATTTATAATGATCTTAAAACAAAACAAAACAAAAACCTATGAAAAATGAGTGAGAAGTTCCACAAATCAAAAATTGTTTATTTCACTCAGCTCTGGTTAACATAACTCTGGAGAGATGGCCTTGATTTGGTTGCGATTAAAAGTGAAATTCTAAGTCTCTTCTAAGTCCCCATTTATGCATAGCACAAATTCAATACCCAAACTGCAATTTTCTGCTTAAGTGAGGCTCAGGACTGGAGTATCAGTTCTGAGCTGAAAGAATAAAATTGCACCGTTCCCACCTCAAGCTGGTGTAGTTAGTTCCACAGCTTTATGAGCTCTAAAAAAGTTATTCAGACATTTTTAAAAGAATAGAATAGAATAAAAAGACACAGGAAAACAAATCCCTCCAAGAGGTAGATGTGGAGTCTAGAGCTTGGTGAATAATTTATTTTTGAGTTGAGCCAGCACAATGAGAAATCAGGGAAAATGTTTGGCTCAGTTTTGAAAATGTTTGAAATTTGTCAGGAAATTGTAAAACCCCGTTTCAGGATAGAAAACTCTGTGTTGTAAGTCCATGTCCCCTTTTGTAACCTGTGGTCCACTGGTTAAGGCACTCTCCTGGGACATGAAGACCCTCTGAAACTGTTCTACTTTGTATAAATATTTAAATATTCACTGGGCCACAGAGAGGCACTAGCCTGGGAGGTAGCTGTAGATTCAAATCCCTCCCCTGACTTAGACAAACCTTTTACATATTTATGAGCATAACACCTACTATCTCCACTTTACGGAGAGGGAACTGAGGCACAGAGAGACTAGGGGTGGGCTTCACAAAGATAATTAGGCCCCTCGCTCCCGTTGAAATCAAGTGACTTGCCCTGGTCACACAACTGACATTCCTTTCCTGGCTCCTGAATACTGCTAATGCCCTGATCCTGCTAGCACTTATGCAGATGTGCTTAACTTTACCTTGATGTCAGTAGCATTTCTTGGATGCTTCACATTAAACATGAGCGTAAGTATTTGCAGGGTCATGGCCTAAATAGTACTTTTTTTTTATCTACAGAATACAGCAATCTGCTGAAATCTGCAGTCACAAAACCAGACATCATAGCAATTAAAATCTTACAATAACACGTAGAAACCTATAATTCTAGGAAATTACTGAATTAGATAACAGTCTTCTGTAACATACATATCTTATACAATCTAAGAAAAATGTCATTTCCACTCTTTTGGAGTCAACAGGATTTCATGGAAACAGCATGTGAATCAATACAATTTTATTATTATTTCTGGCACATCAATCAGGTAAAGCAGAGTTTTAAAGCAGGTCATTCCCTCATGTGCAGAAATACATTTTATTATTCCAATACTTATTTTGATCTTGAGTTTATTTTCTTTATTTTAAAAAAATATCACTGACAGAGACGTGTTGATTCAGAGATGCTGCTAGGCTACTTCTCTTAGGCTTATCAAAGGAAGTCATGCTGGAAAGGTATGCTTTTTTTTTTTTTTAAGAAAAGAAAGAAAAATCAGAAGTCGGCTGCAGTGCTAACGTATTTTTCCTTAAAGCTCTATTTGAAAATTGTCCCCAGAGTTTTAACAAAGGCGAGGATGAAGCTTCAACTAGTTTGTATAACATTTTCAATGAAAAGTTAGAAACAAAAGAATTGAAAGTTTATATTTATAAATATGTATAAATTAACACATCGTAGCCTTTATCCTGCAAATGCATGGGCAATGCAAAGTACAGAGCGCATGGTTGGCTAATGTGAGTGGAAGCTACTCATGGCCATAGAGATTGTTAAACATTACAGCCTTGATTGAAAGCCCTCTGAAGTCAATGGGACTCTTTTCACTGATTTCAAAGGGCTACAGATCAGGCTCAGTGTGTAGGACTTTGTGAATTCTGATTATGGGGCCTTAGAATTTTCAGAAGAATTCAGCTCTTGCTATAGACTTGTGCTCCAGAACCTCAGATTTCATTTTTGAAAAACTGTTTCCAGCCACTCTGGTTCTACAAACTAGCTTACACATGAACACCCATGAAGCAGTAGTGTCTACATGAGCTTGGAGACAGCCTGAAACATGACTACCCCATTCATCGTAAATGGTCAATAACTCTGAAACTTAAGGATGGCGGGCTGCAGCAGATTGGAAAATGAAAATGTGTAATTCAAAATCAATATAAAAACAAATAACACAGTGACTACTGCACTGTATTGCTCATTTTTTATAGGTGGGCAATTAAAATCTTCCATTTCAAAATCTTTCCTGAAGCTACACTTCCCTCTTTGGCCAGATTCCTGTTACTTAATTGGCCAACAAGCTGCAATTTCACTAATGAAAAATTCCATTGTCCCCATCACTAATTTATTTATCCTACAGCTTTGTGGGAAATTATAATTGTTTAGTATTTGTGTGGTGGCTTTGGGTGGGGGGAAGGAGAAGGTGAAAAAGAGCAGAAGTTAGGAGGCAAACAGAGTGTCTGTTGGTGGGAAGAAAAATCCATTTATTTATGTTTAGCACCCCATAAGGGATGTACTATCTCTTTAAGAATGCTTTTGTGTGTTTGCTAGGACAGGAAATGAAATATCCTCTTGGAGATGGCAAGCCTGACTGCTGTTTGTGAGAAGAGTGAAGCAAGGAGTTACTGTGATGTGGAGAAAACCCCAGAGAATGCTCCTTAAGTCCCACTGAGAGGAGAAACAGGAGAACAGATTGTGTGCCAGCTGCCTTCCCCAAAGTGGAGCAAAGGAAAAGACTCTTACAGAATATTGGTGAGTGAAAAGGGCCTGAAATCCTTAATCTGGCCCTCTGCAGTGCAGTGTGATAATAATGGTGATTTTTTACATTGAGTGCCCCCATTATTTCAGTAACTGCTGCTGCAAGGGGAATGTCTGACTTGTGTTCCCCACCAGTAAGTGATGCCAAATCTCATATTTGCTGGTTTTCTTGCTGAAAATCTCAGCTTTAAAAAAAAGTAAACTTTGAAAATAAAAGCTTGTGATTCACTATGACCCCCAGATCCATTTCTCTAGTAATCCTTCCTAGGCAGTCATTTCCCATTTTATACATGTGCAACTGATTGGTCCTTCCTAAGTGGAGTACTTTGCATTTGTCCTTATTGAATTTCATCTTATTTACTTCAGACCATTTCTCCAGTTTGTCCACATCATTCTGAATTTTAATCCTAACCTCCAAATGACTTGCAACCCCTCCCAGCTTGAGAGTGGTCTCTTAAATCATCACCCTAGAAGCTCACACCCGCCAGTTTAACCTATATGCTATGCAGTAGAATAGTTATGTTTGGTAATGTTTAGATGCCATATACACTCATCCATACTATTTTCCCTCTTACCCTTGGAGAAAGAATGGTCCAAGGAAAGTCCTTGTGTGTCAAGAAGCTAGGATGCAGATTTCTCCTGTGGAATGTGGTTGAGTTGAAAAGCCTGAATCAGAAGTTGCTATATATAAGCAGAGTTGAGCTGGGATAGTACTTGAATAGGAAACATTCAAAGAACCTCTACTACTGGTATGGCAAAGAGTGGTGTTGGTTTTCTATTAAGTGGAATAGTTCTTGCTGAGTCACAATTGGACCATTGCCCAGCAAGAACATAGGAGTGCTGTGCTGTTGAGGATGCATTTTGGTTGAGATTTAGAGACATGAGTGTTTTTGTGATCATTAAATATCACAAGCCAATTTTTGTAAGAGTTGGGATTGACCTTTGTGTCCAGCACAAATTTAAATTTGCAAAATACTGTTCTACATCCAAGTTCCCCCTCTACCTTACAACATGACTTAAACTATATTCTTCCCTCCATGAACTACACTATTATCTAGCTTTCGTGTGTGTTGATAAATTACTGCTATATTCACTCCAGACGTGACTGCATTTCAGAGGTGGACGAAGTTATCTTTGTTTAGGTTGTTGAGCTTGTTAAATATTTTGCATGATCCTTGCGATGACTGTAGAAATTTAACATATATTGATATTATGGCCTCTTGAGCCTTTTCTTCATTCTTCCTCTGGGGACAGATGCTGGCAGACTTCTGTTATGAGCTAGTGTGGATGCTATTCTGTGTATTATTATAATGACCTCTTTCTCTCGCATAGTGTCAAACACATGCAATAACAGTCAGAAAAAAAAATCTGTAGAGCTTTACATTCATCTAACTACTGGATCTAAAAGAAATTGCAATATGGTAAATATGCTTTTGTTTATTAAAATGAAGAGGAGTGTAGTAGTGCAAAAGAAAGATTACTGATCTGCTAGTTTTTTGGTGTTTTTTTTTAAAGGACGTGAATTAAAATGAAGTATGTACAAGCCTCTTTAGCATAACTAGCCCCTTACACTCACTCCAGGAGATTTATGCATTTTCACAGCCACTGCTACACCTGCCACTCTTATAATATGGTGATGGCAGATGCTTAGCCAGCAGTTTCTGCTGGGTCCTGGCCCTACTGGGGCTGGCAGATGAAAGAGCATTCTAGGGGAAGACTGGAATCTAGTCCCTGTTTCTGTGTTCTTCTTACGTTATCATGAATAAAGGATGATATAAATGTAATAGTGGCACTATTCTCAGGACACTGCCTGAGCAACCATACACCTCATTACGCTGCATGAAAGAATTGTTCTCCAATCAAATGCTGCAAGTACTGATGTGTTATTTCTTTGGCTGATAAAAACTTTTGTGCACTTATACATACTATAGCACACTAATTGCAGTCTCTAGAAGCTGTTGTGTCCCTGAATAGTGGCATCTCTTTAAAACAAGGTATTGTGATTCCATGGTGAGGTCCAATAGCTACAGTGTGAGCTTTATTAATCATGGCTGCACTGTAGAAGTATTCACAGAGCATTCAATAACCACCTATGGTCCTGCACTGTGTATTCACTGGGGGCAAGGGGAGAATTGCATCCCCAGATCTGAATCCAAAGGAGACAGTCTACATGTGGGTGTGTCCCCCTCCACCCCACCCAGCTGTGCAGGTAGGGGCCTCAGCCAGCCCCCGGGCACATTCCCTGGACCCTGCAGTAATCACTTCTCTGATCCCAGAATGCACTTAGAAGGATAAAGTAGAGACTGGGTAGCTTGGGGAAGGAATGGATGGCCTGGAGACAGAGTCCAAGGGAACACACATCCCCCAGCTGGCTCCACAGAGATGCTCAAGACAGACTTAGGGCTATATTACCTTCTTGTGGAGCCTCCTTTCTTGTAGTGATCCCACTGTAAGCAGGGTGAGTCACTGGGGCAGTTGCCACCAGGAACAGAGGGAACAGGGTGTTAGGAGCCAGAGCCATTGTAGAGATACAGGAACTCCACATGGGTGATCTTAGCTTCCCATTGAGCTCCTGGAATCTGCAAGGTTTAAGGGGCAGGATGTGTGGCCTATTCCATGGGGGACAAATCCTGCCCTTAATGAAATAATGCATGAGGAACTCTGTGAAGGGATCTTTGCAGAGATTTCCTCCCTCTTCAACCCCTCAGCAGGTGATGCTGTGGGAGGGGATGAGACAGTCTCTAGAATGGATTGTATTCTGTAGCTATTTTAAAGTCCTGGTCTGGTATCTGGAGCCATTGTTTCTGATAGCTCATTGTCTCTCTCTGGTCATCTGGCCCAGCCTCTTCTCTGTCCCATCATATAATCTCCTCATTGTCAGTGTGAGAGCTTTCCTTTCTGAGAGTTCCTGTCATATGGAGCAACCACTCTACAACTCTGTGGCTTCATCGTTTCTCCATTTCTTCCAAGTGACAGGTGAAAACGAATTTTGCTCCATTGCCTATATCCTTAAATTATAGCAGAGGCAGAGAGTCATTTTCTCAGTAATTGTATTATTTCTTTCTACAAAAACTTTGAAAGACTCTGTGAAAGATGATATACAAAATAAAGCTGAATTGTAAAAAAGGATTTCCTTTGAATGTAAACTAAAAAAAGTTCATTCTGTTTAAGGGAAAAATAGTATAGTGAGCCTGATTCTAATCTCATTTATACCGGTATGAATCACTAGTTATACTAATGAAAATGAGGCCAGAATTAGGCCCCTTTTTATTTTTTGTAAATAGGCTGTTTGACTGACCCTTAAAACCTGTTCAGTACAGGACAATACCTTGTGCAACTTTTTATACAGTGTACAGAGCTCCTCAATAGTTTTGCTAACTACCTTGGTAACAGAGGAAGTTACAACGTCTCCTGGAACATAAGGACATATGGTTGCATCTAATTTCATCTTGGACCACACAGTTCAATTGCCATATTGCAACAGACCGGTGTTTGATCATGTCTGACAGTATCCATTCTCAGGCACTTCAGATTGAAGTGCAAAGACAGCTCACAATGGACAACTATACAGTGACCTGCCCCCGCCCCCAAAAATGTCATCCTAACTCTAAACAGTTAGTAATTGGTTTATGCTCTGAACCATGAATATCTTTATAAAGTTATATCCATCTGTATGACTGTGGATATAAATGACTAATACTTTCCAGAATTCCACTAAGATCTTGCTTTCCAAGACATCTAAAGGAAATGAGTTCCACAAGTTAATTATGGGAAGGTATGGTTCCTTTTAACCAGTTTTTAAAATGTGATGCCCTTCAGTTTCATTAAAAATCCCTCTACTTTACAAGGGAATTTAAAGAATCCCACAATTAACCTTCTCTATACCACACATTGTTTTCCGTACCACTACTCTTTCCATACATGTCCCCTCTGTTCATCTCCCTGCAGACTAAACAGACTTCTTTTCAATTTCTCTATATAAGAAAACTCTCCATAGCTCTCATTTCTTTTTATCATTTGTGTTTTCTGCTTCTGTTTTCTACATTCCTTCTATATCTACTATAGCCCTTGAGATAGGATGATGAGAAATGAACAGAGTGTTTAGATATCAATAGTATAAGACATTTAGTATATTTTCTCTGGCACTCTACATACACCCTAATATTTTGCAAAAAGAAAAGGAGTACTTGTGGCACCTTAGAGACTAACCAATTTATTTGAGCATAAGCTTTCGTGAGCTACAGCTCACTTCATCAGATGCATACTGTGGAAAGTGTAGAAGATCTTTTTATACACACAAAGCATGAAAAAATACCTCCCCACACCCCACTCTCCTGCTGGTAATAGCTTATCTAAAGTGATCACTCCCTTACAATGTGTATGATAATCAAGTTGGGCCATTTCCAGCACAAATCCAGGTTTTCTCACCCCCCCCCCCCGCCGCCACACACACACAAACCCACTCTCCTGCTGGTAATAGCTTATGGTCACGCGATTACAGACATGAAAGTTGCGATATTACAACAAAAAAACTTCAAATCCAGACTCCAGCGAGAAACTGTTGAATTGGAATTCATTTGCAAATTGGATACAATTAACTTAGGCTTGACTAGAGACTGGGAGTGGCTAAGTCATTATGCAAGGTAACCTATTTCCCCTTGTTTTTTCCTACCCCGCCCCCCCCAGACGTTCTTGTTAAACCCTGGATTTGTGCTGGAAATGGCCCAACTTGATTATCATACACATTGTAAGGAGAGTGATCACTTTAGATAAGCTATTACCAGCAGGAGAGTGGGGTGGGGGGAGGTATTTTTTCATGCTTTGTGTGTATAAAAAGATCTTCTACACTTTCCACAGTATGCATCCGATGAAGTGAGCTGTAGCTCACGAAAGCTTATGCTCAAATAAATTGGTTAGTCTCTAAGGTGCCACAAGTACTCCTTTTCTTTTTGCGAATACAGACTAACACGGCTGTTACTCTGAAACCTAATATTTTGTTTGCTTTTTGTTCCGCGATTATGGCTAGACTAGAGGCACCTACTATAAACACCAGAAATTTTGGGAGAAGAGATTAAAATAGATGTGTCTATTTTAACCAGAATCCCTAATGCTGTTGACAGGTGCACTGTGGTTGAAAAATGCAGTCACAGAAGCACTTCTTGCTCTGCTGTAACGATAATATCATCTAAGTAGATAAGCAACCTGACTCCTGGAGACCTCAGAAGCAAAGCTACTGGTCTCATAATCATTGTGAAAGCTCCTGGAGCAATCTAGAGGCAAAACTACATTACTCTCTTTTGGTACAATACTGCTTTCCAGGAGAACCTTAGGAAATCTGGTAATTTGGATGGATGGGAGTGCTGATACAAGCTTTGATCAAATCTCTCTTGGCCAGAAAATGCACACTGTAAACAGTAATTTTTAACTGCTTGAGACAGTCTGCAAGACAGATACTACAAAGAACCCTATGAGCAAAGAGTAAATTTCAGGTCAGTTTCTTGGGATAGGTACTTTCTGGAAGATCTATGAGAGAGCTTGGGAAATGGGGAGTGAAGGGGAATGGAAAGGAGGAGGAGGCTAGCTTAGGAGGACTCAGAATAAAGATAGTCCATTTTATGGTGCTAGCCTGGAACTTGAGAGCACTGAGTTGAATTCCTTGGTCTGCCTTAGGCAAGTCACTTAGGCTGTCTGTGTTCATCTACGAAATGGGATAATAGCACTTGCCTACAACCCAGGACTTTTGTGAGAATAACTACATTAAAGGCTGTGAGCCTCCAGATACTATGGTGGTGGGGAGCTATAACATACCGATATTATAAGAACCTTACATAGACAGAATGCTCTGGGGATGGTTGGGCTCCATAACCCGTTGGGCCCAGGGCAAGTGCCACATTGCAATGTTTTTCTGTTAATTTCTGACTCTGTCAAATTACATAACTGTCTTCATGTAAACACTGACCTTTGAGGCGACGGCCTTGCTGACAGCAAATGTAACTCTTTTCCGCTGAGGCTTCCAGATAACTTTCACTGTCCTTATGAAATAACTGGGTAGTCATTAGAAATCTGGAGGGGGTTTAACCTTTCAATGGGGGTGACAGCCCGGGTACATTTGGATAAACCAATATTGCCAACTCTCGCAATGTTATCGCAACTCTAGCAATTTTGGGTGTTGGGTTGCTGGGGTTTTTCTTGCCAGTCTTGTGAAAACATGAAGAAAGGCTGCCAACTCCCAAATGTTCTCTCACTCCAAATGGCCACCATTTCCTGATGTTATAATGGGGCTGAAGCCCACGAGATGGCCATCATTCCCATTGTTTTCAATTAGGCTAAAGCCAGGCCCACAGACAAATTGGCTGCCACTCTGTGGTTCAGGGGGCTTGTTGGAATTATTAACAATATTTGAAAATTATTAATTTGGGAAACCACCAAACACTAATTTAGCCATATATCCCTTAATCCAAAGACCAAATAGTATTTATACAATTGATCTAAACTTGTTTAAAACGTCTAAATAATAAGCAATTTACTACATTCAAACAATAATAAAACATTTAATAAGCATTTGATCAAGATACTTACAAACAGGCTAAACCTAGAGGTGCTTAGAGCCATATCGGTTGTTCCAGTGTGGTCAAGCAGGTATTAGCAATCAACCCTTTAAGAGATTACATTTTTACACTCTTCAACAAACAAGTGATGTCATTGCCAGGTACTGACTTCAGCTAAAAATCAATTTGAGACAGTTCACCCTTATTTCAAGTCTTAATCAAGATAAGATTTACAATTTCCTTTCTTTCCAAAGCCTTTCCTCCCTTCCTTCTTGCTGTCCAACAGTTCTTCCATTGTACTTGGAACATCCAGGATGATTCTCAGCCAATATAACTGGACAATTGGAGTGCATACCGAGCACCTTTACAGATTATTCTGGGACATCTACCTCAAAAAAGGAATAATCCTGGGAAAACCTGGACAAGTAGCCGCCCTACTTGCTCTGCTCTGGTTTCACATAGGCATGAACACTGGTGTGTGGGTTGGGAAGGGCCATGTTGGCTCATTTTAAGACAGATTTGTCTTATTCAAAGCCATCAGCTGTCCAGTTTTATTGGCTCAGGATCAACCTGGATGTTCTAGCTTTTTGTACCTCACAGGTAATGGCAGCCTTAAGAGAGAGGGTTCTGGGGTAGTAGAAGGCAGGGCAGGGGAAACTCAGGGAAGTGCTGCATCTGGGATCCTGGCAGAGGAGAATAGCAGATAGCATGCCATAATGAATTGAATGTATAATTGCCTGTTTCTACAATAAGTGGAGGAAAAAATGCAAGACACTGGACATTTATTAATATATAATCACTCCTAGTTTGTGAATCACATTTAGGAAGCACACACAAATGCTTTTAAAATCATAATTGTGTACAAGTTATATGTGTGTATAATATGTCTAATCAGTGTTATGATATTATTAAAATCTTTTGGGCAAATTTCTGTAATGAAATCCAATGCTTCCCTTTCAAATCTTGTGGATTTTATGGTAGATCAGTGATGTTTTCTTGAAGTAAATGTGATATAACTTCAAATGCCCAGTACAGTTTTAAAACAATTGTATTAGGTTTGCCAGGAGGACAGTCTTGATTTAGATGAGTCTGCTCTTATCACTACAAGGGAAGAAGGGGAAAAAAAAAAAGCAAAATGTACTGAAATTTCTCACACAGGACACAGCAAAAAGAGAGATGATTATAAATCTAAAAACCCTGTCTAATCACTCAGCGTCTGAAAAGATGCAAGAAAACATACAGTCTTCATAGAGATAATTTTAAAAGCAAGGGACTAAAAGTATAATTCTGGAAATTACTGCATATTCTCTTAAGGACCTAGTTGTCTTGAGAGACACGCAGAACTCCCACTAATGGTAAATGGTGCTGTGCACATGCATCAATTCGAGAACAGACTTTCAAAACAAAATTGTGTATGGGAAGCTAATTATTTTTGATTTCCCCCAACATTGTCACTTCTAATTCCATAAAACTACAGCTGGACTCTTTCAGTTGCATAGTTACCAAATATTTGGTTTCAACACCTATGACTTTTTTTAAAAAGGTAACTCGGCTTATGCAGACCTAGTGTTTGGTTGTGGGGTTTTTTACTTAATTTATTTCTCACTTTTACATAATTCTATAGACAGAATTTCTCAGGTAGGGCCCAGTCCTGAACTTCAGACTAACAGATTTTCCATTAACCAGTGGGTGATTTTTATAAGGACCATGACCTTGCATTAGTCACACTTGAAATACCTGAGTAAAATCCAAGGCTAAGGGGCCGATATTATCCACCTTTCCAAGTTCTGCTGATGGTGAGGAGAAGACATGTGCCACCAGAGTGAGGTACCTGCAGCTCCCTAGCAGGCTCCCTTCTTTTTGCCCTTCTACCAGGTTTCAGCTATACAAGTTAAGGTGAGTTATAGCAGGAGTGGGGTGGAAGGAGCAGCTATTCTGTGGCATGCTCCCCTGGGATATCTCCTAGCTGGTAACTCTGTGGGTGTTTGTGCTGCTCCAGGCACTGTAAACTCCCACCCTGTGCTTCACTTTATGCCAGCAAAAGCAGAAGCTACTGGAAAAGTGCTTCCTGAAGAAAACATGCTGCTGCTGGGAGCAGAGTTTAGAGGAATTGGTTGCACAATCAATGGCACTTGGATCATATGATGTGTAGTGGGTTCCTTGGCACATGTGTGATTCAAAGGTCTTCCCTCCCTTGACTGAGAGGACAGATGGTCCAGTAGTTAGGACATTAGCCCAGCATTGGGAAGACCTGACTTCAGTTCCTTGGTCTGCCACAAACTTCTTGTGTGACCTTGGCCGAGTCACTTAGCCTCTCTGCTTCAGTTCCCCATCTGCAAACAGGTATAACACTTGCCTGCCTTTCAAGGGTGTTAAGGATATATTAAAGTTTGTGAGGTGCTCAGATACTAGGGGGCGTACAAGTACCTTTGTGCAGAACTGTCCGTCTGTCTCAAAACTCTCTCTTGGAATGCTGCAGAAACTCTGCCATTCTCATATTGTAACAGAATTCTTTGGCGACTTTTACTCCTGCTGTAGGATTCTTCTGGAATAAAGGAGAATATGGCCATTAGAGGGAAAAGAATGTGATTGATAGATATTATGTTATTTATATCTAAGGTGAATGTTTTGTTTAAGAATGGGTGGGTAGTGGGATGAGACAGTTTAATGGCAAGTCTACATATTTAATTTAGCATGGTATTTGTCACAAATTCAGGATCCTGTAGAACAGAATAAATCAGATGAAATAAGCAGCTCCTGTTGGCGCAGGATAGAGCCTTTAGTCTGTAAACTTCATAGGCTTTTATTTAGTTTATTCTTATTATTAGGGGGGTAAAATAGCAGAAATAAAACTGAAGACTTTTTAGATTTTTAAATTTGAAATCTTAAACCCCAGTCACGGAGGCAAATCCAATAAATGAAAAACAGGGCTGTAGTTCCAGAGAGCAGTGGTGGAAAATAATTAGAGCTCTGGCGAATAAGATCTTTTTTTCTTTTTCCCCATATAGGTGCTTTTCCCAATATACTCACTATTTCATCATCCTCTTCATCAGGAGCCAGTTTTGCATCCAAGAATTTACTGGCCCCATTAAATTAAAATAACAATATAGGGCCAAATTTTGGCATGGACTGTGCATACCAGTGGGATTGTGAGCTGAAAACCTAACTTTGCTGTCTCCAATAAAGCTCACAGAAAAACTTCTCTGAAAATTTCCACAGCAGGAGCTGTGGAGGTATGTTCTTGAGCATGTCTTAAAAGTCAGAGAGTGTTGCCTGGCATTCATGCATATATGTCCCTTGGCTCTGAGACCTGGTGAGAGGGATGGGTCTCAGATCCGAAGCTCTAGCCCGAGCAGGAACATCTACACTGCTAGTTTTAGTGCTGTAGTGTGAGCCCAAGTCTGTAGACCTAGGTTCTGAGGCTCACTGCTGAGGTGTTTGTTTCTGCAGTGCAGACATAAACTTAGTGACCTGCACAAAGTACCTAGCAAGTTCTTGACACAGCCACATTAAGAACTCAGGAGTTCCTGGCTTGTAGCCTCTTGTTTGGTCTACTAGACCATGATGCCTCTCAGGTTAAAAACTTTAGATACTTATGTGAGCCAAACTTTTGAATTTCTTATCCAAAGTTTATAGCAAACTTAGCTATGCCTCTTTGTCCTGTATACCAAACCAAATCCAAACAGATTTGAAGCAGCATGAAAGTCGAATTCCGTCCAGGTGACACAAGGAAATGCAGAGGCATGCAAGAATATTTTCAAAACAAACATTGTTCAAACTTCTTTGAACTGTAGCAAAGCTTCTGTATGAGTTAGGTGAAGGTTAGGATCAGTTCATATTTTTCTGGACCATTGTTATCTGTACCTGGTTTTTTTGGTTTTTTTGTTTGTTTGTTTTTTATTTTGGTCCTTTTCCAAACCAAACACAAAAACTATCTGAATATGTTATTGCAGCTTAATTATCAATGTATACTGTTTTCATTATGGTGCACATTTTTGCCTCCTAATTTGAGTGCCCCAGTTCACATTGATATGTGCCTATCTTTCTGAGCAGCAGATCCAAATACAAATCCCATCTCTATGTCCTAGCTTTTTCTTCAGCAATAAAAATATAATAACTAATTCAGAAACTAAGTGGCTTTAAATACCATGAGATGGGATGAGAAAGAGTGAGTGAGAGAGAGAGAACCATGTAACATTGAACTACCTGTTTATTTCATTGTAAGGTACTCTCATACCTTGATGATGAGCATTTATGAATAATTCCCTCTTAATAAATTTCTCCAGCCTCATTTTGGCAAAAAAAACCAACAAAAAACAGGCTCTAGTAATCACAAAGTCAAAAGATATATTCTACTTTTTTCCTTCTTGCCAGAATCCCATATTTCTGTGTTTGCTAGGAAAAGCAATTGCTGGCCCTGCTATCCAATATTTTTTCTCCACCTTCACCTAATACCTCTCTAATTCCCAATACACTTAACTGTTTACTTTAGATATTGTTCTCCATGATCTCTAGTTTTCTAGGAAGCAGGGGCAGTATTTATTCTTTCTGTGACACCACATTCCTGACTTTAGAACTGAATTTAATATTTCTGATTGATTGTTTTCTTATTAGTTGCTATATTTTTCCTCCGTAGTCAAGTTTACTTTAAAGATCAAGAATGATCAGAGAGAAAACATTCTTCCTGGTTTTCTGATTTGCCTTTGCACTCCTGTCAAGATAGTTTACAGCCAGCTGACCAATTCTGGGTCCAATAGCCACAGGTCCCCTGATTTTCAGAGCAATTGTTGACTGATCTGTGGCATTTGGAGACTCACTAGATCTTTTACCCCCAGTGCTAGGGGTGCTGCTAGGTCCCTGCTAGCAGCTGGCTTGCTTATGCCTCCTCCTCTTAAGGGGGAAGAGTGTTACTTGCTCATGTACAGGGTGCTTGGGGGTGGGCAGATGGAAGGTTGCAGCAGTCTGAATGGCATCCTTCCTATCGTAATGGCAGCAGTCCTGCAGCTGAAGGGAGAATGCAACACACGTGGCAGAGGAAGGCTGAGGCTAAGAATCTAAAAGCTAGTTTTTGCAAAATATTCAATACCTGTTTGTATGGGTGGTGGCCTACCCTCTGTGATGGAATTGTTCAAGAAAGTCATTCTTCCTTCAGTGCCAAGGTAGATGCAGCAGATGATGCATAACTTGATGATGCATCACTTATACTGGGACTGTAGCATACACAGCATTGCATGGCCACAGTCACAGAAGTGCTTTTCCACACACTTTAGGTGAAATATACTAAGATTGTGCTGGACTCGAAGTAGAAATACCATTGTCAGAATTGTGCCCCATTGCAGGCAAAGCAGAGTTACGTATCAAAAAAGAGACATAGAAGTAATTTTAATTATGCAGGGTGAAATGCAATAGTAAACTTAAAGACTGTAGGTTGTTTTTGGTTTTTTTTGTAATGTTAAGCTGGATGTGAAAAGGATCCATAAATAAATGATTAAATCACTGATTGTTTTGAAAGTTTACTTGAAATGTCTGTAGTGTGCTGCTGACAGCGAATGTCCTGAATTGGCCTAAGAAATGCAACTTAATGCAAAAGCAAACAGGAATGTAACAATATTATGGCATCTATATTCATTTGATAGCAGTAGAGTTTGATGTGTGTTTTCCAAAATACTAAAATTATTTTATGAAAGTAAAGCAGATTACATAATCCATTTTAAAAGTTTTGGTTTGCACAGTATTAAATAGACAGCCATATTAAATAGATGGGAATGAATAACCATATAGGATCAGTCAGTAAATACTGTCTGTATCTCAGTAAGCACACACAAAAAAAAGATTGAGTGGAGTCTTTTATTCACTTTGATTTCCACATGTTGAACTATGGTAATTTATGCCGGAGAGAGCTGTAAGTTTTTAGCTAGTCCTTACCGTGTGTATCTTTCCTCCTGATTCTACAGTATATTGTATATACCCTCTCTGTGACCACAGAAGGAATCTTCTTTGGAAGAGACCTGAACTAACAACACTGTGTGCCAAAGAGTGGGCTTGTTGGCCTGATTTCAAAATTATACCTACTCCTCCTGATTTGTATTTTCTACCATTTCAACAAGGGATCCATTGTCCTTAATCAGTTATTTTCTTCTGGCTATTGTCATACCATCTGCAAATCTCTCCTCTGGGGATTCTTGCTCTGGAACTGGCATTCCCAGGCTCCTGGCAGGTGCACAAATCCTATCTCTACAGGCAGGCAAGGTAAGCCTTATCTACTACAATTCAGGCCAGTTCAGTTTATTAAACAACAGAATACTATGTTACAATACCATTTGTGGACCAGTTATACATTATAGAATGTGCTAAAAATAAAATGAGTTAATGTGATGGGAGCCTATTAATTGAAGGTGGGTTTGCATTACATTGTAAGTGCAGCTTTCCAAGCTGCTTTTAGAGTTACGGTCTGCCGGTCCCCATGGGAGATCCAAGGATGTCTGAAAAACCCTTGGAGTAGGAGCAGTGTAATTCCAGATGACATTTGGATTTATGCTCCCTCCGCATGGTGCCGAAGGTAGTCAGGGCAAGTGGAAAGAGTTTTGCATGGAAACCAAAAGCAACTTCATGGTAACATCCCATCACTGTATCACCACTACCCCTTTAAAGGCCATGCAGCCATGGAGGTCAGCCATTCTCCAGGAAAAGCAAACTATGTGGAAGGAGAGTACTGCCTCAAGAGATGAATTTTCTGTGGTTTTGATCTGCTGCATTGTTTTTTCTGGGAAATGGACTGGTAATGGAGTGGAGCAGCCAGAGTGCATAAAAAAATGGCTTGGTACCATAGACTCTGGCCAGTCCATATGCCCCCTCGAATGCCAACAACAATGGTAGCACTTCTAGTCTCTGGTGTGTTGCCACTGGTTGGCCCCATTACTGCTTACATGCATGTTCATGCTCCATCAATTGCTTGCAAAAGCCATAAAAGGGGGATTTACTGCTGTCTTCAGCAGAAGTAATTAAGACGCGTTTTACATCTGATATCATTCTGAGAGCAGAACGTGTACACAGAGTGGCTGTTTCCTGGATCCTCTCCCATTTCCTCCAGCACAATAATCCACCTACCTTTCTACGCACATGGGCTCATCTCTGTGCTGCATATACCCCATAATCAGAAGCAATCAAAACTTGGGATGGATGGGTAGCCAGCAGAAATGTGTCAGGCAACAGATATGATGCTGCTCCTGCATAGCACCTAAGGGTAGGCAGAGTGCAGACGTAATGCTGACAGACCCAGTCATCAGCGGGTGAGATCGAACGGGGGACCTCCGGCGCTTAGTGCATGAGCCTCTACCACATGAGCTAAAAGCCAACTGGCTGTTAGCTAAGGCTGTAGAGCAGACTCATTTGATCGCTCTCTTTACGTGGTCTCAGTGCCACTAGATGGGACAGAATACCACACCCAGAAAGTGTGTGGGTTCCACAGATGCACCAAAATCTACAAGGACTGGTTCTGCTGTTCTGTGGACTTCGATCTCCAGCCAGAACGGCTGCCTGAGCTCTCTCGGTGTTCCATTCGTTCACTTGCACAGCCATCCAGAGGAGACAATGCAGTAGCACTGTGGCCCAACAAAAGGCAGGTTACTATCAGGATTAGTGCTCCCCTTTTGCAGCATGACATGATTGAAGGTGAGTGTGTGGCCCTTTCTGAAAAGGGAATAAGGGAAGCAGGTCCTGGTAGATGGGGAGCATGGTGCAGGATGCCATTGCTGACATTCTGCAGCCCTGGGAAAAAGGCCAGTTTGTTTCATGCATCTGATTTAGGCCCCGTGGCTGCCAGGATTTTGTTAAATAGATTTCATTTTCTATACATCTTGCCACTAAGCACTCTGGCCATATCCTGCAGTCACTGTGTGCACCTTCCTCACATTGCAGACAATGGGAACTAAGTGAGTGAAATGTTACTGCAGGATCCAGCCCTGCAATATGTAAAGGCTGAATAATGCCATTTGATTTATAAAGGAAGGAAGTCTCTGAATTATTCATGATTAGGTAAGAGAAATCAGCCTGTTTGATTTCCATCTTTAGCCTATCTCACATATACAGCAAGGAAGCACAGATCATGTTAGTATGTTCAAATTGGAAGCTCAGGCTTTTATATGAAAACTAGTAATCTACCATACTGTTTTCTTTTTGTTTGTTTGTTTTTACAGAGTTTACAGAGTAAAAACTCATGTTGCTCAGACATTCCATTGCCTTGTAGGGTTTTTTTTAACTTTACAAGGGGATTTGGAACAGGGGAGTATGCCTAATAGTAGTTTTAGGGGGGGCTGTATCCCCAAACATCCAAAGAAAGAAAAAAAGGAATGAAGATTCCTTATGAAATCTTGTTGAAGCCCTGTTTGAAGAAAGATTATAGAAAACATCTCTATACTGTGGGGATTTTGGGATTGTTTGTTTGCAACTCTCTTTCACCTACCACCATTAATCAGAAGGATCTTCTGAGGAAAACAAATATACCTGGCCTTCAGACCAAACTTATTCCGAGGTAAGGAACATTTGGATGGCCGTGGAAGCCAAAAAGGGAGTTAAAAACAAACCGCTCCACTGCGATACTCTGACACTGAAAGAGAGATGGAAAGCTGGTATGTGAGATTCCTATTTTTAAATAGTGATTTGTTTAATCATTTCTTTTCCCTTGGGCTGAGACTAAAAAGTGTTGCCCTCTTACATCATTTTGTGGGCAGACAAGAAGAAATAAGTTGTACATGCCCTCTAGACTGCATAGAGTACGGGCACCAAATTTGACAAAGAATCAAAATATTCAATAAAAGTTTGGAATGAGTTGGACACGACATCTAAGTGACAAGAGGTCATCCTATGTTCCACGGTGAAACCTGCCATCACATCAAATACTCTATAAAAATGTATCCCTTTCCTATCTCTATTTTGCTGCTTTGACGGTAACAGTTGGGGAGATTATCTGCCTGGCATCAAACAGATATATTATTTCTAAAGGATCATATGTGACCCATATGGGTGGGTTCTCCGTGTTCCTCTGATGGTCTGAGATATGGGGGGATTACCTTGACGTCTCCCCTCATCCTCTTAATATTCTTTATATGTTCTTGGGGCCCCGACTGCTGCTTTTTTTTTTTTAATGGCTGATTTGTTTATTGTTGACCTCTACCATGGAGTGTCTTCGTCTATCTCCTAAATATGAGTAGATGTTGACTTGCGAAATCATCTCTCCTTAGTGACATCAGATACACACTTGACAGCATGGGAATGGCTCAACAACAAACTGTGAGTTGCGCTCCTTCGAAATTCTTTACCATCATCAGTGAAAGACCCTGTTGCTGTATTAGGACACATCAGCATTGCTTTAGTTGACACTTATTTACAATACAAGAGCTTGATTTGAAATGCATTTAAATTGTTAGTTAGAATTAGTGATTCTGTTGTAGCAAGGAGTTATCTGGGGCAGGGTAGAGGTATATTATGGGGATCAAATTCTTTGCTCGCATAACTCCATTTATTTCATGGGAGTTATGTCAGCAAAGAACTTGGCCCGGTATTTAAAGCAAACACACTACAGATCTATTGAGTGGAATTTCGCTGTTGACTTCAATGGGGCCAGGATTTCACTCATGGTATCTAGGTGGCTGGTTTGAAGTTCCCCTACCTTTCAATCACCTCTTTGGCTACAACTACATTAATCTCTGCTACTTTGAAGTTGTGGCTCATAAAAATACTTGTGAAAAGCAAATAGTTTTGCCTTTGGGATACATCATATTACAACAGGTATCAGTTGGTTTCCAGATCTCTTCTAGACAGGATGCCAGCAATCACTTTGAGGTCTTTACTTTCCCATTTCAAATTATTCCAGCTGCTTGCACTGCTAAAGCACTATCTGCATTAGATTCCCCCCCACCCCCGAAATAAAGTATAAACCTTTCTATAAAAGTTGGCTTAATATTTTTGTTTGCTAAGTGGTTTTGCTTCCTTCCTTGGTTATGATTTCATGGAGGCATTTTTGTTCACATGAGAAAACAAATGAATAAATTCCCCAGTGCCTGCTTCCCTTCTCTGCAAGCACATATCCCCCTGGGATGCAAGGTTCATGACAAGCTAACTGGGGAATGTTTGCAGTAGCCCCTTGCTCCAGTTTTGGGATATCTGCAGTTGCCTAAAAAAAAAAAATGTAACAGGTTTCCAGAACTGAGGGCCATAAGACGCTTGTGGGTCAACAACTACTGCCATTATTCTCCCATCTGTTTTTCTATTGTGAGATGAAAAGAGGAATATGTTTCACCTGTACCAGTTTGCACCATAGGTTGGCAAATGTGCCAGCACATCTCCTTTTTTTATTCTTTCTATTTCTCTGTCCTGTTTTTCTTTTCCTACTTCTTGTTTCACACATTATTTATTTATTTGTGTCCCTTCCTTACCTCCCTGTTCAGAGGAAAGCTACAAGCTGCTTGGAATGCGTGGGAAATGAAGCTGTGGGTTGTGTGAACATGCAGCCCTATACATATGAGGTGTTTTATGGCTGGCTGCATTAGAGGGGCTTTCACAGGAGCAAAGGAGGATGGGCAATTTTTCACTGAGCTGCCTACTCTTCTGGCCTGCCATTACAGAGTGTGTTTACAGTGTGGCGCTGGATAGATTGTTGAGTTTTCCATGCCACTGCTGCTCCCCACTTCTGCCCTAAACTAGGCCTGTGCCTCCTTAGAGGCTAGTTTTCCCAGGTTTGGAAATATGGTACTAAACTGAGCTTGACAAGGTAAGTGTGTAAAATCATAGATAGATACAATACTTAAGAGCATGCCTCTATTTGTGTGGTGAAGAGCAAACATTGTTTCTAAGGAAATGGGACTGGTGGGAAGGAGACTTTCCCCTACCCTATTGAGTATCACCTGCCAGTTCCACTCAAGCAATAACGTATTTTGTGTGCAGAGTGGCTGACTAGAAAGCTGGTGGTGATAGGAAGCAGCAACTCTGTGTGTGTGCCTGTGCGTGTGTGTGTGTGTGTGTGGGGGGGGGGTTATGGTTACATCAGGTTTGTTGTTTTGAGAAAAATATCCCCACTATGTCACTTAGAGAGACAAGGTGGATGAGGTAATATCTTTTACAAGACCAAATTCTGTTGGTGAGAGGGATAAGCTTTCGAACTTACAAAGAGCTCTACTATGTCCCTGAAAGTTATAAAATCCATATGTGGTATCTATCTCTAGAAGCTAAAGGCTACTTTTTAAGATGTTTGACTAGTAACCATTCTGCCATCTAACAACAAAATATCCATACAAGAAAATGCTTATCAATTTAAATGACCAAGGTAAGCCACAGACATTTTGGAGTTAACTTGCTCTTTCCTCCCTAAGATTTAACCCCCATCCCCTGAAATTCTGCAAAATAAGATATGCTAATGTAAATATTGAATGGCATTATAGTAATCAAAGCCAATGTAAATATTCTTTGCAAGTCTTCTCGCTTATTTTTAATTGTGATTCACAACCATAGTTCTCCTGTGGTTGAAAAGGATTTCATTTGTATAACTTGTTAAAGTAATCATTTGAGAAGTATCCTATAGGGGGCACTCAGGTACCACAAACAGCTGTTACTATTTCCAGACAGTCAGATTATGTTCAGATGGAATGGGACAGACCCTGGGGCACATTTTCACATTACCTTTTATACAGAGAACAAAAGTGAGTAAAATATAAACTAAAACACTCTTTGTCATAGCCCTACTATTCCCCAATGAAAGACAAAGCCATATTAAAAAGTGCATTTAAATGACATTCAGAACCTGATTATGCTAGAAGCATAAAAGCATGATAGTGTAGACAGCTGAGCTTGTCTGCATTTTAAAATTCTAAACAAGATATCTAATACATTATGTTTCAGTCGTGGATACAATTATTATTCTCCTGCTGAGTGTTAGGACTGTTTTGAATGTTAAAAGCGCGGAGGCATGTGCCTTGCTCTTGGTTTTAAGTGAAATGACTATCTATTCAAATTTCCTTTTACATAAATTTGCCGGTAAAGAAAAGAGTTTGCCCACTATGTAGTTGTGACTGGTTGCCACAACAATAATTTGGACTGACCTCGTATAGCTTTTATCTGATGGTAAAAACCTTGTACGAAATGTTTCTTTATGTGAACCGTTTTATGGTTAATAAGATTTAGCCCAAAACCAGAATGAAAATCCTGCTGTGGCACCTGGCTGTCATCACACAGTGACTTATTTTGAAGCAGAGGGAAAAAAGATTCCCTTAATCTTTGAAATGCTGTGGTACAAATTTGTAAGTTTGTGTTCTGTGTCAAGGTAACATAAAAATGAATTCAACAGTTTCCCACAGGATAACTTGCTAAACGGAATTAAACAAGTTAAATACTAATAATATACTCTGAATGTAAAAGGAAGTTTGAATTCTAAACTATAGAGTATCACACATATTGAATGCTGATGCTTCTGGCCTATAAGTAACCAAATTACTGTGAGTTGAAGGTTCCAATACACTGCATCCCACCAAGGCTAAAGCCCTAGGTATAATAAAGTGCAGTTTATTTAGAGTAAAGTGTGTGCATGAAGGAAAGAGTTAAATGATCTAGTTCAGTAAGTCAAGCACATACACCTGATGTTCATAATGTGTGGGAGATTTTAGTGGCTTCTAATGCTGATGAGTTAAGCAGTATAGAGGTATGTTTGTAGGGGAGGATTACCCCTGGGGGGGAAAAGCACATTGCACTAAGAAAGCTGAAACTTTGGAGAAAGAGTATTCTACAAACACAGGTATTCTTTGTAAATGTAAGTAATGTATAATACTTATAATGATCTCATTAATAATAATTATGATTTTCTATACAAAGCTTCAGAGTTGCCCCAAATACGTCAGCTTTTTTTCAAAAACTACATTTTGTACTATTATTTTAAAATCCATTTTAATTTAAATCTATTTTTAATCCCAGTTTAAGAGGGTGTTTTTAAAAAAATCTGCCTTATTTTGACACCATAAGCAGACCTATATAAGGCACTAGCATATTCAACAAGTAAATAGAAATGTTTAAAAAATGATGCATGTGGAAACATGCTCAAATATCTGTGTTTAAATATAATTTCTAATTTTAAAGTCCATTATCTACAAAATATGAAGTATGGCTCCAGGATGGGAGTGTGTTAGTGGTCAGTGAAATATTTTCCTTTTTCCTATGGTTAGCATAAGTATGTCTGTTTACAAATATTCCTAAGTACTCCCATGGATTTTGGCATGATGCCTTAAAATCTCCCGGATGATCAGCAATGGGGTAGGTTTAGGAGCTTCATATGACCCGGTTGCAGGTACTGCACTCATAAAAGTGACATAGAATAGAAGGGAATTAGAAAGGACTTTGTATTCTGTAAAAGAGGCAGTTCTTGAGTTCTACCACTGTGCATATTCTTTGACACTTGTGGATATTTTAGTTTCCTGATTAAAAATTATGTTTATTTGATTTAAATTTAAAAATGAAAAAGAGAGAGTCTCTTCACATTCAGGGAAGAGACTCTGAGGCTTCTCATTTTCCGCAACTTGGGCAGGCATAATTGTTTGGTATATCATCACTCTCCTTGTGATTTGTTGCATGATGTGAAATACATGATTGATGTGTGCCATAATGGGATCCCTTTACAGTGCCTAATACGTGGAATTACTTTTCTCTGATTTAATGCTGTCACAAAGTGAGACTCTGAAAAAATAACTTGCTTTAAAAGACTTAACTTCTAGCTACCATATTTTGGAGGAGTGGAATAGGGGGCATCATATATAAAATTTTGAGAATTGACAGTGGGTCCAGTTGTGGAATTGGACAATGAGGCTTATTCCCCTGAAGGCAATGGTAAAACTCCTGTTGACTTTTGAGAGTAGGATCTGGCCTAAGGACTCTAGGCTGTTTCCTAGTTCTGTAGTTAAGATTTTGCAGGTAGAAAATGTATATGAAGCTACAAGCATTCTCTTTGCAAGCATTTACATGGGGAAATTGATATTTTTCATGAATTGTTTAACTTGATCCAGGGCAAAAACAACACTGTGTCAACCAGCAAAAATTATTTGATTAAAAAAATGATGAATTGAGCCTTCAGTAAATTCCCTGTGGAACTGAGAGTATGTCCCATGTGAATATTAGAATCTACGAATATTCATTATTGTTCATAAAGTAAACAGATTTTTGGAATGAAATGAGTTTCTGCTTGTGGATACTAATTCTAAGCACAATCCTGTGAACAGTTAAGGCTCTGTTCAGCACGGTGCTGAAAATTCTGGTTTTTTTTTTCCCAGCAAAGTATTTAAGCATGACAATTTCAAAGAAGCTGCATTCTTTTCCCCAGTGTTGTGAAATATTCCTGCCCAGCATTTATATATATATATATATATATATATATATATATATATATATATATACACACACACACACCCATATTGAATTTATAAAATAAAGATACTGTATTGATTATTTGACATGATTTTAATTTCTCTTTCTGGTTATATATTGGGCCAACTTCAGTGGAGTAGTTATTTCTGCTTTACACTAGTACAAGATTAAAAGCAGGCTCACTGTATGTAACAGAAAATATTTTTATATTGATGATAAACTAACTTGAAAATACAGTCTTTCTTGAAAGAGATGCTTCCTTTTTAAAAAAAGAAAAGGAGTACTTGTGGCACCTTAGAGACTAACCAATTTATTTGAGCATGAGCTTTCGTGAGCTACAGCTCATAAGTGAGCTGTAGCTCACGAAAGCTCATGCTCAAATAAATTGGTTAGTCTCTAAGGTGCCACAAGTACTCCTTTTCTTTTTGCGAATACAGACTAACACGGCTGTTACTCTGAAACCTTCCTTTTTAAAGTTGTCCTCTGAATGCAGTAAAATAGTGAAGATTCCTTTTGTCTTTACTTTCAAGAGTTTGTTTGGAAATATTTTCAAAAAGAAACAACCATTTCAATCTATATGAAGAGCTTCTATTGTTTGTTTTATTTTATTTTGAAAATCTATAACCAGCTAACTGTAGCAGTTATCCATTATGTGAGATATTGAACCAGATCCTCAACTGGTTAGTGTAGCTATATATTCTTCAGTGGAGCAATGCTAATTGAGAATATGGCCCAGTATTGTGTGTATCATTTAAAAACAAGGATTAGCAAAGTGATGTCTTGTGTGAAAAGTGCTGAAATGTAAAAAGGAATATTTCAAAATCCCTATATTCACCAAGCTTCAGACTTCATGTACTCTTAAAGGAATTCATGACATATTCCAGTTTTTGAAGCAAATCACCACAATTGTTTCCATTTTCCATGTATCTTTTTTTAATACTTTACAGTTCATGTATTAAAGCAATGCCAAACTGTCTTGAATGCCAGACAGTGATTTCCATCCATGCCACTTGGTATGCAGATATACACATTACAGTTCAGTCATGAAGAACTTTTCCAGCAGCTGTGGAAGATGCACATTTAGGAAGAGACAATGATTTTTAAAAAAAATATAGTGCATTAGAAACTGGAAATTCCTTAAGAGATGTTTTCTCCAAAAGGGGTTGCTTATCTCATAATGTAAACTGTTGAATTTAGATAAATAATCTAATATTTTATAACTTTGGTCTCTTTTTCTCCTTATCCCGTGTCAGCTGCTGCCTGGCAACTTTTCTGTATCTGGGAGGACAGGGCAGGGCACCCGGCAGCCTCCAGAATTGCTGCCAATATCATTCCCTAGCAACCTGCTTTTTCAGGCCAACTCTTCTCTCTGAGAAGCTGCATACATCACCTCTGTGACACAGTCCAGAAACCCTGGTATGTACAACCACCAGTTTTCTTGTTAACTTATGACCTGAGGTGGGTAGCAGGTGAATTATTAATGCCAGTAGTAATAGGCCACCTATTCAAATATTGTAGCAAGCACCCAAAAATGAAATATAAAAGTAAAATAAAAGTTTAAACAAACCTTAAAAACAAAAACCTGTTTTTTCTCTAATGCAAACAAGATATTTCTATAACTGCTAATGTTAGAATTAGCTTTGGCTGATGATTAATATTCTTGTGTTGTTTTATACTAGCAAGTAAAAATGATTGGTTCTACTTTGTTTAATTTATCTCAATAAGATATTTCATAATATTCTATAGCTTGATGAATTAATTTATTTAACTTGTCAGTATTAATAACCCCGATTAGTATGAAGAAGGTATAATACATTGAAGGAACAAACAGATCTTGAACAGCATTTTTAGCTTTGATTTCTCTGTTCACCATTAGTTCATTCTAATTCCCCATTTAATTACAATGTTTATTACAAGTCAAAGAATATTTCCAGACACCCATAAAATCTTTCCCCAAACCCTTTTGGCTGAATGCTCTCTAGCACTTCCCGTTTATGTCACTCACATGGAAAAGACTGAAACCTTCAAAAAGTAGGACACGCTTTCCTGACACTTGAACTATTTCTACAATAGCTACTATGTCCATTGCTGTTGATAGAGAACCATGCAGAAGTCCTTACATGTGTAAGGATACACGTGTAAAAGGTGAACTTTAAACATGACGGCTGTGAGAGGGGGAGGGAGGAAATCTAATAAGTGTATCTAATTCTTTTTCTTATGAAAGCTTCTTTGAGACTAAGCCAGTGAAGTAAAAATGTATTAATAGGTGGTCATTTAAGTTACTTTGTCTTTCAAAGTACATGTAAACACCATCTTGATACTTGAACTTTGTATTATATCTCAGGCATACTTTGTTACTCATTCCTTCCAATATTTTCAGGTTTATTCTGTTCTGTATATTATACTTTTTATACCAAAATAATCCATGTAGAGGAGGTTTTAGGTGCTGATTTACTGAGGTGGAGAGATGGTATTAAAGTTAACATTATTCATATATATTTGTACTTTTGATCTATATTGTTAGAGTAGTTTAATTTCATCACATAGATGTGACTTCATAGTGAATAATGTTTAATGGAAATGAAATTGAGGGGGAAAATGATTTATTAAAGGTCAACTTTTATTTGTGCAATGGCCTATATTTTAAAACCAGGCTTCCATGATAATTACCATCTCTTTATAGCACTATTTTAAACCAAGGTTCATTTATGGGTGGCTATTTGACAAATGATTACTTACAGGTAATTGCATTTTTATTTATAATTCTGAGTGCACACATTTTTATTTATAATTCTGGGTATATTGACACCTTATTTCCTGGAAATACAGAACACATTGACATTAATTTCAAAAAAGTGAACGCCTTTTTATTTTAATAAGTTTAGATGTATATGTGATTTGCAATATTGAAAGTAAGATCAATTAATTCCTCAAAGACTCTCATAAATGTTAATGTTTAAAATGGATAGTAAATTGCGCTTTATCATTAAAGCAAATTATTCAAGTAGACTACTGAAAAGCTTTGTTCGATAAGTACGGGGTAAAGCTAAAAAGGAACAAATTAGTAATAAAGCTTCAGATGGTTGGAAATACGTTTTTAGTGGAAATGATTTTGTAAGAATGATTAACTTGTAAAGGGACAGTATGCCAATTAACAGATAATGTTTGAGGCAAAATTATGACTGCCTTTAACACTATGCACTTGAGACCTGTGCACAGGATGCATTTTATAAATCAGAAGAATAAAATGGATTGCTAATAGATATTGAATCAAAAATATTCAATTATTTTGCTAAATTTGTGAGGGGAGAAGAATTCAGTTAAAATACAAGAAAAGATTGTATACTATAAAAAGTAAGAATTATAGCTTTGCCAAGTGTGCTGAGAAAAAGTCCTGTGTTACATGTCATACATGCATTTCTTTATGACATGCAGCCCGGTCTTGCAGTCCTTCCATGTGGAGAAAGTCATTGTCTTCCGTGGGAGTTCCCATGCCTGGCATACGGCGTCTTCCATTCATACCTTTTATGAAATAGAAAGAAAAACATTCAGATTCAAGACATGTTAAAAATGTAATAAGATACAAGCAGTACTATAATAACTATGTAAGAGCCATACAAGTCGAGTATTGTGATTTACAAGAGACAAGTGACACTCTTGAAATGGCGGAATGCTGTTTCAATATGGAAGTTCCTATTTTGTCTGGGAAGTGGGGGAAGAGCTGAATTCATAGGACCATAGAAGTTCAGGGTGGAAAGGATATATTTCATCATCTAATTCACCCACAAGTTGTCAGTATGGGATTGTTCCCTACACTGGGCCAAGTCCTGTGCTCAGTTAAATTTGGGAATGGGCGACGGGGATGGATCACTTGATGATTACCTGTTCTGTTCATTCCCTCTGGGGCACCTGGCATTGGCCACAGTCGGAAGACAGGTTTCAGAGTGGTAGCCGTGTTAGTCTGTATCAGCAAAAAAAATGAGGAGTACTTATGGCACCTTAGAGACTAACAAATTTATTTGGGCATAAGCTTTCGTGGGCTAAAACCCACTTCATCAGATGGAACTTTTAGGTCTGAAATTGAGAACACTTCAACCTCCCTGGTCACTCAATTTCAGACCTAAAAGTTGCAATTCTCTGACAAAAAAAACCCTTCAAAAACAGATTCCAACGAGAAACTGCAGAATTGGAATTAATTTGCAAACTGGGCACCATTAAATTAGGCTTGAATAAAGACTGGGAGTGGATGGGTCATTACACAAAGTAAAAACTATTTCCCCATGCTAATTCTCCCCCCCCCCCAACACTGTTACTCACACTTTTTTGTCAACTGTTTGAAATGGGCCATCCTGATTATCACTACAAAAGGTTTTTTTTTTCTCCTGCTGATAATAGCCCACCTTAATTAATTGGTCTCGTTACAGTTGGTATTGCAAAACACCCATTTTTTCATGCTCTCTGTGTGTATATATATCTTCCTACTGTATTTTCCACTGCATGCATCAGATGAAGTGGGTTTTATCCCACAAAAGCTTATGCCCAAATAAATTTGTTAGTCTCTAAGGTGCCACAAGTACTTCTCGTTTTTTTTCAGTCGGAAGACAGGATACTGGGCTAGATGGACCTTTGGTCTGACCCAGTCTGGCCGTTCTTATGTTCTGTTAAACAGTTGTAAATTGTGAGTGGTGATTGTGTAAATCCTGAGTAATTGCACTAACACAGAATTTGGCCCAGTAGAATGTTCTTCCATCTGGTGTGTAATCCAATATTAAATTACTCAAATGGTAGGGTTTTAGTATTCCCTGGTGAATTTTTGCCCTGATCCTGTTCTCCTAAATAAGTGGAAACAGGATTCGGTCCTTCATTTTTTAAACAGCTATCTCAAGGACTCCTAACTGATCCACATCATTTTACTATATATGATTCAAATACTCCACAATTCTCCCAACTTGTGTTTTATTCTTTTTTGCATTGGACTTCTCCTCCACCACCTGCCCCCTCAAGTTTTCTGGGTGTTCAGTTTCATATAAAATGTATTTTAGACTCTGTGCCAGGGAATATAAACATAAAGTTAAAAGGACTAAGGCTTTGCCCTTGAAATGTAAAGGTCTTAGCTGACAACTTCAGCTTCTTGCTACATTCTGAGAAAACAGATCTCTAAAAGTCTATATAATTGTCTTAGCTCCTGCTGTTTGTTAAACGTGTTTTAAGTTTTATAAAAAGGTAACCTAAACTGGTTTTGGCTTCCGATAGGTTCAAGTTAATACTGGGTTTTTTTTGATTTTGGCAAATAAAATTATTAACATGACTTCACAAAGCAGAAAAAAAATCCAAAATTATTTTTAAATGTGGTCATCTATTAGATCAGCTGTTGTAAAGAGGCACCAATAGCTAACCAAAGCATGCAAATCCCTCTTTGGATGCCAGCTCTTATTTCCCACATATAATAGGTAAAGAGTTTTCTAATGGTACCTTCATTTCTTTGGCTAATAGGTAATGCCTTGTTTGTTTGCTTGCTCGTTTGCTGAATCACTTAGTGTGATACACAAGTCCTCCTGAGGTTTGTGTTTGTATAGTTTAAAAAAACCAACTCTTTTTATTTCATTTTTGCTATTTTCTCTAGCTGAGGCAACCATTTTCCTTTTGAACAGAACTGAGTTACTTCGCTCCCTGTTCATCCCCTACTAAATGCAAAACTAAAATGTGCTACTTCTAGAAGAGAAGCTATGAATGATCTGAGCTATGAATGATCTGAGACCCGGCTTGCCATTAGGGGAAGAGCAGAAAGGCTTAGCTGTTGGATACAATGCAAAAGCCTCCCCTTTCTAAATGTCCAGATCCCAGCAGAATATTGAGAGTTACTTCCCTTTCAGGGAGACAGAAATAATTGTGATTTGTAGTGTTTTCCATTTGCAGGGGTATTTTCCTGTTGTGTTAAATGCCTCTTACTAAGTAATAGAGGTGATTTATGTGGACACCAAAGCGGTCTGTGGTAGATTCTGTGATTAATCAGTGAATTCCCATCCTCTGGCATCTCTCACTGCCCCTCTTGCGTGATGTAAGATCAGACGTACTCTGCATTGAAAAGTCAAGGCACACAAGCTGCTCTCACACACATACACCTCGCAATCCTGCTGAAAGCAGGGAGAAGGCGGGCAGGCTGGGCTCATTTAGCAGACGAATTCCCATTGACATTTGTAAATTACGCAGCTCGATTGCAGGCTTGCTGCTGCTGATTTACTGAGTGCGCAGCCAAGCAACCCCGGCAGAGGAGGACGCTTCAATCCGGCCACAACAATGTCTGAGTTTCTTTTTGCCTTAGTAGCGATCTCAGGATTATTTCCTGTTGCTAAAGTGCTGGCAGCGGGAGCCGATCGAGGTAAGGAGAACACTTTATTTTCCTCTGAGATGATGTGGGGAAGTGTCTAAAACTTCCTCCGGCAGCTCAGCTCAGCTGCATGGGACATTTGTCTCTGCCAGTGCTTCTCGGGCTGTTCGTACAAAAGCAAAAAAATAAGATCAGGTAGAGAGACATGCAGCACGGAAAGTATCTTCCTGCGTGCACAGCGGACTGTGATTTGACTTAGCTGCCTTGTGACCGACTCTGCAGATGTTAGTATCCGATTTCAGCGTCGTAGATGCTCTCTGCCTGCGCTGCTTGTTGCAAGGCATTGCAAACCTTGGCGGTCGCTTCTTGTTAACGGTCACGCTATCTGCGAGCCTACCTTTCAGTCCTCAGCTTGTATTTCGGTAACTTCCTTGCCTGCTGCGAAGCAGCCTCTGGCAAGCTGTGCTTGTCTCGGGGCTGATTTCCTGTATACAGACCGAGCCTTCTCGGGAAGGCACCTAGCGAGCTGCTGTGGCTAGGCACAGGGACAATAGGTCACAATCTCCTCTCCCTACTTTCTGTTGAAGCTTTGCAGCCCAGGCACTTGTGCTACCTTGAGATACAAAACAGCGATACACTTTCAAGCGCAACTTCTCCTTCTTATGGTCTCCTCGGTAGGGTATGGCATTAATGAGCTAACGAAAACATTCAGAAGCAAGAATAAACCAGCGTTAGGTGAGCTTTCTAGCCAGAACGGGGGGTTTCTTTTTTAGAGCCTCTCTGAAGTTTTGTAACCCCTCCCGGGCAAACACAGAGCAAAATGCACCCAGACCAGTAACTCAACCCGATCGATGTTCACATGGGCATGATTAAATGTGTCCTTATGCCTTATGGAAACTTGACTATTAAGATCATCTTATTTTGACTGATAATGCTCAGGCTTTTGGTCTAATTAGAAACAGATAAATAAACCTTATACCAATGTCAGACAGGAGGGGATGGGGAGAGAATGGATCACTGAATGATCTAATGACAGTGTTTATATGAAGGCAATTATGTATTGACTTTAAATTATTGCTTCATTATAACAAAAACCCAAACAACCAGGCATGAATTGTGATGCTTCTCTCCTGTATAGTGTTAGACAATGAAGTATGTACTCTGTTAGAGAGATATACCCACACAGAAACACACTGTATGGTAACACTAGCAGAGGGTTTTCTGTGAGTAGTTTTATAAGGCTAATCAGTGGTGAATTTTTGCAACTGCTGATTGGTTCTACCTTTCAAAGAAGCTTCTAAAACTATTTCCAGAAGTCCTTTTATTCAGTTCCATTACGTTACCATCCATATGATTTTTGAACTTTATTTAAATGGTGTGAAGTTCATGAGGGGCTAAATAAAACTGCACAGCTAAGTAATAAAGAATACAGAACCTTTTAGGCAAGGCAATAAAATTAAGATCTTGAAAGATTTCAGAGTAGCAGCCGTGTTAGTCTGTATTCACAAAAAGAAAAGGAGTACTTGTGGCACCTTAGCGACTAACAAATTTATTTGAGCATAAGCTTTCATGAGCTACAGCTCACTTCATCAGATGCATTGAAAGAGTAACTGTTTTCCTGTCTTAGGAAATCTTTGATGAAAGACGACAGAATCCCTTGGGCTGGAATTAAGTTGAACTGTTCTTTATTCTGACAGTATTTGATGCTATTAATAGACTGACTTTGCTATATGATGCTTGAATTAAATATTTTTAAAAGTAGGATTTAGGTCATCTTTGTATTTATTAAGCACAAGAGTGTTATCATGTTGATTTGACTAAAAGTTGTTTCGGTAGATCAAAATTTATTAAATAGTAAAACCCATTAGATCAGATTGCTTTCTAGCTCCTTAGCCTCTAAACTACATAACTAACGAAATGAGACAGCATTAAATATTGTCATATTCAATTTGCTAGGAATCAATTAGATTTTATTATAAATGTAACTATATGATGTATTGAATTAGCATTATGAAACTTGGAGTGTTCTACATCATACACATTGGCTACTGACTTGTTTACTGACTGTTTAAAACTCATTTGAACAAGTACAAATGGCTTTAGATAGCAGAAATTTGTGCCTGAAATAGACTATAATTCAACTACCAAAGCTGTTAAGTCAATGGAAATTGACTGGCTATCAGAAAATTTAATGGATGGTTCACACCACAAGCTGGAAAAGCAACCCCCTTGACTGGCTAGCAAAGAGACAAGTATCACCGTGGGATCACAAACTTGCATATTAAAACATGCCATCATAAGATGCCAGGCTGTAGCGCAAGATACAGGCTGACATTCAATATAGTGCTACCTACATAGCCTAACACTAAAGGTTCTAGGAGACTCTGCTCGGTTTATGAATGGTACAAATGATTTTTCTATGATGCAGTATTATATATGGAGAATTTTGATCACACTAATGCCAGTTCGTTGGAAGAACTTCAAGAACTTTCCAAGATTTGTGCAAAATAGTCTGAGTACATTTCAAGAGCAGTAGCCTGAATACCTCCGTGATCTTGTGAATAAAAACCTTAGCTATTAACCATTTTGTGAAACTGTACTGGAATCTAACCTTGTGTACTCTGCTCACTGTTGAAGGTTAGCAGATGACAATTGATTCATGAGCAGAAGAGTCTGATTTTAATTTTTGCTTTAATGTTTGTTTTTGTTATATAAATGGACTGTTGGCTTAAGTTAGAATCAATCCAGTTTTAAAAAGGCAACATCATTCTAAAACATGCCATCCAAAAGAGTGGGATAAACCAGATTCACTTAGAATCAAGTCAGTCATCATATCATCATGACATGTCTTATCAAAGCATAGTGTGGTGCAAATTAAGACTTAAAAGACGTAGTGTTTAAAAATGTCAAATGGTCTCAACATAAGTGCTTCAGAATGTACCACACATGAAGATAGTGTTACATTTTCATGTCAGGTAATGTTTGGGACATATTGCAAAAAGCACTGGCTATACAGGTGTTGGTTTTCTGTATTAAATGTTTAAAGTTTGTCAAACATGATGGGTTGCAATTTATCCAAACTCTCAAATTTGGAATGCGATAGTCACAGTGTTGACTGAAAGGGAACTAGAAAAATATCCTGGATTTTATCAGATCTATTCTGCTGCTAAAATGAGGTCACTACTGCTCTATTTTATATAATGAATAATAAACGGTTAGAGATGAGAGAGAAGTTAGGGGAAAAGAAAGGAAAAGAGGGGGGACAATAGAAAGGAATGGAAAAGCATTGGGAGGAAAAAAGAAAACAAGCTCTCTGGTGAAGAGGTTCATTTATTAATTTAGAAATGTCATTAGCTTTGGCTTAGTTTTCAATTGTAACATTTTAAAGGAAGTTCATGGAACTCCTCATTCTTGAGGTTCTCCTACCATAAAGCTAGATCTACTACAATAAATGCTGGAAAAATGCCTGATAACAGGGGACTCGTCTGAGTACAGTACATACATTACCTGCTCTATCATAGATAGAAGAGTTTCAGAACAAGTGGGTAGCTTCAGGAATTATGTTAAGAGTATCACAATGGTCAGATGGTTCTGTAGTTTCAGAAGGCAGTACTTAATGATTTCATCAATGAACTTTCTTGAAGGATGGTGAAAGGGACATGTGGTCGTCATCATCATGTCTTCCCCATAAATGTTTGACATCTTAATGTCTCCTCTCACCCAACTGCAGGATTTTCACCTAGTCCGATGTGCCTAACTTTTTCTTTTCTGCTCACAGTGAGACATGAAAGCAGAATTTTTACAGAATCAGACTGATTCCCAAATGAGATGTCGGTGTATTTAAAACTCATGAATTACCACATAACTGAATCCATTGCACACAATTACTTCCCCCATCCCATTTTTAGTTTAAAAAGTATGTATTCCCCTTGGTGTTTTTTTTAAAGCTATTCTGGATCCTAGGGAGGAGATCCAAGGATGGATTATCATGGAAACTACTCCTTTCTAGACTCATAAACCTCACCAGAAATCTCGAGTCCACGTACAAGGGAATTTACTGTTTGTTTGTTTTTTCCTAATGTCTCTTGGCCACCTTTAAAGTTTGGCAATACATTTAAATGTACGTGAACATGTAAAATTGCCAGGTTTAAGAGTCAGATGATTTCTGCTCTGAAACTATCTGCAAATAGTCATAGTGAATGTGTTTTTTAAGCTTGACTCCAATCTCATTATTAATATGTTGCTGTTTTTAAGTAGGACATGCAAAAACAGTTGTACTCTGCTCTGCCAAATGGAGCTGCTCCTTGTCAATCAAGTGTGAAGTATTCTCAGTGGTCTTAAGACAAGCAAATTCAAATAAAGCTGTTTCAGTGCTTTAATACAGAGATGCCTCTTCTCATACTTAAATTTCTGTATCTCTGCTAATTGAGAGAGAGCAGTATTGTGCCCACAAAGGCAATGTTTACAAGGTCATGGTGACATTTTTCCAGTTGTTTACTATGAAAAACAGTTTTACAAAAAGCTTGGTGTGCTCCTAAGAAATGTATTTATCATTGGAGAAGTAAAGGTATCTAGAAGGGAGAAAACAGAAGGGCATTTAGGACAACAGTTTAAAAAAAGAAATGCCTTAATGATGCAGTTGCAAAAGAAAATGAGTGAAAGATTTCCATAAGAATGTTTTTATTCACTAGTGCAATTGGCGGTAGATAAAATGCATGTCTGTTCCCAGTTGAGTACGCAATTACATGTGCAAAATTTTCCAAACAATCAGGGAAGTGTGTGTGCAGTCTTGTTCATAGGCTAATTAACATGCATATCATTCCTAGCCATGTCCTTATTTGCGCTAAGCAAATAGATTTTAATAGATTTTTCCCTTAATTAAAACAATGTCAAAAAAGAAATTATAAAAGGCAAAAGTCTTAACATCAAAATACAGTAGAGAAATTTTGTTTTCCTCCAAACCCCTTCTTAATTCCTTAGAGGTTTATTCCTGCTCCAGGAATAAATATTGATCCTGCTAAAATTTACATAGATACTTAACTTTACTCACAGGAGTAGACCTCCTGGAGTTTTTGGGACTATTAGCATGTGTACAAGCCTTAACAGAATAAGGGTTAAAATGCATCCTCTTCTCTTAATTTATTTTCAATGTACATTGAAAACCTATAGGGTTTCTTGGCATTTCCACATGCAAATTGAGCAGCAGCTACATGGTATTTTTGGGCTGTGATTATATAATTTTTATTTGGGATGCTACGAATGAAAGTTATAATATGTGTAAGTATTAATACTTTTAGACAGTAGTAAGTTACATTTGTCTAAAATGTTACTGTACATACATTGCTCTGTTATCTTTTTCACTTAAATTGTGTGATTTCAGATATTATTCTGTGTTATCACTTTCCCAAAGGAAATAGAAAATAAGGTTTTCAGAATGAAATCTCGCCTTACTTTTTTTTTGTAATTAACATCTAATTATGTTGAAAAATCCAGTTCCATTTTTAAATGATTGTACACACCCCAGCTGTCATTCAGTGTAACTATGCAATTGTTTGTTTGCTCTTAAGCACCATCTATTGAAAAAGATTAAAGCATGTGTATGTGCAGTTGTATTCCAGTTAAGGATTTAGTTGTCAACAATACAGATGAAAGCTACTTTGTACTTTTTGGTATCCTATTTCTAAAATGCAAAACTTTTTTTGTTTTTAATATATTTAGCAAAGTGAGATAACCAGAGGTCTAATTCTGAGTTCTTTTAAACCAGTCAATGGAATTACATGGGTACTTGACTTCAGTGGATGTACTCTTGGTTTACATTGGTGGAAGACCCTAATCCTGCATTGGGGTTTGCTAGGAATGACAACTATAAATGGATGCAGCTATCCGTGCTAGTAGGTTTTGATACAGGATTGTGCACCAATGAATGCAATTCCAATTAAAGTCAATGGGAGTCTTTTAAATTTAATGGGACTTGCGCAGGGCACTTAGTGATGCAAAGAAAATTATAATAAGCAATAAAATTTGTAGCCAGTGGTCTGTTGTTCACTATATAATCTGTGTGATTTTTAGATTGAAAGATGCTCACAGCAGGAAGTTTGTCTTCCTAGATACTTCCTAAAACACCAGGGACTCCTAGTGCACTTTTAAATTACATAATATAAAACATAATTACCTATATGTAAATACAAAGACTAATTCCAATTATATTTATTTTGTTTGTGACCTCTGTTGTGCTGAAGTGATTCTGTCAATTGATCCTCTGACCTTAGTAGAAAAATGCATCTTTGAGATAGCAGGATTTAAACAGTAACCAATATTTGTTTTTGTAGTCATTAGATCTGTCCAATTAATAAAAAGAGAGTTGCTTCTTTTGAATTATTGGATAATGGTAGTCTTTGAGAAAGGTACTTTGAGTTGTCATTGGTATTTGGTTATACTATAGTAGAACTCTTTTTGTGGGGGCAGGAAAAATGGATCTTATTACAACAAAAGGTCCAGCTACTGAATATAATACCTTATAATGTATTCTTATTATCAGTTGAATGTCCCTAAATAACGTTTCACACGCTGCTTCATCTTGAATGACTTGGCCTTCCAGCAGAACTGCATACTGTTGAAATACAGCAGAAATGCTTTAGAAATAAGAGCATACATATTTCTTCTTCTGGTAAGATCAAGGTCTGGTGAACTATGTCTTGTTTTTATTCTTATATCAATAGGATATCACTTCATAACTTTTGTATATGGCACTGAATTGAATGACTTACCATTTTAGTATAACAGGACAGGTGCTATTGAAATAAAGCTTAACTTTAGAAATAAGAATATGTATAATTCCTTGAGGATTCCACCACCACTGAGTTTTTATGTAATGGCAATTCACAAGCGCTTCACTCTTCTTGAAATGAACAAAGAAAACTTACAGAATGAGACGCTATAGCTTTGTTCCTTCAGATATTCTTGTGGGATATGTAGGGGTCTGTGTAGGGGTGTGTGTGTGTATGTATATGTATGTGTGTATATATATATAATATATATAATTTTGGGGTGGGGAGAGGGAAGGGGAATATGCAAGTGCGAAATGTGGATATTATCCTCCGCAAATGCAGTGCTTTTCTCATGAGGCTTTCTTTCAGAAAGGGAGAATATACTGTTGACTTAAAAAAAAACAAACCCAAAACACCAAAACAGACTGGAAGTAGAACAAAGTGCACTTAAAAAAATCCTCATGCACTTGTGCATATAATATACTTATAAATTAACATTATTCACTTACATTTTCCAAACTAGGACATTTGAAAACCTGTCTTTAAAGAATACAGTGATGATATCAGAGAGATGTTAGTACCTCTCTGAACATGACATACTCTTTTTTTTTTTTTTTTGGGACCACTTTTGCCCACACGTTTACGTAGCCATTACACATGGACAAACATAGTTTTGAGGAGTAATTTTAAAGCTTTGGAAGTACCAAACTACTAACATGTCATCCTTTCTTGAAAATACTCTTTTGAATGAATGTCATCAGATTGTCCAACTTGTGAAAGTACTTACCATTAAGTTTTACAGCAATGTGTGTCTATCATGAAGTATCCCAAACTACTTCACAGGATGTGAGTCAGATTTTCAAAGAATACCTCCTTCGTGCATACAAATACTGTGATTGCAGGGGAAAAGAATGGTTTTGTGAGCACATGGCTAGTTAGACACACAACTGGGTGTGCAAATGCCCAATTTATATGACCAGTGTTGGTATTTGTGTAAAAAATAAATGTGAATTATGGAATATTTACTTGACATTTTATGGGAAATCTTGAAATTACAACTTAACTATGACACCTTTTGTTCATTACATCATCCAAAAGACAGCAGATACAGTAGAAAAGTCACCCTTGTATTCAGGCAATGGGTCAGTACTATCTCAGAAATAGGGCTGGTTTAAAAACAATCCACTTTTCTCACAATTTAACATAGCAATTTTTGTTTTTTATCAAAATAATAGGAATTTGTCATCTATCAAAACCTAATTTTCTTTCATAAAACCATTTTCTTGGTAAATGAAAAATTATGGTTTTGATAGTGCTTTGATTAAAACATAGACTGATAACTTAAAGTAATAAATATGAAAAATAGAGTGTCAATATTGTTGATGTTCAGAAAAATCATTTTTGAAAAATAGTTAAAGGACATCCAGGGGAAAGAGAATTAATTACATTTAGAATGTGAAATGTAAGGGCAGGATGGCTTTTACATTAATGTTCAGTAAATGTACCTCACTTTCTGCTTTCATTATGGATTAACTGAAAAGAATGAGGATGGGGCTTGGAGGAGGGAGACTCCTCACAGCTTGAACTATGCACATATTTTTGAACCCCTTGCTTTAGTGGCCTGATCCAAACCCCCTGAATACAATGGAAAGACTTCCGTTGACTTCAGTGGACTTTGAATCAGGTCTAAAATGCAGTCCTGGTCTGAAAAATGACTATGTAAATAAATACGGTACCTTCTCATGTAACAGATAAACTCTCTGTGGATATTTGCAACCAAAACTGCTTTGCTTAAAAAAATGATAAAATGAAAGTTTACTAATGGCACTTCTGCAGAACTAACAGATCTGTGGGAGAGTAGACTGGATTATTTTCCGGGATTGTTTCACGCAGAAACAAGATGTAGTTACAAACTTCTATTTTCAATAGAAAATAGTTACAAACTATTAGTAAAATAGTTACAAACTTCTATTTTCAATATATTTATGAATATTATTTTTCTTCAGATTTTCCAGTAGTCAGAATATGAAGACTGTAGGGTAGTATAAATGTAACTAGGGGCAGTGTTTGTCTTGCAGAATCTGTCGTGCCGATGATGGACAATACAGAAAGAATCTAGCTTGACTCTCAGATTCCAGGTTGAGTCTGTAGAACTGGTAGTTAATTTAAAAAAAAAAAAAAAAAACGTCTTTCACTTGCAAACTCAGCAAGTGTGATCTGGAAGGCATTGCAATTCAGTAAATTAGAATCCCACAGTGTGACATGTATTGTATCAATTTTCAGAGTAGAGTACCTTTTAAAGTACCTTTTGGCTGTGAACATCTCTAGGTTTTATCACTGTAGGTACAGGCACTGACAAGGTTTGAGCTCACCTGAAAACAAGCTTAATGAGAATGTAGTGTATCAGGCTGTGTGGTAGTGACTTTGACCTATTAGAAAAAAAGGAACTATGAGGGGTCAGGGACACAATCAAATAAACTACAATAGCTATTCGACTGAGAAATATGTGTGCAGAGTGGAAGCCTAATTATTTATTTTTGTAATAAAAAGGTGAGAATTACTTGTGCATCGCTATATTTGAACTTAGAGATGGAAAGGTGATTGTGGGCAGGCAGATGAAAATGATGTGGGAGGGAGAGGTGAAAAATCAAACTCTGGATTGACTTCTGTTTATGGTCAATATTTTAAACCAAATAGTTTACTCCTGCATTTAGATCACAGTAAGAATAGTAAATGAACAAATGTGATGTTACATTTAAAATCATGGAACTTTACAATGTACAAGGGTTACAGAAGAAGTCAAAACCACAAAAATGAAAACTAAGTCACTCTGCCATGCTTGCCAGTTTTCATATCAATATGTCCTCATGCTTTTATTCAAACAATGAAAGGCTAAATCTAAGAGAGAGGGTATTCGACAGACCCAAGGTTTCCGAGGTCATAATACAGACTGAAGTAGCTGAACAGTCCAGCACTGCTGTATGCCATTTCTGTCAAAATGTATGAGAGAGGGGTGTGGGTGTGTGGATGTGTGTGAATATATATATATTAAAACCTTGGTATATAGAGAGCAGCATAAAAGATACCATTAAGTAGGGCAAAGCTTTTAACACTTTTTTTTTTTTTGAGGAGACAAAATCTCATGCCCTGACCTAAATGGCCCATTATTACACTTCTTCAAACTGGAGCAAGTTATTCAGGTCAGAGTGCATGTACAGCCTTACCTGAATTGCCTGCTTCTCCTGCACTTGCTCAGATGTAGTGAACTACGTCCATTACATTTTTTTGGTCTGGTTTTGGAAGAGCTGTGACTTAACCTCCCTGTTCATAATACTACCCACCTACTTTGTAGATTATACTGCTCTTGAGAATTGGTGTTCGCTAATCTGCTACTTCTCCATTTTTATATAGAGTTGTTACCCTCATATCCAGTAATGCTACAGGAGAGTTTTACTTAAATCTGTTTAATTTCCTTTTTTATTTCTTACCCACATGTTAAATAGTTGGTATACTCAAAATTTCCAGCTTTTACAATTTACGTTGCCCTGTGAATATTTTCTTTTCCTTGTAGAAATTCTTCTGGTCACTGTTTTAATTTTGACTGCTCTTGGGGCAGTAAGAAGTGAGCGCCAAACAGATGGTAGTCACCAAGCTGAGTGAAATTCAGAATTAGTGTGCAAATACAGAACGTGAATCTCAATATTCAGAGCACCTTCTACGGCAAGTAAATTCCACCTGGAGACACTTCTCATAAAGAATTGTTACCATTTTGATAGTTGCTGGACATTCCAGGAGCCATTTACAGGCTGCTGATTTTCAGTGGAATAACTGCTTTATGCTTCCCTTTACTTAATATACATATTTTGTTTTTTCATATTCTATTGTAATACTTCAAAAGATTAGACTGTATCAACTGATGTAAATTAGCATAGTCATTGTCTTCAGTAGAAATATGCTGATTTACACCAGCTGAGAATCTGCCTCATCATCTCATAATAGTGTCATTGTAGTGTTGTAATAAAGTGTAATATATTTACAAGGGTTATCACTGTTGCATTTTTATATTAATTCCCACAGAAGACAAGCAGTGAGATTTTTTTTTTTTATAATTCAAGAATATTAAATATGTGATCATCAATTTGAGGAGCATAGAAAATTTATAATAAAACCCCTTTAGATAACATAAGTGCTTAATAGGTAATTAATATAATCTTGATTCTGTATAATCTTGATTTTATTCCTGTGTCAAATTTGTAAATTACCTTGGGTTCTTGGTTTTAGGTATTTAAAAAAGAATAATAATGAGTCAAACATGTTGAGGAAAAAAACAGAGATAGCTGTATGAGAATAAGCTTTATTCATGTGAATCATGGGAATTGTCAGACCGTAACAGATCAATGGTCAGTGTAGTCCAGAAGTAGCCAAGCTTTCTGGAGATGGCATACTGTCTCCACAGTGCACTAATAGTATAGGGCTATTCCATGGGGAAACCTTTTTTTTTTTTTTTTTTAAGCCCCTCTAGCTATTTCTTTGAAGCATGAGTATTGGACCTCCATGTTCTTTTAAGTATGCTAGTCTTATCGCTATGGACTTCACTGGCTAATTATACATTATGTAAACATCATTTCCTTTTATTAGCTTTAAATATTGCCTTTTAAGTTCATTAGTTGTCTCCTTGTTTCATATAAAATGGCAAAATGGTCACATCCAATCAGAGAGCTACTGAATATTTATGTAGCATAGAAGGCATGTTAAAAGTACACATTTGCCACAGTTTTTCTACTCTCCACATTGGTACAGTGCAATGGTAATTGTGGCTGCTCAGCACTCCTCAAAATTTGATCCAAAAGGCAGAACACACACTCTGACATCCTGATCTTGTCATGAGCTACTGCATTGTTGCAAGGGTCCACTCATGCAGAGCTTACTGCAGGATAAAGACCTCTGATGGTACAGTCTCACCCTGAATACTGCATTCATTTGTGATTGCAATACTACAGTCACAAATGGCATAGAGAATGCAAATAAGGAGAGAGAAGAAAAAGGTAATGTAGGGAAAGATTAAAGTTATAGGCTTATTTTGTTTGGGAAGGAGCACAAGAGCAGATATGAAAGGAACAGGGTAGTCTCCATTTTTAAAAAATGGCAGCTTTTACCAATTTAACACACATTGATAGCTGAACTGACCACACTTTTCCCCTCCTATGTAGACTAGCAGGTGTGTGGCATCATTTGGCAATTATTAGTATTGCTTCTTACAAGCAGTGGTGAAAAGTTTATTTTGGTGAAGTTCTGTGGCCTGTGTTATGTAGTAGGTCAGATTAGATGATCACAATGGTCACCTCTGGTCTTGGAATCTATGAAATTAAGTCTATGGCTCTCTTGTCTGGAAATACTTTGTGACCTCCTTGGAGGAGTTGCTCTGGAAATGAATAGGATAATAAATGAATTCATGAGTGATCCATTGCTAATGAGAGTCTCAGTGGTACTGTCCTGAGTGTCATGTTAGTATGATGGGTATAAATCATGTCCTTACAGGGTCCACGGAAATTTTCGATACGCATCTGACTTCTTCTAGAGTAATCATAAAGAATAATATTTTCTGGTTGACAAACAATTTTGAAGCTTTATAGCTGCTGTTCCCTCCAGAGACTCCCACCTTTTTGTGGAAAAAAATATTTCTGTGTCAGTGATAGTGCAGAAATGTTTTAATAATACCAAGAAAAGTTTTCCAAAACTTATATTATTAAAATCACACAGGAGGACAATTTGCTTTCTTGTCAACATTCCCCTATTAACAGCTTTCTGTCAGAAAAGTGAAGAGAATAAAATCCAGGGTTATGCTTTGTCTCTCTTAAATCAGTATAATTTATTCCACTTAGCTTTTGAGAAATACAAAGAATGTGGAGTTTGCATATAGTATTTGCTTTTGGGGCTTGGGGAAGAATGTATGTGCACTCTTTGCAGTGGAAATGGTTGCTCTTTAGCAAAACTGGTTACATCATAAAAGGTTCATCTTTTATGAATGTGTATTTTTTTCAGAACAAAGGTTTGTGTTGTAATCTAATCCCTGGCATTAATTTTGTGTAGTTGGAGGGATATAATTTATTGTGATATCCTGAGCTTTCCAAGTTCTCTGGATCCGAAAAGTGATGGGTCTTCTAAAAATTGTCCCAAGAAAACTGAAGGTAAAAAATAACAACCTGTGAATTCTAAATGTTGCTGTGGCTTGGTGTTGAAGCAGAGTGCAAAGGTTCTTTGTTTAATAATGCTGATATTTTATATTGATGTCTAATTTGAATGTTGGTAATCCTTTGCAGAAATGTAAAGGAAAAAAAACGGATCTGGTTTTGTTGTTTTTAGTTGTGAAAGTGTGCCATGACTCACATTTTCACAGAGCCTGGTGAACAGCAGAAACATCGAAGTGATGTACTTTGAAAGCAATGAGAGTGATTACAAATTACAAATCTTATTAGCCAGTAACAACATGCGTGCATGTATTTTTTTTCCCAAGTAGCACTTAAAAAATGTACCTGCTGTAAGACCACCAGAGTTCAGATCATTCACAATATCAAGCCTTCTGTCTCATTTTAACATATCCTGCTCTGAAATCTGTCTGGTATCTTATTGCAGACCTCCCTCTTTCTAGCGGAACCATCTATATCTCTTACTTAAAATCTATATTTTTAAAATTTTAGTAAAATTCATTAATGGGTTGGTCAGATGGTAGATACTATGTGAGATCTGGATTCAACTTCTGATGTGGGTTAGCTCAGTTTTCTAGCTTGGAGTGGTGATTCTGCAGAAGGAATGCTCAGAGGCCTCAGTCTGAGCATGTGCTTACAGATGAGCACATGAATAATCCCATTGTCTTCAATGCAACTACTCACATGCTTAACTTTTAAACACGTGCTTAACTTCTTCACTGAATCAGGGCCTCAACCCCTTAGAAAGGATTGTGCTGTAGAGTTTGCACATGAAACCATTGGTGGGGAAGAAATATTAAGAGTCAGTTATCAGGAAACAATCTGTCATGTTAAGGGGTCTGGTTTATATTGGTTTTGCTTCCCATTGAAAATATTGTTAAATTGGGGTAAACCTCATATTGTAACAGCTACCCTTCATTTGAGATAAATTTAAGAAACAAAAGGGGGCCTCAAAACAAACTACCAGCATGTCATCATCACCCAAATCACAGCACATGTGAATCTGCTCAGGAATTAAAACTTTATGGGAAATGGAGAATTTCACTGGGTGTTGTTTAGTGGATGTACATGTGTCTGTATGTGACAGAAACAGAAAACATACCAGAGGAGCCAGAGAGAAGACCGCTCTAGACATAATCTGAGTTACTGAGTGTAGGATCTTGAGAAAAGTCTAGAGAGAGTGCTTCTGAGTTGATGGCTGCCTGAAAGGATTTAGGGGATTGACAATGTGAGCAAAGAAACAAGCTCTAATTGTGCATTTCCTCCTGTGTTCAGGGAAACAGGACTTCTTACATTTTTTGATGCAATCCCTTCGTTTACAAAGAAACCTCATCCTTTCATCCATTTCCCCTGTCAGGAAAAAAAAAAAAAAAACAGGCCTCAAACTTTGACAAGCCACTTGTATTACCGATTTTGACCCTATTTTTTTTGTTTTGTTAGACAGAAGACATAATATGGGTGGCAGCAGTTTGAAGGGAAAAAATAGTATACATCCATCCTTGTTACAAACCAGAGTGTATGGTGTATAGACAAAATGGGACATATTATGAATTATAAATGATGCGATTATGAAGTCACCTGCTAAGTCTTCGCGTTGGCTCAAATACCGCAGTATCAGATGGAAAAGAGGCTAAGATAAGGAAAGTCTAAATTATATTCTTGGAGATCTTTGAAGTCCTATGAGTGAGAGTAGGCAGAAAATACTGGAGGTGAGGTATTGGCTGTGTGACTGGAGTGAAGATGAAGGATTTAGTTTTGTGGAAGATTGGGCCGTGTTCTAGTGGGAGAGGGCTGTACAAATATCTATTATTTCACATTGGTGGGGGGAGAGAGAGGGGCAATCTCTTGGCTGCAGGCAAACTGGAGCAGCCAGAAGGGCAGTAAATTAGTGGCTCCAGGGGAGGGTGCTAAGGAGGCAAATGCAGTACAAACTCAAACTCAGTGTTTCACAACAAATTAATCCCATGTGGCAAAGAATGTGAAGAGAAGAATTATTTTTTCAGTTGCATATATATGAATGCTACGAGTATGGGTGACAAGAAGAGGGATTGGAAATTTTCTGTGGTTGGAAGAAATGAGGCGTAACTGTCATTGCTGAAACCTGGTGGGATGAGTCATGTAACTGGAATGTTAAAATCTCTGGTTATAACCTTTTCAGGAAGAATAGTGTGGGTAAAGGGGGAGCGGGAGGGGAAGGGGATTGCTTTTAAAGACTCCTTACTTATTTTAGAGTTATCAATTAAACTTGAACTTCAGAATCTTACTGAAGATGGACCAATGTGTTAACAAAGGCCAGGAAGGGGTACTAGTGCGGGGCTGTTACAGACAACCAAATCTCACTTGAGAATAGGCTAAGTTATTCCCTAAGCACCTACAGTAACTCCTCACTTAAAGTCATCCTGGTTAATGTTGTTTCGTTGCTGATCAATTAGGGAACATGCTCATTTAAAGTTGCACAATGCTCCCTTATAACGTTGTTTGGCAGCCGCCTGCTTTGTCCACTGCTTGCAGGAAGAGCAGCCCGTTGCAGCTAGCTGGTGGGGGCTTGGAACCAGGGTGGACCGCAGCCCCCCTATCAGCTCCCCACTCCCCTAAGTTCCCTGTGCAGCAGCCGCCCAGCAGGCTACCAATTGCGGGAAGTTCAGCTGTCCTTCCCTCCGCACTGCCATGTGCTGCTCCTGCCCTCTGCCTTGGAGCTGCTTCCGGGAGCCTCCTGATTGCTGTGCAGGGGAGAGGGGAAGAGGGGGACTAATGTCAGGGTGTTCCCTCCCCCCATTCATGCCCCCTGCTGACCCCTTCTCCATATGGGGACAGGGCTCAGGATGCTGGCCGCAGCTGCTGTCTCAACTTCTTGATCCTTTTAAAGGCAATGTACTTAGAATGGTGTCAGTGTACTTTGAGGGGCAGTGCATCTCTCTCTCTCTCTTTCTCTCTCTCTCTCTCTCTCTCTCTCTCTGTCTGCTATGCTGTCTCCCCTCCCTCCATTCATGCTGCTTGTAGAGTGTGAGGCTACATTAACAACAATGTGTTAATCCTTAGGGGCTCAGCCGAATGCTAGTTCATCATTTAGCAGTAAGGCATTCCCTGGGAAATATCCCACCCTCTTCCACCCTCTAACTTCACCACTTCAGCCAAGCTTCACAATCATCATTGCTGTTGTCATAACCATAGGGGTAGCCTAAAATTCCTCCTTACCTGTAATGGGTTAAGAAGCTCAAATAACCTGGTTGGCACCTGACCAAAGGAACCAATGGGGACAAAAGATACTTTCAAATCGGGGGGGGGGGGTGTTTTGGGTTTTTTGTTTCTGTGGCCATTCTCTCTTGGGACTGAGAGGGACCAGACAGAAATCCATCTTCTCCAACCCATCCTAATCCAAGTCTCCAATATTGCAACCAGTGTAGGTAGACCAGACAAGGCGGATTAGTTTATCTTTTGTTTTGCTTGTGAATTTTCCCTGTGCTAAGAGGGAGGTTTATTCCTGTTTTCTGTAACTTTAAGGTTTTCCCCAGAGGGGAATCCTCTGTATTTTGAATCTGAATACCCTGTAAAGTATTTTCCATCCTGATTTTACAGAGATGATTTTTACCTTTCTTTTTGTCTTTTTCATAAAATCTTTCTTTCAAGAACCTCACTGATTTTTCCATTGTTCCAAGACCCAGGGGTTTGGGTCTTTGATCATTTTGTAACCAATTGGATAGGATATAATTCTCAAGCCTCCCCAGGAAAGGGGGGGGGAAAGGATTGGGGGGATTGCTGGGGGAAGAGGAACTACAAGTGGTCCTTTTCCCTCGTTCTTTGTTAAAACACTTGGTGGTAGCAGCATACCTCAGTCCAAGGACAAATAGAGATTTGTGCCTTGGGGAAGTTTTTAACCTAAGCTGGTAGAAATAAGCTTAGGGCGTCTTTCATGTGGGTCCCCATGTCTGTACCCTAGAGTTCAGAGTGGGGAGGGAACCCTGACAGCTGTGTACAGTATTAAATTGTTTGTTTAAAACTTATACTCTGTGTGTGTGTATGTATGTGTGTATGTATGTGTGTATGTATGTGTGTGACAGAGTCAGGCTAAAGGAGAGTGATAGAAGGCAGATATATTAGCCCCAGGTTAAGTAGGTCCCTTTTCCCTGGGTAAGGTAACAGGGAAGGTTCCAGAACAATCAGGAACTTTCTGGAAACAATTAAGGCAGACAGGCTGATTAGAACACCTGCAGCCAATCAAGAAGCTGCCAGAATCAATTAAGAAAGGCAGTCTAATCAGGGCACCTGGGTTTAAAAAGGAGCTCGCTTCAGTTTGTGGTGTGCGTGTGAGGAGTTGGGAGCAAGAGATGCAAAAAGCTGAGAGTGGGAAGGCGTACTACTGGAAGACTGAGAAGTATAAGCATTATCAGTCATCAGCAGGAAGGTCTAGTGGTGAGAATAAAGAAGGTGTTGGGAGGAGGCCATGGGGAAGTAGCCCAGAGAGTTTTAGTTGTCACGCAGCTGTTACAGTAGCCACTATAGACAACTGCAATCCACAGGGCCCTGGGCTGGAACCTGAAGTAGAGGGCAGGGCCAGGTTTCCCCAATTCCTCCATCCCTTCAACTCCCTACTTGATACTGGAGGAGTTGACCTGGACTGTGGGTTCCACCAGAGGGGAAGGTCTCTGGCCTGTTCCCCGATCCACTAGGTGGATCAGCAGAGACTGCAGGGATTGTTCTTTTTCCTTTCCCCATGCTGGCCAGTGATGAGGGTAACTGAGTGAATGGCAGATTTGAGCCACGAAAGTGGCCAAACTGAGGGCTCCCATGAAACTCTGAGGTGAGAAAATCTGCCAATAAGCGCAGGACCCACCAAGGCAGAAGAGGAACTTTGTCACAGTGTATATATACACATATAATATAGTTTTTTGTCTGGTGAAAAAAATTTCCCTGGACCCTAACCCCCCCCTCATTTTCATTAATTTTTATGGGGAAATTGGATTCGCTTAACATTGTTTCGCTTAAAGTCACGTTTTTCAGGAACATAACTACAACGTTAAGTGAGGAGTTACTGTATCTGTAATGTGTGGAAAGAAAATGTTTGAAAGACCTATTCTGGAGGTGCCATTCAGCCAGTAGTAAAACCTCAAAAGAGTTTCTAAAGAATATAGATGAATTTTTCCAAAATGAAAGGTATTATACTTGACACAAAGTAACCACCTTTTGTACCTGATTATGATGGCCTAAGATGAATTAATCACTGGACTAGAACCCAATAATCATCTCCTGATTTACACTCAGTATGGGTAAAAAGAGGACAGTTTTTCTCACTCACTCACGCACTTTCAAGAGGGCTAATATCAGAAAGCTGAAGAAAATTGAGCAAAATCAACTGAGGAAAAATTTAGACATGGAAATTGGGAAATTTTTAAGAAGAGTTTATTAGAATAGCCATGGCACAGTGAAGGCGACAATTAAAAACAGAAAAGAAATGTATAACAATGGAAAAAGTGGGAAATAGAAATTGATCTAAATTTAAAAGTTGTGAAGTATAGAAAATTGGTAACGGAAGCTAAAGATATTAGGGAAAAATCCATGGCTGGCATTGCTAAGGACAAAAAGCAGTTTGAACATATTAGGAAAAAAAGAAATCCTAGAACTGAGATAGGCCCAATATGAAAAGGAGCTGGTATTTTTTTTTTTTTTAAGATTGATACAGAAAAGGCAGAAACATTCCATAAATATTCTGTATTTGGAAAGAAGCCGGGTGTGTGCTTGTACCATAGGAGAATGATGCAGTACTTTTCAAGCTGCTGGTAATCAAGAAGATAAACATTTTTAAATCCAAAGGCCCAGATAATTTGCACCCAGCAATGCTAAAAGAGTTGGCTGAGGAGATCCCTGGCCTGCTAATATTCATTTTTAATAACTCTTGGAATACCACAGAAATTCCAGACAACTAGAGTGCAGATATTCTAAAAGAGCAAGCAGATGACCAAGGTAATTGTAGGCCAGTTAACCTGACCTCAATCCTTGGGCAAAATAATGGAAAAGCTGATATGGGATTCTATCAAATGCCATAAAAAATTATCTTTCAAACAATGTGTTCTCTCCATTATATCAATCTTCAATATTTAAACCATATGCAGACTTCAATGTTTTCCATACGTTGTGCTTTATTAGAGCTGCTGTCAATGCAAGTTGTTTCCGCAATACATTAGGGATGAGATATTTACATCTTGACATATAAAAAACCTTCAATTCACTTCTAAGTATTATATTGAAATCCTCAGCATATCAGTAGTAAGGATTCCTAATGCCAGCAAATGCTAACCTCCTGCTAATGCCTTTAAAGTGTTGGACACAGTTTAAGGAGATGAAGAGTTTTGGGCAAGTGGAACTCGAAATAAAAATAACAAATTGGTTTACAGGAAAAAGTAGCATCTTATGAGAACAAGTTCCATTAAGAAGGAGAAAATAAGTTCTTTAAAGTTATTAAAAGCATATAGACTGCTAGAAATGGGGATAGATTGGGGGGAAGATGACCAGAGGCAGGGATGAAGGAGTAAGTGAGATATTTAAAAACAGCAGTAGAGGTCTCAAGTAACATTTGGAGGCAGAGCTAGTGAAAGGAGTCCTCTCCACACATTTGTCAGATGATGGTGTCCAAGTTATGGGGACTTGTAGATAAGGAGAATAAGGAGGAATAATAATAATGGTCTGGAGTTCCACAGGATTCTGACTGGGATGCAGAATATTTTCATCATCATTAAACAACTTATTTGGGATCCAAATCCTGCTCTCCTTGAAGTCCTTAGGAGTTTTGCTGTTGATTTCAAGGAGAGCAGAATTGGGCCCCAAATATTATTTTACATCAAGCAACGTCTGTAGCTCTGAATTACTGTAAGGGTAACATTTTCAAAAGTGCCTAACTGATTTGGTCTGCTAAGTCCCATTTTCAAAAGTGACATAGGCATTTAGGAGCCTAAATCTTATTGACTGTTAAACGAATTTGGGTTTCTAAGTCACTTAGGCACTTTGGAAAATTCTCCTCTACTCTAAATCTGTTGAAAAAGTAACTTGTGAGGCAGGAAGTGTACCATAGATGCTGCATAGGACATGGGATAAAATTTTAAAATACTTTTCGTCTGGTTCTTATTTTTTTATCGGGCACTGTTGGAGATGCAGATCTTGGTTAAGCGGGCAGGGTGGGGATGGAAAGAAGCAAAAAACAGATGCCTCACACTGCTTAATATTTCCTGTTTGTTTGGAGGGCCTATGAGAGACAAAGTGTGTCAACTAAGGTACTTTTATCCAAGATTGCTGCCACAGTTCCTGCTATCAGGTGAATTGCATGGCACTGAACCTTCAAGCCTCAGCAGATGGCAACTGTAGTTGCTGTATATCAATGATAAAGGGTACAAAATGTCTATGAATGTACACTGGAGCTTTTACTTTAGAAGGAAAAGAGTTATTTCAGTAACCTTTAATGTGGCTTGAGAGAAACGACATTTAGTTATCTGTTTCCTACATTAAATCTAAGGAAGTTTTTGGACTACTATGAACACTACAGCAGGTCAGGAAAATGTTGAGAGAACTATTTTCAGTTGGAAAATGCAATTTCATTGAAATAGAAGTACTTTGCAAAATCGTGTGAATTTGGCTAACATTTCAATTTGGGGAAAAATCTGAGAATTTCAAAATGTTCTGATTCAGACCAAAAAACTGAATTGAAACTAAGTCTGTGGTGATGGAGGTAGGTGCTTGGTTCAGCTATCAATCTATTTATTGCTGTTCTTGGCCTGCACTTAACATGGAGATGGAGATGATGAGAATCAGAAAGTCAATATTCTACTCTTCAGCCTTCCTCAGTGCCCACGTTCCATTGCTGTACGTGAGAAGTGGTAACATCGCAGTTCTGCAGCTTTGTAGAAAGCCTGATATCACAGCGTCTCCACAGAGGGCACAGAAGGTCCAGAACATGGTGGCAGAGGTTGGTGTTCTGCAAGCTTTCACGTCTTTGGAATGTGCTCCTGCACTGTCTATGGCCCTTTACAAGTATTTTCACAGTTGCCATACAGACAGGTTAATGCTGAGCTGGTTATATTCTAGAGTTGGAGACTGCTTGATGGGAATGACCTAGGACTTAGTTTTGTCCAGATTGGTGAGGTTATCAATCTGAGCTGCTCGTTGCCCAACCAAATTTACATCCGTAATATAGTCAGCTAAACCATGTTCAGCATGCCATTTAAAATACAGGTTAGACATTTACTGACAAATGCAGATTTGTCATTTTGATAGTGAGTGGGACACCTGATAAAGTATCAGAATGGTAACTGTTATTTGCAAAAGGAAAAAAGTAATGTGCCATTTAACTATCTGGCTAATGTGTCTCTTTTGATTTCAAGATTTGTAAATTGCAGTGGCTCCAAGTACACTTCTCTGTGCTGTGCCAACATCAAGCACATAAACACGCTAAAATCCAGAAAGCATTATTCCAGCTATAAGAAGTAGATACAGTGACATTCTGAAAGGGTGAAGACAGTTTGATTTAGTTTGTTCTCTCCTTTACCAGTAACGGACAAATCATAAGACCTGTGAGTAATTACATATTCAGTAAACAAATACTGGAACATTTTAGAGAAATATTTGCCACTAGAAAATTACAGTCGATAACTTTGAGGGGGCAATCCATAAATCTCTGCAAATTTTTGCAGATCTATCCTTTCTATGTGCTAGATGAATTTCATCTTTCACAACACTTTGCTTTAAACCTTCAAGTTACTTCCAGTGCTTATAATGACCTGTTTCCCCACTATGGTTTCTAGCTATAGGTAAAACAAGGTTTTGAGGCAGGTTCTTTGTATGTATTCATTGGGAATCTGTCACATTATGGAAAAATCTGCACTATTATGATGAATAGATTTGGATAATATGTCTGAGAAGAAAACTTTGGTGTGCAATTTTTAATCAATTTTCTCTGCTTTTTATCGGTGGTTCTCACATAACACATTTTGAAATTTAACTTTTCTCCTAAGTAACAATATAATCAGCAAAATCTCGTTACCATACTGTGTGTTAGACATATGTACATAACCTATCTTTACAGATGGCAGTGCTTAGATTTTTCTATTACTCTTCCAGGTCATATTTGATGTTTTAAAGCAACATAGTAACCATTCAGCCACGTATAATGTAGACAGTGCAAATTTAATCTTAATCTCTACATATCTGAATTCAAATTGTAATGAGTTCATGAAATAGCTTAAAATAAAATTATACTTCAACTACTTGTGAAGTTTTATGACAAAATACCCACAGCATAGAGCTCATCTTTTTAAGAGCTGATTTAAACGTGCATTAACCAGAATGAATTTGGGTTTGGTTCTTTCAAATATTATCCAAATTTGACTGAGGCATTAAGAAATGTGAGGATCAAAGTCAGGAGTTATTCTGTAACTCTCCTGTGTATCTTAAATATACTGGAAGAACTCTTAACAGAAGTTTGATTTTTTTTTTTTTGTCCAAGACGGTGATATTTAGATTTTATTTCTCACCAAAGTGAAGTATTGACACAAAATGAAAAGGTGGAAAAAACACCCTTTCTGCTATTTTTGTTCTAGTATGTAAAGCTGTAGACCTAGTAATCAGGTGGGCATAGGACTTGCTACCTTAGTTTTTTAGTTCGGTAAGAGCCACTGAGGTGAAAAGTCTATTCTTTAAGGGAAAAATGGATTAAACCTTTCTGATGATGTGTAAGTAACAAATGGGTTCATTGTCAGGTGGCTATGTCCTTGTAAAATGGAGGCCAAGTTTGAAAGAGTTTAAAAGGGAACTAAAAGAAATCAATCTAAAACTATTAAATTAATTTTATTACAGTCTTTAATAGCCATTAGAACTGTTTCAGTCACTCTCGTCAGGATTCATCTGTAGTTCTAGAGTTGAAAGGTTAATGACTCATTTACTAAGCTATGCAGTTTTCTTTCATTTTTCATTTACAATTATCTCTACTTGTTATAAAACGCAAAGCCACTTCCAAAATGTATTGTACTCATGCATCATTGCTGTCAATTAAAGTTATTAAATCATATATTCTAAAAAGAAATCCAAATATGCATTCATATATTTCAGTCACTGAATAGCCACTTCTTAGCATTATGAGTATGACAAATCTGGTATCAGTGGCAGCTGGAGCCTAAAGTTAGCATTGCAACTGAACAGATGTTCATTCCTGAGGATTCAAATATTAGTTTGGAATGTTAGTTGTCCTGTGGTGGCCAGTAGAGGAGAGGCAAGAGCAGCTTGATAGACGATAACATGGAAGAAAGCATTGACCGTTCATGGGAGAAGTAGGTGAAAGGGTGGAAAAAAGGCTAGCTTCATTGGCAGAGTAGAGGGGCAGAAGGTCATGGGATAAGAATGGGTAAGTAGAGTGGGGTAAGTTGTGAAGGGCATTGAAGGTGAGGACAAGACGCTTGAGCTTGATTAGCCCCATTATAAATGACATCTTTCTAACACTCTGAATGCAAGTTAGCTCTTCCAAGAGGAATGTTTTAATGAGCTTGTTGCCATAGCAACTTGCCTCAAATAACACACATGAAATATACAGATATCTTCCCACAATATATTACTTACTACTGTAAGCTGTTCTCCAAACTTCCCTGTTTGTTCCTTTCAGAACAAAATAAATTGTGGTTATACCAATTATTACCAATAGTGAAGGCTGAGATTTTTGGTATTCCACACAATGTATTTCACCCGTTTTTATTCCTCAGGTATGTTAACAATAATTCTTTGTTTTGTACCAAGTTAAGAGTAACAAGGTATCAGCTCTATGGTAAATGCAAAGGATATTCTTAGAACTAATAGCCATCAGACCTACAGCAAGGTTGGGAATATTCACTGTAAATGTGTTCACAATGAAAATGTATTTAGCTTGTGCTTCTTAAATCACATCAGAGGAGCTCTACGCAGGTAGAAGTCCTTGGTCTTAACAAGATTTACCATATTACATAATCAGAGATCCATTGACTTTGCAGATAGGTAACTGGGTGCAACATCTTGCCGTTGTTTTGTCTTTTTGGAGCAGCTGCCCACAGCTTATATGATTGTAATATTAATACTTTATACTGTGCTTTACAAACTTTAGCTGTATAAATCTCACACTGCCTCCAAGGTATGTTCAGTATTGTTATCCTCTATAGAGGGCAAAGCCAGGTATAGAATCCAATGGTCCCATAGACTCTAAGCCTTTATGAACAGTCCAGGAGAACACTAGTCCTCAAAAGTCAAAAAAGTTAACATTATAGTAACAGCTTGAATCAAAGGTTCATGCTGTTTACACTGACTACAGGGGGTTTTATTAGGCTATTACTCTGTATGGCTGGTGGGTATGTGATAACCAGTCACCACGGTCAATAGTATTATATAGCTTGGATCGTCTGTTAAACACCTGAGGTGAAATCTCATGTCTATAGTCAATATTTCCACTATTTCAGTGTTTTTTCAATTTCTTGTAAACTTTGTTATTTTTTATTTATCTGTCACATTTGATTTTCCTTCATTCTACAGAGCTTTTTAAAGCAATTTTTTTAAATTTGTTAGGGTACAAGATGGACCCTTCCAGAAATTAAAATCCATTATCTACAGAACTTGCACAGCATGGGCAGTAGCAACACATGCTACCACAATTTAGGGCTGAAAGGATAATTTGGGGTCTATACCTGTGCAGTCCTGAACCCTTTTGTGGACTGCTGGAGACTGCTAGTTGTGATGCAGAGAGACGAGGTGGGTGAGATGGTATCTTATTGGACCAATGTCTGTTTCTGAGAGAGACAAGCTTTCAAGCTTATACAGAGCTCTTCTTCAGGTCACTTCTCCACTGGGAACTGGACTGGACCAAGAACTGATTCCACACAAACCACTGGAATAAAAACAATTTTGATCACCACAGAACTCAGGGAAATTAGAATCAGTGGGATATTGCAGAGGTGAAAAGCTCTATATTCCACTACTAGTTCCCCAATCCATCAAGTCTCCTTGTTCTACAAACAGATATTTTTGCTCATGTAATGAAAATTAGAAAAATTAAATTTTTGGTTTGTTAATGTGCTATGAAAAAATCAAGATATTTGAAAGCAAACTACTTTTATTATCTTATAAGATAAAATACATTTAATACTTAATAATAAAAACACTCTGACTATACGTTACTGCTTCACTGTATTTATTGTGCCATTTATTCCTCCTGAAAAATGATATTTTTAAAAATGCAAAATCACTGTTTCACACATTGAATCACAAGATGTCTACAGGATCATATGTTAAAGTTTGTGCAATTTCTTGTAAAACTGTTTGTCTCAAGTATGATACTGTCCCAATTTCCAGTCTAATGACTCTTAGGCGGAGAATGTAGTTTCTGAACAACTTTAACTAGTAAATGTATTAAAATGATCTGGGAACACTTGGAACTTTTCTGTATTTTCTAATTTGATTTGCTGGCCCTTATCATCACTTAACCCCTATTCTTAATCAGGATATATCAGATATCCAAAATGTAACACACTGAAAATGTTAGGCTAGATATAAAGGCACATGAAACTTTTGATACAGCTTTCTCAGTACAAGAACTGTAACAACATGACACTGAGTTAGTCACACGGCAGACTGTAAATGGAAGAAATAGTACAAAAATCTGTTGTTACACAATTTACATTTTGAACATAGCATTATGGAACAGGAGGATACTATGTTTAAACACATCTAAATTAAAACAGTATATAGGCAATGCATATTTAAACATTATAGAACCAGCACAAAATGAGCATAACGCTTAATTTAATGTTAATTCTACAGCTTTACAAAATATTTTTCCTCATGTATTTTATTTGTTCAATGGTTATCTCCATGTACAATAATATCAAATTATTATGCTATCTCAGTCCTAAATCGTATCACTTTTCACAGACCAGAAAATGGCTTGTACTTCACAAAAGATATGTTTATCTGTCTATATGGTGGATTTTAAATTGAACAGTTCCATACATAATTATCTTAATATTAGCTAATCAATCTTTAATTAAAATGTTAATTGCTAATCGAGAGAGTACATAAAATATAAAGCCTACAGTAAATTATTCCTTTTTTGCACCAGGAAGAAAACCACACATTTACATGACAGTGGGTTCTTCAGAATTGGAAATCAAGTGTCTTATGGCAGCCAGCTAAAAATGTTACTGAACATGTAGGAGTTGCTAGCTCTCAAAGTGTAGGGAGCGGGAGTTAGTTTTGTTCCGGTTAAAAATACTCCTTTTTTCAAAAGAGTTGGTAAAGTATGTGCAATTGCAGTGCAGCAACTCTGATTGGCCCCATGGGAAACATCTTGTGGGTGATATCCTTGTCTGATTGTAGTCAACGGGAGTCAGCTGTAGACAGTGGGGCCAGGACTTCATCTCTGGTGTCTTGAGTGGGTAGTTCAGAATTCAGACCCAGTCAATCCTTGCTTTTTGGTTGAGTGTTCCTCTTCTAGTTTGAGTTGTAGGTGTGTGTACGTGTATAATTATGGTCATGTTGCAGGAATTGCGCTAAGATTATAGTCTCATTTCGGTAGGCCATAAAAGAGCCATCAAATGGGAATGTCTGTTTTTTGCCATTGAATTTGAGATAGATTCAAACAAATGAACTAGATGCAAAATACTGTATCCCATTACTTATTCCTTGATTTATTCAATCTACTTATTACATTTAATGACATTGAATTAAACAGCTGTAGTTACATGTATACAGTTACAGCATATCGCATTTTTCAAGTAATAAAGGCATGCATGATTTCCATTTCAAAGTTCTACAAATGGATATGGCCAACCAATCTCTTTTGGAAACTGTCCTGAGCTAAAGGATGGAATTAAACAAAAACTAAACACAATAAAATTGTGTGACAATTTATACAAAGCATATTGGATAATTTTAAATAATGAATAATAGCAAACACTCAGTTGCTGCATGCAGCCTATGACATTTGCCTTGCATCACTAAAATCACTTCTCCCAATCTTAATGCCAACACAGGTGTTTTGCTTTTTTAACCTGTTTTATTTTTAACTGAGATGCTAAGGAGTACACAATTTAGGCATGTGTTCACACTACAGACTTTTTAGAGTAGTTACGCTAAGCTGCAAACTGTTCAAAACATACAACATTCAAAGCAATGTATTAAGTGAGAAAAATATATGTTTGCATATACAGCACCATCTGCTGATTATTCCCCCCCTCCCCAATCTGTTGGGTTGCCAATCTGTTTAGTTTATGAAGAAAGTATTTTGGCTCTTATGAGTAGAAGGCAGGTTGTTGTTTGTCTGACTTCTTAAATACTAGCATTTTTTTTTTTTAAAAGGAAAAACGCTATATACCATCAAACAATAAAGATATAAAATCAGGTAGAAGAGTTTTGAAAAATTACAGGAATAAATCCCAGTTCAACACAGTGCCTTAACTGTCAAAGGTCTGATTGGAGTCTATGAAAGTTTGCCTGAGTAAGGAATGATTGTATGAAAATATCCTTTTTGTTGTTTAAAACTGTAATATTTTCATCAAAGAACATCACCTTCTCACCTCACTTTTAATCTTGTGTCCCTTTCATTTCGTGTATTCCAGTGTTCTATCCCACTTGTTGTAAAAGTCACTTAATCTCCGTTTGAGACTGTACACGATTTGCCCCAGCAGCATGGCTTCTCTTAACAAGTTCTTCCAAATGGATAAAGAGGAAGATGCCTTTGACATCTCTACAGTGCCAGGAGGATATATCCAGGCCTCAGTCAAGAGGTATAAAAGTGAGGTTATTTTAGGAATGATAGGATTTGTGTACATCACTTAGGTTCACACTGAATAAAATACGGCACTATATTTGAAACATTTATTAGATGATATTATACGTGAATTATTTTTTAAAGCACTGCTATTTACTTCCTCTGCCCAGGCAATCTACTAGGCTGAAGGAGATATAGTTGGTCTGCATGAGTATTCTAGTAGTTTCAGTGTGAGTGTTTCTTACATACAAGGTTGGATTAAGGCTAAAATGGTCCTGAATCTACCATACATTCAAAGTTGGACAATCTACTTCTGAATTTCATCGCCCCCCTCACATTGTCTTCCTCTCATATAGCCCCCTGCATATCTCCTTTCTAACCAGTCCAAATCCACACCCCACAGTTAGATATTCCTTCCCAGTCGCCTGGAGGAGCTTTAATCTTCTCACTCCTGAGTTCATGAACTAAGTAACTCTCTCTCTCTCTCTCCCGCAAAGCAGCACATCTCGTAACAATTAGCTGTGCACAACACTATCACCTGGCACTCCTCCTTCGGCCTCCTCTAAAAGCAGTTCCTCTTCACTGTGATCTCAAGGAATCTATCTTCACTCAACCTGCTTAAGCAGGTTGAATACTCTGTAGAACAAATTGGCATGCACTTGAACTGTACTGTTTCCTTTTCTCAGCTGGAAACAGCGGCCTACGAGTGATTTCTTTCCTTTTGTATCCCAGGCTGGGACCAGGGACTCTAAAGACAAATCTGCTATTACTGAAATTGTCTGCAAGATAATGGTCTGAGTGATAAGATTCTAAATTAGCAAGAGTGTAGAAACTAAAATAGATGTAAAACTGATCTTTGCAAAATATCCCTGAAGTCATTATTGAGTGAATAATCTTATAAATGAGGGATTATATAACTATCACACTCCCTAGAAAAATGTATTTGCCCTCTTAGTTGCCTTCAAGAGGTGAATATATTTTGTTACCTGTAGTTGATTTAACACTTGTGGAACTGAGACAGTTCCAAATGAGGAAACATGGCAAAAGGATTTGGGATCTGTCAGGGAAGAGGAATGTCTGTAGCAGTTGCGAGGCAGACTACATCAAGATACCTGTTTTAAAGATGTCTTGGTCTGCGTCCCTCCTGCCAGAAAGGATCACCAAGCCCTGAACCAGCCACAAATGCTGATTAACAAACTGGTGAAAGCAGGTGTTGGCAAGCAGGTGAATAGATTGGGTGGAAGCAGGAAGGCAAAAGATGAGTTGTAAGAGTGGTGATTGGAGAAAAGAAGAGAGGAAGATTGGCGTGAAGTACTTTTTTATGGGAGCAGATGAGAGAGGGTAGATCAGCCAAAAGGCTAGTGTAAATTTTGGAACGAATGAGAGAGGTTCTGCATCTTTGGGGCACAATTGTGGGAGAAAAGAGAGATTTCATCTGCACTCTAAAGGCGCTGGAGTTCTATTTATTTATTTTAAAATAAGGAGATTCGTACTGGATCTGTAAAGTGCTCTTACATTTATCTTACAATAAAGGCCCCTGGAGCTTCAACCTTTTTGCTAAATTATCTTTAAAAAAAGCTTCAAGTGAAAGTTTAACAATCCCTCTCCTCCAGTAAAGATTGTTCAATAAAATAATAACTGTGCAACTCCTGGCCAGACTCCAGCATTCAGGCCCAAAAGGCTGTGGCTGCGAGGATCACTGTCTCCTTTTCCCCTGCCAGGCAGCCAGAGCTTTTGGGAGGGGCTGGCATCAGGAACACTTCATAGAGCACCCTCTTTCTCATGCTCATGCTCTGACATGAGCACTCTTCAGAGAAAGCTTTGTGAGGTTTGGGCACTTGCTCCTGGGCCAGTTGGCAATCAGGCAGGATTAACATACCTCTTCTACCCACACAAGCATCACTGTGGCCCTGAATTTGGCCTTTCATCTTCAGCTCTTTCTTAACATTTCTAAATGTACCTTTTAGGCCAAATCTCAGTTATCTTCTCTTAGGGCAAGTCTACCCCATGGTGCTACATTGGCACAGCTGCGCCGCTGTATCACATCTAATGAAGACGTGCTATGCCAATGGGAGAATGCTCTCCCGTTGGCATAATTACTTCACCTCTGTGAGAAGCATAACTGTGTCATCAGGAGAGCGTCTCCCACTGACATAGCACCGGTGTCGACGGTGTGAAACTTGCATTGCTCGGGGGCGGGGTTTTTTTCACACCCCTGAGTGACATAAGTTAGATCGACTTAAGCAGAAGTGTAGACCTGCCCTTAGAATTTCAGTATGAGGCATATGTAAATCTAGTTTTTGCTCCTAAGCCATAAGACTATTGATGCCGTTTTAGAAGTCAGTTTTGCAAAAGCAGCTCCTTAAAATACGTCTGATAAAAATGTAAACAAACTCTTTACGTCAGTGACATACAGAAGGCCTTCTTATTGCCTTCCCGAGATGAGGATCATTTCCAGTTTACTTCTAATACTCTTGCGAATTTAAAATGTCATACTTAATAACCATCTGTTGATTTAATAAAAGATAATTCTCTTGGATAGCCCCGTTAAGCTGGGCAGTTTGTTTACATTGGGTTCCTGCCCAACAGCAAGTTATAACAAAGCCTAACAAATTATACAACAAATAAATCAAAGCATAGCCATGGGCCAAATTCTGCACTGATTTGCACACTGTACAACCACAATCAGGCCATAATGCGGCTTATAGAGACAAATTATGTAATATGCCCACAAGTTGACCTGATCTTACGTAATAAACTACAGATTTCCTTGTTATAGGTATAGTGTTAAATTTTTTTGTTAAAGAAGGATTTTCATACTGAAGCAAACTTGAAATGGAGTCTTTATTTACTTAGGACCAGATTGTCCAAGAATTTAGGTGTGTGCACAGCAAATGCAATTGTGTTTTCTAACTTACACCTACAGATACTATGGCTGCATGTGTAAACTGTGTAGTTACCAACACAATTTTTTTGAGTAACAGGTGCAGGTAAAAGCAAATAGTCAGTATAACTTGAGGGGAAAATAATCATTTAATTGGATGGTTCATATTTATTTTTAGCTTGTAAGGTAATTGTGCTTCAGAAAGAATGATTGGCTCCTGAGTTTGGCTATCAATGTTTATTTGGAGTGCACACAGGTCCAGTAAAGACATAACTGATCAAAAACCTTTTGCAGACAGAGGTGCCTATCAGGAAAAGAGCAGTTCAGCCGTGTAAAGGTGTGATAAAACAGCCACATTAGAAACAGCACCAGATATTAGCGCAAATTGTAGTATTAATTTGACTAACTTGGCCCAACACCTAGAGTTCATAAATGCACACATGGGAACCTCTGAATTAGTCAGCTCTAATTGCATCATTTAACGTGAACATTTTAAAGGTGTTGTATTTTTAATGTGAACATTTTATGCCTAAAAACGTATCTTCTAATTTGGATTTTTTTTCTCATGTCCAATTATTTGGTTCTACTCCAAATTGTTTTTCTTTTCCTTTAGAAAATAGTAAATAATTTAATATGCTTGGATAAATGCAGCAATAACTTCCTGGGAGTTTTGCTGGAGTAATGAATGCAGAATCTTGCTCTCATTGTGATGATGACAAAACATTAGCCAAGATTGTACTGAAACTACTGCATTGGTAATTGTCACTGAAGATCTACTCAAGTGCATAAAGTAACATGCATGACTAAGGCTCTGATCTTGCAGTATGAAGTGTGTGGTGTGAACTTGGGGAACCCCACTGATTTCAGTAGGGCTTGGCATTTCATTGGGACATGGCACCAGTTCAGCAGTCTTCCCACACAACATGTTGCAGGATCAGGGCCTAAGTGTGTTCTGGTTCTGATACTAAGGGCTGGTCTTCACTACGGGGACGTTGACGCTGCTGCAATCGATGCAGCAAGGATAAATTTTTAGCAGGTCTAGTGAAGACCCGCTAAAATGATTGCAGAGTGCTCCGCTGTCGACTCCGGTACTCCAACTCTCTGAGAAGAATAAGGGAAGTCGACTGGAGAGTGTCTCCCGTCAGTGCAGCACAGTGAAGAAACCAGGGTAAATTGACCTGAGCGATGTCGACTCCAGCTGTGTTATTCACGTAGCTGGGGTAGCGTAACTTAGGTCGATTTACCCCCATAGTGAAGACAAGCCCTAAATCAGCTACCAAATAAAGTTAGTTACATTATCAGAACTTTGAGGAAAAGATAGTGTCTTCTGACCTCTTTGTACAGATCCTAGCACAATGGGACATTAGTTCTGATTGGGGTATTGGGGCATTATTATAATGCTAAATAATAAAGCTCCTTGAGTGCCTGTCTGCTTACGCCTTTTAATTAGTTTAGCAGTCATGTTTAATAATGGTTTAAACACCATTGTGGTATGGTGGGTTCTAATCTAGCTTGTTCAGTCAGTGGGGTTCATCTTCAAACATTGGGTTAAATCCTGATCTCATTAAAGTCAATGGTAAAACTCCCTTTCACTTAAAGGCCTAGCAGGGTTGATTGATTTAAATCACCAATTTTTAATCATGATTTAAATAAGCAGAGAGGAAACCTTGATTTGCATTTTTACTTTTCAATTATTTTCCTGAAGAAAATTGCATTCTTATTGGTTGATATAACCATTACAACTTTTTTTGAAATATTTTTTGTTTACCAGGAGGAAACACTATATTCATACACACTTAAGCAATTGTGTAGCTCAGTGGTTCTCAACCAGGGGTGTGTGTACCCCTGCGGGTACATAGAGGTCTTCCGGGGGTACAACAGCTCATCTTGATATTTGCCTAGTTTTACAACAGTCTACATAAAAAGTACTAGCGTAGACACTACAAACTAAAATTTCATACAGACAATGACTTGTTTTACTGCTCTATATACTATACAGTGAAATGTAAGTACAGTATTTATATTCCAATTGATTTATTTTATAATTACATGGTAAAAATGAAATTGTAAGCAATTTTTTCAGTAATAATGTACTGTGACACTTGTATTTTTGTGTCTGATTTTGTGAGCAAGTAGTTTTAAGTGAGGTGTAACTTGGGATACACGAGAGATCAGATTACTGAAAGGAGTACAGTAGTCTGGAAAAATTGAGAGCCACTGGTGTAGTTTAACATACGTTTAGTCATATTCTTAATGTTTACATTTTTTATGTAATGGTGACTAACACATATTTACTAGATGGCAATTTTTTACTCATGATTTGTAAAATTGCACTTGGATGAAAACTGGAATTCAATTAAATGTACAAAAATATTGTCTCAAATTCACCGTAGTGGATAGCTAAGAGGGGCGGGGGAATAAATTAACAAAATATATTTAAAATTAAATGATGTGTTTAAAATATGTATTGACTTTAACTAGTGATTTGATGGATGGTTTCTGGTCGTCATGGGCCAGATTTTCAAAGATATTTGTGCCTAAAAATGCATATAGATGCCTATTAGGATTTTCAAAAGTGTGTAAGCAAGCTATGTGCCTAACTCCCATTCAAATTAAAGGGGATTAATTAGCAGCTAACTTGCTTAGGTACCTTTGAAAAATCCCAGTAGGCATGTATGTGATTCTGCAGGTGTCTAAATACCTTTGCAAATGTGGCCCCATGTCCTCCAAGTTTTTAGAATGAGTAGATCTCAGTGTCTCCCACCTGGTCTTTATTCATAGACTGGAAGAGGAAAAAAGGCTTTCTGTTCTTTCAATTCCCAATCAGTTACTCGATTTTTGAATGAACTAGTCCAGATGAAGAAAACATTCTCTCTACACCTGCAAACTTCACTGGAATCAAAAGTAATTAAGGCAAAAGCTTTTCTGCATAACAGAAACTGAAAGTACTTGTATTTGGAAAAATGTAAATACCATGATTGACTCCATTGTACAGACTGAAAATAATATGTAGTACATGACATTCTGACTTACTTATAAGCTTGAGTTGCTCTCAAAAGTTACATATTTTCCCCTTGGTGCTGTAGATAATTAAAAAAGCAGCATGCTTTAACTCACTAAAATTTGAGGCGGGCTCATTGATGCAGCAAATTATATTTTTATTTACATTATTATAATAGGTTGTATTAAGACCTGAACATATGTTGTCATAACTTCAAATTTACCTTTATACCAATTTTTAAAAGAAAAACATATTTAATTCAAATTTAAAAATCAAATGTAATTTTAAAAAAAATCATCCAACTTGTGGGTGAGGATTTCACATATCATGTTTAAAACTAGGTGTCTATCAAGTTCACATAAAACATGCTTTCTCAATACAGCTAAACCCTGTCTGTTACCTGACCGAACTATTGTGAACTAGAGCAGACTGATTGCTAGAAAATATAGTGGTAGTTGAAAGTTTACTGGATAAAAGAAAAGGAGTACTTGTGGCACCTTAGAGACTAACAAATTAATAAGATAAATAAAATAAAATAAAAGTAGTGAGTTTGGTTCGCTGTTATTTGTGGGATTATATTATTTGTAATTAGTGTATTTCTGGCTGGCATTTGTATAAATATTCATAAATCCCTAAAGATTCAGAAATGTTACCACAGCTAATTTAATCAGTTCTAACTTGGTGTCAGCTTGGCCACAACCAAATTGAAATACTCCAACACACTTCTTACTGGGCTCAAAATTTCATGAGCCAGGGGTTCGTGTCCTGTTAATGCAACTGAAATGTTCCTATTGGTAAAGGGGAAAACAAATTATTGTGTGCATGTGACACACAGAACCCTTGCTAACAAGCTTCTAGAAGCAAATTCCCATTTTTTTAAAAAAAATGCATTGAAAAGCAGATTTAATACTGTTACTTGTTGCTTTTTTCATAAAATAGTTACTTAGGCACTTTTTATTGAGTTTGAAATGATGTAATGTAAACTATTTTTTGGATGATAAAACTGACACTGAAAAAAAATAAAAACAAACCTGCATACATCAAACGCTGATTGGATTTGAACTCAGTACTTGATATTGCTGCCATCTGCTTTATCCGCAGCATTAAACAGACTGGTTAGCAGCCATGGGATTTAGAGGTATTATGGCCACCAGAGGGAGGCCATATTGTTCTAGGAATGCAAAAATGTCAGTGCAGGTAAAAGTTGATGTGACTCACAGATGACACAGTAAATTAACAAAATATTTTATGTTCATTTTAGCTATGGTTATCTCAATAGACAGAACACATACTAAAATGATGGACTCAATATATTTGACACTGAAGTGACAAGGTCACTTTAAAAACTAAAAAAATCCTTTAAATTTAAATTGAAAACCATACATCAGTGCACGATAATACTCTCTCAAGAACAGTTTTGCTTTTCACCTTTTTTTCTTTGCTGACCGGTGTCCAGTCTCATTATTTCTTCTGTGTTACTGTCTAACTGTTTGGGCCAAATCATGGCTTTCTATGTGTTTTTTAAAAAAACAAAAATAAGAAAAAAACCCAAACCCGCTTAGGGTAGTCAAAGTTTAAATGGACCCCAACTTCAAAAATAGTTAGAAGTAATTTTAGGATTGCACTCCTTAAGTTTGCCTACTAATTTTTGTGTTTTGGCAATCACAAACCTCCCCTGTTACTGTGTAAGCGAGCCACAGAAACGGGGGAAATTGACTGATTGTACAGAAATGTTTAGCGTAAGCAAACTACAAATATAGAAAGAAAATAATTTAGTTTATCTAATCTTTTTGTTTCATTCATCTAAGGTGTTAATAATAGGTAGGAAAATATTCAGCTATCTGGACATTTCAGTTGATAATGTCCCTTTTCCATAGAAATCTCTCCATTTTTAAGTCCACGGAGTTTCTGTTGTATTTCCCTATCTGATGGGAAAGGTTTGGCAGTCTGAAGAATCAGAAGCATTGTCTCCTGCCATATATGTCCCAAAAATCAACATGGAAAATCCTTCAGATCTCAGGTATCCCCATGCAGTAATGTCTGGGTTTCTTATACTTATGACAGTATGCTTTTTATAGAAGCTATGCTACCAGGGTTCCATGCCCTGCCTTGTCCAAAACAAACCCTCAGAGGTTTGAAGATTCAGAGAGGGGAAACTATATGCATGGATCTTGAGGGTAACATTAATTCCAGTAGATGCTCCACTGTGGGTGTGTCACCTACAGTAACTGCCTACTACCTAAAAAGCCTCACAGAGTCCTGACTATGGAGAGTTCAAATGGAGGAATTTCCATGGGATTACAGAGAGATGTTTCTTTTAACATTTTTTAGCCATTTGAGCGGATTTCCTGCATCTTTTTAATCCACTTTCTGGCTAAAATCAGATGAGCTTACAACACATCTAGATAATCAATTAGGGCAGGGACCTTGTGTTCTTACATGTTTAGAAAGGGTTTTATAAAATAATTAAGACACCAAAACACAGAAAGAATGAAGTTGTCAATGCCTGATGGTTTCAGAAATGCTCCAGACTTTCTATTACGTACTGTATTCTGTAGATAGGAACACTAACAGTGTTGTTGCGATTTTAATAAACTGGTCTTTAAGTCACTACTGTGACTCTCAATTGGTTTCAGTAAAAATGTATTTGTTTTAGGGGGAATGTATTGGTTTTAATAAAAACCTAGTCTCAGATGGAGTTTTATTGGTTTGAGTTAAAATACATTGATTTTGGCTGAAATATTTGGGCTTTGGGCTAGATGAATTTATTTTAGTAGTAATGTGTTGGAGCTGATGGAATTCTTTTTGTTTCAAATGTCTCCATTTAAAAGAAAATGTATTGTTTTAAAGAAATTATACAGCATTAATCAGTCAGGCATCGTATCTTCAGAGCCTGCCATTCTTTCTAGAACATAAACTCCACTGTTATGGCCCTCAAAGGAGAGAATGTTTTAATCTTATTTTTGAATGAAGGTAATTGTAAATCTATTCTGTAAAATGTTTGTCTTATTAAAGTACTGTCTTAATTAAGTTAGAGATTTCTCTCTTAATTCAAGGATAACAAGGCTGCTTGACTAATGCCTACATACTTTCTTCAAGCCGTTCGATTTAATTAAAGTGAGGGAGGTGAGACATTATGCTTTGTTCACAAATCTGAGAGCCAGGAACTCTCGGGTTCTAATTGCAAACCTGACACTGACTCCTCCTATGGCCTTGAGCAAATCACTTAGGCTATGTCTACACTACAAACTAGGGGTGTGATTCCCATTCTCCTATACATTTAAACAGCAAAGAAGCCACAGGAGCAGCTGAGGCACTGTTTAGCTGTGCTGAGTGCTTGCCTGCCTGAAACCAGAGGGCACTTACTTGGCCTGGAGAAACTGTGCAGCTGCTACCACAGCTATACAGCACACACACACACACGCTCTCTCTCTCTCTCTCTCTCTCTCTGTTTGTGCCAGCTAGCTTGATGAGAGCTTGTGTATGCGAGTAGGGGAATCATACCCCTTAGCCTTGTCCTCACTGATGCAGATTCTCATCTCCCTCGTACCATCATAAATTTTTCATAATCCTTTAGAAGTCAATGGTATTACTCTAAAATTAGTATTTTTCCTTTTGAGTGCGCTTATCCATCTGTAAGATGGGAACATTTTCCTACCTCACAGGGTTGTGGTAAAATTAATTAGGTAATGTTTTAAAAGCACTCTGAAGATCAGAAGTGTGGCTTAAGTGCCAAATTCTGTCATTAATGGATGGAGTGAGTTTTACTGAATCCAATAAATTTCACTTGGAATTAGTACCCCATTGCATGAAAGAAAATACTACATTTGAAACAAAACCAGGGCCAAAATTATTTAAACTCAAGCAAATGACCATTTAACTTTGCCAACAAATTATTCTTGCTAATGTACAGCCATTATGCAAATATCATCTGCACTTTGGTTATTACTGTCCTCAGAGCATCCAATATATATACCCACAACAGGTATGAGCCCAGATTCCCCTCTCCCTTCCACTCCACCCCCCCCCCCCCCAGATGAAACATACTGGAAAGGATTTTGAGGGAGGAAATCTCTGGAAGTATTCCCACACTGAGATCTCCCCACTTCCTCCAGTCTGTGAAAGGCAGGCTTTGACATTCAGCCCCCAATTCCCAGGAAAAATGCAGAGCCCACCTCTCCCCACGAAGCACTCGGTCTCCTGGAGTTCCTCACCTCTCGATCCCTGGAAGCATGGATCCAATAAACCTGCACTATCAGTTCCTCTCCCTAGTTATGGGTGTCCTGGAATGCATGGCTGGTGAGATCCACAGTAAAGACAATAAAGCCTAAGGCTGTATTGTCTTTTCTGGAGGGAGAAGAAAAGATGCATGTTCCCCTCACCTCTCTTCCCACCCACAGCTCAGTTTCTGGCCCACCCATTCCTTTACAATTTCCACCCTCTCTGCCCACGTGTGCTTGGGGGATGCCAAGGAGGTGGCTGATTTTACATGGTCTGGAACAGATGCAGGCCCTGGTCACCATAGCTTCTGAACTATTCCTAACCCAGTTGCTTCACTCAGCCCCAGGATAGTCAATTGTATCTCATTTTAAAATGAGTTACACGGAGTAACATGAGCTCTTTCTGTGAACTCAGCAATGTATCCTGGACTAATTGACTCCAGCCGCCAGCCTCAGTTCTTTTAGCCTAAGACCAAAAAATATCTTAGCCACTATCTCATAAGCAGGAAGGCATCTGAAGTTATTCAGTAGATACATATGTGTCTACAGGTGGCTTGTTCTTAAAAAGTCAACATTTACCACCAATTGCTACGCTATGGTATCTGTACTTAAAATACAAAATAATCAGTATCTCAGACACTGCAGTATGACAACCATTGGTGAAGGTGTTCCCCCTCATTCCCCCAGTAGTAACCACTGTGCTTTGTGAGTCTCAAAAATCCAAATTCTGAGCAACCCACAAAATTCTACCATAAATCCCTGAGTGTTCCAGAACATGTGTAACATACAGATTGAGAGCTCGTAAATAGAGGAGTGTTGTCAAAATCTGGTGGCTAGCCCACAATGATATTTGGCAAAAAAAATATTGCTTGTGAAAGCAGATGCAATTTCAGTGAATTTGTTGGCCTTGCACCCTCTGATGTCATCAGTAAAATTGAGTCATTGGCTGAGCTGCTTATGCTTGGCAATCTGGTCCTGTGTTCACAAATCTATTCCATTGTTCATAATTAGTATGTTTGTGTTTTTTTGTTTTTGTTTTACTGTGGACAATAACATCTATACTGTGGAATGAATTTGCAGGATCTGATGCAATTAACTTCATATATCAAACAGATATAACAGTGTAGGAGGTATGAAATCTGATCCATGCATTGACCAATGTCTGTTAAATATAAACCAAGTCAATTTTTAACCCAAAATTTTAACAACTGTATGTACAGAATGTTGTTTGCAGGTAATTAACATGTGCAAAACGTACTTTTTATTAAATAATGTGGTTCTGTGTATGCATCTGAGGTTCATAGCCTATATTGTCTCTTCACAGCTGTTTGTTCAACTCAGAGTAAACTCAGTGGGAGGTGTATATTAGTATCTAAGGATTCTGTTTTAGTTCTATATATTTTATTACTGCAAATCAGTATTTTATTTACAAACTACACAGTTCATCTGCATCTGAGTCCTATTAACTTTAATGCGAATTTTGCACAACTAATTAAAGCAAATGGACCTCTCTGTTAAAATTCAAACTAATATGGTTTATAAGCAAATTAATTACTTACACACACCTAAATAATTATCCTACACTAATACACTCCAGTTACAAACACACATTATATATGTTAATCAGTTTGTCATAAATGAATCAGTTTTATATACAGACTAATAAAAGGGACATATCATAACATCTTATTCACAAAACAATGTAACAAGGAAACAGATTTCTGTGCAAGTATATTTTAATTTTAAAATGTGAAGTAGAGATTAAATCTATGTGCCTGTTATATGAATCCATATAACTTGTATGAATCAATGTGATATACAACCAGTCCTAAATTCTGACATGTTTGGTACATCATTATGAGTTATATTGTGTATGAAAAGTTTCTGGTTTTAAGATAGGTTGACAAACAGCTCAGATTTTAATGAAAAGTTTTACCTTAGTTTTTAAAATGGTCATTTTAGCCGAGGGGAGATACTGTCCCTTTATAGCAGAGCATCTAACTTCTTTCCTAATTGAGGTTATTTGTTGGCTACAGCAGAATCATCCATTTTACTGTTATAGGGGGCAAAATTCTGAAATTCAGTATATGCAATACTTCTTTCTGTACAGGAGTGTTCATGTTTTTCTCCTATTTGCATCACTAGGAAACTGGTGTTTAAAAAACAATAACATACTTCATTTTATGGAAAAGTATGATATTTACTAAGGTAGTGAAAATGATTCCATGAATTTGTCTACCCATAAGATGAAAGTGCACACTCATACCCAACTACAAATTAAATGTTGAGCTGCCTCCTTGTCTTTATCTTCCCATGTACTCCTGAATTTTTTTGCCTATTCTGGTGAAACAAGTAGCTAGTCTAAAATGTTGTAATGCAAATGAATTGCACCAACTCTGTACAGCATTCTGACTGTACAATGACATGAAAAGCGGCAAGTACATTTTAGAAGTGCTGAATTATTAAAATTACAAAAACAAAAGAAACGGCCTACCTGAATACACCAAACAGACTATATAAAAACGACAGGTATATAATAATTGATGGTTTGTTATCTTAATGTTTTGAATTAAAACTCCCTATAGAACCATATGAAACCCAATAGTAATTCTAAAGTGTCCTTTTTATAAGGAAAAACTGTTAACTCGCAGCAGGAGCACTACCTGAAAGGGAGGTCAGCTCTTGGCTAAAATGTAAGGTAATATATCATCGAAGAGTAATTAATCAGACTGAGGAGGACACAAACATTAGATTCACAAGGGCAATCAAGAGAGTATCTAGCAACATGAGAGACACCAGAGGAAACAGCTTGGTGTCTTGATCTCACTGAGACTTTGCTCTCTTCCTAGTGCCATTGATTGTGATTCTACAGTGTACTTCCATTATAAGCCATGGATTTCAAAAGTTTTATAATGGGGCTCTAACTGTTTTCTTGGTGGGGAAATTTACTAAAATACTACAGGTTAGCCAAAGAGCAAATTCTTTTATAAACCTGAAAAAATGGTTCTGGTCACTTTCTGAATTTTTTTTACCAATGTACGTGTGTGTACCAATGTACGAGCACGCACATACTTGAATGTAGGAAATCTGCATTGATGTACTTTATTGTAGATAGGTTTCAGAGTAGCAGCTGTGTTAGTCTGTATTCGCAAAAAGAAAAGGAGTATTTGTGGCACCTTAGAGACTAACAGATTTATTTGAGCATAAGCTTTCGTGAGCTACAGCTCACTTCATCGGATGCATTCAGTGGAAAATACAGTGGGGAGATTTATATCCACAGAGAAAATGAAACAATGGGTGTTACCATACACACTGTAAGGAGAGTGATCACTTAAGCTGAGCTAATACCAGCAGGAGAGCGGGGGCGGGGGGAACCTTTTGTAGTGATAATCAAGGTGGGCCATTGGGGGGAGAAAACCTTTTGTAGTGATAATCAAGGTGGGCCATTTCCACTTGGGTGGGCTCATCTTAAGTGATCACAGAATGCTACTACTGCTGAAGTAAGTGGCCTGCTACACTGGCATAATAACTCCACCTCCACGAGAGGCACAGCGCTTATGTTGGAGTAGTTAGGGTGACACAGTGTCCATGTAGATACTGCATTGCTTACAATGGCTGGTGGCTGTCATTCTTGCCAGTTTCTGGCTGTGAGCCCAGCACCCCACTCAGTTAGCACAGAGCCTATCAGCTGTGAAATTGACATTCTTGTCAAAAGGAAAGGAGTACTTGTGGCACCTTAGAGACTAACCAATTTATTTGAGCATAAGCTTTCGTGAGCTACAGCTCACTTCATCCGATGCATACTGTGGAAAGTGTAGAAGATCTTATTATATACACACAAAGCATGAAAAAATACCTCCTCCCACCCCACTCTCCTGCTGGTAAAGTTTCACAACTCCAGCTGGAGGCAGCCATGAAACTGACAAGACTGTCAATTTCACTTCTGATAGACTCTGTGCAATGAAATTGAGTCTGCACCAGGCTCACAGCTGAGGCTGTCACCGTGGGGGCGGGTGGGGGGCTCCAGCTGTCCGTGCCTCACAATTTCCCACTTCAGTTGGTGCAAGTGCTCTGGTGAGGATGTGCACCACTGGCAGAAGGAGGGTAGTGTGGACACCAACAACGGACTGAATTACTGTGGTGGCTGTAGATCCACCTAAATTAAATCAACCTAATTTTGTTGTGTAGACAAGCCCTTAGGCTTGAATAATTAAGACCAGATATCCCTGCTTTCCACATTCTTGTTCAAATGTTTGTGGTGGTGTTACTAAAACATTTAAATCACTTGTCCACAGGTGGCCTTTATCACTCAAACAGAAACCATTTCCCTCTATTACTGTTAACTAAAGACGCACCCTTTCAATTCTAGACTTCATGTAAGATCAGTATCTTTAGTTCTTAGTTTGAAAAATACTCAGTAGGAAAAGTTGCCCTGTCACACTGATGGAGTGACTAAGGCCCTGGTCCTGCAAAGACTTACTTTTAAGCGCTTGAGTATCCCACTGAGTTCAATAGGGCTACTGATGTGCTTAATCCAGAGTAATGTAGTGCTGGAAGGGACCTCAAGAGATCATCTAGTCCAGCCAGAGGTGAAAGTAAGCCGGTACGCCCCAGTACGGCAAGAGCCGGTGTGCCGTACTGGGGCAGCCCAGCTTCCTCGGGGCAATTTAAAGGGCCTGGGGCTCCCAACAGTGGCTGGAGCCCCAGGGCCTTTAAATTGCCTCCAGAGCCCCACTGCTGGAGCCCTGGGATAGTGGCTGTAGGGCTCCGGCAGCTATTTAAAGGGCCTGGGGCTCCCCTGCTTCTACCACCCCAGCCCTTTAAATAGCCGCTGGAGCCCCGCCACCGCTACTCCAGGGCTCCGGGGGCTATTTAAAGGGCCGGAGCAGTAGAAGCAGGGGAGCCCCGGGCCCTTTAAACAGCCCCCAGAGCTCTAGGGTAAGTGGGGGCTCCGGGGGCTATTTAAAGGGCTGGGTCTCCAGCTGCCTCTGCTGCCCCGGTCCTTTAAATAGCCGCTGGAGCCCTGCTACTTTCCCAGGGCTCCAGTGGCTATTGAAAGGGCTGGGGCGGTAGAAGAGGGGAGCCCTGGGCCCTTTAAATAGCCCCTGGAGCCCCAGGCTGCTGCTGCTACCTTGGGGGGGGAGGGCACTTACGTTACAGGGTGGGCTGGGGCTGGCTCTGACCCACTCAACCCCGCCCCTTCTGCCCTAGGCCCCGTCCCTTCTGGGGGCCAGAGCTGTCCCCAGCGTACCAGTAAGTCACTTGACTTACTTTCACCCCCAGAGCTGAGGCAAGACCATGTATATCTAGACCATCCCTGATTGGTATTTGTCCAGCTTCTTCTTAGAAAACCTCCAGTGACGGGGATTCAGTAACCTCCTTTGGAAGGCTAATCCAGTACTTAATTATCCTTATACTTGGAAAGTTCTTACTAATATCTCACCTAAATCTCTCTTGCTGTAGATTAAGCTCATTACATCTTGACCTCCTTCAGTGAACATGGAGAACGATTGATCACCATCCTCTTTATAACAGCTCTTAATGTATTTGAAGACTGTTATCAGGTCCCCCCGGAGTCATCTTTTCTCAAAACTAAATATGCCTGGTAGTTTTTAACCCTTAGTTATAGGTCAGGTTTCCTAGATCTTTTCTCATTTTTTTGTTGTTGCTCTCTTGGGGACTCTCTCCAAATTACCCACTTTTGTTATAGCATAACATCCAGAAATGGACTCAGTACTCCAGCTGAAGTCTCACCAGTGCCAAGTAGCATGGAGCAATTACCTCTCATGTCTTACATATGACACCTCTGTTTATACACCCCAGAGTGATATTAACCTTTTCTGCAACTGCATCACTTTGATGGTTCATATTTAATTTCTGATTACTGTGACCCCAGATCCTTTTCACCAGTCAATGTTAAACACATGGGTAACTCTTTGTGGATTGAGGCCTGTCTCTGAGCACAAGAGAAATGATTTTTACTGTTCTCAAACTCCTACTCTTTGTCCGACTTGCAAAACTATCCAACAGTTTATCTCAAGAGAGACCCAGGATTGAAAGAGCAGGAAGTTGAAGTCAAGGTTGAAATATGTCAACAGAGCTTACAATTAGAGCTGGTTGGGAATTTCTCAGTGAAACACTTCTGAAAATGCCATTTCATCAAAACTGAAACTTTTTTGCACAAATATGTGTTTTAACAAAACATGGATCTGGAAGGTTTGACGTTCAGGATATCTTTTTGCACATCCCAGTGGCATGCCCTAACTGCTAGACTATTGGCTGTTCTGGGATGGGAGGGGCTCTTGATTTTTCATAAAACATTTTGAAAGGGCTTTTTTTTGTTTTGCATCAAAATGAAAGCAAATTTTGAAACTTCAAAAGTTTTCACAAAACAGAATTATTGTTCTCCAACCAGCCCTACTTCTAACATGCTGGCTAGGGTTTATGTGTACCATTGACCACCTAGAGACATTGGCCTACGGAGTCAAAAAAAAGCGAAATCTTTGGAGCCAAATGCACTAGGTGCACTTCTGTCCTTTCTGGTGCATGTGTATAGAATAGCTGAGAACTGTAATATATGAGACAGTGAGATACATTATGGTCTAGGTGTGGTTACTCTCCCACAATGTATGTGAATTAATTTACTGCAGCATCAGTTCCATTTACCTACAAAATAAACAGAGGTTTAAAACATGTTTTGTCCTAACAATAACAGAAAAATACAGAAATGATATTCGGCAATTAATTGTTCTACCATGTTACTATTTATAAAATAATATTGAAAGTGAACAAGATTTAACACAATAGGGGCTACTGATATATGACACTCACTTCAGGGCCAGATTTTCAAGTGATCCGTACCTAGCAGTTCTCATTGAGAACAATGGCAGCTGCTGAATGTTTAGCACTTTCTAAAATGAATTAATTTTTACAGTGTGTACCATTAAATGTGTTCCTAAAATATGATTGCACAGTGAAAGAATCATGGTATAAATCTTACTTGTTTAAAACCTCTCTTTGTGATAGATTCTTATAGCTCTTTGGTCTACCAAGTAATTAATTTTAAAATCTTAGATAAATACATATTCTGTCTGCATGTAAATTACTCTGGAGAGCTATTATGTTGTGTAGACTGTCTAATGCATATTTTTAAGATTGTCTGTACACCTGTATTTATATAATAGACTATTCCACTCTTCCAGAATCATGATAGATTTTCATGATAACTACATTAGCATCCACTTCATCTCTCTGAGCCATCTCATGGGGTTTGGCTTTCTAATCCCTCTGTTTTCCTAGGGATAGAATGGGGTTCTCCCTCCATTCACAGGCTTGACTGACTGCTCTTACCCTTAAGGAGATTGCCTCGTCACTAATTTGACATCACTTTTGGGTTCCAGAGATAAAAATTTCAAAACTAGGACTCTAAAGTTAGGCTCATGAATTCATATTTCACCATCTAAATAAATAGCCTGATTCTCAGAAATGCTGATGATCCCACAGCTCCCTCTGAAGACAATGAATGCTTTTGGATGCTTGATGCTTTCCAAAAGTAGGCTATTTATTTAGGATCCTATTTTTGCAAATCATGTGCTAGGTTCCTTTTCTTTACCTGGACCAGTAAAACTTTAGCCACTCCAGTTCTTAAAAGGCCCAGACATCAAGTATCCTGTGAGCTTACTGCTATCTCAGCTTGCCATTTTTCATCTGTTACCAAAACCAGACACTGGCACCATATATTGGTGGTTCTTATTGATCTTAGCCACGACGGCTCTTATTTTCTTTGTTTAGACGTATCTTCGTAGTGAACAACTGTTAGCTAATAGTTTCAGGTTAGTAAATATGGAGAAGTGCTATGATTTAAGAAAATATTATATATGAATGCCAGCGGTCTTGAACTACTGATGGCGGAAGCTTAAGGTTCAGAGATTCATTTTGGCTGATTGCTGAATTGGGAGTTGAGGTGGGAAGGATATAGGGCAGTGGTTTTCAGCCTGTGGTGCGCGGACCCCTGGGAGTCTGCAGACTGCATCTAAGATTCCAAAGGGGTTTGCACCTCCATTTGAAACTTTTAGGGGTCTGCAAATAAAGAGGTTGAAAAATAACGAAAATAGGGGACTTCATATGAGGAGAGGTTAAAGAGGCTAAGACTTTTCAGCTTGGAAAAGAGGACACTAAGGGGGGGTATGATAGAGGTATAAATCATGAGTAGTATGAAGAAAGTGAATAAGGAAAAGTTATTTACTAGTTCCCATAATATAAGAACGAGGGGCCACCAAATGAAATTAATGGGCAGCAGATTTAAAACAAATAAAAGGAAGTTCTTCACACAGTGCAGTCAACCTGTGGAACTCCTTGCCTGAGGAGGTTGTGAAGGCTAGGACTATAACAGGGTTTAAAAGAGAACTCGATAAATTCATGGAGGTTAAATCCATTAATGGCTCTTAGCAAGGATGGGTGAGGAATGGTGTCCTTAGCCTCCGTTTGTCAGAGGGTGGAGATGGATGGCAGGAGAGAGATCACTTGATCATTACCTGTTAGGTTCACTCCCTCTGGAGCACCTGGCATTGGCCACTGTCGGTAGACAGGATGCTGGGCTGGATGGACCTTTGGTCTGACCCAGTATGGCCATTCTTATGTTCTTATGTTCAGGCCCAGACCTGCATATATCTTCACCAATAACAAATGTATTAGGTCTGCTACTCCCAGCTGAACTTGCATTCAATAGATATACAAATAATACATGTTATAATTTATTTTGCTTCCAAAAGTGTAGCAACCGCACCAAGCTCAGCCATTTGCAAGTTGAAAAATTCTGACAGGTGAGCATTGAGCTATGATTAAATGACTGGAAAAGTGAATAAAAACTTAACACACTTTACTGAAATAGTTTCCATGGGAACATAAATGTGACGCTCCCCTCATGTCTTATTCAGCCATTTCTTTGCATTGTTTATTCTGACCTTATATTTTTAAAAGTCCATTTGAAAAGTCAAGCATTTGAGAATTCTAGCAAGGGATTGTTATATTAATGGACCCTGAAATGCCTTAAACTCAAATGTTCGAGTTAATGCTTACCAATGGCACACACAGAATCTGAAATATAAGTCACTAAATGATGTTCATTTCCACTTTACCGGCAACAAAGTTTTACTCTGCTGTTTTATTACTCTGACTGGGCAATCTAGCTCCAGAATCTTTTGCAGTATTTGTCATGATGGTATTGGAATGCATCAAAAATAAATGCCAGTAACATTTAATAGCATCCTTTCTCTAATGTATAACTCTGGAACGTGAAAACATTTCACTGCACTGTACTGATTGTTGATAAATATAGAGAATGAAAGAGTCAATTACTGCTCAGTAATTCCTGTGTGTAAATCTGCATTCGGGAATACTTACAAAACCAATGTATCTTATGTGACCTAGTCTAACCTAGTTATAGACTGAACAGTCGATAGTTTTTGTAACTAGAGATTGATAAAATGTGAGCAATAATCATTCTATAAAATAGTTTTCAGCTCTAAGTCATATGAGCTTGCGTAAACCACTTGGATCCATATATAATTAAACAGTTTTCTGACACAACTTTAACTATGGCTTCACTGCTGCTGCACCATAGTAAATTATATTTACCAGAAGCACCCAGCTACTTTAAAGTATATCATACTGTAATTTCTTGTGAAACCTTGTTTGCCTTATTGCAGTTACACAGGGTATAAAATCCGAGCAAAATTTAGCCCTAACAAATTAATTCTCTCAAACGAAAGATGTGGACAGTCAAGTCGTATTATTCATTTTTTTACATATGGGAAAACTAAGACAGCCAGTGGCACTGGTATAAATCTGGAGTAACTTCTTTGACCTGAATTTTCACCAATACAATCACTAAAAAAAAAAAAAAAAAAAAAAGCAGAATTTGGCATGTTTAGCTTCTTTTGGTGGTTGAGGACAGATTGCTAATGAAGACAGAGTGGCTTCTGTGCTGTCCTTGATATGTATGCACATTCCTTTCGATTTCAGTGAGATCCAAATATGAGGTCTGAAGGGCAATGGTTGGTCCAGTATAACTAGCAAACCAAATACTGAATCCAAAACAAGGCCCTGTAGCCACACTGCCTATCTCCAAGATATATAGTATGATTAATTGTTAATCTGACAGCAGGCTCTATATTTATGGCTGCATTCTGTCTTTCATCTGGCACCACTGGGATTCTTCCAAAGATCAAAGGTAAATTATAATCTGATAGCATTTAGCGGTCTCCCAAAGAGTGTGGATCTTAAAATATGCAAGCTTCAACATCTGTTAGAATATTAGCAATGGTATATCCTTTTCTTACTTAACTCATCAAAACATTATGTGTGAGGGGAAAAGTAATATAAATTACTGATGCAAAAAGTGACTGAAGTTTCAACCCTCGGGGCATGGAAGATGTTATCATTGATGTGAAAATATCAACTTCCTAGCTGACATGACAAAATCTAGGTGGCATGCCACAGCCAAAATGCCAGCATGTGTCATATACTTTATTTCCCTGAGAGGTATGACATTCCAAGAAATGCTGCAACAAGCATTGTTCAGATACTGACTAATATTGGTCATATGTATATTGTGTTTTTAACGGTCATAAGAATATGAAATTAGCATGTTTTCATTACATATACATTCCCATGCCGTATATATCTATGTCAGTGGTCTCCAACCTTTTTACGCACAAGATCACTTTTTGAATTTAAAATCAAGCCAGGATCTACCCTGCCCCTTCCCCGAGGCCCCGCCCCACTCACTCTATTCCCCCCTCCCTCCATGGCTCGCTCTCCCCCACCCTCACTCACTTTCACCGGGCTGGAGCAGGGGGTTGGGAGGCAGGAGGGGGTGCAGGGTATGGGCTAGGGCTGAGGGGTTCGAAGTGTGGTAAGGGGCTCTGGGCAGGGGGTTGGGGTGCAAGCTCTGGGAGTGAGTTTGGGTGGAGAGGTCATATGGTCACACTGCACCTAATCTCACAGAATCCACTGGACATTTCATGAATTTTACTTTTTATTAGTGTTATTTGTGGTTTACAGATCCAAAATCCTTCAGGGATTATCATAAATCAGTGTAACATTCTCAATGTGGGGTGTGCATTGGCTGAGCCTGGGACAGGGGTTGGGGTGCAGGAGTGAGGAATGGAAGCTCTGGGAGGGAGTTTGGGTGCAGAAGCAGGCTCCGGGATGGGGCAGGGGTTTGGGATGCGGGAGGGGGTGTGAGATGCAGGCTCTGGCTGGGAGTCGCTTACCCCAGGTAGCTCACAGCTGGCGGTGCAGCGGGGCTCAGGCAGGCTGCTGGAAGTGGAAGCGGCTTGCCAGCATGTCTCTGCAGCCCCTGATGGGGAGGAGGGCAGTGGGTCTTTGAACCAGCCAATGGGAGCTGTGGGGATGGTGCTAGGGGCGCGGGCAGTACACAGAGCTGCCTCCCCCCACCAGGGGCCTCAGAGATGTGCGAGCAGCCAGGCGTTTCCACTGCCAGCAGCCTACCTGAACCCTGCTGCGCCGCTGGACTTTTAGCAGCCCGGAGATCGCGATCAACTGGCAGAGGCTCAAGGATCGATCAGTCATAGAATCATAGACTTTAAGGTCAGAAGGGACCATTATGATCGTCTAGTCTGACCTCCTGCACAACGCAGGCCATGGAATCTCATCCATGCACTCCTGCAATGAACCTCTCACCTATGTCTGAGCTATTGAAGTCCTCAAATTGTGGTTTAAAGAGAATCTTCCAGCAAGTGTCCCGTGCCCCACGCTGCAGAGGAAGGCGAAAAAACCCCCACGGCCTCTGCCAATCTGCCCTGGAGGAAAATTCCTTCCCGACCCCAAATACGGCGATCAGCTAAACCCTGAGCATGTGGGCAAGACTCACCAGCAAGACACTCAGGAAAGAATTCTCTGTAGTAACTCAGATCCCACCCCATCTAACATCCCATCACAGGCCATTGGGCATATTTACCGCTAATAGTCAAAGATCAATTCATTACCAAAATTAGACTATCCCAACATACCATCCCCTCCATAAAATTATCAAGCTTAGTCTTGAAGTCAGATATGTCTTTTGCCCCCACTGCTCCCCTTGGAAGGCTGTTCCAGAACTTCACTCCTCTGCTGGTTAGAAACCTCCATCTAATTTCAAGTCTAAACTTCCTGATGGCCAGTTTATATCCATTTGTTCTTGTGTCCACATTGGTAATGAACATAAATAATTCCTCTCCCTCCCTGGTATTTATTCCTTTTATATATTTATAGAGAGCAATCATATCTCCCCTCTGCCTTCTTTTGGTTAGGCTAAACAAGCCAAGCTTTTGGAGTCTCCTTTCATGAGACAGATTTTCCATTCCTTGGATCATCCTAATAGCCCTTCTCTGTACCTGTTCCAGTTTGAATTCATCCTTCTTAAACATGGGAGACCAGAACTGCACACAGTATTCCAGGTGAGGTCTCACCAGTGCCTTATATAACAGTACTTACACCTCCTTATCTCTACTGGAAATACCTAGCCTGATGTATCTCAAGACCGCATCAGCTTTTTTCACAGCCATTTCACACTGGCGGCTCATAGTCATCCTGTGATCAACCAATACTCCGAGGTCCTTCTCCTCCTCTGTTACTTCCAAGTGATGTGTCCCCAGTTTATAACCAAAATTCTTGTTATTAATCCCTAAATGCATGACCTTGCACTTTTCACTATTAAATTTAAAACTATTACTATTAGTCCAGTTGACAAGGTCATCCAGATCTTCTTGTATGATATCCTGGTCCTTCTCTGTATTGGCAATACCTCCCAGCTTTGTGTCATCCGCAAACTTTATTAGCATATTCCCACTTTTTGTGCCAAGGTCAGTAATAAAAACATTGGTCCCAAAACTGATCCCCGAGGAACTCCACTAGTAACCTCCTTCCAGCGTGACCCATTGTAGTCTCCCCTTTAACCAGTTCCTTATCCACCTTTCAATTTCATGTTGATCCCCATCTTTTCCAATTTAGAAAATAATTCCATATCAAATGCCTTACTGAAATCGAGGTAAATTATATCTACTGCATTTCCTTTGTCTAAAAATCTGTTACCTTCTCGAAGGAGATCAGGTTGGTTTGGCACGATCTACCTTTTGTAAAACCATGTTGTATTTTGTCCCAATTACCATTGATCTCAATGTCCTTAACTACTTTCTCCTTAAATTTTTTTCCCAAGGCCTTGCATACTACAGATGTCAAACTAACAGACCTATAGTTACCAGGATCACTTTTTTTTCCTTTCTTAGAAATAGGAACCATGTTAGCGATTCTCCAGTCATACGGTACAACCCCTGAGTTTACAGATTCATTAAAAATTCTTGCTAATGGGCTTGCAATTTCGTGTGCCAGTTCCTTTAATATTCTTGGAAGAAGATTATCTGGGCCCCCGATTTAGTCCCATTAAGCTGTTTGAGTTTGGCTTCTACCTCGGATGTGGTAATATCTACCTCCATATCCTCTTTCCCATTTGTCATCCTACCATTATCCCTAAGCTCCTCATTATCCTCATTAAAGACTGAGGCAAAGTATTTGTTTAGATATTGGGCCATGCGTAGATTATCCTTAACCGCCACTCCATCCTCAGTGTTTAGCGGTCCCACTTCTTCTTTCTTTGTTTTCTTCTTATTTATATGGCTATAGAACCTTTTACTATTGGTTTTAATTCCCTCTGCAAGGTCCAACTCTACATGGCTTTTGGCCTTTCTCACTTTATCTCTACATGTTCTGATCTCAATAAGGTAGCTTTCCTTGCTAATCCCTCCCATTTTCCATTCCTTGTAGGTTTTCTGCTTTTTCTTAATCATCTCTCTGAGATGGTTGCTCATCCAGCTTGGTCTACAACTCCTGCCTATGAATTTTTTCCCCTTTCTTGGGATGCAGGCTTCTGATAGTTTCTGCAACTTTGACTAGAAGTAATTCCAGGCCTCCTCTATCTTTAGATCAACAAGTTCTTCAGTCCAATCCACTTCCCAAACTAATTTCCTTAATTTTTTAAAGTTAGCCCTTTTAAAATCAAAAACCCTCATCACAGATCTATTTTTGTTTATCCTTCCATTTAGTTTGAACTGAATTAGTTCATGATCGGTCGAACCAAGGTTGTCCCCTACAACCATTTCTTCTATGAGGTCCTCACGCCTCACCTAAACCAAATCTAAAATGGCATCCCCTCTTCTTGGTTCAGCAACTACTTGGTGAAGTCAATCGCGATCGATGGGTTGGTGACCACTGATCTATGTTGACAAAGTAATTGGGACCCTACAGTTGCAGCTGAAGATTGCATTAGTGAGCAATAAATTAACCAAACGTGATAACTTGTCCCGAACCTAAATCTACACACAGATCTGAGAAAAATTATAGCGCAGTATTCAGTATAGGTAAATTCCACTACTATTTCAGAGTGGTCACTAATTTGCTTTTATGCATGCAAATTATAAAATGGATAGAACTGAGCCCTAATTTGTTTTCTTGTTCTTCAGTGCAACTGAACTGAACACATGGATTTAAATGAAGACTGTCATAAGGGTGATTGTTCATGTAAAGCACAGTATTATTCACTGCACCATATAATTGTTATTTAAATATTCAAGGAATATAATCTCTTCATAGGGCTTTTAGGCACACACATACTTTAGTGGTATAATTAACTAATTCAGTTTTTTTACAGTCTGTGACCTGCCACCAGCAAAGGGGCACTTGCAGGGCCTTCTAGGCAAATGTAATACATTGTAGACTGTTGAATGTGGAATTCCTTATAGAGATGGATTTGTGAGATCCTGCGGGGAGCCAAGGAAATCTGTTTCAAATGCACTGTTTCCTACAGAGAGGGCTTTCACATAGACTCTCTGTAGAATCTCACAGCAAACTCTGAACTTTTAAGTGCTCACCTGTTTATGTCTCATTGAGCCCACAGGAAATAATTGGAAGGTGTTTGTAAAACACAATCTCTGTGCCAGCATTCACAGGGACGTGGCAGAAGATGGGGTTACATGAAGCAGCAGTGGTACTAATAATAGTAATAAAACAGGAAGTCTGATTATAGGGAGTGTGAGTGCTGTTTTCTACCTAGCATGAAGACAGCTAGCTGCCCCAAATACATGTACGTTACTTTAACATACAGATTATCTTGAATGAACACTACTTTAAATGTAGTTTGATTTTTAAAATAAATTAGGCATGGAGCATCCCTTAAGGAGATGGTTCTGTAGCCTTCTCAGCATTTTTGTGCCTTTTGTTTGTTTTCCGTGGCAGTCAGTGAGTGAGATGTGAAAATATTTATTTCATTGATTGAAATGTTTCTTTTTCCTGTCAAATCAGACAACATGTGTATATCTGCATATAAAGATGCCAGATCATAAAAAAATGGATTTTTTTTTAAAGACCAAAGATTACATTTTTATTAGAAAAAAAACTGTCTTTATGACCAGCACTTTTTTGCTTTTACGGTGATTCTATGAGACATGGGGCCTGCTGCTATGAAAACAAGTGCTTGGCTAAGTGCGATTTACAGAACCAATGAAGAACTAAACGCTTAATTGAAGCCTGCAGTGCAGCAGCTAGAGGGCTCTATTCGTGTAAGATTAGATCCGGGCTGTTTTCACTGCTTAGCTCCCATGGAGTTGAGCCGCTTGAATGGATTCTAATACCAGTTGAAAAGCCAAGATGATTTTGATAGGGTTCCCATGAAGCCTGAACCTACTTCGAGATGCCCATGGGTTAATCAGGAGTAGCTCAACTCAAGTCAATGGAGTTGCATCAATATAAGAGACAGTGGGGATTCTGGCCCCAGAGTCTTCAGAGTAGATTCACAATGTTTGTAAAACTCTCTAACCAGCAGAAATATAGAAGTTAGCACAGACTGATGACATAAGATTAGCTTTTCTGGGCACCAATTGCCAAATGAACGCACATTTCAAAGGACGACAGAACATCCCTTTTTAGCCTATTGTATTTAAAGAAAGTCTTCTTTCTTTTGTCTATTCATGCTGAGCCTACAGGCAAAACCAGCCAGCAACAGAGAGTGAGCTGTACTCCATGAAAGGTTTCAGCAGTAATATCCCCCCCCCCCAGCCTTTGAGACTCAGATTTTTAAAGGTATTTGCAGAGCTCACCATCACAACACCTGACTGATTTAGGAGTCTAAATCTCATTTTGAAAAGGGATTTAGGCACTTAAGAACCAAAATTGCGTGCATAGTTTATGGGATTTAGGCTCCTAGGTGCCTAAGTCACTTTTTAAAACAAGACTTTGGCATTTCAATGCTGAGCTCAGCAATGCCTAAATACCTTTAGAAATCTGGGATTGAGCACCTGAGAGACTCCCGTTGCTTCACCTAGGCTACGGCACATCCCCATCGTGTTCAAAACAGGTGTGTGCATTACAGGTGTGTGCAACTGAACCCGATTTGAATCAGTATTAGAGTTGGAATAAAAGCCACGAGTCCCAGCCCTCTGCTTTAACAACTGGACAGCATTTCCTGCCTACATCATGACCAGCTGATGTTAACATGGTGATATTGTATTGGTGGAATGGTGGCAAATAGAACTTAATCACTGCCTGACATTTGTGGCCTATAGCTAAATTCCATCTCACTGGTGAGCCAGGATAATCTCATCCTAAAAGATACTCACAAGTGTAGTTTTTTGGTTTTTTGTTTTTTTTTTAAGTCATCCATGTCAGCTGGAATCTTGTGCTGAGATTATGCACAGATAGTTAAGTAGGAGTCCCGTTATCAAAATAGCATCGATTTAAGGCAAGTTTAGGCTACATTCTATCTGGTGGAGGAATGCAAACAGATAGAAAGGAAGGTCTTCATAATGAAGTATCTGCTTACTCTCCCTCATCCATTTTGTCTTTCTAAACTTTATACTGAGAAAATACATGCCTGTTCTGCCCTATGAAATTTTTGCTTGCATAGGTTTGCAGGGTGTTGAAACCTGAAACGTTTAAAATGAATGGATCCCAAGATAATAAAAACATTCTGTAAACCTAAGAAGTGTTCTCATAATTTGTTTTAAGTAAAATAAATTAGTCTAATAGATTCAGATCACTAATCTGAAATGCATTTGTGTTCTCTCAAACACATCATAAAAATCTCTGTAAGAATTTAATTACTTAACAAATTGTTTTATGAAGCACTGTAAAAGAAAAAAGGTTGATTTACCTGGAAAATAGAGGCATATTTGCAGGTAGATGGATCATTTAAAACATAAATTTGGCTATGAGGAAATTGTCTTTGCTTATTTTGCTGTATCAGTGTAGTCCAAGATTTAAAAAAAAATGTTGCCCTAAACTAGGTTTCAAAATCCATATTTTTAGATACCAGAATAGATGGCCTGATTTTCAAAACTGGTGTTTACCCAATAACCCCAACTGACTTCAAGGAGAAGATTTTTAGGGGTACAAAGAGGTGCTCAGTTTCCTTTTGTGATTTTTGTAAATATTCCACCAAGTCAATAGAAGCAGCAGAGTGTTCAGATGATCAGGCTACTAACTTAGGCTACTAACTTAGGCTAATATAGAATTTGGGGTCTAATTGTAGGCAACCTGTGTGAGAATCATGGCTGAAATATATTTGTCCATGTGCATATGCCTAAAGGGAGATGTGGAATTCTGTGTATCTGTATCTAACTAGCTTGTGATTGACTCAGTTGGAGGGGCATTGTTTCATGATGTTTCAATGGGTGATTTATCACAATGGTGCTTGTTTATCACTACAAAAGGTTTTCTCTCCCCCCCACCCCACTCTCCTGTTGGTAATAGCTTATCTAAAGCGATCACTCTCCTTACAATGTGTATGATAATTAAGGTGGGGCATTAGGAGAGTGGGTTTGTTTCGGGGGTGGGGGAGAAAACCTGGATTTGTGCTGGAAATGGCCCACCTTGATTATCATACACACTGTAAGGAGAGTGATCACTTTACATAAGCTATTACCAGTAGGAGAGTGGGGTGGGGGGAAAGAAAACCTTTTGTAGTGATAAACACCCATTTTTTCATGATTTGTATGTATAAAAACAAACATCTTCTGTATTTTCCACAATATGCATCCGATGAAGTGAGCTGTAGCTCACGAAAGCTTATGCTCAAATAAATTGGTTAGTCTCTAAGGTGCCACAAGTACTCCTTTTCTTTTTGCGAATACAGACTAACATCGCTGTTACTCTGAAACCTGTCACTCTAAGGCAGGTTTTCAAATCCTTTAATCATTCTTGTAGCTCTTCTCTGAACCCTCTCAATTTTTTCAACACCCTTCTTGAATTGTGGACACAGTATACAGCAGCGGTTGCATCAGTGTGAAATACAAAAGTAAAATAACATCTCTGCTCCTACTCGAGATTCCCCTGCTTATGCATCTCAGGTTGACATTAGCCCTTTTGATCACAAAATTGCACTGGGAGCTCACGTTCAGTTGATTATCTGCCACTGCCCTCAAATATTTTTCAGTCATTGCTTCCCAGGATAGAAGTCCCCCATTTTGTAAATATGGCCTACATTCTTTGTTCCTAGATATACTTGTTTACATTTAGCTATATTAAAATGCATATTGTTTGCTTGTGTCCGATTTACCAAGCAATCCAAATTGATCTGTATTAATGATCTGTCCTCTTCATTATTTGCCTCTCCACAAAATTTATCAGTCATTACTTTGTTTTCTTCTAAGTTATTTGTAAAAATGTAAAATAGCATATGGCCGAGAACTGATCCTTGCAAGACCCCACTAAAACACACCTGCTCGATGATGATTCCCTGTTTACAGCTACATTTTGACACCTGTCAGCCAGCTTTTAATCTATTTAATGCCATGTTAAATTTTTTATTGCTCTAGATTTTTAATCAAAATGTGCAGTACCAAGTTACATACCTTACAAAATACTGTTTCTTTTATTAACCAAACTTGCAATCTCATTTAAAAAAAATATCAAGTTAGTTTGACAGGATTGATTTCTGTAAACCCATGTTGATTGGCATTAATTACATTATCATCCTTAATTCTTTATTAATCAAGTCCCATATCAGCTGCTCCATTATCGTGCCTGGGATTGACATCAGGCTGACAGGCCTATAATTAGTGGGGTCATCCAGTTTATCCTTATAAATATTGGCACAATATTACCTTTCTTTCAGTCTTCTGAAACTTCCCCAGTGGTCCAAGACTTAGTGAAAATCAACATAAACAGTCCTGTGAGTTCCTCAGCCTGCTCTTTTAAAACTCTTGGATTCAAGTTCTCTGGACCCACTGATTTAAAAATGTTTAACTTTCATAGTTGCTGTTTATCATCCTCCTGAAATGATTGTGGAAAGGAAAGAGTGTTATCATCATCATATGATTAGACATCATCTGTTTTCTTTTTACCAAATGCAGAACAAAAATATGTATTTAATGCTTCTGTCACTGTGCACTATTATTGATATTTCTACCACTTCTGTCTCGTAATGGACCAGAACCATAAGAGTCATACTGAAGAATAAAATGAGATGACATGTTTCTAATCTGTGCTTATTGGACTTGAGTATAAGTACTGCCCTGACTTATTCAACACATAGGTACCTCCCATTTCTTATTCAACCCAATGTCCAGTAAAGGTCAACACAGGGACAAGGCATATGTTTTTTGAGACTAACCTAAATAAATGTAAAGAGACAGGCAAAATATGCTCCAAAATACCAAACAGCTTACTTGCTGGCATATTATATTCTTATCCTGATATTTTATTACCCTTATTATATATTCAGTGTTTCAGAAGGATTTTTTCAAAATACTTTTAGCTCTTGTTCCTCTTTCGTCATAAGGTTGAGTTAAGTGCAACTGATATTTTGAAACCCAGTGGATTACATTGGCCTAACCGAGTAGTGAAATCAAGCCCAATAGTCTTTGTCTACCCAAAGTTGTGATGCAGAGTGCTTAGCATCTAGCAAAATTTATCTTTATGCTACAATATCCTGTCATGTCTAGCTTTATAATGTTCATTTTGCATTGTTTTTGTTTTGAATGAAAGGTATTTCCTTTCAGAGTGCACAGAGATGTTGAGCTGTTCCTAAGGTGTATACCCATATGAGTGGAAAGTAAAACTCACTGCCATTAACAGTGAAAGCAGCTTGCAGTGAAGATAAAAAATCACAAAACAGTCTACCAGGATTCAAATTATTACAAAAAGAAACTACAATCTCCTTGAAAAAGGATCTCCGAAATCATAAGCCCAGTAAGAGAATATCCATTGGACAATGACAACGAACATTTACATTTATGTAAGGGACCTGTAACAGAATCGCAGAGTACTAAAGCCAAATGTATAAGTCAGGCCAGCTGCACTCTCCTGATGTTTAGACACCATTCTTCTTGGCTAGAAGGGAAGGTAATAGCAGGTGCATGCATTTAAGTCCTTTTCAAAAGCAATAATCCTTTGTAGTTATACAGTGTCTTTCACCTGAAGATCTCAAGGTGTTTTTCAAACATTAATTATGCATTACAACTATCCTTGGGCAATTACATACTCCTGTAAGGTAGGTATCATTAGGCATTTTACATGTGATTAAACTAATGTCCTGGGAAGTTGACTTTCTCAAGGTCACAAATCTTGTAAGTTGCAGACCCAGCCACAATAAGGAGGAATCTCAAGTAGAGCAGTATGACCCTTTTCACACTGAAACCTTAAACCAGTCTGGTTCACCCAGTTTTGTATTTCAGTGTGAACCCAGACCTTTGCTGAGCATGCCACATATCTCAAAGGCAGGCATGTGTATAAGTTCCTTTATCTCCCCCATAGGCCCTGGTTGTCCTTACTGTATGTGAAAGGAGGCTAGCAATGGGCCTGGCTATCCCAACCTTTCCAGCTTCAACATGGCATATTCTAGTTTTGCTTCAGTTTTTACATTTGTACAAACCTGAAATTCCAAGGGAAACTCGGCACAAATCTGGATGAATCATGCAACCAAATCAGTGGGTCTGAAAAATGGCCCTAGTGTTGAATCCCAGGTACCTGCACTAATTATTAAACCACATAATACATCGAAGAAAGGAAGAGCAAAATAAATAAAAATGACCTTGGGTTTTTTCTCCCTTAAGTTTCTTTCTTTCTGACTGTCTTTTTTTTTTTTAATGTGTGAATTTAATGAGAGACTGGTTAAAATCAGATTTATTGTAGGAAGGCAATATGTAAGCTTGCTGAGCATGCCACATATCTCAAAGGCAGGTGAGATCTTCCAAACACCTCACCTTTTGAATTTCACTTCTGGACTTGTTTGAGGCAAAGAAGGACAATCATGCTGACCAGTGCACTGATTTGTGATATGATTAATAGTCATGATATACAGCACTCAAAGCATTTTGCATCAAGGCATTGTCTAAATATTAAAAAATGAGCGTGAGGAAATTTAGTAGTATCCCTATTTCATAGATGAAGTAACTGGAACACAGAAGTAAATGTGGCCAGATTTTCCAGAAATGCCAAGCACCTGCAATGCTCATTAAAGTCAATGGGAACTACAAGTGCTCAGTGTCTCTGAAGTTCAGACTGAAGTGATGAGCCTAAAGCCACATAGTTCTGGCTCTGCCAGTTATTTACTATCACACGGGAGTTGCTAATTTCCAGACCTGTGCTCAATCTAGTATGCCATTCTGCCATAAAATAAAAAGGATCAAGACCAGGTTAAAGTTACTCTACTTGTTTCCTTTTAGCTGACAAAAGACAAAGGCTCTGGCCACAGGTATAGCAGCATTATGCTAAATTCAAATTTGTTTTAACAGGAGTTTTTCTGTCCGTATTCTTAAATTATTTCCCTGACCAAGTTGGACAGTGATTTTATTTTCCAAAGAGCTATGCTAAAGTTATAGATTTACAGAGGATTTGTTTCACCCTAGGTTTCTAGAGCCGAACAAAGCAAAGTCAGCAACACTGTGGTAACTGGTTGGCAACTGGTCCATACTAACCTTCCTGTTGTTGGTCTCACAAGTGGTGCAATGCTGGGAAATTTTCAGAAATATTTCAATGCAGGCAAGGCCTTAATGCTCAAGTCTGTATTGAAGGCAGAGTGGAGTCGCATTACCCTAGGGGGGACCTCTGGGAAGCATGAGGCCTCAGGTGTGCAGGAGGAACCTGAGGAGGGTGCAGAATATTTTCCCTTCCATAACCATTTGGCTGGGTGTGGTGTTGGCCCCAGGGGATGGTAGAAGGAGCAACAGTTGTGTCTGGTGTGTCTATAGGAGGGTGCAAGGATAGAGCAAGATTTGTCCTGTCCTGTCCTTAGGGCTGTGCTGGGGTCAGGCACAATCTAGCTCACTGTCCTTTAAGAAGTACAAACCACACATAATGAGGACAGCCAAAGTGGGTTTTCTTCAGTGGAAATCTGTATTATATAGCTAGACCAGGAGAAGGAGTTTCCCATCGCCTGCTTAACATAAACTCTTTCCTACTCAATACTGCCTAACCACTGTGCAAGATGGCTCCTGGGAGAACACCTTCCATAAAGGCCAATATCTAAATTGACAGGCTCAATAGGGATGCAAAAACTCTTCAACAAGAAATATACTTGTGTTGCAAAGTACTTTCCAGAATGCTTGCCACCTCCTCAATGCATGTGACATGCTGTGGTTTTGTGATGTATTAGAGTTCTTTATGTTAGCTTTAACTTTTCCCTTCCTTTTATTTTATTACAGTGCCTTTAAAAAAAATTATGCTATAGTGCTTGTCACTGCCTGAGGTTTTTTTCAATATAAATATTATCTTTTTGGTGATTCCGAGAAATCTGAAAAAAAAGTATTGATTCCTTTGTCAAAAGGCTCTTCTGTGTCTCATAAATATTCTTTTTGTCAAGATTTAATAATTCATTGTTCAAGCCAGTGCTTAAGTGGAATAGATTTATGTTAATACAAACTTTCTTTGGTATTAAGACTATCAATTTTTCAAGCAATAAAAAGGGACAAACAGCAAAACAAGTTGTGCTTAATTTGTAATATCAGGTCTCAGCCAGATAATTTCAAGGAAATGTCCATCAGCCACATACTAAAGCTCAAACAGAAACAGAGCTCTTTTTCAGTTAACTACTTTTTGGGCTGAATCCAATGTCCATCAAAGTCAACAGGTATTACATCAAGCCCTTTGCGAAGAGGCATCACACCCTTTTCATGGACAGTCTGTGAGGAATATTAAAATTAGAGAGTCAAAAATCCAGATACACTGATGATACTTTCCAGTTAAACAATGAGGGCCTGATTCAAAGCTCACTTGAGTCAAGAGGAGTTATCTAGTTTGTAGTAGGCTGTATTCACATATTTGAACACCTCCTGGTGTCTGGGAATGGTGCTGCCATTCTCTTCAGCGTCCAGCACCCCTTGCAGGTTGTTTGTGGCTCTGCCCTCTGGCTGGGTCACATAGTTCAAACCTCTTCCAGGGTACAACAACCTGAAATAGACAAAGTTCCTTGCTCTTCAGGGCCAAGTATAAATATAATGGTTTCTTGAACATCTGGGCTCTTAATTTCTTCTCCAGAGTTAAATCAGCTGGGTTCCACCTGAACTTCTGCCACCAATTGTATCTAGCAACAGGCTCTGGCCTGACCTGCTTCCTTTGGCTCTGGCCTAAGAAGCATCCCTCCTCACTCCACTGGCTCCAGCCAGGAACTGTCTTTCTAGTAGCAGGCAGTGGCTTTTTATTTTGCTCTGCTGGGTCTTGACTGGCGGTCATGGATTCCCAGCTCTTCTAGGTGCTGGAGGACAAAATCTCAGTGGTTCCCAAAATGACTGCTTCCCGGATGCCTCTATAGGCAAAGCCAGAGATTTCATCAAAGAAGTGTAGGACTGAAAGGGACTTTGATAGTCATCCAGTTTAGTCCCCTGCCCTTAAGAAGGACTAAGTTTTCTCTAGACCATCCTTGACCACTGTTTGTCTACTTATTCTTAAAAACCTCCAATGATGAAGATTCCACAACCTCCCTAGGTAATTTGTTCCCATGCATAACTATCTGTACAGTTAGGAAGTTTTTCCTAATGTCTAAACTAAATATTCCTTGCTGCAATTTAAGCTCATTAACTTCTTGGCCTAATACTCACTGCTTTTTTCCTGTCAGAAAGTTGTTTCCTGGGGCAGGGTTTAGCAGAGAAGTGGGGTCTCCAGCAAGGGGCTACAAAAGCCTGGTACTCCCTGTGTCACAGCATTGTTCTTCAATGAGCTTTGTATTAAATGGCCTTCATAGCATGACCAAGCTCCCATTAAAATCAGTAGGAAATTGTTGAAATTGAAATTTCCATTGACTTTAACTTGGAGTTGGCTCCAGCCCTTAATAAGGAGGAATACCATCTCTCTCTCTCTCTCTCTCTCTCTCTCTCTCTCTCTCTCTCTCTCTCCCCCCCCTAACTGCATATAAGAATAATTAGATTTTAAAATACTTCGTGTATTAATGAAATCACAGTGATGCCAGTCAGAGAAGGTGAAAAAGAGACACGATGCTTAATTTTACTAAGTGTGATAAAAGTCAATTTGGAGCCTAGGAGGTCAATAGGATTGAAACAATATTAATCACTCTCAAATAGCACCAGTGTCTTGGAAAACAGTGAGACAGAAAGACAAACTGGACACCCAATGAAATCATGTGAAATACAATGCCATAATCATTATGAGTTATTTGTAGTATTTTCCTCATTCTGTGCACAAACAATGATTAAGTGCATGTTGTACCATAGAGAAACCTACAGTTTGTACAGTGTTGCTCCTCTTTAGAAAGGAGGTGGAAACATAAACATGACTGGGAATGTTTCCTGTCTTAATTAATTAATTAATTTTTTATTAGGTTGCCCTCTGGTTTTCACAGGGGCTTATCTCTGAATATAAACTGTTTCTTTCCCAGCTTTCTTAAAACTAGAAATAATTTTTTAAAATTAAACAAAATAGTGCTTAATTTCATGAACTAGACCTAGCTCTTAATTATAAATGAGTGTAAACATACCTCCAATGATCCTACACTTGACAATTTAAATTTCAAAAGGAATTTTTAAACTTACAGAAGCTATCACTCTGTTTTTGATGACTTTTCTTTACAATACAGGTGAGCCATTTGGAAATGTCACAGAATGATGCCATAATTTTTAGACACGCTTAAAGTGCTTAGTTGGGAAAGTAAAACTGAAAATAGATATTTTATGTAACACAAGAATTGGTTTCACATTTTAATTATTCAGTTCATAAATTCATAGATTCCAAGGTCAGAAGGGGCCATTGTGATCATCTCGTCTGACCTTCATTATAGGACAGGCCATAGAACTCTTCTAAAACAATTCCTTTTGAACTAGAGCATATCTTAAAAGAAATACAATCTCGATTTAAAAATTGCCAGTGATGGAGGATCCACCACGATCTTTGGTAAATTTGTTCCAATGGTTAACTACCCTCACTGTTAAAACTTTATGCCTTATTTCCAGGCTGAACTTATCTAGCTTCAACATCCAGCCAGTTATACCATTATCTCCTAGATTGAAGAGACAATTATCGAATATTTTTGTTCCCATGTAGATACTTGTAGCCTGTGGTCAAGTCACCCCTTAACCTTCTCTTTATTAAGCTAAATACCTTAAGCTCCCTGATTCTATCACTATAGGACTTTAATCATTCTCACGGCTCTTTTCTGAACCCACTCCATTTTATCAACATCTTTCTTGAATTGTGGTCATAATATCCCATCAGTGGTCACACCAGTGTGAAATATAGAGGTAATATAATGATTTGACTCTCTTGTTGCCTGAAAAAATAAAACCTGCTATATTTCTGTGGTTCTTTCTGCAATAGAGTTTCAGGCTTCAAGGCAATACTCAGCTTTTTTGATTGCTCAGGCAAAAAGATTGTGTGCATTGCAGATTACTCATAATGAATGACATAGATATTGACATGTGATCTTAAAAGTTCTGCTTGGTTGTGCCAGCTGAGACTCCAGAGTAACAGACTTGAGATCACTGTGGGGTTTCTCTGAATTTATGCTGCTGAAAGCACAGTTTAGCCCATTGTGGGTATTTATAATATGTGATGTACAACTATGTCATATATGTAATGGTAATATAAATGTAATTAAACTGCAGCTGTGACTACCTCCTCTGCACTCTGCCTACTAAATCCTCCCTTGGGACTTATTCCAACATTCAAAATCCCTTGGCCTATGCCGCTTCCCACAGCCCCCATTGGCCTGGAAGAGCGAACTGAGGTCAGTGGGAGCTGCGATCAGCCGAACCTGCGGACGCTGCAGGTAAACAAACTGTCCTGGACCGCTAGTGGATTTCCCTGATGGGCCGTGTGCCAAAGGTTGCCAATCCCTGGCATAGAACAACTCATCATTTTTAGAGGTGTTTCAAATGTATTGATTTGAAGCTTTCTTTTGAGGTTATCGGCTTTACAAATATTCCTAATATAGTCTTTAGAAGCTTCCTAAAACACTTCAAAAATAGTTTTCCTGTGGCGTATATGGTTTATATAGTATAAAGCCTTTATTGACATTCATATGGGATGAAACATAATTCATGGCTTTGTCACTCATGAGCACTGCTGCCATCCCAAACTCATGATCATTAAAAGTTTTAAAATGCACTGTTATGTGTTCCATATATATATATATATATATAATGATCCAGCTATGCAGCTGACGTAAATTTGTGTAGCTCCATTGACCTGAATGGATCTACTGCTTTTTACACCAGCTCAGGATCTGATATAACATAATATTTTCTCTGTGTGTGTGTGTGTGTGTGTGTGTGTGTGTGTGTGTGTGTGTGTGTGTGAGAGAGAGAGAGAGAGAGAGAGAGGGGGAGAGAGAGAGAGAGGTTATAGAATTAGCCCCTCTCCCAGATAGAAAAACTTTAAAAACCAAATTCTGCATTTGAATATTTGATACAACTGGATAACAAGCTTAGAAAAAAGTCTTTTAGTACCCTAAACTTGCACAACCTTTTGTTGAAAACAATGTTTGGGCCACTGAGTGGATCAATGAAAATTGATTTTTCAATAGTAAGCGGCAATAAATAATTGTCTGAAGGGGGAAATAGATTTATCCAGAAAAAGTTGCATATTATACGTTCTATCACTAATCGGTAGGTATTGGTGGTACTACATGCACATATGCCCCCCCCATATATAAATATGAAAAGGTCATCTAAAACCTACAGAAACAATAATAAATGAGGTTTTAAACTAGATTTACATCCTTTTCTGATAGAGGTATAACATTATGCTAAGCAAAATATTTTTATCTTTGCTCTTACTTTTCTTTCACTACTAAACCAGAAATGAATCTGAAATAGCTCCCCAAAAGCTTCTAAAGGATAAGTTGCTATACAACTTCTGTTATACAAAAAGGTTAATTATGTGAGGATCGAAAAGTGTTTCTGCTTCAATTATAAAGGACTAGTGTATAGAAGGGGCTAACAGAGCCAGTTCATATGATCACCTTAATTATAAAATAAATGACAAAATGTGTTCATCTCTGGCATTAAAAAATAGAGGTATGAAAATGCATGAGAGCTACCTACCATCCAGAAAATTTGGGATAAGTAATAGAGGAGGAGATCACACAAAATGTAATTGTTTTGTATGTATATGCTGCATGTGCTTATGTAAATTCATACAAATGTTTGAAAAAGTAAAAACTGTTCCTTCTGGCAAAGTTTATAAGGTGCCAAATACCACAGATTTCTAAAAAAATATATATATATATATATCATACTGTAATACAAAGTTACTTCTTTGTAGGTCAAAATTTGCATCATATACAGTCATGCAACCCAATTAACTTTCATAGGGTTGCACAGATGTTAAGAAAAGCAAAATGTGGCTTTGTTTTATTTAGCTTTGGTCCTATAGTACAAATTTACAAATACAATTCATACTCTTTCCATCCCTCTCTCTTCCACAAGATGATTGAAAGAGGAAAAAATTGTATCCTATGTTTGTACAGTATGCTTGTGATATGAAAGTACAGTACTTTTATTGTATTTACCAGGAAGCATCCAGGATAATGTACCCATTAAATTCATGGCTGCTTCTTTAAGAGTACTGTACTACAACAATGTTCAGAAAAGTGGTAGGTAAACCTCTGAAGGTTTTGGAGATTCGTGTTTTGTATGGATAATCATTTTTCTATTTGAATTCACCTGAGCTGTTGCAAACCTCTTTGGGCTAGAGAATAGCCAAGAAAATCTTGCAATAACAGGCTGTCTTGTGAGATTATCTCAACCACACGCCCTTGAGAACCACTACCATTAACAACAATAAATACACAGGGATCCTTGCCAAAACACCAAAAACTTCAAAATCATTGCAATTTTTTTCTTCTCCCCATCTTTGTTTTTATGCTTCCTTCCATCAGCTTACAGTTCAGACTGAGGATTGTGCTCCCATTTCTTGCAGTCCTTTGAGGCATATTTCTGTGGTTTTGTTCACTGCCTGAAAAATAATCCCTACATAACACAGGCTAAACCTGAGTATATTGGTGCTCAAATTCTACCCTATGTTGGCGTTGTTTTGCATTGTACTGCATATCCAGCCATGGAAGGGTCTCTACAGTACAGGGGGATCCTCTAGTGACCTAGAATTGGTATAATGATGCTTATACCCTTTGCTCCTGTTCCTGGAGCCATTGGCAACTGGAGTAATTTAGAGTAGCACTCAGACTCCTAATTATGTCAGGGGGACCAACCTGACATAGCCCAGGATTAGAGAAACAAAAAGATTGAATGCCCATTCCAGTTGTAGAGTGTGCTCCTTGGCCACAGCTGAGTGTCTCGGCCCAGGTATTTAAATTTGAGTGACCAAACTTCTCATCTTATGTGGCCTTTAGTAGCAAAACTACAACTGATCCTCCCTACTGACATACTCCTTGAACCAGTCATGTTTAATGCTCCAGGACAAGTCTTTCTGCAGGCTTCTCCTCTACCTCTTTAGAGGTTTCTGCATTTAACCTTCTCCTTGGGCTTGCAAGCCATTGTGCCAGGTTTTGAAGGAAAAAGAGCTTCAGCCCTTATTCGATTCTGCTTTAGTGACTGAGGTTAGTTTAAAAGTTTCCTTCATCTGCTTACCATGTAACATGCTGTATGGAGTCATTCAATCGCAAGATCGCAGAAATGCCCCTCTAGATGGATAACACTTGCCTAGCCAGGTACTGGATTCTGCACTCATTCTGGGCCCGATCCGAAGCCCATTGAAGTCCAGGGAAGATACTATGGACCTCCATGGGCTTTGGATCAGATCGTCTGTGCACAGAACTCCCAGGACAATTAATATAAATGTTGTATATTGAACTAGATGAGATGACTCAATGAATCACACTCCCTGTAGCAGATGAAATCCTCTATTGTGAGGCCTGAAGTGGACATTCTGAATGGAATAGCCCATCACTGTATGATATGGATCTGAGGGCACCTGAAAGGTTGACAATGACATGTGAACTCGGATGGGAAGATTTCTCTGTACCCAGCAGTCCCTAATGAATGAATGTACCCAATGCAATATTCTAACTCAATGGGAATTTGAATATTAATTGTTAGTCAATTAGAGACCTGTTATATACATCTGTATATTAAGTGCATTTATTGGTGAGTACCTTATCTTTTAAATTCATTAATTCTTGTTTACATCATATGAGTGTGAGGATTAGCTGATGCTTGCAAACTCTTTGGACGTCACAAAATGTTATATAAAAGCCAAATATTATTGCTTATATTTGTTCTACTCTGCGGTATGAGCTTGAACTGAGCACTCTTGGAACTGAAAAGAGATTCTTCAAGGAGAGTCTCACCTGGGGAAAAAAAAGATATATGGAGCTAATTTATGAGTTCCTATCAAATTCTGGACTATTATCCAGTCTCTCAGATCCGCAGACAATCTCAGCTTGAAAGAACACAGCTTGGCCAGTTGAGGAAAAAATCAGAACTCCTCAATGCAATGACTGAACTACAACCTAATTATTCAACCCAAAATATTGGATATATTGTATTAATTCTCCAGAGCACAATTCATAAAATAATTTAAAAATATTTCAGAGTCTAAGGCCATGTGTACACTTACCTCTGGAGCAATCAATCCATCGGGGGTCAATTTATCACATCTAGTGAAGATGCGATAAATCGACCGCTGAGTGCTCTCCCGTCGAGTCTGGTACTCCACCAGAGCGAGAAGTGTAGGCAGAGTCGACGGGGGAGCAGCAGTAGTCAATCTACTGCAATGAAGACACCACAGTAAGTAGCTCTAAGTACGTCAACTTCAGCTATGCTATTTTTGTAGCCGAAGTTGCGTAACTTAGACCGACTTAGCTCGCCTCCCCCCGGCAGTGTAGATCAGGCCTTATACTCTGTTTTGAATGTTGCAAGTGAAATCAAAGACAAGAGCCATCCCCATAATGCAGGATTCGGCTTTGGAAATTAGTGAAAGCAGATGCCAGGAAATATTTGTGTAGTTTTGTACTTCATAAAGTTAATTAATATTTGAAGACATTTACAGTAAAAGGAAACTATTAGAAATAAGAGACACATGGAAAAGCTGGAGAAAACTCTTTTTGCTTTGCATTACTCATTTACTTTTAATTTCAACTATGTGAGTGTGTTTATGCAACCCTGCAGTATGAGTGTGCGCCACATCCATGTCTACATTAGAGATAGAGTTTTTAGTGCTAGTAGCGTACTGTTGAAATTCAGAATGGCTATAAGCACATGAGAATGAAAACTGACCAGTCAGTGCCAAAATGTCTCACTTTTATTTATTCACTCCATTTGAACATTGTATTATTATTAATGTATTTATTCATAGTGAATATGAATAGGGTACAGAGTAAAGAGAGTGGTCACTTTGGATGGGCTATTACCAGCAGGAGAGTGAGTTTGGGGGGGGGGGGGGGCGGAGGGTGAGAAAACCTGGATTTGTGCTGGAAATGGCCCAACTTGATGATCACTTTAGATAAGCTATTACCAGCAGGAGAGTGGGGTGGGAGGAGGTATTGTTTCATGGTCTCTGTGTATATAATGTCTTCTGCAGTTTCCACAGTATGCATCCGATGAAGTGAGCTGTAGCTCACGAAAGCTCATGCTCAAATAAATTGGTTAGTCTCTAAGGTGCCACAAGTACTCCTTTTCTTTTTATGAATAGGGTAATATCCTTTTAAATAGTTTGAGCCCTCTGATGGCACTCAGTGTTTTATGTTTCAAAAGCCTCCCATACCGTTCTGAGCAGCTATATGCATGTAGCTAAGCCTTGCTTGTTTATGTAGTTGTAAACATGGCTATTTGGGACCCAGTTATGCTTGTGCGGTTTCTTTACATAGCTATTATTATGTAAAGAGCAAAGGACACAATCTTACTACTGTAAATCATGTCTGTAGCTATATGAACTTACAGTACCTTACTATATGGCTGCTCTAACTTGTGCTGGGGGACCAAACTGGCCCTTTGTCAGCCTCAGGAGTTGTCCTTTCCAGTATGCTACACTTGAGTTATTTCACTGTAGCATAATATTCTTGTTAACAAAAGATAGCATAGGTTTAATAACTCTGCATTGTATCTTTAGAAGTTATAGCACTACCATAAATCTAACGTTCTTACACTTGACATTTTTTATGCCATTCTTTATTATGAAACATACTGTTTGTAATGACACTTATCTCTCCTGTGTGCTTTTGTTCTAAGTAATGCTATCATTTTCGTAATCCTACAATAATATTGCCTCTTAACTAGAGTCATCTGCTGGTTTTATGCATAAACAAAATGCATGAATTTAAGGGTTAACCAAGACCTATATGTAATTCCTTTTTTTCTTTAACTTCATGAAGGCAAAAGCATATGGTCAATTATTTAATTATATGGAAAATCAATTAGTATGGCCCCTTTGGATTTCTTACCTTTTTCTCTTCAAGGATTCTCATCAACAGATGAATGTGTTGACACCTCTGGTTTTAGGACTTGTGAATTCCCACACTTCTTGATAGGCTTCCATGGTGCAGGATGTGTTAAACTAATCAGTCAGAGCAGTGTAAAATAGGGGATGTCAGAAATGGAGCTGAGACTGCTAGACCCTTAAGCACACCCTTAAATCCAGTATTAATCATCATCAGACACTTTACTTTTCAGGAGTTATACAAAAGGGCTTTTGATGGTGGAGAAGGAAACATTAACAACTGCTTTGTGCACGGTACCTGATGGCTCAGGGTTGCTATGGTTCCAGCCTTTAGTACATGGATATTTGTCTTTTTATTAAATAGTGATATTATTTACACAATGAACAAAAGCCCTTTTAGGAAAATAAATTGCGGGTTTAACTTATTGCTCATGAAAGTGAAATAACACATGTGCAGATATCACAGTCAAAGTCCGTCAGGAAGTGAAACTGCAGCGAATTTCAGTGAGGATTGGGGCGTTGGATCCACTGCCCACACCACAGACTGCGGTGACTGCAGAGTGCTCTAAAGCATTGCACTGTGATTGACCCTGCTGACCTGCTCTGAAAGGTACCTAGCTCATGTTGCAAACAGGACTGTGTTAATGCGCTGTAGGTACATTTTAGAGCACATCAGCAGGGTCTCCATGGGGCAGTTAGAGCACAACACTTTAGAGCATGCTAGAATTTCCACCCCTTCAATCCAGGCACAGACTGCAGGCTTTCTCATGCTTCAGTGTAACTAGTATGGACTTCAGGGCCCAGGGAGGTTACCCCCACATTGCCCAGGTGCCGCTGCTGCTTACATCAAATGCAGAAGGAGCACAAACGGAAAAAAAAGAGAGTTTCTTTGCATGCAGCTCAAAGCCTCTTGTGCCAGCATGAGACCCAGAACCCCCTCTCTCTAGTTTCTTTCAGGGTCACATACCCTCCGTGTCCAAGTGGTCTCTCCTAGTCTGATATGTTTCAGGGTTTTTTTTTTGTCTAACAGGTCTTTGTGCGCGTGCGTACACACACACACACAGTTCCACCAGCCCTAGACCATGCATTTTTCAAACCCTTGAGCTAAGTGATTCAGTTTCTGTCCAGCATTTCCATGTGCCTGTGCCTTTCAATGTTACTACCGTTGTTATGATGGCTTCTTTAGATTTATTCTGAATGGAAGGTGGCAGCCACTCCTGACCTATAACAAGGTTTAGCCCAATCCATAACAACCTGCTTAAAAGTATGTTAGACAGAAGCACATTCTTAAAGTTAGACATGTGCTTAAATGCATTGTTAAAGTGGGGACTAAGTCACCTGACAGTAAGTCTTGGTTGAAATCCTAGTTCTGCCACACATGTCCTGTGTGATCTTGGTCACTTATGCTATCTGTGCCTCTCTTCCCCATCGGTAAAATGGGGAAATAATAATGCCTCCTTTCCTTCTATCCTTTTTCTTCTGTCTTGTCTGTTAAGATTGTAAGCTGTTTCTGTAGAGAACATCTTACAATATGTTTGTACAGTGTGTGTAACACAATGGGCTCTGATCTTCTGATCAGGCTTCTAGTTGCTACCCATTATAAATAATAACCATCTGTTTGTATGGACAAATGTGGGGTTTAATGGATGCACATACTGTTTAGTAGATATACCCGTTTCTCTTAGCTTTGAATATTTACCCCAAAAACGTATTTGGATATTTCTTTTTCTTTCCAAAAACATTTTTTAAAGAGAAAAAATACTTTGTTCTGACATTCTCATGCCTAATTGGCACTGATATCCACCAAGCTAGCTTGCTAAGGTGTGCAACTGTTGACAGCAAGATGTGCCAATAACTGGAGAATCAGAAAATGAAAACAACTGGGGGGAAAAGTGTGCTAATAAGAACATTGCTGTTGATGTGCGGGGGTGCTCTGGTACAAGGAGCACTGCTTAGTCTACTTTCAATAGAAATTTGACAATGTATTTTAAAATAGACTTTAATTTCAGATTTTTCATTATTTGTCTAACAAACCCCTCTTAATATCTATATTTCAAAACAGCCATACTCTCTGGAGTTCTGTAGTAATCCAAGATTCTCTCTTTTACCAGCAACCTTTTGCAGCATCTCTAAGTCCAGTAAGAGTATAGCTTATTTGGAATTGCACTTGTTTCTCTTTTTTTGTCAGTGCAGGAACTGGGACAGAACATTTGTTTTATAATGGCAGCTGTCAAAACAGTGTGCTTTATATTGCTTGTGAGACCGAGACGGAAACTGAAAAATGTGGATATTTTAACTTGATTGGAATTTTAAGACAAAAAATGAATATTGATTTATTTAAATATTTGCATTCAGTTTTGAAACTAAAAAGGTTAAAAGGCAAAGGGATTTTTATTCATAGGAGGAAAAAAAAAACATTAGTCATTTCACAGCCTATTTACCCATGCTTTGCAAATGAGGTGGGAAAGAGGAAGTAGTGTGTCCCTGCTGAACAGAGTTTGGTCAGTGAGTTGTGTTGATGAACTGAAACAGTGACATTCAGCAAACAGGTTTAAAGCTTTTGTGGCAGATATGAAATGGAAAGTAAATATTCCTAGTGGACTGTATAAGTTTATACCATCAGAGCCTCAGTCAATCATAAACCCTTAGAGATAGAACTGGCATAGGCCTCATGTTACACAGGCTCATTGACTTTTTATGTGTAATGTATTTCATCCTCAGCAGCAAGAATACTGGGTTGCAATTCCCTGCCTTTATCTTCCATTTGTACATAATTTGAAAGAAAGAAGTTTGTGATGAAGGAAGTAGGGACATTTATTCATTAATTGTAGAAGAGGAAATACTAGTTCTATTTTAAAGAGACACCATCCACTTGAAATCTAGAAATTTTTTTTAAAAATGATCTAAAAGTACTTCCAGGAACTACATATATCGCTAAGTCCCCTGCCATTTTTTGTAGCTTTACAAATTTTATTATCTCCTCCATTGCTACTTAAAGATCAAAATACACAAAAGGAGGAGACTAAGGCCTGATTCTGCAATTTGTTCCTCATGGGGGAATCCCCACATGAAGCTGAGAGAAGTCAGTGGAGCAGGGTCAGGGCTCTGACTGGGAACAATAGCTGGCAGAATTGAAGCCTGAATAACAGACCTCATACTAGAAACAGTGAAACTGTCTTTTTACTAAATGCTGCCAAATGCACAAAGTAAACTTCAAAAAAAAAAAAAAAGTAACCGTATACATAATTACTTAAAATATCCATCATGTCTATAAAGTCCAGGTATATGATTACCATTCCTATCCATTTATACATAATGGGTTGGTAGTAGATGTCATTAGTGTAATCATCCACGGCAAAACTCAAGAGGTGAGATGTCATACAAAAAACACATGATGATAGTTGTGTTGGAGTTTGAATGGGTTAACTCATTCCACCTTTGGCATGTCCGTCAAAGCTTTGAACCTTCTTTCTGTTGACCAGGCTGCATGGACTTGGCAGGTTAAAGAGCCCAGATGAGCCCAAGTAGTCTCAGTTGAGGAGTTTTGGAGTAGGGAGTTCTTTGGTTTAAAAAAAAAAAATGAAGCAGATGCTCTGGGCTGGACCAGAGTGTTGTGTGTTAAGCAGTCAGTTTGATTGTGGGTCTTGTGTGAGTCCTTGGATTTAGACAAAGGCAAATCAATAGTTTCTTGGGATAGGGCAGAGGTGCCAGGTTTGAGTTTTCTGTATGTTGTTTGTTACCACCCTTGCCTCAGAAATTGGGCCCTGTATTCATTTTATAAATGAACTAAGAAAATACCTGGCTTTGTGTTACTGATTTCTGCCCCACATAGGAAACTGTCCTAGAAGGTCCTGAAAATCTGCTATCACTCAGGAAAGGGCAATAGTTTCATTTAATGTAGATTCAATGGTTGGAGCAGAAGATAGGAAAATATTTTAGGTGGTGTGACTAAAAGTGGGGTAAGCCCTCTCCTTGCATCTCCTTTAATAAGAAGAAAAATGGAGCAAAGTAGAAATACGATTTCATTAATTTTCAGAGGCTCTAATTTATTATAATCAGATTAAAGTGGGAATATTAGATATACTGGTAGGTCATCAACACTAGCGATCGTACCTGAGCAATAACTGGCTAATAAAAATTCCTGTTAGGGGACAAGAATTCAAGATTTTCATAAATGGCAATGTGCTGAATAACTAACTGAGAACAGTGCAGGAAAAAGCATATGAAAACTTATGTAGGTATAATTCACATGTGCTTTCAAAAGAGTAATTCTTAGTCATCTTTCCCCACTCCTTCTCCCACAGAGTTACTTTCAAATGTGATAAAAATGGAAGAGATGCTTGAGCGTAATTGGAAAATGAGCTTGGAAAAGGTTGTGAACTACTTTAGGAGTGGTGTGGAGCTAATGCTTTTCTATTATCACTCACTCCACACACTGACACTTGACTTGTAAGAATTTTCAGGAACAAAATATATAAATATATATCCAGGTGGCTTTTAGTAGCAAGGAAACTAAAGAGAAAAGCCTATGTTAATGTGTGCTTACAATATGTCTGTAACCTTGAAAGGAACCCATCTTTCAGGAAACGGAAAAGTGTAGACGTCTAATGGTAGAAACAAAATTATATTTACATTAACTCTTACCTTCCAGATGATTTTAGATAAGCCAAAACATATAGAATGGAGAAAAAAAATCATTGTCTCTAGCAAGTGAGGATCCAAACCTGTTCCTTTCAGATTTTTTGGATGGTTAGAATACAGCTTTTAACTTTATATTAAAGTGATTATGACCTTGTGTGAATTGAATAACTGTAAAATAAAAATCCTCTAGCAAACAATGAACCTTCAGAGCCTAAATTACTTATGAAATTCTAAAGATTTAAATTAGGTAGGAATTCATATAAACTAAAAAAATCAACAGCAAAAAAAGTACAGGGTGTTCCCTTTCCCCGCCCCCTCCAAGAGTTTTTAAAATTTCTCCTCTAAGTTAACTGTCTGTATATGCTTATTTCTTCCAGTTTGTTTCTTATCATGTTTTTAGTCAGACACCAACAGCTTTAGCAAACGACTCACACAATAGCTCATCTGACCGTGATGGACAAAGTAGCTCCTGTGACCATCAGATTGATGCAATCAACTGGATGGACACTCAGAGCATTGACCTGTATGTCTCCACAGGGGTGGCAAGGAGGGTAAAGAGATTGCTCTGTTGCTGAACACTTGAGAGCTTGAATGTAATACATTCATTATACGGTTGAACCATTTCTGTAGGCTATGTGTCCTAATCAGACGAGGAACTTGGACCTATTCTGTTTACCAGAATATTTGTCAGGAGGCTTCTTTGGTTTTGTAATACCTCATTTTCCATACATAGATTTTTAAATTTAAATAAAAAGGTGGCTATACTGTATACATCCTCTCAATAATCATTATTGGGATGGTACTTGAACAGCTCCTCTTCCAGTCTGACACTGTTAGTAGCCAATGGGGATAATCCCTTAATTCAAATGGTAGGGGCTTCCTTGGGATCTTATCTTATCTGAATAGTGACTTGTGTGCCCATGATGTGATACACAGTAAGAAAAGAGATATCCCTAGGTGGCCACTGATGTCTTGCAATATTATAGACATTTTTACTAAATGGTAAATAAAAAGATGTAAAAAAGCCAAGCACCCTGCTATTACTCTAATAAAGAAATAGATTTTATTCAAAGTATGCTTCAGAATAGACTATAAATTGACATTTTAGTTAATGCAGACAACAACAGGAACATGGGAACATGAAAGTCCATTATTGGACTTTCAGGGGGTTTTACAGCAGACTGATCTGTCTGCCAATTAAATTTTATGTTGTTTTAATCTGATCATCAGCACTACCGTCTTCCAAAGTCACTACATTTAGAAGACTGTCAGTCAAGGCTGCTTATTAGTATGCTGGGGTCATGGTGTACTGTTTACAGTACTCAGTCAAGGCCAAAATGTTTGTCCATTTTCCTTGCTTACATACTGGAGATCAGGCATGTGAGAATAACTGTTGACAGAGTGGCAAGGAATCTCACAAAGTGCATAAAGTATTTTAAATTACACTTAAAGCTGCATTTAGAATGTTAAAAATTTTCCATTTGTTGTGTCGCCATAATCAAAACTAATTGTGCTTTCAGTGGAATGGGAAGCAGCGACAGGATGTAGTCTAATTTTAAAAGCTTTTTTTCTCTACATAAGGGCTAGAAGTATGAAAACTAAGAATGTTTGAATTTTAAATGTATAGAGACTTTGTTACAATAATACATGAATATTATTAAATACTCATAAGAATCAGGGGAGAATGAAATGATTTTTCCCTGCAAGACCCAAGTATGGGATTCTGTGTTTCTCCTTTGAATATAATGTTGAAAGTAATTACGTTCTGAGTGTCAAAGAACCACTTAGTGCTGAACCATATTAGAACTCGGGTCTCCTGACTTCCAAAACCTCCCTGTGTCTTCTAGCCAATGCTAGATTCTTACTGCCAATACCTAAAATAGATCAGAACTATGGAACTCAGAGATTGACAACAAAATCTCAATAATGCCAAAAGCATCACTATAGAAATGCCATTTTGTTTAAGGTAGTCAGAATGGAACATTAGCTTTATTTGTCTGTGGCTTTAATGCATTTATGTGCTCTGTGCTTTATGCTAATATTTTGACCATTTAAGTGGAAAGAGTAGTTAAGGTGCATACTTGACAACAGGCCAAATTTGCACTCTACTGCATCCTGGGTCCCCTGCTTCTCCTTGGCAATAGGAATTGAAGGGAAAATTTGGCTTTTAGTCACTAAAGGCCACTGGTGCCCCCTTTACACCAATAGTTGTTTTCTCCACTTCTCTTTAAAAGCCTCACTTCAAGTAGAATCAAGCGAAGAAGATTCACCTCAGCCATTTGACTGTGAGCGTGCACACTCTCTTTCGTTCTCTTTCTCACACACACACACCTGCACCCTCCCACCCACCAACAGAAGCAGTTTCACTGCCTTTCCGGGGAAAGGGGAAAGTGTGAGAGAAGAATCAGGGAGATCGACGGGGAGGCAAGGGGACTCTAGAAGGAGACGCTCTTTGAGGACTAGAAAGGAGGAAGTGGGAAGGCAACTCTTGACATAGAACCATAATGTGGGAGATAGAAATGCCCCAGGAAGATTTCAGAGGGGAAGTAGGTCATGTAGTTTTTCTTCTAAAGACCCCAGAAGTAGTAACGAGCTCCCCACATGCATCACAGGGGCCAGTAGTTCTATAGATGTTGTTCTCCTAAGGCAAAAACAGCTGGCTGGAAGCCAGGGCCTGTTGGAAGGGAAGGGAGTTAGATGCTAGTTAGATTGATTGATTGATCTGCTGCTTTGCGTAGGATCACAGGACTACACCCTTTTAGTTCCAAAACTGATTTTTAGGGTGTATCCGTGTTCGTTTGTATTTGTGCATATCTTCTGCAGGTACATAAGCTGCTGGTAGTATTCAGCAGGTTTGACTGCACCAGAAAATTGATTTCCAAAGTGTCAACTTTTGGTTGAGCAGAGTTTGTTAAAGTGAACTCGCAACTTTTTAGGGTGCTCCAACAGCTAGAGCACAGTACGTTAGAGTGCTTTACAAGTCACACCCCTCTGGTGCGTTTTGCCGCACGGTATAGACAAGACTTAAACTATGTTGTGTTTATTGTGGGTGTCAGCCTACTCATATTGATACATACACAAATCCAGAAACATTGGCAGCTGAAGTCTAATATTCATCTCCGTGAGCAAATTAGTACCTGACAGTGTTGTAGCCCTGAGTTATAAGTGGCCATTTACAATGAGGAAAACAAGGATTGTATCTACTGTCAAGGTGCTACGTGAGACATTCAGTATAAAATCGTTACTGAGGTACAAGTGGGCATGCCCAGGATTCAATTTAAATTATTTGTTGTTAGTAAACATCTTTCACCTGATGCACTGAAATCAATGTAGGAAAAATATCCATCTGTAAGAGTCAACAGGCAGCCTCTCCCGCACCTTGCACCTCTGCAGGTATCTGGTGTCACTGGCTATGCAGCTATCCCTCTGCAGCCCGACTGTAATGGCCCCTCTCGCTCACTGGCCTGGAATGCAGAGGCCTGCCCCAGGCAGGAGCTGTTCAGCAGCAGGGTGGCCTGCTCTGTGGCCAGGGAGTCATGCTCCTCACAGCCCTGAGCAGGGGTTTCTGCTCTGCCCCACCAGGAACACAAACTTCCCCACACCTTGCATCTCCAGGGATCAAGTGTCACTGGCCCCATGGCTGTGCTGGAAGCCCCCTGCAGCCCTGTTGTGAAACTATGAAAATATATTAAAATTAATTAAAAATTGAAAAAGGTTAAAAAATTAATATTGACGTTAGCAGTCAAATTTACAAAAAGAATTGATTTTGCTATGCCTAGATATAAGTTAAAGCCACCAAAGCAGGCATGTTTAAGTAGCAGCTCTCGTTCCAGCTTTAACATACATACTGTCTGTCTCACTCGGAAATGTCCAACCTGTGTAATTCACAATATTTCATCTTAATCATAAATTCTAACAGTTGGTGTAGAAAACCGTCAACACACTCGACTGTGAACACTATGTTTTTGTAATGTCCTGTAACTGTATTTATGTGTGTTGAGTTTTTTTTTGCTTCTGATTATGATTTTTACATTAAAAGTAATGATAAGTCAATCCAAAAATCCTGGCTCCAAATACTCCCAATTTTAGGGTGATGACTACAGCTGATCAGGTATTCTCTGGTGGAACATTTCTTATATGGACACTGCTTATTTGCTGAAATCGAAACTTTTCAGGAAGGTGTTCCATTTCAATGAAGTTGCGATGGAGCTCAGGCAAGGTTCTAACAAAACCTTCCTGTTTTCCTGCCAGGCTCCTCAGTGGTTCCTGGATCTTTGGCAGCCCACTTCGCAAACTGATGGGGGAATCTGAGAGACTAGGAGTCCCATTTCCTCAGTTCTTCGACTCCCCATCTCCTCCCTAGCTCATTATTGCAGAATGAGGCTCCCAGCACCCTGTTAGTCCACAAGACGACATATTTAACAATAATTCTGGAGCTGCAAAAGTGTCTGCTTTGTCCTCATCCTTCAAATCTCTCCTTAAAACCCATGGTTGTTCGACAAGGTCTATAAGTAACTTGTTTTTTTAAAAAAAATTGGCAAACCCTTCAAAATGCGTATCTGTAACTTACCCAGGGATTTGTTGTGGCACTCTGTGTCCCCTGTCTTCTTTGCCTCCTAGTTTGTTTCCATGTCTCAACATATGTAGTGTCTTGGGTTCCTGCAATTGTTTGGCAGGCCCCTGTGCCCATGTGGACTCCCACTGAAATTGATGCTGCTCCCTGAAGACACAGAGACCTATCCCTGTGTACTCAATTGTGAGATTGGAGCCTTGGACTGTAAATATTTGAAAGCACAATGCATGTTTATTGTATTGTAAAAAATAATAATAAAGGATTTAAAATTCATGATAGGGTCAGTTCAGAAAAACTAGAACACAAACTAAAAATAAATTAAACTTACACGCATCCCAATTTTGTGTGCTATTCTCTGTAATCAATTTGTCTCTACCACTAATAAGTGCTCAGATACCTGAAGATGGGGATGAGTAGTATACAGATGCCAGGAGTAAATGAGAATAGTTTGTATTACACATTCTATATGTTCCGTCACTGACACTTGCTTTATTCTTTGAAACAGCTGTAGTTCCCTGTTGTGAAGAAGTGCAAGATTATCTAAAATTGCTTTTAGAGGACATTAGCTACTCAACTTCCATAAAATAATCTCCAGCACCGTAACTGTCTATCTGTGTGCCGTACACGGGTCAGATTCAGCAATGCTTTGGCTAAACGTTAACAACAGTGGGATAGTGCAAAGTCTCATGAACTCACAACCAACACATAGGAGTTCACAATCCACTGCAGCCATGGGAGTTTGCTTTCATGGGAACTTGAGACTTTGTAACATATGCTATTTGTGAGTTTACAATTTGCTATTTCTGTAAAAACCCAGATTGGTAGGGAAGATCACAGAATGCTGTGTGAAGTCTTAGTGGGAAGCTTCACAGAGCCACATGCTGTGCAGTTCACACTGCAGTGTGGGGCTAAAGATTAACAGCAGCAAGGCTTCAGAAAAGAGGCCCACACATTACTGAACATTCCAGCAACCACGGCAAAAGAACTAAAAGGCATTTCCAGCTGCTAAGAAGTGTTCTAGTTCCCCACGTAAAAATGTGGTTGAGGACTACCCCTAGTTATAGCAGTTTGAGTGTGCACTGGTGAAAGTGATCCAAATAACATTTTATATGGTTTTGCATGGGCAGAGAACTGGAGGTAGCACTGGTGGCAGAGGACAGAGCAATGATTGTAAGATACTATCTCATGAAAGCTCCAGGAAAAGAGGTCAGGGAGATCAAAACATGTTATATCAAACTCTGAACAAGGAAATAGAGAGATTTCAGGGTTCTGAGTAGAGCAGGGTGAAATTTTTGGATGAATAGTTTATTCACCCTCTCTTTCCCTGGCCCAATGATTATTCATTGTCATTCATAAAGACAATGATTATTGACTGGGCCAGAGAGAGAATGTGACTAAGAATGACTCTATAACCCAGTGGTTAGGGCACGAACCTTTACTGTAGGAGATACAAGTTTGTGTCCCCATTTCAATGACTGTTCAATCAAACAGCTTTAACAGGAGAGCTTGAGCGAGACCCCATAGCACCAGAATAGACGTAGAGTCCAGTGGTTAGGATGATCTCCTGTAAAATAGGAGACCCAAGTTCTAATAATTTTCCACATCAGGGAGTTGAACCTTTGTCTCACACATCCTTGGTGAGTGTTCTAATCACTGAGCTAAAAGGGCAGCACTGCTTCTTCTGGCCATTTTGTGAATCAAACCATTCAAAAATACCTGAAGCAAAACATTTCAGGTTGAATGATATGTTTTGTTTCACCAAACTGGAATGGATTTTTTCAATTCATCAACATTTTAGATTTCAGCTTAGGTTGAACAAAATGGTTTTGTCTGTTTGTTACTTTTAATTTGTCTCTACCACTAATAAGTGCTCAGATACCTGAAAATGGGATGAGTGATAGTTTTAACTGCCAGCAAACCGAAAAATAAGTTATTCACCCAGCTCTAATTCTGATGGTAATGAGCCTCCATTATCAGCAGAGCTAGGCAAAAGAGCTTCAATAGAACCATCTTCCATCAGGAAATCCAGTACTGTTGAAATCTAAATGTTTTGTAAGATCTATTTTGCCAAAATTTCGTTCTGAGAAAAAAACGTGGAAAAAGATTCCAGCAGTGTCAAAAAATCCTGTTTCTACAATTTTCAAACAAAACACTATTTTCAATTTTTTTTGTATTTTATTATGTATTATAAAATTCTAAAATGTCAATAGTAAACAAAATATTAAAAAGTTGAAATAAAAGCAATGTTTTGATGGATCTGAAATGATTGGTTTTTTTTCAGAATTTTCTTTTGCAGAGAATTTCAAAATGTTGGGCTTTTCTGCAAACCTGGGGGAAAAAAATTGTAAAATCATAAAATCCTTCATAAAATGAAATTTCTGTCCTCTGCACAGCTGTATTTATCAATTATTTGATACAATCAAATTATGCATTAAATGCTTGTTTTGATTGAAATTGGAATATACTAACATTGAAAAAAACAAAAAATAGTAACAAGGCCATCATTAAAGATGATTTGCAAAATCGTGGAGCACTGTAGTTTGGTCTTCCTAGCAAACATGAGTAAGTAGTTACATTTAAAAGTACACATAAAATGTTCTGATAAGTAAACGTTAAAAATTTGTGGAGGACACCAACCACATACACTTTGGTGGCCAGGATTAGAATTCATAAATGACCTTGACAAATTATAGAATTTGGTCTGAAATCAATAAGATGAAATTCAATAAAGAGAAGTGCAAAGTACGACCGGAAGGAAAAGTCAAATGCACATCTACAAAATGAAGAATTACTGGCTAGGCAGTAGTACTTACACTGTAACCCTCAGATCTTTTTCAGTATCATAAATTGAATATGAGTCAATAATGTGAAGCAGTTGCAAAGAAGGCAAATATTCTGGGATATATTCACAGGGAGTTTGTATGTAAGATGTGGGAGGTAATCGTTCTGCTCTATTTGGCACTGGTGAGGCATCAACTGGAGGACTGTGCCCAGCTTTGGGCACCATGCTTTAAGAAAGATGTGTGAAAATTGGAGAGTCCAGAGGAGAGCAACAAAGTTGATGAAAGGTTTAGAAAACCTGACCTAAAAAAGCTGGGCGTGTTTAGTTTTGATAATTGAGGGGGAGAGGACTTGATAGTCTTCAAATATGTAAATTTTTTTTTTATAAAAAAGATGGTGATCAATTGTTCTCATTGTCCACCAAGGGTAGGGCAAGAAGTAATTGTCTTAATCTGCAACCAGGGAGATTTAAGTTAGATATTAGGAAAAACTTTCTGACTATGAGGATACTTAAGCACTGAAATAGGTTACCAAGGGAGGTTGTGGAATCCCGAACATTGGAGTTTTATAAGAATGGATTAAATACACATCAGTCAGGGATGCTGAAGGTATATTTTGTCCTGTTTCAGTGCAGGGGAATGGACTAGATAACCTCTCAAGATCCCTTCCGGCCCTACATTTCTGTGATTCAGTGGCATGTCTACACCAGGGAATTTAGTGCATAGTAAACAAGAGCATGAATTTAAAGTACATTAACCACCATGTGGCTTTTTAAAGTCCAGTAAGGGTGTCCACCCAGGGAGTTAGTGTGGAGTAGTGAGTGCTGGCTTTTTTCCCCCGTGTAGACAGACCCTGAGCTTTCTGAACACAGAGGGGAAATAACATTGGCAGTGGTGTATATCTTATACTTGGATTCATTATATTGTAACATTTAAACTATATATCTAAGCCAATGTTTCATAACCCTCCTAACTTTGCGAAGAAAATCAGTCATCAGCTTTGTAAGGCAATACAGGGTTTTAGCCCCTGTTGTACTTTCAACCCCAGCTGTCACAAGTTCAGAAAATAGTTTTCTGTTTTATGACCTCTGTCATGGGCATGTATGTGTGACTCCATGTATATCAAATGCCTAGAGATAGGGTCTATATACCATGTAGTAAACACACACACTCTATATTGTAATAATAATGCACACACCGGCACATGCAAATTCACATAATCTACTTCATCTGAAGAAGGGTGACCTTTTGCAGTACAGAATGAATTACAAAATCTTTTCTAGCTGCTACAAGTGTATAGATCATATTCTTGTAGCCCCCATAAAAGTCGTAGTTGCTGTCAACTTGAGAAATCTTGGCTCAATACTCATGTTTCTCTTTTGCTGTCATGAGAGAAAAGCAATCCTTCTTATTAGGAGGACAGGATGTACCACTAGAAAATATCTTGACAAATGACCTTTTCCTAGTTTTAACAGCTCTAGAATCCATATCCTTGGAAACAAATATGTGTTTACATTTGCCATTACATTAAATAGTAGAGCCATCTATGTTTTGCTTAATCTTTTTTGTCTATTTCATTATATAAACTGCATCTTGACCAAACTCCTTGTATAACTTTCTTAAAAATACAGTAGCTTATATTGATGTTTTAATCTGTAGCCTGTAATTTGTATTTATCAATTCATGTTACCTGAGAAGACATCTTTCTCTCTCTCTCTCTCTCTCTCTCTCTCTCTCTCTCTCTCAGAGGGGTAGCTGTGTTAGTCTGGATCTGTAAAAGCGGCAAATAGTCCTGTGGCACCTTATAGACTAACAGACATACTGGAGCATCAGCTTTCATGGGTGAATACCCACTACATGCCTCTGACGAAGTGGCTATTTACCCATGAAAGCTGATGCTCCAATACATCTGTTAGTCTATAAGGTGCCACAGGTCTCTGCCGCTTATATATTAACTCTACATTAACTAGGTACCAAATATCTAAATGACTTTGACTTCTTCAGTATCACTTCTTATCCCTTGTTGCTTTAGAGAAAAAAGGAAGCTAAGCGAGTCCACACATTTTAAACAAAGAAGGACAAAATAGATTTTTCCACATGCATTATAATATTCCAGAGTGTGACTATTCTGTCTTGTTAGAGGTGACAACAAGAACCCATCCTTCATAACAATGTCAGTGGAGTCCTTTTTTCTCAGCTGTCATGATATCATTATGCATTTGGCAGAGAGAAAAATGGTACAATTTGATGAAGCATGGATTTGTTCAGATGTAAGCTCATATCTCAATATATGTGATCTTTAAGTTTAAAACGGGAATGAAAATATGAATCAGCTTTTATTAAAGTTTTGCGCAGCTGCCTGTACATGTTATACAAGAAGGGATTATGTTTCTGTGGTTTTCCTGCAGCCTGGAGGAGCGTGATGTTTCCATTTTCTAGCAATGCTCACTGTGTTTTTCATTTAATGGAAAGTTATTTTTAAGAAATCACCAGGTCCTTGTTTTTTTGATAAATACCATAACTAGTCATAGGCACCAAACACTTTAAAAAGTAAAGCAACAAGTTCCATTTAATGCTTTTCTCTTTTTGTATCGAGTGCCTCACTATCTAGACCTGAAGAAAGCTATGCTCTATATGCCAAAATGTATGTCAGGTGAGCTGGTTTTGGCCCTAATGGGAACAGTATTGCATATCTGTGTGAGCAGCATTGCATTTAAATGTATAGTTTGCAGATGACACTATAATAAATGACTGGATCTTAAGTGTCTTTCACTAAATGCAACTAAGATAACTCAAGCTCCTTTCTGGAAATAATACGAGCCATTACTACAAATAAATTTCAGGGAAAGACACTATTACGGTTACAGACTTATCTTATTCTTGCAGTTAATTACTTCCCAGCACTCTGGGCCAAAGAGTATTCACATGACTGCTTAGCTTACTAGAATAACTTCCTATACACACAGCTGCCTTGAGAAGCTGAAAATATTCTGTGCAGAGTGCAAGTTGCACAGCTGGCTATCACTAGGAAGAAATGATGTAAAATCCAATAGCTTTCAAGTCTGCTTTAGGATGATTTTTTGCAGTAGAGATGGCAAGATTGTGTGTTGAGTGAATTGTCACCAAGTACTTTGAAAAGATCATTTTGAGACTATCTGTACAGATGGAATGTGGATTGTTGCGGGGAAGAGAGAGTCATGTTTAGTTTATTTTGAGAGCCACATGAAAATGTATACGGAAGGGGGCCTCATGATATGAATATGGGAGGGAATCATACCTAATGCAAGAGAGAAGAAATATAAGATACGGAAGAGACAAATTCCTTAGAACAGATGAAGGGAATGGATGGACACACACATACACCTCAAACCACCTTTACCCAGCTGCTCACAAGAATATTGGAGTCACAGAGGTCTCTGCTACTGTTTGACATTGTTGTTAATTAGCATGATGTCATAAACTTTACCGTTCAAAGATCTGTTTTGTATTGCATCTGATTCACTGCCTGTGCAGTGCCTCTATGCAGGCCTTTTCCTGCACAAAAACATATGCATGTAAGTGACTTTACCCACTCAGATAACTCATGTGTATAAAGTTACTCGTGTGCAAATTAAATGTTTTCAGGATTGGGACCTTAGATGCTTAACTATTCCAGGAAGGAATTCTGTTTTCCGATGTGTTTGTACAGCACCTAGCACAATGGGGTCCTGATCTCCACTGGGCCTTCTTTGGTATTACCAAATTAAAACCACTAAATTAGAACAAGGTAATATTCTTTTAGTTCGTCTCCCATAATAATGATTTCTGATGCCTAAATGTGCCAAGATTGTTCTTAGCCAAAGCACAGAAAAATCCCCCTCTTTTGTTCTAAGAGTTTTCCTTACAATGTGACCTGTCACACCTAGGTCTATAAAAGGTTCTAGGAAAGGCAGGCGTGATTAAAGTCTAGCTGCAAATTGAAAAGACTTTTAAACAAGTGTGCTATTAAGAGTGCACTTAATCAGAGAAAGTGACAAACAACTTGTTAAAAGAAAAGGAGGACTTGTGGCACCTTAGAGACTAACAAATTTATTTGAGCATAAGCTTTTGTGAGCTACAGCTCAGTTCATCGGATGCTGTAGCTCACAAAAGCTTATGCTCAAATAAATTTGTTAGTCTCTAAGGTGCCACAAGTCCTCCTTTTCTTTTTTTGAATACACACTGACACAGCTGCTACTCTAAAACAATTTGTTGTAAGACACATAAATACTAGTTGGAAACTAATTTCAATGATATAAAAGGCAATCGGCTCTTGCATATAAAGTAAATGGAAAGATTATGTTTGCACACATTATTACTCATGCAGTATACTACATTCATTTAGAACAGCTACTGTCTTCTCTTGACCATAGCAGCCATATATGTCAATAGTGCAGAACTTGGCCAGGAGCTGTTCAGAACAGGGGATAATTGTCTGAAAGCCACAATGTCATTTTCCATTTTTTCCTTTGGTCATATTTAATATTTTTAAACTGTAACCCTGCCTGGTTTCTTTAGTTCCTGACCTTCTCTATTGCCAAAGCTCTCACCTAAAAACTCTGCAAAGTTTCAATTTCTAAATGTCACAAAATATCAAGTGAGTACAGAAGACAAGAAGCAAGTCAATAAATGTTTGTATTCCTTGCTTGATGCTCTTTTGTATTTCATTTTATATGGGGGAAAAATTAGTCCCGAATTTAATCTCTCCTCCAAGTAAAATAGGGATAGAACATGGAGCCTGGGGTATCAGACAGTTGAAAGTATTGATTACAGTGCACCACAATTTACTAAATAAATAAAACTGAAATGCCTTCATTTAGGAGAAAGCATGCTGTTTCCTATGGTGGAAAAAGGTTTAATTAAAAAGCTATCAACAGTCTGGGATTGTCAAAAGTACTTTGTCACCTGAAGCACATTCCTTGTAATTATCTTTTAGGCTTTAAGCTAGATCACCATTAACCTCAGAAGAAGAAGGGTTACTATGCTTTCTGGTGTGAGAAATTGTATCATCATGTAAATTAAACCCCGTTAGGCAGTCAAATTGGATTTGGGAAATGATTGAGTATTAAAGCTAGTCATGTATATTATCAAATGATACAAAGCATGAGATGTTAAGGGGGAAAATCAGAAAATATAATATTCTCTCCCATTTCTTTAAAAATTTAAAACTATTTTTGGGTAAAATACAGGAATAGAAACACAGCTGTTGGACAGAATAAAAGAGATAACACACATGTGTAATTTGGTTACATGCACTTTTTTCAGATAATACAAAATGAGTCAATCCTGAGTCAAGTGAAATAATATAATAGGACCATAACACTACAACTCCAGTGCTCAAGAGCTTCTGGCAAGTAATTATCAGCATGGATAAGCAGAATGCAGCTATCCAAATTTTCCACTGATAAATATACCAATATGGTATATTTAATGTGTAAAAGTCTCTCCATCCATGCAACTTCTATTTTAACTAGTAATTACCTTTAGCATGAAGCATATTTAGAAGTTTTGACTGAATGATGAAAAATTAATAACTTTAAGACATCAAAGTAATTATCTAGGAGGGAAGAAGTATGCTGAAAAAAATATTTTCCCTCCTCTCAGTATAACACTGAAAACTGTGTGTTTCAAAGACCAGGAGAATGAGCTTCTTGCAAGCACTGCTTGCTTTTCAGATTTTAAATCAGATATGTTTACAAAGATGCAATCTTTTGATGACCAATTTGAAATGAATTGGTGGGCTGTCTGGTTCCCAGAAGACAAGGACTTATATTTAAAAATATATTATCACCACAACCGGAAGTCTCCTAATTGACAGTTACAGCGGAGAAGCTAAATATTTGAATAGGCATGATGACTGGATTCCTGTAGGTGGCCCAGCTGGGGCAGGTTCAGACACATTGACCAAATTAGGGCCAATGCAAGTTACCTTATCCTAACCCATTCTGCACCATTCCTGAGAGTGAAGGGAGGACTTCTGTCTCCAGCTTTCTCAATCCTGCACATTTCCAAAAGCACTGAGGCCCAGATCCGCAAAGGTCTGAAATAAATGGAAGTTAGGAATCTAAAAAAACCTTTAAGGATCTGGGCCTAAATTAGAATAATAGAATATTAGGGTTGGAAGAGACCTCAGGAGGTCATCTAGCCTAATACCCTGCTCAAAGCAGGACCAGCACCAACTAAACCATCCCAGCCAAGGCTTTGTCAAGCTGGGCCTTAAAAACCTCTAAGGATGGAGACTTCACCACCTCCCTAGGTAACCCATTCCAGTGCTTCACTACCCTCCTAGTGAAATAGTGTTTCCTAAGATCCAACCTAGATCTCCCCCACTGAAACTTGAGACCATTGCTTCTTGTTCTGTCATCTGCCTTCACTGAGAAAAGCCTAGGTCCATCCTCTTTGGAACCCCCCGTCAGGAAGTTGAAGGCTGCTATCAAATCCCCCCTCACTCTTCTCGTCTGCAGAGTAAATAATCCCAGTTCCCTCAGCCTCTCCTCGTAAGTCATGTGCCCCAACCCCCTAATCATTTTTGTTGCCCTCCGGTGGACTCTTTCCAATTTGTCCACATCCCTTCAGTAGTGGGGGGGACCAGAACTGGATGCAGTACTCCAGGTGTGGCCTCACTAGTGCCGAATAGAGGGGAATAATCACTTCCCTCGATCTGCTGGCAATGCTCCTACTAATGCAGCCCAATATGCCGTTGGCCTTCTTGGCAGTGAGGGCACACTGCTGACTCATATCCAGCTTCTTGTCCACTGTAATCCCCAGGTCCTTTTCTGCAGAACTGCTGCTTAGCCAGTTGGTCCCCAGCCTGTAGTGGTGCATGGGATTCTTCCTAAGTGCAGGACTCTGCACTTGTCCTTGCTTAACCTCATCAGATTTCTTTTGGCCCAATCCTCCAATATGTCTCGGTCATTCTGGACCCTATCCCTACCCTCCAGCATATCTACCTCTCCCCCCAGTTTAGTGTCATCTGCAAACTTGCTGAGGGTGCAATTAATCCCATCATCCAGATCATTGATACAAATTCATAAAAAACATTTTAAAACACAGAACTATTGTATTTTGATTGTATCTCAGAACTTCCACTGGTGCTTTAAATTCAATTCCCCATACAATAACTGTTAAGTAGTTGTAAGGCTACCATTATACGCAAATAGAACATCACCACTTCAGCAAACATGATTTACGTATGTTAAACAAGACTCCTGCTTGACATAACACCAAGACATTTTACCATTTACAAGAAAATCTTTTTGTCGTTCATGAATGCATTGTGCACAATAGAGAACTCTGTCATTCTTCAGGTAATGTTGGTAAGAGTTTGTGTAATATCTTTTTCTCAGCAATTAGAATGAAACGAGGAGCTTTGCAAATGAGAAGAAGTTGCATGTAGTTAATCTTTAGAAAGTACCCGTTTTGTAGTTAAATATAAAAATAATTTGCCAGCACTTTCAGGAAGCTTTCCGAAAAGTTAAAAAAAATTGTTTTCAAAGAGAACTTTTAGTTTTTCTGCCAAATTACTGCATGTTGATAGTGGCCTGCAGTGACAGACTTTATGCTTTCAACTTGTGGAAGGGGGATAATTGAAGTGGTGTGCGCAATAAATGAGAAGATGCATCAGTTCCATATAAACCTTTTAAAAGCCTCAAAATGCAAAGTAAGGCACACTGATGTGAATTGCATAAGGATACAATTAATTTGTACATGAAAGAAGATTTTTTTAGTATGCTATTAGCCTCTGTAACAGCTGAATATACAAAAAGCCAGTCATTTATAACCTTGCCAGAAGTATGACAAACTGCTTGCTGCAAATTTTTTTTAAAGCTAAACTGATGCATAATGTTTTTATAAAACGATTCTGTTAACCCTCATTTGCCACCATTGTACTTAGTTAGAAAAATGAATATTGACAATAACGTGTGCTGGGTTCATAATAATGTTGCAAGAAGCAAAGGTGACCTATCAGAGAGAGAGAGAGAGAGAGAGAGAGAAATAATTGCTATTCAATATGCACTTGAATTTTTAGTAATACAACATTTTTCCTTTGTTTCCTGAATGTGTCTATTCCTTTTTACCTGGTTGTCAATGGAAGTAACTGAAAAAGAAATAAAAAAGCTATTTCTTTCCTACCTCCCCCTATTTTTCTAACAAACTCAATTCTGCCATTCACCACAACCACTGATCTTTGCATTGAAACATTCAGTTCGTTCTCTCTTTAGTTAACCTATTCTACCCTGTATTATTCAGCTCATACAATGCATATGCATTTTGGTTTTGGGGTAGAAAAATATGTAGAAAACCTCAAAGAAATTTCCTTTTTTGTTGCTAAGTAGTAACATTTGTAGATACAGCTGGTCAAGGAAACTGCTCTTGAAGAACCCTGCTAACAATGGAAGTCAAATTACACTTCAGATATTAAAATGACAAAATTGTGACATTGGTAAATTATTTCCTGCAAAGTATAAAAAAGAATGAATCATGGCATTTCACTAACCTAATTTAATCAATAATTCTGTAATTCATATGCAATCATAGCTCACTTTTATTCATCATTACATGAGTGCAATAATTAGTCTGTCCTCTATGAAAGTATATGTGACAGCATTAAATAATATAGAGTAAGAGCACTTCTTATGAAACAACAGGAATCTAGCACTCTGTCGGTTCACATGGGTAGCTGTCAGTAATGTTAATAGGAGTTAAAAGCTCCTATGAGCTGAAGAAGCCCCATGAGGTTTAAAGGTATCCTGGAAACTACAAATTGTACCTACTAAAAATTGCAATCTGGTGAAGATTATTTTCTGGAATTTAATATTGGTATAAATTACTCAAACATGGCCATAAACTGTTCATGCTCAGTACTATTTAATATTGATATGATATTTTCAAATATATATATGAATGTTTATGTTACAAGACACAAAGCTATGAATGAGCTATGCAGGTCAATGCTCTTCTATCATTAGCCTGATTTTCTTGGTGTAAGCACTGGAAGCTCCAGCTGAAGTTGTGGGGGGAGTTGAGGGAGTATAGATGCTTCGTATGTCTGAAAAATCTGACCAGTACGTCCCTTAATATAAATCTCCATGATAAGTTTTTGCTATAGAGGCAGCTTTCAAGCTGTCAAGGGGAATATAAGTGAACAAACTGTATTCTTGATATTTTTTGGTCATCATAAGATGCTTTTGACACATAAGGAAGCAAACATTGCCCAACAACAGTGGCTTGTTTTCCATAAGAAATGAGGGGAGGAAAATCCGTGGTTTTCAAATGTAATAGGAAAATGAATTTTGGTTTAAATGTTGATTAGCCAGCTGGGTCTCCTTGATAGTCTTATGGCTGGACACCAACACGCACAAGCTTGGAGTAAAAGGGTCAACATGGCAATCATAAAACAAAAATCCATGCACCCCTCAAATGAAATTAGTCCCTGCTGGCATTCCATTGATAACGACAAGGATGATTTTGACTCATTGGTTGATATCCCAGCCCTTCTGAATTGCATGAGAATTTAGCTATTGACTTCAAACAGGTCAGGATTTTGCCTATTATCTTTAAAATGTGAGAGAGAAAATTTTATTCTTAATTCCTTTCTTTTCCTGTGTTTTATCTCTTCTTGTCCATGTCTCCCTCTCTTGCCATCTTGCCCACCTTCAAACTCTTACTGCTATAAAAGATTCAGTTTAGAGACCTGAAAGAACAGTCCCTAATGCTGAACGCACGAGCAATGACGAGGGCTGTAATGAAAGTGCTGTGGTTGCATTTCATGTGGAAGTGGCTGTTTCCCTTTGAAGTACAGATATAGTACTGTTACAGCCACCACTTCAAAGGAAAACCAGCCATTACTTGGAAGTCTATTTGCCTATTGTACACCTAAAATTTAGCCTAATAGCCCTTGTATACCAATAATGTATCACACATCCTGCTGTGGCTCATTTCCATATTACAAATAATAGAAAGTATAAAAATAATAAAAGTGACTTTACAGTTTACTTTTCCAAATTGGTTTATAATAGGATGCAACTTGGGGTGTCTTTACTCAAACAAAACTTTCTGTAAGGATTACAAGATTGGACCCTACTTTTCTTTATTGAAAGCTTTGAGAAGTCTAGATTTTCACATGATAAATAAAAGCACTCTAGAATAGAAAATCTGATATTTACTTCATCTTGTGTGATGCATGTACTTGTTTTTACAATTATCCTGTATGTTCTAAAGGCATCTAGTCATGCCTCTCCACTTCCCAGAACAGGATTTATAACTAAACTTGTGACACTAAGATGTGTGGTTTGTCACGTCATTAACTATACTTAATTTTACCATCTCTCCCATTGCCCCTTTGATTATTTATTCTATCCATCTTTCTTTTCCTCTTCTAAGTTCTCTTGCCTCTCTTGGCCACCACCTGTTTCTTCCTTAATTCTGTATTTCTCTCTCCCAGGCATCCCCATATCATCCCGGTTTCTGTCTTAGCCTGCTCTCCACTCAGTCCCTTCTGTTTACTGTGCCACTGTTATGGTGTGGCATCTGCTCTTCAGCTTCGTGGGAACACTCTCTAAAGAACTGATATCTGTCATTCTCTGCCCTATTGCCAGTGCTGTGGAAAGTGCTCTGGTGATGAGACAACTGTTGCTATAAAGAACAGTGATAACAGCCAGCCACCTATAGAAGGAATGTTGCCTATAGTACTGGCTGTTGGATTGGAGGTGGGGGGTGGGAGGGAAGGAGTGAGAGATCAGCACAGGAGGGTCTTTTCTAGAGAAAATCATTGAAGAGAAGCATAGATCCCAGGGTCCCATTTAGCTTTTCTTCTTCCCCATCCTACCTCCTTTGCTTCATTGCGACTCCCGTACTACAGGGAATTCTTGGAAATATACTCCCAGCATTAAGTGCTACTATCCAGCAGAGGGCTAAAGAATTGTCTGTTCCCCACAGTCAAAAACAAACAAACAAACAAACAAACAAAAAACATTAAATACATGACTACATGGATTTTCATTGCAAGTTGAGAAGATCAAATCTAGCATTGACAGAAAATATATGCTACTTAGACCTTCTTAGTTTGTTTATTTAAGACGAAAAGTCAGGCAGAGTACTCCTGTGATATAACTTTTACGACCAAATGTGGAATATCATATATTCAGTAAATACAAAGGGTCACTTTCCCCTCCCCATGGTGTAATTCAGTTAGTTTCAGGTGGAGTTACCTCAAGGATGAACTTGGCCCAGGAAATTGATAATAATGTAAAACAGATGTTCTAGTATTTGAAAGCAATGGTCTATAGTAGCAGAAGGAACAATATTGTGCCCCAAAGGAACTATCAAGTGCATTAGATGTAAGACAACTATGCATTTTTTTTTTACACAAACAGTGAATCAATACCAGTTGCCAGGTTCAAGTGTATTTAACAAAACAATACACATGTATAGACCTTAACTTTTTAGACTAATCCTGTTGTTGAGATCACTTATTAGATAATTTGAAGGTGTGTTATATTACAGTGTCTCTCAGTGTCTGAAAGTAGCCAGTTACCATCTGAGAATTTCTGTATTTCTGCTTCTCCATTTTTATCAGAACAATTATGGTTTTAGACAGTCAAAAAAAAAAAAAGAGTGAGCAAATAGCATAGAGCTAATTTAAAATTATATATATAAAAAGAAGATGGAAGATTTTGTCTTGGTCTGTGTGTTTTATATATGTTCTTATAGCTTTAAAATGGTTATACAGTAAATAAAATGCATTATATGTGTGTATTTGTGGGCATATAAAGAAGTCTGTACAGTTCATTTTAGGTAGACTTTATGCATTTTGAAAATCAGTCACACAGTTTATCCATCTAGAATGTAGACGTTAGAGATTTATTAGAAATAATACAAGTATGATATGTACATTATGGTATTGAAAGTATTACCAAGCCACACCTCTAGAATTATAACATAAGAATAAACATGACAGCTCCTCTTGTAAAAGTCTGAAGAGATTGTATTCTTATGTAAGCATTTGGTAATTTAATACTTGATATTGCCCTGCATCAACATGATTCATATCTCCCACTCATCAGATAGACCTCCCTGAATCTTCCAAGTGCCATAAAGTAAATACTGAACCTTTCACGTAAAATTATGGGGAACTATGCATTGCTTGGGGTGCACTCCAAATGGGGAAATACATCTGTGCTGTGAAATTATGCTTTCAATCCTACCTCCAAAACACTTTTAACTCCAAAACATCCTTAACCTCAGTGCACCAAGCAGAGGGGACTTTTTCTTCTGAAATATTTTCCTGCTGGGGCTGCCAGTGCTGCCATACTTACCATCCAATTATCGCTGCACTCCACCAACTAGCCAAGATGTAGCGTAATTCTCCCCCAAAAGGAATGCTCTTCCAAATAACACAGACATTTCACATGTGTTTTTATAGGCATGAAGTAGTTCAAACCCTCTCCTTTCAAAAAGGATTTGTAAATTGAAAAACAATATATAACCTCTGGGTATGTCAATGCTGCAATGAAACACCCATGGATGGCCTGTGTCAGCTGACTCAGGCTCATTGGGCTCGGGCACACAGGGCTCTTTAATGATAGTGTAGATGGTTGGGCTTGGGGGCCCTGTGAGGCAGGAGGGTCCCAAAGCTCAGGCTCCAGCCAAACCTGAAAGTCTACCATGAAATGAAACAGCCCCTTAGCCTGAGCCCCGCAAGCCAGAGATAGCTAACACAGGGCAGCCACAGGTTTGAATTGCAGTGTAGACATACCCTAAGTAGTGTGATGCTCTCTTTCCCTTGCTTTTAGTCATGTGATGGCAAGGGCATCCTGGGGGCAACACTGGATAGTTTAATTAGCTTAATTCTCACACTGTTCTAGGATAATGTCATATCATAGTTTCTTTCTTCAAACAGGTTTTGGCTTTTAGTGAATTTGCTGCTTGTGAAAGATAGTGCAGCCCACTTCCTTCTACTTGGCCAGTGGGTGTCAAGGGTTAGCTATTTCTTTTACTTTATTTTATTTAGATTTAAAATAATAAAATACCTATCCAAGCCAGAGGTGCCCTAACATATATTAAATACAATTAGTTTAAGTCTCAGCAGCATTCAAATCAGTTCCACAGGACCTTGGCCAGGCAGTCGCCTATCCCCTTCATAATCTAGGAAGCACACCCTCACCCCGTTTCTCCAGAGACTATCAAACATGTCTTTTGTAGCGTGTCTGGAAAATCACCAAATGTAGGTCATTTCAGAAGAGGTGGGAGTTCCCGAGTCTCTGAGCCCTTACAGACAGCACCCTGCCAGCTGTCCCTGGTTGATAATGAGGGAGATCCATCTCAAGAGCCCCTGCTGACAGCAGCGGGGCAATATGGCCTCAAGGAGAAAGGTGATCGCTCAAGTAGGCGGGTCCCATTTAGGGATAGGGATCACATTTGAAAGGGGTGAGAAGCTAACTTAATCTCTGTGCCCATCCAGTTCCTCTCTGCTGCAAGTTGCTATTGCCCAATGTGGTGGTGTGTATTGTGTGTTTTATACGTCTGTTCCTTAGGAAATAGATTGTAAGCATCAATCCATCTGACACAAGCTACTGAACAGTCTTCAGATAGTAATGACTTCTTTATCACTGCTTCCATGACTGGATTTGGGCTTCTGACCTAGAGCGGAAAAAGTCTTTCTCCTGTTCCCAATCCCTTGAGCTTTTGAGTCCCCAATCCCTCAGCCATTTTACTAATAAAATATACTTAAAGCTAGCTACACCAATGTAAATCAGGAATTACTGTCAATGCAGCTATTCTGGATTACAACGGTGAGAGCAGAATTTGACCCAACATGTCCTGGATCCTGAAAAATCCACCCTTCTTTCACAAAGTGTCTGTCTGTCTTTTACAAGAACCTAATGTTACTCAAAGGAATTCACTCAGGATGGTTTTCACCTTTGTACTAGGGACACTTGTAGATATGCCTAACGCTGCATATTTCTGCCTTTATGGTTGTCAAACAAAAGATTAAGAAGAAAAATAACTGCAGGTTAAGGTCTTTTAAAGCTAAGTTTTGAGACAGAGTCCAGCCAAAAAGATTCTGTATTGACAGCTGGTGAAATGTTCCTAGGAATTACATCTGTCCATTAAAAATCTCTCTCAGATCTCTCCTGGGTCCTCATGGTTTTCAAGAGTGCATATTACTTTCATGAGAGATGTAACCTTAGACCAAGTTATGTAAAAATATATCACTTTTATCAAGTGAAGTAATCAGAGTATGGTACAAGAATATTAAACAGCTGCTTTTCAGCATTGGTATGCAGAAGAGTTTTTCTCTAAATGTCTTCAATTGTTATTTCATATTGTGACACCTGTAACTGTATATAGCAATCTAAATTTTAAAATCCTGACAGGCTCTCGATAGATTCCATGATATATCTAAATCCATCACAATGTTCTGGATAGATTTTAAATTGATGGTACTACACCAAGAACCAAAATAAAACCACTGACAGCGCTTATCCTTATAGACTAATAGCAGCAAGTGATTTTATGAATCATTAGTTCAGATACTATAGTCCTACCCATTTTGAAACCATTTGTAGATTAATGCTTTTTGTCTGTGATATGATATTAATAGGTTTCTGAAAAGCATGTAGTTTCTAAATGTGTCTCACAGAACTGTTTTAGTGACAAAGTTTTAGTATTGCAATAACTGATTAATGGCACTGATTCAGTTAGCTGGCTCTTTCAAAAAGAAAATATCTCCTGACAGTTAGTATCCTGTGAGCAGATTTCACTTGTCGGCACATAGATGGCTAGCTATTGAATAGTCATGCGTGGATGGTACTAGTGTGGGACTAAAACTACTGAGCTTTTATAAATTCAGAATACTTAGTTCAATAGCAATGCAGGAAAAAACATGACATAACAATTCCATGTTCACTGCTTTTTGAGGCTGTATTGCTTTTTAGGAAGGAACAAATACAAAAATCTCTAATGCACATGATTTGTAAGCTTGATTTTAAAGGAAGTTCCATATCTTAAACTCAGGGCAAGGGCCGACCTGGACTGAGCACACAGTTTACATGGATGGGCTATGCCCTCGGGGGTGGGGAAGGGGCCTTAAGTACCCACAGAAAATCGTTCTTTCTCCCCAAGCCAGAATTGTAATAAAGCCAGTGTAGTCACTACTGTGGCCACTGCTTGCTGCACTGCCTTCGTAGCTTAGAAGGGAGATTTTATGGTGCACCCATTGTTGCAGGTTCACTATCAGCTTCCTTGCACTTTGCACAGCTAATCCTGAACTGAAAAGCCCACTCTGCACAATGCTGTAGAGAACCCTTGCAGAACTTGACAGAATAAGGAGCAATGGTTTCAAGTTGCAGTGGGGGAGGTTTAGGTTGGATATTAGGAAAATCTTTTTCACTAGGAGGGTGGGGAAGCACTGGAATGCGTTACCTAGGGAGGTGGTGGAATCTTCTTCCTTTGAAGTTTTTAAGGTCAGGCTTGACGAAGCCCTGGCTGGGATGATTTAGTTGGGGATTGGTCCTGCTTTGAGCAGGGGGTTGGACTAGATGACCTCCTGAGGTCCCTTCCAACCCTGATATTCTATGATTCTAACTGTGATTGTGGTGAGGAAGATTTGCAGCACCGTGTTCACCAGTTCCCCTCGTGCCCCTCCATCCCTCTGCAAAGCGGGATGGCACCATTTTGGCTGCGTTCAAGACCATGTGTACTTGCCACAGAAATAATGGGGAGAAGGAGGATTTGTCCCTCAATTTACAAATAAGAACATCCATTTACTTTAGCGGGCACTTCAGTAATTAGGGTCTTTACAAAAGATTGCATTATTAAGAACTGGGTATTAATTACATACTGTACCTGTCACGTTAAGTAGTTGTTTTCTTCTCAGTTCTATTCATTTTTTTCTATCCTCCTGTGGACTCCATGGGTAAACTTCAAAAGCAGTTTGCAGTGATTTAGCTGCGCAGCTTCCACTAACATCAGCATGAGTCATGTGGCTAAATCTTAACATGCTGCTTTGGACATTTACCCCACTATTTTCTGCATATTCAACTGTCAAAATGTGATGAAATGCAGCTCACATTCTGACTAAGTTTTGTTACTGGCAGTGCTTACAACCCATGACAAAAATAGCTACATATTTTACATGAAAAAATAATATAGTGCTGTGGTTCTCAACCTGTTATTCATTTGCGTCCCCCTAAATAAGGTTGAATGGAGGTGCAGACACCTTTTGAAACCTTAGTCATAGTTTACGGACCCCCCGGGGTCTGCAGACCATAGGTTGAAAACCATTGTTCTAAGGTAGGACAACCTCTCATGGATCCCTTAAACATAGTTTGTGGACTCCCAGGGTCCGCAGACCACAGGTTGGGATAATGTATCCTCCTCTATAGAGATGGGATTTGAGGTGCTTTTCCTTTCACGATAATAGTTACAAAAATGGGATTAGCCTGACATTCAATAAAGGGGACCCTTAGCTCAGCAGGGGTTAAACTTTGCTGTGCCGCACAATTGTGGCACCAGAGATGGTGTGTTTTATGCTACATGTTTCCTTGATCTTCCCCAGCTTCCTGGAAGTAACTACTTCAGGCAGGATTTTGATGGGCTTTTCCTGCACATGGATTTGTTAGCGGCCAATAAGGTCAGGCTGAACGGGTGGCTGCCTTCCTATGGGTTCGTGTCAGTTTGGCAACCACCATAGCAACTGATCCAGCTGCATGCTCATTATCTAATAATTGCATGAAACAAAATGAAATAGTGATGTGATAATTGCAAGTAAATATAACCCACCCTCCTCCTTTGTAGGAATCCTCTTCATCTAATTAACTTGTTTTCACCTACTCCTTTGCACATAGACTAGTCCTTATTCGAAGGGCCAGATCTCTGCCTTGCCCGTTAATTAATGAACCTAATAACAAAAAGTAGAAGCAGGATTTGCATATAATATTAAGAAATTTCAAAATTAATCTGAAAAGTGCATGTAAAATACTGCATTACATATCAGACTCCATTCACGCTGGTGTTAACATGTGTCTGTTTAAGGCATGGGAATAACTTGCCCCATTGGGATGTCATATCCTTAACATTGTGGCAGAAAATACACCTGTGTTCCACCTATAATGAGGGAGCTGTTTGTTACTTAATTGACTTTCCTTATTTCATAGTTTAATTCATCAGGCTCAAAGGTCACTAATGATGCTGTGATGTGAGGTTCTGGAGCTCTAGAGGACTGAAACTTAAAAGGAATGGGCTCATTATAAGGGTTAGTTATTCGAAGCTGTTGTAATGCTGTTGCTGTTGCATTTAACTTCTATTTTTAATTTAATTTCCCCGTTAAATTGCGTAGTAAATGATGGTGAATGTTAACGATCCTACATTCTCTTCCACATCCTGAATGAGAAACAGCCATTATTATATCTGATTTGTGTGAGTTATTTGTCATAGAATGTCTGTGTTTTTCCAGAATTTCATTGGCTTTCACATCTGGGTTACAGTGCTAAAAATAATTGTAAAATTCTGGACATTTTCCTGACATATCTGTAAATAAAAGCTTGGCACCTCTGCATTTTTCAATAGAGATATAGAGTATTAAACTATTAGCATACACTTATATTTGCCAACATTCACAAACTGCTATCCATACACTAACACTTATATATCTGTTTAGATCATATTACCAGAAACATTATTCAATTACTGTATCATTGACCTCTAATACTGAAATAATTTGACATCAGTAGCTACAATATGTGCTGCAGAGGCTATAGGAGAGAGTTATCTCTGTTGTTATATGTCTCAACTTTTTTTCATAAACTTGAGGAATAAAAAGAGAAGAAAAGAAATGCAAAAAAAAAAAATCTTTAGACAATGACTGCATAAACTAGAAAAGACAGATGCGTGTTATATCCACTGCTTGCATTCATATAGGCAAGTTCTTTTAGACCAGTGTGACCTACATTCCTGCTGCTGGTGAGGAGAACAAGGGAAAGTCAATGTCATTCCCTCCTACTTCCTTTGTAGTGTTAAGCGCTGATGAGTAGATCCTTACGTGGTATAAATTAGCATAGCTCCATGAGCTTAATTAGAGCTCCACCAATTTACACCCATTGAGGATCTGTCCCTGATTCATTCCAGAGGTTAGCAGAGGATGTTACACAGATGAGTCAGCTTTCTGTGTCCAGTTGCCTCAATCTATTCCTGAACTCTATGCTTCAACACATCAAGATATGCATCAATTCCTAAACCCTCCAAATCAGCAACAGAATTCCAGGAAGGTTTCTCTGTGATTATTGGTTTTCATATTATACTGGGATTGATGGACTGCACTCAAATCATCATTGTGGCAACAGCATATTTTGAAATATATCAGAAAAGGATAAGATGATAAGCATACAGAGATGTTTTGAGTAATTTTTGTGCAATATGCTGGATCCACAAAGGTATACATCAGGTAGAAGTGAATATTCAAACAATAATGGGAAGTATGAGATCAGAACATGTCTGATCCTTACTAAAAACAAATTGCTCTATTACTAAGAATAAATTAACTTCACGTTACTTCCAATGTTTTTCTTTTTGTAGTAAAATATTGTAGTGTGTTACAGGTAATCTTTGGTTACCTTATTTTCTAATGGACAAAATGCAATACAGAAGATACAGGAAGCGCATAAAGAAACTTGTTCATAGGTTAAAAGGACATCTGGGGATCTTTAAAATGCCTTGAAGTGATTATATGATTTGTACTTGTGTAGTGCCTTCCAGCCAGGGATGTCAAAGTGCTCTATCAAAACTGATTATTTAAAACTGATAACACTATCAGGTAGACCTCATGAATATGTAATCAGTATTGTATAGATTGGGAAAATGAGGTACAGAATGATTAAGCAACCTGTGTAAGGTTATATAATAAGTCTGTGGCAAAGCCAGGAATAGGACCTATATACAAACCTGCCAAATTTTGTTCAGTTCCATGTGCTTATTTACATAGTCGTAGCTAATTTCCATGTAACTGTAAGGTCCAATTTTAAAACTTTTGTGTGGATTTAATGCCTCTGCAGCCCTGGTGAATAAAGTGTTCTTTATCTACAGGGCAGCAGCAGGTCAAGCAAACTTCCTACAGACATTTCTGATCTGGGGGTGGCTTCCTTTTGGGGTAACAGCTAGTTCAAGAACTTCATGGACCATGGAGTTTGGACTGTCTGCTGAGTCTGCCACTTAGTGCAAAGCATGGTGTTAAGTTTGTGATGTGGGAGCTGGAACTGGGACCCACGAGACTCATATATGGGCCACCAATCATCCATTAGGTGAGAACAACTTTTAATGCCTACTGAGCTGGGCTGCATTTATACTGGTGACCTGCAGGCAAACAGCTCTACAGCTCATTGGCAATGTCCTGAGGGATCTAGTCCCCTAATTGGTGCTAGTGTTACACCTTCAAGAGTGCAGCTTGTTCTCTGCAATGATAATTTTATTAGGTCAAGTTCTGGCCATTTTGTAGATTAAGCAGGCAGCGCTTCAACTCTCTGCATCTTCGCACACACAGCAACCTCTCCCACACACTGCTCCCAATCTTTTTCAGACTTGCCCTATATTATGTGCCCTGCTGTATTCTCAAGGAGTAATTTCTCATTGATGAAACTACAAACACAGAAAGTACAGCAATAAAATAAGAATAAAGCGCACACAAGTGCACCTCTAAATACATTCTACAGTATAAACAGCAAATATTCATGTCCCTCACACTACCTTAAAGATATTTCCCCCCCTATATATGTGATCAGACAGGGTTAATTCCATTCACATGCACAGCACAGAACTTTACTGTGTCAGCTAGAGAAGTAGTATGTGGGGGAAGGCATGGTGTTATCCTCTGTGAGGATAATGCCACACAAGAAGTCACATAAACACGACCCTATACCGGAAACCTGCTGACCACTATGCTTACCTACATGCCTCCAGCTTTCATCCAGACCACACCACACGATCCATTGTCTACAGCCAAGCTCTACGATACAACAGCATTTGCTCCAACCCCTCAGACAGAGACAAACACCTACAAGATCTCTATCAAGCATTCTTACAACTACAATACCCACCTGCTGAAGTGAAGAAACAGATTGACAGAGCCAGAAGAGTACCCAGAAGTTACCTACTACAGAACAGGCCCAACAAAGAAAATAACAGAACGCCACTAGCCATCCCCTTCAGCCCCCAACTAAAACCTCTCCAGCGCATCATCAAGGATCTACAACCTATCCTGAAGGACGACCCATCACTCTGACAGATCTTGGGAGACAGGCCAGTCCTTGCCTACAGACAGCCCCCCAACCTGAAGCGAATACTCACCAGCAACCACACAACAGAACCACTAACCCAGGAACCTATCCTTGCAACAAAGCCCGTTGCCACATATCTGTTCAGGGGACATCATCATAGGGCCTAATCACATCAGCCACACTATCAGAGGCACATTCACCTGCACATCTACCAATGTGATATATGCCATCATGTGCCAGCAATGCCCCTCTGCCATGTACATTGGCCAAATTGGACAGTCTCTATGTAAAAGAATAAATGGACACAAATCAGACGTCAAGAATTATAACATTCAAAAACCAGTCGGAGAACACTTCAATCTCTTTGGTCACTCAATTACAGACCTAAAAGTGGCAATTCTTCAACAAAAAAACTTCAAAAACAGACTCCAACGAGAGACTGCTGAATTGGAATTAATTTGCAAACTGGATACAATTAACTTAGGCTTGACTAAAGACTGGGAGTGGATGTGTCATTACACAAAGTAAAACTATTTCTCCATGCTTATTTCCCTCCCCCCCCCACCGCACTGTTCCTCAAACGTTCTTGTCAACTGCTGGAAATGGCCCAGCTTGATTATCACTACAAAAGGTTCCCCCCCCCCCCCTTCTCCTGCTGGTAATAGCTCACCTTACCTGATCACTCTTGTTACTGTTTGTATGGTAACACCCATTGTTTCATGTTCTCTGTATATATAAAATCTCCCCCCTGTATTTTCTACTGCATGCATCCGATGAAGTGAGCTGTAGTTCACGAAAGCTTATGCTCAAATAAATTTGTTCGTCTCTAAGGTGCCATAAGTACTCCTTTTCTTTATACAAGAAGTTGCAATTTATCCCTGGATTACACAAATATTTGTGAATGAGTATTAGAATGCTGGGTATGAGAATCTCTGTGTTCTGTTCCTATCAGACCAGAGTAACAGTAATATCTAGCAGCTCTTTTCATGCTTTTCACCAGTGGGTATCAAAGCACTATCCAAAGAAGGTAGGTATAATTACTACCATTTTACAGAAGGGGAATCGAAGGCACAGACGGAGGAAGTGATTTTTCCAAGGTCGTGCACTGGGCCAAAAGAGAATATGATCTAGTGAGTAGAGCTAGGATAACCTACAGGTACTGAGTCTGGGTTCTCTGAATCTAAAACTTTACCCTCAACCACCTGAATTAGAGGACAACAGATATCAGCATAGAGGCAAAAGCAGGCTCATAAACCACTAGAGAGTGAAAATGAACCAAGTGTGCTTGGTTAGTGTTGGTTAGATAAGCACATAATTTGCTCCATTTCTTCTGCAAGACATAATGGCAAAGTGGATAAGCGTTTGATCTATAAAAATGAAGACTTAGGTTCTGTTCTCAGCTCCGCAGTGATCTGGTCAACCTTTCAGTCATCTTAGCTATAAATTGGGGAATGATACTTATACTTCCCTAAGGGATGGTAATGAGTCCTTGGTTAATAAGCGATGTAAAGATGAGAAAATCTTTAACAGCAAATAATAGAAGAGCGTGAATTAGAACTCATGGGGTCTTGACTTCTAACTTAGTGCTCCTTCTGCTAGGCTATAGTGTGGGGCACACTCTTTGCAGAGAACCACTTGTACATAACAGAGCTGCAATATGGGTAAGACCCACACAAGTTTCTATAAAAAGAACGAGGAGTCCTTGTGGCACCTTAGAGACTAACACATTTATTTGAGCATAAGTTTCTATGTCATCTTCTGACTTCCCAGGCCTGTTCTTTAACCACTAGCCCATGCTTATTCTCACTGCTGCCATCTTGGCTGACATCAGGAATTGAATTGGGGATGTTCAAAACAAAAAGAATGAATTGCTACAGCTTGAGCTAAAAAGCCAGCCTTTGTAGCTAGTGACTGTCACAGACTTGCTGCCTTTGTGAATCAGGCACAGGGGGGGACACTTGACCAGTGGGTTATGCTTACACTTAATAGAAGATGCATCACTGTATCCATCATGCAAGGTCTCCCATGTGTTTGCAATTGTATGCAGTGAATAATGCAGGCAATAAAGAGAATATTACCATAATGGGTGGGTGAAAGAGAGAGAGAGAGAGAGAGAGAGAAATGAATCAGTGTATGAAATATAGCTTTCAGCAATAGAACAAACAGAAGATGATTTTACTTGCATGGTGAGTGAGATTTTTCCACAGATAAGCCATTGTTTTACCACAAATAAGCTATCAATTCTTAACATTTTGTATCTGACTGATTAATTTAAAATAATAACAATACTGTGCAAATGAAGACCAGGAGTAACCAAGCCCAAAAATTATGAGCTTTTGAGCAGACACCATTACCCTTGTGAAATGCACAATCAGCCTGGTTGACACAGGCCATTTCGAATTCCTCTTTTATTTGTATAGCAGAGAGAGAGAGAAAGAAATGTGTCAGAAAATCTCAATTCCCAGTGGCATTGAAACTGACTGAGGGTCTTCAGTTGCTTCCAGTAGCCACATCTTATTGTTGCCAGCATAGAGTGCCCGAGGTAAGCAACAGCTGGGTTCGTTGTCCGGTGTGCGTCGCGCCAATGACCACAACGGGGTGGAGAAGCAGAGAGATTTATTTGGAGCTCCAAATAGGGCACAGGGAGATTGAGCTGTCTCAAATCCTGCAGCAGTGCAGCAGATTCCAGTATACATTTTATACCTTTTTTTATTTTATTACACAACCAATTACCTGTTGCCCTGTACAATACCGTAGCCAATCAGCTAAAGCAGCCAGTTGTGTTTTTTCTTAGTAGCATTGCCCGAGCTTTGCCTTATTTGGTCCTATTTGTTACTGGTTTTTGCTAAACATTTCTGCCTTATCTATCTGTTTCCCAGGCCGAAGCTGGCCTTGGCTGGCGAGCCATGTGGAAACCTGTCTGTTTGTGTGCTAGCTTCCTCAGAGTTATGCAGGATCACAGAGGGTTCAAGGACCAAAGGGGCCTTGGTTTATCCAGGCCTAGAGCAGGAGGGCTTCCTCGACACTCGTGGTCTTCCACCCTCCCGAGTTACCTAGTGTAGTGCCCAGTGTCCCCAACATTATCTTGGTCCTCTCTATAGTGGCCTGATTCAAAGCCCATTGACATCAATAGAAAGATTCTCATGTACTCCAGTGTGCTTTAGATCGGGTCCTAAATGATCTGGGAAGCAGTCTGTAGACTGCAGACCTCTTGCAATGATTTATCAGGAGGAGATAAATACATTTGCTCTTTGTGCTGTGAAATGCACCCCTTGAAACTGGCTTTGTTTCCAAATCCCTTGGAAGTGGTTGACAGAATGTAGGTTGCTATTGAGTTTGCTCAGTAACTGCACCATGCTATAGAAGACTGGGCCTATATTTATTTGACCTAAAGCATAATTCATACAATGCTGTTGTTATGACATTGACCTGAGCTGCTCATTTAAGAAGAGGAACTCATGTATAAGGTAAGGATGGGCAAACTGGATTTGGGAAAAGCAAGCAGTGCAGACCTCAGTGCAAATATTGAGCTGAAAGGAAACCCACTTTTTTGAAAAAACTTAGGCAGTGCATCTTCTATTACCAGGCCCAGGTACTGGTAGGGAGTTCTGCTCTGAAGAGATTCTGTCTACTTTTATTCACATCTTATAAAATACTGTAATCTATACATCCAAAATGGGATCAGCTGCTGTTTTCAGATTTCATATTGTGGTTCTTTCCTAGGGCTAGAGGTAAACCATGCATTCTAGGACACCTCTTATCTGGGTAATACGCAAAGCATTTGATATATGAATGCATTAGGAATTATCGCAGTTGATATAAATGCTAGGTTAGCAAACTATTAGCAAAGGTATGCAGGCAGTTTAGATTATGAGTTGGGTGACGGTAGAAAAGAATAGTTTTGAAAGGTTCATACAAGGAATGCATTCTTGAAACTGAATGCGTGTAGAAGAGAGGAAAGTGGATACATAGTTGATTCCACAAAGGCCAGGAGACACTAAAGCTTGATGATTAGTCTTTTGCCCCAGCAGTTCTGTTTTCTGCTGCCTTGTTATTTACAGAGAACTTTCCATGTTTGTAGGCTGCAGAATAAGAGAGTGAAGATTATACATGTAGATTAGCATATTTATCTTAATAAAAAGGAGAATTGTGGGTGTTTTCCCCCAAAACATATATGTAATCAGTGGTAAAAACCATATGAAATCAACTCTCCCTAAATGCTGGACAAACTCATAATTTGTAAGATTTTGACCAGATTATGGAGATTAAGATTATGACCAAATTATGGAGCAAACAGGGCACTCATCCAGAAGTGTAAGAATTCTGCAATGAAAAGGATGCATACATTTAAGTGCCAAAAGCAAGTACAAAGCCCAGCGTCTGCAAGTGGCCTTTGGAAATGCTGTTTTGAAAGATCATATCGACTGACGGAGCTTTAAGCACAGTTACCCTGATTATACAAAATTGCAGTCTATTTTATTCTAAAATGTGCTGCTATTAAATGGATTTTTAGTCAGGAGTTATGTGGGTATAGAAGAATGACAGCCAATTTATTAGAACAGTTAGATTTGCTTTTTTATGATTACTGCCAGTTTGTTCTTAATTACCGAAGAAAATATGCATTAAAGGCAAGCAACGGATTTTTTATTTTTTCCCCCTTAAAATATCACTGATACTCCACAGAATACAAAATGTTAAGGGCTGGAATGTATCTGTAAGTATACAGCCTCATCGGGAAAGAAGAGGAGTTCATCAAATACAAACTACTTGCCTTCACTTTTAAGGCTCTTCATGACCTATATCCACCCTACGTATTATCTCTTATACACTGTTGAGCTGTCAATCACTGCCTCCACTCTGCCAACATTGCCAGTCTTTATTGCCCACCAGTCAAATTTTCCCACAAGTATATCTGTACTTTCCCATGCTGCCCCATATTCATGGGATACTCTCCCATAACCATACATATTAAAATCCGAAAGGCCACTACATTATGCTCTTTCAACTTTCTCCTTAAAATTTACCTCTGTGCAGTGCCTACAGGACACTCAACAATGGCTAGCCAGCTGCTATGCTGTGACTGCTGCCTATTACACTGATCATCATTATCTCACTGTTACCTTGCGCTCCTTTCACCTCTTTGCTGGATCTGTCTGTTCTCTTTCTCATCTTATACTTTGCTTATAAGCTCTTCGGTACAGATACTGTCTGTCTGAGATGTGTGTGCAGAGACCAACACATTATAGCCCTAAACCCAGACTGGTGCTTTTAAGAATTATTGCAGAACAAATCACTACTTCTGATTATGATGTGCACTTCCCATGCAAGACTTCCTGGAGGGCACTGTGTTTGTCACAGTACAGCACCTTGACGAAATGCTAGGGAGCATGGAGCACAGGGGACGGTGCTACACCATTTAAAAGGGTGCAGTATGCACTCCCTCCACTGTTGACCCAGCTCCATTGGCTGGTGTAATGAGGGGGGATGTTTGCAAATGATTCTGATTATCTTCACTCTTCCATGCCTATTGAGGAGGTTAGCATTGCCTCAGGCAATATCCTTGACTGCCAGGACTGTGATTCTGGATAGCCCTTGTGCCTGGGTCCATGAAGGGAAGGCTTCCCTTTCCACACTTATAGATGGCTAATAAAAATCTAGTTCTAAACTTTTGATTAATCATTTGTGCAGTTTTAAGAGAATTACAGTATAATCCCAGTTATCCAAATTCCCTTTATCCTAAAATCCTAGTTATCTGCATCCATAGTGTGCCCCCTATGTTAGTTAATAGCACTTTCATTTACTTGAAAACCCAGTTATCCAAAACTATTGAATGCCACCCTTTTGGATAAATGGGAGAGTATTGTATATTTTAAAAGGTTAGTGAGGTTTTAAAATGACACCACTGTGCCAGACATTTTCTTTACATGCATTAATGAGTTTCTGGCTCCTTTCACTCACGTTGACAGAGTTAAAGACAAATGCAAGTTATGACAAATAGAAACACTTTGAGAAAAGCCAGTGCTCCATGAAATGGAATCTTAACTTTAACAAAAAGTGACTTGCTAACAAATTAAGTTCCCAAATGTATCTTCAAATAATGTTGAAGGTTTGGTTTGAATATGCATCTGCCTAGCAGCACAAAATCCAGGTTGTTCTCCTCTAAGTCAAAAAGAGAAAAAAGAAGTTCACAACTTTTGCCGGTTTAAGGCATAATAATTTAACATCACTGCTTGCCTACAATATTGACCAAATCATTTCCCTAACGCTGAATATCTGAATCTAGGTAGATTGTCATACAGGAGTCTTAATCCTGCCCTCCAAATACACTGCATACATCCTCATGTACCAGTAGGATAGAAAAGCTGATATATCGTTTAACAGATATGGTAGCTGATTCTTTAATGTGAGGTATGCTCAAATAAACTGGTTAGTCTCTAAGGTGCCACAAGTACTCCTTTTCTTTTTACACATTGGAGGGAAGTTCAAACCCTTAAAAACAGAGTGGGAGACTATGTGGCCACAAAAGAAGCATAGTACAGAAACTTGCAATGGTCTCCCTTTCTAGTAAGGATGCCAGTTAATGCTATTTGTGATCAGGGTTGGCAAAATGCACACTATGGAGTAAACTATGCTTCTCCTTTTGCACAGCAAAGGGTCCTGCCTGCTAGAGAACTGATGCAGTTTCACTCTGCAGTGTGTGTGTCAGGATTTTGGAACATCATGCAGAGGATCTGCACTCATAGCATGCTGCACAGCATAGCTCCACAGGGGATCACTATGCATCTTGCATACGTGGAAAGAGTGGAAGAGGTGGGACTGAAGTTGTTGGATGCACAGTTAATTAGATCCGCACCAGCTGTTGCTGTCCATGGAGAAGAGGACTGCAACCTCAGGCTCCATTAGCATCTGAAGGCTGGCTCTGTATCTTGTGGGGGCAGCACAATTCACCCCACTTGATGGGAGCTCCCTGTCCCAAGCCTTGTTAAGCTTTGCATGAGATTTGTCCCTCTTTACAGAATAATGTGTAGAATTACACTGATTTCTTTAAAATCCATGCCCATGCTCTCCTGTAGATTTCCACGAAGTACATATTTTTTCAGCTAGATTCTGTTCTTCAGAAAATAGTGGTTCATAATGGAAATGCTGAGAGACCCCCCCACACAACATCTCTCAGTTATGAAAATAAAGAAAGCAGCAAGAAGAAATGTTTCCTCTTTTCTTCAAGGTTGTGCAGTATGAGATATTTTGGGACAAAATTTAGGTAAAATGTCCAATGAATTAACACAAAGCCTCGGAATCAGGGATTTTTTAATCCTTTCTTAGCTTTACATCTCCCTAAAACAGCTCTGCAAGAAAAGCAGAAGGGGGGAAAAAAGCTTAAATCAGCGACTTACAGATTTTCCTCTAAGGTTAATTAATTGTCATTAATTGTGAAGTACTGTAGCAATGAATAATAGCTTTGTGCGTGATAATGGGGGGGGGGGGGGAGACAACAACAAGAAGAACAAAATAAACTCACATGGAACAATCATGAGCTTCGAGCTTGCAGTTTTTTTCTCCTCTCCTGTCCATAAGGATCAGTTTGCAAACCCAATTCAGACAATTTATAAATATAATTACAGTGGTGAATTAATTTAGCTGGATATGCAGAATGACAGAAAAAAACAAAATGTTTTCATTTGCAAAATAGGCACTGGTAAAATTAGTGGAGTGAAGGGTTAGTTTTACAAAATTCTGAACTCACGCATTTGGGAACGAGGGGGTTTTAGATAAATGATTCCAGTTTTGGCTCATCAGAGAGAAGCAAACAGCCAGAGGTCATAAAGCAGGTCAGCGCCAGACCCAGAAATGGAACCCAGATCCACTAACTCACAGTCCACTGCACTATCCACTAGACCACTCTGCCTCTCTAATTATTGCCTTTCACAGCTGCTGTTGAACTGCCTTTCCAGCCTACCACCGCCAGCCCCTTCGATGTTACTGTGATAGTGCAGTTTGAAACAGCCAATGGCTGGCTGGGAAGCGGTATAGCTACATCAGTGTCCCATCTCACAACTGGTTCAACGCCAGGATCAATCAGCACTGGCCCTTGTCATTCAGGCAGAGCTCACTGAGAAATGTGATACCGTCTCCCTAGCTCGTGTTGGCCTGAAACAAGGGTTTCACCATACACTGGAATCTCTTTCACCCACTCTCTTGTCTACCCAGCTAATAGGGTCAAATCTGTATGTACTGCAGAAATTCCTTTTAAGTTACTGTGTCACTGAGAAGGCAGCTACTTATGTATGATGTAGTCAGAGTGCTCAAACTATCACATTAATTGTACGGCTATAGTTTAGTATGCATAGACTATTGGCATACAACAGAAAACATTAAAGAAACAGACACTGTACATAAGAAAACTACCTGGGTTCACTAGAATGACAAGATGCAGTTGCATATGGAAAAAGTATGTGATACAGCTAGTAAAGTTTGTTATTAATGGAATTTTACTCTGATAATGGAGGCTATATCTCTGGTGCCATCTCAAGGTCTTATTTCAAAATTCATTGTACTGTTTAACATTTTCAAGGTTAAAAGAATCAGTATTATAGCCATATGGCTGGGGAATTGCATCATCCAGTAGTTTTCTTCTCCACTCCCAATAAATTTGATGCTGAAAGCAAAGCACCAGCAGCATGGCACATTGGACCGAGTGCAGGTCTGGGATCCATACGACAATATGAGAGCACGATAGAAATGTGCCATACATAAATCTTAGTTTCTCCATCTGTAAAACCGAAGAAATAACACCTATGCTACCCACTTCACATAGGTGTTGTAAAGTTTAATTAGGCAATTAATATTATACTACACAATGGAGCCAGTTAGGTCACATGCTGTTTGAGAGTAAGAGGATCTAAGGTCATTGTTTGTATGTTTTTGACACATACCTTTACCAGTGTTGTAATTTTATGCAGTTACATTGCTGATGGTATGGAGGATGAAGTAGAGAACCCAGGACAGGCTCCTTCCCTAACCCCAGCGACCAGTTGATGTCCAAAGGGCTAAACCCATTCCCTGAGCACAGATAAGGAACAATTAGGTAGTTAGTTAGCTCTAGTGGTCAGAATATAGGACTGGCAGTAAGGAACCTTTGTTCTAATTTCAGCTGTGGCATGGACTCTCTGTACACCCTGGGAAGGCACTTCACTGCTCTGGTTTTTAATCTTTTAAATGAATATAATAATACTTTGCTATCTCACAGGGATTTTGTGACAACTAATGTTTGCAGAGCATTTTGATGCAAAGCTTGTAAAGTGCTACTCATTATTAAGTTTAGATGAGGGGGACCTCTTACATGAAGGAACAAGTTCTTCAGGTATAGGAAAGGAGACAATGGTCTCTGTTAGTCATATTATTGTTTTTTTGACCCAGCAGCGATGTAGTTTTCAGTCCTTGTTTGATTCAACTAATCCCTTCTCCATTGTGGATAAATGGAGATCTCTGTTATGCATGATGAAATGGACAGATGTAAAAAGGAGGGATCCGCATGAAATATTTTTGCTGTTTTAAACTATATTTTGCCCTGCCCCCAACAGGGAACCAGAATAGTATAAACAGAGTTACAAATGAGGAGGAGCAACACAGTTTTGCTGCCCAAAATTATCTGTTCAACAAAAAGCATAAAGCCACTGACATCACAAACACACACATTTGTTATTGTCAGTGTTGTACAGTGCTGTGCCAGTTAATTGGCTGCCAAGTATCACGCTACAAGGCTGCTTTCCTATGATGCCTGACCTGTTAGTACAATTTGTGAAGATGTAGGAATCCTTCCGAAGAAAGGTGCTACATATATGAAAATTATAAACCATCAGCAGCACTAGCAAGATCATCCCATTTAAAAAAAAAAAGATTGCATGTTTTTCAGACTAAAACTTATTGCAGAGTAATACTAGGATAGAAACAGCTCTCAGGGTACATGTAGATATGGTTTAACCAATTGCATAGCTTCTCTGCAAGTCTCCGAAGAAAGGAGGGAGGGGGGAATTTTGTTTTATAAAACCCCACATCTGTCAAAATGTGTATCAATAACCTTGTTATGAAACAATTGAGATTGCCTAACCCGGTTTATGCTTCACACTTTCAGTACTTTGAGCTTTATGCACGTTATTTCAAGGTCACACATCACTGTCTCCCATGTTGCCAATCAAATAAGCAACATCTCACACACTCACTCTGCATAAAATTCTATTCAGTATCCAGTAGGGCGGGTCAAGCATTGCAGCTGTAGCTTCTTTTGCTTAAATGATATAGTGGGAGGAAAAATAAAACTTTGCCTGCTTCTAGTTTCTGATTTCTTTTATGGAATGTTGTGTTTTTCATGTATAGGACTTTGCTTGTTTTCATGTAAAAGATGGAAGAATATATAGACATTTATAAATTGTCTTGTTCATTTTTCCTTCTTTAAACCTATAAACAACCTTCTCTAACACATCAGCCCTGATGAATATCGACGTGAATATAATTGCCCATTGCTATAGTTCCAGTTGCATTATCTGATGAAACCAATAGCTTCATTCCTTAATAAAAATAGACTAATAAAATGTATTACATCCACATGCAACATGACCCATACATTGTATCAATAAATTGATAATTTAAATAATTATGTGTGCTTGAAAGAGTTGAGTGCACTTGAGCAAATACTTGTGATCAGAATAGAGTTATTAGAGGTAATCTATATGCTCTTAAGGACATGCCTCAACAAGTTTCTGTCGATCAATAACAAAGACTCAGCAGGTTACAGAAGGTTAACAAGAACAGAACAAGAGTACGACCACTGGAATTATATACTTTTGGTGGATATGGGCAGGACACATAGGTATCCTCTGTTATGTTTAGCCCCTTGCAAGTGACATGGGAGGGGAACGGGGAAGGATAATGGTTGCGTGTTTGTTTTCATGTGTCCCCGCTACGTTTTATGCTTCTTTCAGATTTTCCCTACTGTATTTGCTTCTTCTCCACCAATGATATTTTGCCATTTACTAATCAGGGCCTAATGTACAGCCTCTTACTCTTATGTAAAGAATATTGTACATGGGGAAACACGACAGCACACATCTCATATCTCAAGTTTTTACTTGTCTCTTCAAATATATCCGTCTTTATGAGAGTGCATTTCAGAGAGGCATAGTGTTCCAGGAACATCCAGGTATGGTGCCTGTCTAATGTCTGATATTGTCCGGATAATTCTTCCATATCTGCCAACTAATCCTTCTAGGATAGACATGATGACTTGTTGTTGATATACTGTATTTCAGTATGCACTTTGGAAATTTGAACACGTTAAAAGGTGACATTGCATACAGCAGAAGCTATTAAGAGTCAGCTTTTGCCAGAGTTGCCACAGATCTTCTAATAAAGGGGGAAATTGTGGTAGCTCAGCTCTCATTTCACTTTGTACTAATTGCTGGCAAATGCTGACTGTTGGCAACCACTGTATGCTTGAAACTAAATGGATATTCTGGGCCAAATTTGCATTCTTACATAATAGCCACATAAAGTCTGCAATACACAGCGCAAGCAACTGTAGGGAAAATATAGCAGTGTGTCCCTTAATGACAAAGACTAAGCCTGCTGCAGAAACAGCATGCTCAGTCCCTGTGGAGGAAGGAATGTAATCCTTGGGTTGTCTGGAAAATGAGCATTGATAGGCTTCGGAGGAAGCTGAGTGCAGCTCAGTGGCCTGATGGAGGGTCATCCTTTCTCAGGGAGCTGATTAAACCTGGATAACTGAGTGTTCCAAGAGGAGATCAGAGGGGCTGTCTTCTCTCAATCATCATCTCTCAATCAAATAAGTAGATATTTTTATTTGAAAGATGTGTAAGCTGCTGTAGTGACTGTGCACAATAGGCCTGATTTTCAATGTTGCCCTCCTTTACTTGTCAATCACTGACACCTACACGTCTGGGTTTTGAGAATGCCTTTCCATCACTTGCACATGATGGTGTTAGATTCCATCAAGTGCTTGGGGGGGGATGTTAGTGTTTGAACATTCTGTGCATGCAAATTAGCACATGCAGAAAATGATACCAAGCTGACACCATTTTTTGGGGGGGGGGAGGGAGTCCAAATGTTACTGTATTGTTTTACCATGCAAGATTTTCTCTTGAATATCTATGCCTTATGTGCAGAGTTTAATGTGTAATGAAAGCGGTGCTGGGCAAGTGCTGGCACAAATTAAACTCTGACCCAACCAGCCAAAAAAATCACAATGTGTAAAGAGGACACAATTCAGGACACCGACTGATGTGTTATTTCATGGAATGTGTGGAATGAGCCATTTAAGAGGTGTCCAAACAGTACCCACTCTAATCAAATACAACAAAGTACAATGAACAGACCCTGTTTTTAACTCAATAATAGAAGTTAATAATAATTGTACAAACCACTTGCATAACTCTTACTAATCACCCAGCTTAATTCTCACAAGACGCCAGTGATGAAGGTAGGATGAGGAGTATGTATTATCATTATCACATACTCAGACAATTTGCTGTTGGTAGTTACAGAAGAAAGGCCAAGGATCAAAGGAGGTGAAAAGGGACCTTCTCTCTCACACTTAGAAGTTGCCCTTTTAGAATCCTTCGAAGCACACCGGCAGAGCAGTGTGCAGAAGCTTGCATTGTTGTTCTCCACACTGTAACTGTTCTATCTATAAACACACCATTTTAAAACTCTACAGTCCCTTTTTAAAACAGATTTAAAATGATAAATGCCTGAACATTGAGTGAAGACCAGGTCAGTGGAGTTACAACTGGGCAATATTTGGCCCAGTGGGTTCACATTGTTATTAAATGAGTAATATAAAAATGCTAACAAGTCATTGAAATTCAGTGCGCCTTAGGATACTAAATTACTTAAACACATTTGCAATAGTTTAAAATACTACCACAATTCCCTTCAATATACCAGACCAGTTGTGAATAATATGTGTGCAATACATGCACATACATAAAACCATTTTGGACAAGTGAATGGAGTTAGAATAGCAAAGTATATTGCCTGCAAGTTCAGGAAGTGGGAAAGGATAGACTGAAGAAGAAAGAAGGTCAGATGTCAGAAGGTCTGATGGAGTGAAGTATGTCAGTAGGGGATAAAATTATTGGAAAGAAATGTATACTGGGGCACTCTGTAGGGATGGGGACCACTTGCCTTTATTGTTAAGCCCAAAGATGGAGTCTTGGGCGTTCCTGGAAATACCTGCTTATTGCCCCTTAAGCTCTCCTTCCTGAGGTATAAATTGCCAGGGTAGTTAAGGAAAAACATCTAAAGGACACGGATATAACTTTCTGATAAAGTAATTGACACAGGAAGTATTCTTTTCCAAAACAGAGTAGCTTTTTATTAATGTAATCCCTAATACAGTATATTCTAAAAATCCTAAACAAGGCACAAAATCCCTTACACAAATCCCTTATTACTAGTTTAAAAAGAGCATTCAAACCCTAATAATATATAGTTTAAATGATTCTAAGCGAAGCGCTTTGTTATAAATGACCAGTTTGCAACAAATCTGCTACAGCGGTTCTTGAATTTGTTTTATATAGGTTTGTTTATATAGGTAAGTTGCAATTAATAATCAAATTGTATGCATTCTTATAAGCACATGCATACATGCTAATCCTATATACTATCCTACACTATACTTATACGATACTGTAATTAAAAATAGCAGCTTTACTTTATAAATCCATTGGGATCCCTTTAAATTACAGTGGCTGCCTGTTGCTGCTCCTCATCTGTGATCAGTCAGTTTTGCTCCTCTCTAGTCATCTTCTTTATTCCTTCCCGCAGCAGCTCCTCATCATCTGTCCGGTCCCAATTGCTCCGTCTCTCTCTCGTTCTCCAAATCCAAATCTGGCAGCTGGCCTTTTATGCTGCACTCTGGATCTTTCCTCATATACCTATGAGGGTGGAGGGATAGCTCAGTGATTGGAGCATTGGTCTGCTAAACCTAGGGTTGTGAGTTCAATCCTTGAGGGAGCCTTTTGGGATCTGGGGAAAAATTGGGAATTGGTTCAGCAAGGGGTTGGACTAGATGATCTCCTGAGGTCCCTTCCAACCCTGCTATTCTATGATTCTACCTTTCTGTTCTTAGAAGCAATTACGTCATTTGAACATGCTCAATACCACTACCCCAGAGCTATGATTGCAGCTCCCACCTTTAGAACAAGTTGTAACAGGTATGAGTGGTCTGACCTCTCTCGCACCCCGTACTGCACATCCTCAGTAGCTATTAACTTTGCACATGCTCACTGCTCTTGTTCTGATTTTGATAATTATGACTCTGCTGACCCCTATTCACACACTTGGCCTTTTGCCAAGATGCCATCTTAGAAATTCTGGGCTTTCTGCCAACTAAAGATCGTCATCTCCCATCTTAGAGTGAAGTAGCTCCTGCTTGTTCAGAATAGAGATCATGCAGACAAAGTGAAGGCTGGAGAATTTCTCTAGAAACATTATGTGCCCCCTATTCTGAGATAGTTACCAGATTCTCAGCATTCACAGCCAACAGTAGGCCAATGAATACTGCTGAAAACATCAGTACCTCCTGACTCTTACTCCGGTGCTTTACCTCCTGGAATATGCATCCTCTCAACCATATGCACGTATCAGATGTTCAGTACAGGAGAGTATATTATGGATCATCACAGCGTATCTCATTTTGCTTTCCAGACTGTTCCCTAGGCCAGTACTGTGGGTCTCGTGCCTTTTTTACTTGTTGGAGGAGTGTCTTGTGGGCCTTTTGCATATGGAATGGAAAGGTTTTTAAGACTTGCTAATGTTTAATGGAAAACTTTAAAACAAAAACATTTTGGATGCAATTCTGCTTCCACAGCATGTTTCTCTTTCTCCATTTTGCAGTGTTAGGGACATCTACAATAAGAAAATAGTAATTTTTAAAAAGCTTATATTTTTTGCTGCTCGTTTTGATTACTCCTTGTCCAAAGTCTTTTGTATGTTTGTGATATCAACACTGGTTTCTGTGATTATGATGTCACAAAGAGGATTATGAATTCAAGATAAACAAAGATGCTATTTTCATGCAAATGCCTCTAGTAATAGACAAAAGACGAAGAAGAAAAATATATTTACATGATACTGTTTACAAGAATTATTGTTTCTGAATAAAATGTGGCTTTTTATGTTTTCAGTGAGGTGCCAGCTCCCCATAACATCTTGTGTACAATACAAAGTAAAAGTTAAGAGCAACCATGGGACCTTGGTCCTGCTTTGAGCAGGGGATTGTCCTAGATGACCTCCTGAGGTCTCTTCCAACCCTAATATTCTATGATTCTATGAGTCTGTGAAAGGGTTACTAAAAATCTAAGGCCAGACCAGACTTCTGTATTTAAGCCCGTTCCTTCCTGCCTTTATTTTTTTTTAAAGTGAAGATGTACAAACTGGTTTAGATAAAATAAGAGGAAATCCAAATATTGCCTCAACTTTTTGGAAGTGAACATGTTTGTTTGTTTTTTGGCAGGGGCGGGGGTTGGTTTGTGTTTTGAGATTGAAAAAATTTGCTTAGCTTCTTAAGAGAGAGAGAGAGAGAGATTTCCTTACGGTAGCAGGATATACTGAAACACTAGAAGAAAATACTATTTTGAGCCAGCAACACAGTATCTTTAGAAAAACTCATCTTCCGGTATTCTTCAAATTGATCTAAAGGAGGAAAAAGTGGGTTCCCATGTGTTAAGGTACTCTTTGGATCTGAACTTTGCAATGTAGGAACAAATATTTTGGGATTCGCTGATCACAATGAGCCAGAGTTTGATAGGTTCTTACAATTGTACCTGAATAGGAAGGGGCTAGATTCCACCCACAATAGTGAACTGAGAAGCAAAGATTGAACCTCTTTAGTGTAGCCTCCTGACTTGTCAGCTGACTCATCATGAACTCCTTTGATTGAAAAACTGTTTTCAGTCTTTGAACATATTCATTGTCATATCAGAATTATTCCTGTGAAGTCTGGGTGTCTTGTAATTGCATTTCTTTAAGCATTTGGAGAGAGGCACATATTTTGAATCACTCTTGCTCAGATGAGCAAACATTTACTCATGCAAATGGCTCCATTGACTTCACTGGAGCTACCTGGGTGACTAAGTGCTCACATGCAACGTGTAAGCTTTGCACAATTGTTCACTGAAGGTTCAAGGTGTAGTGATTTCCGTGGCCAGATCTGCACCCTTGAGTGGGACTCAGGAACTGAGACTCTCTCCTCTGGCTATGGATCTTGAACGGAAGGCCCTGGAAATATCCTGCAGATTAATGCAGAATAAGTTATGCCCTTTGTACAATGAGTCTACTACACAGTCTTAATTTCTGCTGTGCTCTGTATTCCAAGGCAATCTGTGCCCTTAAACAAATCTATATGTGCCTAAGGCATGCCTGACTCCCCTTTTTGAGTATGTGCAGGTCAATAAATAACAAAGGCAGAAAAGGTCAGACACCCCAAGCTGGTGGTGCGTTCTATAATTAGATTTCACCTAGCCAGTAACAAGTGTGAACTTCTGGATCACTATACCTGTCTTATCGTGGAATCACAGAAGTCCCCTTAGACTCTTCAGCCTATCTTGCTACCCAGACAAATTGAACTTTGTGGTAATGGTCATGTTAACAAAAAAATATGCCACATCAGGTTTCTCCCACTTCTAAGAGACCAGTCGCTTACCCCTGATCAATTGGTACTCCAGATCTTACACCAAAGACAACACTGGCATTGAATTCTATAGTAAACTAATGAAAGATTTATTCACTAAGAAAAAAGAATGAGTTAACAAGAGGTTAAAGCAGGTGAAATATAGTACAGGTGAAACACAGTTTGTAATAGTGATATAATAAACTGCCAGTTTCCCAAAAATCTTTCAGGGTACCCAGATTGTCTCTGAGGATCTCTACTTTGCATCTGTAAGAGTCATAGAATCATAGAATCATAGAATATCAGGGTTGGAAGGGACCCCAGAAGGTCATCTAGTCCAACCCCCTGCTCGAAGCAGGACCAATTCCCAGTTAAATCATCCCAGCCAGGGCTTTGTCAAGCCTGACCTTAAAAACCTCTAAGGAAGGAGATTCTACCACCTCCCTAGGTAACCATTCCAGTGTTTCACCACCCTCTTAGTGAAAAAGTTTTTCCTAATATCCAATCTAAACCTCCCCCATTGCAACTTGAGACCATTACTCCTCGTTCTGTCATCTGCTACCATTGAGAACAGTCTAGAGCCATCCTCTTTGGAACCCCCTTTCAGGTAGTTGAAAGCAGCTATCAAATCCCCCCTCATTCTTCTCTTCTGCAGACTAAACAATCCCAGCTCCCTCAGCCTCTCCTCATAAGTCATGTGCTCTAGACCCCTAATCATTTTTGTTGCCCTTCGCTGGACTCTCTCCAATTTATCCACATCCTTCTTGTAGTGTGGGGCCCAAAACTGGACACAGTACTCCAGATGAGGCCTCACCAGTGTCGAATAGAGGGGAACGATCACGTCCCTCGATCTGCTCGCTATGCCCCTACTTATACATCCCAAAATGCCATTGGCCTTCTTGGCAACAAGGGCACACTGCTGACTCATATCCAGCTTCTCGTCCACTGTCACCCCTCGGTCCTTTTCCGCAGAACTGCTGCCTAGCCATTCGGTCCCTAGTCTGTAGCGGTGCATTGGGTTCTTCCATCCTAAGTGCAGGACCCCGCACTTATCCTTATTGAACCTCATCAGATTTCTTTTGGCCCAATCCTCCAATTTGTCTAGGTCCTTCTGTATCCTATCCCTCCCCTCCAGCGTATCTACCACTCCTCCCAGTTTAGTATCATCCGCAAATTTGCTGAGAGTGCAATCCACACCATCCTCCAGATCATTTATGAAGATATTGAACAAAACCGGCCCCAGGACCGACCCCTGGGGCACTCCACTTGACACCGGCTGCCAACTAGACATGGAGCCATTGATCACTACCCGTTGAGCCCGACAATCTAGCCAGCTTTCTACCCACCTTATAGTGCATTCATCCAGCCCATACTTCCTTAACTTGCTGACAAGAATACTGTGGGAGACCGTGTCAAAAGCTTTGCTAAAGTCAAGAAACAATACATCCACTGCTTTCCCTTCAAGTCCAAACAGTTCAGAGATGAAGGATCTTTCTTTGGATCCATTCTTATATCTTCTTCTCACAGAATACAAGCAGACAGTCTCTCTGTTCACATGGGCTTTTCCTATGATGACAGTGAGAGAGGTATGTGCTTAGTCTTTTGACCTCCAAGCATTATACATAATGGCCACTTGCTTTGAAATTAGTATTTTCTGTTAAAATCCTTATGATCTTCATTAGCATTTCACAAGATTTCTTTGATGGGTTATTTATTTATAGGGATATATATGCACAATATAAATGTTTGCTATTAAAGCATAACAGGAACAGATAAGAGAAAATAAAACAAGTAATGTTCCACTAGTTTTCATGAATTTTAAACACCTGAATACATTCTTACATTTGCTTTCATTTTGATCTACAGTAATTCACAAGTGAATTATCCTGTGGCCCTGATCTGACCTGGTCTGCCAGCGTCACAGCATACTCCAAGAGAAATTAGAAACTGGGTTTGGGGGGGGAGAGAATTAAATACTGGAGGATGTTTTTTTAGTCCAAAATTAAAAATCATTTTCTTTTTGAGAGTTGTGAGGAAATTTTTGAAGTTTTGAGGCTTTGCTTATGCTTTGCTTATGTCTTTGCTTGTGCTTGAAAAAATGATGCTAATTTGTATATCCAAATTAAATTAAAAACTTTCCATATGTTCTTAGAACATTTTATTTTAATTTTGCTCAAAATGTATGTGCAAAAATAACTGTAAATGTTCATACCTCCTTTGCATTTGGAAATGATCCCCATGAACTGATTCGGTTTTGAAGTTATGCTGTTTAGGCCTGTAATTCTAGAAGAGAGATAGAGAGATAAGGCCACTTAACTCAAATTTTGCAGTTTGCAATGTTCTTTTCTTATCCTGAATGAAGAAAATAATGTCAACGTCCCAAAAGATTAAACATCATTACAACTGTATTACTATGACAATTATCATTATGATTGGTAATAGAAGAGCAAAAATGTATTCACAGTTCCGTAAATCTTAAAGTAATTCAGCAATATTAGTGAGGATATATCCTTTAGAATGGTGAGAGGCTAGAATGGTTACAATAAGGGAAAGATAAATACTGTAATAAAACCTGAACCTTCCTATTGCTAGGGCTACAGATTCTGGCTCCTAGTTTCTCCTAGGAGAAAACAAATTGATTTAATGTGTTGTGGTTATTGGTGAGATCAGCAATTTCTTTGTCTCTAGTTCCCATTTAGATCATTTACTTACTCCAGAAATTTGCTAACATGTTTATATTTCCATTAGTGAGAGATCATGGAAATGACACAAACAAAGTTACATAGACAGGGCCAGATTCTTCCACCCTCACTCATGCTGAATAGTCCCTTACTGTTCAGCTAGTCCCACTGAAGTCAATAGTCATAGTAAGATTGTACCCAACAGAAGTAAAGGTGCAAGATTTAGCCCAAAGTCCATTTATAGTTCATCTTGGATACTACTTTTGGATACATCTCCAGTCTGGCTAGTTTTTTCTTTGTTTAATCTTTTTGTGGGAACCGAGGAAAGGAATCAGTATGAACTCCACATATGAGATGCTTAACCATTATGATGATGAGGGACACAGAAGTACCATGCTAGAACCCTTTTATCCCATCACCAATCCTGGCGAGTGACATAGTGATGAGTAAATTTACAGAGGTTAGTATTCAGGTTTGTTTTGGCTAAACATGCTTATGTGAAGCTTGTATTAAGTTCACTAACACGTTTTTTAGGCTCCCACAATCAGTTCCTCTTCCCTGATGTTGTCTATCAGGTGGTGACTCAGTGGCTGGCTACCCTCTTTTTTCCTTGGGTGTGTTCTTCCCCAACTCCCTGTGGGCACATCATTGCAGGCCTGCTCTCTTCTCCACCTTTTTAGCAAATGACACTTTCAACAAGGATGCAGCCTGAAGGCCAGGACCCCTCCCCATCTCTAACTTCCATGGAGATGGTGTAATATGCCTGCTCCCCACCTCCACTCCAGTCTAGACTGGGTATAGTTTGAAGTATCATGAGGACAAACTTACTCACATCATATCACCATCTGTGGTTTGAGGCTGGGCCAGATATCAACAGTGAATGGAATATTCTTACCTGATTTTTTCTGAATCTCAAAGAAGTTTGGTTCTAGAAAAGAGTGAGGGTTTGTGAGGAGGGATTGTCAAATTAATTTAGTCAAACTAATTTGCCTGGCCCTATTCATATCACAATGAGTCTTGCTGTAATTAAGACTCATGCTATGAATGCTAACTTCTCAGTGCAAGCAATACATATGTATGTCAGACATGTCTTTATTTGGGCACTAGCCATATTAAAGCACTAAAGGTTTCAAGTATGTAGAGAGAAATGAAAACAAATGTCAGGCTCTTTCAAAGAGAGGATTCCTTCTTCAGCGAGATGACTGGCTGTGTGGTGCAAGTGATGATTTCTGAGACGCCTTCACTGAGTGAAATGTAAAAGCTTTGATTCTGAATTTATCTGGAGTGCAGTGAAAGGTTTTAAGGTTCCAAGTGTAAAGAAAGTCAAATGCTTGTGCTCTTTCATAATCTCAGCGTCTCCGGCTGAACATTTGTCATGTAGGGACCCACTATTTTCCATAATAATAATAAACTGAGAACAAGTACTTGTAAAAACCTGGCCTGTGATCGATATGAAGCACTTTCTTATAGTGTACATTGCAAAGCATGTGAACTGCTCTTTGACTTTCCCATTGTGCATACTAAGCTTTTAAATCTAGTCATTTTTAAACACTTTAAAAGCACAGGGCCAGAATCTCTTCTGTGCTTAACTTCCTCTAAGTGCAGCAGAGCAGGGATGCTGTCAGGTCCTTGACTCTCTGCCACAACCTGGGCCCAGGCGGAGGTTAAAGCAAATGAGGGATCCTTCTAACTTGCACCAGTTGGCAACAATCCCTAAGGGACCATTCCTGCAGCTGAGCATAGCTGGAGTACAGTGTGCACCAGTCATTCCTATCATCTCTATCCTGGTAATTTTTGTGCTGGTAATTTTTAGAGACCTAGCTATGTTGGCTCTTCACCCAATTGAGGACTTCCCCATGGTGAGATATCCCCTGGAGGGGACTTAACAGCACAAAGGCGGCAGAGCATCTGGCCAAAAGAGCTTGAAAACTCTTCTGTTGTGTTTGATGCAGGGATAACACAAAGGAAAAAAGACAAAATATCCATCCCACCCTTCTCGGGCAGCAAGACACACATATGTTGGAATAGCAGCCACAACCTCTGTGTGCCTGTGTAGGGTGCTCAGGCTACTGGATCAAAGACACATGGTTTCTTCTGTGGCACTGAACTGGCACAGCTCTAGCCAGGACCAGGAGGCACAAAGGTCACCTTTGCACACAGCCTGACTCCTGAGTTATGTTGTGTGCTTCTCCATCATAGTAGAGGACCTTGGCCAATATATTTAAATGAAGCAGTGTCAATCTCCTGCTATTAAGATTTGTTACTTCTCACATACTTTCTTCTCCCTCACTTATGAGTCAACGCCAAAAGCAATTATTACACTGGGACAAATAGAGCTAGCTGTGCCTTCCTTGTACCAGACAGCCCTGATCCTGGGATGTGAGTCGTGTGGCCTTTATCTTATTGACTGTAAAAATAGATTGCTGTACATCCACTACCTTTGTTTTTGTATCAAAGAGAACAAGTGGGAGTATTGTCACTAATGCCGATGCCTGAAAGTATGACAAAATATATAATGAATCACTTACCGGAGAGTAAAAAGTTTCATGAAGAAGATGGACACTTTAAATACGGATTGAGATTAGCAGAAGAAAAGACTGACCCCAAACCCCAGCACGTGCTTACTGAAAAAGTACTGTCTAATGAGGGCATGAAGAAATCAGCACTGCAAAGGCACTGACTGCAAAAGTAAACATGGCAAAGATAAACCATTTCAAATTAATATTCCCTGAAGGCAAACAGATCAGATTTGTAAAGGAAACACATTCTTATTCTATCTGTTTCTGGAAGGAAATCCAATGAAGACTTCTTACTTAGCATCATATAGAGTTATAAAACACTTCATATTATTGAAGAAAAATTGATACTACTTACTGGTTTTACTATTTTAGGGAAATGCTTGGAAATTTTTCTTCATATAAAATGAAGCACGTTTTACTTTCAGATACAAGATAAATGGAAGAACTGATTTATCAAAAGATTTAAATGGCTACATTTATTTTTTTCATTATACTACCATTACATATGAATACGCACCATGGCCATATTGTTTCTTTACATATTACCATTTGAGTTTTTTCAGGGGCATTTTAAAACCATGGGTGATCCATATTTGTGATAGGTGAGATTCCAGAACAAAAAAAAGTTGGGAAATGCTGTATTTGTCCATTTCATTTTTAGGGCAAGGTTGGACTTGGTAGCTATGAAGACTAAATCCAATGAATTGAAGAAACATTGGTACCTGCCAGATCAGGTATTCTGCACTGCAGTGCTCACTAGCATAGAGTCACATTGCCAACTCAGTGATTTCAGGAGGGGGGTACTGAGCATGCTCAGGAAGTCCGAGGGTCTTCAGCCTAACACAATGGTTGACATTCACAATCTTTCTTGATCTCAGTTGTATAAAGTCTGTAACTATAATAAAATTGATAGGACAAGAAGCCAGAAGCAAAAGTCGGGCATATACAGCTTTTCCCTGGAAAGGAAGTCAGCTGTGGCAGTGGATTAAAAGAACTGTGTCCCTACAATATTTTAAGGGTGGTGAAAAACAAACAAAAATTATCAGCCTACAAGGGCATTATGACCTATGCTTTCTCCTCATCCTGTGGATCAGTATGGCCTGAATTCACATACCATATATGAATAGCTTCTGTGGGCCAGATGACCTTGCTTCTGAATAGCTGAGCCAGCTGCTGTATGGTGAAGACACCTTACAGTTCCCTGGGTGGGACAGGAGGCTGTGGGTAGTTTTGATACAGTTGGACTCAACTAAACTCAGAATCAAATCAACAAAACAGAAAATTCTTTTAAAAAGCAAATGAGCTTTAATGGTCATTCTAATGCCACACTAAAACTTGGTTATACTCACAGTTTTCACTGTATGTTATTAGCAGCCTGTCACCAAAATGTAGCAGTTATTTTATTTTATTAGTCAAATTCAATTAATAATAAAAGCCAGTAAAAATATGCCCAACTCTCCGAATTTAATTCTGATAGGTGGAGAACTGGAGCATCTGTGAGGATGCACAGCACACAATGTTGTGCCACAAATGAGAAGCGTTGAAATAAAATACATTACATCAAAAATGAAAATGCAGAATTGGATATAAAGTAGAACTTTGGAACCTGAATGTGTATGACTAGACAAGGGGGACAAATTACTGGCAAACTGGGCACTCTGAAACTAAATAATTTGAATTTATTTTCAGATCCACTCTTCACTCTAGTGGCACCCAGCAGTTAATGTCAGGTTTTAATATTTCAGTCATTTTCCAATTGCTGTGGTTGTATATATACAGAAGGATGTCAACCTAGATACATTTTTAATAGAAAATTATTGTGTTGATTTGGCATTTCTTTTAGTATATGGAAAGAAGCAAAACCATGTAGGAAGTTAGTTCTTTAAAATGAAATAGATTTATTTTGTTATTTTAAGGCTGGGAAAGGTTTCAGATGACTTAGATTTTTGTTTTCAAAATTAGCGATTGAGGGATTTGAGGGGTCATCATGTGGAATGGAGGGGCAGATCCTGTTAACTGCCGAGCCATTCGCTAGTATCCATTTCCATCCGGTGTCAAGGAAGAGGTACCCCAGAATTTCTGGTATGACAGTGGGCAAATATTTGGTTGCTGTTGGCTCTGCTAGTGGCCAGAAAACAAGGAGAATCCAGACACACTCCTACCATCCCCTGAACAAGATAGCTAATGGTGAGGAAGTGCAGCTGTTCCAAAAGCCACAAGAAGCAGGAAACTTTTTAAATAGCCTGTTCTAAACTGACTACTTGTGCTGTTTTACACCAAGTGTACTTCCCAGTTGTTATGTCTGCCCTGCTTGCACATATGAACTTATCCAGTGACTGTGACTAACTTCCTTATTGATTTGGGTTATCTCCTATGCTCCACGGTTATGCTTTATTAACTCTTGGGAACGTGTATATCAATTCTCATCAAATGGTTGAATGTGAAGTTCTCCAGCACAGGAGGTAAGGGAACACTTCATCCCAAACTGATCTCAGTGAACTGACTATGAAAAGAATATATTTAAATTGTGAATTAGCAATATTAAGTGCCTTTGCTCTTGTGTTTGTGTTGGGGAGTTAATGAAATATTTGACAACATCCCTAACTGGTCAGATCAATATGAACCATTTGTCTGTGATTGTACAAGGTCTTTGTCTCAGCACAGCATCAAAGCACACCAAAGAGATCATCAGGGACGGTAGAGCTGTCTGTTGCTTTACAGAACTTGTGGACCCCATTTCCGCTTTTTAAAATTGATACCAGTGCAGGGTTGCTGTGTCTCACTGCTGGGGGTTCTCAAAGCCTGGCAGTTTTCCATTCCATGTGCTGGAAACGTGAGAGAGGGCTCTTCTCTCTGCAAGACATTGTGGGATGTTCCTCAGGAGCTGAGCAATGTAGTTGTACCCACTATTGGCCAACAGAGCAGAAGAAAGGACCAACCCAGGTTCCTGAGCTAAATGAAAAGGTGATTTCTGCCCTCCCTATCCCCTCTCTCACACTGCCCCATCTCTAGAGAGACAAGGTGGGAGATAATATCTTTTATTGGACCAACTTCTGTTGGTGAGAGAGAGAAGCTATATCCTGGGACTGATACAGCTACAACTTTTGCAATTATCCTGCATACACCCCCTTGTGTGTCCTTTTCCTCACCTCACTTGCCTTCCTCTTCCCCCATGCCCTTCCTCCACCCCATCACTCCCCTCCTCTACTTCCCAATCTCTTTACTTTGTCACCCCAACCCTCCCCCCCCACAGTATCACCCCACACCCTGTATCCTCTCCCTCAACTTCTTCAGCCCCTTTCCTCCATTCTAATATCTTCTGTAAGCTCAGACCCTGAGGATATGAACACAAAGTATGAAATTTGCATAGAAGAATCACTCGTTGAATTGGATTTTTTGTTTTGCTCTTTAGTGCTCAAATTAACAGTTTGTGGGAGCAGTAAGATTTCTCATCTGTCAGTTATATTTTCATTTAATCTGGGGAAGAGAAACTAAATGTTTGGTTGGGGGTGGGAGGGCATGTGGCCCTGGGAAAACAATCCACACAACATATACAGCCTCATTCAGTGCACCAAACGGTATGGCCAGTCCTCTAAAAAGATTACAATTAGGGGATAATACACGAGCATATCCTTGACAAACCAGGTTAAGATATATCAGATTTCTCTGTGTATCTTTACAGTGTGCTTATTTCTTTGTGGTATGGGAAATATAGGATGCCTGTTAGAACATATCATTTAAATAGTGGGTACTGGCAGAGCTCTCCAGCCCGACCCCAGGAAATTACTATTGCGTTAGTTTTGTTTCCAGTGTTAAGGATATGACAACTGCTGCTTTTTCATTGTGATTTACTTTTTAAGTGGGTAGATACCACTCAGGATAGAGTGGGCCTGGGTTGCCCAGTACCACACACTGAACACAGCCGGTCACTCTTGGGAATAGATCAAGTTGTTATGTATATCAGGATATGTTATGTGTTTTTATATTTTTCCTTTAATCTGTCATTGTGTGCTTTTCCATCCACCACTTCAGAGCCCTCCCTATATCTCCTTAGCACCCCCACTCTTCCCCACTCCTTGCTACCTCCCTCTAAACCAGGAACACTCAAGAAAATTACACCCTACATGACTATAATTTGCTTCTGCAGGTGGCTGCAGTGAATGCTGACACTCTGCTCCCCCTTCCCCCCCCCCATTCTTCTGCACCTACTCAATTCTCTGGAGGTCTGGCAAGTGGTGAGCATCTGTCAAGATAATTCAAGAAGTGTGTAAGGCATTTCATCTCTAGAGTTCCGTACCCCCTTGTGAGATTCAGTGTGGGGAGGAGGACAGGATGCAATAGAGCAAATGAAGCAAACATTCTGTTACCCTGGTTTGTAAGATCCCACATGACAAAAATTATTCTTAGCGCAGCCAAATGGTTTGAATCTCAATTTGATTTCCTGGAATGTAAAAGGACTCAAGGCTCCAATTAAAAGAAAACAAGTATACTCATTCCTAAAGAGAGCAAAGGCAGCTTTTGTATTTTTAAAAGAAATATGCTTGACCACAGATAAATTAGAAAAGACTGGATTGGAAAAGAAGTGTCTTGCTGCTCCTCATCCAAATACGGGGCACGGGGTAGCGATATTCTTCCATGAAGCGCCGACAGTGCCAATTTCTGAGGGCTTGTCAAGACTAACTCGTAGTTCACAGCCAAATGGGGGGAGAATGTACTCTGCACTAGCCTGCGGCCCACTAACTGTTCCTGTGGATCTTGCTGATATGCATTAAAAGTTTGTGAATGCACTTTGATCTAGTCCCATTTCAAAGATGACTAGATCAAAGTACATTTACAAACTGCTAATGCACTTCAGCAGGGTCCACACACGCAGTCTGCAGCAGGGTAGTAGATTCACACCGCAGCTTGCCACAAACTAATTGTTCATTTAGACAAATCCTGAATAAATTTCAGACAATCTGGGCACATTTTTTATCCTTAAAATCACCATAAATGAACCTGAACTAATCTCGATAATATGTATGGGTCTATGCTTGATGATCCAGAAACCTTTCGAAAGTTTTTTACTAAATTATATGGATAATCCCATATCCCTGTTGTGATTGTTGGGGTTTTTAATGAAGTACTTGAGCCTCTCACCCTCTAAGTCATAAACCAACCATAACCAGAATGGTCCTGGAATTACATATTAAAGATCTCAAATTATGTAAAATCTGGCAGCTCATGTACCAACAAGTAAGGAAAATTCATACTTTTCCCCAATACATGGGTTCTATTCCCACATAGATTTATTTTTGATTTCCAGAGACTTGGTTAATTCTGTAATTGACACCTCCATTGATACAATTGCTGTCAAATATAATGTTCTTATAACTCTTTGAATAGCAACCAGTCTGGGAAAGAAACAGCCATGCAGATGGAGATTTAATTCTTCACTTTTATTAGATCCCATTTCAAAATTTGTATTGAGAAAGAAATTGGCTTGTTCCCAGAGACAAATGAATCCTTAACATCTTCTAGCGGGCTAGTGTGGGAGATACTCAAGGGCTATTTAAGCGGTAGAATGATTAGTTTTGCCAAGCAAAGGGAACTTGGAGAAAATGGTGGTAACTCTGAAAAAAGTAAAAGCTCGATTTGTCTTATGCCACAGCTCCATCTCCAGATTTGTTGCGATCTCCTATTGACTGTAGATGTGAACTCAACAAGCTGTAGTAAGCACAGCCTGAATTCACCCTAGTTTCAACTTGGGCATGATTTCTGGGAATCAGGTGAAAATGCTGGAACATTGCTGGCACACAACCTAAGACAAAAGACCTCTGCTCGTACTATCATGGCCATCTCTGATAAATATGGTAAATTATGTACATCATCTAAAGATATGAATCATGAGTTCTTTAATTTCTATAAAGATCTATACAAACTGGATACACATGTCTCCACAAATGCCGTGGATTAATTTTTCAAAAATATTACATTCCTGCAAATTTCTGCAGCCCAGCGTGGAAACCTTGATGCTCCCTTAACAGAAGATGAGTTAGCTGAGGCGATTAAAATTATGAACTCTGGGAAAACTCCCAGGCCAGATGTCTTCCCCACTGAATTCTACAGACACTTCCTTGAACTCCTGTCTGACAAGATGCTTGAAATGTTTAATGAAATTACATCTAGAAGTCACCCTTCCATCTACATGGAGTGAAGTCATAATATAAATGATTCCTAAACCAGAAAGATGTTGTACTATTTCCAGTTATAGACCAATTTCACGTACTGACAAATTTCTGGCAATGAGACTGAAGAAGTTTTTGGCTCTAGCATGTAAATGTTTGGATTTGGACCCAGGTTTAGTTACTGGATCCATCAGTTACACTCTCATGCAGCCTCTCACATCACAACCAACAATGTGACCTCAGATACCTTCAGGGATACTAGGCAAGGATACCCATTGTCTCCATTACTTTTTTATTTGGTTCCTGAGCCCTGGGGAATAGCTATACAGCCTGATCCAGATATCTGAGGCACACAGCTTAGCTCCATGGAATATAAAATGGTGGTGTATGCAGATTACACCGTTTTGTATGTATCCAAGGCAGAAACCAGGATTCCAGTTCTGTTATAGCTAATTTAAAAAATTCAGCTCCGTGTCTAGTTACAAAATAAATTGGGAAATATCAGACTTATTGCAAAGTTGTCCTGCAGTGGAGCTCTTGCTCAGTGGAGTTTTTATAGGCAAACTGATTCAATTAAGTACCAAGATATAAAAATAACAAGAAATCTTAACAAACTAAAGACAATACGTTTAGATCCTGTACTCTCTCAAATAGTTATGATACAGATAGGGTGCATCCTCTCTCCTTGAGCCTGTGGGGAAGGGTTAACACAATACAAATGAATATCCTGCTTAGGCTTCTTTATATTCTAGGTGGTCAACCTGTATATATCCCGCTGTCCTACCTGTATGTATCCCACTGTCCTATCTGTACATATCCCTCTATCTTACTGTAGAAAATGTAATAGCTTTATTGGAGTCAGTCATGTGTTGCCCCACAGGATATCATTTTTAAAAACTCCAGCTTTTTGTGGGCAAGAGGAAGTTAGACTCCTGGAACTACAAAATTACTCTAATGCTTTTATCATGTCACAGATGTCAGACTGATTCAAGCATGCTAATATCCTTATTCTCACATGCTTTAATGCATCCAATTCCCCTTGTTGGTCTCCTCAGTTCCTCTTTTTGCCCATTGGAGAAAAACAAGGTGCCTATAGTGGTGGCTGTGAGAAGACCCTGGCTATCCTAGCTGTCAGGTACCAATTACATTCTTGCCATTATGCAAAAGCACCTGTTGGGGCAATCCAAATTGGGAACAAACCTATAATTTGAAAGAACTGGCCGATCGGGGCAACATATGGATTTCGTGATTAGTCAGTGATGAGGGCATTGTCCCTTTTGTAACACTAAAGCAAAGTCATGACCTGCCACCCTCAGCGGAGTGGCAGTACTTGCAACTAAGTATATGTCTGAACTGTAATGTAAGTCCAGAGTTAGTAGAACTTGAATTAGTAGACCCTGGGTTTGTTAACCTAGGTCTGGAGTTCCTTCACTCAGTTTAATCCTAGGTTACAAGTTGTTGAACCCTGGGTCTCAACCAGGAACTCTGACATCTACACTGCATTATGTGGGCCCAACTCAGCCACTCATATCCCAGACTTCCTATTGCCCTTCTAAAATGGGGCCCTTTGTTTATGGTGAAGTGTATTGAAAACTTGACGATCGAATAAATGTGGCTGTCCCCAGGAAAAGAGAAAGTGGGATTATGATATACTTTTGGCGAACTCCCAGACCATCAGTTCAGTGGAGTTGCATCTACACTGCAAAACAGTAGGGCTTGAATGCTGGGTCCTGGCTTTACTCAGGCTCAGGCCCTCCAGTCCTGTGGGGGCCTGGGACCCTGGATCAAAGCCCTAGGTTAGCAGTGAGACTGAGTTCAAACCCTGGGCTTACATTGCAGAGTAGACATAGCTTTAGACACCTGCTATCGTATCCATTTTGTTCACATGCCTTAGGTCTGCGGAGACCCCAGAACTATTGAGAACCTTAGAAATGCTTCACAAACTCCCCAGAGCCATGATGATAGGACTGTTCAACAACCAGGCAGTTGTGAAAAGAGGTGGACACAAAACTAAAACAGAGCTTAGTTTCATCAGCCAAATCTCGTCTGAAAACTATATCCTAGATTATTTACCTGCTAAACTTGGTTTAACTCTGCCACAAAGACTTTGGCTCTTGAGAACTGTGATGATCACCAAGTGCGTGATTTTACAAAAGTTGAAGAGTAGGCTTATCCCCAGAATAGAGAATGGTATTCAGACTTGCTGAGTTAGCAGCCAAACAAATAACAACTTATCACCGTAGCCAGCAAATGTTAAGAAATTTTGGCCCTGTTTCCAGATATATTTGAATAAAAAATATTCAGATGGCCCAAAGAATTTATACCTCCATTTCATACAACTTCCTCCTTTTTTCTGTATGTATATATATATATGGAAATATACACTAGTTGTTTGTCATTTACCTTTTTGAACTTTTTTGTTGGCTGTTTCTTTTCACAAATCAATTAAAAAATCACAAAATTAGCTATTGAATGTGTAATGTGACTTTTTTAAATTGTTATTTTTCATAAGTAACATTGAAACTTGTAAATTTCAAAACTGTTGATGCAAAATATTTAGTCTTATTTGTCTGATTTTGTATTTTGGTCATTTGGGACCTATTCAGGTTCTCACTTAGGAAGAACTTGGTTTTGTTTGTTTTAATTTTAAGTCAGAATTAAATTACTTGGGCTACGTTTGTATTTTGTTTCTATGATGTAAATCATACTCTAAATTAAACCTGATTTTCAGGAAATAGTATATACGTGTATTAACTGAAAGATAAGGGAAAGTGCAAGCTTTAAGTGCTTCATCACTATTTTCCCTTCCTTTATAGCCCAAAAGTAATTTAATTGTATGAATTAGATCACGAATGCACTGTGGTCTGAGACGTGTCTTATGGACATGTAGAATACAGTGTGTGTCTGTGTGCGTGCATGTGCGTGTGCGTGACTGCACACGGGGTGGAGGCAGAGGGATAAGTGGGGGAAAGAGGGATGGTACTGAGACTTGGTGAGGGATATGTGAATCCAGGCTGGGAAGGAGGGTCCTGGGTGTTCCTACCTGCTCCTGGCCCATTTCAACCCCTCCAGGTCCCTCCCCTTGGTTCCTGGCCTGATCCTGGAAACCACAGTGGCTGCCCCAGCCCTTTTGGGTCCCACTCTCACCCCCACCCCCTTGTCTAAGCATGCACAGGTATATTCCATTGCAGGGGCACTAGCCCCTTCTACTCCCTCTCTCCCCACCCTTGGTTTCGCTGCCCCTTGTGGATACAAATGAGAATGTGCTTTATGCTTCCTTCCTTCCCCACTGCAGCAGTGTAATGAATCCAGTAGCCAGTCAAGCAAAGGAGCACATGGAGTGGGAGAAACTTCCATGTGACAGCACTGAGAACTGTGCCACAAATAATTACAGCCATCTTTTGGTTGTAAATTATTTAGTGTACAAATGTTCACTAGTATTCTGGGAATTAGAGAGCAAGTGAATTTGGGAGGGTATTTTGTGAGGAAAAGGAAATCTTTTAAAGGGAACTATGTACTTCGCTCTTACAAAGATATAGCAAGGTATTCTACAGTAATAGTCCAAATCACCACATTTACAATAGTGGTACTCCAGTGTTTTGGATCATTGCACTACATCTTTATAAGGATGATTTCTGTGCTACCTGTAAGTGGTGGATTCTTTGTAATTCATAGGGTTATTAATGTCAGACAGTTCTGGACAAAGGGATTGCTAATTGACCCCTGGCATAAGAAGAGGCAAATTCAGTGTCATTTGCTCTGTCAGAATCAATATATGTATTTAATTAATGTTTATATTTTTATCAATATCGTTATTATAACTGCAAGTTGCAGTTTCCATATTACTCTTTAGAAAGGTGAAACACATATGCGCAGTTAGAGTAAAAGTTGTGAAATCCCAGCAGAGAATTAGAATTCTTTCCCTTGTGCTGATTGGATTGCTACCATGAAGAGATCTGTTAACCCAGCAGAAGGAACAAATAGGAATGAGAGAAGGCTACGTAGTCAGACCAGCTTGTCATGGAACTGTTCCTTCCACAGTTGGAATGTTAATTTGTTGTATGTCCATAGTAGTGTTGTCAAGAGAATTCCAGGTTGTAATGAAGTTAGGTTTCACTTCTGGATTGGAGTTGTGCACTAGCAGCTACCTCTGAGATGTACTGTTCAACTCTCCAAAGCCATTGGGTCTCAGTGTAGTGCATAAGAGACTTACTGCCTTATCCTGCGCCCATTGAAATCAATGGCAAAGCTTCCATTGATTTTCTTGGTGCAGGATCATGCCCTTGAAGCACACAGAGCAGTGGGAAAGAGGTCCATCACATAGATCAAACAGCTTCTTCTCTATGTCAGGCCTTGCAAGTCTTGCCCACCAGATGAACCTAGAATGCACGTTTAAAAAAGATTGTCATTTAAATAGTATGGTAGTATAAATTATAGATACTGTTCACTTACCTCTGTCAGAACAGGGAGAAGTTAGAACTGCCATGTTTAAACTGAGCATCTAAATTGCTAATGATGCAGTTTTGCTAGATAGCATGGTTTTATGGTTGTTATTAATATTTTTATTTGAATTATATTAGTGTGCAGTATTAGTATTAGACCTAACTGAGATCAGGGCCACTGTGGTAAGCTCTCTACAAACACATGGTAAGAGCCCATAAAAGCTTATCATGTGAATAGACAGACAAGAGTGGGAGAAAATAGTGTATAGATGTGAAAATGAGGCATAGAGAGTTTAAGGCCCAAATTGTTAAGGTCCAGTTGCTGTGCTCATCGTTTGACTTGTAATAAGATTTAGGCTCCTAAGTGCCTTAATCATTTTGAAAATCAGACTTAATCTCCTAAATCAGTTAGGTCTGGCAACTGTGAGCAGAGCAGCACCTACATACCTAAAAAAAAAAAAAAAAGGAGAGCTGGATATTGAACCCCAGTGACTAGGCCATCCTTAATTTCAAATGCTGAATAAGCTTTGCTTTTGTATATATTGACTGTTATTGCTCAACTAGAAAGAGATAGGGGTCAGAGTCAGATTATGCACATTGTGTTGACAAGATATTTCTATATATATAGAATATAACTCCATATTTGCAAATCCATAAAAGCAATAGAAAAAGAAACCTTCATTAAACTGAATATTCTTGTATTATTCACTGAACAATAATGCTTCTTTTAATCTATACTTTGTTACTGGAATATACTGTTTTTGGTTGTTATAGTTTACAAGCAGAATATGAAAATGTATATCATACATTATGCTTGTCATGATACCATGTTAGATACTTTTATCTTCATAAGTAAAATGCAGAAAAATAATTTGAATTTAAAGAAGGGCAGCATTTTAATGCCACGAAGGTCACTAAAATATATTGTGTTCATTAGGGAATACATCCTAACCTCAGTATCAACAAGTTGAATGTTGGATTAGCATAAGTAAACCTTTAATGGCTAAAGTCTGTGAATATGTCAACTGATTTGTAAAATGTAAATGTTTTATGAGTAATAATGGTAAAGCTAATTTTGATTAATGAAATGCAATCTACTTATTCTTTCAGCAGTAAGCCTACAAGCATCTAACCAACTAATTAGTCTCTTTAGGTAAAGAATTAAGTCAGTCTTAAATTTAAAAGAATTTTAAAATGACAAATATAACTTCGATCTGTTCTGAAAAGTGGCTGCATTAAGAAAATAAAGTCACTGGGTGGGAAGGGAGAGATAAATCAGAAAAAAGCGATACTCGGACAAAAGTATTACAAAAGGTTATTAGTTCTAAATATTATGAGTATTTACATGTAAAGAGTTAAAAGGAAAATCTGGGGAAATAGGAACAGATTTACATGATATGGAATCTTTCAAAGCAACGGGTATCCCAAAACATTTTACATTATTAAAAATTTAGCGCCTCGACTACAAACCGTTAAATGAAAATATATTTTATTCATCAAGGGCATGAATGTGAAAGGTGCTGAACACCTGCAACTTCTATTGACTGCAGGTGCTGAATAACTATACAGACTATAGCCCACTCCAGCACCACTTGGAGTCAATGGGTGTCTTTCTATCAACTTTGTGGGTTTTGGATTGTACAGTACTTTAGTATGGGCTGACTCTGAGATTCAGATTATTCTTTTTTTAAATTTATATTTTGATTTGTATTCCACATAAAGGACACATCAGAGTGATACATATGGGGATGCTCAGCAGTGACTGTTGATCTGTATCACAAAATATTGTTTATGTATTGGATTTCTGTGCTGGTATATTGGACTGTCAGAAGAGAGCAGACAGTTTCAACAGGAGCCAGTTAAAAATTTTCAGACACAACAGTTTTCCACTGAAAACTGCTGTTTTGTCAATATCAAAACTTTTTGCAGTAACATATCAATTTCAACCTTTTCATCGGGGAAATAACCAACACATTTTGTTTTGTCTTTATCATTTAGATTAATTTTCTTTTGGTTTTAATGTGACATCAAAATATGCATTTTAATATTATATTATGTATAATATATGTCAGAAATAAATATGTTGACAACCCTAAATGTATTTTTTTTTAGAATTTGTGTTTTATGGGAAATTTCAAAATTTTAACTTCACATTCCAGTTCAGAATGAAAAAAAAAAGTCAAAATTTCCCACATAATGGAAATTCCAGAATCTAACCAGCTCTAGATTCATGGTGCTCCTCCACAGTTAGATACAGTCACAAGACAAGTGATTGCAAGCCATTAAGCCCAAATGGGTCTAACTGCTGAATGATGGAGAAACCACTATGGAGGTATTCTCCTAAAGAGCCTGGCTGGCTGACAGGGGGAAAACAGTCTGAGGCAGAAGGAGAACTTAACATCTTGGCTCTATGGCTGATACCCTGGAGAAAGATAGTATTTGGTGTCCAGAGACGCACAGGGATGGTGGAAGGTTTTGAGAGAACCCAACTTCCCTGAGATAAATGAAAAATGGATTGGCAGAGACCATTTTGGATTGACTGAGACCAGGCTGGGTTCCAAAGCTCCTTGGCTTCCTAAAAAACATAAATTGAGTCTACCATTTTCCTGTGAATCAAGAGGAAAGCCCATTTAATTTAGCTTGTATTGGAGAGATTAGATAAGATTAAATGCATGGAGACTGTTATTCAGTATATGAATATATGTTCCCCAGCACTCAGATATCAGGTGAAAGGTGCTCTAGAAATACCATAGAGATATATTTGTTATAAGACTTGTATTTCCAAAGTGGCAACACAAAAATAATTCATTAAAATTTGTAGTATTATCTCCATTATCATCACAATATTTATGTCAATATCTTGACCAGGGGTTCTCAAACTTCATTGCACCGTAACCCCCCTTCTGACAACAAAAATTACTATATGACCCCAGAAGGGGAGACGGAAGCCTGAGCCTGCCCAAGCCCCGATGCCCAAGGTGGGGAGAGGCAAAGCTAAAGCCCCACTGCCTGGGCATGGGGGGGCAAAGCCCAAGGGATTCAGCCCCGAATGGGGGCTGGTAACCTGAGCCCCGCTGCCAAGGGCTGAAGCCCTTGGGCTTCGGTCCCGGATCGTGGGTTCAAGCTTAGGCTTTGACCCCAGCAAGATTAATGCCAGCCCTGGTCACCCCATTAAAATGGGGTCACAACCAACTTTGGGGTCCCGACCCACAGTTTGAGAACCGCTGATTCTTGACCATATGTCCTAATGGAAGATCTTTCTCATGTTTTATTGCCTTTGCAGATTCCTTCCATTGCACTTGAGTTTACTGTGGTAAATACATCCATGTAGAACCCAAGCCATGATCTAGGCTATAGCTCTGATCCCTAACACAATTATACAATCATGCTATCCTGGCCATACAAATGACCAAAAGCCTTTTTTAAGCATGGATGGTATAAATATGTAATACAAATAGTGTCCCGGTATGTTTGTAGTTTGGTGGGCTCTTTTATCTGAGTGAAAACCCCATACTCTGCCAAAGGCCTGCTTTTAAAGCTTCATTGGTGATGTAGCTCTTCTTTTTCCCTCAGCTACTCTTAGCACTCAGCTTCCACATAACAGCTTCTATAGTAATGGATCAGCCTTTGGCTGATGGAATTAATTTTACATCCTGTTATCAGCAAATGATCTTTTTAAAAAATCAGTTAATGCATCTTCCATGCTATTTTTTTATTTCTTTCGGTTATTGCCTTGAGTCCCTTATAAAATACCTCCGCCCCCTCCCCTGCAAATTTCCAACCAGTTCTCACTAGCATGTTCTCACTATGTAGCAAAAATACAGCTTTCTCAGGGAATCCATCCTCCTCTATCTTGAATCTTTCACACATAAAGAATATTCCATGGTCATACATTTTTGATATTTTCTTAAAGCAGAGAAGCTTCTGTTAAAAATGTGTCTCAAAATCTTTCTACTTGTCCATTCTGTTTGATCATGGAGATTTCATACATAAACATCATTTTATTCTGAAACTGTACTAATCCCTATATTATTAATTTTACTGTTTCCTCAATCCTACTTAGGATGACTTTGGTAAAGATCCTCTGGCTGTTATTCAACAGGCTTATCCCTCTAGTATTCTCATGATTATCCCATTCTCTCTTTTGGATGAGAATTAGGATTTATTCTTCCACTACTCTGGAACCTTCTCACCCTTTCAAATATCCCTGGAGATCTTTCATAATTCAGTTACTATTACTCTACAGCTTTTGCTGTGAAAGCTCAGGAAAAGCTGCTTAGCAAATAAAGTGAGCTCACTTTAAAAAAATGCCACACTCACCAGACTTTTATGTTTGACATATCAGTACCTCTGTTACATTGGGTCTCCAGTTCTTTCACTTGTTCATAGCATCTGTACAACATGTGATGCCATCCAACTCCCACCCCCCCCAAAAAAACAGATATAAGCTACCCATCTTCCCTTTTCTTTCTAGCCACGTATTTATTAATTTTCATTTTTAACAGCCATTTTAGTTATTTGCTTTGAGCCTTTTTAACGCCTATCCTCTTAATACTGTCTGAGCATTCACAGTGCAATTATCATATATTAGAAGTAGCTGTGTAACGAAGTACATTATGTGGAAATTTGCTTTCTTTCTACAGTATGGTATCACATTTCCAGAGCAGGACAGTTCCTGAAAGCCATTAGCCACTATTATGAGAATGCATAAACTTTAGGGCCAGGATATTATAAATGTATAGTTCACAATGCATACATCCTATGCCTCACTTTAAGCACAGACGAAACATGTGATAAATTAGGGCCCCATAACCCATCTCTACCCCTAAACTCACAGGCAATCTCTCTCCCTTTTGGAGCAGCAGAATCAGAATGGAAGAGGTAGGGAGACTTACCCCAGTCTTCCATTAGAAGGAGAAGTTGCAAGTCCACTCATAGTGTGATTCTCCAACAACTTACAGAATTATGGGACTCTGTTTATGTCTGAGCACCACCATTGCAAAGCTGGAGTGAATATCTTCCCACACAAATTTAGAACTATCAGATTCCTAAGAAGATCCATGGAAACACACACAAGGTCGAGGGTTAATCTGAAAATTAAATTCTAGCGAATGTCTCTCAAACAGCGAAGAGCCCATATATTAAAAAAGTAAAAAAAAATGAAAAACACTAAAAAGCCACAGTTAATTCATGTTTCTGGTTCTTCACTGAAATTACTAAATACATTTATCATGGGGGAGACATTTGGTTTAAAAAACGAGCAAATGCTTTTTGCTGTGGTGCTGTTAGATCATTTACAAAAGTCAAAATGGCTGTACGTTCTGTTAATGTGTTACTGGAATACAATAACTTTGCACATTTTAGTGCTGGATTATGTGGAGAGCAGCCAATACTTGTAGCATTGATTACAAGGTCCATGCCTAAGTAGTTCTCTTACTGATTTATAACCAATGCATTACAATTCAGTGAGTGACAGGATAAGCTACTAGATTTGTTAATTGGACAGTAAACTACATTTTGTTCTTGTTATGGCAATTTTTTAATTCAAAAAACCAGATGACTCTAAAATTTAATGGAATGATAAAAAAATAAATTAAGTAATATGAACTTAGAATTTTTGAGTATGGAATCCAAGCTTTTTCAGCAGAATGGAATGGTGTACAGTATATTTCTTAATTAGTCTAGCAAAACAATCATAATTAAAGGGCTGTAAACTCAATAGAGAAGTTATCTAGCCTTATAATAAATACAAACTTAGATGTACAGTAGGTCAGTTAGTATTAAGTAAAAAAAGTTAACATAGGGAATTTCATTTTTTAACATGGAGACAATATAAATAAATGGTTATGAAAAGTACAGCTGACCTTGCAAATTCAAAGGCAGCACAGATTGTAATGTTTCAGAGTAACAGCTGTGTTAGTCTGTATTCGCAAAAGGAAAAGGAGTACTTGTGGCACCTTAGGACAAACCAATTTATTTGAGCATAAGCTTTCGTAAGCTACAGCTCACTTCATTTCTAAGGTGCCACAAGTACTCCTTTTCTTTTTACAGATTGTAATGTTTTTACAGGTTCACGTAGCTTTTCATCTCCTAGCAACTGTATGTCATTTACATATTTTACCACATAGAAAAATTTAAAGTGATTTTCTAAATATTTGTTTCTGAAACTTGTACACCCTTATTATTTCATGGTTCTTGGAAGCCCATTATTTTGATAACTGTGGCTAGTGTTTTTATGGAAAGTTATGAAGTTACATAAAAGTTCTCAATGTGGGATTTAGATATTAAAAATGCTTTTAGTTCTTCTCTGGTCCTCACAAAAAAAGCAGTGGGACAAACTCTATACTAATTTACAAGGGTGCAGTGCCCTGATATCAACAGGAGTTGCACTGATGTAAATGGGAGCAGAATTTGGCCTTTTCATTAGTTAACAAGTGATCATTAATTATCCTGTATAATTATAGTCACAGAATTTGGATGAATGTAGAAGGCTCCCACTTAAGTTAACGAGAGCCCTTCAAGTGCAGCCAAGGCCATGTTCTTCTTTGACATATTGTAGCATTTCTGTGTTAGTCTTTGTTCATTTAAATGTGTAACAAGCCACTAGGTCATTTTACTCTACAGTTTCATTTGTAACTGGGCAAAATCTGGTGCAGTTTTGTAGTGGGAGGAAGTGCAGAGATTTGGGAAGGCCATTCAGGGAATCTGCCCCCTCCTACCAATGCAAAGCAGAGCCTAGATCTGAATCTAGGTTGGCTCTAGGTTGTTCTGAGGGAAACAGGGCCAGAGGCTTTGCTACTACACAGATCTTCAAGTCCTTCTCCTATGTGGAGGAGAAGCATAAAGTATTGGCTAAAGAGTAGCTCTACTACCCCTTTGGCTTAGGAAGAGGATTCCTCACCCTTTGCACAAAAGGAAGTCAGTGGCACCCAGACATATTAGGGCCTGATCCTACAATCGTTGATGTCAATGTTTAAACTCCCATTGACTTAAACGGTGCAGGATCAGGGCACTAGTAGAGTTGGGAGCCTTGGGAAGGGTTTTGCCCAATATATACACAGCTCCTCTTCACTTTGAATGAAGATGGATACAACAGCAGCAATAGCAGCAACAAAGCTTGTACCAAGAGAATATCCCATATAGAATTCCAAGAAAACAGAGTCCTGAGTTCAAGGTCACGAGGCTAAGTCCATCTCTCAGCTAGAGCTGACCAGAACTCAGAATTTCCTGTTTGTAGAATATTTTGATTTCAAAATGTGGTTTAGTTCCAAATCAGGGGAAAAAAAAAACAAAAAAACCCTACAGACTGAAAATTACATAACGTTTTGTCTCAGAAACACTGACACATGGTGTTTCCAAAATGAAATATGCTCCCCGAGGCTGGCAGCTGCTGAGTGAAATTTTCATGACTCTTATCATTGCCAGCTGGCTCACCAGATTGCAGGAGTCAGGCAGCCTCGGGAGCAAGCTGGCTGAGGAGACTGGAAACTTTCGGGTCTTGGCCTGGGGAAGTCTGAATGGTGGTGATCCCAGAGTTCCCAGCTCCAGGGCAGTCTGTATGGCAGGCCTGCCCTGCGTTTGTGGACCTGGAAGCCCTGAGGTCCCTGGCCTCAGAGGCCATCTGCATAGTGGGCCTGCCCCAAACCCATGGATCCTGGAAGTCCTAGTGTCCCCAACCACTCACTAGGTGAGCTGGCAAGAAACCAGGCAGGTTTCCGATAGAACTCTGCTCATGGTTCATTGAACCTGGTGTTTCCATGAAACATTTTGAATTTGATGAATCAGCATTTTTTGACAAAAGAGTTTAATCCGAAAATTCTGAACTAGCTGTATTATCAGCTTCCAAAATCCTCTGGCCCTCCTGCTGGTTGCATTTTAATCCAGTACTAAACACAGGAAGCCACTCTGTCTTACATGTGCCACTCAAAGTCACCCCCTCAACCCAATGTCTAATTAGAACCAAGCTGCTACATATCAAAACAATCAATGCTTTTAAGATGATAGACTTAACAGTGTTCTTATGAACATGTAAAATATATCATGTCCCAGTATCTGTTAGCAGATTGATAATAGTTGCCAAGGCTGTTTAGACCATGTTAGAGATTTTATTTAATAAAGTTATCGGCTTAATTTCTTTACCTCAACAATATCACATAGTCAGTAGTAACATGTTTGTAGAGAGCACTGGTTTTGGAAGTTTGTGGTATGACATGGTCCACATGCATGCTTTTCAAAATAATCCAAATTATAAAATCACTTATTGATTTTTCAGGATGCTATAACAGTTGTTTACTGTAGAAAAAATATTTAAGCTGATCAGTCTCTCTTCAAATGTCATTGCTCAGGGCAATTTTGAAGAATATTGAAATATCTGAGCCTAAATCATCCAAATGCTTGAAACAGCATACAAAATTAGTTTCTTGAGATATATTTATGTTTTTCTAGCTTGGAGCTAAATCATGTATTATGGTGAATCATTAACTACTGACTTTTATAGCAAATCCTTATGGAGCCCATTTTCAGCTTAGTTGATATTTTTAAAGTGTGAAGTTATATAGACTACAAATATTCATTAGACAGGACTATCATGTATTTTTAGCATTTCTACAGATTTAGACATTTCTTGAGAGAAAACATAGAAAGTGACCTTTGTTTATCATATGTCCTGTTAAGAGTGCTGCATACTATGCCTTGATTCTTGTCACCTCCTAACCTTTATGGGAAGTGATTTTTTTTCATCATCTGGGAGAGATGCACAAGTCACTTCCTCATCCACATAAAATCCCAGCTGATTTGCTGTATTGACTGACTTCAGCATACATCTGCAATATCAAGTACTCTCCATTCACTGCATGCCATAAGGGGGAAGATATATCAGTTCAAACCGACTCTTGACAATTTAGAATAAGATTGGAGGCATTTCTGTTTCCCAGTTATAGTTCAAATGAAAAACAAATCAGACCATAAGACTTGAACATAAGTTTTTGTTATAATTTCCTTCTTTAGAAATGTGGTTAATCAAATATTTTTGCATTCAATCTGTTTTTCTTCATAGTCATGTCTGTGATTCTCTTTTTGGATTTAATAATTTTCTTCTGCATATGTAGCCCAAAATTGCATTGGCCTATTTTAGGTTTTTGTGTGGCTGCCATCTCCATAGTATTTAATCAAATACAAAATCCTCGATTAAGGGACTCAGCTCCTGGGGGGCTGCAAAAGTACATTGACTGACATAAAGACGTCTACCTTGTTTTTCATATTCACCTCAAGAATCTGTCTTCTCAGTTTCATCCTGCCGTTGAATAAGTGGGTTTCTGATTATTCTTCTCCAGATGCATGCCTTGCATTTTTCCAGATCAGCCATCATTTTGTTGTTCTACAGATTTCTAAGATCTATGGACCATTCTGGATTATTTTTCTGTCCACAACACCTAATTTGGTATCATCACCAAATTTCATTATCTTGCTGTTTACTCCTCCTGATGTATCATTGATGAAAATATAAATTAAGACCACATGCTGCAGGACTAGTCACTACTTGATCCTTCACAATTTACCGTAACTCATTAATATTCTGTTTATGGTCTTTCAACTAATGCTGATTGAAAAATTGTGATTTCTGTCTGAGGAGAAATTCTAGTATTTTGCAATTTGTTTTAATCTCAGATCAACATTGCCAAATCAAACCATTTTGATGATCCCAAATCAAACCACCCAAACTACAACTCCAGTGAGGCACTAGGGCAGGTCAGGTGGACACTGATTACATTCAAGCTGACCCAAAACTAATAAACATTTTGATTGGTTCAACACACCAAAATGATTCAGTTCAGATCAGACTCACCTGAAAAGGAAATACTTCGTTTTACTTATTTCAAAAGAAAATAAAAAAAAATTGAAGTCAACATTTTTATCACAGAAAATTTTGATTTTGTGGAAACTTCATTGTCCATTGAGCAAACATGTTGATGATAAACTCCTGACCAGTTCTACTTTCAGTCAGTCGGCAATGCATGTGATTATGTTTGTATCTCAGCCAATTTGAACAAATTTGGAGTGTAAGAGTTCATCAGATACTGTATCAAATGCTTCCCTAACTCTTAATATATTATGTCTGTCACTTTCACTTCCTCCTCTAATTTTGCAATTCTGTCCATTACAGTAATCAAATTTGTCTGGCTTGATATGTTATATTTAAACCCCCTGTTGCTTGTAGCTCATGTTCCATTTCCTTCTTAGACTCTGACAATACATGAGATGTATTGTCTTGGTTCTACTTGTGGTATGTTATGGTAAAAGGATGCCAATTTAACTCTATTGATTTATGTCTTCCTATAGGACAGTTAATGAATAGATGTTAATTGTAATCAGTAGACAAATCTCATGCTGGTTAGGAAGAAAAGGTAGAGGGAAAATAATCTGATGCCAATGCTGATCCTTCCCCTTGTTTTAATCCTTAAGGGGGAAAGGGTGGTGATAAATGTAAAATTCAAATAAAAAAGAGAGAGATTTGAGCTTAATTTAAAGATAAGCATGGTCATAAACGTTGTCTTGCCTCATAAAGGTAAGGAAGGCAATTCATTGTAATATGCAGATATGGTAGCCAGGCTGATAATATTATGCAGTAGGCTGTGAGTAATGATGCTTTAAGTGAAAGAGTGTAACACATTTTAGAATTTTTCACTGCATTCCTTTGTTCTTTGTGGCAGAGAAAACAATTAGATTTAAAACACTCTGATTAGAAATAGCACACTAGAATGGGCCACTACATATCAGCTGCCCATTTTGCATACTGCTTAAAGTATCGTGGAAGATTTTTAAATAAACAGAAGATTTATTCATGGTAGTTGGGTGCCTTTTTTCTAAACTGAAGGAATCCTTTTAATAAAAATGATCAATTTCCCCCTTCTTTTACAGCTTTTAAGTGTGTGTGTGTATGTGTGAGTGCAGGGGAAGCATTCCTCTAAGTTTTAGATTCTTCACAAGTCTTTCTGTGTATCACTTAATAGCCTTCTGAGAGAACTGAAGTCTCATTTTGTGCTTCTGTGAATTTAAATCCAGGTCACAGAGATGTTAAATAGCAAATGACACATTTACTGTGCCACCCAGCTGCCTTGTATAATGGAGCAGGAATGCTTTCTGAACAGTGACAGCATGCCAATATTAAGTTATGTACAAGTAGTTTTGTTTTGCAGGCTAATGCAGGATTCTGCTCACATTTAATAGCTACTTAGTCCTATTGCTAACTCACCCCCTGAAGAGTATAATATCTATAAAATATATCTCTTTCCTCACTGAAGAATTCTTAAAATGATCATTCCCAATTGTTAAAATGTTAAAGCTGTTTAAGGAATTATCATTGTGGTTACTATACCAAAGCAAAGACTTCCACTCCCAGGTGATCAGCAATCATGTGATATCACCAGCAGGCTGCATCAACTCTAGTGAGCTTGGAATTTTATTTCAGCTAATGTATCCTTGAAGCTAAATTTCCTGAAAGTTTGTTCAGTTCCTCACAATAACTTTTATATTGCTCTTTGGTAAATCAGAACCACTTATCTTCCTCCTCAGCATTGTGGCTGGTCAGACTTTGGAGCATTAGTCAAACCATACAAGCAAAGAAAATATCTGGCCATCTGGTTTCTCTACAGTAGCCTTCTATCAGGCAGATGGAGAAAGTATTCCATCATAGCTGTAGATTAGGATTTTAGAGCGGGGTGTGTATTACTACTCTAAATATCCATTGCCTAATAATATCCGAAAATGCCAGTCCAAACAGCAGCTGATATGACCTACAAACAAGTAGATGAAAACAGAAACATTTGTTTTTGTCATTATCTTTGCCTTATAATGGCTTATACCTGCTGAGCAGACAAATTTACTCTCTGTCTCCCACACAGTGGAGACTTCAATATACATTAGATTGTTTTTCATTTTGGGTTTTTTTAGAATTAATCTTTTTAAATGGTATGCTTAACTTTGCTGAGTACTTCCTGTGAGGGTTATGGGTTTTTTTTCCCCTCTAGCTCTGTACATGGACCTTTTCACTCTCAGTAATTTATATTGTGAGTGTACTGTAGGTTTTCTGGCTGTTATCTTGGCCACACCTACAGATTGAAATGGGGACCTCCAGGGCTAAAAGCATGAGTCTACAGTTTGAGCTAAAAAGCCAGGTGCTCAAACTGAGAGCTATAACAGATGCACATCCTCTGGGGATCAGTTACGTAAACCTGACTCGCGGGTTTTGTACTTCCTCTGGACAGAGCATCTGAGGCCCACAGCAGTTCAAAACCTATGCATGCCTTATGTGATGGCCAAGATCTAAAGAGCCATGTAGTCAGAGCCTATAATTTCTGGGCCAGATCCACAAAGAAATTTAGGTACCTAACTAGCACTTTAGGCACCAAAGTCCAAAATTTAGATCCCCAAAACCCCTGCTCAGCTGGTGCCTAGCCCTGTAGGCACCTAAAGTCCTGTAGATGACTAAATTTCTGCTGGTAGGCATAAACAAAGAGACTGAAGTTCTGATGCAAGCTCATACCTAAACCCCAGTGGGATCCTCCATTTCCTGCCAACCTCAGCTGCATGGCCCAATATGTTAGGTGTTCTCAGAGACTGTGCACTTACACGACTCAGGAGGAGGGTTATGATGGTATTTCCTGCTGTGCTGAGAGCCTAGTGGTTACAACACTCACCTATGATGTAGGAGACTGCAGTTCAAATCCATTGTCTGCCTGATTCAGAGCAGGGACTTGAACCCAGGCTTCCCATAGCCAGAAAGAATGTGAGACTGACTCTACAGTCTAATGCAGAGGTTGGCAAACTACAGCCCGTGGGACCGTCCTACCCAGCCCCTGAGCTCCCAGCTGGGGAGGCTAGACCTCGGCCCCTCCCCTGCTGTCCCCCCTCTCCCATAGCTATGCTGCCGCATGGGCAGCGCTCTGGGTGGCAGGTCTGCAGCGCGGCAGCGTGTCTGGCTCTGGCCAGGTGGACCAGCTGCCAGACATGCTGCTCTGAGTGGCATGGCAAGGGGGCCGGGACAGGGATCCCGAGGAGAAGGCAGTCAGGGGATGGAGAACAGTGGGGGTTGGATAAGCGTGGGAGTCCTGGGGGGCGTGTCAGGGGGTGGGGGTGTGGATAGGGGTCGGGGGGACAGTTAGGGGACAGGGAACGGGGGTTGGATAGGGGGTGGGGTTCTGGGGGCGGGTTGGGGAGTGGAGTTCCGGGAGCGGGCGGTCAGGGGACAAGGAGCAGGGGGGGTTGGATGGGTCAGAGGTTCTGAGGGGGGCAGTCAGGGGGTGGGAAGTGGGAGGGGTTGGATAGGGGGCAGGTGCCAGGCTCTTTGGGGAGGCACAGACTTCCCTACCCAGCCCTCCATACAGTTATGCAACCCCGATGTGGCCCTTGGTCCAAAAAGTTTGTCCATCCCGGTCTAATGGTTAGCATATTCTCCTGTGAAATTCAAGTTCTAGTCCTTAATCTAGTGAATATTTAAGTATTTCATGCAAAGTTGAACAGCTTCATTCCAGAATACATAAGAATATATCTTAGTGGGTAGGGCACTCACTGAGGAGGTAGAGAACATGGGGGTCAAGTCCCTGCTCCATAGAAGAAAAAAAGACAGAGAGTGGATTTGAATCCAGGTCTCCCACACCTTTGCAGAGTGTACAAACATCAGGATTTTGGGTATAAGGGAGGTACCTCCTCCTAATTTTGTTTGCAAGAAAGGGCTGACCTAGCTTTGGAACATAACTCCGGGAGAGAGTTCACAGCTGAGATCCCTGACTGGAGAGACGTTCCTCTGTCCAACCTGGATTTAGGTGTCTAATTTTCTTTCAATTCCCTTGGGATTTCCTGCTGACTAGCTTAGACAGCTCCCTGCTCAGCTTGCTGGCTTCTGGGAATGCCATTCTAGCTATCCCCATGAATTGTATAGGGAGCCTGGGCACCTAACTCAGAATAGCTAGGTGTCTAAAGTTAGGCACTGCAATGTTGAGCCTAAATATCCTTTGTGGATCTAGCTCCCTGTTGATAGGATAGAGGGGGACATATAAGACACAATGACCCTGTTACATAAGTAACACAGTAGGTTACCTCAATGAGGAGTACTTGTGGCACCTTATAGACTAAATTTATTTGGGCATAAGCTTTTGTGAGCTAAAACCCACTTCTTCAGATGCATGGAGTGGAAAATAGAGTAGGAAGATATATATAGCAGTACATGAAAAGACGGGAGTTGCCTTACCCAGTGAGGGGTCGAGACAAATCAATTAAAGTAAGCTATTATCAACAGGATGAAAAATCACTTTTCTAGTGGTAATCAGGGTGGCTCATTTCAGACAGTTAACAAGAAGGTGTGAGTAACAGTAGGGGCAAATTAGCATGGGGAAATTAGTTTTTTTTTAACTCTTGTAGTGACTCATCCACTCCCAGTCTTTATTCAAGCCTAATTCGATGGTGTCCAGGTTGTAAATTAATTCCAGTTCTGCAATTTCTCGTTGGAGTCTGGTTTTGAAGTTTTTTTGTTGAAGAATTGCCACTTTTAAGTCTGTTATTGAGTTTCCAGGGAGGTTGAAGTGTTCTCCGACTGGTTTTTGAATGTTATAATTCTTGACGTCTGATTTGTGTCCATTTATTCTTTTGCATAGAGACTGTTCAGTTTGGTCAATGTACATGGCAGAGGGACATTGCTGGCACATGATGGCATATATCACATTGGTAGACGTGCAGGTGAACGAGCCCCAGATGGTGTGGCTCATGTGGTTAGGTCCTCTGATGGTGTCCCTTGAATAGATACGTGGACAGAGTTACATAAGTAAGCAGTATCTGGGCTCATATTTCACCTTCTATTATTGTTGTTTTATAGTGCCCATATGTGTACTGTGCACTTCACCAAAGAGACATGAAAAACAGGTGTCTACTCTGAAAAACTTACCTCTAAAGGCCGAGTCCTACAGAAACTTACATATATACTTAATTGTATGCACATGGAATGTTCCATTATTTCAATAGGACTTCTCATGTGAGTGAAGTTGAGCACATGCATAAGTGATTGCAGCCTAAATGATGAACTTGACAGACAAGTGAAGATATAAGACACCCCATATGTTAACACATACCCCGTTCACAAATTTATGCAGATGAGAGAGATGATTTTGGCAGCAACAATTTATACGGACTAGATGAGGGTCCAAGCCTTGTTGAAGTACTAGCTGAACACTCCAGGAGTTTCAGAGATGCCTTCTCCTCAGATAAATGGATTTGATTAGTGCATGTGAGCTACAGTCATCCTTAGCTCCATCACTTTTCTCTCTCCCCCATAACTGAGGTCTTTTAAGATGAAGAGCTTTGCTTGTCTTCTTGTGGACTCATTGGTATCAAGACTTTCCCCAGATAACCTGTTCTAGCTATTCACCAATCCCTCAGTCTAAACCAGCAACCCTTCTAGCCTGGGCTTCTCTTGTCTTAAACCTTTGGTCCACCAGTCCCTTCCATGGCCTCCCCGATACCTCCTAATTTCCCTAGCTTCTGTAGCTGCTCTCAAATGTGTGGTGAACTCATGTACTCTGGTGATGGTTGCCCTATAAATGCTTGTAATATAATACAAATAAATGTGCTGAGCATAAAAAAACCCAGGCATCTTCTGCCATCTATTGATCACATTATGACATCCTGTATAATTCAACACTTGGAATCAGAAAAAAAAATGCAACTAAAACCTACTGTGTTTAATTAATAAATTGGTTCTTTTCTATGTCATTCACACTGGTTGTTTCTAATCAACATTTTCTTTTTAATAAAGATATTTTAAAATATCAAGACTTAGGCCCTACATTATTGGAAAAAAATGTCATAAAGTTGATTTATAGTTTCATTAAAAATAAAAATATAATGTAGGAAGGAAATAGGGACATAATCTGGCAGAATTTAAGGATCAAAGCAAGACAAAGCTGCCAATTAATTGCTCAGTGTTAAACATCCTATTGTTGTCTATGAGATGCACACACTTGATTTCTGACTTGAAGGAGGTGACTAAGGAACATGCATTAGCCTATATTTCATTAGCTGGGATTCAGATAATCTAATTCATTGCTGTATCCTCTGCCCTTCCCCTCCCTCAAAAATGTGCCTAGCTACCCTTTAAACTAGAATTAATAGTGTTTGCTTTGATTTGGTGTCTTTAGAAATGTTCTGTAATCTGACAAATACTTAGGCAAAGAAACTCCATCTGAATTGCTGAAAGGTTAGTCCTATCCTTAGCATCAATCCAATTCGTATAAAACTGTCAGGCTGGAAATAGGATAGAGTTTAACAAAAACACTGAGAATCAGAGCTAGAATTTAAATATTATGTTCTAGCTATTCATAGGATGGAAAATAAACTGACTTATTTAAATGAGTTCAGCAATAATCAGGATGGAAATTACATGGACAGAAGGGGTTCATAAGATAGAATTATTCAGAATAAGTTAAATTAGTTTGTTAAATACGATAATGTGACTCCTGTGGAAGGTTAGCCAGCCATGTTCTCTCTTTTTCATGGATGCAGAGCCAGGGATCACTGCTTGGTTCTTCATTTTTGGAACTGCCTCTCCCCCTTGATCCCTGTGGTATGTAGCAATAATCAAAGGAAACAATTGATGGAAACATGTGGTCTCCAGAAACATATCAACTAAAAGACACAACTGTTTCAAATGGCAGGCTCCAACCAAGGAAGCTTAAGAATCTCTCAACCAAAACCCTTGTCCACCAAAAGATGTGATGCCTCCCTCCTTTCTTTGTAATTGCCTGGTCTCTACTGATGCTTCAGTATTCCCCTTATAACAACATTACCTAGCTTGCTTCTCTGCTGCCTGGCACTTTCAATTTGGCAGAACTGAGCAGCTATACCCTAGAGTGTTTATTTGCCACTGGCTACTGTTGCTGCATCTCTCTCCCTTCTAGCTGGTAAGTAGCCATATTGTGTTTTCCTTTTCTCTGATTGCTGACTATATAGCCATGTCATCCCCCTCACCTAGCAGTATTTACTAACCTGAGCTTGAAGAACAGTTTGTGTGAGATATTCAAAGGGCAAAATGGGACAGAAGTATCTGAATGGACAAAATAAAGATTGTGACCTGTTCACAATCCTTTCCACTGTTACATTCCATTCCCTAAAGTTCAAATTCTGTCTTGAATTGTTATTCTGATTTCAATCAGGAGTAGTTTCATTGGCTTCACTGGGAGTTTTAGTAAAAATATTGAGATTTACTGAGGCCTCAAGATTTAGCCCTAAATAGGGATTTTATTTAAAAACACATCTTAGTACAGATATATCCGGGAGAATCAGCTTGAGCCAAGCATCATGCATACAAGTGTTTTGCAAATTTTCCTAACAGATCTTGGACCCAGTTCCTCTGCTATCTCAGCAAAAAGTTTCCTAATGTAGATTTTCTATTGTGCCAAATTGTGTGTTGGTGCAGGGATATGAACTCCTGGAGCAACTAAAAATTAGATTAAGACAACTAAATTAATTTTATCTGTGACCAAAAGCATCTCTAAACCCAATTAAATACATTATTCCAGCATTTCACTTTGATCCAAAAAAGTCCAGAATTATGTAATTACAGTGAAGGTGGCATTATGATTTGTTATGGCAAACCTTCACACTTTTCTACAGCTAGGTAAGGTCAGCTACAAAGCAACGATGTTGCAGAAAACCAAGAGAGACACCTACAGTGTAAGTGTCGGGAATGTCCATTTTAATTTTCAGTTTCCCTGTTTTTGTGGCTATCAGCCAGACCATAAAATTTTACTTGTATTTAAAAACGTGAATGTAACATTCTTGAAAGGACCCAAGTTGTTATCGCTAGAGAATTAAGTTTCTTCATTGAACCAGTACAACAGAGCGAATGACAGTCCTTTACAAATGCAGCTGGTGGAATACTTCTAAAGTGATTTGTGAACAATTGTTCTGATAAAAAACCCATGATTTGGTTTGATTGTATTCACAACTGTTTGAATTCATACTCCATTAACATTTGTATGAATAATTTGTTTTGCTTACAAGAAAATTTGTGTAGTGCAGAGCTCTTGTTTTACTTATGAGAAAGTGTTTGCCCCAGAAGTGTCATGATCATTTTGACATCCCTTCACATTTTATTAAAAATGTCACTCATCCAATCAGGAAGCAGAAACAATGCATTGTGTTTTAGCTGACCAGTCAGACCTTATAAATGAATAATAAATGCCAAACAGACAAGGATAGTCAAAGCAAATATTTTGCAAACATTTCATATGCTTATGCACTTTTGCACGCAGATTAATTCATAATTAACACATGTAAAAACAGCTTATTGGAGATACTTTATGGAAAAAAGAGTTCTGCTCATTAAACAAAAGATTCACTAGGAACAGTTTGCCCAGTTCTAATTGTAGATGTTCCTTAATCTTGACCTGAAGGGAGTGCCCTTGGGAATGAAAGTAGGTCTTTGTAAATAATCTGGATGAAAAAGGGGGGGAGTGTGGGGGTAAGTGGTGGAATCCTTCCCCTTCCCCCTCTGGAATTGGATGGTATTGGTAAAGTCCCAATAAGGGACTTGCTGGAGGGACAAAAATTTTGCACCTGCACTGTACATTTTTTATCCGCCTGGTAAGTCCCAGACATCTGTCTAATAATAAAGTTGCGGCCTGATTAAACCCATATTTAATGTCTCCTGTCATTCTTTCAGCCTAGCCAGACAATCCCTGAGTAGACACTCTTGTTTCAGTTTGTCTGGCATATTTTTAGTTTACCTTAAACCTCTTCCTAATCAACTTAACCTAACCCAAAATAAACTTAATTTAAACTGAAACAAGAGTATCCAGTGGTTAGCATTTTTTTTAATTTAGGCTTTTGTCTACACTAGCACTTTTGTCAGCAACATTTTTGTCAGTCAGCGGTGTGAAAACAACACTCTCCTGCTGACATAGCTATTGCCGCTCATTGAGGGTGGTTTAATTATGCCGGCGGGAGAGCTCTCTCCCCTGGGCATAGAGGGGTTACATGGGAGACCTTACAGCTGTGCCACTGTAAGGTTTGTAGTATAGCCATAGCCTAAACAACTTTAAAATTACAGTGTAAGTTAAATCATGGCTCTGTCTTGGGCAAGCTCTTATTCCATAGCCTCATTTGGATCTCTTTCTCTCCCATATATCCATCTTTCTTATAATTTTTTGAGGCGATGTAGACTATGTGACACATTTCCTGGACAATCCAAGAACTGGCGCCTTTTGAGTTATTTCCTGGGTGGATGGAAATGATTACTGGGTTTATGCTAAAAATAGTAGTCATAACACTCTATGCTCCTATTTAAGTCAACAGCAAAGAAACTTCTGAGATTTTCAATTACCAAAAAGAAAAAAAAGGAGTGATTTTCGGTATAATGTGCTAATTTTTGCTCTCATTATGACAGATGAGTGCAACTCAATTGATTTCAGTGACAGTCACACCTGGGTAGCTAAATAGAATTTAGTCTAATAACTATGGAATCCCAACAGTATAATCTATAAGAGGAGGACTTTTTAAAGAGTGCAATTGTGTGGACCAACTTTTCTTCCCTAGGATGTTGTCACGCAGCCCCAATTAAAGTCAATAGGAGCTATGCTATTAGAGGGTATTAGAGGGAAAAATTTGGCCTTCCACTAGTTTACTTTATAGCTGTATCTAAAGCATAATAAAAATGGAACTGGAAATTACACTGATATCAGATGCAAATTAATCATGTTAAGTCCAGCGAATTACCAGTTAAACTGTAAAATAAACTAGCTTTTGACTGAATCTTGCCTTCAGCCGGGGTACAGAGTGTTATTTAGTACTAAGAGTGCTTTCCACCTGAAACTAACTAAGCACAGTACCTACTGGCTGCCCAAAAGGGATGCTTCCATTTTGCGCAACAAGCAGAGCTGCTGCTTAGTGCTTAGGGAACACAAGGGAGTAGGGATTCAGGCTGAATCTCAGTAACGTGTAGAATGTGCACACAAGTGGGATGGGAGGTACTTAGAATTGGCTGTATGTTGTAGTCTCTTGCCTCAAGTTGGTACCCAGAGATAACATGAAAATATCAGACCTGATCAGAGAAGTTCAGCCAGCTACATGATGGGTTTCTTAAAGGGTATTCATTTACACCACCCTGTGTTTTCACCTGATATTTTAGTAGCTATTTATCTCAAATATTTAGGTCCAATAATACTAGGGATTTGAAGCTTGTAGTGGGGCTAGAAAAACTCAATGAAACATAGAGCTTTTCATCTTTGCTAATGATCTCAGCATTTGCTTGCTCCCTCTCTATTTCTTCATACAAAAGGGATAAGGGATAGGATTGAGGAGTCCATTTTCAGACATAGAGACAGTCTGAAAATTAAAAACTATTGTCTAATCCAAAAGCAAGTTTTAGGGGAAGATGGAATCTGGGCGGAAGTCCTGTCTGCTCATATGTGAGTCCTGAATGGCAAGATGGATTGTACTGGTGCTTCCTGGCAGACGCTTCTTACATTTTAAACAGAGCCGAAACCCCTCTCAGATTTGATGAATAATTCAAAGAGAATGAAAGAGGAAACCATGACACAGCTCATAGGAGCAAAAGGCTGGAGGCAGATACACAAAATATCCAAGAAAGAGGAGATAATGGTATTTTCCTACTTCTAGCTAGTTGCCAAGACGTGAATGCTGATTGGGATATAGGGAGCCTAACGCTATTATCACCTACACTTACAAGCAACTCCACTAAAGTCAGTGGAGTTTCAATGGTACAGAATTGGTGTAAGTGAGAGGAGAATAAGACCTAATGTATCTAGTAAGGAAGAAAAAAATGAAGACAGTAAGTATAACAGTAAAAAACCACTATGTTAGAAGGAGATAAGTTATTGTTTATGAAGAAAAATAATAACTGCTGTGCAAATATCATAGGCTAGGAAGTAGTAAAAAGACAACAGTTCAGGAGATAAGAACAGATAAACCCAGTACAAAATAAGAGAATTATGGATTAGAAATAGAAATCAGCTTGGATAATTCAGGAAAGGAGTAGAAAAGTCATCAGGGAAGAATAAACATGGTGCATTTTGGTAATCAGAGAATAAGTGGTTTGGTTACTGTCAGTTTAAAATAATGAGCCAGAGTTTTCAAGACCAGCACTATACAAGTACAGTAGAATCTAAGGGTTACAAATACCTTGGGAATGGAGGTTGGTTGTAACTCTGAAATGTTCGTAACTCTGGACAAAACATTGGGGTTCTTTCAGAAGTTTACAATTGAACATTGATTTAATACAGATTTGAAACTTTACTATGCAGAAGAAAAATACTGCTTTCCCTTTCTTTTTTAGTAGTTTATTTTTAACACAGTACTGTACTGTATTTGCTTTTGGCTTTTCTTTTCTTTCTTTTTTTTTTTTTTTTGTGGCTTTGCTGATTCCTGATTGCGTAATTCCAGAGGTGTGTTGGTTGAGGATCAGTTCGTAACTCTGGTGTTCATAACTCTGATGTTCTACTGTACAAGACCATCAGTCAAATGGGTTTGGAACAGATTAATAGCCATTTCTCATTTGCTAATCAGTCCTAAAGCCTTTGGGTCTGTTTGTGATACCTCTACTTAGTCTACTAACACTGAGTAGTCCCATTCTCCCCAGTAGTCCCATTTACTTTAATAGGAGAAAGGTACTATTTAGCATGAGTTAAGGTGTCTGGCCCATAGTAATCTTAGAACAGTGGTGGGCAATCTGCTGCCCATCAGGGTAATCTTATTGCTGGCTGCAAGACATTTTGCTGATGTTGACCATCCACAGGCACGCTCCTGCCTCCCCCGCCCGCCCCGCCACAGCTTCCAGTGGCCGCGGTTCCCCATTCCCAGCCAATGGGAGCTGCGGGAAGTGGCGGCCAGCACGTCCCTGCGACCTGTCACTTCCCACAGCTCCCATTGCCTGGGAACAGCAAACTGCGGCCGCTGGGAGAGACGATCCATGTCAGCAAAATGTCTCACAGCTTGCAATCAGATTACCCTGATGGGTCACATACAACACGCAGGCCACAGGTTGCCGACCACTGTCTTAGAAGTTATGTTCAGTGAAAAAAAGAGCTATGATACTCTCCGTGAAAGAAGCCTTTTTAAATTTTCTGCCAACTGAACCAACGTCATACTGTTCAAGTCTTAGAACAGGTGATGTCAATTAACTCCAGATGAAGTGCTGTTATTCCTGGGTTTATGAACTTGAAAGTGCAGCCTAATTAAAATATAAGATGGTGAACGATCACATATAAAGTATTTAATAATAATGAGTCTGTTATTAAAGTGACTGATATTTAACTAGTAGAAATAATAAATGTGATTAAGTTAAAGATAAATTTTAGGTGCTGAACTGACCTAGCCATATAGAAAAGAAGGCCTGGGTTTGAGTGGTGTCTGTTTTTCTCCCTCTCCTTTATAATTATACTGGCAGAGAGACGTCCTTGCTCGTCCCTTAATAATCCATCACCAGTGTCATTTAATTTGTTACTGACATATACGGAGTCTCTCTCATTTTGAAAATGACTGGCTAGTTCTACAAATATAGCACCAGTTTACATCTGTGAGATATCATGCTGCATCAAGTTGCTATTTCTATTACAAAGTGTCATAAGTGTGAGTGGCATTTGGGAGGTGAATACAGTGGCATGGTGATGTCGTAGATTGAGATAATTAAGGGGCAGCTGGAAAGGTGGAAAGAAAACAAGGAGTACCCAGAATCATAAAAGCCAAAGAAAGAGTGTACAATCCTGCTCTAGTAGAGATGATAGCAGTGTGGGCTGAGAGGCATTTTGTAAGGCTCATATGCTGCTGTCCATGGAGGAAGGCACAGAGTGGTCTAGAGGGAAGGTGTCTTCCCCTCACCAGGCCTCTGTAGAATTGATCAGTGTACAGTCTTCTCACAGTGTGCTGTGAGCTAATTGGTCCATGTATTACACATCATATGAAATGAATCCACAGAAACCTTTTCTATTAGACACACAGCTGGGTCCTGATTTTGGGGTGATGGCCTGGAGGGTGAACCTCTTGGGCAATACTGAGAACTCACTGGCCGATGACAGTTCTTCCTTGTTATGAGGTCAGACCTTTGTCCATCCCAGCGCTTCTAAAAAGTACTGGCTTTAGCTTGCAAGTGGTAAAGGCAGAAAGAGGCCTTTTCCTACCTTTACACCACAAGTTACTGCAAAAGAGGGACATTTGACAATACAAGGGAAACAGTAAATCTGGCTATAAATGAAGTATTGTCAGGTGCACAAAGTAAACAAACTGAAACAATCAAGAAAATAAGTATGTTGCTCACATCTTTCAGGTACAGTAATCTTAAGTGTTCTTTGTGACTATAATCGGTGTACATTTTTGAGACAGAAATGTCCTTTTCAAGTTGACAGTGTTCCTTTAACTGAAAAAAAATGGATCCATGATGATCTATCCACTACCTACAGAATTTTTAAATCATTAAACACCTAATTTAGAATTTAGAACCTAATAGAATGAATCCAAACTATGGCTGTCAGGTGTGTGTCAGTGCCTTTCAAACAGTTGCTCACAAAGCTGTTTACGTGAGCGAGCAGAACAGATTATAAAGAGATTTTCATTGTGGGGAAAAATCAGGCACCTTTAAAGGGAAAAAAAGTCCCGTTGACCTATTTATTTGACTGACTAAAGAACTCCAGAGGAGTGAAACTGTTCTCCGAGCTAAAATTTTATACATTCACAATGCCTTGAAACAGATATTTTGAAGAAGACACTCTTGGATTATAAATCTTATTTTCTTCTATCTGTTACTGATGTAAATTAAATTATTAAAAATCTATTTTTGCATTATTAATCAGGATAGTGCATTTTTTATAATTCCCTCATCCTGGAAAATGAAAATAGATAAATCAAGCTCACTTTAGAAATTTACTGTAATCAAAACAGCTGTAGGATCATTATTTTATATGGTAATACCTAGTGGCCTCAATCAAGGAACAGGACTCCATTATGCTAAGCACTGTCTACACATATAACAAAATAACAGTGCAAGCACTAAAGAGCTTACAACCTTCTATCTGTAATGTACTACCACAATATTGCAGTTTTTCCTGCAGTAATTGTGAGGCTAACAGAAAACAATGCTTCATTCTGTTGGACTTCTTCTGCTGCAGCCCACTAACAGGTAAGAATGTCATCACTGATATTGCTTGTGCAAAACAAAAAAGCTGTGTTAATTTCACGCTCCATTAGGCACAATGTTTGCCAAATGGGAAAAGACCAAACTGTACAGGAAATTTTATTTTCAGGCTTCTAAGATGGTATTAAAAGCCATGAAGAGTAGGTATTAATAAATAAAAAAACAGACGAAGTACTGCCTGAACTGTTTCTCTTGAAATGACTTTGAATCCCTTAACATTAATTACACATTATTTTGTATCAAACCTTGAGCAATTACACAGACAATTTTGGTTATAAAATTGTAATATCAGCAGAGGATTTTGATGGCAGGCTGCCGAGTTCGAATGATTTGGAGAGATTCAGGATGATAGGAGAGAACTGAGAAATAATCTCTTTCTCTCTCCCTTGTGTTGCTTTATACTTCTTTAAAATGTAAAGTGATATAAAATTGTATAGTTATATAAAATATTTTATATTATTTGGTCAGTGTAATTAAAATAAAGATACAGTATAGTTAAGAAAGTGGAAAATTGATTTTAAAATCAATCTAGGTCTACGAGTATCCTGTTTACTTGGATGATTAGTGTGAATGGGGAGGTTTATTCCTTGGTTAGCTACGGTGCATTTTTCTCTACATATTAGAGTGGTTATTTTCGCTAAAAGGGTAATGCATGACATGGTGACCTTTTAAACATGAAGATACACTTTAAAGCTTTGGGGGTTAAATGCATTGTCAGATCCACTGTAGATCTCAACTTTGATATTTTGTGCTTCCTGCAAATGGGGAACTGACACTGACATCAATGGCTGCTCTGTCCATGAATGGAGAACCAAGTATGAGAAGTGAGTTCCACTGTGTGGATCTGAAAGGAAAATATTGCATTTCAAGCCCAATCCAACTCCCATTAAAATTATGGATTCCTAGTCATAGATTTTAATGTCAGACTAGTCTGATCTCTGACTTCCCTGCCTAACACAGAACATAGTATTTCATTCAGTGATTCTTGCCTCGAGCCCAGTAACATGGGATGGAAGCTCAGTAATTCGACAATGGAAAGACTGACTAACTGGAGTTGGATCAGGCCCATGCATCCAAAATATTGGTTCGACCAGTGTGATGAATACACAAGATTCACATGAAATTTTTCCAATTGATGTAATGGCATTAAGCTCTGATCCCTCAAGTAGATCCACACTGATCAACTACAGGATTAGGGCCTTTGTGTGTAATTTAAGATGTGTGACTTAGATTATAAACAAGGAAATAAACAGCTGTCCGACTGTACATAGTGTATCCTAATATTAAAAGTATTTTCCATAGAGCTATTATCAGAAATTCTAGTAGAAGAGGATAGTATGAAATATTAAAGCTATAAATGACTTTGCCATTGAGAAAACAGGTGGTGATAGGACAAAATTACAGGAAACAAATAAATAAATACATTTTTTAAAAAAAAGAATGGCTTGGATTGCAAACATTACCTGAAACAAATAAAGACCTATGAACCTAACTCTATTAAAACACAAATAGTTTTTCCATGCTCAAATGTGAAGTCTGCTTCTAAGTGCTAACCTTTTACAGCCTAATTAGTGTAAGGTAGTTTGATGGGTACTGGATCAGGATTGCATCTGCCATCTAGACGTTACTGTTTATATGAACAATCAGTAATAGTCTTTGGAACCCCAAAGCTGTTACACAGAGCAAATGTCAATTCATTTAATCTTTGTCAGCATAGCCATCACTCACTTCAACTCACCTCATCCTTTGTAAAGATAGTTGAAAAAGACATATATGAGACATTTTCAAGATTTACTCAAAGACACATGGGTCTCAATATTTTCTGTTCTAAGAAGAGAACTTCAGGCATTAACCATAGTCTATCATGAGCTGCTGGGGTTTTTTACCTAAAAAGCATCTAGAGGAAATAAACAACAAAATTTTGTTAAAACAAGTAACAGTCCCTTTCTTTCCAATGACTTAGAATTCTGTTAACACTTTAAAGTACATACACACTTGTTATTAATAATCACGTTATAATATTCATCTTAATAATTATGCCACGATTCAGCATAAAGCTGATGTGGCTGTTGTGACATTCTCGAGGGTGCAACCTGAACTGCTGGACTACTGTGTCCCTTTAGCTCTCAAGGCTGGGATGCCTTTTGCACTGTTTTTCTAGTGAACAACAAACCTGGCCAGACACTGATCACTCACAGCTGCTAGCCTGAAAAGTCGCTCCCAGATGAGTACATGAATGCTATGCCTTGCCATCCATGAATAAATATAGGGCAACACCTCCATATCCTGTAGTCCCACATTGTCTCCCCAGAAATGTGTATTTTGTACCGTTCAGTAGCGCACTGGACCATACAAGCTCATAATTTAAATGAGTTCCTCCTTCCAATGAAGGGTAATGAATATGCACTAGCCCTATTGACCTGAGTAGAGATTTCCCAAACACTTTAATTAAACATACTTAAAATTAAACTGTTTACATAAAACAGTAGAACCAGTTTATTAATTAGAGAAAGATAGATTTTAAGTGATTATAAATGATGTCAGAGCTGGTTACAAAAGAAATAAAAAGATAAACATGAAAGCTAATTCCTAAACTTTACCAAGGCTAATAAGCAAAAAGATTTCTCTCACCCACAACCTTTCCACAGTCTGTACTGGCTGGAAAACCTGCAGGCCAAGACCACTCCCCCCAGTTCAATGGTGCACCTTTGTCTTTCAAGCGATCTTGCTGCTGTGAGTAGAGATGGGGAGGAGAGGTGATGAGGAGGTCCCTGTTTCTCTGTTTTATACTCTGACCCTTTGTACTGGAAAAGTCTTTGCTGGGTCATGGGGTCATGCAGCTACATGAGGTGCGTGAGCTGCCAACTGTCCTTCAGGTGAATTGTAAATATCTTGTTTACAACTCCCCTGCTGGTGAGTTTCTGATTAAGCGGGTAATGGCCTTTTAGCATCTAGTTGGCATGCCGGTGTACTTTTGTCTTTGAGAAAATGGTCTGAGGGTGTTACCCAAAAGTACAGCATATTTCCGAAACAATCATACAGTAAAATCTTATAGCTCTGTATACAATGTTGATACATACATTTTAACAGGGCAGTTATGTTCAGTAGATTATGAGTTTTCAAATAATACCTCACAAGGCATACTTTGCACAAATTATATCATAACCATACAAAAATGATGAACATGGGATACAGGGTTTCATAGCTGTACATTGAGCACCATTAAAAAATAAAATCAGTGTTCACCAGTCAGTACCAAATCATGGTGTCTGAGACACTGTAGTTTGGGCCTGATCCTATGAGCTGCAGAAAGCTTTCCACTTCCACTGAAATTTGATAGAGGTGTTGCTATTGCTGTGTAAAGAAGGTCCAAACAGACATGCTCTAATGAAAATAAATGGATTAAATGTTTCAACTAAAATAAACAAAAACTTTACATTCAGTGTTTAAGTTCTAAAAAGCTTTGGATTTTTAAATTCTTAGCTTGCAGTTCTTTATATTAAAAGGAATGTGTTAACTATGTTGGTGTATTCTACATGTGTTATTCTTTGAAGACTCTTTATGACTGTTAGATGAGAAGCAGTTTTTACAGCTAATAAAGGTTGAACATTACTGCTTCTCCAATACTGCTAAAAGATTTCTGTGTACTAAGGAACAGAATGCAGTAGACACCATTCTGTTTTATTTCAAAGCAGTGTAACAGCTGAAGACATGGATCAGTAAAAGTAAGCAAATTCAGGTTGCTTATGAAAAGAAGCCTAGACAACTATGTTCAAACACTTAACTACATTTCTTTCCCCCCCCCCAGATGTCTGGTTTCAGTTTTAAAACATAACAACATTTCATTAAGAAGCCATAGCAACCCTTCACTAATTTGTGAATAATACATTGTGAGCTACATTCTGTACTTACCAACTTTTGAGCACTTCAGAGCTTGTTTCATCTCATTAGTGGATGTTTATGGGACCTAAGGGTTTAAGCATTCTGTGACTCATTAGTTAGTGTGTGTGGCTGCAGGTTATTCTAAACCATTTTCTTACCCTTTAAATGTTCACACAACCTTCAACAGAGGTGCAATCAGAGATGTTTTCTCACATTAAATAGCCAGTTAGAAAGGTACATGTAAAGGTATATCTAAAAATAACACTACTTATTATAACAACATGTATTTCAAAGTCGCATTGTGTTCAATTGCAGACAGCGTTACCACAAAAGAAATATAATTTCAAAAGGAAACATATTTAAATTGCTAGTTTTGGAAAGTTTGGCTACAGGACAGCAGTTACAGGAAACAGCAAATCAGAAGAATGTGTTTAATTGGACACTTGCTTGGCATTAACATCAGAAAGAATAAAAATTGTTATTCCTCAACTCATTTACTAATACAAGCATTTTCCCCAACCAACACAGCTAATATAGGTTCATGTGTGAACTAATTTATGTGAAAATAAATGCCGTGTTTTTCATAGTTTAAACCATTTAGTAAGTTGTCAGCAGCATCTGTTGGAGACTGGAAAATAAAATATTGAAGGAATAGGAAGCAGTTTGTACAAACTAAGTCACTGTGCATAATCTGAATAAATCCTCTAGGTGCGTAATTTAATAGGGAATGATCTACCGATCTACTTTTTAACATTTGCATCCTTACGATTGTACTATTTCTTTTATTCTGTGGCACAGTTTTCATTGAAATATACTAGCAAATAAAAAAGCAGGAAATACAAGTCTGAATTAACAGTGTGATGTAAATGACTGTGCAGGAAATGGCATCTTTGTTTACAAGTTTATTTACAATATGCTCTTAGTCAAAGCACAAAAACCTACTTTATTAATAAACAGTTGATAGTCACGTTAATTAGGAAATCACAGAAAAAATGTGTCACTTATGTGATAACTGCCTTATTAACACTGCATAGACTACAATGATTTTACTAGGAATAATATAGCAATCTGGTTCACATAAGTCTCTTTTGCAAAGATATTGGGGAATTGCTTATTTATAGGTGGAGCTCTGGTACTGTAAGTGAGAGCAGATACTGGGAAATTTGAGGGTGGAAACACATGGCCCTAAAAACTTTGCCAAAATGGAAATGCGTTGAAGATCAGTATCAAGGCTTATCTGAATGAACATCGTTTTTGAATTTTACAGTTAATACATGGCAACCTCTGCTTACAGAATAATGACTATTTGGACATTTCTAGCCTCACTCATAACATATGCCTACCCAAACATTATATGATTTTGCTACCAATCTTTTATGCATGAGTCAGGCTGCATATGGAGAATCTGATGGAAAATAAAAAATTGAGGCTTACATGGATTAGGTGGTGGACTTGTATGTTAATAACAAATATTCCCACACTTTTGCCTCCATTTTAATAAGGGAATTTTTTTAGTCTATTACTTTGCCATAGCAGCAGATCTGATTGAATTTCATTCTTGAAATGGTCCCAAACCCTATTTTCCTGTTCTTTGTTATTAGTGAAACTCACACACCAAGTACACAAAGGCCAAGTAGTTGGGCACTGTGTGGGAAACCCCCATGGAGGTGGAATTCTCTCCCCCGAAACCTGTAACGTAAATTCTGCAACTGCTATTCCAGACTATAGACTAGAACAGAGATTGCTGTCCCCTTCATCTTCTATATGAAGAAAGGTTGAGCTACTGGATCTGCATAATCAACTTTGATTTGTTTTCTGTGTATGACTTTTTTGCTTTTGTTTAGGTATTGATTGCTTCTTTGGTGACCCTACGGACACAACTGGTTTAAAAAAGAATTAATGGATTGAAAAAATATGAAAGGATACAATGTTATAGTTAATCCGAATAAGGTTTAAAGAATAGACATAAATGCTTCCTTTCCACATCAACCAGTGTGGAGAAACAGTATTTGCCAAACAGCAAAATAGTAAATTGCAACATTTCATCCCCTGAGATCCTCATGTAACACAAATTGTCAGAGGGCACAGGGACTTGGCCACAAAACCCACTCAGCTGAGGCAGATAGCCTGTCAGAGAAGCTGCAGAGGTACGTGCTCCAACTCCAATCCAAGGGTAGGGAATTATGAAGGCCTGAATGTCTGTTGTACCTGTGAATTTCCTCTCATTTGCACCAATGTAAATTAGGAGTGACTCAGGGGAGTCAGCAGAGTGAAACCAGTACACTCAGGCCCCATGTTTTTAAACCCATTGCTATCTAGTCACAGAAAGTGGCAGATCACTGTATGCTCAGAGCAGCTGGAGCAATTGAAAACACAAAAAACCCCATGATATGTATGTATAAGCTTCTCTGAACTAGCTACTGCCTTCATTATCACTGACTGGTACTCAGGAAGATGTTAAAACTTTTATTGCTTTACCAGGGGATCATACTGTATTCTGTGCATATTTCTTGATTCCTTTCCTCTGCCATGTGTCATATTCTGCCCCTTAATTGGAGGGTCATGGCTGTGTTTGTGCAGTAGTATGCCAGGCTTCCTTCTCAAGCTCCCCCATTTTAATATATTAACTTGCACTTCCTTGTGCAGTGCAAAACTAATGGGATGATATAGCCCCTTCCTGCTCCATACTTTTGAGAGTGTTGTCCTAGACTTCAGAACAGCTGTCACATTTCAGACCAGAAATGGCTACATTTCAGTCAGGAGGTGAAGGGATTTCTACATCGTAAGCTTTGTAAAATACCTCTCACATTTTGAAGTACTTCCACATTACAACAGGAGTTCCAGACAAGACGTGTGGGACTTGGAAGAAGGCAGTTTCCCAGAGGCCAGCCCCATGTTATCATGATCAGTTCACGGGCACCATGTCTACCTTGATTAAAATAGGCAGGAACAGACATGGCTCTCCCCATTCTCCAGGGTTACTGCTAATTGTTAGCAGACTCTAATTCGGGCTACCAAAAGCTATTTTCTACAGACACAGTCCTGTAGCAAGAATATTCTACCTTTTTCCTGCCAGTGATTTCCTTCCCTGCAGGGAGAATTCCACTAAATAACACTGAGTTCCTGTTTAAAACAACAAGACATATCCGTTCTTTCAGGAGAGGTACAATTTTAAGGCTCCTTCCCTGTAACATTTTAAAATCTGTCTTGCTAAGTGGCTGTTTACCACTGAAGACCAGCCACTTGATAAGTTTAGCATTTTAATGTTCATCTGTTCTTTTAGTTCTTGGTAAGTAGGGTATCGATATAATTTCTTACAGCTGAAAAAGTATATTATTCCCTCATAAACAAAAAAAAAGAACCCCTGCATGTGGCCAGATTTGCCTCAGACATTCCAATATACAAAAACAAAACAAAATACTTTGTATCTGAAACCAAACTTGAAAAATTTCATCCTAAAGGGAGAATTTATATTCAAAATGAAAAGAGGGCTTTATAAAGAGAGTCTAAGTTCTGAATGTAATCCTAAAGTGTTTGCTACTGCAGAGCACACCGTTATTTTTTTTCTCTCCTACATCTTCCTCTGAAGCCTTTGGTCCTTGCCATTGTCACAGACAGGATACTGAACTAGATGGACCTCCAGTCTTATCCAATCTGACCAACTTATTTTTTTTTTTGGGGGGTGGGGGAGGCGACACAAGTTTTTGAGCCGCACAGAGTTAAGCACACACCAGAAGGCTTTGCTCTACTTAAGTGTAGAGCTGTGAGTGCAGAGAAAGGTAATTCCATTCATGGAGGATTTTGATATTTTTAATTTGATTTCATTCCAATTTGGAACAAACCCCAAGATTTTGATAGTTTCCCCAAAAGGGGGCAGAGCCCAGACTCTGGGAAGGCTGCTTGGCAGACTGCTGAAGAGCTGTAGACCCTGGAAGTTTTAGGGTGACTAGCCTTGGCCCTGGTGCAATCCGACTGGTCAGGCAGGTCAGGAAACCTCCCTGGGTCTGTGAGAACTAGAAATCAAACCGTCTCCACAAAACATTTTTATTTTCATGAATCAGCCAATTCTGCCAAAAAATGTTCCCTTGGAATTTTTCTGAGCAGCTTTACTTAAGCATGTTGTTAAGTGCTTTGGTGAATTAGAGACTATATAAAAAAATAAGGAAATGACCCTGTCCCTAATTCACCAGCCCATTATACCTATGTAACTTCACTGAAATCCCTGAAGTTAAAGTGATATAAAACTGGTGTAACACAATAGGGAATCAGGTCCCTAGTCTTTTAGATAGAAATGTACACTTTGCATGTTCCAGTTGTTTTATGGAATGAGTTTCGAGTTTGTAGCATGTACTAGTGCTTAACAAAGCAAACCTATATCTATCTATCTATCTATCTATCTATCATTTCCTCTTGTTATCAGTAGCTGTGGAGGTTCACAACACTCTTGTGAGTTAAATTATATATATATACCCATTTTCTGTATTTATAGAAATTTAGGAAAAGGAATAGCAATAAACACATTATATTCAGGGACGTCTGGACACTAACCAGTTGCTAAAATTCATACAGAGATCCATATGGTAAAAATAGAAAAATATACAGAAGTATATGTATAGTAGTTAAATATATCAAATATAAATCCACACCATGTTTGCCTTCTGCCTCAGGTTATAAAAGATGTGTCTGAGGAGCATTGAGAGTGATTAAACTTTTATATATACACTTGCAAACCAAATAATTGGTCTGTACAACTATGTCATTTGTCATATTCTATTCAGTGAACCAAAGTATACTCATTGGTTCCTGGTGCTGTTTGTGAGGCTCTGGACAGCTGGCATGTTGATTATTTATTCATGTAAAAAACTAATAACTGAAATTTACAAACCAATAAAATTACCCAGCAGACAGCATCAATTTAAACATTCTTTGCAACTTTTTTGATCTAAATAAATGATGTAGAGAACTTACTCTTGAAATAAACCCATAGCCTAATTTAGGGTGACAAGTCTGTGTCTTAAAGTAGTATTTGCAAATAGCCTTTGAGCCAGATCTACAGTCTCTTACCCATGTAAACCTTCATTGACATGAATCTTCTGTCTCTCAGGTTAAAAAAAATAGCTAATACATAAGTGTAGTGACCCTGATTTACTAATATTACTGACACATTTACCGTTTCACATTCTGTTACACACTGAACAAGATCAGCTTCCCAGATTTGTCATATGCTGTTTGTATAAGAAATAATGACACAATCAAAATGGATTATCTTCTGCTTTAGCGGGTTATAAAGCAGATATTAACCAATTACAATAACTGTACCTAGTGCTCTTGTAAAAAAAATGATCTCCCCACTTCATGTGCAGAATAATTGGTCTTTTAGTCTGATTTTTTCCCTTGGATATTTAATCCCTCTTCTTCTACCATTTAAGGGGAACAGTGCAAGTCAAGCTGAGAACTGTACATTTTACATGGTATTCTGCTTCCACAAATGGTAGTGAACATGACCATTTGGGTCTCAGGAAAGGATCTACTTAATCTGGCGCTACTGCAGCAGATACAGCACTTCTAAAAAGTTGCTGTCTCCACAGTCCTTGCAACTAGTTCGAGTGTACACATTTGGGAGTAGTGACAAGGCATACAAAGTAGTGGCTCTTTATGTGCCAATATGAGGATGACAACTCTTAATCCTCCCTCTTCCCTTGCACAAATATTTTAGTATAACTGCACGGACCAAAATCTGGAGTTTTTTCTGTGTCTCTGTTAGTCACGGTCTGAAGCTTCAGTGATTGGGCTACCTTTGGGATGGACATTTATAACCCCTTGATGTAATTAGCAGCTTTCTCTATCTGACCTTGACCCTGCTCCCTTTGAAGTCAATGGCAAATTTTCTATTGGCTTCTTTGATGCAGGACTAGGCATTAAGAGAGACAGAGGGCCTGATTGTCATTTACAGTAAGGCACCTTTGCAGCACTCTGGCAGTGTAAAGGTACCTTAAAGTGGGCATACATTACAACTGCATACCCTTTAAGGCTCCTCTGCATTGTCAGAGCACTGAACAGTGGTACGTTATGGAAAATTTCAAATACTCAGGCTACATGATCAGCATAAGACTCCTTGCTTCGGATCAAGACCTCTCACCAAACCATGGAAAAACCTGGATGAAGATAACCATTGCAGCTGTCCTGTGCAGCTGGAAAAGATGTGGGGAGCCAGGACACTTGATGCATGCCAGAAACTGTACTCTGCCCAGGAGCTCCCTGTCCCCCAGCACAGATAGAGCTGATTGGGTTGCTACTAAACAGTTCAGTCAGCCAAACTGCTCTGCAGAATGGACATACGGTGGCCTCAGTTATACTGTAGCACTGAAGCAGCTCCACTTTGCTTCAGCAGCCTGGCTTACCCAAACTCAATATCCATCTATTTTAGATATTTATATGGCCCATGTTACTGTAGTAATTGAGTACCTCATAATTTTCAATGTATTTATCCTCACTACACTCTGAAAGATGGGGAATAGGCATTATCTGCATTCCACAGATGGAGAACTGAGGCACAGAGAGACTAAGGGACAGATTTTAAAGGTATATAGGTGCCTATAGATGCAGATAAGCAACTAGTGAGTAGGCATTTAACTCCAAGTGATTTCAGCAGGAGTTAGACACGTTGGCACTAATGAAAATCCTACAAGGCAGCATCTTTAAGTGCCTAAATACCTTTTAGGCTCTAAGTGACTTCCTTGAGGTCACACAGGAAGTCTATGACAGAACAGGAACTGAACCTGGGTCTTTTGTAACTACTCAAACACCTTTCCTCTCTGGACGTGAGAGAGATAATCACTCCCCGAGAACTGTGCCAAACTATTAGTTACTACAAGTTATAGGTGAGTATTTATTGTCACCTGTGTACATGGCAGCATGCGGTGGTGCTTTGTTTTCAACCCTTCACAGTGATTTTACCTGGCTGTCACTAGCAATGAGATTTTTTTTTCAAATCACTTTAATTGTTCATTTAATGGGAGTAGCAGAGGGCAATATGATAGTACTACATATAACAGGGCCACAATCTGTTAAACTACCCTGGAATCTGCCTGGAACTATCAGCTTGGTTAAATATTACACGGAGACTGCAACAAGTTTTGTTTCCAAGATCCACATACATTTTAACAAGCAAGGGGGTAGAGAGCTTGTTAGAAGAGTTATCCATTTTTGTTCCACCAGCACAACATCACTCTGAAATGGCAGTAGATATCAATAGGTTTCTGGTAGCTAATTCTATGGTAACAGCCTGTGGGCACTGGAGCATGGGAGCCTTTGAAAGGAGGAGGTTAAGAGATAAGTAAGTAGTATTGCAGTACTATTATTACAGCTATTTTTCTGTACTTCTGATATATGTCTCCCTTTTATTAGGGACTGACTGTTGAACCAGAACTACCAATACAATAGTATGAAACTGATATGCAGGCAAGAAATATCACTGATTAGTGAACTGAGTGGTATTGACCTTTGAGGAAAATTAAATAAAACATACACCTCTGAAAAATTTATGAAGTATCTGAAGGTCATCTACATTCTTTCTACCTAGAGTGAACAGTTCTCTTCACTATAAACACATTATCCTTCAGATGGCGCGAGAAAAACAAACTGTGACAGGGTCGGGCCAGATGGCTACAGGAGAGTGATAGAAGGCAGATATATTAGCCCCAGATTAAGTAGGTCCCTTTCCCCTGGGTAAGGTAACAGGGGCAGTTCCAGAACAATCAGGAACTTGCTGGAACCAATTAAGGCAGGCAGGCTAATTAGGACACCTTGAGCCAATTAAGAAGCTGCTAGAATCAATTAAGACAGGCAGGCTAATCAGGGCACCTGGTTTAAAAAGGACCTCACTTCAGGCGGTGAGGGGTGCACAAGGAGCTGAGAGTGAGAGGGCATGCTGCTGGAGGACTGAGGAGTACAAACGCTATCTGGCATCAGGAAGAAGGTCCTGTGGTGAGGATAAAGAAGGTGTTGGGAGAAGGCCATGGGGAAGTAGCCCAGGGAGTTGTAGCTGTCACACAGCTGTTACAAGAAACACTGTAGGCAGCTGTGAACCACAGGGCCCTGGGCTGGAACCCGGAGTTCCCCCCAACTCCCTATTGGATACAGGAGGAGTTGTCCTGAACTGTGGGTCCCACCAGAGGGGAAGGTCCCTGGCCTGTCCCCCGACCCACTAGGTGGATCAGCAGAGACTGTGGGGATTGTTCTCCTTCTGTTTCCCCATGCTGGCCAGTAATGAGGTTAGCTGAGTGAGCGGCAGGTTTGAGCCACTAGCAAAAGTGGCCAACTGAGGGCTGCCATAAATCTCTGAGGCGAGCAAATCTGCCAAAAAGCCCAGGACCCACCAAGGCAGAGGAGGAACTTTATCATATTGACCCTTCCTTAATTCCATGGGTCAGCCACAGCATGCACAAAAAATCACAATATTCACAGCATCAGGGATTTGAAAAAAATAGAAGCAGCAGAGGGCATTGAAGATGGCATAGATATCTATCTTAAATCATGTGACTTTTGTATTGGCAATACATTATTCAAATGTCAGTTAGGCTTTGTATGATGGAGTGTCTACCCCACACAAAGCCTGACTAGTGGTGGGACCTCTTGCCACCTGTTGAGGGTGAGGAAGCCTGGTGGGCCTGCCTGTATTCCACCTTGGTTCCATGGTCTGCCGGGGATATCAGTTGGCAGCTCCTTCATGGAGCCGTGAGCCTGGGTGTGTACCTGGAGTGATTCACTCCTATCCCCGATGCCTGGTCATTTCGCAGTGTGAGGGAGACCCTGGCACATGCCTACCTTGAGTGCGCCATGTTGCAGCCCCTTTTCTGGCTCCTCCAAGACCTACTTTTGTGGTTCTGGCAGCATTTCTCCCCTCCACACACACACACACCTTCTTGTTTATGCACACCGCAACTGTGGCCCCATGAAGTCACAAGATTTCCTTGTCAACTTCCTCCTAGTGGTGGCCAAAGTGGCCATCTATAACACCAGGGAGCGGATGTTGGCCAAGAGGGTTCTCCGCAACTTTGGAGCCTATTTTCATTCCTCTCTCCATTGATGCATCCAGGCAGAGTGCATCTGGGCCACAGGCTCCCTTGACAGCTTCAGGGAGAGTGGGTGCTCTCCGAGGTTCTCTGCTTGGTGTCCCCTTGGGGTTCCCTACTTTTAACCCTTTGACCATCACACCTGTTCCTATTTTTTTTCTTTTGTTGTCCCCCATACTCATTTGTGTCCTGGGTTCAGTAGCACCTCTCCTAGGGCTGGGGGAGGGGCCTTTAGCCGTGGGCAGGCTTGCGCACACCCACTTCCTGGAATGCAACAGGACAAAGCCTGAACAGATAAAATAGCCAAGTAACCTTATAGGCTGCACCTGAAGCAGAGCCAGGGACTGATAAGGCCTAATGGCTGATGAAGCCCAGCTGTAGGGAAGAGCTGAGCTAGGCTTATAAGGAGAGGAAGTTGGTGGCAGGAGAAAGGCGATAGGGACTTTAACTCTGCAGTCATTGTTTAGAAGGAAGGGGAACTGGCTGGGTACAAGGAGCAGTTTTTGGTGGGACAGTAAGCCCTGGGGTCTTGTGTTGGACTACAGACTCTGGCAAGAAACCAAGAGAGGTGAGGTCACCACAGGGAGTGGAGGAAGCTCCAGTAGTAACCCGGAGGTGGACTAGAAGAAAGGTAGGCTAAAGCTCAGGGAAACAGTGATAAGGTCTATGCTTGAACAGACTAGCTGCTGAGCATAGGGTCTCTGGGCTGGAACCTGGGGTAGTGGGCAGGCCCAGGTTCCCTTACCAGCCATTGGGAAAGTGGTACAGTCTTGGAAATGGGTCAGATGATAGGCAGTTTGTCTAGCGAGACATCGGGAACCCTGGAAGGGGAAGACTATATAGACTTTGTGACCAACTGGATGAGTGAGTCACAAAGAGGGAGTGCTGTGAAGTATAGAAGGAGAGTCACTGCTGCGATGGAGTGACTCATGGAAAGGGTCACCAGACTGGGTGAGAGCTGGTCTCCAGACCAAGCCACAAGGAGGTGCCTCAGCAGTGAGTGCATCCTGTTACATGTTCCTCTTGTGCACAGTTTAAATGTAGATGGAGAATTTCTTTCTTCATTGTTCTTAGGGAATACGATATCATTGCAAGTGTCCAGTTCAATTTTTAAAAGTAGTTATGTGAGCATTTGGTGACTTCCTGGCTTATATTTGTGCTAGCCTAGACTTACATTCTGTATCTCCCTCACTTCCATCCACACAGAAGCTCATTCTTTCCTGTTCTCCTTGTTGGCAAATGTGATAATGCTTTTCCATTTTTAAATACTTATTTTTATCAGAGATGATTTTACGGTGCAGCTAACCTATATTACCGACAAATCCTTCTGTGTGTTCCTTTTGGGTTACATCCACCTATCCCATTTTCTTCTCCCTAAACAGGTTTTGTGCGGGGTATCCTGTGAGCGGGAGAGAAGGCTGTCATTCTCTAGGTTAGAGTAGCTCTTAGCATCCTTTACAAGGAGATTTTGGCCAAAATTCTCTCCTTCAGCAAAGTTTGAGAATGTCAAGGGGAGGCATGTGAGCCAGCCAGTTATGGCTCCCTGATTCTCAGGGAGACTTGTGCTGCCCTAGGTTTCAACCTAGGTTTGAGGAACCATGCAATTGGTCTAATTTATACCAGTGAAGGGATCATAAACCAGCTGTTCTGATTTCACACTTTCCCTGCCCTGATATGTCTCTCAACATGCCTCAGGTGCTAGAGGTGAGTGTAAGAGGTGGTGCAGGTTCTGAGTATAAGATGGCTTTTTGAGCTACCTTTTTTAAATATAGCATGCTTGGTATCTGTGGCATCTGTCAACATAGAGTGGATAGTAGCAGTGTTTAGGTATGGTCCATTTAAACCCACAGCTTTTGCTGAGCACTAATTCTCTTCTCCCTGCACTATGTTGTACAGCTTCCAGCATTTCTAAACCCATAATCCTGAGATGAGTTCAGAAGTAAACACCAGCCTTTGGCTGACTGCACACTGATTCAGAGTTGTGCACCCATGCACTGAGGAAATGAAAGATGACCACTCATGGAGAAAAATAAACTGCATTCCCAGGATACATGTAAATATAACAAAACAATCCCACAGAAATTGGCCAAAGAACAAATGATTTTGATATTAGAAAATTCTAAATCATCCAAATGTGGGTTTTCTTCCCCATGGCTGGGTGATACATCAGAGTCAGAACTTTGGACCAGCTCAGGGAATGGGGGGAAAGAAAAGTGTGCTGTAAACATCTCATCAGCTCCCACAGGACTATTCAGTTTCCCTCTAACTTTCTTTCCAATATTGTTGCTTTGCCTTTGAGCCCAGGAAAGTTGCACTGATGCTGAGAAAATGGGAATAAAAAAGAGGAAACTGCTCCAATTGCACTTCTGGAAGCCAGGTGTGCCATGGGTATTGTGGGATGGTGTTAACAGTCATCCAGCTGAGGCATTCAAAGAGGACTTTTTTTTAATGAGTCAGGCTGTTCTAAACCCTATATTCCACATTACAGTACTGTCTTGCTTCCTACCTCCAATACAGGTTCCTGTTAACCTGGAAGCTGTCGGTCATATGGAAGGTACAGCCCATATATCTGTAGTGGAACAAAAAAGAAAAAAAGAAACAAAAACAGTTCCAGACACAATTTCTGCTGCTGCCCCACATGGTGTCTGGTAATTCTTTGACGTTACCTTTAGTTTTAAGAGCAGTAGTTTTAAGTGCTTGCTTAATTCTATGAGGCTATTGTTGTCTACCAATGGCATAATATTTAGAAATATATGGGGCCAGATCTTCAGCCCTCTAAGGCCATTGAAAACTGCCTTAAATGCAGGTTAAAGGGTCCCTCAATGTGAAAAAAATTGGATGGTGCAAAGCTGACATAGGAGCTTCTCAACCATCATGTTGCATGGGCATGGCTGGTGAAAAGATTTCCACTTAGGCAATACCCAGCTTCCAGCCCAGCCCCTTGTGGTCTTGAGTTCCCAAGACCATGTAGAGCAGGCTTCAGAATCCTTCAAGATGCTCTTCCTTATGCCAGGACATTGAACTGGCAACTTGTGGGGAGAGTTAAGGTGCCAAAGACCCACCGATTTGTCATAACATGACAATATTTTTTTTCCTTCTGGCACTCAGACAATCCCTTTAAAAATAACAATAAAAACACAGAAGCATATATCAGCTGGAAGCTATGAGTAATGCATCACTTAATGCCTTAAGTATCCCTCAGTGTCCAGTGAAGCAGCACTTATATGGCCCCATGGATGTGTGCTTGATGTACATGCTACCATTTCTGCCGCTCCATTGGAAATAATTAGATCACCCAAAAGGCATAGCTTGGGGCATGTCAGCCCTGTGCCACATGAGGAATAAAACAAGAGCATTTATTCTCTTTTAAGCTGCAATAAGAGGCATGTCACAGTTTGATTCCTTTTTGTTATATACTACTCTGCAACCAAAAGTCTGCTTCTTTTTTAGCTCATTATAGGAGCCCCAATATATGTCTGAAATAGATTGGGGGAAAGGTTAAAGTATTGGCCAGTGTCTTTGGTTTCTCTGCAGAGAACTCCATTGTGAAAGACCTGTTGGAGTATGACTGTTGAGCAAGCAGATTAATTCTAATGACAAAATGCATATCACTACATGATGCAAATAAATAATGAAAATGTTATAATAGATAATATCCATCATACCTTCCAGTACTGCTTCATGCAAAATTAGCCATGATTTTCCATCCTGGTACCTGTCATTTAAAATTAGTTACCCCCCAGTTAGCATTCATTTCTGTTTGGCTGGATAATTAGATGGCTATCTTATCTTGTTAAGGAAAGTACAACAAATAGATCACGTAATTTTTCAAAATGCCTTGTTTTTTGAGAAAGTAATTGAAAAGCTAAGACCAGAAAGCTACGATCAATACTCAAACAAATGCCTCTCTACTTGTCTAATTTAAAGTTTTATAAAAAATGCTCATGAGGGGAAAAACTATAGTAGGATAATTTTTTGATATTGGTGAATGGAAGACTTTTTTTTAACAATTGACCAAGTGATAGTTTGTCATACAGCTCTTGTATAAACAAACAATCCGCAGAATACTATAGAAGAAACACAAAGGGCTGGTAAATTCTGTTTCAGTTGTTTGTATCCTAATTAAAATCCAGAATGTTGTTTACTGCATAGTGTTTGTTTAATTGAGATTTGGAAATCCCAAGTAACAATTTATTTTTATTGTTTCAGTAGTTCAGCTTAGTTTCATTTTGATCACTGAAAAACTACCATCTACCAACAGTTCATCTGTTTACCATAGATTTCTTTTCCAGTGGGAATTCTTCTTAATGAATTAACTCTTTCAGCTGAGACTTTGACACCTTTGTAATTGCTCCTCATATATAACCTATCACATCAGTCAGTGGAAAAAATTAAAAGAAACAGCAGCTAATTTTGTTCATTCTAATTGTGTTTGCTCACAAGAGGACAGGCTATTATTTCTTCCTAAGGAAACCATAATGAGAAATGTTCTAAGCTGATTGTTCAGATCAAGAATGGGGCAATAGGAGAATGAATTTGATTAAAGTCCACCTGAAACCTTGAGCTAGACACATCAAATGGGAAAGCAAGCTGACTTTTCAAATCTGATAGCAATAGGTAAGTTTAACATATTTCTAGTTCCCAGAGCAGGAGAGCTGTGGTATTTTACCAAAAAGGAAATGCAAAAGTTTTTTTTTTCTAGATCTATAGTGACTAGGATAGTTAAAGTAACATAAACCAGAATAAATCTCCTGTTAGCATATTAGAGGTATAGTATTCTTCAGAGATCAACAAAATCATTCCAGGTTCAAGATAAACACAAATCTTTTTCTTTTACAGTCTCCCAATTTAGAGTCATCAGTCAGAGATTAATTTCCTCTTTTTTTTTCTCTTTTTTTTTTAATTTGCTGTTATCCTATATAGCAGACCAGGAAAATAACTAGCAGTTTAAAATTTGTACAATCACTGGTTGGTCAGATGCCCCTTGCCTGATCATATACCCGTAATCTCCCTCGATGGATATGCCATTTAACACCATTTGATCAATAACATAGCAGCTGCAGTCAGAGTTCTAGCAGTGTGTTAATAAATCCTAATCTTTCCATTTGTTGAAGTCACTAAGAGTTTTGTGACCAGATCAATGGCAGGGTTGTCCCCAAAAGGCTTAATGAATAAGGGAAACTTGCCAGTCTCTCTAAACAACACTGCACCTAGGAAATAAAAATATGCAAAACTTGATGTTTGTGATATAAGCCTTCCTGAAGCATGTGGAGTGCAGCTAAGAGACTTAAATATCAACATCAAATTCTTATTGATACTTTAGTTCAAATCAATTGCAGACTTACAGCAAGATTGTCTCAGTGGCATACATCAATCACAAATATTTACCAGCACTTAAATCAGTGAATAATGTGGCAGAAATATTGCAAAGTGTAATCAGAGAATATGCTCATGTACTGAAAGTATTGCTCTCATTAGCACTTAAGCTTCCCGGAATGTGTATTGTCCCTCTCACCCCAAGAAGACATTTGGACACACAGTTTATGATGAACAGACAGGGTTACGGATTTCAGGGTCTTCAGCTAGAAAACCAGGAGGTGGGCACCACACAGTTTCCTAAGTTGTACTGCCAATAAGCAAAGATGCTGGGCCAGAACCTCAGCTGGTTCAAATTGGCATCACTCCATTGAAGTCACCATCTCAGGGTTTGATCCCCTGAGATCAAGCTTACCTCAAGCATTTTTGTGTCATTTTTATGTGGGGCTTCTATTTTACTCTGGTAAAATCAGATCTTCTGTTTTATTAATGCTTCTACCAGTCTCCCAAGATGAATGTGGTAGCTTTGAATAAAGTATATTGTTGGGACTCAGTATAAACTTATGTGCTGTTTACAGGAAATTTGCATGTTTTCTAAAAAGAAAACCAAGGCTGTGCAAGGAAACAACTAGTCTCAAAGGTGTACGTTCTTTTGAAAGAAAGAAAGAAAAAAAGAAAGAAAGACAGAGACCCAGGAGACAGTGTGGGCATTTCTAAGCTTTAAATTAAAAATTTGGCAATTTGTTAAAACCAAATATAGGTTATGGGAAAGATGCGCACTTTAGACTGCATATAGTTAATTAAAAATGACTTATTTTCTCTGTTTTTCCATACACTAAAAGTCATTTACCATAGCAGCTGCCACATGAGAGGGTATTTCTGATATCTTTTAGATGGTTATGTTTGGGAGCAGGCCGCCTTTGTGAGGTGAATCTTCATTAAAGCTGTGATTAAATGGAGATGTTTAGCCAGGCTGCATACAGGCCCAATGAGAAGTAAATTAAAGCTTTTACAACATCTCTTCTGCTTTATCTTCCCAGGGAAACTTCTTAGATTTTTCATAGATTTTTCTTAGATTTTACTGATAACATAATAGAAACTCCATTTAAAAGAAGATGTCCATTATTAAATAATTTAACCCTGCAAGGATTCCAGATCAAACTTCTGTATTTTAAAAGAGAAGGAGAAATAATGTTTTCTCTGGGATACACATATTGGAACAAGAGATCAGAAAGAAGTAATGTGACTGGAGACCTGCTCAAATAATAGTTCCAGTACTTTGATATGTTCTGACGGTAATGCATTGAGGCAATATGATGTAGCTTGATTTCTGACTATTCTGTACATTGGTGGTAAATTATTTTCTTTTCAGCATGATGTGTCTTGTGAATCTGTGGAGCTTGTGGTTGTGGTATCAGGTATGAAATAATGGGAAACTGGAATTGTATCCATGTACAGGTGGCTGGATATAACTTGTGAAAAAGGTGATTCAAAGCAAGTGAAGTTGAAAAAAAATCCCTAAAATATAGCACTTATTAACCAAAGACAAATAATATAAACCAGCAGTTACAGCTGCCTAGAGAGCCCAGAGGAACACACGGAAGTAAAACAGTATTTGCTAAATCAGTAGGCTGCTTTCTCACACAATGACATTATTGTGAAGACACTCCAGTGATATCTCTGGATAATGAGACATAACACAATCATGAGTGTTTTTAACAGTGATATTTGTGTCTAGGTGCATCACTGAAGGGCTTGCTGCCCTGAGACAGCAGCCTATTGTAAAGGGTCTGACAAAATGAACTTATGTATTGTGTAAGATATTTTTAACTAAGGACAGAACTCAAGAACCATATAAATCTGATCATTGCAGTAAGTGTGGACCTTTTTCTGTACTTGACAGTTTCAATAGATAATCTAATTTTCACATAACTAAATTAAACTAGAATTAAGAATGATTAAATACCTCAAGGGTAAAAAACGTTACAGGGAAGTTGTAATTATCCCCAAACAAACTGAGGAAATTAAGAGTTATGGTTAAACATAAAAGAAATCGAAAGATGTTAAGGAATGGAAATGCACATTTAAGGCACCCAAACAATCTTAATTCTGTCCTGTAGTGACACCATGTAATGAATTATGATTAGTGAATAATAGTAGTCCTAGACTAGAGCAGATTGATGTTGAATGATGCATGAGAATTTTTGTGGCATTTTTTTGTTCCATTATGGTGTCTCTACAGGGTAGAATTAAAGTTATGCAGGTGCCATAATGATGTATTTACATTACTGAACATATCTGGATTTCTTTCCAGTCAAGGTTAAACTCCTGATTTCCTGGGTTGGTAATGATTGTGTAACCCACACACCTCCTGGGTGTGGTGCTCTGTCCCCTCTAGTGGCACTGAGACCACTTAGAGATTAGTGAGTCTATTACAGCCTTAGCTAAGGGCCATGTGGCTTTTGGCTCATGCATGTAGCTCTAAAGATCCCAGGTTCGATCCTGCCCACCGACAACTGGGGTGTGTCAGTGTTATGCTTGTTTTGCAGATAATCTAAAACATCCCTGTAACATGGTTACTCTCAAATTGCCAATATGTACTCAACCTTAACTCCAATTTAAGACATTCTATCTGTGAATTTCCTTGTTTTTTTATTATTAACAATGTTGTACATGAAAAGTAAACAACTCAGTTATTGATATGTGATATTTGTAAGGATTTGAACATGTGTAGTAACAATCTTAACTGTTTTATTATTGCTATTTTAGCATTTAGGGTCAAATTCATAAATAACCCACGCAGCTTTGCCCTACCCTGGACCAGCACAAAGCAGCTAGAGTATTCTGGCCATCTTCTCCCAGCTCTTTATGTCCACATTGTGTGTAAGCATGCATATGTTTCTCCTTCCTCCGCTAAATACAGCCCACAGTTTGCCCTCTCATGTTGTCCTTCACATTCTCGTGCCTGCACAAATGCACATATCATCTCTCTCCTGTGTCCCAGATTTAGCTGCATACCACCTTGAGGCTACAGAGATGCCACTGGGAAAAAGCTGCATTTCAAAATGGCTACCACCTCCCCTTATTCCCTATGGTATTAAAGCCAAACTACCTGCAGGGAAGATGATGGTACACTACTCTGTCAAGGGTCACCTTCCCTGAAGTAATTTGTGTTCACTCATATTTTAAAGGAGGGTATCTGGATAATTGCAGCCCTGTACAGTATTGCCTTTCTTGTCATTTAAAACAATCAGAGATGGCAGTCATTTTGCAGTAGAACATTATCTATCCTGGCCTATTGAGGGAAAACCTTTTATTTATGAATAAGAAAAGAAAAAAATAACGAACAATCTTATAAAATGTTTTTAAATTTAACCAATACATGAGACTTCACTGAGTTTTAATTATATGAATAGGGCCTGTGTTGTTCCTTTATTAAGATAGTTTAGTACATAAAAATGGTCTGACACAGAGTGCTGAATTTCCCAAAGGATGTATTTTAAAATTGATTTTAACTCATAACTTACAAGTAAATCCATTACTTTATCAGAAAATTGTGTCCAAAGTAAGTGGTATAATTTTGAGAAGATATGTTGTATTCTTCTGATAAATAAAATAGTTAAATTCCTACTTTAATTGCAAACTCAACTCATCCTTAACAATGGTACTATGATTGGTGATTACACAATAATGAGTAGCTGAATTCTCTCTCCACAGGATGCATGAAACTTGTGTTGCTAACAATGGAAATCATCACACAAAAATTCAATCCCTGGAAATATCACAATGAGACAAAATATTCAATTTTAGCTAGAGCCAAATCTAGATGCACTATGTATTTCTCCTACTCTGCAAACTGGAATGTAATAAACTTGGCTGTCAATACTACCTCACTTAAATAAGTGAAAGATTTACATACTACTGTACTATTAAGCAATATTACATTTTGGCACTGCTGAGAACAGTAAGTTCTCTGGTGCCAATACAAAAAAAAAGTAGTGATGTGCAACGTCAGGAGGCTTGGAGGCCCAGTTTGGAGGAACACCCAAAAGACTGCATACTTACTTAATTGTATCCAGTATTGCGCTGGAAATCTGGTGAGGACAGGCCTCATGAGTGTGGTGTGGAAAAACAAACCCTTTTCCTGGTCTCTTGGCATTTCTGCTTCCAGCCTTGACAAAGGACATACGACATTGAGAAGTGTGTGTGGGAGTGTCGGGGGGTGGGGGGGAATGAGATTATCAAACTTGCCGAGGGAGTTGAATTTTGGTTTGAGCTTTGAGCAGAGAGCGTGCCAACTGGTTTTTGTCATCTAGAATTAAGTAGACGCTGGAGATTTTGTACCACCTGAAAAGTAGATGTTGAGGAGTATCCTCACCACTGAGCGTTTGTGATTAAGTTATCATTTAACAAGAAAACACTTATGTCCTTGGAGGATATAAGCCTTAAGGGAAAGCAGGGGTTTCAAAAGTCCAACAAAAAAAATCAGGTACAGTTTCTCCAAACGTGGCATACAGGGACTATATTTCAACTAGGAGTTATATTTTTTTGTGCTAGGAAAATAATTAATAATTAACAGTTTATCAGATTTTGCTTTTTTCTGTTTGCAAATAGTCAGTGAACACATTGTGAATTTGATGCCCTTCTCCCAATCAGCCGCATATATTGGGGCCTTGGGATTCAGAACTATGAACCATTGGTGCCTGAATACTTTCTCGGGGAAAAAAAATGAGGAGGAAGTGCCAATCCCTTTATAACCTCTAGCCTAGTGGTTAGATCCCTCACCCAGGATATGGGGAGACCAGGGTTGAAATTTCCTCTTTGCCTGATGTAGAGGAGGGACCTGAATTTGATCCCCCCGCTTCTCAGGAGAGTGTCTTAACCATTGGGTATTGGCTATTCTTTGGCAGGTCTCTCTCAGTGTCTCCTGTTGGAGCTGTGCCATTTTGTATAAATTAAATATTCCCTGGGAATAAAGAGAGTGAGAGTAACCCTATAGCCTGTGCAATTTTTCTATTACTAGTATTCACCCAGCTGTAGTATGTGTTCTTATTTGTTTTTTTGTTTTGGTCTTAGTTTTGTTTTAACTTATGGGCCTGGACCAAAGCCCAATGAAATCAATAAAAAAACTTCCATTAACTTCATTGGGCTTTGGATCAGGTCCAACACCTCATTACATACAACAACCCATCACTGTGGTCTCTGGGTGTCTTATTTTGTAAAACAAACAAACAAAATAATATCTCCACAGGATGGTCAATCCTCTTATTATTTTCCACAAAACTGAATTACATTCATGCACAAGAGCTGCCTTCCTGCCAGGGAAAGGATCCAATTAAATGCCTGCCAGAACAAATGTACCTGCATTGCATCCTGACGCCTGCCAAATTTGGCTCCAACAAAACACCATAGAGAACAACATCCACAAATGAGACTCTCTGCTTAAAATGGCTAACCACTAGTCTTACAAATCTGTATCTTGAGCATCAATAGCAGAAGTGCCTTTATCTTAGCTATCATGGTGGAACATAACTAACCTTTTCTCTGTCTATCTGGACACTCTTTTTAACGCACCCATCACCGTATTTTGGCATGTTATAGAGATTTTTGACAAGGGGACAACAATGTATCCTTCATTGTGCCAACACCATTTAAAATAATATACTACGTGTGCCAGAAAGCTGCCCAACTTCTACTCACCAGCTCCTCCTATGGGCCAGCCTCTCTCATACTCTGTGTGATCTTCCCAGTGCTAGACAGGATCAGAGTAGATACTCTTTTTTTTCTTCTTTTGGCCATTGTAAGCAAGTTTTAATTTTCAGCAACAAATCTGCAAATTAAATTTTTCACCTGCAGTCATGATGCTGTTTGCTCTGGCATTTCTTCTTCTCACAGGGAGAAAAAAAGTCTATTTCTAGCAGTTTGCTATGCCCCTCTTTGGGAAAACTAGATAAAGAAGTTAGCTTACATATTTTTACAATATTTACTGCTGCTACTTTTAATAAGTGATCATTGACATCTTGAGAAGCCCGTTTGATGACCTCTTTTTCCTTATACCCTTTACAATGATAAATATTGATTTCTTTTAACATTATGCATTTTTTCACCTTTGCTGTGTTTATAATGCTTTTTCACACTTTCTTAAATTTGCCCTGTTATCTTCTCTGTCTTCTGTAGCTGACATTTTTCCACCTACTAGCTGTCATTCTTCTTACCCTTGGCTGCCTTCTGCAATGTTTTATGTATTCAGGTGTGCCTGTATTTAGTAGTATTTCTGTAAATCGCCAAAGTATATTATTGCCCAGTCATACTGTGATCCAGCATTATTTTTATTATTATTGTATTTGGCGTTAGATTAATGTGGACTTATTTTAATTAATTTATATTCCTAAGGCTGGAATATTGTTGGCTTGTTACAGAAATCTAGGTTTCTCACGAGGAAAGTGTATATGAGATGATACAGAGTTTGTCTAGTTCATGGTGAATTTTCTGGGAAGAAAAGTACAGCAGGCTTTTTCTTGTGGTATATTGGAGGCAGTGAATGGTAATGAATTTGTCTGGGTGAAGATCTTATCTCAAGTCTGTTGTAGCTGAAAGTGAACATCAAATAAAACTGCCCTTTCAGTGAAAATTTGCCTTTGCACTCTATCACTGCAAAATTGACCATTGGCCTGCTATCTAAAAAGCAGGTGCCTGTAAACCTCTGAATACCAGAAACTGAAACTTAGTGACGGGGGATGGATTACTCAATAATTGCCCTGTTCCATTCATTCCCTCTGAAGCACCTGGCATTGGCCACTGTCAGAAGACAGGATACTGGGCTAGATGGGCCACTGGTCTGACCCAGTATGGCCATTCATATGTTCTTATATTTTAAAGCATATCATGGTGCACAAGAGCCTTGGGCATAAACAGCATGAGAGTCTGAGGTAGGTTATCTCAAACGCATGGCCAACATTCCACATGGATGCCTTTTCCACTTGAGCTTCCCTTCCTTGCACTTCGTGGGGATTCATGGAGATGTGGGTCAGCATCCCTGCTTCCTCCCCTTGCCCCAAACTCCTCTTTAGTTTAGGAAGAATTGGTGGTGTGTCTTATATAGGTTCTTGGGTCCTCTTTTCCACTATTACAGGTTTTTCCACAGTGGTACACACATGAAATATTGCCTCTGGAAAGCAATGCGGATTTAGGGGTGATGCACTAATTGAAACTTAATAGCAGAGGTGGCCTTGTAGAAGTGAGGCTTCTAGCAATGACATCCATTCCTAGTTGTTGATTAAAGCCTGTGTACACAGCGTGTATTTGAGGAGTACCCTGTGAGTCAACGATATTTGCCAGCTCTGCAAAGATGCATCAGAATCAGAGACCCAGTGGGCTGATAACTAGCTTGGTTCCAACAGGCCAATTTAAAATAATTTAACACTAACAAATATTTAAAAGTTTTGTGGATTTTGATCTAAAATGTAGATATGCAATGCCTATCAAGCGATCCACCCAGAGTTCGTTACTCTCCGTTTTTTTAGGTAATTGAGGTTAGAGAGAAAGTAATATAACAGAAACCTACTCAGTGACAATATGATTATCACTGGTAGATAATAAGGTAGATTATTTTGGCCCTAATACATAGCTAATGATGCTAATGTTATTTCATTTTCCCATTGTGACAATACACAAGATTTTTTGCAAGGATATGACCCTTTGTAGCTGATCCAATAGAAAAACTGATCCTGGATCCAAAAGAAAAACAAGTTCACATGCCATAATTTGTGTCCCGCTGTCCTGTGAAAAATGTTAACTAGAGCTGACTGAAGAACAACAATTGTGTGTCATGGTAACTTCTGAGGTTTGAAATGTGATTTTAGTTCCACATTAGAACAAAAACAAAACCTTTTCAATTTTTTCACAACAGAAGTTTTGGCAAACTGTCTATGTTTGGACCCAAATCTGAGCTTTTTGATTCAGGAAGTGTGTGTGTGTGTGTGTGTGTGTGTGTGTTGGCAGTGGGGAGTGGCCTGGAGTTTATGCCCGTGGCCTAGAAAGTTGGAGAAACACGTTCAAGTCCATGCTTCGCCTAAGTCAAGAGTATGTTTTTTCATTCCAGAACACTTTGAATATTGGCCTCCCACATTCCATGGCAGTGCTCCAACCATGAGGCTATAGCATGATAGAGAGAGTCTTTCTCTTTCTCTCCCTGCCTGATGAAAACTTCATCAAAACCAATTTGTCTCCATGAAATGTTTCGGCTTCATCGAAAGCATATATTCATTTCACCACTTTACAAACTTGGTTATAAAATAAAACTTGGCCAATGTAGATTTTTTTTTGGTCTTAGTCTAGTCCTGACTACAATACATCAGTTCCCCATTTTCTTTTCTAAAGGAAAAGGATTCTAAAAGTGCAGAGAGGGGAGGCACGGGCGGGGGAGTTATAGAACATGTGGGGAACTTGAAAAAGTGAATGCAGTAAGGCCTTTCTGCAGGATGGCCCCCTTCCCCTGTCAGCACAATAAAGTTTCTCTGGAAAATAGAGTGCTGTATTTGATTTTCCTTCATCAGAAATCTCATGTATTGCTATAGCTTTCTTTGCCAGCTATCTTAGAATCCGCCAACTGTTTCAGAAACAAAAGCCCTTTCCAGTTCACTTCACCCAGAAACAGCCTGCTGTTTAAATTTCTTCATAACCTAGCTTTCTGCTTTCTCTCTTAACCCCCTCAAGTTCTGTGGGGAGGGTCTTCAACCTAAAAGAGATTTTGTTCCTGCAGATGTGGCATATAGGATTCTGAGGATTCAGATATAGGACTGTGGCAAGACTCCTTTTCAAGGAGTAGCGGCACAGAGACTTCTGTAGGGGAAGGTCAGATCACTTCATCTTAAGAGATCCAAGAGAAAGGTAGTTTCAGACATTCTCAAAGGCAAAATCTCGCATCTGCTTTCTATTTTAAAACTACCAGATAATAAAAATAATAATGAAAATCCTTTACAACTCTTTCCTGAGAACCAACTCCAAGCCAGAGGGAGGAAGAGAAAAAGACTTTCCTAACCATTTCTTAGTTAAAAGAATGATAGTACATAAATGACAGCACTCAAATTGCAAGATACCCAGAGATCAGCCAGTAGGGTAGAAGTTAGGTCAGAATTTTAGCTGTTTAATTTGTAGTTGACTAGATAAGAATTATTTTTGTGACATTGTACACACATACCTAAAATTGGTTTAATTTAAAAAGATAATTTCAGATAATAAAAAACCTGCATGGAATACATACATCAAACAACAAAGGGGTTTATTATCTTTGTGCACTAGACAGTGCTGTATGTCACGAGTCACAATCAGATCCCGATACTATAACAGTACGTACAACTCTTCATTCATAGGCTGCCAAGTTGGCCCTATATTACCAGTACAATCACGATTTCCTGTTTATGTTAAGTTTGGTTGTATAATATAAGATAGGTTTTCATTGTGATGCAGGATGTGAGGTGTGTTTACATAACATTAATGCAAAAAAGCATGATTTTAAGCAACAGAACTTTGTCTCTTGGCACAAACCACAAACCAAGCTTGCACTGCAACTAAAGGTTAGTGCTAGGTGTTCACTGCAGCACTAGATTGGCTAGTTATGAGAGAGAGGCTAGTATGTGTAGACTCTCCATACTAACATTCTTCCCAGTATGGGTTTATAGCTTGAAACAAGGCTACATAAAATTGTCTGCTAAAGTGGAAGGGGCAAGAGCAGTCAAAATAGGCTGTCTCAGGTGGTGCTCCAGAAGCTTTTCTGGGACCAGAGGAGTGAAAAGCAAACTGGAAGAAGCCCTCACAAGGTGCACCACTGAATTCAAGTGCAGTAAAGTTGTGGGGTGAAGAACTTTTTAAAAAGATCACCAACATCCTACTTTCATGTACAGTGAATGGGGGCTGCCAGGAGAGATGTCACCTGTGCACTCCCAAAGTTTTAAGCTCAGCTACTGTAATGAGAGAAGAAGTATGGTCAATATTTTGTGGGACAGATCCAACTTCACTTCAGCCTCTTGCAGTGTTTGATTGGAAGGAGAATGTTTAAAGACTGTCAGCAACCATGTTAAAATCTACATTGAATACACTCCTACTTAATCTTGAGCAATTGGAATGGAACTGCTGGAAATATAAATTCCATTAGAACAGGCTCTATCTGGAAGAGAAGGTGTGTTTGCCTCAAAGTTCCTCTCTGTCATACAGTGCTAGGAAACATTGTAGGTGACCCCTGAAGGATACAGGTGATACAATATTCCTGCTGCCTATATCAAAAATTTTGATTGCTTTAGAGACTCGGCTTAGGTTGCAAATCCTAGAAATCCATTTCAATCACACTTGAATTTAACTTTAAAATAAACATATTTCATCCAAGAAATTGGATTGCTCAATTTTTATTATAACTTTTAAAAAGATACAAGCCCGTATAGACTCTAGTCAGTATAGTATGACCAAGATGTTTTAAAAGCTCATCAAAGTAATTCCTCCCTTATCATGTGAATTTGCTTGCAAGTTTGACCTTAATCACTATATTTTCTAAGTTGAGTACAGGGCTTTAGCTGAATAATTTCCAGTAATTGTGCATGTTATAACTCTGCATATTGCCTAGAAAGTCAAATGGCTAATGGTAAATATTTGGGGTTTCTGTTACATCACTTTTACTTGTTTTCCTTTACTATTTCTTAATATGAGAATTAAATATTGAAACTACTTGCAGTTTAGAGAAGGGGTGGATCTTTAACTTCCACAAAGGAAAATAGGTTTCTCTATACTTTACGCTTAAAACCTATAGTGGAGTAAATGGATTTCAGTCAACCCTCTACAATGAAAGTAGGGGGACTGCTCAAAGGAGGTCTTGATTTGTACAAGCCTAACTTTATTGAAAGGAATTGTGCACAGCTGTATATGTGATGGTCCTGAAGTCTCCCAAATTTGTGAAACAAGGCAAGCTGCTTTTTAATACACCCATAAAAACAGCAGGAGAGATCCGATATGCTTGTTTGGATTCAAGTGGTGGATTGAGGCTAAATGGGGCAATGCTCATGTCTAACTATCTAGGCTCTTATATGGCACCTATAGTATCTGAGTGTCCACCAACCAAAGAGTCCCCAAAAAACAAAAGTCCCTCTACAAAAAATTCAAATCTATTTTTCCTTGCAAAGGTGCTGATTGCACTATTTGTCTTTTGCCCTCAAATGTTGCCTCCTGTCCTCGAGGCTATGTGCAGGATTCCAGCACTCTGGTGGTCAAAATCCCTGCATGCGACCTTTGTGCATCCATTAATCCCTTTCCAGCTAAAGGCCTTGCTCTGCAAATACATGGATCTGGCCATAATCCACCTTCCTGAGTGAGATGTAATCTCAACACAAAATAGTCAGTGTTGCTGGGCTTTCTCTTAGAAACCTACGTATACCAAATGGGTGAAGGATATACATAAGCCAATCAGGATGGCTAGTTGCAAAGTAAAAGCAAACATCTTCTTCTGTCCAGTAGCAGAAACTCTGCCTTCCTCATGTCTCTGTGATGCCTAACACATTGTGTACACCCCTGGAAAGAAATAATAACCAAAAGGGGAAATTCAGAATAATGGCACCATTAGCTCCCTTTCAGTAACTTTCTCACAAGCATGCATTGGGTCGTGTGGTTTTTTAGACAGAAGTCAGCTACTAATTCTATCACTAAGTTTTATATTCAATTAAGTCTCTCTTTATCAGGCTCAAAGCTTACCAATAGCATGAACAGATCTAGCAATGAATCTGCTAGTAACAGTTTTCTGTGCACTCAATTTTTATTTAACATATGACTTTGGACTCTTAAGTAGCATTAAGCGTTATAATTACAGCTCTCTTGACTGCATTCTGCTTAAGGCCCTTGCCCCTCAGTCATGTTACCTATGAACCGTACATTTACAAAGGCTCTGACCTCATTAGCTGGGCAAACCTGAGTGTGTCTGAGTCACAGCTCTGCTCTAGGGAAACCTTTCTCTCATTCCAATATAATTAAGGGAGACTGTCATTGTGGTTCAGTGTTGGGTGTCTTACGCTGGTTCAAGCTGCATCAGAGGTACAATGCTGAAGAGGTACTGTATCAAGGTGTCTGGAGTGTAGTCTGTGACAACCGCTGTTCTACAGGAAAAAAAGGGGAAGCTGATGTGATGTGTTGAATGTAATATAATTCAGCTAAAACAGTTTCTTACATTTAAAGACTGTAAGACTCTGTTATTTAGCAGGGTAACTTATAGTTCTATAGTCTTACAGTATATCTCTAATGGGACTAGAGGTGTTAGAGGTATGTTCTTATCACAGTATGTGCAGTGATGAATGGTTTAGAGTTTATTAGTTTTGGGGCCCTTGTGCTGGAGATGGATACAATGATCTTTCGAAAAGCCAGGGTCACTGGCATGACCCAGACCGTAACTGGGATCTGCTAAATCAAGACAATGTGTAGACACTAGACACTTTCTAGACACTAGAAAGACAGTAGAAAACAGTTTTTCTTTCTGAAAGATTTTATTGAAAATATTGAGTTTTAGGAGGACTGAGTGGCTCAGGACATTGGTAATGGGATCTGGTGTGTTTCACCTCTAGGTCACTCATTCTTTTCTAGCACAGGTCAGTACTACCATTGCACATCATCACAATCTAATGGCTGTTCAGTGAGCTTTGTGAAATGAGTCAATTGTTTCAGTCCAGTTCCCTGTGCAAGTGTCCACATCTCATAAAATGCCATTACGACTGTCACTAATTGGCACCTTATTAATACTTTCAGCCGAAAGCTCAAGGGCTGAATAGGTACATAGACCGAACTACTGTACGTTCTCTTTGCAGGCCAGATTGCAGGGGAAGCTTGTACTGTAGCTGACTGTTGTACAGTAAAGAGCTGTACATCTCCAGGGTACCATCCTGGCACCTCTCACAAGGATTAGCTTTATAATAAAAATAAGGAAAGAAACTGGTCAGTTATATTTACTCCCTGAGATACAGGTTGATTGAACATTTATGTGGACAGTGTGATGGAGACTTAAAAACAGGATAGTTTCAAACACTTTCTGCTATTTTTAAAAATCAGAACACATTGTTATCTGACAAAGAACAAATGACATCAGTGTTGTGAAGAGGATTATCTTTAAGGGCATTAAGGTGCCAGCCTGGTACTCTAGAGATATGAGTTCAATTCTCTGCTCCACTACAAATTTCCTGTAAAACCTTGGACAAGTGACTTAGTCTCCACATGTCTCAGTTCCTCATATATAAAATGAGATAGTTGTACCTACCTCAAAGAGGTGTTCTGAGGGTAAATACATTAAAGATGGTAATACACTCAGATACTATGGTAGTGGGGACATACAAGTACCGAACCTAGATAAATAGTGTAGCTCTGTTTCCTGTGTTCCTTGATAATCAGTAATATAGCGTACCCCTATGTTTTAAATTGACACTTCTAATATCGCATATAAAGGCCAATTTTATGTCAATGTTATGTTGGAGTGATTCAGTATATATGTCTGCAATGTTTCTAGAAGGTTGATAAAGTAATTACTATTTTTATTGAATATTAGAGTTATTATTCCCTTAGTACAAACCTTTGTAACTTGTCAGCTTTGGGGGAACATTTATCAAAGGCTTTCTTTTCAAGATGACAATATGAAAATGGCTAATGCAAGAACATTCAGCTTACTTGTTATGTTAGCTTTTTTCAATTTGTACTTACCAACTGCTCCATTGATATTCAGAACAAGATGTGACGCAAAATTATGTGATGTCCCTACATAGACCCATTTGCTAAATTCTGCAAAGTATAGAATGTTCTTTATTCTTACTTGTAATAGTACAGAAAAGTAATCAATAATGTCCCTAATTTGTATTAGTCATAAACAGAAAAAAAAAGGAATCTGAAAAAGAAAAGGTGAATATTGGAAAAGTTTTAGACTTTACGGGTTAGCTACTGGAAGATATTTTATTTAGGTAACTGAGTTGTGTCAATTAAAAAAAACATGGAATGCATTGAGTTATTATGTATTGACTTTCCCATTATGTGAGTTAGAAGGTCAAATGATACTTTTCATATCTATTGACATTTAAATTTGTAATTTTGTCAGCCTTGCTCTTCCATAGTATTCCAACATGGGTTACATAAAATTAATTGGTTGTAATAATCTACCTGTTTAGCTGTAGAAGTATCATGCACCGCTCAGTAGACCATCATGGTGTTCTTTGTAAACTTTTAACTTCTCATGAAGGGTGAGACTTACAATGTTTTCAAATAAATGGGAAATGGGCATCTACATTCTGCAGGCAGCTTTGAAAATCTCAAGCTAAACGTACATCAGAGTGACTGTGGAAAACAAAAAAAAAACAGAAGAAAAAATAAAACTAACTGTTCCCAAAAGTAAATGTGAAAACACTCCTCAGTTCTGCATCAACCCATAGGCTATGATGCAAAAATCATTTGCTTCTCATGGAAGATCAGTAGACAAAAGAACAAGAAAATTCAAAAACTGTGTATCGAAAACCACTCTTTAACCACAGGTTCCAGCAAACTGCTGTTTTTTACATTTTCCTAAATTAGGAACACCATCCTGCTGATGTGCAAACATTCAGATGTTTTTCCTAGGAGTCTTATTTAAGGAGAACAGTGTGTTCAGTAAAACCACAGACAAATTATTTGAACTTGGAAAAGGTTTTTTGACTTAAAAAAAAAAATTTAAGGCAGTTCAATTATTTTTTTAAGCACCTGAACCCTTTGGCAGGCAAATCTTGAGGTGAGAAAGTTAATATCCAGTTTATGCACATGTTGAATGTAACCCCAGCTAATTAAGTTAAGTTTTGCCTTGCTCAAAGTTTTAGACATGCACATCATTTCCTTTCAGTCTGATCAGGTGAGATTGACTATAACTACATAAGCACTCAAAGATTAAAGCAAGACTTTCCTGAGCAATGTGAAGTCCAGTAAATTTGTCTTAAGCTCTCAATGAGGTGAGGCACATCAGGAGATCAGCCCTATCTGAACACTAATCAAAAGCAGCAAGAAGGGATTTTAAAAACAAGAAATGAGCAGATAACAAAATTGCCTGGATTTGCAGGTGTTCAAAGTCATCAAAACAAAATTCTTGATCAGTTTGCAAACCTGATAATTATTATAACAGTGCTTTGAAAACTTTTATTATACTTCAAAAGAGTAGCAGTAACACATAATATTAAACAATAACACAAGCTAAATTTACTGGGGTTTAGTGTTGCTTAAATCTTCTTTTTCAAAGTTCTTAATACCATCTCATGATGCTTCCCAATTCATCAGTTTGCTTCAGGGCTCAAGCACAAAATTCTTGCACAAAGGCATTTATGGAAACACAGCTGTGAACATTAGGATTAAGGAGAAAAAATAACAATGATGATACCATGGTGAGTGCTAGTTCAAAATGACTTACTGTCTTTACAACTGCCAGAATGGGGAAGAAGCATTGCAACAAAGGGAAGGAGGCTCATTTTAATGAATGGGTTACTATGCACATTGAATTTACAAAATAAATGTAAATACTTATGTGAGATTCAGCAGTTTTCTTCTTTGGGGTTTTATGCAAATGAGATCCCCCCCCAGGTTTGTACTACCTGAGTTTCAGGTTTGTCTTGATTTGAGTCTTGCTTATTGAACCCTAATATTTCAATAACACAAACGACTCTAATTAAAAAAATGTTTAAATTTTATGAAACCTTATTTTGCACTCCAATTTCTCTTATAAGCACTCTTGATCCAGAGATTTCAAAGCTCTTCACAAAGGAAGTCAGCATTTTACAGCTGGGAAAACAGAGGCAAAGTGACTTGCCCAATATCACCGAGCAGGGCACTGGTAGAGCCAGGAATAGAGCCATTATTTGAACATGTTTTGCTCCAGTGGTTCACAAACTTGTGCAAATCTGTTCTGGTGTCTGAGGTTGTAAAAGCTGAGTCCATGGTCCATGACAGTTTCTTTGAAGTAAGTGGCAAAACCTCATCTAGCTTTACTGTGACCTGGTTCTGGCCCTGAAACTTTACGCGTGTATCAACAAACCTCTGAGTTTCTGTGTTTTTGAATAAACCACAAAAAACATGGAACATTTGAAATTGAAAACTGCAGGTGTAAGCTATGTAAGTGTTTTACTAGTGGCATAATTCTATTTTTTTTTCAAACCAGAGATGCTCTAATTTCATATCATTCCTCTCCACTAAATAGTGAAAAAGTATTTTGAGTCCTTGTATTAAACAGGTATAAATAGCAGGAATGAAGGGAATCAGTTTCTACCAGGAAACATTTTGTTTGGTCATATTGTACTATCACTTGTCCATTTCCTTGTCTTGTTTTTGCATCCTTTTGAAGAAGCAGGTACTTCGTAATTTGAGAAACTGTGCTTTAGGCATATGCATCAACATATGTCATAATGCTTTGCCCTTAAGTAGCACCTTTCGCCCAACGATCTAAAAGTGCTTTACAGTTAAGGCTTGTACATCCCTAAGCTGCATAAGGTTAATGTGGAAAAAAAAAAGGAAGAGGGGATGTTTCAACAGTACTTATCCTGAAACACCCACTCAAAAAGCAAGTCACTCAAAATTTAATGGACAGTTTGTAAAATTTTCACCAGAACAACTTGCATCCAAGGTCAGAATGAGTTACTCGTAGAAACGGAGTAGAACTCTGGAGATCCAACTCCCAGTGTTCTAATGTTCCCACTAGAAAACATTACCTCTCTGGAAGGAAATAGCTAGATTATGGGGTTAGTTTAGAGTATTATAAAGATGCAGTATGGATTATGTCTGTTGCTCAAGATTTACACGTTTTTGCCACTTTATTTGTAACTGACATCTTAGATTGTTCTCCATCTATTTCATGGTTTTTTAAAAAGTTAGCAGTAATTCTGCCCTGGCTTACATCAATGTAACCACACTGTTTTCACTCAAATTGTGTAGGCTTTAAATCTGGTCAGAATTTGACCCGAAGAGCCTAGTTATCCTAAAGTTATCCAGCTCACAACATCCATTTAAATTTGCAATGAATTTTCACAGATTAAAATATTTCAAAGCCTTAATTCATAGAGAAAAGAGTTGCAGGGGGTACAATTTGGCCCAGTTTGGCAAATGGTTCCTGTAAAGTGTCAGAGTATAGATCAATGGTGATTTAACCTCCTACTTAAGTGCTTTGTTGAACTGGGGCCTAAAAATCCTGTACTCATTTTTTGCTTATGAAAAGTCAGAGGGAAGAAAGGACCCCCACTCCACACTCAGTGCCCCTTTTCCTACACATAAATAAGGTAACTGACCCACCAGCATATGTTCATAGCTTCCAAGGCCAAATTGTGATTATTGTGATAATTGTGATTATCTAGTCTGACCTCCTGTCCTGTATAACACAGGACATAGAACTTCCCCAAAATAATTCTTGTTGCACTTGCTTTAGACCTAGTCTTCACACAAAGTTGCATCATGAAAGGTGTGGTTTTAAAATGATTTCATTAAACTGCTACAACTTTGTGTGGACACTTTGATGTCAATTTAAACCTGACATAGCAATTTAGCTTTCACTTCTAAATTGGTTTAAAATTGGTTATATTGTTTAGCTTTCACCTGTAACCTTAAATGTGTCCACACAGAACACTGTTTTAACTAATCCAGTTTTTGTAGTGATTTAAGTTAAACTTGTTCCATTTCTGCATGTAGGCAATCTCCCATTGAGCAAAAATGGCATTTCTTGATACCGTTACCTATCCTCTTCTCTTCCTTCCCCATTTGTTTCTCAAGAGCGTGATCTTCATTTGCGTTGTGCTGAATTTCGATTGCATGCTCTTAAGTCAGAGACTATGTCCATATTGTTTACGTTTGTTTGTTTGTTTGTTTGTTTTTTAAAAGGTGCCAAGTACATTTTTGGGCACCTAAAATAATAAATATAAAATACTTTTAAATATAAACTACTTTTCTTTCATATGTAACAATTTTCATTATGTCATACAAGAGGATTAAAGATAGCACAATGAATTTTCTAGTTAATGCTGATAACATTAATTACACCATTAATTGGACTCTCTCTATATATGCTATTCATAGCAGAGCCCTGCAGACTGGGTCCAGTCAAAGTGTGGTCTTTCCTTGGAGCAAGGAACCTAAAGTGCCTCATTTTAAAGGCCTCCTTCTTAGAGAACACCAGCTGGGTTGCATTTTCCAGGGCTGCAGCTTGGTTCATTCCTTTTGGAGTGTGGTAGCTACTTTCCCTTCCTTCCAAAGAAAACATATTAGTAGAGCATTGGGGAGGGGGGGTTGGCAAGGAAGGAAGTATTTTAGCAAAAATATTGGGAATTTCAGTTGTTTATGGTTTGAAGTATTCCCAAAGGATTATTTATCTAGGTTTTCAGTAAATAAAAATGTCAATTGTTTTATGTTTTCAATTTAACTTTTGGATTTTTTTAGAGGAACATATTTTGTGGAAAAAATAGATTTTGTTTTTTGGGGAAAAGGCCATCGAAAATAGCAACTAGTTCTACTTAGTCCATTTCTATACTTTCTGCTTCATCATACTTCTTCAAAACCTGGTGTTGCGTGCTCAGACAAAACAAAGCAAAAAAAATTCTGCATCATTTGTTTAATTTCTATATTTTAAAGGATGTGATAACAAAAGGAGAATATCTCTAGAATTGTTAGGAATAAACAAAACAGGGTTGGGTTATTTAACTGGCTGTAAATTAAAATATTGATTGATCAGCCCTATTCACCAGGCAAGTGTATATAGTTCATCACATTTTGCACACCAAAATATAACTAGCACATTATGATATCCCACAATCCCATTATCTAATATACTATAAGACTGTGAATGGCTTTCTAGTTGCAGTAAGTAATGGTGCAAAGTGGCACAAAATCAAAACTTCAACAGACTGACCTTTTCATATCCTCTGAAAACCAAATGCAAAAACAGACACTGTAAGACAGAGCAAAATACAAACTGTAAAAACAAAACAAAACTTTAAGATGGCCACAGAAATGCTCACAAAAATATTTTGCCAATGTCGTGCCGTTGGCTCATTTCTAGTAAAAATATTATTTGGGCTTAGTTTGAATTTGTTGGGATTACTGTTCTTTTTATAAAGATGACATATTTTGATCATATTTTCAGTGGTCAGCAGTAAGTGCGTTATAATGTGACCAACATGAAGAGGCTTCAAGAATGAAGTTGGTGAAATAACAGTTAGTTATGGACATGACTCAAATAATTTGTCTACCCCATCAGGCACCCTTCTAACTTCAGATTTTAAGATTTTGCTGTTTTGAAATTCTTATTTTACTCCTAGGGACGCTGCTTTATTCATTCAGTTTTCAGAGTAGCAGCCATGTTAGTCTGTATTCGCAAAAAGAAAAGGAGTACTTGTGGCACCTTAGAGACTAACAAATTTATTTGAGCATAAGTTTTCGTGAGCTACAGCTCACTTCGTCGGATGCATGCAGTGGAAAATACAGTGGGGAGATTTATATACATAGAGAACATGAAACAATGGGTGTTACCATACACACTGTAACCAGAGTGATCACTTAAAGTGAGCTATTAGCAGCAGGAGAGCAGGAGAGCGGGGGGGAGGGTGAGGGGGGAAGCTTTTGTAGTGATAATCAAGGTGCGCCATTTCCAGCAGTTGACAAGAACGTCTGAGGAACAGTGGGGCGTGGGGGAATAAACATGGGGAAATAGTTTTACTTTGTGTAATGACACATCCACTCCCAGTCTCTATTCAAGCCTAAGTTAATTGTATCCAGTTTGCAAATTAATTCCAATTCAGCAGTCTCTCGTTGGAGTCTGGTTTTGAAGTTTTTTTGTTGAAGAATTGCAACTTTTAGGTCTGTAATCGAGTGGCCAAAGAGATTGAAGTGTTCTCCGACTGGTTTTTGAATGTTATAATTCTTGACATCTGATTTGTGTCCATTTATTCTTTTACATAGAGACTGTCCAGTTTGACCAATGTACATGGCAGAGGGGCATTGCTGGCACATGATGGTATATATCACATTGGTAGATGTGCAGGTGAATGAGCCTCTGATAGTGTGGCTGATGTGATTAGGCCCTATGATGGTGTCCCCTGAATAGATATGTGGACACAGTTGGCAACGGGCTTTGTTGTAAGGATAGGTTCCTGGGTTAGTGGTTCTGTTGTGTGGTGTGTGGTTGTTGGTGAGTATTTGCTTCAGGTTGGGGGAGCTGTCTGTAAGCAAGGACTGGCCTATCTCCCAAGATCTGTGAGAGTGATGGGTCATCCTTCAGGATAGGTTGTAGATCCTTGATGATGCGTTGGAGAGGTTTTAGTTGGGGGCTGAAGGTGACGGCTAGTGGCGTTCTGTTATTTTCTTTGTTGGGCCTGTCCTGTAGTAGGTGACTTTTGGGTACTCTTCTGGCTCTGTCAGTCTGTTTCTTCACTTCAGCAGGTGGGTACTGTAGTTGTAAGAATGCTTGATAGAGATCTTGTAGGTGTTTGTCCCTGTCTGAGGGGTTGGAGCAAATGCTGTTGTATCGTAGAGCTTGGCTGTAGACAATGGATCGTGTGGTGTGGTCTGGATGAAAGCTGGAAGCATGTAGGTAGGAATAGCGGTCAGTAGGTTTCCAGTATAGGGTGGTGTTTATGTGACCATCACTTATTAGCACCATAGTGTCCAGGAAGTGGATCTCTTGTGTGGACTGGTCCAGGCTGAGGTTAATGGTGGGATGGAAATTGTTGAAATCATGGTGGAATTCCTCAAGGGCTACTTTTCCATGGGTCCAGATGATGAAGATGTCATCAATGTAGCGCAAGTAGAGTAAGGGCCTTAGGGGACGAGAGCTGAGGAAGCGTTGTTCTAAGTCAGCCCTAAAAATGTTGGCATATTATGGGGCCATGCGGGTACCCATAGCAGTGCCGCTGATTTGAAGGTATACATTGTCCCCAAATGTGAAATAGTTATGGGTGAGGACAAAGTCACAAAGTTGAGCCACCAGGTTTGTCGTGACATTTTCGGGGATATTGTTCCTGACGGCTTGTAGTCCATCTTTGTGTGGAATGTTGGTGTAGAGGGCTTCTACATCCATAGTGGCCAGGATGGTGTTTTCAGGAAGATCACCGATGAATTGTCGTTTCCTCAGGAAGTCAGTGGTGTCTCGAAGATAGCTGGGACTGCTGATAGCGTAGGGCCTGAGGAGGGAGTCTACATAGCCAGACAATCCTGCTGTCAGGGTGCCAATGCCTGAGATGATGGGGCATCCAGGATTTCCAGGTTTATGGATCTTGGGTAGCAGATAGAATACCCCAGGTCAGGGTTCCAGGGGTGTGTCTGTGCGGATTTGTTCTTGTGCTTTTTCAGGGAGTTTCTTGAGCAAATGGTGTAGTTTCTTTTGGTAACCCCCAGTGGGATCAGGGGGTAATGGCTTGTAGAAAGTGGTGTTGGAGAGCTGCCTAGGAGACTCTTGTTCATGTTCCGACCTACTCATGATGACGACAGCACCTCCTTTGTCAGCCTTTTTGATTATGTTATCAGAGTTGTTTCTGAGGCTGTGGATGGCATTGTGTTCTGCACGGCTGAGGTTATGGGGCAAGTGATGCTGCTTTTCCACAATTTCAGCACCTGCACGTTGGCAGAAGCACTCTATGTAGAAGTCCAGTCTGTTGTTTCGACCTTCAGGAGGAGTCCACCCAGAATCCTTCTTTTTGTAGTCTTGGTAGGAAGTTCTCTGTGGGTTAGTATGTTGTTCAGAGGTGTATTGGAAATATTCTTTGAGTCGGAGAAGTTGAAAATAGGATTCTAGGTCACCACAGAACTGTATCATGTTCGTGGGGGTGGAGGGGCAGAAGGAGAGGCCCCGAGATAGGACAGATTCTTCTGCTGGGCTAAGAGTATACTTGGATAGATTAATAATATTGTTGGGTGGGTTAAGGGAACCACTGTTGTGGCCCCTTGTGGCATGTAGTAGTTTAGATAGTTTAGTGTCCTTTTTCTTTTGTAGAGAAGCAAAGTGTGTGTTGTAAATGGCTTGTCTAGTTTTTGTAGTCCAACCACGAGGAAGTTTGTGTGGAAGGTTGGTTTTTGATGGGAGTATCCAGTTTTCAGAGCTCATTCTTAATCTTTCCCTGTTTGCTGTAGAGGATGTTGATCAGGTGGTTCCGCAGTTCTTTGAGAGAGTGTGGCACAAGCTGTCAGCATAGTCTGTGTGGTATGTAGACTATGTTATTCACTTGAGCTTTCCTCTTCCTCTCAGACAGCAATTTTCAACTTCTAGTCCCTGAGTCCCTGGGAATATATGGCCTAAGGGGCCAGAGTTCAATTCACTGATTGCAGTAGCTTTGACGCTACTACACAGTCTGCACCCTGCACTACACTGCTTAACTTTGCTGACTCTCCCAAAAAAAGAAAAGGAGTACTTGTGGCACCTTAGAGACTAACAAATTGATTTGAGCATAAGCTTTCCTGAGCTACAGCTCACTTCCAGACTCATCCCCGCATAGGGGAGGGTCAGCAACACATCATTACAGTATCTGGGGCTCATTCAGTTGCAGATTTTTCTTCCTAGGAGCATTGTGGTAATGATGCGCTCAGACTGTGAGGAATGTGAGCATCCTAAAAGACCATTAGAAGAATACCATGGCAGCCTCCATAGAGCAGCCTGTCCTTGCTGATGAGGGGTGAATGAAGTAGTTGCTAGTGATATGAGGGAAGGGGCTTATGGGATAACACTGAAATAAAGCGAAGGGGTGTACAAAACCTTTGCAACTCTTCTTGACCCAGCCCTGATATCTAAGTCCTTGCCAATGGGAGGTGAAAGCCCTCTTGGCATGCACCCTTGAAGGGTCAGGGCGAGACAGAGCCCATGCTCAGATGCTCAAAGCTTCCTTCACACACACACACAAAAAAAAAAAAAAAAAAAAAAAAAAAACAGAACTGAAAGGTTGCAGTTTAACCTAGAACTCATCCTTTTGACCATCATTGTTGGAAACTAGTGTGATGCCATAGTGCTGCATGTGAATACAAGGAAAGATGCCCTTTTAAAAATCCCAGAAACACGCTTTCAGGAGAGTATAGAAATTCTTGGAGAACTTCAATAATTAGCAAAATATTTATAATGAAGTGCGAAGAATCAGTGATGATTTAAGAGGCAATTATTTTTAAGATCAGATAGCCTATTAGTACCTTTAAGATGTGGCCATTTTGAATAAGTAAAGAAAGATAGCATAGTGACACACTAGTATACTTTTTTTTTTAAGTTATATTTAATAGTAAGAGTTCATTTTGCCTTTTTACTGTTCCTATACTCATTTCAATGACTGCAGCCTTTCGAGGAGACCTCCCTTATTGGGCACCCTCCTATTTCAAAAGACCACCCTATGATATCTCTAAATGTACAGAGTACTATTCTGCTACCCCTTTAAGAGATGGCCATCGCCCCAGACAGATGGTGACTGAAGACAGGTTTCATAGAATCATAGAATATCAGGGTTGGAAGGGACCTCAGGAGGTCATCTAGTCCAACCCCCTGCTCAAAGCAGGACCAATCCCCAGCTAAATCATCCCAGCAAGGGCTTTGTCAAGCCTGATCTTAAAAATATCTAAGGAAGGAGATTCCACCACCTCCCTAGGTAACGCATTCCAGTGTTTCACCACTCTCCTAGTGATCAAGTTTTTCCTAATATCCAACCTAAATCTCCCCCACTGCAACTTGAGACCATTACTCCTTGTTCTGTCATCACTGAATTTGTTAAACTGCTGTTAATTTATATTTCCTAAGGAATGGTTGCACATCTTTTTCATAAGGATAATACAACTAGGAGGTATTGTTTCATGGTCTCTGTGTATATAATGTCTTCTGCAGTTTCCACAGTATGCATCCGATGAAGTGAGCTGTAGCTCACGAAAGCTCATGCTCAAATAAATTGGTTAGTCTCTAAGTTGCCACAAGTACTCCTTTTCTTTTTACAACTACTTTAATGGCATCTTTTATCCAAAGAGCTTGAAGCATTTTTACAAACAGCATATGAGTGAGCCTCAAGTAGGTGCCACAAATTTCACAAAAGTAACATGACTTCAAGTTATATAGTACTCCTAATACATTCCTTTGTTCTAACCCAGAGACTCTGTCCCTGCTAGCCTGCCCCTCTGCATGAGCACATCATGAATATCTGTTATTGTCAGCTAACAGTTTTGTAGCATGCGTTATTTTTTACGATTTGCTAATAGCCTTACAAAATTCCTGTCATGCAGCAAAACGCTGAATAAACTTCAGCCAGGGCTCATCACTGCAACAAATGTGTCATCAAAGTACTCCTGTCTCTAAGTTCATCTTAGTGAAAAGAAAATTGCATCATTATGTATTTTAGGATTTTGTTCTGGTTCCCATCACTGATAAGTATATATTAAGGGCCTGATCAAAGCTCATTGAAGTCAATGGCAGCCTTTCAATTGACTTCCTTGGGCTTTGAATGAGGGCCCTATAAAGCAAACAATGCAAGCTTTCTCCCAATGCTGATACAGTTTTAACATACAAAAGCATAGACTTGTAAACTACAAAGCTGCATGACATTTCAACACATGTAACTTACTTTTTAAAACTCTGGTATTAAAGTAACAATTAGTTCAGTGACCATGCATCATTCTGTATTTTTTCTGTGTTCTAACTTACTTATTTTCAGTAATAGTATGTTTGGTTGCTGCACAGCAATCAACCATTGTGCTCATCAGAAATGAATGCAATGGACCTCTGACTCAACAGCAGGAAGAAAAGGGGTTGTGGCTACTTTATGGGTCCCCACTGCCTTGGGTTATCAGGGGAAGGCAAAAAAAACAACACTTGAACTGAGCAAGAGAACCAGAAGCCTGTATCAGATAGGGGTATTGACCTACCACTCACAGAGGGAGAGAAAGGCATTTATACCCTGTGCCCTGCAGATGGAATCCTTTTTGACCATCAGCCAGTCATGCTTATTTTCAGAAACAATGTGTTTGGTTGCTGTATAGCAGCGGTTCTCAAACTGTGGGTTGGGACCCCCAAGTGGGTTGGGACCCCATTTTAATGGGGTTACCAGGGTTGGCATTAGACTTGCTGGGGCCTGGGGTCGAAGCCTGAGTCCCACCGACTAGGGCTGAGGCCTTCGGGCTTGGGCTTGGGCCACGGGAGGGGGGGCTTTGGCTTCGGATTTGGTCCTCCAGCCCTGGGCAGCGGGGCTCAGGTGGGCTCGGGCTTTCATTCCCCCTCCTGGGGTCGTGTAGTAATTTTTGTTGTCAGAATGAGCTGAAAAATCCATATGTGGTGATGACTTAATGTTCAGTTTGACTGTTCATTTTGAATGATAAATGAACTTGGGGCCTGATCTTTCAGAGACTTATAAATGGTCTTAACTTTGCAGACTCTGTAATCCTGTTAAAGTCAATACCCAGTTGACAAAGTTAAGCATATGTGTAAAGCTGTGCAGGAGTGGAGCCCTACTGTGAATCTTGTGGTACTGTTGTATTATACTGTCTTTGCACCTTTTGTTAGTGCTAACTTTGCAGCAGGGACCTGTTACTGGTTTACTTGTTTGTACTGTGTGTGTATTGCTGGCAGTATAAATAAGAAGCATATACATTGTCCACTAAGTTGAGTAGAGTTGCACTCTTCACAGCATCAGCTGCATAAAAGCTTTTTCACATGCAGTTTACAAGTAAACTAGGCTATCCTATTCAAGCATTAGGAGAATTAGTCACAGAGACCCAATTGCCAGGTATTGTAACTCCTCTTGGAAAGGCCACTACAGCGAACAAAAGCTGTTCACATTTCTTAATCTTTTTACACTTCAATGAGACAAACAGTGACAATGATAGCTTAATGGGGTTACATAGTGCCTGATGAGTTACCTTCCTTCTTTCTCACTATGTATTCAAATACGTTTAGAGTCCTTATTCAGCTAAAACTGCCACTGACTTTAGTGGGAGCCTTGCCTAAGTAAAGTCTTTAGATTTAGGACCCTTCTTTGCAGCTTTGGCAGCGTAACTTAGTGACTTTCCTGCATTCTTGAACAAAGCTGTGAGGTTATTTTAGCTGTAAAATTTGATTAGTCTTGCAAGAGTTGTATGAACATAGCGCCTTTTGGTTTTTGGTTTGTGCAAACTCTCACAAAGGGCTGGATCCTGGTTCTTTGAAGTCAGTAGCCAAATGTCAAATAAAAATGAATTTGATGTGACCAGGATCTGGCCCTTAAACTTCACCCATGTATCAACAAAGCTGTCTAACTAAACCACCACTCTGTTTCCATCAGCTTGAATAATCTCAGACACAGAATTTTGGCACATTCAAAATTGAATATGTCTGTGCATGTGCTATTTATTTGGTGTTTTGTATGTGGCATAATTCTAATTTTCTTCTAAACCAGAGGTTCTCCAACATTAGACCATTCCTTCCCAGTAAATAATGGTAAGACATGCCAATGCTTGCATTAAATGTGTTTAAAAGGGAGGGAAGGAATCTCTATCAGGCATATTTTGGAAAAAAGTAAGGACAGGACAACTGTTCGATCTTCTTGTTGGGGTTAGTTGTACGGCAGGTAACTGACCCTTGTGAATTAGTGTTGGGCCAGAATTTTAAACAAATTCAGCACCCAGTTTCTCCCATTGTTGTGCTGACAAATTCTGAAAATTTGGGCAACTCACGTAGGTGCCTAAATAAGAACTGAGCTGTTTTCATAATCTGGCACTTAACTGTTGCTGAGGAAGAACTGAGAACATCCCAGCAAGGTGGGGGAAAAAAGTCACCCCTGTCTCCTCCCACAATTAAGAATATGGGATTTTACCCCTCTGAATTGTAAATATATAATAGGGGGAGTAATCGCTCAAATCAGGTACTTCTTTCCCTTTTTGTAGGACTGCATTATTTTGGCTTGGGCAATACTTTTCATAATGACTAGTGCACGAGAGAAACTGGGGAAATTTCAGCAAGATGGGGTTGGGATTTTGTAATTCTTCTTTGAGTAGATGCAGCCCACTTAGTGTGTCCCACTTAGGTGTGTGCATGTCCAGCGCACCAGAGACAGAGAATTTTGCCGAGTGGTAGCCGTAGAGGGGCGGTGCTTGCACCGCATGGCCATAGCCTCTCCCTTGGCTATATGTGGTGGCACTGCCCTGACCCCACATCAGTTGCTCCTTACTGCCTGTGGCTGGAGTCAGAGCTCTGTGGTTTTCATCTCACATTCCATCTATTTTTAGTGATTTTTCTAGTTTTATGTAGTTAATTACTACCCTTAGGACAGTGTTAGTAAGATTTAGTGTTTGTTAGCTGTAGTTCAAGTATTTCCAGGAAATGCCCTCACCAGGGTTTAAACATTGTCTGTCATCTGTGGGAGCAATCACCAACAATGATCCCCACACACAGAGCTTGCTGTGCCTAGGCGAAGCCCACGTCAATGAGTAATGTTCGATTTGTAGATCATTCACCAAATGGACTCAGGTGGTGAAGGATCTTCATCTGAAGCAGCTCTTGATTGAATAAGCCATGCGGCCTGCTTCATCACGAAGACCCTTTGTCAGATCAGAGGTGGTCTTTGGGTTCTGAAAGCACTACCACTTTGCACCTTGGAGCTGGAGCCTCTCCAAAGAGATGGAGGAGTCATCATACCAAGGAACAGATCACATACAGCCAACCAAGGCTACTACAGGTTACCTGGGGACTCTTCTTCCTTCTCCAGCAGGAGCACAGATCAGGATGCACAGGATGGAGCAGGTCTCATCAACCGCTCTCCAGTACCACACAAGGAGGTCAGAGACCCCATGCCACTCCAGTCCCAGCCCTGGGTCATCAGTTGAATCCAGTACTAATGAGGGTGATGCCAGCAATGGCTGTTTTTGCACCAGCAGCATATCAGGCAGCAATTGATCTCCTCTGCCTTTCTGTCCCACCCTGTCTGTTGGTCCAGGACTTTGTCATACCTGCATCTTTTATAGTGCTGTTGGCTGGGCAGGTCACTGAAAGTGTGGGTCTGTCAGCACCATACCCCAATGTTTCCCTTACACAGCCAGTGGATGTGGGGCCAGTACCAGGCTTGGTGCAAGGGACCTTCCCCGGCACCAGGAGCATCTTCAGCACCCCTGCGACTGGTGCTGCTGCTGATGTTATCATGGTTGCGTTCACTGCTCTCCACTTCAGCACCTTCGGTTACCTCAGTAATGCTGCCGAGTTTGGGATCGACGCTGCTTCTGGCACCAGAAATGAGAGAAGCACACTTGGTGATGCTGGTACTGTTTCCGCCATCGGCACCAGCTCCCTCATTATTCTGGGCTGTAGACAAGTTGGACTGGTTGCTCACATTCTCAGGGCTGCTTCCACCTTTATCCCCTGAAGCCTGGGACTTTTCAGTGTCCAGGTCACGATCTTCTTCTTCTTGCTTTTGATTGCCTGACCCACAATCATCCTTCATATTAACAATGTGCACCTTCAGGCAGTGAAGGGCCTCTGGAGCATGTTGGCTTTAGTACCATCTGCAGCAACGTGCATGGAGAAGTGTGACTTCATTGTGGTGCAGGGATTTGAGAGTTTTTACTCCCACCAATCCCAAATTCCCTGTTTGTAAGCATGCTGAATGACAGAGCCTGGCAGAGTTGTTTAAATCTATTCCCAGCGGTAAGGACTCATTTAATGGACCTGATGGGCAGGAAGATTTACTCCTCCTCTTCCTTGCAGATGTGACTTGCTAACCAGCAGGCATTGCTGTCTAAATATGACTTTGTGAACTGGATGGCTTTAAGTTTTCAGACCATCTGCTCGAAGGCTTGAGAGAGGAGTTTCAGGCATTTGTCACCAAAGACTGCTTGGTGGCTAAGACTTTATTGTAGTTGCATAGGAAATATTGTACTCCAATGGTTCTCAACCAGGGACCCGGGGCCAACGGGGGGGGCCGCGAACAGGTTTGAGAGGGTCCTCCAAGCATGGTCAGTGTTAGACTTGCTGAGGCTCAGGACAGAAAGCCAAAGCCTCACTGCATGGGGCTGAAGCCCGGGGTCCTGAGACCTGTCACTCAGGGCTGAAGCCGAAGCCTAAGCAATGTAGCTTCACAGGGGTCCCTATGGCATCGGGCCCCAGACAACTGCCCTGTTTGCTACCCCCTAATGCCTGCCCTGGCTTTTGTATGGAGAAAACCAGTTATTGTGGCACAGGTGGGTCATGGAGTTTTTATAGCATGTTGGGGCGTGGGGGGAGCTCAGAAAGAAAAACGCTGGGAACTCCTGTTGTACTCCACTTCTGTGTCTAGTGATGAATTGCTGTGATCGCTAGCAGTTACTCAGTTGCCCCATCATTACAAATAAAGACATGGGGTTTGTGTGAGAAACAGGAAATCTTTGCTCCCCTGTGAAAGCTGAAATGAGAGGAATATGTGAGGTTTTTCACTGCTAAAATGTTTGCATGCTGAATTTGCATATTCTATTGTATTCTAATTTCCCCTTCCTCATCTCATTCCTCAAAGGTACTAAACAAAACAACATAAAGACTTAGTGGTGCGATAATTAAAAACATGTTTTACACAACACTAACATATTTTAGAGTTTAAACAAGATGCAAGTTCCTAATTGAAAGAAATTAAAATAGTTTCTTTTGTTGAATGTGGATGCTCAACTTATTAGTTTTATTTTCAAAAGCCTATTAAAAACGAATTAAGCCTCTTGAAAGGCAATCTAGCTTTTCATAGCTATCTCCGCTAACCTCTCTTCATTTCTGATGACTGATTCATCAACATCCACCATTGCACTGGTCACATTCATAGTTCTTGCAATTCATTGCTAAGCTAAGCTAATTGTATTTATTAATCTGCCTAAGAACCCATAACCAAGCGTCCTCTGAATTTTCAGTATCAAATGGGTTTCCATAAACAATAAAATCCCAAAATGCTAGTTCAGAAGAGGACCTAAATAGCAATCTTTAACTGATGCAATGATAACTGCTTGTTCTATCCATTTCTCCTTACAAAGACAAACTTCCCATTCCCTTCAGTGCCTCATTTGAAGGCAGTGGGAGTTTTGTCAGAGTAAAGCTGTAGGACTGTATGCTGTTTCAGTCAAAAGAATTGTCACATATTAGAAACTGTATGCCACTTACATCTTATATTCTTCTCAGGTTTCAAACAATCACAAAACCAGGGCAGACTTATTCTTGTATCCTGGAAATGAGACTTCACAGCAACACCTGCTTGCCCAGCACTATTTTCTTCATATTTGTTTGTTTGTATCTTTGTATGTTTGTATCTTTCTGTCCTGATTATTATTTCCCCTTTTCTTTTGCATAGAAAAATGTAATTTTGCATGTAAAATGTTCAGCCTAATAAAGCCATTAACTTCACTTAGAAAAGCAACACTGCAGATTTAAAATGCAGACAGTTTGCTACTAGTGGAAGTGAGAGCTAGTAAGGTTAAATTGCTTTCTTTTTCTTCCTGAAATGACATAATTCAAAACTTCCAAGAGGCTTAAGAAAGAAGTTACTATTTTAATTGCCTTGTATTTCTGCAGGCAAGATTAATAGTGCTGTCAGTGAAATAGGCTGATAAGAAGCTGAAGTACACATAGTGAAATATATTGCAGAAATATTAAGATAACATTGATTTAGGACCAAATTCTGCTTATGTTACTCACATGAGTTCTGTCAGAGTTTGAGTCATAAATTTTAAGGCCAGAAGGGTCCATTATTATCATGTAGTCTGGCCACCTGCATAACACAAGCCATAAAATTTTGCCAGCATTTCCTGTATAAAGCCCATAACTTCTGTGTGATGAAGGGCAAATCCATGGGCTGGGCCCTGAGAAACAGGAGAATCATCCTCATAGGTCTGTGCAGCAGCTGTGAAAGCCATTCCAGCTGTGAAGCTGCTTCAGAGCAACAGCTGAAATAGCCTTGTATGCTTGTAACATGCCGGCACACCCTCTGCCATACACACACTGTCACACAAGGAGTTCCTGCAGAGCTGGGCACCATGCCATGTAGGGGAACATAATCCCATGTGATACATCCCCGTATCCAGCTCTTTGACACACGAGAGTTGCCCGGGTTACACTGCCAAGGTTCATGGAGCTGCCTCTTAAGGAGAAGATAGTTATCCTAGGAGCAGCCCATGCAAATTGAAATTAATGAATTAATATTTGCAAAATGGTTTATCATTTCAATGCCTAACCCTTCAATTTCTGACAATGAACACTGTTTTTTTTTTCCTACTCCAAACCTTCTCTCAATAGTATGATCATCCCACATTCCTTCCATGAGTTAGGGTTGGTCAACACCAGTGGTTCTCAGCCAGGGTACCTCTGAGGGTACAAAGAATCTTCTATGGGGTACATCAACTCATTTAGATATTTGCCTAGTTTTACAACAGGCTACATAAAAAGCACTAGTGAAGTCATTACAAACTAAAAAATTCCATATAGACAAAGATTTATTTATACTGCTCTATATAATATGCACTGAGATATAAGTACAATATTTATATTCCAATTGATTCATTTTATAATTATACGGTAAAAATGAGAATGTAAGCAATTTTTCAGTAATAGTGTGCTGTGTATTTTTATGTCTGATTTTTGTAAGCAAGTAGCTTTTAAGTGAGGTGAAATCTGGGGGTACATAAGACAAATCAGACTCCTGAAAGGGGTACAAAGATCTGGAAAGGCTGAGAGCCACTGGTCTAGGCTACCAACTTCTATCCCTATAACTGTGTCATTTCCCCTGTGGAAAATTCACACCCTTGAGCAACATAGTTATACCATCCTAATCCCTGAAGTAGACAGCGCTATGTCAATGCTTAATGTCTTCATTAACCACTGTACTGGTGCAGGTGCAGCTGAGCTGCTGTTGCGCTGTAAGTGTGGACAAGCTTCCAGTAGTGATCATCCCTCATTCTTCTCATCAGTATGAGACATTTCACAACTAAATCTAAATACTTCAGATTAGTATTGCTTTCGGATGGTTCATTTTCTCCATCCACGGAGCACAGTAAAGACTTTTCAGAAGGCAGTAGACATCAAACGGAAGAGAAACAAAACATCAGAATGAGTTTCTGGTTATCTATCTTTCAGAGAAAGGGAGAATCAAGGTGGTGAGTTTAGTTAGTATACTACTCTGAAAGGAGACAGCCAGGTCTACATGCTTGATTTACATATTGACAGTAATCTCTTTCTGTAGATTTATGGCTAGTCTACACTAGAAGCGCTACAGTGGTGCAACTGCACCGCTGTAACACATCTGGGGAAGACGCTGTATGCCGATAGGAGAAAGTTCTCCCATCGGCATAATTACTCCACCTCTGTGAGAGGTGGTAGCTATGTCGGTAGGAGATTGGAGAAGGCAGTTTTTCAAATAGACATTATTAAGGGCACAAGAACAAACTATCCCACTGCATAGAAAAGATAGGAAGAATGGCAAGAGACTACCCTGTCTTAATCAGGAAATCTTCAATGATCTAAAAATCAAAAAAGAGCCCTACAAAAAGTGGAAACTAGGTCAAATGACAAAGGATGAATATAAACAAGTATCACAAGTATGTAGGGACAAAATTAGAAAGGCCAAGGCACAAAATGAGATCAAATTAGCTAGAGAAATAAAGGGTAACAAAAAAAATTCAAAAAATACATTAGAAGCAAGAAGAAGACCAAGGGCATGGTAGGCCTGTTATACAATGGGGGGGGGGGAACGGACAATAACAGAAAATGTGGAAATGGCAGAGGTGACTTCTTTGTTTTGATTGGACGTCTAACATAGTGAATACCACTGACAATGAGGTAGGATCAGAAGAAGCTAAAATAGGAAAAGAACAAGTTAAAAATTACTTAGACAAATTAGATGTCTTCAGGTCACCAGGGCCTGATGAAAGGTATCCTAGAACACTCAAGGAGCTGACTGAGGAGATATCTGAACCATTAGCAATTATCTTTGAAAAGTTTCAGAGTAGCAGCCGTGTTAGTCTGTATTCGCAAAAAGAAAAGGAGTACTTGTGGCACCTGAGAGACTAACCAATTTATTTGAGCAAAAGCTTTCGTGAGCTACAGCTCACTTGAGATTCCACAACACTGGAAATGGGCAAATATAGTGCCAATCTATAAAAAGGGAAATAAGGAGAACCCAGGGAATTACAGACCAGTCAGCTTAACTTCTGTAGCCAGAAATATAATGGAGCAAATAATAAAGCAATCAATTTTCAAACATCTGGAAGATAATAAGGTGATAAGTAAGAGTCAGCATAGATTTTTCAAGAACAAATCGTGTCAAACCAACCTGATAGCTTTCTTTGATACGGTTACAAGACTTGTGGATAGTGGGGAAGTGGTAGATATGGTATATCTTGACTTTAGTAAAGCTTTTGATACTGTCTCACATTATCTTCTCATAAACAAACTAGGGAAATGCAACCTAGATGGAGCTACTATAAGGTGGGTATAACTTTGGGTTCAAGATGGGATCTAACTAACCATAAGACACATCTGAGAGTGTTCAAGGCAGTTAGGGACTTGTATTCCAAAGAACAAATGAACCTAAAGTCTGTGTGGGCACATGTAAATTCTGACAGCCTTCTATTTGAATTGTTATCTACAAAGGATGTGCGTGTGCTTAAAAAAAAAGAGTAATCAAACATAGCTTACTTTTCATATCAAATCTTGATAATTGTTCATTTAATTATGTTTTAAAGAAAACATTTGCAATTCCCTAAGTATAAGGTATTTGGTATGATGAGTTATGAAGAAGTAGAACATTCTACACTACTATAGGGCAATGGAAAATAGTTCTTAAATTATGTTCCTACATTATAATTTTCTGTTACTGTCTTCGCAAAAAGAAAAGGAGTACTTGTGGCACCTTAGAGACTAACCAATTTATTTGAGCAAGTACTCCTTTTCTTTTTGTGAATACAGACTAACACGGCTGCTACTCTGAAACCTGTTACTGTCGTGTTTCTTTTCTTACTTACCTGGCTTCACTCCTGTGGAGTCATGGCCATGCTATTCATTTACACCAATATGAGGTCAAAACAGGGATCTACCATTGCATTAATACGGCACTTCAGAGAATGCAGTTGTTTTTCTAGTGGTAGGTTAAGTTTTCCTGAACAATGTTCCTAGAAAAAACATTAACAAAGCCATCACTCAAAAATACTAGATCCCATATATTTATTTTTACAGATGCTTAACCAGGATATTTCAGCTGGGCAAAGAAATTCAGTTTATTTTATTGCAATACACAGTTTATCCTTTATAGCAGGTGAATTAACAAACACAAAGAAAAAGTGTTCTTTCCTTCCAACCTGGCTGACACTAAGCAGACTTCAGCAGTCATCTTTTGTCAACTAGGTCAATGCCAGACTGGATCTGTGAACCAATCTGATGTTTACTGAAAGTTTGATTCATTTTCTGAAATTATTCCTAGGATAAACATTTCTTTAAATACTCAAATATAATAGCGATAGAAAAGAAGTTTAGGACACCTTTCTAAATAATTCAACCTTAAATATATCATGGTGAAATAGATGTGCCAAAATACTGACCATCCAATACTCTGTACAGTTGATTCCAATCTCTCAATTACTTTTTTGATCAGAGTAAAACAAAAATCTGCTCTATGGAGCCATTATAGTCTCCATCTTTAAAACATTCTGAATTAAAAAGATAATGGAACACTTGATTAAAATCTCAAAAATGGGATACAGTGGGCAGGTTGGTTCATAGTGCAAATTAAACTCCAGCAGATGTGTGTTGCAGGTGTAGATCATCAACACTTTACGACAATCCTGCTTCTATTTTCCCTCTAATGCTTTGATTGCTTATGAGTTAATCATGTGTGGTGATAGAGAGATTTCAAAATGCTGCTTCATCAGTTGTTAATTAGGAATAAATCAACACATTTTAAAGAGGTGGTAAAATAATTCATTAGTCTTTTTTTATTTCTGTTTTGATGAAATAGTAACTGCCTTTTTCTCTTCTCTTTGTTTTTGTTCTTCTAACCCAAGTGCTGTAAAATGACTGTAGTGGCATGTATGACTAGTGGTGGCCACTAGATTAAAAGTCAACTGATTTTTATCGTTTTTTCCAGCATGTTAAATGACAAACTTTTTGATGGATTTAAAAATACAAAAGTGTCTCTTCAATGCTTGTATGAAGAATACCAGTTGTGATTGATGTTTTGGATGTAGTTCACTATGGAGTTTACATTAATATAATATAATTGCTCTTCTTTTTTGTGCCGATTGATTTTATTACTGTATTTAATGGCTTGTTGCATAGTTTTAGGATAATGAATGCCATTTTCTTGTATTATTCTATAAATAACTTGGCAACTTTTTAATTAGGATAATCATAGTAGCTGTTTCCACTGCTCTGCTCAAGCCTTGCTCTCTGCATCCAAGTATTACTGTACATCTGAATCAAGTTAGACCAATTATGGTCTATATGGGTTTCTAAACCGTGCAGCTTTTTCTATTTTAAATAACGCAGGGTTTCCCTCCTCAAATTGTGATACTGTTCCTGCTAACAAGTTAGCTAAGATGGATGTTTTTTATCTTAGTTTAACCATTTAATTAAAGGTGTGTGAAAAATGGAAGTTCTGTTTTGTGAAGAATGTCAAAATTTGGGTTTCTTCCAAATATGGAATGAAAACCAAAAAATTGAAATTCTCTGAAGGTAAATTCTGGAAAAAGAATCAATTAGGTTTAACCAAAACTTTGTTTTGATATTAACTTTTTATTTTGAACTATAGATAAGATAATTGAAACATCCATTTCAAAATGAAAAAATTAAAACTTTTACCTCAAAAATGTCAAAACAGGACATCTCAACGCTATTGGAACTTGTTTTTCCTGGTTTTCTTTGAAAATGAAATTCCAGAGATATTCACCCAATTTTGCAATGCATTTTGATTTTGATGGAACTGCATATTCAGTAGATTATGGCTCTATCCAATGGGAGTTTTACCTACATAAGAATTACATATTTGATTTTGTAATGCTTTATTGGTGAAATGCTGCCCTATTGTGGTAAATCGGAGTTCTGCCACTATCTTCAGTGGGGCCAGGATTTTACCTGATATCTTCGCTAGCATTGCTGCAAAACAGCAGATCTAAAGCATTTGTCTATAAAGTCAGTTGGCTGAAGCCTTGACAGTTGGGTAATGTAACGTATGTCAATAAACAGTTAACATTTCACTGTAAGCTTTATTTTTACCTTGGTTGCTTCTGTTTCCATGGCTTTGAAGATCAAGGTAATTTGCAGCAAAAAAGTAAAGGAAAGTTTAGAAACCTCTTCAATGTCCTTGAAAGTATTTGATGGATTATATCTGTACATCCTCAGCCAGCATTACTAACAGCTGAAGACCCTCAAGAGAGTATGTTGTGATGCAAAAGCAGTGAAATACCACTATACAATTGTAACCATTTATAATCTAGCTAAAGAACAGTCTTATGAGCAATATGTACAGTTACTGTTGTGTTCCCCTTCCTGCATCTCAGCTCAACCTCATGAGACAGTATTCTTTCTTTCCTGGATTTTTCAGAAAGAGCCATTGTATTTTCTGAATGTAGGTTTTATACCTCCTAGTAACAATTAGTTAAACTATACATATTTACAGTTAATATAACTAGTTAAGCATTTTAAACACATAAGCTTATACATATAAATGACTTTTTAACAAACATGTAAGCCACTAGAGCAGGGGAACTGGAAGCTGGGTCTCCCAAATCCCAAATGAGTGCTCTAACCCCTGAACTAAAAGCTCTAAGGTTGGGGGACAGCCCCAAAAATCTCCTCTAGTTGTTTTGTGTGGGTTTAGGCATGTTTCAAAAACACCTACTGGATCAGGACACAAGACAAGACAGGTGGGGGAATGTCTAGTTTGAGGATCCCTCTGGGGCTTAGGAGTGAGATAGGTGCCCATACACCCAAATGGAGAGGGCTGTGTGCATGCTCAATGGCAGATTTTTAGGTACCTTGGAGACATGACGAGTGAAAACATAGGAGCCTACAGGGTTAGGTGGTATATGAACAAGGGTATTGAGGATCTCAGTGGCTCCTGAATGTTGCACTTAGGCATCTAAAATGGCAAATAAGTACCCAACTCCCTTTGTGGTTTTGGCATCAGTTGACTTCGGATTTAGTCCTAGGTGACTAATACTGAGGATAGGTTTGAGCTTTTTTATTTTTTTCCTTTTTCCTTATTTTGAGCAAGAAACACTTCATCACCACCCACTATATTTTATTTTACTTCATCTATTTTCTCTTTTTCCCCACACTGCTGTATTTTCAGATGGAAATGTCCTAGACATGTCCTAGATAAATGTCTGGATGGCAGAAAACACAGGCCCTCTGGGTGGAATCCAGTAGAATGTCTCCTCAATGCCCTTTAGAAAAACAGAAGGGCCTATACTAATCTTCAGGTTACATATGATGCTATACTTCCACTGTAGGGAATGGGAGAAACACCCACTTCTTTGCAAATCTTTGAAAATAGATAATGTAGCGTGGGCGTTCATTGTGTTACAGAATATATCTTCAGCCTCATCTCTACATATCACAACTAACATGCAGGGATTTTTTAACCACTTGCTATTTGCAATACTGCTCTTCAAACCACAAGTATAAATAACATATGGTCATTTTTTGTCAAATACTAAGCCAGTAAAAGCTGGAGAGACCAGGTAATTGTCAATATGCATATTGTACCTAGTTGATATTTCACAGGAATGCTGTCAACTTGTTAATAGAGCCCAATGGATCTATCTATCTATCTATCTGTCTGACAGAAGATTGTAATTCCCATAAGTACACTTAATGGCAACATCTGTAGGATTCCACCTAATTTAGGAAACAAATGTATGCTGCCCTCTTCAAATAGGAAGAATGCTGTATATGCTTCAGGAAATTCTCATTATTTTAGGGTCATAGCCTTGAAAGTAGAGTATCAGAGATTCATTTAGGTCTAATGTAGCATGGTACCATGTAACCTTACCTTCTCCTTCCAACTGCTAAGTCTGAATGTGAATCAACTAGTGCCAGCTATTTTACCCTTTCTCAATACATTGGGAAGTCCCATTCTGAATATTGAACTAGAGCTGTGCAAATAACTGACTGTCCAAATTTGAAAAAGTCACTTCAGATTTAAAATATCAAAACATTTCATTATGGAAATGTCAAAAACAGTATTTTTGGATTTTTTTTTTCAACAAAATTCAGCAAATTCAATACAAACATTCAGCATGTTTTGGTTGACCCAAATATGCATTTTTAATGAAAAAATGATTGTCTGAAAGATTTTGCCCAGCTATAGGGTGCACATTTCAGCAAGTAGTATGATGTGGAAATTTTTGGTCATTCCATACATGCATTATGCATCAAATTAATTGGAATTTGACTGTTTGTTTTTACCCATATTATATTATCTTCAAATATAGGTTAGTATGTACAAAGGGCACTTGTTTTGTTGAAAATATTTATATTGGTGTAACACTGAGCAAGAAGAGATTATATGACATGCTGGGCACAAATCAAGAGTGTGTCATACTGTAGCATAAGCATTAGCACAAAATATTAATATGCATAGTGACATTCAGTGCTTGGATACTGTGAAAAGTGCTATAGAAAGACTGAAGTCTCACTGACAGATCTTGCTACAATAATGATATACTCATTAAATATCAAAGGGAAGAGAGAGAGAGAGAGAGAGAGAACTCCATATCACAAAAGCCCAATCTCAAGGATAACATATGTGTTTATACAGACTTTTCAGTCTGTTTCAGTTAGTTTGGAGAGGATGCAAGGGGGAACAAAGGTAAATTATGGGGGGTGATAGCTCCTAACTGGTCTATATATAGAAAAAGTGACACAGCTTCTGGCTTAATGAAGGATGAACCCTATTTTTTTCTGAATGATGATACAATGGCATCCACACAGCTCCATAATCTGTATATTTCTGCAGATTTATATTTTTAATCGCCTTTATCCCCAATTTACACAAGGTAAGGTTAAGTGGATGAACTGAATGTACTGCTTGAATTTTTACTGTTGTAATTAAGACAAGAATTCTTCAAATAAAAAGTGAATTAGAAGGATCTTAGACTGTGATCTGTATCTGTCAGATGATGCATTTTCATCACAAAATATAGAATCATAGAGGTGTAGGACTGGAAGGGACCTCAGGAGGTCTTCTAGACCAGTACCCTGAATTCAAGGCAGGACTAAGTATTATCTAGACCAGTGGTTCTCAAAGCCGGTCCGCCACTTGTTCAGGGAAAGCCCCTGGCGCTCCGGACTGGTTTGTTTACCTGCCGCGTCCGCAGGTTCGCCCGATCGCGGCTCCCACTGGCCGCGGTTCACTGCTCCAGGCCAATGGGGGCTGCGGGAAGCAGCGTGGGCCAAGGGACCTGCGATCGGCCAAACCTGCGGATGCGGCAGATAAACAAACTGGTCCGGAGCGCCAGGGGCTTTCCCTGAACAAGCGGTGGACCGGTTTTGAGAACCACTGATCTAGACCATCCCTGACAGGTGTTTGTCTAGTCTGCTCTTAAAAATCTCCAGTGATGGAGATTCCACAACCTCCCTAGGCAATTCTAGTCCTTAACTACCCTGACAGGAAGTTTTTCCTCATGTCTAACCTAAACCTCCCTTGCTACAATTTAAGTCCATTGCTTCTTGTCCTCTCCTCAGAGGCAGGGCCGTCCCTACCCATACACAAAGTACGCAGCTGCGTAGGGCACCAGAAAATTTGGGGCACCAAATTTCCTGTGCCCTGCACAGCTCCATGCTGCTCTAGCCCTTACCCCGCCTCTTCCCCATGGTGCCAGCTCCGCCTTTTCCCACCCCTGCTCTGCCCCAGCCTCACCTGCACTCCACCCCTTTCCCAAAGCCCCCTTTCCCTCCGCCCCCGCCCCTGCCCTGCCCCTGAGGACTGTAGCAGGGTCGGGCCTGCACTCACTGGCGGTGGGAAGTGCAGCGACCCGGCCCCAGCCACACCACCGGTGAGTGCTAGGGGGCAGTTCCACCCTGCCTCCCAAGCCAGCTGCCCACGGAGGCCTGGGTCCAGCCCCACCCCCCCCAAGGCCTGCGCCCCCATGGGGGGGGCTGCGTAGGGCCTCAGAATAGCAAGGGACGGCCCTGCTCAGAGGTTAATAAGAACAATTTTTCTCCCTCCTTCTTGAAACAACTTTTTATGTACTTGAAAACAGTTATCATGTCTCTTCTCAGTCTTCTCTTTTCCAGACTAAACAAACCTATTTTTTACAATCTTCCCTCATAGGTCATGTTTTCTAAATCTTTAATAATTTATGTAGTTCTTCTCTGGACTTTCTCCAATTTGTCCACTTCTTTCCTGAAATGTGGCACTCAGAACTGGACACAATACTCTAGTTGAGGCCTTATCAACGCAGAGTAAAGTGTAAGAATTACTTCTTGTATCTTGCTTACTCCTGCTAATACATCCCAGAATGATATTTGCTTATTTTGCAACAATTTTACACTGTTGACTCATATTTAATTTACGATCCACTATACCCCCAGATCCCTTCCCGCAGTACTCCTTCTGAGGCAGTCATTTCCCATTTATGTGTCCAATTGATTGTTCTTTCCTAAGTGGAATACTTTGCATTTGTCCTTACTGAATTTCATCATATTTACTTCAGATCATTTCTCCAGTTTGCCCAGATCATTTTGAATTTTAATCCCAGCTTGTTATCATCCACAAACTTTAAAAGTGTACTCTTTATGCCATTATCTAAATCATTCATGAAGATATTGAACAAAACCAAACCCAGGACCGATACCTGTGGCAGCTCTCTCGATATGCCTTTCAAGTTTGACTGTGAACCACTGATAAATATTCTCTGGGAATGGTTTTCCAACCAGCTAGGTACCCACCATATAGTAGCTAAATATAGATTGTATTTTCCTAGTTTGTTTATAAGAAGGTTATGTGAGACAGCATCAAGAGCCTTACTAAAGTCAAGATATATATTTGATATTTTTTTTTGCTTTGAATTACAGAAGCACGACCATGCAGTTGAATATTGGCATAAGATTCATTTAATGTGGAGTTTCTCTACTATATCAGTAAACAGTACTACTATTACCACACAGTACTAGCTTTTAGAGAGTCTTTGATGAGAATAGCTAGTAAAGTACATGTAGAAAAACATAAACAAGTTAGTCTAACAATAGCATCAGAACATTTGAATTAAATAAGAACAGTAGGTGTTCATCCTGCTCAATTACTGAATAGGGACTCTAGTGGTTAGCTATCTAGAGAGAGAATTTCTTCTAAGGCAAGCTTTGCACAGCATCAAAGGCTTCCTTCTGGCTCACTTCATCACAATGCAGACACTCAGGGTCTCAGTTCAGTCTTTACTCAGATGATGCATGCTACCAGGCAAAGGCTGCTAACTGATCCACCACCAATAGCATATAGTTGTTTGACTGTATTTTCTTTCCTGTTCTTTCATTCCCTCGGTATCTTTCCTCACTCTCCTTCCACACTACCCCATGATCTTTCTCTACTCCTTACAGCCTCTCCCTATTCTTTCTGTCTCAGCCTTTACTGCTATTTGTCTCTTTTCCTTCTTCAGCCTCAGGCAGATTGCCCAGCCTCTTCATTTCGTAGTCACACACAAGTTTGTATCCCTCGCTTTGGTTTCCTCAAACACAGCCAGATGACCACACCAGCTATGAGACAGACTCCCCTCTTCTTACAGCAGTGTTTCTGGGAGGAGCACTGTGTAATGTCACCTAGTGGAAGGAGAGGAGTGGTGGAACAAAGCACTATGGTTGGGGCAGAAGTACCTGAGGACCAGATATGGCATCTCTTGTGTCTTACTAACTGAGGCCAGACCCAGCAAGGGAACGAATCCCTGAAAAACAGCTCTCATGCATTAATGCAGGAACTGTCCAGAAAAAGCATCAAAGTCCAGATATTCTGGGAAAATCTGTACTTTGGAGCAGTATTCAGGCAGGTGGATTTACAATGCATTCGCACGGGCAAAAAGTGTTGAAGTGTCTGTTTTACCTACATCCACAAATCCACAAGTACATCTGCTGTATAAGGTTAAACTCTTCCAGAACTGCTCATAAAACACGGTGAATCTGTGTGTGTGGTTGAGTGGCCCACTCCCCTCCCCACACACACTCTCACCAGGAAAAAAAAGTGAACTATGAGAACACCTATCCTTTCTCACAGCTCAGAGTGCAATGCATGCTGCTCCCTTTTAGCTAAAATGAATTACACAGTGTGCTATCCTAGCAGAACAAAGTCAGTGGGAAAGGAGAAGAGGAAATATCAACCCTGCTGACCTGAATCTGAGGTGGGGAGCATGTAAAGCGCTATTCTCAGCTAGAACTCTATCAAAACATTAAAAAGAGATCAAAAAAGATTGTGTTGGAAGCTTCCGATTATTACTGGCCCAAAACCAAGAACATTTTTATTGTATGGCCAACAGCTGGATACATTTAACAAAACAGTCTGTAATATGATAGTGTGCACGTTTACACCTTACCTTTTCTATTTTTACTATATGGACACAAATGATATGCACAGATTAGTGCAGGAAAAAAAACCCTCTGCACCTAGCTACTTGGGCCAGCTGGTTCCTAGTGTATTTGAAATGATTCATTCTTCGGAAGGATGAGAGAAGATGGCACCCTGCTGTAGCAATTGCTTCCTCAATGGCTGATTAAAACAAATTTATAATCTGATTGGAGAATGCCTGTGTTTCCATTTCATGTCTTTGTGCAATAACCACAAATTCTGTGGAGCGGAGGGGATGATCTACCATTTGTGAACCTATCTTGCTTCTCAAATCAGTCGCTCTTTGCCTACATGTTATATCCTTGACTAAATGTTATGTTGTTTGATCAAGATATTTTATCCTCTCTGCTGTTATATTGTCTGTTCTTCTCTAACTACCGGCTTCAAGCTTCTAGATGTTTAGATGCTTGGATTTTCCCTATAATATTTTTAAAATATGACTACAATGTTATCTTTTTTCCAGTTCCTTAAAAAGTCTATTACCAATACACTTTTCAATATCTGAGAGATTCTCCACTCTTTTAACATGTTTCATAACTTGGTTTCACTGACTCCCATTTTCCTCTGGTGTTACAATAGTAATCCTAGATAATGCCTTTCTTCAGTTGTTAGCTAGTGTGGTCTTGACCCTTGATTTTCAACCCAAAATAATATATTTTTTTCTCTTGGGCACTAATGCTGACCCTTCCCTTCTGAACCTAAGCACATGATTCATTTACAAATCCATTGTGCTGTGTTGTCATACTGTCAGTATAACCTCTTGGAAGACTTTCTGTTTCTTTCAGTATTTGTACTTGAAACATTCTCACTATTCATCTTTGATGGCATTTTGCACTAGAAGATTTAAACTTACCTGTGACTCTTTTTATTCCTCATGTGTTTGGTACCAGGTAGCATACTTTAGAGGTATACAACTATTTTATTGAGCACTTACTGTTGCTTTTCATTGGGGCTAATACTGCATTAGCAGTAAAGGGCACTCAGCAACTTCCAACAAGTGCTTGACACTTGCTGGAGCACCTCACTCGTCACAAATGACTCATTCCTCTACATAATTTTCAAACCTCTCTCGATATATCTTTATATATACAGTAACTTCTCGCTTAACATTGTAGTTATGTTCTTGAAAAATGCAAGTTTAAGTGAAATGATGGATGCGAATCCAATTTCCCCATAAGAATTAATGTACGTAGGGCAGGGGTTAGGTTTCAGGGAAACTTTTTTCTCCAGACAAAAGACATTATATACATATACAATATAAGTTTTAAACAATTTTACACAAACAATGTAATACAGGTACACATTTTAAACAATTTTAAACAAATAATTAAATATTGTACTCAGCAATGATTATTGTGAAGCTTGGTTGAGGTGGTGGAGTCAGAGGGTGAAAGAGGGTGGATTGTCTGGCTGCTTCTCTTACTGTTCTTTTCAAAGTGCCACAGAGTTCTCAACCCCCAGGTCTGCCCTTCCCACAAACCCCCACCCCTTCCCGCCCCCGCTCCACACACCCCTTCCTGCCCCTGCTCCACCCTCTCCCCCTGAGAATGCTGCGTCCTTGCTCCCCCTCTCCCCCACAGCCTCCTGAACACCACAAAATAGCTGATTGCTGCGGGTGGGAGGTGCAGGGAGGGAGGGGGGAGGCTGCACGCTGTGTCCTTGCTCCTCCCCCCTCTCTCCCAGAGCCTCCTGAATGCCTCGAAACAGCTGATTGCTGAAGGTGGGAGGCGGGGGAAGGGAGGGGGGAGTTGCTGATCCACAGGGCTGCCGGCGGGCGGGAGGTGCTGTGAGGGGTGGAGGGGAGCTGATCCACAGGGCTGCCGGCCCACCGTGGTTCCAAGCCCCCATGGCCAAACAATGTTATAAGCAAACATTGCACAACTATAATGAGTTTATTTTCTATTAGATCAGTGACGTAACAATGAAACAACGTTAACCGGGACGACGTTAAGTGAGGCGTTACTGTGTATATCTATGTATAAAATTTAGCTTCACTGGAGTATATCTGGATTTAGACCAGGGTAACTGAGGAGAATTTGATTTTCTGTAGTTGTTTAAAACTTATCTGAAACACTTAACCTAAACAAAACAACCAAACAAAAAAGCCTTAGGCTCGGACTGTCACAAAAGTAATCTTTCTGGTACTTCTTGGTTCTAGTCTTCCTCATGGCTGATTTATACTACTGCTATCAGTCACAGATGAAATTAGGAAGTGTAGATAAAGCAGCTCTAATTAGTGAACAAGGACAGAACAAGAGGCAGCAGGATGGATAATTGAGACAAAACATTCACTGTGAGAAGTTAAAAGTAATGAAAACAACTATTTGGAGAGCGTATGTAATAACCTTCAGTGGAAATACATAAGGCTGGATTAATTACATGTCAGACGTAATTCAGTCAGTCCTGCAGAGATGAAGGGGGATGGAATAGATCAACTAGAAGTTCCTTCCAACCTTAAGAGGCTAAAAATACAGTACTATCATTTGAAATTGTCATGCTTCTGCTCTTAAGTGCAGGTTATCAATTTGATCCACATAACTTCAGTAGCAGGTCTAACTGCAGGTCAGAAAGGGCACCCATCACTCTCTCTGATTGGCTCAATTAGGGAGCTGTGATTCTACCATATTTCTGCGACAGCACAATATATGGAGAATAGAGCCACCTTTAAAAATGAGTGTACCTGCACTCACACATAAACACATTTCAGTGGTCCCTTTCTGTTCTTTTGGCTAAAAGAGAGAATAGTGCTACCATTTGAAAGTAAGTATGCTTTCCATGGAATAGTGCTTCAAATCTAGTTGAGCATCGTTATAGAAAAGACTCAGTTTAGACCTTAATTGAAATGAATAGAAATAATCCTCAACGATGCGAGCCAGAAATTGAAGCAGTAGTTCTCAGGAGTAATGGCACTAACTAAGATAATTGTTTCTCCCTAGTTGATATATTTAGCTTGTACAATCCAAATTCAGCCCATCAGTCTATCTTGAGGGTAGGTTTGCTTAGCAAAATATAGGAGGTACCACTGAAAAGTTAACACTTAGTGACTGCTAGCCATGCCATAATATTTGAGATACTGAAGTTATTTTCTGTCCTAATTTTAGGGAACAGCTATGTATGTTCAATAGCATGGTGTGGTAAACATTGTTAAATGATACGTTTTTAACGGCAATTACTGTACATGGGGGTTATTCACTATAAAGTATTCTGCTTCTAAAATAAAAATATTTAACAAAATGGGTTGGTGGAATTAGCAACTTGATTGGTTTTTACCTGTAATGTTAAAAGGGAGTAACACTGTGTATGTGAGAGCTTACATCTCAGGCCAAATTCTGCTCACCATGTCCATGTGGGAATTCCCATTGGAATCAGTGGGAATACTTTGATGGGCAGAACTTGGCCTTTGATTTGCTAAGAAGTTGCTGCTGACTTGTAGGAAAGAATATCCATTATTATTAAAGAAATGTCATCAATTTTTCAGTTTTATAGTATTTTTAAAAATATGTCAAGCAGTCATTAAACAGAGCTTTTAAAGCTTCTGCTGCAGGACCTCTTTTCGGGACATCAGTTTGGAAGCTTTTAAAATTTTTGTGTTCGTTTAAACCAGGAGTGGGCAAACTTTTTGCATTTCTGGGTATGGAAATTGTATGGTGAGCCATGAATGCTCATGAAATTGGGGGTTTGGGTGCCGGAGGGGGTGAGGGCTCCAGCTGGGGGTGCAGGCTCTGGGGTGGGGCCAGAAATGAGGACTTCAGGGTGTGGGAGGGGGCTCTGGGCTGGGGCAGGGGGTTGGGGTGCAGGGTGGGGTGGGGTGATGAGCACTCTGGCTGGGTCTGTGGGCTCTGGGGTGGGGCTGGGGATGACAGGTTGGGGGCGCAGGAGGGTGCTCCTGGATGGAACCGAGGGGTTCGGAGGGCGGGAGGGGGATCAGGGCTGGGACAGGGGCTTGGAGTGCCGGAGGGGGTCAGGGGTGCAGGCTTCAGGCAGGACTCACCTCAAGCAGCTCTCAGAAGCAGCGGCATGTATTCCCTCTGGCTCCTATGCAGAGGCATGTCCAGGCGGCTCTGTGTGCTGCCCTGTCCACAGGAACCGCCCCTGCAGCTCCCATTGGCCATGGTTCCCAGCCAGTAGGACCTCAGGGGTGGCGCTTGGGGCGGGGGCAGCGTGAGGAGCCCCCTGGCTGCCCCTACGCATAGGAGCCGGAGGAGGCACATGCCACTGCTTCCGGGAGCCATGGCACACTTGGAGCGGGGCAAGCTCCCAGCCCTGCTCCCTGGCAGGAACTTGAGGGCCAGATGAAAATGTCTGAAGGGCCGAATGCAGCCCCCAGGCCATAGTTTGCCCACCCCAGGTTTAAACGAAAGGTTTCAAGTGATAAGTAGCCACAAGTGTTCCCTTTTCCAAAGTTAATTCCACAATCTGGCAGGAATGAGAACTCAGGGCCTGTCTCACAGCACTCCTCACAAATTTGGACCACACTCCTTGAAGGTGCTTGAACACTTCTTATGAAGCGGAGTGCTCTCTAATCTACCATTATTAATATTGGAGTATAATGCACACTCCATAATGGGCTATATATGTTGGCTGCACTTCAGGAAAACTTGACTTGAGCGGGACCAATTTAAATGCTGTCCTTAAAAGAGATGTTTTCCTGAACTAGGGCCTTTATCAACAGTAATATTTACTTCTACATTAAATTGACTAATAATAATAATAGTGTTGGTTAAAAAGGTCTCTAGTCAATTTATTCTCATGAATTGGAAATTTCTGACCAATAATGGTTCCCAATATTACAAAGCTGACATATCCCCTTGGTCACCACGCTACAGTATCTGAGACTACAATAATTTCCTGATCTAAGTTTACAACCTGTGGTAACTCAGTTACAGTATTGCTGGGTGGTAACTGTTAGGGTGTGTGCTGAAATGGAGGCCATTCTGGGATTCAGCTAGATTCTAACACCATAAAGCAGCTGTTATCAAGCTATAAAAGGTGCACTACAGCAGATGTACAAAGCATTTCCTTTCATAGTTAATGTGTGAGTTTTATTTCCCCCTAAACTAATATGGTGCAAAACACCAAATTAAACATCTACATTGGGGATGCAAATATTTTAAAAGCTAAACTTCTGCCAAATAATGCTTTTATTTACACTGTTCATTTTGAGGAATGGGTCTTCCATAATGAAGATCTGACATTCATGAAGAAGGAAAAGTCTCTCTTTCACTCTCTTCTTAAGTTATACATTACTTTACTGCAGTATATTGTACCATACGCTGCATACAGTGTGAGTAATATACATATATATATAGACACACTGTGTGTGTATATTTATATGACGTGTGTGTGTGTGTATAAACACACACAGTCTGAGATTCTGTATACCCCACATGACAGTTATAGGCTAAAAAATGCAAATATCCTTACTTCCTCCATGGCCCAGAAGAGCTCTGTTCAGGAAAACATGGTTCTAGTATACTGAAAGGAATTTTGATGTGAATTCATCAAAGTAACGCCCCAATACCCCACACTGTGCAGCCATTTTCCCCACATTTTCCCCACAGTGCAGCCATTTCATGACTGGGAGATTAAAATGTTTTTATTGAGGTATATAAAACACATTAGGCACTGTGGCATGGTATTGCCTCCTTTTGACAAAAATATGGGGAGAACTAATACAGCATTGCTAATAGATCTTCTTTGTACTACACTCTGTCAGGATCAATGGACTCTGTTATTATTTTATCTTCAGTGGGTGGACACTTTCACAACTTGGTGCTCTAAGTAACAGAACAGAAGAAATGGACAAAAACTACTCAAAAGCACTATCAGCACTGTAATCATAGACCAACCCACATCAGTTCTGTGGGGGTGGATGGGTGTGTGCGTGGTGTGTTCAGAGGAAATATAGAAGGGGGGAGGGTCTCTTTTTGGTTTTGGGTAGATCAGAGCTGTAGTTTCCAAAGTGTTCTGTGGAGAAATGGCTGATTACAGGAATCTGGCTTGTCTTTTTTTTTTCTTCTTCTTTTTCTTCTTTTCTTTCCACCTGCTGAACTGTATTTTGATAATGCTAAAAATACATACATGGCAAATATTGCAGTTCTATGTAAGTATCTGTTTTAGTTGTTGCAGTGATGTTACTCTATTTCCAAGAGAGTGAGGAAGTTGGTAGAATGATGAATGGTAGAAAAGCTGTGTCCACAAGACAAGTTCTCTGTTAAGTGGGCCACACTAACACTATGAAAGGTTGAGAATTCCTAAATTGAGAACACCTAAATCGGAGCTTGATCCAAAGCTCACTGAAGTCAGTGGGAAACATTACAGTGACTTAAGCGGGATTAGGATCAGACGCTTACAGTAACCTGGTGGCGTTGTTGTTCTTAATGGACGCATTATTGCCTACAAGAGTAGGCATAGTGTGACCTTAACTATGAACAACCAGAAAGTTTATTAGTAGCCTATCAGGGTTCATGTTCCTCAGGACTGTGGAATTTATATTCGAACAAATGGGGATGTACTTAATTATTAAGCTTTTACAATACTGACATCCATACCTAATTGTGGATTAATCTCAGGGCATGCTGACTCTGTTTAATAAATCTCAGCAGAAGGTAGCTCTGAATGGCTATGACAATGCTATCAAGAAAATGACAGATTGCAAGGTTTTTGTACTGTACAGAATATTGCATTTAATATGTGTGAGAGCATTGATGCTAGTCAATAATTAACACTATTTGGTTCATAAATAGCTCAAAGAGCTTTACATAGAAAGAGAGCTATACTTTTCCTCATTTTGCAAGTGAGGAAACTGAGGCAAATAGGTGACATGGGTTAACCAAAGTCACAGAGCAAGCCACTAGCAGAAGATCTTCTGAGTCTGAGTCTAGTGCCCTGTCCCACACACAGATAACACACATAAAAATAATTCTAGTAATGTTTTACTGTGGCAGTTAAAAGCAGAATTCTGTTGTGTTCTTAGGTTGCTAATTGAGGAAATATTTTTCTGATTTTAATTGTATAGCTTGCTGGTATTTCCTGATTTTCAGTCTTTTGATTAAAGTTTTTAGTTAAAATTTGTTTTTTCAGTAGGGGAAAAATCTGAGTTGTTGATCAATAATTTAATTTTTAAAATCAGAGGGCTTTAGCCAGCTATAGTGTCGATCACAACGCTTGGCAGCTCAAATTTGCTCATGTCTGTCATACAGTCTGAGGCACTGAGTGCCCTCAACTCCTGCTTAAATCAGTGGGAATTGAGGGTGTTCAACATTTCACAAGAATGCTCAGCACCTTGCAGAATTGAATTCTATATTTCTCTTTCAGAATAATACCTCTGGTAGTGAGAACTTAATATAAGAGAAAGGTGTTCCTCTTAACTTCATAAATAATCCAAGAAACCTGATTCTGGCCTATCTAGAATGTTTTAGTAATCTATTTGCCTTGTTACATAATATTTCTTTCTATATTATTTTCCCAAATAATTTTTAAATTGTAACCAGAAGTAGATATTATTCTTATTGGGGGAATATCAGGTAGAAGAATAAACACCATTAAAAAAATGGAAGAAATTGACCTGTTCTTCATGGAGCATACAGTGCATAAAATGCCCAACCCTGCAGTCCATCTTTATGCAACCAGTCCTTATTTAAGTGAGTAGTCCCAATAACTTCAGTGGGACTAATCAGAATAAGGGTTGCAGGTTTGGATCCCAAAGTAATAGTACCTGATGTTTGTTTTCTTTCTTTCTTTCTTTCTTTCTTTCTTTCTTTCTTTCTTTCTTTCTTTCTATTACAAAAAATAGTGAACAGTTTTATCTAGAAAGTTTTTTTTTTCCCTTAAGGATCACACTATAGAACATATTTGTAGTGTTATATATATAGTGTAGAGTATATTCTGCTGTCAGAGACATATTTGACATTACAAACCACATGCTTGAACTTTCTCATAACTGATTTTATATTTTACTTCATCTACAGTTATTTTAAAATTTAGAAAATTGATAGCATTTCACACAGGCAGCTAAATGGCACCAATATATCAATACAGATTTTTATTTTTTAATGAGACAGCATGTGTATATTTATATGGATTGAATTAGTACATGTAGCATTGTTCAGTTATTGATGTTCTTTAATCATAATTATCTTTACATTTTGTTAATAAGGTTACTGTTAAACTTTAACATGTAATATATTTGCACAGTGATTACTACTTGTTGTTCAGCTTGGAAAAGAGTTGACTTTCGGGGGTGGGGGGGATATGATAGAGGTCTAAAAAATCATGAATGGTGTGGAGATAGTGAATAAGGTAATGTTTTTTACTGCTTCACATAACAGAAGAACCGGGGTCACCCAATGAAATTAATGGACAGCAGGATTAAAACAAATCTAAGGAAGTCCTTCACACAATGCACAGTCAACCTGTGGAACTTGATGCCAGGGGATGTTGTGAGACCCAAAAATATAACTGAGTTCAAAAAAGAATAAGATAAGTTCATAGAGGATAGGTCCATCAGTGGCTGTTAGCCAACTTGGCCAGGCCACAACCCCATGCTCTGGATATCCCAAAACAGCCAGAAGCTGGGAGTGGATGACAGGGCATGGATCATTTGATAATTCCCCTATTCAGTTCATTCTCTCTGAAGCATCTGGCATTGGCCACAGTTGGAAAACAGGATACTGTGCTCGAGTAATTATTGGTCTGACCCAGTATGGCTGTTCTTATGTTTATGCATAATCCAATCAATTCAGTTGCTTGTATTTGATATTCTTTACATGTCTGTTGATTAAATTGTGTCCCAAAGACACCGTCATTGTGAGGGCTTCCCCAGGAGCACCCAGTTTCTTTCAAGAAATACAATCCTACCCCACTTTCCCTTGGCTTTAGGGATGAAGTGATTTTCTGCTGGTCTACATGAGAAGCCAGCTATAACCCCCTGGAACCCACTCTACTCTGCTTGCCAGGACACTGGGGAACAGCCAAGACTCTGCCCTGTCCCCCCATCACTTACTTCCAGCAGGGAGTAAGCAGGCACACAGGCCTCCTCAACCCCACCTGCCTGTACCCAGGGAGCTCATGTAGCTCCTATTTATATCTGTAAATGTTAATGAAGTGCAACGAGTGCCTTAGTAAACAGCCTTTAAAACTTTCTGCTTGTAAGTTTTATTGTTAAGTTAGAAAAGCTCACCTAATAAAACCAGCATTGCCATTGAGAGATTGGTTCATGAGACGTATTGAGGGAGCAGTTTATATATATATATATATTGTCAGCTAGAAGTGTCAAGTATGAAAGTACTATAAATCTATTGATATATGAGCAACAAAATTGCACCATAGGCTATCGCTGCAGGACCTGATTTTTTCATAGAATGATCCACAACTTTTATAAGGTGACACTTTAAATACTTTCTTGTGATGCTATAGAGCAATCACATCACATATAGTTTTGTAACAGGTATTTAATGCTTCTTACTTTGTTAATAGTATTTAAGAAAGCAAAGCTTCTGGAATTTTAGGAAGAAAATAAGAAATAATAAGTAAGAGTAACTGAAATGTTGTTCTGTCAGCCATGGGGCTTATCCTGGAATCTCTCCCTACACTCATTGAAGCATGGGCTCTGTAACTCCTCTATTGCAATTGAATCTGCATAGGTGGACCTCAGTACTCACCCGGAGTACCACTGACTCAATTTTTACAATTAAATTACAACTGTTTGTTATGCCTAGCTAATACGACATGCATTACTTCAATGGGACTCTGGAACCATTTGCAGACTCGGAGCCAATGTTTATTAAAGTGACCTAGATAATATAATTTCCCTGCTGTAATATTAACAAAAAAAGTGCATTCTATAAAATGTATTGTCATTTAAAGTTAACAAAAGTATAGCAGCCATGTTATGCAGTATCAAATTTGATCTGAATGGAATGCTACATCTAAATCTGCTAATGAGATTCCTCTCTGTAGCTAGGCAAGTGATATTATATTTATGAAGGAGTGATGGCTTAGATATGTCTTTCCTTTAATTCTCTCTTCTTTCTTAATCACTAAGTTCAGTATAAAGGATATACTACGGTCATTCACCCCAGGTCCCCCATCTAATTTCTCTGTAGATTAGTAAGCGTTTGTTTTATATTGGAATAACAAACATATGTGTTTATGTGTATAAGATTTGATTCTTTCATATGATTATATAAATCTTCTCTTCTGTTGCGCAAAACAAAACCGTCATATTTGTCATTAAAATTGAATTATATAATCAGGCACTTGCATCTGCTATGAAACCTGTTCATCATTATTTCATGTCATTTTAACTGGAATCATTCTGAGAGAAATTTACTGACTGCAAGCTTATAATTCATGACCATGAAAATATAGTACAGGTGGGTATGAACGCCTCCTTCCTATAGATTTTAGTATACATGATATATGACATAAATATTCAAATATTAATAATATGCTGAAAGGATTTTCTTTAAAGTGTTCAACTCTTTCAGGCTCTGTTATGTATACATCAGAACTACTCACTACTCTTCCAATGGACTTAGTTCAAAGAGATGTTTTTTACAAGGGATTAAGGAATCAGGGTTCCTGGGCTCTTTTCCTAACTGACACTGACTCACCCTGTGACCTTGGTTAAGTTGTTCAGTGTTTCTCTCTCAGAGCTAGTATGAGATCTCATTAATTAATGACTTCGAAGTTCCTCAGATGAAAGGCATCAACAAAAAGCAGACTTGCCAAGTGTTGCACATATCATGTGGCACCCATTCATTTCACAGGTCTGTGAAGGATGCAGGCATCTCAGGGGAAATATCACACATCTGAGAGACAAAGAGACCCTTTCCACCACACAATACCTTCGAGCCTTGGGGAATATGCACAGAGCTGCAATCTGGGAGACCTTGGGTTGGAGTCTCAGCACCTCCACTGACTGCTGTTAATATTTCTGTGCACTTCACATCCCTGAAGGCCCCACACCTCTCCCTTAAGGAAGATAACTACTATTCTATTATGGATGAAAATGTAATTTTAGCTTTTTTGTGTTATGTCTGAATCTGAATTACTGTAACACTATGGAACAATTCTGAGTTGGATAGACATATCTGATGACTTCTGAAACTGCTAATGACTATAATTTGAATTGGGGGTGAAAGGGGAAAAGAAGAAATTTCCTCCAGAGAATCTTTATGAAATCATGAGATCTTTCCTGGAAAGAAATGGTACATTACTAAAAGATTTGTCAAATTATTGGATTTAGTTGCATTGGATTTAGTTGATTATGTAATATTCTCTGGTAAAGGGAGCAGGGTTGGCAGTTAACCATAGTAGACTTGGAAGTTGACCCAGCGTGTGGTTTGGTAGAAGGTCAGTCTGGTAATTACAACCTCTCTAATATGGTCTAGTCATTCTTTCTCCATGTAGAGTATTTGACTAATACCGGCAGTTACTATAATTGCAGACTTTTTAAAAGTTCATTTTATTTCTCTTTATTATAAGACATTATACCTGATAATTTTAGAGCACTGGAACAATGACTTTGAACATACTTATGGTATTATGCAATTATGTTTTCTCTCTTTTGCAGTTACTTTTTTAAAAAGATTAGCATGCAGTTATTTTTAGTTAAATTGACAATAAAGAAATGCAACAGACATGCTGCTGTGTCCCTAAAATGTTTTTTTCATCTCCAAAAGTCATTAGTGTTTCTAGTACATGCTTTTCCTTGTTTAGAAAAAATTAGTTCTGTAAAAATCTATCTGGAAATATGAAAAGGAAATATCTTTATAATGTTTTTATGTAGATAAAAGGTGCTGAATTAGAGAAATCAATGACACAGAAGGATAATAAAAAGACGTACCAATTTTATCTAAATTAATTATCCTCTATCATTATTTATAATGGTTAAAAACCTCAGCATGTAGAAACTCATAGAAATACCACATCTGTTCAGAGGAGCACTATGTCTTGTGAATGATATTGTAACTTAACATAGTCTAATACATATATTCAGCTTCCAACAGACAGAGTGAATATAGTATATTAAATGTAAATTATTTGTCTTAAGGGAAGATGAGACAATCCAGCAGGAACGTGTAGTGTTTTTAACTCAGTGACATCACAGAAGATGGTGGAGTTTTGCAGAAAGTTGTATATGTAACAAGCCACTGAATGGGACTGAAGGCTATTTAAGGTGCCAGTAGGCTTGTTTCCAGTCCTAGTCTTGTTATTCATCCTTGACACTCATTTGGAGGAAGCTGAGGGACTTTGTTTCACAGGCATTTCTATTGCATCTTAGCATGAACCTGAAAAAGTAAAGACTCTTTGTGGGCCCTATTCTTCTCTCCATTATGCATTTTTGAGTGGGAGCAGGTATGTGTGAATGTATGCAGAATGAATCTACAGATCCCAGAAGGAAGGAATTTGAAGCTGTGTGACATGCTTCCTGTTGTCTGGAGTCACTGCTACGTATGAACAATGACATTTTTGGTTCTTTGTACGTCAGGGTGCATAGCCAGTTAGATAGGTAAGTAACTATTGTAGGTGGCGGGCTCCCTGGGTTACCTGCATTGTTCCTGGAAGAAGATCCCATGGAAATCAATGCATTTCAGAGATGCAGTGACTTCTTATCTGTCACTTCTCTCCCCACGCCACCTTGAAAGAGGAGGTAGTTTGGAGACGCAGACCAAAATGCAAATGGTAGTCAGCTATTAAGCCATCCATTTTCCCAGAACCAAAGGAGTGCCTGGAAGGAGATTGGAGGGTCTAGCATTCCATGTGGATGACCCATTGTATTGGGACTAGGTTACCTGCAGATCCTATGGTTCTGTATTTTTATAAAGCTATACTACTGAATGTCTGTATGTCTTCTAATGCTTCATCTGTGAGGGGAGAATGAGCTGGGTTTTCCCTATCATTTACCTCCCGCAATCCAATTAAGCCAGCATTAAGGACAGCATTACACCAGAGAATGTGGTCCTACATTTTTCACATAGGTCATACAAGAAGATCAGTCTGCAAAATGTTGTTTATATTGTACTTACCTTGCTGGGGTTTTGACAACTTTATATAAAAGACTTGGAGTACGGGTTGCTAAATAATATGATTATAGGTAATGTTTCTGTATTACTAGAGTAGCTCTATTATGTCATGAGAGGACGTTTGCAATCCTGTGGTATTTTTGTGTCATTAGAGGACATCACTATCATGTAATTTCATATTTTACAGAGATTTGTATTGTGTGGCTCTCAATTGATTAGGCAAAAATGTCTCAGGAATGTTTTGGTCTTTTGTCAGTATCCAAACATTTGCTTGATGATTTCTCAGGCCACAGGACATACCAAGTTAGGGATCAGGTCATTGTGTTATATGGTAAAACCCACACAAGGCGCCTCGGATGCAGAAAATCTCTAGCAGAATCCCCTCAGTGAGACATTACTGTGTTAGAGTAGGGGAGACTAGGGGAGGAGCAAAGCTTGACTCACTGCAAAAGCTCGAGGGTTCTCCCACAAGCCTGAGGATTCTGTGTGAGTCAATAGCCCTCTGTGCAGGTGACTTCTCACAGACTTTGATGTCTGGCAGACTGTTCACCCCATGTGGCCCCAATGATCACAGCCACTGCCATCTCAATAGGTCTCCATACAGAATCCATTTTTGTTCCCCCTCTGTTGGACAAGCATAGAGGTGATGTGCATCCCTCTCCAGCCCCACCCTGTTGTACCTCTCCCTGAATAGACTGTGGACCTGTGTAGAGCCCTCCTTAGGACCTGGGAGGTGGCTAGGTGGTGGTGGAGAGAATGGTACTGGGCAATTAGCCAGGCCACTTTTGCATGGTAGGTGGGCAATCCACATTTGGAGGGTTCCCTCCATGCACAGATTTGGGGGAGGTGATCTGAGCACTGTAAATGAAGTTTTAACTCTTCCCATTAAGGACTCCAGGTGATACAAGACTTTACTTAAGCAAGTCAGGTAGAAACAATTAGCACAGCATTTTACTACTCATCAAATGCAAAAGCATACTTACCATTTTATAAGGGTCTGACAGCAAACAGATTTTTGCATAAATCTTCAGGGCTTCAGCCAGTCCCCAACGTATTCCAGAAGGAATACCCTTCCTCAAAAGGATCAGAGATGGCCAAGACTGGAGATGGGGCATTGGGTGGGGTAGGCCAGTGCTCTGAGGTGGCACTAAGCATTTTCTCACATGCTTAGATGGCTTTTTCATGCTCACATGCTCAGTGTCTAACCAATTGCCATATGTGAGGATGGGAAGGAATTTCTCCCCCAGGTCAGACTGGCACTGATCTTTGGGGTTTTTGCCATTCTTCTGCAGCATGGAGTAAGGATCACTTTCTGGGATTGTCTGGGTATATCTCACGTAATCAATTCCCTGCCTATGCAGGGGCCTTTGTTCACCTTGTCTCTCCTCTGTTTATGGTACATAATAGTCTCCTGTAGGCTATACTATTTTGGTCTAATTTGGGTTGTTGGGTTTAGTGTGCAGGTGCTGGGTTGCATTGGGGCCCTGTGATACGTGGGAGGTTAGACTAGATCAGCGTTTGTCAAAGTTTGGGTCACGACCTGGTCGCAGCATGTAAGGCACTGGGTCTCTCTGGTCAGCACTGCCGTCCGGGACGTTAAAAGTCCTGTTGGCGGTGCTGCCCAGCTAAGGCAGGCTAGTGCCTACCTGTTCCGACACCGTGCTGCACCCCGGAAGCAGCCAGCTTCGGGTCCAGCTTCTAGGCAGGAGGCCACGGGGCTCTGCGCGCTTCCCCCACCCTGAGCACAGGATCTGCACTGGGGGCGGTGACTGCGGGCGAGAGCCATGTGGAACCACTTGCGTACCTCCACCTAGGAGCCGGACCTGCTGCTGGCTGCTTCAGGTGCAGCACGGTCCGCAGTGCCAGGACAGGTGGGAAGCCTGCCTCTGCACCCCAGCTGCGCTGCTGACTGGGAGCCACTGGAGGTAAGTCCACACCCCAACCCTGTGTCCCAATCCCCAGCCCTGAGTCCCACTGCGAACCCAGAGCCCCTCTTGCACTCCGAACCCCTCATTCCCTGCCCCAGTCCTGAGCCCCTCCCACACCCTAAGCCCCTCATCCCCAGCTCCATTGGGTTGCAGGCATCAAAAATTTTCTTCAACTGGGTCCCCAGAAAAAAAGTTTGAAAACCACTGGACTAGATGAACTGGTGATCCCGTCTTGCCTTAAACTCTGACTCTAAATTTCATGCTCCTGCAGGTGAATTATTACTCTAAAATTTTGTGCTTTACAAATGTCACTCTAACTCAAGAAGTGCTAATGTGAGCTATAGAATCACAAATACAGCAGTCAAATTAAAACTAGTGCACATTCTCTCTCCCCTTGCTTTCAGCTGTCATAATAATTTTTAGTACATGACAACTCATAACATAAACTGTCACTGGAAAATACTATGTAATTTTAAGTAAATTTGGAAGAAATTAATCGGAGAACTCTTCCATGTTTCAGACTAGGATATCAAAGGAAATCCCACACAGAAAGCAAGCTTTAAAAGGAAAAAAGTTCCCTTAGTTTGTTAGACAAACGTAACTAAGATAATTAAAATCAGAGCAAAACTAATTGGGAACTTAAAAGTGATAATTTTTAGGCATATAATAGGTTTGAAATGTGATAGAACTGCCACTGATCATCAATGGGAGTTCCACATCCAAAATCCTGGGTACATAGATACAGAAAACAGGTGAATACAAAGCTCAATAAATCAAAATGTGAAATGTTCAACTCAATTTTGAGTTCTGTGACCGATGCATCTTTTTCCTTTCCTCCATCAGTCTCTCTCCTCTGATGCTTTAGAAGAAAACAGATTGTTTATACAGACAAACCATTTGCTGACTTTCCTAGGAGTTTTGCTTGTGTCAGGAGTCTGAGACCAGGTCTTGACAGTTCTTTTATGTAGTGTCTTTGTGCTAACCATGCATTGCCCTCTTTGGCTGTCACTTCTTCTTGATCCAAATTCTCATTTCAAACTTATGGTGTTTATCTGATTTGAAAATCTGTAGCAGAGTTCTGTGACATTGATCTGATCTCATTATCCCTTTTCAAACACCAATTATGTTCACAAAGGGAGCTGCCTGAAATATGTTTGCAGGAACAGATTTGTTTGCTTGCTTGTTCCCTCTGCCCAACAAAAAAAATAGTTCAGCTGGCTTTTCAGCTGAAATGAAAATGTTTCATGGAAAATGTTAGATTGGGTCTAATTTTTTTTAGGATTTTGAGGACAAACCGCCAACCAAAAAATGTTCACATCTGTTTTTTTGGGAGGAGATTCCTTCCCCCTCCCCTACTTTTTTTTTTTTTGAAAGATGGGAGGGAAAAGGGGCGGGAACTGAAAAATGTTGATTATTTTAAAATATTTTTTCAAAATTAAAATGTTGATTAAATGAGATCAAACAACCCAAACATTTTGTAAGACATTTTGAATGAAGCAAAATCTGTATTTCTTACTTTAATTTATCACTAAAATTACTCGCTAATTTGAAAAAGGTCAATTCACAAATTATTTTGACCTCTTTCTAAACATTGCCTGTTGTTTCAGTATCTTTTTCATAGTTTCATACTTTCTTAGAGGTTAAAGCCAGAAGGGATTATTAAATCATATAGTCTGGCAGCCTGTATCTCACAGGCCATTAAATTTTCACTGTTACCCCTATATTAAGTCCAATAATTTGGTTGAGATTAAAGTACTTCAGTCTCCAGGAAATTAAACTGTTGTGTGCAACAGGCAGAAAACAAGGGACACCACAGTGCCATCAATGCCCGAGGTCCCTACAAAGGCAGGGAATTGTGTAAGTGAGCTCTCTGGATGATCCTAGCAAGTTATCTTTGCTCCATGCTTCAGAGGGAAGTGAAAACCCCCACAGATCCCACCCAACCTTACCTGGGGGATAGTTCCTTCCTAACCCTGAATCTGGCAATCAGTTTGACCCTGCACGTGTGAGCAAAACACATGAGCCAAGCTTCTGAAGGTACACACAGCGCACAGAAGTGAGCCTCCCAGCTCTGGATAATAGACTCAGGCTAGCAGAACTCACGCCAGTGCTGTAAAAATATCTCTGTAGACAGTGCTTTGAAGTTGTGGCTCAGGCTGGAGCTCGGGCTCTGCAGCTCACTCACTTCCCTTGGCTTCAAAGCCTGAGCTCCAGCCAAAGCTGAAACTTCAAAACACTGTTTATACAGCTATTTTTATAGCACTAGTGGAGTCTTGCTACCCTGAGTCTATTAACAAGGGCTGGGAGGCTCACTCCTATGGTCTGTGTAAACATACCCTGATAAACAGGATTCTGTGAGCCACTCAGGGCAATGTCCACCCAATCTGGTGTCCTGCTTCAGGGAAAAAAAAACCAACATCTCTTCTGGATCAAAGACTTCAAAACAGTTTGAATGTATCTTTAGAACTATATTAAGCATGTTTTTTTTTTTTTCATTTTAGGCTGTCTGTCAAGAGCTTAATGAGCACATTCCAGGTTATAATGAATCAAAAACCTACATGGCTATTTAAGTGTTTACTTTGCAAAGTGCTGCCATATGGGAGGTTTGATTTTTGGGGTCCCAGGTGCTCTGAGCAAATGGAGGTTGAGAATACTTTGAAGATGGCACACAAGTACCTTGAGGGTACCTTGAAGGATGATAGAAGCACCTAAATGATCACGATATAGGTCTTCTAGTTGAGTGGAGTTTTTACCACCATACCAGGCTCTTGAGGAGTAAAGGAAGTAAAAGTGGGAAAAGCGGGGCATTTTGGAAGCCCCCAGCTTCAAAAAATTATACCAATTATTGTTCTAGAGGGAAATGTAACTCTTTCATAGAAGAACAATGTACGGATGGTTACTTAACGTAAGCATCTTTCATGTTGATGGTGGAATTTACACTGTTTGTGTGTGTTCTCCTACTAAGGCAGAGTTAATTAGATGTACACAGATTCATTTACCTTCTCATGATATATATCTTCTGGAAAAGTATTTAATTTATATAAATTTTCCCTCCTTTTATAGTTCTATTTAAGAATCCTATTGACCTTCTCTTCATAATGTGCGTTCATCCAAATAAGAATAACCCAGATACCTATAATATCTAACAATCAGTGTGATCATAGAAAAAGGACCTTTATCCCTTTGCATCGTTTAGGATTTCAGTGCATGTCTACAAAGGGCAACTGTCTTATTAAAATTGCAGTTTTCCTCTTGCAAGCAGACATTGGTCACCACCTTGCATTCAAAGTATTTTTCTACTTATTTAACAATGGCTGCTCTCTGTGGCTGTGAATATATGAATGTGATAACCTTTGGAAATTGTAAATAAGGGTAAATATATAGTCTTAGTGGAATTTTTGGCAGTCCAAAATAAGCTTAATTGCATGACATTAATAATTTTGTTCATTAGGATATTTCCTATACAAACTTTCTAGAAACTAAAGGAGATTTTAAGGTTTCCCTTCTTAAACGGTAGGGCTGTCTTATACAGGGAGATATTTTTGGCTCTAGAAATGTATTTAACACAAAGTCAGTTGTTTTGGTGAAACTTTAATTCTAAGAGGCACTGCTTACAACACAGGATAGGAGGACTATCCTTAGGGAGGCAGAGCTTTCATTGACCCATAGAGAGATGATTTCTAACCATCTGCTCTGTATCTCACAAAGTATCAGTATGTTAAAAATATGTGAATTTTTCCTCCTCGGGGAGTCTCGCTGTGCAGCATACAAAGTGCAGATGAAAAAAGAATGGGAAGAAGTATCCGTGAAAGAAACCATTTTCTTTGCAGTTAATAAGGAAGCATCTCTTGGGTGGTCAGTTTTTGTTTTTTTTTTAATTCCACATTAGTCCAGCATTTATAAGTAATTGGGCTGATTGATTTCAAAGGATCTATAAAAGTGACAGCCAAAAGGAAGGCATACATCTGTAAGGGAAACACAAAAGAAAACGGAATTGGAAAAAGCAACATTTAATTGCCAATACAAATTGGTTAATATAATGGACATCCTATTAAGCTGCTTTATGCCAATCAAAATCCCCCCCAATGTATTTTGGCAAATTAAAAAGTGGGATTTTTGCTCTATCAGTTTTCCTGATGGTAAAAAGGGTAAGACAGCAAAAGGGTGAGATTTTTAACTTTCGACACCATTGAATAAAGAACCACCCAGGAGCTCATCAGTTTTAAAATGACCAAGGACAAATATTTTCTCCTCTTAAAAGAAGTATGCTAAATATGATCTGAAATATTTCCAGAGATGTAGTTCCTTTATACTGAACTTTTCCAACCTGCTCTGTGTAATTTTTGTTGTTGTTAGCTTTGGTAAGGAGGCTTTTCTGCAGGCATACATTCCATTTCGAGATTTAAAAAGACTTGGTGTTTAATAGACATGGGAGGATCACAAATTCTGTAGTCAGTAAGATCCATTAAGGAAAATTAATATCCGTGTTTCTAGGAAGATAGCAAACTGTTCTCTCCTCACCCTAAATTTTCTTCACACAACAGAACAGGTTTCTTGTGTCACTCTCGTTACCCTTGAAAATGATAAAGCACTTGCCCCTTCATATATTCCCTAACCACTGGTGCCATTTACTTGGGCATTTATGGTGCTATTCAGAGGCTTCTGTCATGTGTTTCCGTGCATTACTGCTGGCATTAGAAGTGTTCTGATTCCTTTTGACTGGCAGTTGACATCAAGGAGGAAAAAGGTATTTTATTAAGAAAGATAAAGGTATAAACCATAATGGAATGTAGCAGAGGAGAAAGGTATTTAAATTAATGATAGTACAGGCTCACAGCTTGTCTCCTGTCTGGTGTGTTATCACTTTCTCAGAAGTGCAATGTCTAATGACTGTGGAGGAACTGGGCTCTATTCCTTTTTAAGAAGCACATTTCCTACTAACAACTAACTTGTCTCCAATGTCAGTCCTAGTAGCTATGGATAATGCTAACTCAGCTCTGATATGGGTCTATTGCAGTAAAACAAACAATAATGCCTAGGGCCCAGACTTAGAAAACTACCATTGACTTCAATGACCCTTAATTTGGGTTTGTTCACAATGATTCTAATCTTAAATAATTGTGCTGGAATTGTTAATTGATTTAAAATGTAATTTCCTCCAGTCATTGCTGGCTGTAGTATATAATTAGGCTCAGAGGATTACATTTCAATCAGTAAATGACAGTAAGTGTGGATTTCTCTCTCCACCCAAATTATTGCCAATCAGAATTTAAAGGGTGAAAAAAAACCACATTTATGCCTCACTCTGATAAACACTTATGCATGGGACTAATTCTGAGTCCCATTGAGACTGCTCATGTGCATAGTTACTTATCTGCATATGTGTTCCCACAAATCACAGCTTTGTTGTACTTTTAGACAGCCATGGCTCCCTTTAGCTATTAGTTCTGACATTCAATAGGAAATTAATATTATCTAATATATTATTTAAAATATTTCAGTATCTCTTGTGAATCTTAGCTTGTACATTTTAAAGGAATGAGCATTAGTATCTGGGTTTCTGAAATTTCCTAGTAGTGTAAAAATTTACATTGATATAACTTGAATAAAATATTATGAATCCCACTGAAACTTTATTTAATATTCCTGGCACAGTTGTGATACTGAATTGTGCCCAAACCAGTATGTATGGTACATTATCAGAGTACTTCTGTATAAATGAGAAGTTCACTCTTGAGCTGTATTTAAATTATATAGGTAAGTTGGCATGTTAGTTTACTGCTTTCTTGAAGTTTTTTTTTTTTGTACTATAATTGCAATTTATTTTTTTAAAGATCAGCCTGTAAGTAGAACAGATGTGGCACTACATGAGGGTTATACTTTCAACCTACTGTATGGAAAGTTGCATGTAAATCTTCTTGTGCTGAAAGGTTGATTTTTAGAAATGCATTACCGTTGAAAGTAATAGTACATTGATATGTGTTGACACATGGATTTCTGTATACAAGTCCCCTTAAGAAAAGAAGATAACCTGTAAATGGCACAACTTTTTCTCTCACTTATGCTTCCTGTACTATTTTTTAGGAAGTGGCACGTATACTAAGAGCTTTGAACTTTTCCCCAAAGGATTTAATGAAAATTGCCTCCATGATCTCATAAGCCTACTTTTTTAATTATACAGTATTTTGGGTTTTTTTTTTACAAAGAGAAGATTTTTTTAAAAAAAGATTCGCTTGAACAGCTCAGCACTGTAGGCTGTTTTACTAAATATGATAAATGAAAAACATACAAAAAATGCTCGTCCTTTTAAAGAGCAAAGAACTGCAGAGTAGATAATTTTAAATGATGTAAAATGTCTATTTACATACTAGCTGAAAATTCACTCATTTAAATGTGTAATCATCAATAGCTTCAGAGGCTGACCTTGAAAATGGAATATCTGGGTACAAAATAAATCGGCTACTTGTAACAAGCTGCTATTTCCTAGAGGGATAATATATAACTGTCCCTAAAACTGTGCAACAATAAGAATTTTCTTTAAAGCCCTGAGACTGCTTTAGCAAGCACGCTTGAGGCACATCTTGCCCTGATTAGACAATGCTATATATAACTATTGTCTAGGATGACAATTACATTGCTGTGAAGTACATTGGGTTTTGTCTTCATAAGACTATTTTACCATTAACACACATAACTAAGAATGGGTATATAACCACCAATGGGCTCCTTGATAATTATAAGCCTTTAATCAGATGCTGTAGCAAAACAGATCTCCTGTAAGAGCCAGTCAGTTTCAGTCACTCAGAACAGCTATATATAAAAACAATGAAATATAATAACAATTAGAAATCATAGCAACATCTATTAGCTTTCACTGTGAACTGAACTGATGCACTGATCTAGCAATGGAACAAGGGAGCAGGAGCCCTAAATCTCCTCATAATTATACCAATTTTACACTGTTGTAATACCATTGACTTTAATAGAGTTATTTCTGGTCTTCAAGTGGTGTAACTGAGAGAAGAATTAGACAGACTCTGCCCACTAATCTGCACTTGGGAAAGGCACTGCTGCAATTTGCACATCAGTAAAATGATGAGTATTTACTGCACAGAGGTGTTGTAGGTTTAATTAATGATGGCCTAGTCCTGCATTATTTCAGCCCAAAACTTCAGTAAGGCAAGATTTGTTGATTGAAGCCAGCAGGTGTTTTTGGTGTGTAACACATGCACTATTGGTCCCTTACAGCCAGTGTTTTAAACTCAGTTTACAATTTTACAGTCACCGTCAGCAAAATTACTGTTAAAAAAAATCTGGTTTGCAAAAACAATGAAGTGGTTAAATACTAGCATTTGTGCTTGCAAACAATTAAGGGCCTTTTTAAAAAAAAATAGTAGGCCTTTAGTGTTTTTAAAGCACTATAGAAACCTGGAGTATTAATATTAGTAATACTTCTTTGAGTATTATTATTTTTTAACATGAGATGTGGTTTTGAATTTAATGTCATCTGAGTAAACTCAGTATAAAAAAAAGTAGCTAAAACTACGAGAACAGGGTCTTTGGCTCTCACAGAAGACCTTTCCTGGAAAAAGCTTTTGATTTGGATGCACAATTTTTCAAAGCTCTTTGAGGACAAAATAAGGAAATCACATCATCACCGAGTCCTTTCCTGCAAAAAGACATATCTAACAATAACCAGCCATTTCATGCAGGCAGATATTATAGACATAAAGCTTGTTGGATTCCATACAATGACCAAGATGATCTCATGATGATATGCTTGAAACTAAAAATTAGCAAAAAAACCCCATGAAACTTCTATTTTATTTGTATAGGGATGGATTATGTTATTTTACTTAGGTCTGGATATACCTTAATCTCTTAATTTACTTCAGTAGGACTTCCCAGAGGGTGATGCATTGCTCAGTCTAAGTAAGGGCGTCATAATCTGGCTGTTAAAGATCGCATTGAGCTTTCATCTCATAGTCATGTTATTTTGTGTATGTGCTTTAATTTTCTATTTAATGATCATACCATTTTGTCTCTTTATTTTCATTCGGCTGTTAATCATTCCATGTAAAAACATTTTCCTTTTCAGAAGAACAGCTGTGTGACATAGGAGAGTTTCTTTGCGATGATCATGTGACTTGTGTGTCTCAAAATTGGCTATGTGATGGAGAACCCGACTGTCCAGATGATTCAGATGAGTCTTTAGATACCTGTAAGTAAAAAGTACTGCATGTTATCCTTATTTTCCTTTGAAGAGTACAGATAGCTGTACTGTAAAGTCATAAGAGTGGATTTTGGTTTAAAAAAAACCCATCCCACGTGAATCTTTGTACCATGGAGAATAGGTTACACTCAATATGCAGGTGTGAGATGAAAGAACTGGAAGGTGTTTTGCTCAACTGTCATTTTATAATGAACACTATCATCAGAGCATATGTTCCATATTCTCTTACTGATTTAGTAGAATAGCTATAGCCGGCAGAAGCAATGGCAGACAAAGGAAGGGAAATAATGTTTCTTCAAAAAAGGAAAAGAAATTAATAGTGCAACACAATGTCAGAGAGAGGAGCACTGAGACCTCAAAGGAGGGATCAAAGGAGGGAAAGGAAGATGTGAAGGCAAAACATGGAAAAGTGTAATAAGACAAAAGAGGCAAGGTATTTAAAAAAATGAGGGAAAGATTTAATAAAACATGCTTAATCTTAATAAAAACAAATCTTATTTTCTCTGTGACTGAGAGCGGCTGGAGAACAGAGCAGAACCCTTGCAGGCTTCTCAGATTTCTGGACTTGATGAGGTGATATTAAATCTTAATGTTCCCTTGTTTCCTACATTATGAGGAAAATGAGGGAACTTCCTGGTCTGTGTCCCCATGATAATCAGCTCATGTAAAAAAGGATACTGATAAAATGAAATGTTCTTTTTAGTGCAACATAAGAAGCTAGAGATTTGCTTTACCTGCTAAAGGTACAGAAAGTACCATTTATCAAAACAAATCAGGGACTATAAACCTAGTTTTTAAAATCATCGACAGGGAATCTACACATGCTGGTTTGCTATCTGACACTGGACAAGCTACTTAACCTTCCTGTGGTACAGTTTACTCATCTGTAAAAAAGGTATAATAGTTAATTTCTGAGGTTGTTGTGAGGGTTCACTGAGTAATGGTTTGTAAAGCACTTTGACTCCTCAAGGGAAAAAAGCTGTGTATAAGTATGAAGTATTTTTTCGTAATTAGCTGTGACGTGTTCCCTTCCCAATGCATCTTTTTTTCATTTAAAGCTATGCTGGGTTCTTTGGCTGTATTTTAAACATAATTTTGTGCTCACAAAGGAACATCAGTTGCGAAAATGGGCTACAAAAATGACATGCAAAAAATAATTCTTTACAATTTTCCAGTAAAAAGACCTCATGGTTTGGCAGTAAGAGATCAGTCTGGGTGACAGGCACCAGACATATTATGCTAGCAGTGTTGTCTCCTTCTCTCTATTTTATTCACCTGCTGAGGACATCTTCCCTATAGATTTGTTCCCAAATTGTGGTATTAGTATTAATGGGTCCTCGTTTGTCTGTTGAGCCTAGTTTGGCATTTTGAAATGGAATGCCTTGCTCCTTCACGCTGTCCATGCCAAACTCATTCTACTGCATATAAATGTGCATAAATCCCTACCTACTTCTGTTTCCTGACAGTAATTGGCATCAGGAGAAAATCACTCAACTGGTAATAACCGCATACCATTTCTTCTCTTGGGCCGATTCCTCAGCTGATATAAATCGGCATAGCTTTACTGAAGTCAATGGGACTACACCAGTTTACACCGGTTGAGGATGAAACCCTTTCTGTTTCATTAGCATCTTGAAGTGTGAAACAGAATTTTTCCTGCTACTTTGCCTGAACCTACTCTGTACTTGATCATGATTTTTTGCATAGCTGATGCACATAAAGAGAAACATCTTTAACAAGGCCAGGTGAGCCATCTCCAGATTATCAGTGCAACTATCACATTCCACAAAATATTACCTTATCTAAACATATAACATCACAGTTCACTTTTCTAAATAGAACTTATATTGTAGTGTTTGTTTAAGACATAATAAATCTACATACCAAATATTTATGAAGCATATGAGGACTCGAGGGACTGGTGATAAGGATACAGAGCATTTCACTTTGAGTGCAACAGATCACACGTACTTCTGTTTGGTTGTGGCTGAAAGTTGTTACCATTTGGCAGATCTTTAGTGACTTATGCAAGATGAGTTGGTAGAACCAGACAGATACCACTAAAAATTGATCCCAACTAGTGCCCTCGTTAGCAAATTCAATATGGAGTCTAGGATTAAATAGGAATGGAGAACCAACTATGTACTCTCTCATTTAATGCTTAAACCAGCACCTGGTGACTTCATTTGGTGTCGGATCAGGATCAGTGTTTTCCTCAGAAATTGAAATTAGAGGAGATGTTTGAATTTAAAGAAGGGATTGGAAAATGACTAAATTGGCAACAGTGGGATTAAACTAGTTGACCACTGGGACGGAGGAAGGAGGGAGTTCAGGAGGGGGGCCCTCCGTAACAATAGCAAAGGAATGTGACAGACCTGTCCTGTCATTGCCTAAGCTGTTCGCAGTCTGTGGATATGGGACTTTCATCACCAAGCTGTCAGTTTGGTACTTTTCACTAGTGCTAAGTGTACTCTCAAATAGTTTCAAAAAAGAAAAAGCAGATTCTTATAGCAAATCCACTTTTACCCTGTTGTGGTGTTTTAGCAATGATTATTTCTGTTCCCAGAAGAGTTGTTGCTCTGTGTAGTTAAAAAAAAAGCTGGTCCAGTAATTCATAATGAATAATTTATTGAACACATTTTGCTTCTTATCTGTTAGTGAATTGTCCATGAGAGAATTGTATTTTTTTCTAATATATTCTTTCTTTGAAATTATTAACCAAATAATTTCTGCTACTATTTTTGAGCTGTTGAAGGCAATGGATTGATATCAATCTACCTCAGCTGGGGACCCAGCCCACTGCATGTTTCTCTTTTACTGATAGATGGACTTAGACTACATCAAGATTCTGGTGTGAATGCCCACAGAATTTTTGCAATATTTGCTTAAAATTCATTGTTTCCACAAACATTCTTGTCTATAAACTCATTTGCTAGACTATTTGTAGGAAGTAAACGTGGTTGAAGAAAATGCATTTAAAAAAATCCGGTAAATACTCATTAAAGGTTTTCTGCCACATTTGTCCAGCTCTACAAATGACCTTGAGTAATAATGTCTAAATATGACAAAATCTATGCTGTCACCTGTTTGAAGCATGTAGTAAGAATACAAAAACCCAGCAACGCTGAACACATGTGTCCAATTTTAGTATATTTGTCACCTGATAACTGTATATATTTGTATGTATTAGCCTCTGATAACTGTATATATTTGCCTCTCTGAGCAGTTGCTGCCTGATTTGAGATGGAAAATTCACTAACATTGAAATGCCAACTGCCTGTACAATGTTATCATTTCCAGACACAGATTTATGTCCAGTTTGTCCTGTTCGCTTATTGGGTCTCTGCCTAAAATACTCCTCATACATAGAAGACATGAGTCCACCAACAACTACCAATGGCTTTCCAAACCAAATCCAGAGACTTAGATCATGTATCCTATTTTGGGATATTATTTTTTTGTCAGTGATAGTGTCAAAGATACAAAACACTGACATCCAAATGACAAATGTTTTTACTATTTAGACACTTTTTGCATTAGCAACTTCAGGATTTATTTCTGGCTTGCATGTCTCTCTTTCTCTCTCTCTCTCTTTCCTCATTCTCAGAGTCCTCTCTTCCAAAGAGCACCATGCTGAGGAGGGGGAAAAATGAAGTGGAATAGAACCTGATTTCTCTGTGAAACTGCAGGCATCAGGTTCGAAAACAAAACACCCTTCTCCCTTACAAAATTGTTCCGGCAGCTCAGCAGTAGTTCCTGCACAGGGCACTGTTGTCCTCAGGACTCACAGCTGTCCTCTGGCCATGAGGTGGGGGCCTTCACTCCTAAAATGTGGTGTGCAAAGGGGGATTGACGTGTGGTGTAAGCATACACAGAAGTCTCTCAGCATGTGGCTGTAGTCTTTGTTGCCTGTCAGAACTGGCCCTGACTCCAAGCATTGTTCTTAGTTCATGAATATCTTATAGAGCCAAATACACGGTACAGTATCTATACTTATTTCTCTGACAGTGTGCAATAACTCTGCCAATTTTCAATCCATCGTGTTAGCAGTATAAAAATTTGGGAGAACAATTTCATTTATCCCAGCAGAACACAAAGCAGAATCATAGTAGGCCTGAGACAGAGGAACTGTACAGACAATCTTCCTACCTTTCACATTCTTTATAATTTGTTATGCCTTCTCTTCTACCCTAGCATTGTAGATCTTCGTTAAATGACATCTGAATCACTTTCACTGGAAAACAACCAGCTCTATCCACTTTACTTGGGGTGGATAGGTCCTGGTGAGTGAGGATATTATAAGGACCCCAGACTATGTGGTAAATGGTCTGTAGTTCTGGCCCAAAGTACTACTTGATCTTTTTAAGATCCATTATCTCATGAAAAAACGGAGGCAGAAATACATCAACATGCCATTGCATGTAAACCCAATTCCATCTTTTCAATAATATGTAGCAATATTGGCTCTTGAGATATCATATTTTATTAAAATAACATCATTTGCCTTTTCTCCATGCTTCAGTTCTGACTTAATTTTGATGGCCCTATCAGTAGAATTCTGAGTAGTTGAACCTATACTATATATCTTCTAACAGTTGGTTAAAACATTAATTTCTCTAGGATCTTGAGAGAGTATTAGCTTCTAAAATCCATCCTGAAATTGAAGTTTGGGAGCGGAGCAAGAGTTAGCTAATTTTAAAGATTGAATCTCACCTAATTTACTAAATTAGTCTTTTCAATACATTTGTTGTTATTGGAGGTTCAATAGTGAGGTGTCTCAGCAGTGTCACAAAGCTTAAAGAAATATTAATATTGTACCTAAATTGTGACGCTTTCTCCCAGCAAAACTAAGAAGCTATTTGAGCTTTTGCTGCTGCTGAGGTCCTAAACTATAAGGGTGAGAATTTCAAAAATCCTCAAAAAAAAACCCAACAACAACAAAAAACGACAACAAGGAGTCCGGTGGCACCTTAAAGACTAACAGATTCATTTGGGCATAAAATCCCCTGAAAATTCCCAAGTGACTTAAGAGAAAAAATTCCACTGAAAGTCCCATTGACCTAAGTCACTTAATGGGCTTTTGAAAATACCACCCTAAATAATAAAATGGCTTTTGTTTCCAGTTCATGATGAGCTACCATATAATTGCCCATTGAAGGTAAGAGGAGAAAATATTGGACATATCAGGTGATGAAAAGATAGCTTTATATTTTCTTCCCTTAACATCACTGTGTTGTGTAGCTACTCTTGAATGAAGAAACTTATAACATTGAGGAACTATTTATGACCATAGTTTAGCAAGGTACTTAAGCATATGCATAACTTTAAATACATAGGTAGTCCTTCATTTGACATTTGATGTCAGCTGTATTGTATTTAAACAGTCTCTCTGACATTGGTAGGAAAAGAACCACAATGGAGTGTCAAATATGAACATTTAGTTAAATTTTGTGAAATTGCTGATATTCTGTGGAACATTCAATAACAAAAAGAATGAAAATAATAATTTAGTATTAGTACCACACTATAATGTTTGCCTATTTTCCAGTGCAGGGAAAGGCTTTTGGCAGACTAAGACAAGTCTGTTGAGGACTTTTCTAAGGCTTGGTCTACACTAGCAATTTATGTCAGTATAGCTACGTCGCTCAGGGACGCAGAAACACAGTTATACCAACCTAACTCCTAGACAGCACTGTGTTGATGGGAGGGCTTCTCTGGTTGACATAGCTACTGCCTCTTGGAGAGGTGAAGTACCTATGCTGATGGAAGAAGCCCTCCCGTTGGTGTAGGTAGCATCTTCACTGAAGTGCTACAGTGGCTCAGCTGCAGCATTTTAAGTGTAGACCAGCCCTAAGTACTGGTCCTGCTACACTGATCAGAAAGACAATATGCTTCATTCCTGAGCTCCAACACAGCTTCCAGCAGCAGAGGTAGAAGAGGACATCTGTTTGCTAATATTAGAGACAACTTTGCATTTCAAACATTCCTAAAGATGTTAAACTGTTTTATAGACACAGGCATGTTCTTGCATTAGTGAAATAGCTCTCATTGGAAAACTTAAGTGGTGCATTGGCTTTCTGTCCAAGTGGCACATCAGAAAAGGTAGCTGATCTCTTTTTCTTCTAACTTGTCTGAAACTCATACATCATCTGTAAAGGCTGGAGGAATCCAGACATTACTGCTGACACCACTTGTTTCACAGAGTGCTGCGAAATATATAAGTTTTGAAATTAAATATCTAAATTTTGAATAATATAATTTAGTCATGATCGAAAGAAAATGACAAGTTGTGGTTAGGTAAGCAACATTAATTTTCTATGATAGGGAAATCGCATGGGTTCCACATGCTATCTGAACAAAAGAAAAAAAGGGCTGGAGAGTCTGTCTTTACTTTTCCATAGTTTTATTTTTACACTTCTTTGTTTCTAAAACCTACTTTATAATAGTTTTTTCTTAATTTATTGGGTATAACAAGTGACTTTTGTTTGTTCCTTTTTATAAATTCCGGGATGTGAGCACAATTTCAGTGCTGCTTTATTGAGAGAAATACGTAATTAAACACCATAATTAACTGTAGATCTGCACATACTATCTTTAATCATAGGGAAGTATCAAATTTTAAAGATAAATCTGTGCATCCACTGGGCAAGTTATATTATTCCTCCACTATGTAATAACTGATAGATCCAGTCTCTGATTGTTTTAGCAAAAGTAATTGGGCGAAGATTCAAAGGCCAGTTTGAAAATCTGCATATGATTTAGGCCATTTTTACAACGTCATTTGGCATTATTAATTATACATGTAGATATATAAACAGGTCTTTAAAATGTTCAGCTGAGAGACATCCATATACTGTATTGGTTAAACGTGTATTAAGAGGCGATAGGGTCTCAGCACATTGGCTCATTAATCATAATTCACCACTTGCAGATGTACTGCAGGGAGTCTGTGCCCTATTTCAGCCTTACTGAAACCAAATGGCGCCCTAAAAGGGGTATGGAAAAAGCTATATTAATTTATGTTTGTGAAACATTTTGAGATTATTACGTGAAATGCACTCTGGGTAAAATCCAGCTCTTCTCTGTGGGGACACCAGTAGGTTTATGCCCAACTTAAAGCCCACAAATTTAAACACTAGATTTCTACTGACATCCTGCATGATGGATCTTACCCAGAATGTCTTTCATGCAGTGATTGCAAAGTGTTTTATAAACATGCATAAGTGAAGCTTTGCCAAATGGAGAAGATAAGAGTTATAAGAGATCATCCCTTCCACTACTGTAGTCTAGCCACTCAGCTCTAACAGTCAAGGTTTATGCAGCTCCAGTTTCTGTAGTTCATCAGATACATGAATACCCTACAACTTATTGGCCATGAGAGTAAAAAATGCAGCACAATGTGGCCATGGGGAACATCAGCTTTTCTTCTTTTTTGGTACTGGATGATTATCTTGTACATAGGGTTTTTTTAGAGCAGATTTTGAGCAGGGGAGCGGAGATCATAATTTAAATGAATGCTTTTGACAGTGGTCCTCTTACCTAGATTCTAGAAAACACCTAACTACAGTACAAGGGCAGAATGGGGTCCCTAGAGAATAGTGGCAAATACCAAAATTTCAGAATCAATTAAATAACTTTATGGATTAATTGTTTGCTAAATTGACCTCTCTTACACTGAAGTGGTTGTAAATTTAGACATTCAAAAAAGCATTTAACCTGATATATACGTGTACATCTTTTTTTAAAAAAAAATGAGCAAATCAATCTTTTGGAAACTCATAAAAATAATTCATACCTAGACTGAGACTTTGTCATATTTTTAGCCCAAAGCAATTTTATTTTCATGACTAAGCTATAACTCACCAAACAACAAGATTTGTGATGGAAATGCTGGCATAACCTGAACTCTAGCAGTGCTGCCAGGCATTAGGACATGTTTCTTCCATTCTTGTCCACAATATGCCTCCACTAAGATGCTAGTGAAAAGTGCATTTAGCTCAGTGGTTAGGTTCTCTTCCTATCTAAACTTTCTGCTCTATTTCCCTAACCCTTTATTTCCTTCACCTTTTTTCCATCGGTGAACGAAGGGGTTCATGCCCCTAGTTATTAGACATTGGTAGGGGCAGAGCAGGGTGAATATGGGTGGCAGCACAGCAAAAGGCATTCCCCTCTCACATTCTGGGGACCTCCTCCAATACATATAGGAGGAGTTAGTCTCTTGAAGAAATTAGGAGGTGCACAGGAATAGAGCTGTCCCTGAAAAAAGTGCATGTCTTCGCTGGAGAGCCTTAGAAAACAAATTGAGAGGCTCTTGGGCCCCATAAGTTTTTGGAGGCTCATGATTTGCTCACCAATACCAACCTTTCAGGGAACCAACCAACCAACCAACCAACCAATCCCTCCCCCACAAGCCTTAAAATATTTGTTTGTCACTGATAAGCTTTAATTGAACCACCAGCCATGCAATAAACCTAAATAGGGTCCTAGGTCCTATCTTATTTTAATTGTTTTTCTTCTAAATTGATTAGATTTCAAGTCTTTTTAAGTTTTAAGTAAAAAGAAAAGGAGTACTTGTGGCACCTTAGAGACTAACCAATTTATTTGAGCATAAGCTTTCGTGAGCTACAGCTCACTTCATCGGATGCATATGAGCTTATGCTCAAATAAACTGGTTAGTTTCTAAGGTGCCACAAGTACTCCTTTTCTTTTTGCGAATACAGACTAACACGGCTGCTGCTCTGAAACCTGTCATAAGTTTTAAGTGTATCCTAAAGAATCATCTTGATCAAATTCTCCATATAGAATCATAGACATGTAGGGCTGGGAGGGACTCAAGAAGTCATCAAGTCCAGTCCCTGTGCTGAGGCAGGACCAAGTAAACCTAGACCATCCCTGGCAGGCGTTTGTCCAACCTGTTCTTGAATCCCCATCAATGAAGGTTTTTCACAACCTCCAAAGCCTAACAACTCTTATAGTTAGCAAGTTTTTTCTATTATCTAACCTAACTCTCCTTGCTTCTGATTAGTACTTGTCCTTCCTCCAGTAGACATGGAGAATTATTGATTACAGTCCTCTTTATAGAACCCCTTAACATATTTGAAAACTGTTATCAGGTCCCCCCTCAATCTTCTGTTCGCAAGACTAAACATGTCCAGTTTTTTAACTTTTCCTCAGAGGACAGGCTTTCTAAATCTTTTATCATTTTTTTCTCTTTCCTCTGGACTCTTTCTAGTTTGTCCACGTCTTTCTTAAAATGTGATGCCCAGAACTGGACAGTTTACTCTACCTGAGGCCTCACCAGTGCTGAGTAGAGTTATCTGCCATGTTTTACATATGACATTCCTGTTACTACATCACCAGAATATTAGCCTCTTTCACAACTGCGTCACAGTGTCAACTCATTCAGTTTGTGATCCATTATAACCCCCAGATCCCTTTGCAGCAGTATTTCCACCTAACCAGTTATTCCCCATTTTGTAGTTGTGCACTTGATTGTTTTCAAAGTGTAGTACTTTGCACTTGTCTTTATTGAAATTCATCTTGCTAAGTTCAGACCAATTCTCCAATTTGTCAAGGTCATTTTGAATCCTAGCCCTGTCCTCCAAAGTGTGTACAACCTCTACCAGCTTGGTTTCATCTGCACATTTTATAAGCATATTCTCCATTCAGTTATCCAAGACAGTTAATAATATGATTCATAGAATCACAGAATATCAGAGTTGAAAGGGACCTCAGGAGGTCATCTAGTCCACCCCCCTGTTCAAAGCAGGACCAATCCCCAACTAAATCATCCCAGCCAGGCCTTTGTCAAGCCTGACCTTAAAAATATCTAAGGAAGGAGGTTCCACCACCTCCCTAGATAACGCATTCCAGTGTTTCACCACCCTCCTAGTGAAAAAGTTTTTCCTAATATCCAACCTAAACCTCCCCCACTGCAACTTGAGACCATTACTCCTTGTTCTGTCATCAGCTACCACTGAGAACAGTCTAGAGCCATCCTCTTTGGAACCCCCTTTCAGGTAGTTGAAAGCAGCTATCAAATCCCCCCTAATTCTTCTCTTCCGCAGACTAAACAATCCCAGTTCCCTCAGCCTCTCCTCATAAGTCATGTGTTCCAGTCCCCTAATCATTTTTGTTGCCCTCTGCTGGACTCTTTCCAATTTTTCCACATCCTTCTTATAGTGTGGGGCCCAAAACTGGACACAGTACTCCAGATGAGGCCTCACCAATGTTGAATAGAGGGGAACGATCACGTCCCTCGATCTGCTGGCAATGCCCCTACGTGCACAGCCCAAAATGCCACTGGCCTTCTTGGCAACAAGGGCACACTGTTGACTCATATCCAGCTTCTCGTCCACTGTAACACCTAAGTCCTTTTCTGCAGAATTGCTGCCGAGCCATTCGGTCCCTAGTCTGTAGTGGTGCATGGGGTTCTTCCGTCCTAAGTGCAGGACTCTGCACTTGTCCTTGTTGAACCTCATCAGATTTCTTTTGGCCCAATCCTCTAATTTGTCTAGGGCCCTCTGTATCCTATCCCTACCCTCCAGCATATCTACCTCTCCTCCCAGTTTAGTGTCATCTGCAAACTTGCTGAGGGTGCAATCCGCACCATCCTCCAGATTATTTACGAAGATATTGAACAAAACTGGCCCGAGGACCGACTCTTGGGGCACTCCACTTGATACTGGCTGCCAACTAGACATGGAGCCAATGATCACTACCTGTTGAGCCCGACAATCTAGCCAACTTTCTATCCACCTTATAGTCCATTCACCCAGCCCATACTTCTTTAACTTGCTGGCAAGAATACTGTGGGAGACCATGTCAAAAGCTTTGCTAAAGTCAAGGAACAACACGTCCACCACTTTCCCCTCATCCACAGAGCCAGTTATCTCGTCATAGAAGGCAATTAGATTAGTCAGGCATGACTTGCCCTTAGTGAATCCATGCGGACTGTTCCTGATCACTTTCCTCTCCTCTAAGTGCTTCAGAATTGATTCCTTGAGGACCTGCTCCATGATTTTTCCAGGGACTGAGGTGAGGCTGACTGGCCTGGTAGTACCAATTGAGTAGTTCCGATCCCAGAACTGAACTAGTGTGACTGCATTAGATAAGTCCTCCCAGTTTGACAACAAATCACTGATAACTGTTATTTTTGAGTATGGTATCTCAACCAGTTGTGCACCCACCTTATTGTAATGTAATCTAGAAACCATTTCTCTAAGGCTGATCTATGCACTGTGGTTCAGTAATATTGGATAGGATTGGGTTATGCTGTGGGAGAGAGTGGGCACGCCCACTCAAAAAATGCAACTGTTTATTCTGCGTCTTCCAGTGTTCATCTCTTCTGAAGCTAGGAATAAGCTTGCTGGTTGTCAGGCAGCTGTTGCTGTGTGCAGTTCTTGCCATCTGTGTGGCTGTGACATCTGCTACATAAGGAATACTCGTGTGATTGCTAATAGTAGAGGTGATTGTCCTACATAGCCTGAATGTCTCTGTCAGTGCCTGCCTGCCGAGCCCAACCCAAAGTTTGCAGTGCTGGTACTGGAAGGGAGCTTTTTCATGCTCATTCTTTTCTAATTCCTATGTCATGTCCATCACCGTAGTATCTGAGCCTTGAACCTCATTTCTCTTCCAACCCACCACTACCACTCCACCACACAAGGGACATTTGCTCCTTCCATACACCCTGACTTAATCCCCCCCCGCCCCAACATGCAAGCTGTGGAAGACCCAAACCTTTCAGGAACCAAAGGGTTTCCCATCACCAGAAAGGACTGGTTTCCCTCCTAACCAACTAGCCCACGTCCAGATTCCAGAGGATGGATCTAACTGATACCATCATTGCTGCTATAGGGAACAGTGCCTCAAGATGTACTGGGGAGGAGAATGCATGCTGAGCTGAAAAGGTGGGACTATAAGGACTGAGGGATTAGCCAATTGATAGTGAGAGGAGTGTGGTACTGATGGATGCTTTTGTAGTTTGAAGAGTATGGACTGGATTTTTTTTTATGAGGCAGAGTATTTTGCACAGTGAATTTAACCTGTATGACTGACTGACTGCACAATATTTTTGTGAGAGCTCCTTATTATAAGCTTAGCAGCACCTCTCCTTCCCCATTTCTTCTCTTGCCTTCCTCTCCTTTCATTATTAGCATGTCCAATTTAATCTGTCCCTGGTGTTTTTTCTCTCCATTTCCATTCGTTCTGTTCTCCTCCCATTCCCCACTTCTTTCTAACTCTTCCAACCAATGTTCCCTCTAATTTTTGACAGGCCGTGTGCCCAAAAAATTTCTTCTGTGCAAATTGTTGTGCTTTTGTGCAAATTGTTGTGTGCGCGATGTTTCGCTGTGTGCGCGGGGTTTAGGATCTGTGTGCGCACGCACATGCACACAGCTTAGAGGAAACAGTGCTTCCAACCCTTCCAGTGCCTTCCTCCTCCTCCTCTGTCTGTCCCCTTTGCTTTTGCTTTGAGCTCCAGCCCTCACTTTTGCTTTCTATCCTCCTTCTGTCTCTATCCTTTTCCCCCTCCTTTTTAGCTTGTCATCTTCTCTCCCTTTTATTCCTCATTCATACTCTACTCCTCTTCCTCCTAGGTTTCTCTCTCTCTCTCGCTCTCTCCCTCTGTGGTTCTCCTCTTAGCTTATTCCCTATCACCCCCACATTTTATCCTTTCCTTCGATACATGTCCCCATTCTTACTTCCCATTTTATCACCTCTCCCTTAACAATAATCGGTCCTTTGCTATCCATCCCTCATTTGGGAGTGTTAGAAATGGTTCTGCCCTACTGCTGGGTTTGAACAGTCTTCATCAAGAGAAGAGATTTGAGGAGACTGAGGGAGATTTCAACTCAATCTGGAGGATTTGTGTGATAGTGGTGATTATTTGGGTACACACACATTTCCTAGCAGGCACCATTTTGGTAAAATTGCTTTGGGGGCGGGGAAAACTACTGCACAACATTATCTATTATTTACATGATTTTAACATTTTAAAACATTTTTTAAAAGTTACAATTAGATAACACAGGCAAAGCCCTTTTTGACGTTGCTGGTCCAGATGATTATATAGCTTTTGCAACACATGGATTTACAAAATTACAATAATCCTATATAGTAAACTTCTTGCTGAAAGGCTGTTGCCTGAGATGATGCCACTTTACCTTGGACCCCAGTTGCACTGAAACCCATTACAAATGCTCTTATTATAATAATGGCATGTTTGGCCTTTAGACACTGCACTAAAAAGATGCAGTATATTTAAATAGTGTCTCAGTATTCTTTATTTGGCACTTGAAAATATGTTGAAGTATAATAACTTGTTTTTCCTCTCAGAATTACTGATGAAAACCATTGTCATTCACAAGCAGGTGGCGTTCTGGAAGAAGTGTGAAATTGCTCTTTTTAAAAGCAGAGTTGTGATTTAAAATAAGGATTCAGATGTTTTATTAGCCATACAGCGCAAAGCCATTTTAGTCAGCAAAAGAGCACTTTACTATGGACTGAGAAATAATGCAAGACAAAAGCACTTATTCAGTGTATAACATATATCTATGAAAAAGTACTTAACTCGCTATATCGTCAGTCTGGATTCAACTGAAATACAGTTTAGCCCTTTTAGCAAGGCAGCTGAAGTGTACCAATAGGAAATGTCAACAGAACTTCTTTCTAAATATATCCTGTTAGGATTTAGTTCTTAATTGTTAACTTGTGGATATATGGGCCTGACCCTTAAAATCTTTACATACATTAGCACTAGTACTTAGCTACGTGTGAGTAGGTGAAATATACAGCAGAAATGTCACAAGGTCTACAGTCCACTTAAGATGCTGTTCTAGCAGTGTATGACATGAGGGTACAGGAGTCTGTCAATGCATTGTACATTGCACCATTGGGGCCAAAGACCCAGATCCTCAAAGATAGTTAGGAGCCTAGCTCTCATTAATCTCAATGGGAGTTAGGCATCTAAACACCTTTTGAGGAGCTGGGCCTAAATTCTCAAAATAGGTCTGAAGTGGTATTTAAGCCTTGGGCTGGCCTTCTGCCCAATCTGAAATTAATTTTATTTGTAATGAGTAAAGTGGACTCATGCAAGTGAATGTGTACAGGATGGCCTCCAAAATATGGTGTATAAATTGGCCTTACTGATTCTTTTGGCATCCTTGGCTTTCTGGATTCTTATAAGAGGTAAATCAACTTCAAATATGTTTCACAATCCAAAGAAACAGGTAATATCAACTATAAAAAGCAGATTCCTATAGTACAGTGGCATGGCTAGATATATTAGTAGTGAGAAGTAATATGATGATTGTTTTACTTATTCTGTATTATAATAAAACTGGGAAAAAATCAGTCTGAAGGTCCTGATCCAAAGCACATTGAATTCAATGGGACTATTCAGTGAAGGAGGCTGATAAGGATAGGTTTGTAACTATTATGACATGTTTAAATTAATAGTAGAGTTTACTAGGAGGTTGGATTTAACAAACACTGAAGTTCAACAATATGTACTTCCTCCCTGAAAATAAGGTAATTTACTTTAACAGATTTATTTTCACATTTGACTCTTAATCCAATAACATAGAGCTTGGTTTCTGCATCAGAATCAGTTTCTCTAGATTGTGTGCATGCGTGTGTGTGTGTGTGTGTGTGTGTGTGTGTGTTAGGTTCCTGTAGAGCCAAATCTCACTCCCCTTTCTAATGCTAGCAGTCCCATGGATTTCAAGGGGTCTACTTTGGCGAGTAAGGCAGTATAATTTGCCATTTGTGTATTGACAAAATTTCATTAGTCTTACATTATTCATAAAACTTTTGTGGGGATAGGAAAATCCAACAAGCCCTCATTCCCAACACTTTATTCTGGATATTGGTGGAACGTATGGGACAATACAAGAAGATTCTTAAAGTGTGAAATTAAATTCTTAAAGAAGATGAAACCTCTAAAATAGCTAAAACATTACCCCAAAAACAAACAGTGCAATTGATCCTACTTAATTACATGCTTAATAAGTTTATACCATTGTAAAGCACTCTGACTATGTATTAATCCATTTCATATTCGCAGACTTAAACCTTGTTATTTGCTTTGCATCTCATCATTACCATGAACATAAAATTAGTATTCTTAGAATTTTTATAGTATTATTTCCATATAAAATGAGGAAAGGACTAATATATGAATGCTAAGCAGCTCATTAATGTGGTTTGTAATACATCTATTCATGATAAAAGCAGCTGAGAAGTGCAGATATAAAATAGTACTTCAGTGCTAGAGTATATCTAAGATTAGAAGAATCATGCTTTGGATAATAAATACTTTGGGGAAAACAGTCTTAAATACAAATAAAATCAAAGCAAGTGCTTTGTATGCTTAATTAAATACACTAACAGACAGCATTCATTTCAGCTAAATAATTACTATATTATTGGCATTGACCACCTGTAATTTTTCATGATAAAAACTATCATGGAAATTAATGGGGTGGTTTCATCTTCAGAGACAAAAAAATTACATCTAAATGGTATTAAGGACCCGTTCCTTTTTTTCTGGCATTAGAATAAAAATTCAGTTAGTGACTGAATCCCTGAGCATAGAATTTGATATGGAAGTAGAAAGCTGTGTGTTGGGCCAAGACCCCCAATCCTTCAATGAGCTCTTCACAGGCTGGCCACTGTGCCTGTACAGAACCCTAGTGAGGTCAGTGTGACTCGGTGTGGGTGCAAGATTCTACCTACATAGAGAACATTGCTGGACTGAGGCCCATATTTGGGAAGATACGTTGCTAACTGAAATTCAGTTCTTTGGGTTCAATTCATCCTAACTTTGATTTATATTTTGATATAGTTTTGGTTTGTTTTTTCTTTAACTGATCCATGAGTTTCTTCTTCTGTTATTACTGTATTAAAATAGAGTAGCTGGACTGTCGTTTAAACTACGTTTTCCATTAAGTTATGTGAGTTTCAGATTCAATCTTCTGAACCTATTCGTCTAAAAAATATGAAGACTCTCATTTCACTAGTTTTCTCTTATAGTTATAGGAGAGTCAGATCTGGCTCTTGAGCTTTGCTTAGTTACTACATTGAAGGGGAGACACGTAGATAAAAAGACAGATCAGTTCTATAGGTAATTACACGTTGATGTCAATAAATGCAATTTTGATCTTTCAAATATATGAATTGATGCTTTGCATGCACAGGACTGATTCTGGATTTTGATGATTTATGTAATATTTTCTTATGTAAAAAAAATACATGTTCCATTCACAGTGAAACACAGCACCACACGCAATCTATAGGGCTTGGTACTACCGCCTTTCACTGATAAAAGAAGTGCAGATAGGCAAAATGCTGACCTGGAGCGTGTGGGCTGAAATCCTGGTTCTGGTAAAGTCATTGGCAGGATTTCACCCTCAGCTTTTGCAGGGAGACTTGAGGAGAAATGTTCGTAGTGTACAACACCATGAATCAACTTTCACACGCACAGGGAGAAATATGCACCTCTGCAGCGGATCAGTGCAAGGCTATTGCACAACATTTTTTGTCTTATGCTGATGGTCTAAGTGGGACTTAATTGGTGAATAGACATTGTGCTGGCCCGCTGCAGAGGGGTGAATTACATCCCTGGTGAAAGGAACACCCATGAGTCGTTGGGTCTGGGGCTGAAGATATTACCTGGTCAACAAAGTGGCCCCACATCATTTTCCAAAGTAAAAATACAGATGATCAAGAACATTAGGCAAAGATATCTAACCTCTTGCTGTCAACGTTCTGAAAGAATTATATTTTTTAATCTGTCTCCATAGATAGCAGGAAAAGGATTACTAGTAGAAAATTAGTATAGAACTGGCAATATTTGCATAAAATATATCTTACATGGCCTGGAGTTAAACACATTTCTTTTAAAAAAAATCAATATTTCGGAGTATCCCCTTTTCAATTCTGAACAGCAGAGAGCATAGGAATGCAAAACTATAAACTTTTATGTCTGCAACCATAACAAGATTTATTTTGAATGAGTTCAGTTAAAAAAAAAAAGCCAAGTGATTTCCGTGGGCAGGTGATAGATTAAAATGATGCATGTAGTGTTCCTTGACCTTTGAGACTTGGCCTCTTTATTTTTGGGTTGATGCTGTCAGGCACAATACCCAGAAAGCTGAGAGCACACGAGAGTTCAGACAGCTCATATCTGTATTGCAGACACAAGTTAGTAAAATCAGTAATACATAAAATAAAGCAGCAAAAAATGGAGCAGTCTATTTAATAACTTAAATGAGGGCTCTGGAAGAAGAATAGCTAAAGAACATTTCCTGGCCTCAGGAAGGACGCTGCAGAGGAAAGGGTGATCTGATCTGATCTGATCCTGAGTCCAACAGTAACACACAAAAGTTTGACACAAGCCACGCAGCCTCTACGCTTCAAGCTTTTCCCGAATCACCAAATTTCTGCCAGATATCGACATATACAACCCTAGAGCTGTGATCTACCTACACATAACTAACCTGCCAGATTTCTGCTTGGGGAGAGCTTACCAACAGTTCAGCTGCTGGAGTCATGGCCATGTCACTGCACACTCTCCTTGACAGTGAGGCTAGAAAATAGACACAGGCTTTGGCTCCAGACCTCATGTCCAAAGTTCGGATCCACATCTTGCACATAACCTGTCTTCTTACATCAAATTTTTTTGCTCTGGACTCTCTAATGAACATAGGACCAAACTTGCAAGGGGCTGTGCACTTCCTGTGAGGTGGAAGCATCTGAACCTCCCTCTGAATTCAGTGGGAGATGAGAAAAGCTAGTATGCGGCAGGAGAGGGTGTGTCAAAGCTAGAGAGCCTCTAGTTAACTTGTGTCTTTTGTGACGGTATTTCAATTAGCTCAAAGCATAGAAAGCTTTATATAATCTTTTCTGTGGCTTTTTCCTTGGTTGGAGACACTACATCTCACATTCACTTACCATAGGGATTTTTTACGCTACACTGGTTTACATTTACACCCACTTTAAGGCCTCTTTCTGCTGGCAGAGGAGTGTTAAAGGCCAGTGGTATAAATGAGATTCATGCCTTTTTTTTAATCCTGCTCTGCTTCCTGGATGCTCCTTTTAAATTAAATATTCTTTGTAAAGATGAAGACTATGGCACAAAAGCCTCATACCGTATTCTGTAATGACCCTGCATTTGTAAACTGCGTATAGTGCCCAGTTTTCAAATATGGGCCCCTTTAAAGGACAGCCATATGATAGATGTGGACATTCTAATAAGGATGTTTGATGCCTGAGCCCTTATATGAAGCTGGAATTATATTTATCAGATCCTTATATGCCTACTGGAATAGGTGTATGATAAACTCTAATTAAGGGAGGAAGGTCTCGGCATGAAACAGATCATACCTAATCACCACATTACACATTGAGCAATTGTATTACAATATGAAAAGGAGTACTTGTGGCACCTTAGAGACTAACCAATTTATTTGAGCATGAGCTTTCGTGAGCTACAGCTCACTTCATCGGATGCATACTGTGGAAACTGCAGAAGACATTATATACACAGAGACCATGAAACAATACCTCCTCCCACCCCACTCTCCTGCTGGTAATAGCTTATCTAAAGTGATCATCAAGTTGGGCCATTTCCAGCACAAATCCAGGTTTTCTCACCCTCCGCCCCCCCTCCACACAAACTCACTCTCCTGCTGGTAATAGCCCATCCAAAGTGACCACTCTCTTCACAATGTGTATGATAATCAAGGTGGGCCATTTCCTGCACAAATCCAGGTTCTCTCACCCCCTCACCCCCCTCCAAAAACCACACACACAAACTCACTCTCCTGCTGGTAATAGCCTATCCAAAGTGACCACTCTCCTTACAACGTGCATGAAAATGAAGGTGGGCCATTTCCAGCACAAATACAGGTTTTCTCACACCCCCCCCTTTCCAAAAAACACACACACACAAACTCACTCTCCTGCTGGTAATAGCCTATCCAAAGTGACCACTCTCCTTACAACGTGCATGATAATCAAGGTGGGCCATTTCCAGCACAAATCCAGGTTTTTTCACCCCCCCACCCCCATACACACACAAACTCACTCTCCTGCTGGTAATAGCTCATCCAAAGTGACCACTCTCCCTACAATGTGCATGATAATCAAGGTGGGCCATTTCCAGCACAAATCCAGGTTTTCTCACCCCCTCCCCCCAACACACACACAAACTCACTCTCCTGCTGGCAATAGCTCATCCAAACTGACCACTCTCCCCACAATGTGCATGACAATCAAGGTGGGCCATTTCCAGCATAAATCCAAGTTTAACCAGAACGTCTGGGGTCACTTTGGATAAGCTATTACCAGCAGGAGAGTGAGTTTGTGTGTGTGTTTTTTGGAAAGGGGGGGGGGTGAGAAAACCTGTATTTGTGCTGGAAATGGCCCACCTTGATTTTCATGCACGTTGTAAGGAGAGTGGTCACTTTGGATAGGCTATTACCAGCAGGAGAGTGAGTTTGTGTGTGTGGTTTTTGGAGGGGGGTGAGGGGGTGAGAGAACCTGGATTTGTGCAGGAAATGGCCCACCTTGATTATCATACACATTGTGAAGAGAGTGGTCACTTTGGATGGGCTATTACCAGCAGGAGAGTGAGTTTGTGTGGAGGGGGGGCGGAGGGTGAGAAAACCTGGATTTGTGCTGGAAATGGCCCAACTTGATGATCACTTTAGATAAGCTATTACCAGCAGGAGAGTGGGGTGGGAGGAGGTATTGTTTCATGGTCTCTGTGTATATAATATCTTCTGCAGTTTCCACAGTATGCATCCGATGAAGTGAGCTGTAGCTCACGAAAGCTCATGCTCAAATAAATTGGTTAGTCTCTAAGGTGCCACAAGTACTCCTTTTCTTTTTGCGAATACAGACTAGCACAGCTGTTACTCTGAAACCTGTATTACAATATATGTCCATTTTACTATCATTTGCTATAATTCACTATAGCAGAATGTTTTCAGCTGGATGAAACTTGCACTAGAAAATCTACAACCAACAACAATATTTAGACAGTGGCTCATGCCTGTCCCTAATAAACTGCTACCAAGTTGGTGTAAGTCTCTGAGCCTGCTTGTGTGTTCTTGTGTTGGGCTCATTAAAATGTCTCGTTAGACTAGAAGACACCAACCATATTACGTACTGAGCAAAGGAAGGAAAAACACAGATGCAGCATGTCAGGGAAATACCCTAACATCCATCTAATTCACTATAAGATCACCTGTGCAGTGAAAGGAAAAAACAAAACAAAACAGTGGAGGGGTATTAAACTGTGAGTCAGCACCTGCCCAGCTAACGACAACAGGAATCCTTCATTGGCTTCAGATTCAGGTCCTGCAGCTGCATTTGCCATCATTCTTTTGAAAGGAATAGAACTTTTATTATTGAAATGATCATAACTAAATGTAAAAACAAACACAAAGTAGAAAACTAAGGTAACTAAGATTCTTTAGAGTCAAATTGTGTACTATTCATAGGTGCTTAGCACAATAGCAACCTTAAAACCAATGAAGTGGTCAGCAGGGGCTTTTGCTGGTAGTATAAAGCCAGGATAAAGCAGGATGGCCTGCTTCATGCCACCCACTATACAAAGTATGTATGGGATGGAAGAGTAATCTGTGTCCCAGCAAGCCCTAGCTACTATAATAGCCCTTTTTTCAGTCCAAGACAGCCTCCATAACTGATAGCAGCCCTGAGAATTCCCAGGGACTAGGGTAGAACAAAGGTAGCCTAACACCACTTTTGTACTCCCTCTTTAAGAGTGTCTCTGGCCCCAGATTCTGTATTGTTATGTGACTATAGTATAATGATCAACAATGGAGAGCTCTAGTTCTTCTCCTTTGCAGAACAGTATACAGCATCTGAAGTAATTATAATTGTTAGTAGATTTCTATGTGAAGGATGTGGAGTATAGAAGAAATTCAGAAAAAAGCTAAAAGGTTTGGAGGACATGGTGTGGGAGGACAGAGTATGGAATTTAGGTGGGTGCAGTGAAAGCTTGGGTCCAGCATATAAACAATTAGATATAAAGAAGAGGGACATAAAGAGACGCTTTAAGGAGAAAGGATAGATTTTTCCCCATTAGCTGGCAATGGTTAGACTAGGAATAATAGATTCAAATTAAAACAAAATGATTACTGCTGAATTTTCATTAACAGTAAACGCAACTAGAGAATACAATTAATTTGTCCAGAGAAAGGTGGTATAATCACAATAACTTAAACTTCAAGTTATTGCTTGGTAAGCTACTGGAGAAGGTATAGATATATTAAAGGGATCCTGCCGGAAGAAGGGGTGAACCAGATAACCCACTGTGGGTCCCTTCAAGCCCTAATAATCTTCGGATACTATAAATATCACTATATCTAGACTGGGTTGTGAGACAGAAAGCCAAAAAGCTATGTATCTTTAACCACCCTTGGTGAGGTGATAATTAGACAATATACCACACAGAGTGTCTCCTATTATCATTACATTACTCAGAGGAAAGTTTCCACAGTGAACGCTGTGTGAATGAGATACGAGAGAAACTACGATGGGAAGAGATACAAAGACTGCTTCAGAAAACTCTGTTAGAATTCATTCATCAAGAAATCCTCCTACTAGATCAAGAGAGAAAAATCAGAGTGCAAGACCTTTGCTGTCTTAAGGGAATTAGAGAAGTTGAACCATTACTGCCCATGAGAGACTCTGAATCCTGTTGTGAATCAACTGAGGAAAAACTTCAGGCCCCATCTTTTAGGATATTTAAAAACACAATTTTCCTGTCATTTATTCTGCAGGTCAATCAATCAATTCTGTGAATATATTCAGTATTTAGGGACTTTAAGCAACACATGATTCGATTGCCATGCACGAGCCCTAAAACTAGGACTATGAATTTTTATCTGAAAAAAAATTAAACATATTCAGTAAACTGTTTTCTAGATCAGATTTTCCAAGTAACCATTTTTTCCTTTTCCTAATGAGTTAAAATGTGCAAATACATATTATAGTGGACTAGCCTATAAAGATGTATAAAATCAATTTTAAAAAAGCAAATGGAATCAATAGCTTCCATATTTTCACTTTTAGAATGTTAATATATCCAAAATATTAACATTTTGTGAATAAAATATTTCATGTGATGAAACTATGATGTGTGTTTGAATTCAGACAGTAGTAAATATTTACAGTCAAGTTCAACCCTTTGAAGAGAGTTATATGCCAGAGAGGCAGATATAAACTCCATGATACCATGCAAATTTTGCCCTTATAACCCATTCTACACAAGTACCGGCCTCACATATATTTGTTTAGTGTAACCTTGAATCCTGTTACACAGAGTATGGCTTGTTTCTCTACATTTCAAATCTCCGTCCATCCCAAAGCATTTTAGTTTTGTTGGATGATGGCTTTCCAACAAGTGCCAAGTTTCTGTCATACAGTTATGATAATTAAACTACTGATCCCATTGGGAATTCAGTCATCTCACCATTTAGTGAGCTTCACTCAGTAAGATTCCAGTCAACACATTTCTTGTTTTCAAGTAATCATTTCTACACTTCAAGATTCATTCGACAGTTCTTGGGGCATATAATCATTCTGATTGTCAGTTAAGAACCTCTGCATTAATGAGATGGTTAGAGAACAGTGGCAGCCTACAATATATAAAGAAGTAAATTAATCCGCCTATTAATTCAGCTAATTCTCATCTGTTTCGTACAATCAAAAGGTGTCTCATGAGTAGAGTTGACAGAGTGGATATTTTTTGAATGTTGCAAAATTACTTTTTCTTTCATGATCTGTGAAACACATGGGGCATGAGGACATTTAGTGGTAATGGTTATTACATCTATTTATCGATTATAAATCACCTGACAGGGACAGTGTTAAGATTTCCCAAGCTTTTTAGTAAGCCACTTAACCTTAGATGACGTGTTTCTTTTGTAGATATTAAAATGAAGATTCTCTTCATGTTCTTTTATATTGGTCACTACAATATGGAATTAATAAAAGAAAAGACTGCAACATTATGGATGACTTGTGCATAAACAGATTATTAAATGCATATTATCACTATTAAAGATGTACATTGTTTTTATCATACTGAATTCAGATAGATCTGTTTACAAAGTTACTTGTTTATGATTTTATTTTAATAATTCTATGTTGCAGTGATCTACAAAAAGAGAATGTGAGGTAAGTCCTAATTTTGAAATCTGAAAATAAACAACATTTGATGCATGTAATTTTTGGGGGTGGTCTGAAATTTTGTTGGTGTGAACATATTGAATTGCTTTACTGGTGCACTCACAAATTTGTCTTAATTTCCTCCTCGTCATGACAACACAGGATTTTTTTCCTTGGTGTGATAGACTGCTACAGTAGTTCGCTAATATGTGTGTTTGTCAAACATTCAGGATCTATAAAAACATGTATTTCAGAAAGAAGACAGAAAGGTCATAGTTATTTGTAACATATTTGTTCAGAAATCATAACAACAACATTGAACTACATCCAAATTGATGTATTAAAGCATAAAAGTACCTCTTTCACTGTAACATCTAGTTCTGCCATTCCTAACACAAGTTGAATATGACTTTAATTATGTTACACATTTCAGGCCCAACTATTTTTCTCTCTGTAATAGTGTTGTGTTCAGCCATCTTAAAAAAAATCACTAGTGAATATGATACCCTAATCAGAATCCCTTATAGTCCTGAAATCCCAGTAGGAAAGTTGCATAGCAGATAGTTATAAGTCTCAGGTTTGCCCTGTCACATTTAGTAAGCTTGAGACAAATTGAGTTTGCTGTACTAGTAACTAGAAGTCCTCCTTCCTTTTCTTTGCAAAAACAAATGCAGCATAGATCCCTTCTCATTTTTGCAAGATACAATAGGTTGATAGTAGCTTAAAATGCCCTTAAATTCTCAGTAGTTGCTAAAGAAAAATAAAAACATTTTGCTTTTGTTGTCTTTACTAAACATTCGTATTGCCTAAACATGTTATGAAAAGGATATTGATTTAATTTGTTCTTCAGTATGATTTCCTTAACAAGTGCTGTCAGCAAATGTCTCTTCTTATTAGGTCATTTCAAACACTTTGTGTTATATCCTAAGCAATTGATTTAAATTTAATGGGATAGTTATTGTATATTAAATACTAATTTATGATAAAGGACTTATTTACTAAAATTTGATATTTGTTCAATACATTAATTGTGTTTCATAGCAATTTAACCTTAAAGGTTACTGGTAAATTTAAAGGTAAATTGATTGGTACAGAATTTATTTCACAAAAACAGTTACCATAATATAGGTGCAATGATGCATCACCTGAAGTTTCACTGTTTTGTTAATCAAATATTAATTTTAAAGTATCTATGAAAATTCAACTGCTGGTTATAATAGCTATTACTTATACAATGTTGATTCATACAAGTAATATAGCTCTTAAAGGATGTGGGGTAAGCAGAGGCTACTTGCATCTTGCTGAAGAGAGGCCTGTTCCAAAGTCTATTGAAAACAATGAAACTCTACTCCTCCATCTGTCATGTTTATACCCAACCCTTTTGGGCATACCTGCAACAAATCTCAGGTAACAGAGCTTCTGCTTCAGTCATCATTGAACCAACCATAAATTATTGGCATACAAGAGACTTTCCCTTCCCGTCTGATAGCAAACAAAAATGAAAGCAAAACTCTCTGTGGAAGACCTTGATTGGATAGTGTCCCACCCACCATTTCCCTTTCCAACAGGAGTGTTACAAGAGGAAGGGATGCTGGTAAACCAGGTATTCTTCTGTCCACCTTCTTTCCCAGCCAGATACTGAAGTATTATGGCAAAAAACTGTGGGCACTCTGATCATAGAATCATATGACTGGAAGGGAGGTCGAGAGGTCATCTAGTCCAGTCCCCTGCACTCAAGACAGGACTAAGTATGATCTAGACCATCCCTGAAAAGCTGTTTGTCTAACTTCATCTTAAAAACCTCCAATGATGGAGATTCCACAACCTATCCAAGGCAATTTACTCCAGTGCTTAACTACCCTGACAGGTTTCAGAGTAGCAGCCATGTTAATCTGTATCCGCAAAAAGAAATGGAGGACTTGTGGCACCTTAAAGACTAACAAATTTATTTGAGCATAAGCTTTCGTGTGCTACAGCTCACTTCATTGGATGCATCTGATGAAGTGAGTTGTAGCTCACAAAAGCTTATGCTCAGATAAATTTGTTAGTCTCTAAGGTGCTACAAGTACTCCTTTTCTTTTTACCCTGACAGGAAGTTTTTCCTAATATCCAGATTAAGCTGCCCTTGCTGCAATGTAAGCCCATTGCTTCTTGTCCTATCCTCAGAGGTTAAGGAGAACAATTTTTCACCCTATGCCTTGCAACATGTTAATGCTGTCATTGTTGAAAATTGTTATCATGTCCCTTCTCAGTCTTCTCTTCTACAGATTAAACAAACTCATTTTTTTCTATTTTCCCTTATAGGTCATGTTTTCTAGGCTTTTAATCATTGTTGTTGTTTTATCTCTGGACTGGGCAAAACTGGGTGACTGGGCAACAAAATGGCAGCTGAAATTTAAAGTTGATAAATGCAAAGTAGTGCACTTTGGAAAACATAATCCTAACTACACATTACAATGATGGGGTCTAAATTAGCTGTTATCACTCAAGAAAGAGATCTTGGAGTCATTGTGGATAGTTCTCTGAAATCATCCACTCAATGTGCAGCGGCAGTCAAGAAAGCAAACAGAATGTTGGGAATCATCAAGAAAGCAATAGATAATAAGACAGAAAATATCATATTGCCTCTCTATAAATCCATGGTACGCCCATACCGAGAATACTGCATGCACATGTGGTCATCCCATCTCAAAAAAGATATATTGGAATTGGAAAAGGTTCAGAAATGGGCAACAAAAATGATTAGGGGTATGGAATGGTTTCCGTATGAGGAGAGATTAATAAGACTGGGACTTTTCAGCTTGGAAAAGAGGCGACTAAGGGAGGATATGATAGAGGTCTATAAAATCATGAATGGTATAGAGAAAGTAAATAAGGAAGTGTTATTTACTCCTTCTCATAATACAAGAACAAGGGGCCACCAAATGAAATTAATAGGTAGGAGGTTTAAAACAAACACAAGAAAGTAATTTTTCACGCAACGCACTGTCAACCTCTGGAACTACTTGCCAGAGGGTGTTGTGAAGGCCAATACTATAACGGGGTTAAAAAGGGAGCTAGATGGATTCTTGGAAGATAGGTCCATCAATGGCTATTAGCCAGGATGGGCAGGAATGGTGTCCCTAGCCTCTGTTTGCCAGAAGCTAGGATTGGGTGACAGGGCATGGATCACTTGATGACAACCTGTCTGTTCATTCCCTTTGGGGCACCTGCCATTGGCCACTGTCAGAGGACAGGATATTGGGCTTGATGGACCTTTGGTCTGACCCAGTATGGCTGTTCTTATGACTTTCTCCAATTTGTCCACATCTTTCTTGAAATGTGGTGCGGAACTGGACACAATACTCATTTCCCATTTTGTATGTGTGTAACTGATTGTTCCTTCCTAAGTGGAATACTTTGCATTTGTCCTTTGTGACAAAATGGCTGATGTTGGTATGGTGGGTACCACACTTTTCCTGGTGGGGGGCTAATATGCCGGTCCTTGACACTGGGGGGAGGGAGTCTCCCTGCCCTCCTGGGGCAGGCTCTCCCTTCCTTTGGTCCTCTGGTCTTCCATGTCTCAGCAACACACCTCCAAACTTCAGTCCTCTCTCCTTCCTCACAAGATATACTAGATCTACCACTTCCCCCAAATCCACAAGGCTTATTACCTTGTCAAAGAAAGCTATTAGGTTTGTTATTAGCTATTTATTCTTGAGAAATCCATGCTGACTTATTTATCGTCTTCATTATTGTGTAGGTGTTTGCAAATTGATTGCTTAATTATTTGCTCCATTATCTTTCCAAATACTGAAGTTAAGCTAACTGTTCAGTAATTCTCTGGCTTGTCCTTATTTCCCTTTTTATGCACTGGCACTATATTTGCCCTTTTCTTTTCCTCTCAAATCTCTCTTGTCTTCAATGACTTTTCAAAGATAATGGCTAATGTTTCAGTTATCCTCTCTGTCAGCTCCTTGTGTATTCTCAGATATGTTTCATCAGGCCCTGATGACTTGAAGGCATCTAACTTGCCTAAGTAATTTTTAACTTGTTCTCTCTGTATTTTAGCCTCTCATCCTACCTCATCTTCTCTAGCATTCACTATATCAGATATCGGTTCTCAGGGGTCAGATGACAGAACAAGGAGTAATGGTCTCAAGTTGCAGTGGGATTTAGGGGTTTAGATTGGGTATTAGGAAAAACTTTTTCACTAAGAGGGTGGTGAAACACTGGAATGTGTTACCTAGGGAGGTGGTGGAATCTCCTTCCTTAGAGGTTTTTAGGGTCAGGCTTGACAAAGCCCTGGCTGGGATGATTTAGTTGGGGATTGATCCTGCTTTGAGCAGGGGGTTGGACTAGATGATCTCCTGAGGTCCCTTCCAACCCTGATATTCTATGATTCTATGATATCCAATTGCTACTAACCTTTGTAGTGAAAACTAAAACAAAAAAGTCAGTTAGCACTTCTGCCATGTCCACATTTTCTGTTATTGTTTTTTCTCCCTCATTGAGTAATGGAACTACCCTGTCCTTGGTTTTCCTCTTGTTTCTACTATATATGTAGAGTCATAGATTGCCATGATACACCCAGCTTAAAATAGCCAATTGTTTTGTTTCTAATGTGCACAATACGTGACAGAAAGGAGATAAAGTTTAAAGGTATTCAGTGTGACCTCTTCTGAGGAAAATAGACTGTTTAGAATTCAAGCAGAAATCAGGTAAATGGGATAATCATACTGAATCTCAGGTCAGACTTTGCGAAATGTATAAGAGTGTCAGTCCTGAAGTAATAAAGCCCTCCTTAGATTCTCCTGATTGGCTAACTTCCTTAGGAATTAAGAAACCAGGTGACTCACAAATCTGTGGTCCCCCCTCTAAGTCTATTGGGAAACAATCCAAAGGCCAGTTCCTGGCTCTGGAGAGAACTTTCCTTTTCAGTACACCTGTTGCATCTCCAGGAAGGACAATCCCTCCATTACAATGTGGTGACAGAACTGAGCTGTTATTGACTTACATTCTGAAATATCTGGGAGAATGATTAAACTTCTTTTATAAATGGTGCAAGGGGTGGATATGCTCCCTAATGATTGTGAAGTGCATTACTTAGGCCTGGGGGTTGCCATCCAGTTTTAAACCTCAAATCCATAAAATAGTTCATAAAACCCTTCCTTCCACAAGGACAGTCTGAAAGACTTAACAATGCAAGTTAACAAAAGATGTCATTAATAAAATAGACCAAAGTGAAGTCCTTTTTGCCATCCCATGCATCCAAAGAACAAAAATTTCTAACATTCTCCTGGTAAAAATTTTGTACTAATGGAAAGTTATAGTTTTTGGCCCTTGCATTGTTTTAAGGGCATTTATTCTGAATGTAATTAAATCACTAGTTTAATCTCTGGAAGGGAAAATGATTACTTAGTTAGAAAACATCTTGACTGCAGCAGAGTCAGTAGCATATATCAGCCACAGTATATCTTTTAAAGGCCTTGGAGATTCGGTAAATTCATTATAGAGAAAAAATGTAACCTATTACTTCAGCATACTGGGATTTATGTACTTTGTAAAATGTATCAAATCTTTTTTTTCCCTTTCAGTTAAATAGATTCTCACTCTTTATTACAGTTACAAAAGGCATAAAAATTGAAATTCCAAAAAAAAAAAAGTAAGAGATTTTTTTTTAAATTATAAAGGATTATGACTAGGGCTGGCAAATTGGTTCCAATATAATAAGCACTGACCTGAAACTTCACTTCAAACTAAAACTTTACTGAACTTTCAAAAAGTTTAGTCAACTTCCTTTCCCCCCACTTTTCACTTTTGTGCTTCTGCATTACCTGATTCTAACCTGAATTGAAGTGTCAGGTTATGTCACAACTGAAACTATTCTCATTTTATTTCCAAGCCGGTGGGGCAGAACTTGATGAAGTTCAGATAATCATTTCAAAGGCAGGTGCTTCTGGTGAACTGAGCCCAGGAGTCAAACCTACCTCCCCAAACCTAAAAATGAGTGCATGCACTCAAAACCCTGTGTCTATAATAGTGCCCCAATGGAGCCCCCATATTTGACTTCAGGATCAGGACCCTATAAAAGTAAGTACCCATCAATACTGCTGCTGTTCTGGCCCTTGATTGCAAATGAGTGAGAACCAAATTTGATGTGGCAGAACCAAGCTCACGGCCTTTCTCGAAGGTAACAAATGCTCCCTAGCCTCCTTGATCAGTTGTTGACCATCGCAATTTTAATATCACTGCTTGCCCCTCCAGGTTTACATCACACAGTTGCAAGACCTCCCCCCTGACATAACCCAGGCCTTAGCTCGCTGATTCCAAAAGCATCAAAATTGCCTTAAGAATGCTGCTCTGAGCCAGGCCACTTAGATCCTTGAGAATGTTAACTGTGATGTGCCCACAAGACTGCTGCATGGAGACATTGGAATACAACCACCCTGCCAGAAACCTTTTGAGTGAAGATTGCTGTGTGGATATAGATAACCATTTAGCCCACTGACAATCCAGGAGGTGATTCCGAGATTGTTGAGGATGTGAGTTGACAGGTTGCCCGCGACCCCACCCACTGCTTTGTAATGGGCGATTCGGTGAATAGCCTTCCTGCGTCTTTAATTGCATGAATTTGTTAAAACTTGTCCCATAGCTCTGCCATGGGAAAGGAGGTAGTGGATCTCCATGCCACATTGCTAACCAGCCTACCTCCAGGCTCCATGTAGCTAGTGGCATCCACTCAAATTCTTGGTTAGCTCCTGGTGCCAGCTTCCAAAATCTGGTATGTAAAAGTGAGGCAAGGCATCTCCTATGCCAGTATAAACCCAGGAAAGGTAATAAAATAATGGATATTATCCTGGAGCCTATTTGAGGGTCAAGCCCCAGAAGAAAAACCTGCAAGTTATGTACAGTACATTGTGTGAAGGGCCCTGCTACCCTGCCCTCAATTCATTCCTGTGGAATCCTTTTAAAAAAAAAAAACAACACATAGCTCAACCACGCCCCTGACTTCTAATGTGTTTTGTTTGACAACATATTACATACCCCATCCATGCCCATGACTTGCAGTATTTTTATGACAGTGTATTATTTATAGTCCCCATAAACAGAATCCTAAATCCACAATAATCTGCCCCATCTGCTTTATTAAGGTACTGTACTTCCAAAAGGAGCAACCTTAACGTCTCCAGCTGAACTGGAAATGGTGCCCTTGCCAAATTGTGGGTGGAACTTGATTTAACCCCTATGCTGGTTCGCCCTGGGACCCTTTCCTAACCGCTGTGGCATGAACATGCTGCATGCGCCCCAAAATGTAATCCGCAAACATACCTGCCGTCACGGATGCCTACACCTTTGCGAAGCCTGCACTCAATGCTACATGCATCTGTTGCTTCACTGACACCCCCCTGTTTTCAACGTTGCTCTCACGTCTTGTAATCAATTGGGATGAATATCAATGCTCCCGGTGATCCTGTGTACTCCAGAAACCCCAAATGCTGTGAAGACAACTGTTCTGCTTCCATGTGGAGCCATGTGGCTGAGATGTGCTGAAGTGCTGCGTTCCCTCCTGCTTCAGCCTCCTACATGTAAAAGGGAGGCTTCAAGTGCAGCGCTTCCCCTTTTAAACTCTGCATTCCCAGGGGATGAGTGAGCAACTAAGCTCACCCTTTTGCAGCAGTTTTCATCCTCCCCACCACTATGAAGCAGTGTTCCCTGCATTCAGCCTCCCAGCCAGATATCCTCCACACACACTTAAAGGTGCAGGGAGGTCATTCACCATTTTGCAGTCAAACTTCACTGGTGTAAATGCAGACCTAGAATATCTGTCTCTCTCTCAGAGAACTCACTCCTAAAATACATTTTATTTTATTTTGTTTTATTCATATTGTAGCCCACCTAAATTGCCTACATTTTTGTCTACTATATTGCTCAGTCTTTACACAATGCACCCTATTAGTACATCAGTCATTCAGAGTCAAATTCCCTAGAGGTATCATACACCTTCCTGCAAGTCCTACACTTTTTATACATAGCACATAGATGTCAGTATTCAAAGATCCAAAAATCTCAAGAGTCATCATCAGAACTGACAGAGCAAAGCCTGGCTATGCTTTGCTTCTGGAAGGTGTAAGTCCTGAAGCCCCGACTCTTACAATATTCCCACTGACTTCAGTAGGAATTTTGCCTGAGTAAATATTGCAGAATCAGGAGTATAAGAGAAATTCTCCTCCATTTTCATCAATTGACCCATTCCATGTATTTAATAAACACAAAGGTTGGCCACTAGTTCACACTATTGAAAAGGAAGTTATTAAAAAACAAGGTTATCTATTCTGTGTCCAAGATTCTAGTAGATAGAGCTGGAAATAAGTCTCTAGTGTATGGTTGTTGGGTATTAGCAACGGGCCCTAGCCAATACCAGGGCTCTGAACACTCGTGAACTTTGAGCTTTAGCACTAGATTGACTTTTTGGGTCTCTTGCCCATTTTTATTCCCTAAGCTTTATTAATCAGTACTTTACCTATTCTCACTATACAGAAAAATAGAGAAAATACCTTCTCCATAGGAACTACTGTTTATCTAGGCCTTTTTTTCCTATTAGAATTGTAGATGGAGCTATTAACTGTGCTTATGGTAAAGGTTGTGTAGCACTTTCTCTCATACTGTCCTATTCTCTGATGTTTATGATTTTGCCGAACTTTAATCTTCCAGATAGAAATCTTCCTTGCTGAGGCTTTGTCTACACTAGCACTTTCATCAGTAAAACTTTTCTCGATCTGACAAAAGTGCTAGTGTGGGCAGTGCTGTGTTGGCAGGAGAGGCTCTTCAGCTGACATAGCTAATGCTGCTCATTGAGGGAGAGCTCTCTCCCGCCGGCAAAGAGCTGCTACATGGGAGGCCTTACAGTGGTACAACTGTACTGCTGTCAGGTCCATAGTGTAGCCATAGCCTAAGTGTCTGCCTAAGTCTTTTTTTTTTTTTTTAAGTTTTCAGCAAAAGTAGTTCAGCCATTTCCAAGAATGTGGTAGGGGGAAAATAGCTATTGTGCCCAAGTTAAAATTTCTCACATCTCTTTCATTGGGAAGGTCTAGAACCATGATATTTTGGATCAGGAACTTGAAATTTGGCAGGAGGGCATCACTCAAGTGTCAGGGATATGCCTTTTGCTGTCCACATCGTAATCCACCCAAAATTGACTGAATTATAATCTCTGTTTCCCCTCACTCAGTAGAGGTTGGGGAGAAGCTGGCAGCTAAATTCTCCAAACATTTATCTGTATCAAGAATGCTCCATTCCTACAGAGCTCATTGAGAATGCTCCAGTTCAGGGAGGAACAGGAATTGTCATGCGGTTGTCCTTCCTGTCTGCTAGTTGCAGCTGTCACAACAGGCACTGGAACTGGAATCAAGAAGACTAATAATAAAAGAGCAATCTGGACTAGAAGGAGAAAAAGGGACATGAGTAAAGGACAAGAGCAGAGGGGGAATGGGACAGGAGTACAGGGGGACAGAGGCAGAACGTGGGTAGGATGAAGTGAACAACCGAATTATCTGTAACTACTCAAGACCATTCCCCCATAGAATAGAACTCAGGTTTCCTGAATCTCATGACTCCTGTATTGTCACCAAATATCTGTGAACTCCCCTGAAAAAGTACATGTATCTCCCCTTAGAGACTGGCACACAAAGAGGATGTATGCAGTGTAACTGTAGCCATGTCACCTTCTCTCACACAAACAGGATAACAGATACCTATTATTACCCACTACTCCATCAGCTCAAGTGGTAGTAGTCTGTGCTGTGGATATAAAAAATTCTAGGTTTGTATTTAGCTATGTGGAAAAGGGGTGGTGCAGTTAGTATGGTTCCATATGATGGAATTAACGTTAAAGTTGCAAATTCAGCATACACTGGCAAACTTATTTCCGGCATTTCTGAATTTTTCAGTTCCTGACACTTAACCTGCTTGACCCCCTTAAAGATTTTTATATATATATATATATATAGTTGTTTTTAGTGGAGTGTAAAATTTAGTTCCCCAAAAATGAGCTGCTTAGAAGTTAAATCTTTGAATGAAAACTGAAGCTTAGTAAATGACGAATTCTTAGATAGTCAGAAGAAAACAATCACAGTTTCTTTCTCTCTCCCCATCGACTCTCTGCAGTGAAATAGCTTTGCTCAAATTAATAATTACATTATAATTCTTTGTAACAGTGTAAGGGTTAATGGAGCAAAAATATGTGCTTTATGGAGGAATTCTTTTTACAGCAAAATTGCTTTTCAAAAAAAGCTTTCAAGTATAATAGTACTCACTGACTAATTTTTCAGTTCAATGAATTCCTCTTCAGTGGGAATTGTAAATGATTCAGTCAAAATATATTCTTCTAATATAAGCAGGATGGTATTTTTAAATTTTATTTCTTTTTTTTGTTTTTTTTTTAGTAAGGGTTTCAGTACCTGAATTGTGGTGAAAACCTAAACCATAGGTACTGTTGCCATTCTCAGACTACTCCTTGTTACCAGTTGAACAAAGAAAATTGATGTTGATTTAGGGTGACCAGATGTCCCGATTTTATAGAGACAGTCCCAATTTTTGTGTCTTTTTCTTATATAGACTCCTATTAACCCTCAACCCCTGTCCCGATTTTTCACACTTGCTTTCTGGTCACTCTATGTTGATTTAAAGTTGAAACAGACAAACTTTGCTGAGAGGAAGTCATGCCATTTTTTTTTTCCAAATCAAAGATTATGATTTGGAATCAAGTCACAAATAATTTTCAAATCCTACTGCTATGTATTTATCTATTTATCTATTTAATTAATTTAGTAATTACTGTTATTTACAGGATTTAGGGGAAGAAGCACTCTTGTTTTAGAGTTTTCCCACAATTTACATAATAACTGTTGGAATTATATGGCACCTATTATGGCAATTTTAGAACCTTTTGGATTGTTTAAGTTTTTCTCTAACAAGTTTTTATGATTTCTTTTATCAAAAGTGCTTCTACTAAAGTGAAAAACTGAGTGGGGAAAAAGATAAATAAAAATGAATGTGGAGTGATATCCACCTATGAAATTAATGTAGAGCCCTTTAACAATTTTAAAGACAAGGTAATCCTGACATGATCTGTCGTGTGAAAATGTGGTGGCTATTAAAGGACAGTGTAAAATGGGACACACCATGGAATATCTCCTATGAGGGCTAAAGGTAACTTCAAAAATACTAATGATTCTCTCTGAACAGTAGATCTAACTTTGTAATACATTCAGCATTTAGGATTTACTGAGGAGGAAAAGCTCTTGGAGGCAATAGAGGAATCCTGACAAAGGGATGGAGTTTTAGATAATATGTTACTGTGGTGAGCAAATGTTGTTGTTGTTCTTGGAAAAAGTTTTCCTCACTATTCATGCAGGAGGAGAGGAAATAAAGTGCTACCTGTTTAGTAAGGATTGACAGCATGCTGCTTTGCTTCAGGAGCTTCTCCATCCTGCCAGTTGGCAAATTGGGCATTTGTCTGAAAATTGTTCATGAAATTATGGAGTAAAATTGTTTTGCAAACAGAATGTCCTGGATGTAACTGTAATTAAGAGTATACTACAAGCGGCATGTTATTTTAGAAGCTCACACATTTACTTAACCAGTTCTCTCTAGAAATGACTAATCTCTTGGAGGTAGGCAGTCAACGAAAGCTTCACATAAACTTTACATCCATGTTTGGTGTACCAGCCTACCATATGAGCTTGCCGTGACCATCTAGAAGAGACATCTTGAAAATGTTTGCAAATATGTAGTTTATTTTTAAAGAAATGGATCAAAAGGATATATTGGGTAGATGATTTTCCACCTAAAGTCTTATCTATGATCGGCTTATTTTTTTTGCAAAAAGTTCTGCCTTTTTGCTACCACCAGTTCTGGGACAGGGATTAAGTGACTGCCCACATTTTCCATCTGGTCAGAAGATAACTAGGACTAAAAGTACTCTGGAGCTGCACTGAGACAAGATAGGCAATACAGTTTTAAATCCACTAACAGCCACAGATGCCTTGTCTGCGCTGGAGCTCCCACTGGAATTGAACCAATGGCACCAAGGGTGAGAACTTTTTGAAAAAAAATGCAGTGTATACAAAGCCAAACAATATTATCGCAGGCATAAAGTCTATGAATTTTGGTGTGGAAACTCTTTGTCACTGGTTTCCATTGTAGGAATTTCGGTATCCCAGGATTCAGATTTAAGGGAAACTGCAGGAAAGATAGAAACAGAAACAGTCCCAACTATCCTGGGGTAAATGTTTTCCCAGGAGAAAGATGAATAAAAAGAGAGAACTGAAAAGCATTTGTAAACCCACACAACAGAAAAGAAAGAAAATAATTTTCAGAACTCATGTTAACATACAGAATCTGGCCAATTTACTCACCTTACTCATGTGAGGGGAGGGGGGGGAATTACCTTGTTCATGTTTGAATGAAATCATTGAGATTGCTCATTTGAGTAAGATGAGCAGGATTTGCCTACCACACACTTGTTACTAAATTTGGATTTCTAAGGCTTTTTATTTTTAAATTGGGGACACATTAGACAGCCCTGGAGGTGTTCTGACTTGTTCCAGGGGCTGGTTCAGTCCTTGACAGTGGGTAATCCACGTATGCCCACTTTCTTCCCCCATGTGCACTGAGCGCTGCTTTAGTGCAACTGGGGGTCTCGCCAAAATTTTCTCCTTTTAAATTACACATTTTCTTGTTCTGAATTTGGATCCAAGATAGTGGTTGTTAACCTATTTTTGCAGCCAGAAAACCTCCACAAACATTCAGAACCCTTGTTTATTCCCTCACCCCCCCCCCCATCCCCCACTGTTCCTCAGTCCTTCTTGTCAACTGCTGGAAATGGCCCACCTTGATTATCACTACAAAAGGTTCCCCCCCACCCCCCTGCTGGTAATAGCTCACTTTAAGTGATCACTCTCCTTACAGTGTGTATGGTAACACCCATTGTTTCATGTTCTCTATGTATATAAATCTCCCCACTGTATTTTCCACTGAATGCATCAGATGAAGTGAGCTGTAGCTCACGAAAGCTTATGCTCAAATAAATTTGTTAGTCTCTAAGGTGCCACAAGTACTCCTTTTCTTTTTGGGAATACAGAGTAACATGGCTGCTACTCTGAAACCTGTCATTCAGAACCCTATTAAGCCTCAACTGATGCACTGAGAATTCATGTCAATAGTTGGAGCATTGATAGATGCAGAACACCACAGTCATGACTTAACAATTTCTAAAGGTCACTGCATGCAACAGAGAATTAATTTTTAGTCTAGGCAGAAGGAGTTTCAGCTGTTTAATTTTCAGTGGGCAGATTCCAAGAAGTCTGTGCATATGTGTTTCCCTATGGAGTTTGAATTCCTGAGTCGTTCTTCTTTATAATGATAATGGCAGACAATCCTGTCGTGATGGCTCAATACATTTCCAACTGTTCCACAAATTGTCACCACAAATGAAGTAGGAGAATAAAACTAACTCACTGAGAGAGCCAACTGTAGCCTCTGAGTCATCCTTAATATGTGATTTCAGTTCAGTGGCATGCATGTCAGAAACTTATAGGACTATGAGTTGTGGTCAAATGTGCACTTGCCAAATTTGCTAGAAGAAAGGAGCAAGACACATACAGCATATTTATTAAGGTGAAGAAAAAAAATAGCATGTAGGATAAGGATACAGCATGTGGGGGGGCGGAGAAAAATGCCTTATTTATTAAATTATTTTATAGTGTGATGAAGTACCATTTGTAGGTACCTCTGGATATAGGAGTTCTGCACTGTGGACTACTCCCAAATCTTTCCCTGTATATCAGGGCAATATCTTATCCCTGATTATGTTGTATAACTTTCTTTACTTATGTTAATAGAAATCTGTTCTAACTGATGCTGGAAAATCAAATTTTTCATATTCTGTGAGGTTTTATTTTTCAAAAAAATTAATAACAGAATCCTGAGCAAAATATAATGCCCTATATTTACAAGGTGTTTGCAGCTCCTGGTGTCAGGAAAGATTCTTTTTTATCTCTAGGGCAGGAGAGATGTGTTGTCTACAGCTGCCATTGCTTATTGTTTCTACCAGGGATGCAGCTTTACAATCTCTTGTGGGCTTCATAAAAACCCTGGCAGCAGACGTTGCACCAGTTGTTACTAATTTGGGTTTATACGGCTTTTTTTTTTTAAATAGGGACACATTAGACAGCCCTGGAGGTGTTCTGACTTGTTCCAAGGGCTGGTTTGGTCCTTGACAGCCTCTGGATAATCCACTTATGCCCACTTTCTTCCCCCATGTGCACTGAGTGCTTCTCTAGTGCAGTTTGTTCCTCCTCGCACAGAAGTCAATGGTAAAATGTTCACTGACTTCAGTGGACCAGAATTGAGTTGTGACCTACGGTCTCTCTTCCCAGCCAGCATCACCCATTTTGGGATTTGTTCTTCATCTTTGATAGTCTCTTTGGGGAAGGGAAAAGACGTGTACCACCACAACTCCAATCTGAAGCATTTTTGCATCTGAGGATCTACACTATTTCTCTTGGTAGACATGTCCGACATTTATTTCATGCCCACAAAAGTGCTTCCCTTTTGTCTAATAAATAGATTTCTCTGCATTTTTCTATTATCCCTCTTCTTTTTCCTTTTTTTTAATTTAGAAATTATAGCTTTGTTTCATTAGCTTTTTTAACCTTGTTATAAATGATATAGTTACTCTAAAAACATCCACAAGTGAAATACACCAGTTGTTAATCACATGAACCTCATTCATGTATAACTTTTCAAGAAACAGGAACACACATTTCCTTAAACATGTTGTATATGTCAGCTAATTGGTATGTGATCTTTTCTAAATGTGCCAAGTCACTGAAGCGTGAGTATCATTCAGTGATGTACATACTGTTTGCTGATTTCTAATCATTAGTGGATATTCTCTTGGTGATCATATTAGCCTTGAGTACAAATACTTCCTGGGTCCCATGAACATCTGTAAAAGTCTGTGAAGCTTCTGCTTATAGATCCATGTGAGGTTCATGCATAGTTTGAGTTTTATATGTGTTTCTACCTCTTCACAGAAGTGAGAAACTCTGCTAATAGCACAGCATAAGCATTGCTACACTAATTCGTCTTCCATTGCAACACATATTCACTGTTTTGCCTGTGCATCTTTCCAAGGGCCCAATATGTTGTAAAAGGGGCTTTCTGTTGACTGACCTTTAATCGATGATGGATAAAAATACTTCCTAAGTCTGTATAGCCTTTCAGGCTTTTCTGATCTGCTGATATTTTAGTAGATGTTACTTTATACGCTACAACACTTAAACGTCCCCATTTCTCTATGCAGCAGAGTCTATGTGTGAAAATAGTTCCCTTGTTTTCAGTAACACAGAATTTTTCTAGGCCCTTTATCCTCAAGCCTGCGTCGGCTGTGAATTGCATGATGGTACTTACAAATATTACCACTCCTTAGGGCTGTAAGTAAGGGGTTGAAATTGCTTTGACACTCATGCCTGTTTTTCTTCTCTGGAGTTAGGAGTGCATTATAAGGTGTTTTTAAGCTCCAAGAGGGCTGCTGACTGTGATGGCGTGTGTCACATTAGGTCAGGCCTAATGTTTCTCTTTTTGTATTTTTCATTTTGTTGTGGATATGGGGTTCTAACCACTGACAGGTTAAACTTTCACTTTTACAAGGTACAACATTATGTTATCCAGTTATAGATAAGGTTATTTTGGAGGTTACATGATCAACAGCAAATATTGTTGTTCCTTACATTGGGAACAAGGGATTCTGATTCCACTCCCAAAACTGGAAAAGTCACAGAAATATATGATGTGCAGGGAGGTAATGTATGTAGGGGAATGGGTTCACTTGTGGGGATCATGGAAAAAATGTGTCGAAGCTTGGAAGAGGAAAGTGGGGACAGGGGCTCTATCCAAATTTTTCAGAGTTTGGAGATTCAACTTCAGGTCCATGTTAGGGAAAGTGCCGAAGTTTTGGTTGGTTATTATTTCACTTGAACCAGTTGAGATGCCTCTCTGGTTATCTGAGGATTGCAAAGCAATTTACATATTTTAATTAATTAGCCTACACAGCCATCTGTAAGGTAGATAAATATTTATTATCCTTGTTTTGCAGAAAGATAAATTGAGGCACAAAGAGATTATGTGACTTGTCCAAGGTCTCATGGTGAATTAGCGGTAGATCTCAGAATAGAGCACAGAAGTCCTGACCTGCAGACCTCTAACCAATAAATGCTCTCTCCATGGTCTTGTACAGCAAGTTCATTTGGGATTTTTAAATTAAGCCCCTCTCTGTCCAATATTGCTGAGGCAAAGCAGGACATTTGTATTTGCCTTCAATATGGCACTTAGATGTCAGGCAGCTATACTGAAAATCCACCCTTCAATTAACAGCTTTCTGTACTGGATTATCATCGTTCCTGTTGATAAGATACCCCATCTACTGTTTTTTTCTGACAAGTACAGTAATGGAAGGTCCTGCAAAGTACTAACATACCTCAGCAAAGTTTCATATAAAGGTAATTTATTTAATAGAAGAAAACTGAAAGTTATATAAATCTTTGGGTCATACAGTATATTCTCATGAATGTTTCCCTCTGAAACAGCCCCCATGCCAACAAAATTAAAGAAAAATGTAAAGCATCACTACAGGATTAAAATCCTGAGCTAATCTCAACATACAGATCTAATTCCAGCCCTGGCACTGACTCACTTTGGCCCTAGATAAACTACAGTGGTCACTATTAAAAAGCTAACTTTTGATTGCTGATAACAAGCAGTTACTCACTAATGCTGTGGTGTGCAGGATCTCAGCTCTGGAAATTCTTGCCAGAAGAGGTCAGAACGCATTTAGATTGTAATGTAAAGGACACCTTTGTGAGGAAAGCACCTATAAATAGCAGCAACAAAGTTCATACACTGAAATTCTCAATTCACATGCTCTCGTTCTAAAGGCAATTGAAAAGACATATTTTTTGTTTTGGGTTCTGCTTATCCTGTTTTGGATTTTGATAAGCCTTAATTTTGTATGGCACTGAAATACTTTAAGAGGAGCCACCTCAGAAATTCCATACATTAGATGGATAAAATAGTGGTAAGTGCTGGCAAATGGGGACTACTTAATAGTGATCACTGTTCATAACTTTCTGAGTTTGGCTATTTGAAAAATTAGGTTAAGAATACTGAGAGTGTTTGTTGTAAGGACCGATTAGTTACGGTTATGTTGCAGTTAATGATTTGCCATGAGTATGGTCATGCGTAGCTGTGGCTCTGGGAGTCACAATTCTTTTCCTGTTTCCCTTGTCACTATACCAGTAGATTACATCCATCTTTGGGCCACCTTAGCTGAGCTGGTTAGGGTGTTGAGGGTGGCAGAGTCAAGGCTCCACCACTCCCTGCTCACTAACTGTGACATATGAGGAATGTAGCCCATACAGGGGAGCAAGGGGTTGCTTTATGCCTCCATACTCCCCCATGCAGGTGCATGTAAGTTAAACAACAAACTTGCCTTTTAATGTATATTTGGTGTGATGAAGATGAAAAGGTGTATGGTATGACCATTGCCTTCAAACATAGTAATTGTTGCTTTATGAATATCATATTAAGTATGCGTAAGCACCCCACAGCAGAAAGGTACCTCTAGGAGATGTAAGCAGTATTAGAAAAACATGTACAAACCTAGTGCAAGATGAGACCATCTAAGCATAGCTCCTATGAGCGCTGGCTGACCTGTGAGTCATAAGGAACTCAGCTACAGCAATGTACAGGATGAATACAGAATGAGTCCAGCCACCAAATGGGGCAGCTCTACTGCGGGACTCTTCTTAGGGCAGGTCTACACTATGGGCTACGTTACATGAATAACATAGCTGGAGTTGATGTAGCTTAGGTCGACTAATTGTGGTGTCTACACCACGCTGGGTCAATGGGAGAAACTCTCCCATCAACTTACCTTACACTTCTCTTTCCAGTGGAGTACAGGAGTCGACAGGAGAGCGATCTGCGATTGATTTAGCGGGTCTTCACTAGACCCGCTAAATTGACCTCCGGTAGATCAATTGCTGCAGCGTCAATCCACGGTAAGTGTAGACGTACCTTTTGTGATTAAGTCTGCAAATGTCCAGCTACCATTGGAGAGACAACAGCACTGCACATGACCAATGCAGCTGATTCAGATTGAATTGGGAGGAGGTAGAAGAAGAAATAGGGATAGATGCAGATAGTCACAAATGGCATCACAAATTCTTGTGACCCAACTTTCTTATATAATTTTCTCAAAAGAATAGGCTGAAAAATCACCTATCATGAATAGCCAGATACTTGCTGAACTTGTATCACATACCACAGGTACCATTAAAAAAATAACATTTACTATGTCACAATATTTACCCTTTCCAAGTTGTTTTCACTATTCCCTACACTCAGAATTGGAAATTCTGATGTGATGGAAAAATGTAAACTGCTGCTGGCAATCCAAGAAGTAACAACATACGCTGGTGAGTGAAATGTCTTGGATAAAATAAGAACTGAACCAAACCTTTGCTCAAATATGAAGTCAAATGTCATGTCATATGTAACTTGGTCCTATTTTCATACACCTCTAAATTTCTGGCAGGAACCAGTAGTAGAAGTCAAAGGCAGTTACTATGTTAAAAGCCTGTTTGAATGAGATTTTTGGCCCAACTTTCTAGACCCACGAAATTTTAGTGAGCATCTATAGAGATCATCCTAAGGCTTTGTCAACTTAAGGCTAAATTCTCCCAGAACTTGGCCCATATATCGGAACTGAACATCATCATCAAAATAAAAAATCAAGTACTTCAATTGCTACATCTCCTGTTTTTATTATTTTACTCTCCACTTCCTCTTCTGCAAGTAGGAACACTGTTTTTGAAAGGGACTTATTACTTTGTTCAAAGACATTACTATATTATTGTGCAGTTCTATAACATCATTCTAGAGATTGAGATGACATATGTACATAGATCTGGGTTGGGGAGTATCAAAATTACTGTACTTTCACATCTCTCCTGTACTGTACACAATGAATTTTAATTTATAATATTCCTTACATTTCAAAGATACTTTAGCCTAAGCCTTTAAATTCAGTCCATCTTTAGGCCTAGCCATGCTACTGCATATTGTGCAGATTGCATATTGTGTGGTTGTTATGATAACCATTTACAGAAGCACCATATCTTCATATTGCACTCCAGCTGAGGGAATGCTGAATTAAAGATGTGGTTGTACTTTTGGAAATCCACTATCAAAACCCTATTTGATTACATGTAAAGGTGAAGCTTAGTGATATTGATTTTTTTTTCAAATCTGTTTTTAATAAAATTAAAGGGAGTCGATCTTTTTTATGTATTATAGATTTTTCATTTTTACAAATATTACTCATACATTTCTTGAAAATATGGACACTGCATCAGAGATTAGGCAAGCTGCTGGGCTGCATATTTACAAGCAATAGACATAATTGTTTAGAAGAATGGACCAATGTTTATGCACAAATGGAGCCATACATTATTGCTTGTATTTTTGCCAGTTACCACAACGTGAAGTAGCTGTTTGAACTCAGAATAATGTTTATATTTATTTAAAAATATTTTCAAATTAGAGACACAACAAATTTCTTTCTGTTTTATCCCTCAAAAAAAGAAAAGAAAAAGAAAGAGAAATACAAGAATATAGAAATGTACATTGGTCAAAATTTAATTTTTATTGACATTTATATCTTACCTCTTAGGTTTAGGAAAATGGAATTAAATCAGGTCAGACAAGTCCAAATGGGAAGATAATGCTTAGTGCTGCAAGATCACCAAAATACCTAAATCCAAATTAAACAAAACTACGCTTGGTGTGCAATCCATCGTGTGAGTCATATAGGAAAAAACAGTGCAGGCTTTATTTAGAGTCTCTTGGCAGTAAGAAAGTCTTTAAAAATGTCAAAATTTCTAATAATTTATTTTACTAAGAAGCTCATAAACAATAGTTGTACATACTTTGTTCAGTCTGTCTCCGATAATGCAGTTCATAATCAATGCAAAGCCAGAATAGACGTTAGTGTAGAATCTCAATGCTGCAGGTTTTAGTCACCGCATATAGATAACATTATATCACTGGCATTTTATTCTGTAAAAGCTGGCTGTCTTTAGGGGGTTTTAACATTTAGATGGGACAAACACTCTGTATAAACAGATGATAACTTTGCTTTGAAGTTTAACACTTGATATTCTTGATGTTAAATTGCAGTTAAAAGAAAAAAGAAAGAAACTTTCACAGTTCTAGCAGTGTATATACTGTATCATTTGTCTTGTTTGTATTGCTCTTGTTTCTTCATTTTTATCTAAGTAATTATTTGCATCCTGCTCAGAATGTGAAATTTCACTTCGCAGGGAAGATTGTGATACCTTTTTTTTGTGCAGCTGCTACTTTTGTCCGGAATAGATCTGTAAGATCTTCTGTGTTTTGGGGGATTTCTTTTTCCATTTTTGTAGTAGTATCTGTGATACTTTTAAAAAAATGAAACGTAACATTTTCTAAAATGTAACATTACACATCCCCCAAATTATGGAGTGGCAGTATTGCAATTTCGCTGCTGCGGATGTTAGTCTTTCTAATCCCCTGTATAGCTCTGTGCTGAATACAGAAACACTTTCTCCAGTGAATGTTTGCTTAGAAGTGTTTTTAAAAAAGTGCTGGTTCACTTTTCACATGGCTACATAGAGAATTTTTTGAACTCTGCCTTTTATTAGCTGTCTTTTTTTCTCAAAGCCTCGTATTTCTAAGCGGTTTTTGCTTGTCTAATTAAAGTTTGCAGGTAGGGTGACCAGATGTCCAGATTTGATAGGTACAGTCCCGATTTTTGGGTCTTTTTCTTATATAGGCTCCTATTACCCCCAACCCCATCACAATTTTTCACACTTGCTGTCTGGTCACCCTATCTGCAGGTCACACACATATGCCATTCCAAGATGAACATTTTGCAAAGCCCACAACTGATCGAGATGGTAATTTAAATACAGTATATCTGCTGTTAACAAATAATGGCTGCACGTATGCTGTGCGATGACATCATTACCAATGGCATAATTATTTATTACTTGTTAATCACCAGTGGTATAGCTGATGCTGTGTAAAACAGAGAAGTAGTTCCTAACCTACGTGTTCCATGGCTTAAGTTTGATGTAGATGCCATGGTCCAGATAATTCTATACATTCATCAAATATACTGATACATTAGATGAGGCTCAAACTTCATACGATTAGCTAGGGCTTAGCTGGTGTTTTGCTTGTTTCATTTGTTTATTTAATAATCATGATGATCAAATCAAAGTTAATGATAGGCAATTATTGATAGATCTTGTGATCAAAGTATGTTTCGAGGAAGGACTTGCATAGAGAAATACCTTTGGAAGGTAATATATCTAGCAAGGCATTCATCTGGATTTTTTTCTGTTATTCTTCTTGGAAAACCATCAAAGCATCCCAAATTCACTATGATTCATGCATGCTTATTTCATGCATAATAGGAGAGGTATGTATCATCTTGGAACAAAAGGATGTTCCCTGTATCTTTCTTATAGTATATTTTCATAGAGCTGTATTGTGTTTGTTTGTTTTTTTTCTGACAAGCAAGTGCACAGCTCATTTTTTTCCACGTACATCTTTCAAGACACACAGATTTGTATGGTGTATACCCATATGCACTCAACTGGATAGAGTGTTGGACCTCCTATGTGTGTGTATAAATTCCCTCCAGTGACTGAGATGTTAGAGCAGATGCTTTAATTCCTGGGTAGTAGACCCGTTTTAGGAACTGATGATCATGAGTCAGTGCTGTAGGTTTACAACTATCTAATGACTTTGGATGGTCATGTATTTTTCACTGCAGTACTAATGTTGATCTTATTATTAATTAATTGTAATTGTTGTCATTGATTTTCTCATTGTTGAGAAAAAAGTTAGGCTGAATATCAGGGGAAGTTCTTAGGCCATGGGTTAGTCTTCACAGGAAGTGGTGGAAAATCCATTGCTTAGAAGTTTTAAAACTTAACGAGAGAAAACAATTGTAAATATGCCATTTGGGAACATTACTGTAATGGCAGGACTGGACTGGACAGTGTTTTCTGTCTCTTCTCCTTTGATACCATGCTTATTAATTATTTATTGAGCTTCAACTGTGTGCTGTTCAAAACAACTGTAATGCAATTCCCATATTACAAGTAATTGTTCTTTTCATTTTGACACTTGCAATACAACAATATACATACTTCAGTTTTAAGGCATTTCTTCTTTTTAAGTTGGAATTTAAATAGAGTCTCAAATGAATAAAACACGCAGGTCAATGATATGCTCTTCATCACACTTGGTACTTATGCAGACAGATAGACATAAGATGCAGTTTTAAAGACTATTCATTCTATGTAAACCACACAAAATACCAATACAAGCGATTGCATCTTTTAAAAGCTTGTGCTCTCATTTTAAAATGTATGTGCCTATTTATATATTACTGATTGTGTGAGGGTTTTTATATTTCATATAAACACAATAAGTAAAAAGCAAGACAATAAAAAGATAAGTATGCTATACTTGGCTATATAGGGAATCTTCCCATTGAATTTGTTTGGCTTTGGATCAGGCACATAGACTCAGGCCTTGGTCCTTCAGTGGGACTGCTCTAATTCTTAAATATGAGCATGTGCTAGTGCTTTTGCTGGAGCAGGAACTATATGTACAGTCTCACTAATCCCAAATAGGTAATTAAAGAATTCAGGGAAGTCCCCAGAGGAAAATGTATGCAAAGCAGTTTCTGGCAGTAAATGTGAGATGAAAACCCAACCCCTTGAGTCAGCGGCTTTAGCAGGAGGCTAGCTTTAGTAAATGCTGCATTTGAGATTGCCAAGCACTCATTCCACACTCCATTGATCAGTCCAGGGAGAGCACAACCACTGAGCTGCTAGTTGCCAACTTATTCCACTATGTTGCAGTTGACTAGATAAGGAATTGGTTTCCTTTATCCTCATGAGTTCTGGGAGCGAATCATTTGTGCTTCACTTGATAGTGATCCCTAAACAGTGACAAGAGCAAGGCAGCCAAGAAGTATTCAAGATAGTTGCAAGTAATTGAAAGAAGAAACTGGACAGAGACAAAGAGAACCCATAGAAGAGAAGGCAGTAGGAAAAGGAACAGACAGAATGCAACAGAAGAGCATCAACAAGTATTTAATGAAATAAAAGATAAGGAATTAAGGACCATTTTAAAATTAAAAATGGTAAATTTGGAGAGAAGGACTGAGATTGTTAAAGCAATAGAAACACCATGAATAGTTTAGAAAGTGATAAGAGGGAGAACAGCCCTATATGTTGTGTGCTCTTGAATAGCAATAATGACACATAATCACAAGCTTTCCAGTGTAGATTGTTCTGAAGACATACCTGATTCTGAATTGCCGTTAAGAAGGTCTTGCTGAGGTTGAAAAGCTGTTGTGGGTTAGAATTGGTAGCAGTGACATTTTGGCAAGTTTGGCATCAAAATTATTTTATTGGGTATTTTGTTTTTATGAAGATCTGATCACTTGTTGACTAAATGGAGACTGTTATAGGAGCCAGTTTAAATTAGGATTTATGTTTTCATTCTGTTCTCTTGATGTGACGTACCTCATTCTGTTACAATTTAAATGTAAATGTATTTGGGTTGTTTTATGCTAGTAATTTGACAATTTAGTGTTGTAACAAAAGGAGTTCAATTTAACTGTGAACTGCTCCCAGTGGGTTTCTGTCAGAATGACAAGTTTTACTGAGTTTGAACTTCAGTAAAAGACCAGTGGAAGGATGGTCTTTCTTTAAGATGTTGAGTACTGGATTCTGTTCCTCTTTTTTCTACAGTTTTGTACAGTTTTGGAATGTCACTAAATCATATTCATTTACTTGATCACACAGAGGGAACAATGGTATTAAGTTGGAGTCAAGGATGCAAAAAGACAAGTGAATTTAACCCAAGGTGGTGCCCTTGCTTAAAGAAGTTTAATATGATCTCAAATTATTAGAAGATTTTTGAGGTGTTCATCACTGTCATATCTAAACACCTCACATTAGTTTCATAATAGTCCTTCCCATTTTCAGATGAAGAACTGATGTGCAAAGAGATGAGGTGACTTGCCCAAGGTCACGTAGGAAGTCTACCAGTAACTGAACTCAGACATTTTAAGTCCCAGTCTATTTTCTTAGCCACAAGGGTACAGCATAGAGCTAGTGGTCCCATGGTAATTTGCCATATCCTGATAATGCAAAGTTTTAATACATTCTCCTTTTGGTAAAATATATATAGACTCTGGACTTGGAAGTCTCAAACTTATATTGGCTACAATGAAGTCCCTAATTTTCTGTTGTTTTGTACTGTATTTTAGATATTCTCTTTCATATCTAGCAATAGTAGGCAGATAGCAATCCAAACTAAACTGAGCTGGTCTAGAACACTGAATATCCGTGAGTAAAAAGAGAAAGAAAATAGGTTGATTGTGATAGCAGAATCAATATAGCAGAACAATAAAACACATTTTTCAATCTGTATGTACATAGTTAAAAATTAAAGATATAGTGAAACATATTAGCTGTAGTTAATGTTTAAAATTCAGATAAATGAGCCAAGCAAAAAACAGAGTATAAGAAATAAACTGCAACAAAAAAGAATATCTGAAATTCTGCAAAAGTTGTATTTAAGCAAAATAAATAAAAGCAGTCGGGTGGGCCTGTCGATCTGCTACTATGCCTTTTTGTAAGGCAGCTCTGCAACTGCTTCATGTCCTTTAGGAAGGAAGGAAGGAAGGAAGGAAGGATTCCCCTCCCTCTGCACATACTTAACGCCCCAGTACACATCCTCATTATTTGTTTTCAGTTGGTAGACCTGTCCATTGATCCTCGTGCAGACTCCCATTGATATAAATGGTGAGGTGCAGTGTAAAAATTGATGGCAAGGTTATGTCTTCATGATGAATGGCAAATGTACAAGAAAACAGAGTAAGAAAGATGGGCTTTATTCCGATGTACATCTTGTAATGGAAGAATTTTATAGAAAGGCACATAAAGAAGACTAAGGCAGAAACCAAGCTAAAGCAATCAATTATATTCACAGCCAGCTCATTTGCAAATCAGCATGGCAAGTTGGGCAACTTATAAGACATACACCCCCCACTTCCTCTGTGTTTGTTAGGGGTACTCTCTGAATACTAAGCATGGGCTCCATGATTAGAACAAAAATTACTCACGTTGATTTTGATGATGTTGGGCTTCGTTTCAAAACTCAAGACATTGCTGTAGTGTGGGAGCTGAATAAAAGGACTGCAAAATTAAAAATAAAATCCCTGTAAAACTCCAGGAATAAGCTGGCAATCAGAAAAGTGCTGGCACTTTTCCATGATTCTGTCATCCTTTTGGAAAAAATGCAAATAATCTTTTGGCTTAAAGTTATATGTGTGAAAGCTTTTAATTTTGTTAAAATTAATTATCTGCCATTATCTTCTGGTTAATACCTAAATGCAGATTAGTAAAAAAACATGTATTTAATAGTCATTGTTTTTACCATTAAGCAAAGCAACAAAACAGATAACACTCTCATTTTACCACACAAAACATGGTACCCATTTCACAAGTAGTTTGCTTCCCTTTGTTACGTACACTAATAAAAATAAGCAGCCTAATACTGTACAGTATACAGGTTTAAAGTAAATCTCTATATGTTGACACACCTTGTATGTAGTTATTTCTTACAGAACCAAAAGTGAGCTAGGTGCTTTACAAACAAGTAAAGTCTTTGAGTAAAGATAGAAGGGGGTGAAAAATAGGGATGACATCATGGTAGAAGAAGGGAAGGTGGATGACCATCTCTAGAATAAATAACAAAAATATGCAAAAGACAAAACTGGAAAGAAATGGGCGAATTTAAGAACTCTGGCATCTGCTGGTAAAGTAATATGGCAAGTTTTCGAATATGTTTTTGGGAGATATTGCGGGCAACTTTGTGTTTGAGAAAGTGGAGGAAGTATCAAGAGGACAGCCATTTTAGACTTGATTCTCACCAACAGGGAGGAACTGGTAGTGAAGGCAAAGGTGAGAGGCAATTTGGGTGGAATTGGTCATGAAGTGATATGTTTCACAATTGTGAGGGGAAAAAAAGAAGTGAGAGCAAGAGAATAAGGACAATGGACTTTAAAAAAAGCAGACAGAGGTAAGATCCTGTGGGAAGAATATCTAAGGGAAAAAAAGGAGTTTGGGAGACAATATTAAAGAAACAACTGCAAAGTATTCCAGTATGAAGGAAAGATAGGAAGAATAGTAAGAAGACAATATGGCTCAGTTCTTTTAGTACATTAGGAGCAATAGAAAGACAAAGGAAAGTAAAAAGAAAAGGAGTACTTGTGGCACCTTAAAGACTAACAAATTTATTTTATGCTCAAATAAATTTGTTAGTCTCTAAGGTGCCACAAGTACTCCTTTTCTTTTTGCAAATACAGACTAACACGGCTGCTACTCTGAAACCTGACAAAGGAAAATGTAAATCTGCTACTTAGCAGGGAAGGAGAACTAATAACTGATGGCATCAAGTAGGCTGAAGTTTAATGCCCATTTTGCTTCAGTCTTCACTAAAAAAGTTAATGGTGACCAGTCACTCAAGCCAATTAATACTAACAACAAGAGGGAAGGAACATAAACCAAAATAGTGAAAGAGCAGAATAAAGAATATGTTCAATCTATTCAAGTCAGCAAAGTCTGATGAAATTCATCCTAGAGTCCTTAAGGAACTAGCTGAAGCAATCTTGGAACCTTTATCACTTATCTTTGAGAAGTCATGGATGATGGGTGATGTACCAGAGGCCTGGAGAAGGGCAGTAATAGTATCTGTCATTAAAAAGGGGAATAAAGGGGTCCAGGCAAATTATAGAACAGTCTTTGATACCTGGAAAGAATCTGGAACAAATAATTCTTTCATCAGTTTCTAAGTACCTAGAGGATAACAGGATTATAAGGAATAGCTAGCTTGGATTTGTCAAGAAGACCTCATGCCAAAGCAAAGGGTTACTGGCCTAGTGGATAGTGGGGCCATGATATCGTGATTTTTTAAGGCTTGTGACACAGTCCCACATGACATTCTCATAAGCAAACTAGGGAAATATGGTCTAGAGGAAATTACTATATGCTGGGTGCACAGCAGTACTACAAGAATAGTTATCAAAGGTTTGCTGTCAGACTGGGAGAGTGTATCTAGCTGGGTCTCACACAGATCAGTCCTGCATCTGGTACTATTCAATATTTTCACTAATAACTTGGATAATGCAGTGGAGGATGTTCTTATAAAATTTATGGATGACACAGAGTTGGGAGCGGTTGCAAGCACTTTGGAGGACAGAATGAGAAAACCAAATGACCTTGACAAGTTAGAAAATTGCTCTGAAATCAACAAGATGAAATTCAATAAAGACAAGTGCAAAGTACAGTACTACACTTAGGAAGGAAAAATCAAATGCAAATACACAAAATTGGGAATAAGTGGCTAGGCAGTAATGCTGCTGAAAAGGATCTGAGAGTTATAGAGAATCAGAAATTGAATATGAGCCAACAAGGTGCAGTTGCAAAAACGGTAAATATTGTGGGATGTATTAACAGGAGAGTTGTATATAAGACACAGGAGGTAATTGTTCTACTCTACTGGGCACTGGTGAGGCCCCAGATGGAGTATTGTGTCCAGTTTTGGGCATCAGACTTTTTAAAAAGATGTGGAGAAATTGGAGAGGATCCAGAGGAGAGCAACAAAAATGAGGAAAGGTTTAAAAACCTAATCTATGAGGAAAGGTTAAAAAAACTGGACATGTTTAGTCTTTAGAAAAGAAGATTGAGGGGAGACCTGATGAGTCTTCAAATATGTGAAGGGATGCTGTAAAGTGAATGAAGATCAACTGCCTCCTTGTCCACTGAAGGCAGGACAAGAAGTAATGGGCATAATCTGCAGCAAGGGAGATCTGGTAAGATATTAAGAAAAACTTTCTAACTATAAGAGTAGTGAAGCTTTGGAACAGGCTTCCAGTTGAGGTTGTGGAGTCCCCTTCACAGAAGGTTTTTAAGAGGTTGGACAAAAACCTGTCAGGGATGGTCTAGGTTTACTTGGTCCTACCTCAGTGCAGGGGGATGGACTTGATGACTTCTCAAATCCCTTCCAGCCCAAAATTTCTATGGTTCTATGATAAGTACAAAGACAGAGATGTGACCTCAAGAGGCCTTCAATGGCAGGGCTGGAGAAAGACAGCCACTTAACTCGAGGTGGTGCCACTCCAGCATGCAGAATCTCTCCTTGGCATGCTCCGTGTTCACAGGGAATATTCAATCTGCTTTGTCACTAGGCTCACATGGTGTGTTTGGGCCAGTGTGCAGAGGAGCAGGGCCACAATCCCTTGTCTGTAAAATGGGAAGCCTTCTGCCTGCCTTCTGTTGTCCTGCTCCCAGATGAGAGGGAACCAAGAGCAAACAGTCCTTGTGCTCCCTAGAGCACATAGATTGATGTAGTGTGTCCCTTGTAGAGTGGTGCAAATTGGTCATTCTCCTACACCCATGCATGGCTGTGCCAGGGCCACACATGGTCTGGCCCTAAATTCTAATTGTCCTGTAACTTGTTTACCTTTTTCTCATAGGTTCAATATTAAGGTATTCTGGATTTGTTCCTTTCTCATCTTGAAGCAGTATAGAACATATTAAGGGTTAATCAGCACAGATGTTTAAACTGTTCTGTTTATCTTACTATGTATAATCAGATTAACCTTTATTTTGGGCCATAATTATTACATGGAAGGTTGAATAGTTCAGCAGCTAAAGAGTGACTTCATTCTAATGAGCAAACTTCTGTAAATGGCATGCACCTCATTCTCTTGCTTTCTCGCGAAATTAGACAAAGAACAACGTCAAAGATTAGCACTGCCAAAGATACAACAGAAAAACATCACACTTCTTTGAAAAAGCAAAAACTTGGAATGAGCTACAGTAGATTTGAATTTGAGACAACCTTTAATGTGAGTGTGCCTGGGGAATATTTTCCCTACCTGTGCCACTTGCATTTTTGTTGCTGTAAATCCCCAGATTACCAAACCTCCACAAAGACAATCCAGGGGACTACATATGTGCTTGAAGTTAGGTATGTGCTTAAGTATTTTGCTGAATCAAAATGAAATCAGAATCAGTACAAATATGATCACAGGTGTTTACTTTCAGCACACACACACCCTTTAGCATCATAGGCAAATTTAATTAACAACATGGTTCAAATATGGTTAAAGCGCCTCTTCCAGATTATGAATGAAGATATGGAATAAGAGTAGGGATCACTTTTTTAAAAAGCACCTCACTGACTTAGGCTCCAAAGTTACTAAGTAACTCTTGAAAATGAGGACTTAGGCTCCTAAATCACCCAGGTGGTCTTTGTAAATTTTACCCTAGACCAGTGTTTCCCAAACTTGGGATGCCACTTGTTCAGGGGAAGCCCCTGGTGGGCAGGGCTGGTTTGTTTACCTGTTGTTGTGCTTACGAATAATAACAATAGTAATAATAATTAATATAAATAATAAATTGATTGTTTGTGATCTCCCTCAACCAGTTTTTCAGTAAAAGTGCACATATCAAAGCTATTATGAGTTAATTTTTCAAGAAAGATATGTTAAGTCAGTGTTACAAATGTTTGTCTATGATTTATCCTGGCTGCTTCTCTAGTCCTTGGGCACTAGTCTTTGTGTTATTTTAAAGGCAAAAAAGGAAGAACATAATGTTTTTATCTCATAATGTATAGGGACATTTCATAGGTCAATTCTCATACACACATGCAAATCCTAAACAGACAAACAAAGGAACTGAGCTAAACAATACAATAATATACATGTCTATGTATATTTTTTTGGTTTGCATTTTAAGATTTTTAATAAACAAACTATATGATCTCTTAAAGGATGGTTATAAAACCATTATTTTTTAAATAACTGTAATTGAGGTGATTGTTTATATTTATGTTTTAGTCACCATTAACATAGTGTAGGTGCAATTTTTGAATGTGCTTAGCATTGGCCTAGCTCTGTTCCCATTGAAGTTAATAGTAAATTTCCCATTGACTTCAGTGAGAGCACTGAGGCCCAATGGTGAGACCTTTTAAAAATCTCACTCTGTAACTTCTACTGTAAAATTAAATGTGGAAGAGTGAGAAAATATATGTGTTGAGCTTCTTCTATAAATGGAGTGACACTATCATTGTTCAGTGTAGGCATCTAGGGCCACTGAGACATTATAGATTGCATTCACACTGGTGAATATCTATTAATGGTATGGCTATGAATAGATCAATTTATAGGCACAGGTATGAGTTAAACACTGGCCATGTTTACCAGAAGCATGGATATAGAAGGCCAGTCATCAGCTAGATACAAAGACACAGAGCCTTATAAACAGAGCTGGTCAAAAGTCAGCATCTGCATTCTGAAATTTTGGGGAAAAATTGTTCCTTTTTAGAACAAAAAATTGGAATTTAGAAATTTTGTGTGGAAGGGAAATTCTGAAGCACACATTTTGAAATAGAAATATTTGTTTCAAAAATTTCTAAATGAAATTCGGCCTTGGAATGGCCAGAGCCCAAGCTCTGCAGGAGAGACCCTAGAGCCCCATGTTTTCCAGGGCCCCTTCTCTTGAGCTGGGAGACTAGATGCTGAGGGTAGGTTTATGCAGTAATTAAAAACCTTCAGCTGACCCAGGTCAGCTCACAGGGCTCAGGCTGTAAGACTGTAAAATTGCTGAATAGACATTCAGGCTCAGGCTGGAGCTCAAGCTCTGGGACTCCGTGAGTGGAGAGGGTCCGAGAGCCTGGGCTCCAGCCCAAACTCAGACACAGTAATTTTTAGCTCCATAGCCCGAGCACTGCGGGCCCGAGTCAGCTGACCCAGGCCAGTTGCAGCCATGCCACAGGTCTTTTATTCCAGTGTAGGCATACCCTGAGAGACCCAACTGTATCATTTTCCAATGGAAAAATATTCTGTTGGAACATTTCTAACCAGTTCTATATAAAAATCCTGTCTTGATAGGGAGAAAGGGCACATTTATTTTTTCTATCATGTTAACTCATTTGAGTTAAATACAATGAAAGAGCCCTTTCAAGGTGTAGGCTTATGTGTCTGAAGCTGTGTTAGCTGGTCATGTTTTATCTGGAGAAGGAAAAACCTAACACAGTTCAAAAACACATGGAGTATAAACCAATTGGTCTGCCTAACGTATTATTTACTGCTACCTATTCTGTCTCTGCAAACAAAGTTCAAAATTGAGTCCTGAAGGGTTCTTCTTATCCTCTTCCAAGAAAACGGAAACCTTGGAAGGGAAACATGTGAAACACACCCAAGTAAAGTTATAAGGAACTAAAAGTCTGTCTTTATTTATTTTCCAGTTGGGGTGCCCTTTGGTTTTTACTCTTCCATGTGCAGCTTTTTTTCTCTTGACTTAGCATATTTCCCCTTCTAAAAATATAATTAACTAGAACATATGGGGCACTTGTACCACAGCATGGTCTATAAAAATTCAAAGGGACTTAATTAATTGGAATACCAAGAAACAGCATGTTTCTACAAGCACAGTAAAATTGAAGATAGTAATTTTAACCTAATTTATGTTCTAAATGTTTGAAAGATGAAGATGATTGTAGAAACAGCTGGATCTCAAACTTTTCCCTTTAAGGCAATATTCTGAGGACTTCATTGAGGAAAAAAAAACTAGTATGAAAGTATTGATCAGTTGTACAACAGACCAGCAGGGAAATATGTAACCATAAACTAAAAGCATTAGGATTGTTTGGTTCTTTTTTCCGTTGTACATTCTGCCTGCGTTGTTGAAAAGAAATTTTATTCATATTTTCTAAGAAGTCAGCCTGGTATCAGTTCTGCATGCATCAGTTCTGAATGACTTTAAAAAGGACTAACATTTTTATTATTTATTGTGGCGCTCAGAAATGTTAAATAAAATTTACATTTCAATTGGGTTTTATACTTATATGGAGGAGGGGATACATCTACACCATGAACTTGTATTGCTCGGTTTAAAATAGATTAGTGTGGTGATATCCATATTATGTTTGAATTACAAATTTTATCATTGGTGACTACACACTATTCATGGGTATCAGTACTATGCATAGGCTAAACTGGCTGAGAGTTTTTAACTTGTTCATTTTGCTGCTCTTAAGTAAAGTGAATATTTTCCTTTTAGTGAAGCACCTACTGGCTTATTCCATTGAGTGAGATATTCACATGAATAGTCTAAACCAGTTGTTCTCCCATTTTTTCATACTGTTATCCCATGGTATATCAGAAAAATGTGCCCCATGGTTTCAGGATGCTCCTCCCACTGAGTCACAACCTCTGTGGTCTCTAAACCATCCCTCCAATGCTGCCCACAAACAGGAGACATTCCATAATAATACTGCTTTCCCTTGCCTCAGAAAATGTGCCTTCAATTACCACATCTCACTGTCACATCCTTGTTGCCACTGGTGACCTGTCTGGAATATGACCAAATATGTTTAATACTTGTTTTTTCATCCTTTATACTGTGGCAGTGATGCTGATAAAACAATAATCCTTGCTCTGATACGGGCTTCTTCTTTTGTTGTATGAAACATCGTAGCCACATGTGGCTAACACTTTAGCTCCACGTTTTCAGTTGCAGGTCCTACATACCAGACATACTTTTTAATCATATCAGGAACAGTTAAAAAAGAAAAGAAAGGTTAATGCATAGTTTCATAGTCTAAAAACTGTCTCAAACTCTATTCAATCTATTAAATTCTGTAGAACTTGTCCATACAGGATCTATTTCCAGTCTCTTATGCTACCCCATTATGAGTGTTGTGATATCAGCATATGATAAGCTGTAGCAAATGGAAAGGACATGTCTCTGAAAGTATTTGACCAGATAGGTTTAAAAAATATTAATTTAAAAAAATAATCTTTAATGGATTGTTTAAAAACAGCATGTTCCTTCACCAGATAAGAATTTCTCTAGTATGGGAGAGCTGTCAGCTGGTATAAACTTGGTTCTGACACCCACTGGCCTCATATCCCTAGTCCAAAGGCATGCAAAAGGAATAAAGGGGTATAGAGAAATGGGGAGAAGCTATTCTACACTGCACAAATTCTCCACCGAGACCATTTACTAATAGAAAAAATGTATGTTCTCAAGTCATGGCCAATGCAAATTGGCCCTCAGAATGAGGGATTGTAAACAGATGCCAGGAGACAATATAGCCCATAAAACTGGACTGTCTCCTAGAAACTAAAAGTCCGACTATATAGCTTTTCAGTCACTCTGCAAAATGTAGAGGACGATACGCTCATTAGATTATAACAAAAAATAAATATTGTTGCCTCTTTTCAACCTGAGTGACTAGCCAAAGTTTGGGTTCCTCTGGGTGTTCCACTTGGGAGTAGAAATAGTTGATAGGTATTTTTTTCATGCAGTCTTGTTTGTTTACCAAAAAAAAAAAATGTGCAAAAACCCCATGTCTCTGAACTCAGAAGGAATAAAACTTCATGGAACAGCTTCTTTTCCTCAAAGCACCAAAAACACTCTTTTCAGCCTGTGCCCCTGTCCAAACATCTCTTCCCAAGTTTCTTCCAAGGTCAGCCACCATGCTTTCAACTGCTCCTTTCAGTCTCTTCTTAGTTTGTGTGTTCTCTCATGCAACCACACCCACATGAACACCATACCCAGAGGAAGTTCCCACACATATGGTGCTAGTTTCTGGGCAGACTCTAATAGGCCTTGTTTTAAGTGTGATTTTGTAAACTTCTCTGACAACTATCTTAAATAAAGGCTGCATTCCCAGAGCAGTTTGAATGAGGTTTTAACTTAAACCATATCAAGGTTTCACCCAGCTCATAACAATATGATAGTTCCTCACTCTAGGGGAAAAAATGGAAAGACATGTCAATTAACCACAGCCTATTGGAAATCTGACATGACTCTTTGGCATATATCAGTTGAATATTTCTGTTTTCCTCTCATGATGATGCTGCAAGTATAAAGGAATTTCCCAAAGAGCACTTTTATTGATTGATTGATTGATATTACTAGACTCAGAACTAGAAAGTTGCCCCCCAAATGAACTTGGCAAATGGTCCCATTGAATCAATGCTGAAAACACTTCAAGATTTAGTGTAGATGGGAGCAAACTATTTTTTGTAGCCTTAAAGAAGTTATTATTGAGAACTGAGCCTCATTCACATTATGGAATTTTAGCCCCCAACAAAAAATCCCTACTGGGGCTAACACTGACTTAGTCTGGGATAAACAAGGCTCCTGCAGCCAGACCTGTTTACACTAGACTTGCTTTCAGTAGATTTAGCTGACATGGTATGTCAAGCTTCAGGTGCTTTGTTGACACAAGAGCTACCATTGATGCTGACATGGGTTCAGCTGAAATGAATTTTGTTTTGTTTTATTGATTGATTGGTAAGTTTCCTCATGTGGCATTTGTGGGAGCAAGTCTTCAAGAATGCTTTGTGTAACCGTGCTGAAAACAATTTGTCCCGTCTACACAAGCAATTAAAATGTTTTTCGTGACCAGTCAAGCAACCATTTTCAGCTGTACTTTGTACTGGTGTAGTAAAACCACGCCCCCACAGACAAAATAAATATAAAGCTTAAAGTGTAGTTTTGTTGGAGTAACTGTGCCTACACTATAGAGTTCTCCTGACACAGTTGTGTTGATCAAAGATCGCACCTCTTGACACCCCTTTGCTGGCATAAGTCTGTAGTGTGGAGACGGCCTGTGTAAGCATTGGTCCTATGGGCCTTCCTTTGGTTTGTCCCTAACTCCCCTTACCTATTTCCCTGTGCAGAGCCTCCTTCTTCCTCTCAGCAGAGCACAGGATGTGCAGAGAGTCCTCGGACCGGTTACTTTACCCATGAAGTCCCACTGCGGGTTTGAAGATTTGGATGATCTTTCACTGGCCTTTTGTGCCTGTGTAAATTTCACCATTTATGAATATCTCATACATTTTTATTAAAACAATTACTATATGTGAATAAATGAGTGAATACACAAGGCCCACCAACGGTATAAAATCAAATCTCTTATCTTTCCCAGAAATATGTGTTACAAAGAGATAAGCAGTTCTTCATCTCTGGGATGTGCAATAAAGTGGGTTATCGAATCATCTAAGTTACATAAGAAATTTTCCAATCCTAAACTCCTCCGGCATGTGATATTCATTTGTACTTACCATTTTAAAAAGATGTGTATATTTGAGAGATATCCTGAGCATTTACAGTGATTGTATTTTGACATACAGCCTTGTTATGTAGAGGCTGATGAAAAGCTGTTCCAACTAAGAAGGGGCTTACTAAAGGTATGCAAAATATTGGGAAAAAACCCCCAAAAACATTATTATTACAGATGAATCAAAGTGCAACTGTTCACCATCTACCAAAAATGTTCTCCTTGTCACAGCTTAACTAAAGTGCTGAAATTAGGTCAGGGATGCAGAATGAGAGATGTTTTGCAGCTTGTCTATATACCTGTTGTGTGTGTGTGTGTGTGTGTGTATATATACAGGTATAATTAAAAAGACATCCTGCTGCCTGCTATATAGTACTACTTTCTCTTTTAAATGTGTATTCAGTGGTGTATATTCTGTTTTGTTTTGTTATTTAAATAGATTTTGGAGCTAAGAAAAAACAGACAGACATTAAAAATTTCCGCAACATTCAGCTGGGCAAATACTAAAGATGTCCCTTGTTTATTAATTTGTACCTTCCCAGAATCACATAAACACATGTGCAGAGTCCCATGTTCTATCAGTTTGATACAGTGCTTTACAAAGAGAGCTCAGTCACAGATGGGTATGTAGTTTGGCACCCATACCACTTCTTCCGTTGTTTTGCGTTCATTTAAAATTAAACCACTCAAAACCTACACGGCACTTCTGAAATGTGTAGAAAGAGACAGCTCTGTCCCCGAAGAATTTACAGTCTAAAAGAAACAAAAAAGATTAAGGATATGGAGGGGAGGGATGCACATACAAGCAAGTGGTCATGGAGATGACTGGCATCATTGGTTCGTTCCATTATTATTTAATTGATTTTTTAAAAATAAATAAGTGGGCAATAGTATGAAAGGGGATTGGGAAAGAGAGAAGGATGCTATGAGATTGGTGGGGTGAGTTTGTTATCCAGACAGCTAAGTTATGTGGGGAGGGGGGAAAAGGAAGAGGAAGGTCACTCCCTCTCCATCTGTATCTGTTTTCAGTCTCCACTTTTCTTTCTTTCTTTCTTTCTTTCTTTCTTTCTTTCTTTCTTTCTTTCTTTCTTTCTTTCTTTCTTCAGCTATTTCCCTGGTTGATTACTGCCTGTCTCCACCTACTTTTAGCTCTCCTAAGGTTGCCACTTACCTTGCCATGGTTTTCATAGGTGTTATACCAAATAACTTTGAGGGAAGTTCATCTGCTTATCCGAGGGCTGAATTTAGTCTGTTGTGTCACAGAGTGGCTGACATGAATTATACACATGGACATACTGCAGTCTTCTAGTGTCTCTTTTCTTGTGCTAGTCCCTCTCACAGGATCAACTGAAGGGCCAGAATTGTGTGAAAATTCTGAAACATAATAGATTCATAGATATTAAGGTCAGAAGGGACCATTATGATTATCTAGTCTGACCTCCTACACAATGCAGGCCACAGAATCTCACCCACCCACTCCTGCAATAAACCTCTCACCTGTGTCTAAGCTATTGAAGTCCTCAAATCATGGTTTAAAGACTTCAAGTTTAGTTATCAGATGTTTAGTGGTGTATTCTCCCCTGGATAAATGCATCTGTGTTGGAACTGTTTGGGACATGGACTCTGGGTTTTCTTATATGTGGGAAGCATCTAGCATATGAGGTAAACAAAATAATAAAAATAACAATAATCATAACTATTGCAATTGAAATTTGAACATGTGTATCAGCAGGACAATAGACCTGAAGAACAAGTCTGTTACTTAGGGATGGTGATGGGAAAATCCATCCCTGTCCTTGCTAGATCTCCAAAGTTCCAAATTTTTCCCTTGCAGGTAACAAAATTATTGTGAAATCTTTTTAACTTCTCATATGTCTTAGGCTTATTACTAAGCATTTTTCCTCAAACCTCCTGGTTCTGATAGACATAAACACACCTCTTGCAGCAAGCTATTAACTTCCCTCAAAGAGAAATAGGTCTGAAAGGGAAGTTAGGTTTGAAAGGGAGCGTGCATTCCAACACTTAGCCGCACTTTCCAGAGGCCACTTGAGAAATGCCGCATTATGTTACATTACTTTCCCCCATTATACAGAAAAAAAAGAGAATGTGTATGGTTGTTTCCATAATCCCAGCAACCCAAAGCAGGCCCGTCACAGATCATCAGGTCATTACACATGTTTCTTTCCAAATTCCGAGAAAGGCTCAAGATTTTCAGTGGATCAAATTATTATGTAAGGAAAAATGGCTGAACTTTGTTGCGACTCCTTGCCCTCACTTCTCCTTCAATCTTCTCTTTCCTCTACCTTCACTGACTGAATCGTTCACAGCAAGCCAGATGTTGTGTGTATCAAATAACCAATATATAAACCACTCTGTACCAAAGACACACTGCATAAAGCCAGGTTTCACTTTCATTCTGGAATTGTATTAAACCAAGGAAAGTAAGCTGCTATCTGTGTTCTAATTTCCCAAGTCTGTCTGAATGAATTCCAGTGAAAGCCTCTGCCATTTCTTTATCTGTTGTGATGTGGATAGTATCATTCAAATGCCATTGACCTGCAGAAGAGCACAGAGGTTTTTTATTTGGAATTGGTTTCAGAATTTAGGGCCAGATATGTTATCTAACAGCTACCTTGCCTTCAGACCTTGAGGAGCAAAAAATTAAATAAACTCTGATACTACAGTTTCACCAGTTGTTCATAGGGCAATAAATATGAAACCACAATCTCTCAGTGAGCTGTATGTGGGTAGCAGCAGGAGGGGCATTGAGAATGTTTTCTCTGATTTCAAAATTCCATATGTTAATTACATTTTTATGGCTCCCAAAAATAAACATAATGGGGCAAATCATGCCCAGGGTTATAGCCCATACTGTCCCATTAAGTTCTTCTGATTTTAATTGACAATTGGCTTATACATTTCTCCTTCAAGAACTATCTTGCCCAAAACTCAGTTACAAACTTAATAAATGATATAACGAGTTACCTGGCTACAAAATCAGCTTCCTGAAATAGAAAGAAAAACACAATAAATTAGTAACATACAAGAAATGCACAAGAACTTGATAAAGTTAACTGACTAAAATATTCACTCCCTTTGCTCCAGGGCATGGATGAACAGCTGGGAATCTTGCTGGGATGAGGGGGAAAAAATAGAATCTGACTTCTGTTCAACTGTCTCTTAAATAGGAGGAATTGCCTAGTCCCCTCTTGCCAAACAGGGACTTCATAGAGCCCTGAAAGACATCCAGTAACATGGCCAAACACCAAGCTGTGGCTGAAGGGAGGCTGAGACCTTTCTGTACATCTGAGGTAGCTCCAAGATCACACTAGCCACCACCATATTGAGTTGGTTTGATCAGAGTGGAATCTTGTAAAAAAACTGTAACAAATAATTGAACCAACTGAATCAGGATCTTAGATGACATCTGCAGAGCAGATATATATTGTCTTTTGCTTTAAATGTGAAGAGAGAGCTATATATCTAATTCCAGTTTCATCTTCCATGGCGGCAAATTCTGGAATAATGTCTGTAGCTGAAATATTTTCTAAACCTGCATATTTTTACTGTATACTAATATGCTACACTTTCAAATATTAGTAATAGAAATTTTCTAGGGATAGCTTATTGATTGATCTACATGGTATTATGCAGAATAGATGCACTATGCTATTACATAATTTTCTTATAATATTATTAACATTTAGTAATTTATCACATAAGAGTGTCCAGTAATTCAAAATGTTTAGCTGATGACATAATAGTGTTGGGTCTCCTATTATAATGTTATTGTATTTATAAGAGTTTAAATGTAGTTTATATAGAGTAAATAACAGGCAAGTGTGAATTACAGGCCATACTTCAATCAACCAGTCCTGGTGACATCATAAACCACAAGAGCAGATCCTGAATGGTTTGTGTAATCACCAGAAATCTGTGAAATATAGCCCCATAATGCAAAACATGATTGGATAAAAAATAAAAAGGAAAAAAAATACAACAATGGAGAAAAGAGCTGACAGAATAAATAAACACCCCAGCGTTCTGTGGAGTGTGAATTACTGGGGTTAGGTAAAATGTCAAAGACATTTTAATCATCTACTGTTGTACAGTGCAAAAATAACAAATAGTGTGAAGAAATCATTCTGCTATTAGAAACACTTAATATGATCATTTCTTTATATTCAGTTTTTCTCATAGAGCTATGTTGCCCTTTAATTAAGAAGTTTTTGCTGATTACTGCAGTGTTCTATCTATTAATACGTTTAATTTAAGGAGTCTATCACCATAGTATCTGAATGCTGTTTAATAGAAGATTAACAATTCCGTGCACAAGAAAGAGGTGTGCTAATGAAGCCACTTTAGATTTAATGAATACGCACTCAAAAGTTCAGTGCTAATTTTTATTACTAATCAGAGCAGTTCCTGAATTGAGCTCTTCTGCAGTAAGCAATGTGTTAAATGTTTATGTTAAAATTCAGTACAAAATAATGAGGTTTAATTATTGAAGAGAGGGGATTATTAAAGGAGAGACCCTGCACAACATGATGTTTTGCTTTATTTCCCCATTGTTTTATCTGTGTACTTTTCATTTATGCCTTAATCATTCTGCACATACTTCAGTTCCTTGACCACATCAACCTCCCAATCAGTTTCATCCATTTTTTTGGCTGACACATTCTTTACAGCTCCCTAGTGCAAAAGGAACTGTTCTTTCTGTCAGGTTTCAGAGTTGCAGCCGTGTTAGTCTGTATCCGCAAAAAGAAAAGGAGGACTTGTGGCACCGTAGAGACTAACAAATTTATTTGAGCATAAGCTTTTGTGAGCTATGGAAACTTATGCTCAAATAAATTTGTTAGTCTCCAAGGTGCAACAAGTACTCCTTTTCTTTTTGTTCTTTCTGTGTGACTTTCTAGCACCAGGGTAATCTCCAAAGGTCACAAAATCTGGGTGAATCTAGCCCAGCATGAATACAATTTAACAGGAAAGTAGAAACTTTTCATCAAGTAAGTCAGGAGTATGATGTATATGACGGATTTTATTTTGCATGCCCTAGATTTTGTATATTCAGCAAATGGAGGATTTCTAACTTTCTCATTAGGATTCCTGAGATCATGAAATACATGCAGTTTTAAGAAGTAATAGAGTAGATTGTGGAATAAAACATCCCTTTTGTCCACCTTATTTTATTTTAATTTTAATGAAGGATAAAGTCAGTAAGCCTTTAGGAAATCTGTTTTTGTTTGTTTGTTTAAATGGAATAAAAAACCTTAACTTAGAAAGAGCCATGGAAATATTACCTGGGGATATCAAATTTAGCCTGCATTTTAATGAAAGTCATAAATGGGTCAATTTAGAACCAGTATGCCATAAATCGTGTTTCCTTCCCACATTTGTTTATAAATATAGAAGGATGTATACCTAGGGGAAAATTATTGCATGTAGGAGGGAAAAATTCCAGCCAAGGATCCACATTTTTCATAAAGCTCTATAAGTAAATGTCATGGTAATATGCATAGTTATCTTTCATCTCTGAGCCACAGTGCTCCTTGTCATCATTGTTAATAAGGCCTAGAGGAAACTGATGTGTGTTACTATGTTTATCCATATTATGTCACGGTTTGCTCTGAGCTAGTCAATCATAACTCTTGCCTAACAAACTATGGTATCAAAACAGAGACTAGGAAGAGCCAGCCTTCTCTTATTTACTGGAAATTTGTTCCAGTTTCACAGTCTGACCTTGACAGCCCAGGTGTCAGCTCATGCCATAGCCCCAGGCCAATTCACTTGTGTATTAGTATAGCTCAAAGTGATTATTAAATGTATAAGAGTGTTTTTGGTGTTTAAATTTCATGAAAACTAGTGGGATGTTACTTGCATTGTTTTTATGTATCTATATGTCATTATAATGTAATAGCAAACATTTAAATTGTGTATGCTCCTGTGACTAAATAACCCATCAACGGAGAAAGAAGCCTTGTGGAATGCAAATGAAGTACTTTAACAGAAAAGTGTTCATTTCAAAGCAAGTATGTGATGATCAGAGGTCAAAGACTCTAAATGCATTCCTCAGCCTCCGACATCAAACGAAAAGCCTATGTGGGTAGTGACACTGTCATTTTGTTTTATGTGAGAAGAAGCTATAAGTATAGATTCAAAGAAAGGTCATTCATCTCCTGGCTGTTCGGACTCTTACAGGGAAGTGTACCAGATGCAAAGCAGAGATTCCCAGATATAATCTGGGTACCCTGAAAAGACTTTTGGGAAACTGGCAGTTTATTACACCACCATTTGGAATTACAAACTGTGACTCACCTGTGCATATATTTTACCTGCTTTAACCTCTCAAAAACTCTCATTTCCTTTTCTTAACTAATAAATTTTTAGTTAGTTTTTGTCTTTGGTGTAAGATGTAGAGTACCAATCGATCTGGGGTAAATGATTGGTCTCTTGGGACTGGAAGGAACTGAAATATGATGTGATTTTTGGTATAAATCCCATTTTATCACAAAGTCCAGTTTGTCTGGGTGGCAAGATAGACTGGAGAGTCTAAGGTGGTTTTCCGTGACTTAATGGTGAGACTGGTTTAGTGATCCAGGTGTTCACATATGTTACTGGCTTGGTGAAATCTTCTTATAGAACACACCACCAGTTTGGGGTGTCTGCCCTGTTTTCTGACAATCTGCCCTGAGGTAGGCACTCACAGTCGTGAGCCGCTCCAGACAGTGTGACACGTGCCTGTTGCAGTTGAGTAGCAACTTTATCTTGACCAAACCTTAGGAATGGAGTGCTTCATAATTGTATCTATTTACATTTATATATTTTAAATAAATATATTTATTTTAAGTCTTTTAAGGACATTTTAAAATTGAAAATGCTGATCCTAGTGAGGAGATAATAAATTAGCACTGGCATATTTATAATTTTTTGTTGTTGTTGAAGTCAACAAAATTATGCTGAATCGCATTCTTTTAAAAAATTTTATAAAGAGAATATATATTGGTTGACATACTGTCTGAGAAAATTGAGACTTTGGTGGTTGCATTTAATATAGCAGTTGCCCTCTGTTACTACATGTAATGCTACCTGAAATTGTCAGTTTTCCCCATATTTATAATAACGAGTAACTGTAGTAATGATTGGCAAATGTTCATATTTTAATGGTTTCTACTGTAACAGCACTAATCTACTTAACACTAGTCATAGTTATAGTAGATATATAGAACAAGTTGCTACATGGTTACTCTAAGGCCTGGTCTACACTGGGGGGGGGTGGGGGATCGATCTAAGATATGCAACTTCAGCTACGAGAATAGCGTAGCTGAAGTCGACGTATCTTAGATCGAATTAGAATCACTTACTTCGCGTCCTCGTGGCGCAGGATTGACGGCTGCCACTCCCCCCGTCGGCTCTGCTTCCACCTCTCACCCTGGTGGAGTTCCAGAGTCGACAGCAGAGTGATCGGGGATCGATTTATCGCGTCTACACTAGATACAAGAAATCGATCCGGCGGGTAGTGTAGACGTGGCCTCAGATTTTTTCCCTGGCTCTTTGAGGTACCTCAGTTAGACAATAGTATTCTTATTCATAGTCTATTAAATTCTCATTAATTTCTCAAGTCAGGTGGATTTTTAATGCAATGTAAAATGTAATAATATCTGCTTCCAAGGGGTGCTTACTCAGACTGATGAACAGTTGCATAGACAAGTAGTCCCATTGACTTCAGTTCAACTAGACATGAGAATAGCTGCTCACCAGTTTGAGTAAGAGGTTTGCAATCTGCTCCTAAATAAATAGGTGATGTCTATACAGTGCTTGCACTTGTAAACCCCTTTATTAGCCGAGAGCTGTTCTGATGAGTATCTCTACCTAAGTAACAAAAGGAAGATATTTAGAAGAATGGCTGCTAGTAAAAATTGTACAAAATATGAAATAATTTGTGTAATCTGATTTTCTCAAGGAGAATGGATTTTAAAACAATTGTTCTTATAACCTGCTTTATTTTCTTTGATATCAACATTATGTTGGTTTGTCTTATTGGGCTAGAGTACCTGTTTTTGCAAAAGTCTTGGAATATTTTAACTCATATTACAATTTTTTTTATTTTTTGTGTGTGAAATTCCTGCTTAAATTGGATGCAAGGCAATACAGTACTGGAATAAGACTTTAGAGTTATTTTATTTCTTATCTGATTCTTATCAGTGAGACCACAGGTCCTGATTCTTCAACAGGGCTATAATGGCTGAAGAGTTTTGCTTGCATAGAGCTTTGGTTTGGGGCTATAGTTTGTAAATCTGGTGAAGTTCATAGTAATCTTTGGGTGTTTCTGAATGAAAACTGTCATGCAAATTAGACTGTAATTTATTTGGAAGAGAACCTATTTATCTACATGTTTATATAACAGCTGGCTCAATGGAGCCCTTGCTGATAATGACTGAGGTATTTGGAAGCACCAAAGTATGAATAATGATATTGTGAAATGATTATCATAAATGTGATTTCTCTACAGGAAAACTTTAAATATTGATATTTTTAAAGAAAAAAAAAGAGTTCATTTTGATTTAATTCCCCTTTATTAATTCCCCTTTATTCACCAACTACTTTCACTGTGTCTCCCAGCCAGTTTCAATATTTTATTATATTAATTTTCTTTTAATGTGTATATGTGCTATGTATAAAATCAGAAAATAAAACACATTTCAGGGGATGGTCTTATATGTTAAATAGCACTTATGCAACAACAACAACAACAAATTCCTGTTTTATAGCTTCCAGACCAAATTCACCCTCAGTGTGACTTCACTGAAATTAGTGCAGTTATACCAGGGAGGAGTTTAATCCTCGGCATATAATTGCTTAAAGCAATGTTTAATTTAATAGTTCAAATTTTAGGAACTCCTAATATGGGTCTGGATTAATAATATGTAACTCCGAAGGATCACATTTAATACAGGTTGCACTTTAAAGAAAACACTCACACAATGGGATTACTCACGTACATAAGGGGTTGCAGGATCAAGCCCTATTATACAGAGACTGTAATTACACTATAGTTATACTGCAACTGTAAACTTAATATGTCTTAAAAGCGTTTGGGATTTGGCAGTGAGTGGGGGAATGACTGATGGAAAGAAGGAGCGGAGGAGTCACATTTAGACTTCAGAGTGTGATCTAAACATAGATTACACATTTTATAGGTTCCATTTTTGCCTATCACTTCAGTGGTGGAGCTTGCATGTCTGTCCAGGTAAATACGGGGAACTTATTTGTCCAATATTGTTCCTATTTTTTCTGTTTCATTTTCTTGTCCTTCAACGTTCTGCACACATATCTATTTATATGGCAACATTTCCCTGATATGAGAGTAGACATGGCATGTTAAATGTGAGAGACCATTTGCACTGGTCTTCCTGCTATCGTAAATAAAAATCTCCCTGGCATCTGAGGTCAGAGCAAAGCCCTCTGTGCATATATAATAGCTATGGGAGACACTCCTCCAGCCGACACTGGGCTATCTCCCTCTGTTTATATTCACCCCTTCTTGTCAACTGTTGGGAATGGGCCACATCCGCCGTAAGTGATTTGGTCTCGTTAGCACTGACCCCACACTCCCATGTGCTGTATATTTATACCTGCTTACTGTATTTTTCACTCCATGCATCTGATGAAGTGGGTTATAGCCCACAAAAGCTTATGCCCAAATAAATGTGTTAGTCTCTAAGGTGCCACAAGGACTCCTCGTTGTTTTTCCCAAAACATAGGTATCTATTGTCCATAAGAGGGGACGATTATTTGATCCCTGCAATTTAATTGGCCCATGAAGGCGGCACCATGTTTCTCACAATCACAGGTATCATATACTCATCTTAGGAGATATATCATCTGAAAAGCTGATTCAATGTCTCCACAATGTAATCTGCAGAAGTAATGGCTTAGCACCATTTATAGTGTAGTGGACTAGTGTTTATGTCAGTATTAAAGAGATACTTCCAGGAATATTTATTTTAACAAGTGCCCATTCCTAATTCTGGTAAATTAATACTTTTTCATTACTTCTTATTTTCTGTATTCATTCCGTTAGGTATGTTCACTCACAATATTTTAACAGCTTTTCTTTCATAGTGACACCACTGTCTGAGGTGAAAGTTACACTCTCCTCAATCTCTAATTAATTGTGCCAGCAGCCATAACATTTTATTACGCGATTCGGATAGCTTTTATTTGCCATGAAATAAAGTTGAATTAGCTTTGGGGTAAGGAGCTGGTACAAGAATGGAACCTTTTATTTTAGGCTCTTTAAAAACAAATTTCTTAGAAGATATTTTATAGATGCTTTTTAGCTTAGCTAGTTTACTTCAGGGATCTGGTTTTTGTCCTCATAAGTTAGTAGCTGACAGCTCAAAGACAAGGGTAATCAAATCTTCTCTTGCCATCCTATTACTGCTCTTCTTTTCTTTTCTCTTTCTATGTGCACCTCCATCGCCACCAGTATCTTAGCCATTTTCTATCCTATTTACTCATTGTTGGAGGGCGGCATTATGACATCTTCCCCATTGGGGGGACATCAGATAAATTGGTATATCTGCCAGTCATCATTTTCCCGTCCTCTGCTCTCATCTCCCATAAGTATATTGCAGTTACAGTGGTTAGGGCCAGATTGTGAATCTTGCTCTGTTCCTGTGTCAAGGAACAAGGAGTAGCAGCACGGGAAGGAGAGCAGTTCTGCAAGGCCACTAAAGGAACAGGGGAAAGGGTGTGTTCACATTATCGATTTGGTATAAATTATTCTTCCCTGCCTTGACCCATCAAGAAAAGGGGAGAACCAGGGACCAGACTGTGGCTCTGGGTCATAATCTGTTTTCCAGTCTGTTCCTGGAAGTGCAGTGCAGCTAAACAATACCCTTGCTAAAGGAATGTGATAAAGTCACCACTTAGCCCTACTTTATTTTTAAATATTTTTAAAATAATTTTTAATTATTTTTAAATAACTTTAAAAATAAAATTACTGTATTTTCCACTGAATGCATCCGATGAAGTGAGCTGTAGCTCATGAAAGCTTATGCTTAAATAAATTTGTTAGTCTCTAAGGTGCCACAAATCCTCCTTTTCTTTTTGCGGATACAGACCAACACGGCTGCTACTCTGAAACCTAAATTATCATGGTATTCTTAACTCTTTTATGGATCCTTCCATCCTAACTATACCCTGGACCAGAAATGAAAGGAAAAGATTAATCCCCACATCCTTGTGGCATTTATACCTTTATACCAACAATAATTTTACAAGAGGATAGTTATTATTCATCCCTGTGGCCTTTACATGGATACTTAGCATAAGATCAAAATGCTGTAACCATGCTCTTGCTTCTGATTCACACCCACTATCTATGGCTGATTTGCTGTTATTATCAGAGAATCTGTAGGTGACAATTGCCTCTGGGAAACAAGCCTTCAAAGTACTGCATTCAAATGGTATCTGGATAAGAAGATGCTTAATTCTCATGGGTTTTCTATTTATAGACCTGTATTTAGGATCTGAGGTTATCTGCCTAACAATGCTTTTTGGTGCTTCTGTGCTTTAAGATGGCTTTATTTTACTAAAATACATTTTACAGCTTATTATTATTCCATAATGTAGATTAGATTTTTTTTTCCATTTTAAAAGCAAATGAATAGAATTCATAGGTGAATGGGATGAGATAAAATCACCATACAACTTAATTATGAATATTTTCAATGTTTATTCTCTAAAAATGAATCCAAAATATTAAAATATCAGCTCAGTAAGAGCTGGTCTGAATCAAAACATCATATCTGAATTTACCTGAACTTCTGCTCAATCTAATCTCTATTTTCTGTGCATGGAATTCTTGATACCCCAGTTAGGTTCAGTAAAGAACCCCAAAATTCAAAGTAAACCCTATCTGAAACCTCTAAGTTTCACACAGTTCCAGGTCACATCCATCATTCCACGATTTGGATGGTGCCATTCAAAACCATTAGCTGGATCTTGCATCTATTGCTCTCTATTTCTCTCTTTCACAAAAAGCTTCCTGTTACAGTTTGGTAGCTCTTACATAGATCAGAATGGTCTTTATTCTTCCAACTGCAAAATCTGAGGTGGTTGACCAACAACTTCCCCTTGTATTCAGCTTGTATTCAGTCTTTGGGCAGGCACATGTGCACGCACACACAGACAACCCCTGTAGGAAATTTAAGTTGCAGATGAGCTACTCACAGTTGCAGATGAGCTACTTTTAAGTTCTGCAGCATCAGCAATGGGTCGTACTGCTGCTCTTGCACTGTCGTTTGACCTTATTCAGCGGAAGGAGATGCAGTAGAGTGCACTACATCAATAAAAAAAACCATTACAGAATTTATCAGAGGTGCCAGTGGAGGACATTCAGCTGTTTTCCTGTACATTTCTTTGTCTTTATAGTTTATTTTAATTTGTTCAAATTTAGCAAAGCTATTAATTCATAAGGAAGCAGTTTTGACACTGAATAGAAGGAAGATAGTTCACAGATAGGAAAATGATCTTGAGTACTTCATCGGCCATTTCCTTGCTTTTGAGTCAAGCTGATGCTGATCTAAGCCCTGGTTTCGCAAAGCATGTAAGCATATTTGGAATTTTTGATCTGGTAGTGGTTCAGTGAAAATTATCGATTAACAAGATGTCAGATAAACTGAGGGAGCTGAGTTATTAAACATAGATAAATCAGCACAAGCAAAGAGGTTTACACATTACCCATCTGTAAAACAGTTTTGCAGCAGGTACATTTCAGTGTGTCCCAAATTGTGAGCTCAATTCTGCTCATATTTATATTCCTCTTGTTTATGACATTTTTCAGGATACAAGACATCTGTATCAATCATCCCTAGCTGATTGTACCAGCCGTCTGTAGAACAATGTTCATATTTGGCAAGCATCAACAGCACACACATCTTGTTTCTGACAGATTCTTCACATACAAAGAGCAGAGATTATATACTAGTTTAACTACAAGTAACTTTCCACAATAATACTTAGCATGAATACAAGGCATTCTGGGAATACAGTTCGAAGTTATACAACTTAGCATAAATACAAAGCATTCTGGTTCACATGATATTGGCTAATAGTACATACGTAAAGTTAAACACATTCTTAATCGCTTTGCTGAATCAGGGTCTGAGCTCTGTGTTGAATAGGGATAGACTTAAGCACATGCTTAAAGTAAAACACTCACGCAAGTTTCTGAATTGGTGCCATAGATCGCTAAATATTATTTATTCTTAAGGAAAGACTGCTGTGACAATGAATTTGAAGTGTTGTCTTTCCCAATGGTATAATGCTCTCCATAGGACTTTTTAATGCTATATCCACACATACATGTTCACTTCTGACAGAACATTCACCTCTGTCTCTTTGACAATCTAAATGTGGATGGAATACATAACTAAACATACAACACTTCCAGCAATATTTTGCACAGATGCAAAATAACAGAGAAAAGCTTGACAAGAACTTTGTGTGTTAGGTGAACAGAGATTCCCTCATACAGTTTGTTTCCTATATGAACAAGTGAGCAGGGATGGATAACCCAAAATGTTCTGGTGATAGCAAATTAAGATTCACATTTTGTGCTGGAAATGGCCCACCTTGATTATCATACACATTGTAAGGAAAGTGATCACTTTACATCAGCTATTACCAGCAGGAGAGTGGGGTAGGGAGAGAGAAAACCTTTTGTAGTGATAATCACCCATTTTTTCATGGTTTGTGTGTATAAAAACGTCTTCTGTATTTTCCACAGTATGCATCCGATGAAGTGAGCTGTAGCTCACGAAAGCTTATGCTCAAATAAATTGGTTAGTCTCTAAGGTGCCACAAGTACTCCTTTTCTTTTTGCAAATACAAACTAACACGGCTGTTATTCTGAAACCTGACATTTTAAAACTGTCTCCGTCATCAGCCAGGTATTTAAAGATTTTTGTAGTAACACCCTGGAGAATAGGCTAGCCAATGGTGCAAATGGACAAGGGCTGGAGAAGCCACAAAGACTGCTGGAAGAAATGCAGCACCTGAATATCTACTGCCTTGAACCCTGTGTAGCCATTTATATCTATTTAATGAGATGGGTAGCAGTTTGTACCCATACGTGTAAAATTACAAAAGGAGCATGGCAGTGAAATATTTGGCCCACAGAATAGTGAGTCAGAGGGTAGGTGCAGTTGATATAAAAAAGCACAGTTCTTACGAGTGAATTAGAGGCTAGAGATGTAGTAAGGAACCAGAGGACATAATCATATCTTGTGTATCTCCATTAAATTAAGTGGATGAATATAGCCCCAGGTGAGAAACAGAGTATTGCATTACCATTGGATGGCATTGGGTGGGAATATTTCAGTATCATCAGAAGAGCAAGAAACCTATATTGCCTCAAAGGAGGTGACTTGAGAACTGAGGTGCACAGTGAAGTTTGGAGAGTAGCAGAAGGGTGTTGAAGGTGTGCACAGGATTCACTTCTTAGCAGTTCTATGAGTCTGGGGAACAGCAGAAAGGAAAGATGGAGAAAGAAGAATTGAGAGATTATGAAAACTGGCTTGAGAGCCACAGGAAAAAAAATGTTCATTTACAAAATATATAAATTTTATCAAAAATGACCTAATCACTTGTGTTTTAGAAATACTGATCTCAAACTCCCTTCTTGCAATGAATCTGAGGCATAACAATATCCAGAACTGCTTGGTTTGCCTTTGTTATTACTGCAGAATCATGTGACACAGCTCTAGCTAGTGCACTGAAGGCTTTATAGGAAGACAATATCTTGGACTATATGCCGACTGGACGGAAAATGCAATATTGTATGTGGGACTGTACGGGAAAAATACAGAAATATATTTAATACAGAAATATTATTTTTTAGAAATTATAGAATCATAGGACTGGAAGGGATCTTGAGAGGTCATCTAGTCCAACCTGCACTCATATGGATATTATCTAGACCATTCCTGACAGGTGTTTGTCTAACGTGCTCTTAAAAATCTCCAATGATGGAGATTCCACAACCTCCCTAAACAATTTATTCCAGTGCTTAACCACCCTAGCAGTTAGGAAGTTTTTCCTAATGTCCAGCCTAAACCTCCTTTCTGCAATTTAAGACCATTGCTACTTGTCTTATCCTCAGAGGTTAAGAAGAACAATTCTTCTCCCTCCTCCTTGTAACAGCCTTTTATGTATTTGAAAATTGTTGTCATTTCCCCTCACAGTCTTCTCTTTTCCAGACTAAACAAACTTTTTTTTCAATCTTCCCTCATAGGTCATGTTTTCTAGACTTTTAATAATTTTTGTTGCTCTTCTCTGGACCCTCTCCAATTTGTCCACATCTGTCCTGAAATGTGGCACCCAGAACTAGACACAATACTCCAGCTGAGGTGTAATCAGCACAGAGTAGAGCGGAAGAATTACTTCTCGTGTCTTGCTTAAAACACTCCTGCTAATACATCCCAGAATGATGTTCACTTTTTTTCCACAGTGTTACACTATTGACTCATATTTAGCTTGTGGTCCACTATAACTGTCAAATCCCTTTCTGCAGTACTCCTTCCTAGGCAGTCATTTCCCATTTTGTATGTGTGCAACTGATCCTTCCTAAATGGAGTACTTTGCATTTGTCCTTATTGAATTTCATCCTATTTACTTCAGACCATTTCTCCAGTTTGTCCAGATCATTTTGAATTTTAATCCTATCCTCCAAAGCACTTGCAACCCCTCCCAGTTTGGTATCATCCACAAACTTTATGCCATTATCTAAATCATTGATGAAGATATTGAACAGAACTGGATCCGGAACAGATCCCTGTGGGACCCCACTCGTTATGCCCTTCCAGCATGACTGTGAACCAATGATAACTACTCTCTGGGAATGGTTTGTCAACCAGTTTTTTATCCACTTTACAATTGCTCCATTTATGCTGCATTTCCCTAGTTTGTTTATGAGAAAGCCATGCGAGAGAGTATCAAAAGCTTTAGTAAAGTTAAGATATACCACGTCTACTGTTTCCCCCATATCCACAAGGCTTGTTACCCTGTCAGAGAAAGCTTGGTTTGACATGATTTGTTCTTAACAAATCCATGCTGACTGTTACTTATCACCTTATTATCTTCTAGATGTTTGCAAATTGATTGCTTAATTATTTGCTCCATTATCTTTCTGGGTACAGAAGTTAAGCTGACTGGTCTGTAATTCCCTGGGTTGTCCTTATTCCCTTTTTATAGATTGACACTATATTTGTCCTTTTTCAGTCTTCTGGAATCTCTCCTGTCTTCCATGACTTTTTAAAGATAATAGCTAATGGCTCAGATGTCTCCTCAGTCAGCTCATTGAATACTTTAGGATACATTTAACCAGGCCCTGGTGACTTGAAGACATCTAATTTGTCTACATAATTTTTAACTTGTTCTTTTCTTCTTTTAGCCTCTGACCACACTTCATTTTCACTGGCATTCACTATGCTAGGAACCCAATCACCACCAACCTTCTTGTTGAAAAACAAAACAAAGTTATTTAGCATCTCTGCCATTTCCACATTTTCTGTTATTATCTCACCTGCCCCCCATCGAGTAACGGGCCTACCCTCTCCTTGGTCTTCCTCTTGCTTCTAACGTATTTGTAGAATGTTTTCTTCTTACCCTTTATGTTATTTACTATGTTTTCAATTTAAAATACAATCATATCTTTCTCAGACATTTTACCATGTACAGAGCATTCTGTTATGTGACAGACTAAAAGGCTGGCACTCCAACACTTACTTTTGATTACCCAAATTCATCTTGTCCACCAAGAATGATAGTCCATTTAGATAAGGCACTTTGGGACACATTCATCTCAGCTGATACAGAAATGTGCAAATTATACCATGAGGCCCATTACATCCCAGAGCAATTAATTCCCAGGAATGGTTTCCATCACCACTACTTTTACAGTGGGGATGGACAGTTTTAAAGTACTTTGAAGTATTACTGTTGTAATTTGGTAACTCTCTCCTGAACTCAGACAAGCTTCCTCCCTGCCGTACCCAGCTTGTGTTAACTACAAACAACAAAGCAGATGCTGAAGACAAGTACGGAATGTGTGTGTGCATACATGCGGTCTTTCATAAGCAGTAAGCCCCACAGTTGTGATCAGAGTTATATAAGAAAACTGCTGAAAATTCAGAGGATGCACTGCATAAGCTTTCCTTGGATTGCTCTTTCCACACCATGTCTGCTGCTTGAATGGTACTTGTCCCCTGAGGTGTCCCTGAGGTTTTCCACTTTTTACTGCCACACGTTCTACCCCAACAGATTTAACATTTCTGGGGGTCTTGTGTCCCAGATTCCAGTTCTAACCAGGACTGACTCCTGGCACCTCTGCCACAGCTTTACAGAAGAGACAGGTGCCATTTAAAAAGGTCACAAATGTGAAGCACCAGCTACTTGAACAGATAGTTTAACTATTGTTTATAGTAAAATTGTCACCTTCATATGACATGCATCCCATTCCTTCAAAATATATCTAACAACCGGGAAAGGCCCAGTGTTGGAAAATTGCAGTCTTTCCGTTGAATATCCCGATGGAGTTTAGTGCTTTCAAATTTGCAGTGTACCTCTTCTTCAGAAAAACGATTGATGTCCTTTATTTCCAGACATTTAGTTGAAAACAATGGAAACAAAGATAGCTTTGTGGAAGTATTATTGAGGTGTATCTAGACTTACAATTCATAGCAGTGCGGTGTCCCCTAGCTACTGTTTCAATGGTGTTTTGAGGTGATCTCACCTTTGTAGCCTATAAACGTGTCTGCGTATTCTACAGACTTAAAGGGTAACCTGATGACAAGCTCATATGGGGGCTGTGCAATGTTAATCAGTGTCACTAGAGCTGAAACACTGCCATCTCTTTTATTCCGTGACCTTATTATCATAAAGGGTGTGAGAGATATTCTGGCAGAGAGTCTGAAACCAACAAGGCTCATACTGCAGCAATCAGTCTGTCTTGGATGTAAAGTTCAACCTGTGTTCCATGTAAAGTGCCAGAGCACAGCGGGAGGAATGCCAATAAAAATTAAACAGTTCAATGACACCTTTACAGCCTGAAAGCAGGACACTCAACAGATTCCAACATCACTTTTCTTATAAGTAGTCATTATACATCTTGAAAGTCTATTTCTTTTTAACTCTGCCATTGGCAGAAATAAGGACAATAGAACATTTCCTGTGTTAGGGTGGTGTTTTAATAACGGAGTTTGTCATTACACATTGTTTGTTTGCACAGACACAGATTTGCTAGTGCAGGAGTTTACACTCTGATTCATAACGCAGATGGGGCTGTACCAGTTGTTTTTCAAATTAAAGAGCACTTTCCAAAATGGAAACGTTCACTGGTAAAAAAAAAAAAAAGGAAACCCCTCACTGACTACCAATGAACAGGTGCTAACAAGTGAATTAAGTGTGAGATTACCATACCCAAGAAAACTGGAAATTAATATGAGCAAGAAATTTTTGTTAGTAGAAAGGTCACATTGTCTTTAATAAAACTTCATTGAAATATTTGAAGACATTTATGGAAGATCAGTAATTGTTCCATAATTAGAGTAAGCTCAGTAAGACCAAATATTATATTCCCTCCCCAGTCAACATAATCATTCTTAAATTTTGTATGCTATGTTTTATTTCAAGGTAGAGATTTCCTGGGAGGTTGGGTGAAAATCTAAAATCTGTTTTGTTTGTTTATTTATTGGCCTTGCAGAGGAAAAATGCCCTTTAGTATTTAAAAAAGTTATTTAGGTGGGGGACTAAAAAGATATAAAGAATTGTTGTAGATGTATAAACTTTCAATGTTATATAAATACAATCAGGCCAGGTCATCCTTTCCTTTCGAATCTACTCCTACAAGGGCCCTCCATGTGAAGGCCGCCTCTCCTCATGCTGAATGGGGGCTCAGGTGCTCCCGTCCTACCCTCACTACCTTGGAACATGTATATGCAGGCCAGTGCCCACACAACAGGAGAGATGTAGCCAGAGTTGTGGGAGGTTTGATGGATGCGGGAAGCACCTCCCTGCTGCTCCAAGGTAGTTAGCTGGAAAAATTAATCCAGCCCTAGGCTGAATTAACTTGTATACAGAGAAACCTGGGGTCCCCAAGAGCTACCATGTCTAGTTAGGGCTCCCTAGTTGTCCTAACTCCAATGGCGTTGTGCTGCGGAGTTCTATGCATCCCCCAAGATACACCAGGCTTGGGGGCAGCTCTTCCATGTGGGGGCAAACTCCGTATCATTTCCTCTCCTCCTCCATTCAGATGCTTTGAAGTAATTGCTGTGATGAATTCCTTGGAGAAATTGTCACATAAAGTTCCCTCCCATGGCTTTTAACAGGGGAATGGGCTAGTCCGGCACATACAGATATTTAGAAATGTACATTACCTCTTTTTAGGGTTGCCAACTTTCTAATTGCACAAAACTGAACACCATTGCCCCACTCCTTCCCTGAGGCCCCACCCCTTCCCCGAGGCACTACATTCTCCCTCCCTTGGTTGCTCACTCTCCCCAACCTTCACTCACTTTCACTCGGATGGGGCAGGAGGTTGGGGTGCAGGAGGAGGGTGTGGACTCTGGGATGGGGCTGGGGATGAGGGGTTCAGGGTGCAGGAGGGGCTGCAAGTTGAGGCTGGGGTTTAGGGTGTAGGGGGGGTGAGGGCTCCGTCTGCGGGTGTGTGCTCTGAGGTTGGGCTGGGGATGAGGGGTTTGGGGTGCAGGAGGGGGCTCCAAGATAGGGAGTGGGGCAGAGGGGTTCAGGGTGTGGCAGGTGGCTCTGGACTTGGACAGGGGTTTGGGTGCAGGGGGTGAGGGCTCTGTCATGGGCTGCAGGCTCTGGGGTGGAGCTGAGGATGAGGGGTTGGGGTACAGGAGAGGGCACCAGGTTTGGAGGGGGCTCAGGGTTGGGACAGGGGGTTGGGGCTCAGTCCTGGCTCCACGCTGCACCCCAGAATTGGCCAGTAGGTCCGGCTCCTATGTGGAGGCCCGGGAGGCAGCTCTTTGTGCTGCTCTCACCTGCAGGAACTGGCCCCACAGCTCCCTTTGGCCGTGGTTCCTGGCCAATGGGAGTGCGGAGCTGGTGTTCAGGGAGGGGCAGCATGCGGAGCCCCATGGCCCTCCTGCCTAGAAGTTGGACCTGCTGGCTGCTTCCAGGGTGCAGCGTGGAGCCAGGACAGGCAGGGACTAGCCAGCTTTAGCTCCGCAGCACTACTGACCGGACTTTTAACAACCTGGTCGGCGGTGCTGACTGGAGCCATCAGGATCCCTTTTCAACCAGGTGTTCCAGTTGAAAACTGGACACCTGGTCACCCTACCTCCTTCTGACTCCAAACCGTGAAATAGCTATTGCTGTGCTGAGCACCGGGGGTAAGCCGTGGATTGTAGTCAGAGACAGGGGAATATGGCAGGACAGGAGTCCAAGAGGTAGGGTGATCAGTTAGCAAGTGTGAAACATTGGCACGCTTTGTTTCTTTGGGGGTCGTGGGGAAGTATAGTTACCTATAAAAGACAAAGCCCCTAATACTGGGACTTCTGGTCATCCTACCAAGAGGTGGCATGGAGTGAATCATGGGTATGGGGCAGGTGGCTAGGAGCTACACTGACTTGGGGTTGAGGACAGTGGAGGCATATAGAAGAGTAGCATGGAGTGACATAGCTCTCTCTGAGAGGAAAGGCTCTTAGTGGAATCAATAGGAAAGGAACATGGGCTCTGCTCCCATTAAGGCAAAGGTCAAAATAGTGAATTATTAGATTATTAGAAATGGATCCCTCATATAGGAAATGTAATTTTATAATCCCCTAATCATTTATTGTTTTGATATTTGCACATATATTTTTTTAAAAATTTTAAGGAGAGAAATTAAGGTAGCATGGGTGCCATGACTTCAGTCAGGTGGTGGTGACTGATGAAGATTTACATGGCAAAGTGTAGCCCTTAGGTATTTATTTCCAGGCACTGTTGCCTTTCTTAAGCTGAAGGGATTGGGTTTTTGTTGTGTTTTTTTTTTTTCTGGCGGGGGGCGGGGTAGTTGGGGAACAGAGGAGGTTGTTTTGAAAAGGATACAATTTTTATAAAGAAACTATTGTTTTGGGTTGTTTGCTGAATGTCACTGAAGCATACTTTCATCTTTGATGCTCTTCCAACTTTTCATTTAGGAATGGAAAAAATAAACAATAAAATATACAATGTTGCCTCTATAGCCATAAATTTGTCATACTAACCAGCACAGGAAACTATGACATTTTTTTTCTTATTCCAAGGAATGGGCATTCATCAAAAGGTCCAGAGGTTCAGATAAGCCTCTAAACCTTTTGATTCTTATTGAAACGTTATTTGAACTATCAATCTGCTGGGTCCCTTTGGAGGAGCAGGGTCTCCCTCTAACCCCCTGCAGACCCCTCTGCCAGTCATTTATATTGTCTTTTCCCACAGTTCACAGCACATCAGAGATTATCTGAGTCAAACAAACAGACAAAAGAAAGGTCCTCTCCCTTCTCTTCCTCTAATGAGAGAGGGGGGACTCTGAAGGAAAACACAGAAAGGCAAAGTAGCCTGTCTCTCAGGAAGACTTTCTGGATTCAGCTCTGAGCTTGGGCTATAAGGGTCTATTGCCCCTTGGTGGGACCTATCTTCAAACCCTCCTCTTGGGGTATACAGCTTCAGGAGCGGCAAGGCCTGTGACTATCTCCTTCTCACCTGACCTGTTTCTATTTTTAACATCTAGTGAGGTGGAACCACCCATCTCCTGTTCACTGCTCCTTCCTGTGGTAGGTTTTCCCCTTTTAAGCATCTCCCCCGCTAGGCAGAACAAGTCTTGCAGGTGCACTTCATTAGAGCTGAACAGGCCCAGAAGAGCTCATTAGTCTCCTCTCCACCAGAGAGAGAGAGTGTGTCCCTTCACTGTCTCCAGAATATTCCTTGAAACCAAGTGAAAGCCAGATTACTTATGGGCAATCACACATATTTCCTGCTTCTGTGACACCAAGAAAACTGTCTCTTTCATGATATTTTGGCACTTTCTGACACTGGCTCCAGCAAGAAACAAGAGCACTAAGATGTGAGAAAACAGTAGATGGGGTAGGAAGCGTGTTAACCACATAAATGAAACTCAATGTTTCAGGTTGGTTTGGGTTGGATTTCAGACTTGGTCAAAGGCGCCACTTGTCTTTTATTTTATACCAAAATGATTTTTGTTTAATTACTGATTCTATAAAATATATGTGAAATCTATGGGTCAGATCATCACCTCTTGCCAAAGAAAACAGCTTCCCATGTCTCTGTAACTCCCACTTGGAGTTCACCAGCTCCTGGAGCTCCAGTCTGAGCCTCCAGAGTGTCTTACTAAAAGGGCTGTAACTAAGATGGCTGCCAAACCCCTCTGACTCTATTTCACGCATCTTGGCGTTACAGCTGGGGACAGAAGGAGCTAGAAACTCCCAGTAGGGAGGCTTATGAATGGGGTAATCTGGACAAGCAGCCCACTAGACCAATAACAAGACAGGGCCATACATCTATCAGTGAGGGGACAGCCTGATTTTATACAAACAGAAAAGAAAGAGAGTGTAGTTTCAGGTTGGAAGCTAGGAGAGAGACAGTACAGCTCAGGAAGTCCTCGCTAAACTCCTACTCCTTCTAAAGGGAGTTCTTCCACTACCGTGAGACTGTAGCTGCGTGGATTAGGGAGTTCTAGCACTACAACAAGTGATATCGGGGTGGGGAGAAAGGCAACCTAGTTCTGCAATGGCTACCAATAGCCAGCTGAAACTACAGGAGGATTCTAAACCAGAAGAACCAGCAATCCCTGCTGGAAGCCTGAAAGGACCTGCTCCAGCCAAAGATGAAGAAAAAGTAAGGTAATGGTTGTTAAATTGCCAGTGCTATTACACTTCAGCTGAGTATACACAATCTTGGCTGTGTACCTCAGAAAGGTGGTCAGGAGAGAGCTTAGGTTTGGAAGAGTAAATGGGTAGTAGGAAGTGAGGAAATTGTTTATTTAAAGACGCTTATTAATTAACAATTTAACCTGTTCCTTCCCCCAAATCCTATTCCCTCTGTTATGCTATTGTTTTTGGAGTGGTACATCTTTGTTGGGGTTTGTTTTATTCACCTTATTGTTCCCTTCTGTACTGGGCTTTAGACTCCTTGTCAGCTAATAGTGGTGTTAATTTTCCTCAGTGGACAGCACTCCCATGTATAAGGCACAGTCAGGAGTTCTCTTGGGTGAAGGTACCTAGGTGCCAGAAAAAAAACACACCTAAAAGCCAGGACCCTACCCATATATATAGGAAAAGGGAAGAAGCTGTTCCAAACTCTGCTAATAGAAAGCACCAGGGAGAGAAAAGGTAGGAAGGGCTACAGCCTCTTGCAGGGCATTCTCTTTATTGTTCTCGCATCCTGTTGGTGGAAGGGAGCAAAGTTTGTTCCCCATGCCCCATATCCTTGTGCAGCATGGGCAGCAGAGTTGGTCTCTAGTACCTACAGGTATATTAAGATTCGCTGGAAGCACAGAGCTGCCTTCTCAGTGTCCTCTTCCCACCCCTGCTGTTTTTCTTGGTTCCCTGTCAGTCATGCTTCCTCTCCCAGTCATTGTTCAAAGAACTCTGTTGAAATGGGGTTTCCACAGCACAGTAGGGTGACCAGATGTCCTGATTTTATAGGGACTGCACTGATATTCGGGGCTATGCCTTTTATAGGTGCCTATTACTCCCCACATCCTGATTTTTCACATTTGCTATCTGGTCACCTACAGAACAAAAAAAACCTTCTCTAATCAGTTAAATCAGACCCAGGCTGCATTAACTCCACCAGCTTGATTAAGGGATTATATGGATCTGGCCCTGTCTTTTGCCTCCCCACTTGTTGGTTCTGGACTCTTCTGAGAGTCAGGACAAAGGGGAAGTGCAGTGGAAGCACATCACTTCCTCTCTGGATGGGACTGGGGAGATCCATAAGCATAGGATCAACACTTCAATCTCTTTGGTCACTCGATTACAGACCTAAAGGTGGCAATTCTTCAACAAAAAAACTTCAAAAACAGACTCCAACGAGAGACTGCTGAATTGGAATTAATTTGCAAACTAGATACAATTAACTTAGGCTTGAGTAAAGACTGGGAGTGGATGTGTCATGACACAAAGTAAAACTATTTCCCCATGTTTATTTCCCCCCCTACTGTTCCTCACACATTCTTGTGAACTGCTGGAAATGGCCCACCTTGATTATCACTACAAAAGGTTCCTCCCCCGCCCCCACTCTCCTGCTGGTAATAGCTCACCTTACCTGATCACTCTCGTTACAGTGTATATGGTAACACCCATTGTTTCATATTCTCTTTGTATATAAAATCTCCCCACTGTATTTTCCATTACATGCATCCAATGAAGTGAGCTGTAGCTCATAAAAGCTTATGCTTAAATAAATTTGTTAGTCTCTAAGGTGCCACAAGTACTCCTTTTCTTTTTGTGGATACAGACTAACACGGCTGCTACTCTGAAACCTGAAAGTAAAAGGGCTAATGGCAAAAACACTTTTTGTGCTGATGATAGTCTATTCTTCCTGAGAAGATAGCTACTCTATGAGTCTGCTTTTTACTAGAACATACTTATTTCAAAGGTTTTGTTTACATCTAATTCACAGCAAGCTGGGCTGTGAATCTACCTTGTACTAGCCTGTCACAGACTAACTGTCAATGGTGGGCAACCTGCGGCCCATCAGGGTAATCCGATTGTAGGCCATGAGACATTTTCCTGACGTTGACCATCTGCAGGAACGGCCTCCCACAGCTCCCATTGGCCAGCCAGCAGCAGCCACTCTTCCTGTAGCTCCTATTAGCTGGGAACGGCAAACTGCAGCCACTGGGAGCTGCGGGGGGCCGTGCCTGCGGATGGTCAATGTCAGCAAAATGTCTCATGGCCCACAATCAGATTACCCTGTTGGGCTTCATGTTGTCCACAGGTTGCCCACCACTGGTCCATGTGGACCCTATTGCTGCACATTAATAGTTAGTTAATGTGGTGTTTTTTATCTAGAGCTCTTTGAAACAGGACTATATTAAGGCACATTAATGAATTCTTGGTACATGTCAGCAGAGTTCCCACTGACAGTTGGTTTGTGGTAGGCTAGTGTGGGGGAGAATCTGTGGCAAGCTGGGGTGTGAATAATTGTTCATGTAGAAAAGTCAATTAACTGGCAAATGCTGAACTTGGTATTTCTCTCCAGTGTCCAATTTTTCCATTGTTGATTTCGAAGGAGCTGTTGAAAAAAGGCAAAATAGAATTTGTTTTGCTGAAACCTTAGAATGTCGTTACTATTTTTGTTATTTTATGGGAAAATTTTAAAGTTACATTTATACATATTTTAAAAGAACCCTGACCACCTTTTCTCAAGAATGAAAAAATAGAAGAATCAATTTAAATCATCCATTTATTTCTCCAAAAGATCATCATTCTTACCCCTATTTAATGCTTCTGCTATCACTTCAGAAATATGACTTCCCCTCTGCATGCAGAAGAGAAATATATCAGAGTTTTTATCATTATATTTGCTATATTGCACTGCCATTTTGTGTTAGAACAGAGTGAAAATCACTTTCAGAGACATATGCATGGTAAAAAACCTACAGTCTCTAACCTCTTATTACTGGTGAGAAATTATCTTGTTTGACTCTTTTCAATGTTACCTTGTTTGATCTGTTAACAAGACTTTTGTGGACTCAACGTCTTAGGTCAGACTACTTTCATCTAAGCAAAATATTGCCAGGTGTTTTTATTTCGAGAGATAAACCAAAAGCTGTGCTTACGTTTTTTTTTCCCCCTCTTTGTTCTGCAGTGAAATATCTACTTATTCACTTTTTCCTCAAAAGTACTTAACCCTTCATCTTATCTTGTATATGTGCTAAGAACCTGCCACAATCTACTGTAATAGAAGTGATATAATCTAGGTATTTGAATTCATTAATTCACACAAGCAATATTTTTAATTATTAATGTAAAAATAAATTCTCTGCAATTAAGGTTTTCCTAGTAACAGAATATAGTACTTACTGATGGTCAAGGTTCCTTCCCCACTCCGAACTCTAGGATAGATGTGGGGACCTGCATGAAAACCCCCCCGAAGCTTATTCTTACCAGCGTAGGTTAAAAACTTCCCCAAGGTACAAACTTTGCCTTGTCCTTGAATCCTGTGCTGCCACCACCAAGCGTTTTAAAAAAAGAACAGGGAAAGAGCCCACTTGGAGACGTCTTCCCCAAAAATATCCCCCCAATACTTACACCCCCTTTCCTAGGGAAGGCTTGATAAGAATCCTCACCAATTTGTACAGGTGAACACAGACCCAAACCCTTGGATCTTAAGAACAATGAAAAATCAATCAGGTTCTTAAAAGAAGAATTTTAATTAAAGAAAATGTAAAAGAATCACCTCTATAAAATCAGGATGGTAAATACCTTCCAGGGTAATCAGATTCAAAACACAGAGAATCTCTCTAGGCAAAACCTTAAGTTACAAAAGACACAAAAACAGGAATATACATTCCATCCAGCACAGCTTATTTTACCGGCCATTAAACAAAAGAAAATCTAACGCATTTTCTAGCTAGATTGCTTACTAACTTTACAGGAGTTGTAAGGCTGCATTCCTGATCTGTTCCCGGCAAAATATTTTGTGCTTATATACAAATGCACAAAGCCTTGGAAACAAGCAGGGAGAACTGGAGGTCCTGGTGATGTCAAGGAACTATGACGTGATTGGAATAACAGAGACTTGGTGGGATAACTCACATGACTTCAGTACAGACATGGATGGTTATAAACTGTTCAGGAAGGACAGGCAGGGCAGAAAAGGTGGGGGAGTAGCACTGTATGTAAGGGAGCAGTATGACTGCTCAGAGCTCCGGTACGAAACTGTGGAAAAACCTGAGTGTCTCTGGATTAAGTTTAGAAGTGTGTGCAACAAGAGTGATGTAGTGGTGGGAGTCTGCTATAGACCACCGGACCAGGGGGATGAGGTGGATGAGGCTTTCTTCCGGCAACTCACGGAAGCTACTAGATCGCATGCCCTGATTCTCATGGGTGACTTTAATTTTCCTGATATCTGCTGGGAGAGCAATACAGCGGTGCATAGACAATCCAGGAAGTTTTTGGAAAGCGTAGGGGACAATTTCCTGGTGCAAGTGCTAGGGGAGCCAACTAGGGGGGGCGCTTTTCTTGACCTGCTGCTCACAAACCGGGTAGAATTAGTGGGGGAAGCAAAAGTGGATGGGAATCTGGGAGGCAGTGACCATGAGTTGGTTGAGTTCAGGATCCTGACGCAGGGAAGAAAGGTAAGCAGCAGGATACGGACCCTGGACTTCAGGAAAGCAGACTTCGACTCCCTCAGGGAACAGATGGCCAGGATCCCCTGGGGGACTAACATGAAGGGGAAGGGAGTCCAGGAGAGCTGGCTGTATTTCAAGGAATCCCTGTTGAGGTTACAGGGACAAACCATCCCGATGAGTCGAAAGAATAGTAAATATGGCAGGCGACCAGCTTGGCTTAATGGTGAAATCCTAGCGGATCTTAAACATAAAAAAGAAGCTTACAAGAAGTGGAAGGTTGGACATATGACCAGGGAAGAGTATAAAAATATTGCTCGGGAATGTAGGAAAGATATCAGGAGGGCCAAATCGCACCTGGAGCTGCAGCTAGCAAGAGATGTCAAGAGTAACAAGAAGGGTTTCTTCAGGTATGTTGGCAACAAGAAGAAAGCCAAGGAAAGTGTGGGCCCCTTACTGAATGAGGGAGGCAACCTAGTGACAGAGGATGTGGAAAAAGCTAATGTGCTCAATGCTTTTTTTGCCTCTGTTTTCACTAACAAGGTCAGCTCCCAGACTGCTGCGCTGGGCATCACAGAATGGGGAAGAGATGGCCAGCCCTCTGTGGAGATAGAGGTGGTTAGGGACTATTTAGAAAAGCTGGACGTGCACAAGTCCATGGGGCCGGACGAGTTGCATCCGAGAGTGCTGAAGGAGTTGGCAGCTGTGATTGCAGAGCCCTTGGCCATTATCTTTGAAAACTCGTGGCGAACGGGGGAAGTCCCGGATGACTGGAAAAAGGCTAATGTAGTGCCAATCTTTAAAAAAGGGAAGAAGGAGGATCCTGGGAACTACAGGCCAGTCAGCCTCACCTCAGTCCCTGGAAAAATCATGGAGCAGGTCCTCAAAGAATCAATCCTGAAGCACTTACATGAGAGGAAAGTGATCAGGAACAGTCAGCATGGATTCACCAAGGGAAGGTCATGCCTGACTAATCTAATCGCCTTTTATGATGAGATTACTGGTTCTGTGGATGAAGGGAAAGCAGTGGATGTATTGTTTCTTGACTTTAGCAAAGCTTTTGACACGGTCTCCCACAGTATTCTTGTCAGCAAGTTAAGGAAGTATGGGCTGGATGAATGCACTATACGGTGGGTAGAAAGCTGGCTAGATTGTCGGGCTCAACGGGTAGTGATCAATGGCTCCATGTCTAGTTGGCAGCCGGTGTCAAGTGGAGTGCCCCAGGGGTCGGTCCTGGGGCCGGTTTTGTTCAATATCTTTATAAATGATCTGGAGGATGGTGTGGATTGCACTCTCAGCAAATTTGCGGATGATACTAAACTGGGAGGAGTGGTAGATACGCTGGAGGGGAGGGATAGGATACAGAAGGACCTAGACAAATTGGAGGATTGGGCCAAAAGAAATCTGATGAGGTTTAATAAGGATAAGTGCAGGGTCCTGCACTTAGGATGGAAGAATCCAATGCACCGCTACAGACTAGGGACCGAATGGCTAGGCAGCAGTTCTGCGGAAAAGGACCTAGGGGTGACAGTGGACGAGAAGCTGGATATGAGTCAGCAATGTGCCCTTGTTGCCAAGAAGGCCAATGGCATTTTGGGATGTATAAGTAGGGGCATTGCCAGCAGATCGAGGGACGTGATCGTTCCCCTCTATTCGACACTGGTGAGGCCTCATCTGGAGTACTGTGTCCAGTTTTGGGCCCCACACTACAAGAAGGATGTGGATAAATTGGAGAGAGTCCAGCGAAGGGCAACAAAATGATTAGGGGTCTAGAGCACATGACTTATGAGGAGAGGCTGAGGGAGCTGGGATTGTTTAGTCTGCAGAAGAGAAGAATGAGGGGGGATTTGATAGCTGCTTTCAACTACCTGAAAGGGGGTTCCAAAGAGGATGGCTCTAGACTGTTCTCAATGGTAGCAGATGACAGAACGAGGAGTAATGGTCTCAAGTTGCAATGGGGGAGGTTTAGATTGGATATTAGGAAAAACTTTTTCACTAAGAGGGTGGTGAAACACTGGAATGCGTTACCTAGGGAGGTGGTAGAATCTCCTTCCTTAGAGGTTTTTAAGGTCAGGCTTGACACAGCCCTGGCTGGGATGATTTAACTGGGACTTGGTCCTGCTTCGAGCAGGGGGTTGGACTAGATGACCTTCTGGGGTCCCTTCCAACCCTGATATTCTATGATTCTATGATTCTATGAAAAGCATCACACAGACAGACCAAACCTTTTGTTCCCCCTGCTCCAGATTTGAAAGAATCTTGTCCCCTCATTGGCCATTTTGGGTCAGGTACCAGCGGGGTTACCTTAGCTTCTTAACCCTTTACAGGTGAAAGGCCTCTGGCCAGGAGGGATTTTATAGCACTGTGTACAGAAAGGTGGTTACCCTTCTCTTTATATTTATGACACTGACATAGATTTATCTTTTACTAATATATATTAAAATGATTTTGATACAATAGCATATATCGCACAACCCTGATTTTACCAAGGGTTGACTATACCTCTTAGAAAGTATACCTGTCGAAAGTTCATCTCCTGCAAAGCTCTTAAAATCCTCAAGACTAAAATTTTGTTTCCTAAACCTCAAGGACTGAAGATCTGTCATGGCATGCCCTTCATCATCTTTTGCTAAGCCACTTGGCTGTCTCTGCACCTGGCATTTTCTTCCTCTCTTTCCTCTATCCACAGAAGACAGAGAGATAGCACACACACACACAGTAACAGTGTAAGCTTCCCCATAACAGTCCAACAATATGCCTCAAACCTGATATGAAGCTAACATATTCAATCCAGAGTCTTCTGATGTTCCCCCAACTTTCCTATTTTATTCTGTTATGGTTCCTATATGACGCCCATCACCATGGTATCAGAGTGTCTTCCAGTAGATACTGCCTGTTGTATATCCTATCCTTCTTTGTTAATTTTACATGGTGCTTTGAAAAAGTGATCAACCTTGACGTCATTATGAGATTCTTTTTCGGAGTAGAATTTGTGTTTATGTCCTGTTTCCCATAAATAATAATCTTTATTGGTTTACTTTGATCACAAGCGCCCATTTCCAGCAGTGACTGACTCCAGAGCCATATTAAGCAATGAGTTTGGCAGATAATCTTGCAAATAATAAAAAAAATTCTTCTGTGTAAAAGATATGAAGTTGGAGAGTCAGGATTTTTGTCAGTATTACACTTATTTTCAAACGTTTCAGATTTTAAAGGATTTTGTGTTGTTGGCACTGACTACATACATGAACATTTCAAAAGGGTGGCCAGCAAAAAAGCGATCAAGATGTAGCACCTGGAAATGCTTTTTATGGTTGCCTGGAATTTATAATTAGGTACAGCTTCTACCAACTTTCTGTTGTGGCATTAATGTCTCAAGTAGTATCCAGCAATCTAGTGATGTAGCATTTCTGGGATACAGAAACACATTCAAGGGAAATCTCAAATTTGAGTTGAAGTAATGTGTGCCTTATTAGTGGAGAAATGTATCAGTGCAGTTACGTATTTAAAAAAAAAAATCCTTGACTAATGTACAATTCCTGCAGAATATAATTTTCAACAGAGGTAGACAAATTTCAAAACCAACACAGGTTAGGCCCATTCACTCACTAACAACTACCTGTTTTCTAGATAGCGGTGGTAGCAGAGGCAGTATAGTGGCTCTGCTGCGGTTGGCACCATGTCACCTCTCTGATGGGTACCACAAAGCAAGCTGGCATGCTTCTTTAAGTAGCATTTACTTTCTGTAACTCCTCTCATGGTTCAGCAGCAATTCCTGTGTGGAGAGCATCTAACTTTTGTGGAGGACAAAGACTATTGTTTGGAATGGGAGAGCATGCATCATAGCACTTGTATTGTCTACAAACCCCCTTCATGGCTTTGCACATCCCCACGCTACTCAGCAGGAAGAAGCAAAGGAATGTAAATCTTCAGCTTATAGTGTAAAAATATTGTTTGAAACATAGTACATTTCTCATACTATTGAATCAATATTTAAAACATTTCATTATAAAGTTTTGTTAATCTGTGGAATAAGAAACTATCAGTTGACACGTGTGAGTGCATATTGTTAGTTCATCTGTCCAGGAAGTATTTTTAAACACACGATTCCTATGGAGCTGGAAATGCAGTAAGGTTGATTCTTATAACTCTCATTTGAAGAAATTTATTAATATGGGATATTTCATAATGAAATTGTGAATGGTTCTCTCTCTCTCTCTCTCTCTCTTTTTTGGAAGCTTTAAAAAAAAAGACAAAGAAATACTGTATCTTTAAAACAGTCTTTAATAAACCAAATGAGTAAGGTATAGAAAACTAGGGGCTTCTAGGTAAATTAATCATTAAGGACATAATTTGTCTGGTATTATATACATTAAGATATCATGGGTGAGATTTTGTGCTGTGTGTCTAAGACGAGCAGCACAAAACTGACAGCCCAGGGAGTGGCACTAAGGTGGTTCTAAGACATCTTTGCCCCTCTAGGATTTCTGGGCTAATGGGGGACTAATACAGTTCCTAGAGTAATGCAGACAGTATTAAATTATAGTTCAGACTCACCTGCTGTGGTCCCACACTTGACACCCACTGCCCCACCAGGATGTCTGGCAGGCCCCTTGTTGGGCAATGTGAACTGCCTTGCACAAAACCTGCACCAGAATGGCTAGATTCAGGTATCTAATGTCTCTCTTGCACTGTAACAGCATTAAAGAGCTCCAGTAAAGGAGAGAATCCCTTCCATTTGTACGTGTAAAGTGTTAGGTAAGAGGATAGGAAGGGAAAGCCCTGAGGCTGCTCTAACTTCTGGTGACATCCAAGCCAGCTTGTGGCTGGCATCAAGATCACACAGGCGTGTATAAAGGTGCTGAATTGCACTAATATTCTTTCAGCTAGACCTGAGGACTAGGACTCAAATAAAAACCAAGAAAGGTCGTTATTTTAAAATTCAACATTAGTTATAAAGAAATAGAACTTGTAAATTATTTGTGAAACTTTGGCTATTCTACAAATTATTGTGATAAATCATCTGAAGTTTATGGGCCAAATAAGTCCCTGGGGTATCCACATGGAGATACAGCACTATATGAAAAATTTATACCATTCTGTACTTAACAGAACAAGGGATAATGTTTTAAATTTTGTTTCCCACTGTTTAATAACATTTCACATGCCCTGAAAATGGTGCTCTTCTCTAATTGTTGAACTCTTTTTAGTTTTGATAGGAACTGAAGTTTAATATACAGTATGTACAACTAGAAAACAGCTTGAAATATCCCTTATGCTTACAATAGGGAAATCAGTATAGTTGGTAGATACCTCTCAAACTGGTAGGAATTTTTAACATGCTTGCACTGTTGTACTGTGGTTTAACAGCAAAAATAATATTTTATTCATATAGCATCATTCCCCACAAAGGATCACTTTAAAGATTTATGAACTGTATATGAGAGATGGGCTCAAACCACAAAAATTTATACTTGGATTTAGACTTTTATCTCTGGAAAGTTTAGGGATGTTCAGATCTGGGGTTTTGGTTTAGGCCCATCTCTGCAAAAGTGCAATGTAGACATATGTGCAACCAGCAAGAGTGAATCTGCCCCAAGGTGTTTAGTTTTTGAAGGCAAAAGCCGATAGTGCTAAAATGCTTGCCAACCTATAACAAATGAGGTAAAACAAATTTATTTATAGTATTAATGTGAGTTTTTAGGCTCTTTTATTACATTGCGTTGCAAGGGGACTCCCCATGTTTGGAGTCCAAATGTCAGAGTAACTATGATTTGATGTTCATATATGTGAATTAAAGTACTATCCCAACAGAATATAGTACCATAAACCATTATCATATTGGTCATGGAATATCTGTAATATTCTATCTGAAAAATAAATATGAATTTAGCACAATTGAAAGTAGTTAAACTAATTCATTTTCTAACCGTAATTAAAATGTATAGTCAAAGTAGCAAAAACAGTTTTATTTATATAGTACCATAAATGTACATGATACTCTTCAAACACATGGGCAAAGAATCTCACAACTGGCTGAGATTTTCAAAAATCGGTGGCTAATGTCAAGCTCCTTTTTAAATTGAAAAACAAACAAACCACAAAGTGGCCTGATTTTCAAAAATGCATCCAACAGCTCTCATCAGAAGCAAGGAGCCAGGTAGTTTTAGGCAAGCAAGCGAACAAACAAAACATGAATAAATTGATATATTCTATTTGTGACTCCCCCATGCCTTTGGCACCTCCCTGTCATGGTGCAGAGAGCAATTCAGGATTACATAATTAACTATGAAGAAATGGCAAGAGAAAAGCTGTTGTAAGCATAGAGGTTGACATGGAAAGAGAAATGAAGTCAAGATCTTTTATCTTCCATTTCCCCACCAGCTTAGGGATTTTTGGAATACTTTTTGACTGGAAAAGGTACCTGCATCTTCAGATTTATCCATATAGTCCAAGAGTAGCAGATGCTTGAGAGGGATTATGAAAGATGTGACTCACGCTGTCTGCTGGATTTTTCCTGGCATTTTTCCTTTGGTTTGTCAAAACATTGCATGAAAGACTGTTCATTTATAGGATTACAAAATAAAACCTACATTTAGAAATTCTGTCGTAAATGCCTGAATGCAGTCTGGCTGTCTTTCCTGCCAAAGGCTGTTCATGCTTAAATTAGCCACCTGATGGTGTGGTGCCTTGTTGTCACAAATGTCAACTACACATGAAAGAAATCACTGTTTTTTCCATCAATTTACAGAATAACATTCAAACTGAACTCATAACCCAACTAGCTGTTGGTTAAAATTCATGTTTTCTGTTATTTTGCAGTATTTAGTACTCTAACATGGAGGCAGGTTTAACAACCTCACCTCAACCTGTAGGCATGATTTCTCAGACCTGATTTTTTTTTTTAAAGTAAAAATAGATAAGATGACACAGGTGGAGCCATGTTTATTTCTCCTAATGCTGATTTTCCACTTCCTGTGTTACATTTCTTATAAACATGACCCATGTTTTGCATGTTGTTTCTCAGTATAATTTTACCTCATAACTTGGATAAAGAGCCAATTCAAATTAAATAAGAACCGATATACACACAGGGTTTCTAAACTGTTGTTTGGGTAAAAGGTGCATAATTTGCCAATTTTTTTCCATTGCTGAAGTGTACATGAAAATTAAGACTGTTGTTGGAGTTTTTACTTCCTTTTCACCTCAACGCCCATCTTCTCCCCCAAAATCTGAGGACTCTATTTCAAACGTTCTAACTTTTCTGCGTATCTTTTTAAAATAGTTCAAATTAATGTGATGTCCTGATTTTGTGTAGTTCGACGAAGAAATTACATATTTTAATAACTGTCTTCCTAATTTGTGGAGAGAAGAAAAAAAGAAATGACACTATTTTTGTGATGCTGTTATTTTTTTCTGAAATTGGATGTTTGCAAAACAGTTTTTAAACTGTAACTGTGAAGTCATTCAAGTTTAGAATATTCACCTACCAGCATAGTCTTAAAAAAATGTTATTTTAAGGACAAATTATTTTATATTATGTAGAATCCCTTTGATGCAGCAAACTCTGAAGAACCAAAAGACAGACAATATGTTATCCTTATTCTGTGTAGTCTTTTCAGCTTTCTGTAATGGGAAAATATTTGTATCTACCCATTCGATAAATGTCTAGAATTCCCAGGACCATTTGGTTTTTTTCAATGTCAACAAAACAAGGGGTTTTCAAAGGAAAATTCTAATCACAGATATCACACACAAAGAATGAATACGGTATATACATGTAAATCTCTGGAAAGTGAGATATCTGTCTTTTAAAAGTTCTCTTTTAAAGCTCTGGCTAGTCGTAATACCAAGAAAAATATTCACCACCTGCTAAAACCCATTGGTTAAAATTTTCTAATTTGTGTGGCTAAAATTTAGCCAGTCATATCCATATTTAAGCACTTAAATAACCAGGGAACATGGTGTTTTTAGAAAATCAGGTCACATATTTAGAAAAACATGCTTGGAAGAGTGACCTGTATTTAAGCTAATGATGGAGTAATGTCCTGTGTCATAGAATTTCACAGCTCAGGGCAGCTGTGCAGTGAAATTTCTACCATTACTTCACTGACTGAGATGTAGCAACTTCAGCCTCCCTCAGACAGAGTTTTGACAACTGAATCCACAAAGTTTGATATCCAGTGGCCACTTCTGCATCCTGTTTATAACTCCCCCTATATGTTACTATGGAGAGAGCCACCCTGCTGAGGGTGCAGTGTTCTCTTACAGGGCCTTTTTGGCTCCTCCCCCCGCCCCCCCACATCTTTTTATATGAAACCTGTGCGGTGGAACAGTTATTTTGGCCTTGCCTGTCTACACAAGGTGATGGAGTGGAGGGAAGATTAAATAAGCAACTGCTTTCTTGAAATTCCTTAGATCCTCTCAGATCTCAAAACATATACAATTTCTTCCAGCCTTTCAGCCTCTCTTACCCAAAACTGGGAGCTTTGGTGATCACAAGGCTGCCTTGTCACATCAATATCTATATGAAGCCGCTGGAGCAAACCACAACAGAGTGTGTGTGTGTGTGTGTTCTTTGTCTATTACCAAGATGAAGCCAATTATGGGATATGTCATGATGATTCTCCAACCCTATTATCACAATATGATAGTTTATTTGAAGAGCAAATGGAAATATTTTCTCTAATTGAAACTTCAAGGGACTTTTAGGTAGGCAGTATTTAATTACCCAAATCAAATGTGACCAGCCTCATGCTTTGAAAGGACCTTGGGATCTTTAAGCACAGGTGATGACTATCACCTCAGTTTTATCTTTTAAATAAAACATGGTACCTCCAAGTTACCTGTAAATGTTAAAAGCGTCAGGGAATTCTGTATCCACTACAATAGTCATATTTCATATATTAAGCAAATTAGTAGGTATACAAGATAGAATTAAACGTTAAAGTGTTATGCCGAAAAGAAAAATGTGAAGGTATTGGTTTTTACAGCAGGAATTTTCAACCCCACTTATGTCAAGCATGCACCATTTAGTCAGATGGCTTGTGCTCTGAAAATCTGTTTAAAAAACTCACTATGCTAGTGAAAAACAAGTAATTGTTTGTTTTGGACCATGGGTTAGTAGGGTAGCTTCCTGACTACACTTCTACTAAAATAACCTTACATTTGAACACTTACAAACAAAGTAGGTTACAGATAAAAACTGGTGTTTATAAACTACTTCATTCCAAAACAAGCATCTGTATGAAATCAAAATAACAGCCAAAGTGGCAGTATTCTGTGTGTAAACTACTTGTATGGCTCAGCAAAATTTATTATCAATGCAGACTATGCAGGCTTAGATATATATCAAACATTCTGTCTATTCGTTTCACTAATGTGTTAGACGCAGCAACCTGCATGGATCATTAGTTATAACTGTAGTAACAGAGGATAGGAATCCTCTGGTTCTTTCTATCAGTCCTCAGGACTATGTTTATGTATAGACAGTATACAGTTTAAATAGTATAGTAATAGGCATGGGTTAACACGTTTGGTTAAAATAGGACATCTGTTTTGGGGATGAGCCAGTATGGTCCATAGGTGACCACACAGGAACTTATGCATTTTAATCCTTAATAAATCTGCCACGGATTCATTGCATAATATTGGACAAGCCAACCTCTCTTTGCTGCCCCATTTGTAAAACTGGGATAACCCTTAGTAACTCATAGAGATGAGATGAATGAGTTAATATTTACAACATGTTTTGTGGGGAAAAAACAAAGCAGCACCATAGAAGGACACTGACTTTTTCATGCTGTATACTATGTCTGGAAAATAATGTTGATATAATTCTCCCCATAAAAATCTATCCTTCACCCATTCCTCAAACCAAATGCAATTTTTTTTCTAAATTTTGGGAAGTCTAGTTAAGAATCTGTCCTAGTGCCCGCCCTGCCACCACAAAAATCTCCCTATATTGAGATAATCAGCTATGGCTTGGCTTGCTGTGAAAATCTTCCCTAGTCAGCTGCAGTACATTGCTTTCATTTTGTTTCAATAAGCTACAGTATTTCAGTGGTATGAAAGAAGCACTGGCTTCATAAGAAATTGGCCTTCCTGCTCTACATTAAGAATTTATTTAAAAAAAAAAGAATAGTTAACATGGTGTTTTCTATGGACAGTCTTGATAGTGTGACCTTTTATTATACATGTTTTATGTATGTATGTTATCCTGGTGAATGGAAGATAGTCTTTTGACATTTTAGCACTATGCCAAAGGATCCATGTAGTGTACGCTAAAGTGAAAAAGAATGTGTATATATCTGAATTTCATCTGTAGTATACATTCATCCAAATAAAAAATGCCTCATTATTATTAGCTGCATTATTAATGAGCTCATTAAGTTACAGTAAGTGAAAGAGATGAAAACAGGCTTTTTTCTTTGCTGATGGATAACAAAGGAAACATTCCGGCGGTCGAGTGTAGCGTATATATGTGAGAGACTTCTCTTTGTACTGTCTTAGTGCATCTCAACTTTCAACCTACTGAAACCCTTTCAATTTAATCTGGTGCTTTTCTGAGCCTTTTTTTGTCAATGAAGTTAGAAAATCAGTACAGGTTCCAGAGATGCTGTGCTTCTCACATCAAGACATTGCATGGTTGTCTAGGACAGGGGTTCTCTTTTTCTTTCTGAGCCCTCCCCTAACATACTATAAAAACTCCAGGGCCCAGTAGGGGCAAGGGGAGGGGCTTAGGGCTCCTGGCTTTAGGGAGCAGGTGGGGTAGAGGCTCGAGGCTTTAGGGGCTTCAGCATCTGGGGGTGGCTCGGTACTCTGGACTTCAGCCATAGGTGGGGATAGGGCTGGGCTTCAGCCCCACGAAGTACCAGGGCTCTGCACAGGGCAGGAGCTTGGGGCTTCAGCCCCGGGGGGAAGGGGGTGCCAATGTTCAGGACCTCTGATCTGGGGGGGAGTGCCTGGGTTCGGGGCTCCCCAAGGCTCTGCTGCCAGCTACAGCCCCATGGAGGTGCTGGGGCTCGGAGCCCTGGTTGAGAACCTCTGGTCTAGGAGAGTCCATCCCATCCTGCTGGATGAAGACTGAGCTTCAGTTATTCATGCCTTCACCACCTCTCTGCTAGATTACAGCAGTGCAATATACCTGAGCATGAAAATGTCAACACTTAGCAAACTCTGACTAGGACAAAATACTGCACAGCTTCTCCTCGGTAGCATAGGTTACTGTGAGCCATCACATCTCATGAGCACACCACCTCAGTCCTGCCCTCTCTACATTGGCTTTCCATAGAAATTTGAATCTAGTTAGATCTCAGTCCTTGTCTTCAAAGAGCTCCATTGCATGGGCCCAGGATACTTAAATTTAAAATTGAATGATGAAGACCATGATTGACAACTTTGCTTCTCGGCATACTGGAACTCTCAGCAATAGAGTAAAGCTCATCTTTGCAGGAGACAGAACCTTTTCCAGGAGTGGTCTGGTAGTGTAGAATGAACTGCTTCAGGATCTAAGGATTCTCACAAACGTCACCACTTTCCGTTCCAAGGGGGAGGCACATTTCTTTGATCCTGTCTCTCAAATATAAACACATAGCAACAAGCATGTTTAACAAAAAGGAAACAAACAAAAGAACACCCAAGCTATTCCACTCCAGAAGTTTCTCTCTCTGGATGGAGGATAAGAGAACAAATATGTGATCAGATGTGTGATCACACAGCTTAATACGCTACAGGAAGGGGCTGAAATACTATGTTGTGGTATTAAAACCTATATAGAATAGAGAGATTGCATTTGTATGGGATTGTGGATCTGATGAATACCCTGACTGCTATAATGGCTCCAGTTCTAGTATTTTCTATATATGAAGTGCCATTTTATATGTTTTTAGGAGACATTTTGGCCTAGGTTTCAGAAGTTCTAAGTATCCACAATTCCCATTAAAGTCTAGAGGAGCTGCTGTTCTTAGAACTTTTGAAACTTATCCCTATTGGTTTTTGTTTGAAATTTCAACAGAAAATATTTGTTTACTGCTTGGACTAATTTTGATTTTTGAAAAAAAAAAAATTTAAATGTAGCTTTTCCCGAAATACTTTTTGATTATTTGGTTAGGGAACTTTTGGTTTAACTGCAGAAATGTAATAGATGAAGTGGGGGAAGCTAGAATACAAGGGAGTTTGCATACAATTCACTTAACTTTCTAAAATCTTAGGAATACAAACTCAGGGGGCCAAATTTTGCCATCTTCAGTCCTAAATCACACAGAACTCCCATTTCACTGGGTGTTCTGTTCAGGTAAAGATGACAATATCTTATCCTTATGCGTATGCCCAGGCTTTTAACATTTTAATTTTTCCCCCAAAATTTTCAGTATCAAAACTGATTGAAGTCAATGGAGATGATAATGACAGATACCTACGTTTACATAATGTTATTGGTTTTTGCCAACCCTAGATATGGTGTCTCAATTGTGGGTGCTCACGTCTTCAGAATAACTGGCTGCTTTTCAAAATGTTGGCCACAGTATTTTGCATATCTCTTATATTTTAGTTGCTCTGATTTTTTCACTCAGTTTTCTGTTGCTCCCGTTTTAATTTTAGATCACATAACATGCAATAGCAGCACAGGAAGTGAATGAGTTTTTTTTTTTTTAAATAGCTCTGTTTTTGTTTTTGCTATAGAAGTTACCAATGAAAGCATTTGAAAATATCTGTTGCTGAAACAATGTATGAAAAATAATTTCTAATCACTTTAACTCAGGTCCCATAATGTTACCTTGATCTCCCATGCCCTTGAAAGTTGCTCTTGCTTACAACATACAAATAAGTGATGGCATCCACTGAGAAGAAAGGTCAAGTCCTACTAGTTAACCCTTAGAACTCTGGCATTTTCCAGACTGCCACCCATACGAAGGGTTTAGTGTAGGAGGAGACATATGGATAAAAGTAAAACTGTTATTCTAGAGGCTGCTACACTTAGTATAGCTTTAAGAAATAAATGTAACTAAAACTATTTGTAAATATTAAGATTGTAAATGAACCAAAGGCAGAATGTTTAACTGATAAAGCTGCAGATAACTGCCTGTGCAGTGCATCAAAAAGCACAGTGGCAGGAGGCAGAAAGTGTTATCCAACAACACAGATTTTCAAAGTTTCTGACTCCACACTGAATTAGTTGCAATTATTTCAGTAGTAGTCACCTAACCATATGCTAAGGTCCCCAAACAGACAGACATGGGTAAAATTTTGTTCCCCCTGTGAAACCAGGCAACACTCATTTGTCCCCTGAACCCCATTCCCAACGCAATGAGCCAACACTTCTCTTCCGGTTGAGGAAGTTTTGTGCATACCAATTTCTCTGACCATCATCCTTACCAAGATAAATTACTGCGAGATTAAGGACCCAGTCCTGCAAAGAACTTAGGTACACAGGTGCTTACATGCCTGCTTGATCAAGGCCTCAATCCTTATTCAAGTGAAAACCTCCATTGAAGTTTTTGTTGGAGAAAAGTATGAGTAAATATATAAGGGCCCTCACGTTTTTGTGGACATCTTTTATTTTAATAGCCAATGAGTGAAATCTGCTGACAGATATAGAATTGTTAAAGTAGTCTAGGAGATATTGATGAATGGGCAGATTGTCGCTGGATTAGTGATGTTCATAAGTGCAGAAGAAAGATCTGTCAGATGAGGAATCAGCAGTTAGAGAGAGAGAGGGAGAGGGCAAGAATCGTACTGAGAAACAGGGTATTTCAGCTGGAAGATCTCAAGACAGGAACAACACTAAAGATGACTCTAGTATGTGAGAGAAAGTAACCAAGGTAGACAGAAGAAATAACAGAATTAGGCAGGACAAAATGCCAGAGTCAGGGCATTTACGTTGAAAGTTACTGAAATAACATCTAATGATCACTCTCCTTATAATGTGTATGGTAAACATCCATTTTTGCATGGTCTGTGTGTATATAAATCTCCTCACTGTATTTTCCACTTCATGCATCCGATGAAGTGAGCTGTAGCTCACGAAAGCTTATGCTCAAATAAATTGGTTAGTCTCTAAGGTGCAACAAGTACTCCTTTTCTTTTTGCGAATACAGACTAACACGGCTGCTACTCTGAAACCTGAAATAACATAGCACATGAAGAAATTTGTAAGTGGAGAGAGTCCTTCCATGACATATTAAAAGTAAATCCTATTATTATTGTAAGACACTAAGTAAGGAGGATGAGATAAGACAGAGAAGATTCCAGAAGATCTTTAGGAATTTTAATCTCCAAGAGCACTGAAGCTTCAACCATCATGCTTTAATATCCATCCACTTCATAAAACACATGGCCAGGCAACAAAAATTGTGACGGGAGAAGCAATTTAATAAGAACAGCCTGAAAATATTAAAATAAGCAGACAGGTAATTCCATCTACTGATAGTTGCATGTTCATTGTTACCACCCTTGTTTGGGCTGGATTTAGGGTTAATAGGTTAAATTGAAAAGAAATGTTAATGGTTCTTAAGTTTTTTTTTAAATTTATTATTTCTCTTGCCTCCTACACCCATGAACCAAGCCTCAAGCACTTCTAGCAGGAAAACATGGAACAATTGATCATACCACTATCATGAAATTACAAATAGTTCAGTTGTACCATGAATGTTAGAATTGGTTTGGCATTTCTGAGTCCTATTTATCCCTGCTGTGTTTCCAAGGACAAATTTGCTAAAATATCTAGTGGTGCAGAAGCTGTCTCTTGAGGCTTTAATGGGCCTGGTTCTCAGCCTGGCTTTAATCTGTTTTCCTTTTGTGCACCTTCCTTCCTGCACAAACAGGGTGAATTGAGTCTAGTGCACAAATATAGGTGTTCATGTAAGATGTGTAGTATATCTGAATGCATGCACACAGATTGTGTATCTTTTAGAGGCTGTTAAAATCCAGAACCATTTTTATTCTGTTAAATATATATTAATTTATTAACTTTAACTTTTATTATTATATAAGGAAGGACAATCAAATAAAAACCTCCCTGAATCTCTCGCCTAAAATTTGAATTATATCTGAAATAAATGTGGCTTGCTGTTCAAAAAAGGCCAGCTATTTCTTTTAAAATATATATATTTCATTTTCATAGACCTGTGCACTTTTGGCTTCTGACTTGGACTGGAGAAAGTGCTGAAATACTGTGATGAAGGCTTTGTTCTATGGCTGGCCCAAACAGAAGCAAGTAGTACTGTAAATTTCACATGAGAGCCTGACCTTGTGGAATTTCAAAACTTGTTTTATAGGAGGTTTGGGTGGTTTGTATAAACTCCCCCAGCCTTTGAGATGCTCATCATAATAAAACCCTTGACTCAATAAGGTTTGTCCATAACTAATACTGAATAAATGTTTCTGGAAACATTATATAAAAAAAAAAATAAAAAGCATGTCCACTTTTTCTGCAATGCTTTGTAAAAGTCTTAAATCATTCCTAAACTTTCTTTTTATTGAGTAAAGTCCAAATCTCCCTTCTGGTGTATCACTACTATGCTTTAATATATCATCTGTATGCTTAAACATAAAAACACTTTCCTCCTGCCTAGGCCTAAGATCCCTATAAAGCATTGATCTGGGCTGCTATGTGAGCAAAATGAGGATCAATTAAATCATTACATAAATTCCCTTTGGAGAAGTTGACTAAAATTCAATGAATAGACTATGCAAATCTGAATACCCAAGGAAATCTGGAAGGCTAATAAATTGGAAAAGAAATTCAAAAGCTTAGCTATTTTAAGTACTATACCTTTGAGAGAAGATTGATTTTAAAGGTATCACACCGTCTCTCCAAAGAGTCCTTGTTTTTTGTTTGTTTGTTAGCTAGTTGGTTTTTTTATGAGGTAGAGAGAGAGAGAGAGAGAGTGTGTGTGTGTGTGTAAAAATGCATTATAATCTTGACTGAATACATACCTATAGAGGGCAAAACTGTTAAGCAACTAAATATTCCTCTTACACTGCAGCATATCATGCAGAGCTGTCAGGACAGCAGTTTGTAGCATTACCGTTTCTACCATAATGCAGTATATGGATTTCTGTTTCTTGTGCAGATATTTGGTGGGGGTATGGGGAGGAAGAAGATGGTAGTGTTTTCCTGACCCCATCTGGAGCATTAGAAAACTGGAGAATTACCTGTAGAGCTGGCTGGTACACTTTCAACTGCATGAAATGTAATCAAAGCCAAAAGATTTCATGGAGATGTAATGGTTTCAACAAACCTTTAGTCAGGAAGGGTTGTTTTTGTTTTAAGAGTAGCGGTGGGAAGAGGAGATAGAATGATTTTGACACTAGGTACAGCACTGGCCTGTGAAATGGGACACTAACATGCATGCTTCCTGAATCGCCAGTCCATTGCCCTACCAGCCTACACCCATACTTCCCAAATCACAGTGCTCAGGTTTCTATCTGAAGAAACACTGTGAAACGAGTCTGCTTTTGCTAAAACAGCTAAATGTTTTTGGCTTTTTCCTAATACAGATTGAAAAACAAATGTCTGAACCTCAAAATTTGTCTCAAAATAGAATTGTCGTCCTCTGGTCAGCTCTAATTACCTGCCTGTCAGAGTGGTTTTCTGTCTACCATTGGTAAAACATATTTTTTAGAGGAATATATTTAAGGATATTGTAAGCTCCTAGAAAACAGTCAGAATACTTGTTGCAATAGCTAGATTAATAACCTATTCCACCATGGTTTTGGAATAACCTCTTGGTTATGGTTATTGCACTACCCTGTCATTTGAATTTCAGGATTGATTTCCACTTCGCAAACTGATAGTTAGTTACATTCTGACCCCTAAGAAAGTGGGTTAAAATGCACCAAGATCAATAATGTTACATCATATTCAGTTGTGTCATGTCCATTTCTGATATGATATTCCTTAACAAGACATGGTACTATAATAATATGACATAAAATAACATCTCCAAAGATTTTAACAATAGCACTTTAATTTGGCTCAGATATCTACTATCAGTTCTGATAATGGACATGCGGTGGGAGCAATTATTCATTGACCATCCCAATTACTTTTATGTAGTTGGGCACATTGCTAATCTAATCAGTCATGAACTATTGAGAGATTTTTATTCCTGTTTGAGGCTGAAGGCATTTTAAACTGCTCCTTAGAACAATGTCTTTATGGAAATAATTAATTAGTCTTTTATCCTCAAACAGTCAAAAGAAGAGAAAATGTTGGGATTGCTTCTTCCCATTATGTTGCTGGTTTTTATGGATCATGTGGGGTTTAATGTATTGCACTGAAGACTTCTTGCAACGTTCTAAAAGTAGTCTCAAATGCAGTGAGAGGGCACTGAACTGTCAGTGTCTTCTAAATTTGGCATATCTTAAACTTAGGAGGAATTTAGTGAATTTCTGGATTAGTTCATGTATTAGAAAATGATCCTGGCCAATACTGTTCAGCCCTCTACCAGAGACAGCAGCATCTGTTTCTCTAGATACCAATCCTTGACCTTTACCTTTAAGTTCTGTTGTCTAACACCTTTGCAATATTGCATTGATTTATAAATCCTACTCTGAAATCTGATAACTTTTCAAGAGCATCTTCACCTGGCTGCAACAAAATATAGGCCATTATCCTGCAGCTGCCTCCATGCAGATTCATGGGTCCATCCACACAGAGTCAGCTGCAAGATGTGGGCTATAGTGAAGGACTGATTCTTTCAGTCACATGACATAGAAAGAAAAGATTAAAGAACTTGAATAGAAGGCTGTATAACTGCACACCCAAAACAAATATAGTTTAAGGGAAAGCTCTTTGTCAGTGCTCTTATCTCAAACCCACAAAAAAGCAAATCAGAATACAAAAAAAAGCTTTTTTATCTTAGTCAATTAAACTCAGATAAATCACAAATTAAGGCAATATTAACATGAATGCCACATATTTATACCAATGTATCTGAGCACCTTTCAGTAGTTCAGACGGTATGATAGACATCTCTCATGTTGTTTGCTCTCTCCTCAGAGGAAGACGCATGTTCAGTGAAGTGTTTTGTTTTGGCAGGGGGTTTTGTGGTTGTGTGCGGAGATTAATATACATGTTGCTATGTATTTAAGTTAGAGAAGACAAAGTCAAACTGTTGCCTCAAGTTACATGCTTCATCACTGCACATCATTTAAATCTCTGAACTATAGTTTCACACATGCACACACGCACACGCGCACACACACACACACACACCACTCCTTCAGTGTTCTGCAGGGCCTGTGGGAGGAACCACTGGTAGATAATTATCTATAGGACATATTATGTGCACAGAGGACTCTGACTCCTAACACACCTTCAACAAATTCCCCTTCAAGCTCCAGTATATAGTCAGTTAGTGGTCTGTTGTATTGGGAGTCCTACAGCTGAAGAATATCAAAATGCAGAGACGCTGGGAACCATCAAGGGTTTGGGGAGGGAGGCACAGAGTAGTAAATAGGAGAAGGGCCAGTAGGACTGTGGCCAGGAACCAGGGAAAGAAACAGAACAGGATGTCTAAGGAACTGGGGAGACAGCATCAGAGAAATCTGGGCAGGTCTGTAAGCTTTATGATGCCATGTTATAGTGAATAAGGGGATAATTCTTTTTAGCTGTAAAATTTTAACAGTGGCTTATGTCTGAGATGTTATGAGAATGTGTGTGTTTAGAACTAGTGGTGACTGTTATTTATCTATAAAGAGGCCAGAAATAGGACCTGATTAAGCATTGTCCAAAAAAAAAGCTCTTCCTAACATTTTCTCTGTAAAAGTGAGTTTTTCATTACCAAAGGAATATTATGAAAAATTAACTTTCCCTGTGAAAAGTTGTTCTGGCTATTTGGAGGCTCACTTTAGCCGCTGAAGTGTGAAACACAGAGATTTTAATCCTGTCTGAAGTGCATATCTCAATGCAACCCTAACTATGGAGTTGCTAATGAAGCTGCCATAATCCTCCTCCAATAAAATGCTGAAATTATTCAATATTTTAAATGCTATATTCAAAGCCAAGCCATAGAAATTAGAGATGGAAAAGCCTTACTCTGTATTTTTCTGTTTATATATTCTCTTCATCTATAGCAGAGGTTCTCAAACTGTGGTCCATGGACCTCCAGTGGTCCACCAACTCCAGTCAGGTGATCCATGAATAGTTCCCTCTAAGGTGTGCACGTGGGCAGCCGCACACGAGAGAATGAAGGGCCACCGACCTAATTAGTAGAGCCGTGCAGGCGTGGCTCCACTAATTAAGTGCCTGGATCCTGTAGAAGACACAGATGTAAGGTGATGTGGTGGCCTTGTGGGGAATAGGGGGCAGGTGGGAGGGAGCAGTGGGGTGAGAAGAGGGGGTGGGGGGAATTTGGTATGTGCAGAGCTACAGCGGCCAGAGAATTTGGGATTTGCAGGGCTACTGCAGCCAGAGGTGACTTTCCCCAGCTCCAGGGCTGCGGCTGCCAGGGAGAGACGGCCCTCCTTCCCAGCCCCAGTTCTGTGGCTGCTGTGGCATGGGAGAGACCTCCCTCCTTTCCAGCCCCAGCTTGGGGGCTGCTGCGGCAGAGAAGAGAGGGCACATCCATCACATTAGAAAGGTAAGACTACTGATATTAAAATATGAGTTGTGTGCTTTTATTTGTAGAACCAAAAACATTGTTTGTTATTAATTTTTTTTTATATAGTGCTCTTATCCAAAGCACTTTACAATAGCTAGCTAACGGTACAAACAACATTAGCAAAGATCATTAAGTGGGCTGCCGAGACCCTCAGCAATTTTCAAGTGGCCCACGGGAAAAAAGTTTGAGAACCACTGATCTATAGGATTTCGTTTTAAAAGTTGGTTTCAACCAATTTGGGTTGTAGTGCAGAGATGCTTTTCCTGCATTTGGAATCACTAAATTGAAGACCTGATAGAAGAAACCTTTGAAAATATTGATATCTGCAAGTATGAAATATTTATCAGTTTAAGGTTAGACTATAGTTTTTGGTGCCCTTTTGTCTTCTCAGGCTACATTTGCGAAGTCATTCCCCCGAACAAGAAATCAAAGTGCCATCAAAATACTGATTCATTGTCACTGATATATTCTAAAACAGAGTCAGCAGGTATTCATGGGTTGTTCATGGAAAGATGTGAGATGTGGAAATTTAATAACCTAAACCACTATTGAAAAGAGACAAATTAATTTTTCTCATCTTCTACACTTTAAATAAATTCTGGAGAAAAACAAAACTGGGGCTGATCTTAATATTGTTTCTAACTTTATGAATTAATAACATTTAGAAGATGATAGGGTAAACCTCAGACTTATGCAGTTTTACTGATCGTCAGCCTTAAGAGTTATAATGAACTCAAAGTTAATTAACACTTACATAGCATCTTTCAACTGAAGAGTTCAAAATATTGTATGAACAAAATTAATTAAGCTTTAGAAGACCCACTATTATTATTTATTTTATTTTAAGAAAAATCAAAATGTGACCAGGAAAGGTAACATCTTGCCGCAAGGTCACACTGTGATTTAGAGCCAGGATGGGGAACAGAACTCAGGAGTCCTGACTCCCAGTCCCTGTGTAAGCCACTGGGTACACTAACTCTGTAATATTAGAAAATAATTATGTGAATATGTCATAAAAGGCCAAGTTGCAGTTTTGATCCCATTCAAATCAATATTCTATTAAGTGCAGTGAGACCAGGAGCTGGTCTTTATAGAATACCATTTTAAATAGTATAATAGATTTGGTCTGCAGGCTTGATTTTCTCCTGTGTCAGAGCTCCTTCATGTTATGTCACACAAAACATAGGCTTCTTGGCCTTAATTGACTTACACGGGAGACATAGGGTTAAAATCCTTTGCAATGTTTTGTAAATTTCAGGGAATTTATATTGTCTTATATATGGTAAGGAAAATGTGTGCAGCTGACAGCATAAATGCTCCTTCCTAAAGCAGGAGACAATTGTAGGAAACACTGTAAAATGCAAAATAGTTACTGTCAAGTGTTTTATTGGATTTAAAAATCCTGTGCATTTAATTTACATTAATTATTCTGTTACATGTAATTATGTGGAGGGATACCTCCCCTCCCAGTGATTAAACACTTAGGCATGCTGAGGGAGAAGGAAAACTGAGGTCCCAATTCAGGAAAGTATCCCTAATCTGGATAACACTTAAGATTTTCTTGAATCAGGACTCAGTGATGTTCCCCTTACAGAGTTTCCCACAGATCAGTCAATTATGTGAGTAGGGCAGGGCTTCCCTTATTCATGGAAGAAGCAATGGAAGATTGGGAGGTACAGAGTCATTTGCATTGGAGCCATATATCGCTGCCCCAGCTCTGGAGCACCCTATCCACTTCCTCTACCAGAACAGCTCTGGCAGACACTCCCAAAATGTCCCCCTCCAAGGGAGATTCCCCAGCATGGACAGGCTTCCTACAGAATCTAATGCAATCATTATGGGATGTATTTACTGCTGATGTCCAGGAGTAGGAACATGAAGTGCACCTTCCCCCAGCTCTCCCTTCCTGAGGATCCCCAGAGTCAGGGTGAGTCTGATGAGATGGTGCTGTAGAGTAAGAGACAAGCACTCTCTGCTCTGGAGAGGGGAGATTCTTAGATCATATTTTTCAAATGACTGCAAATCGGGATAAATTACAAAAGCGTGAACTATTTCATACTCATACTTCCATATTTTACAGTTATTCAGAGGGAACTTCCATTAGTATTGCACTGTGTACTTTGTCAGACCCCTGCAATTACCTTGGGCCACTCTCCCCTCTGGCCACCGTAAAGACAGACAGACAGAGCTTTAGGAACAGGAGCAATGGAGAGAGAGTTCTGCTGGAACTGAGACTCTGTTCCCCTTCCATAAGTATTTAGTTAGCGTGCAAGAAAGGAGATGGGTGTAATCTTTACCAAAATGGTCTCCATGGCTGAGTTCCAGGAGGATGTTGGCAGCCGCAAAGATCTCCCTGAACTCAGATGTGTAATCCCACTAGAAATATCTTCCATAGTTGCCATTCATTGAACCAGGGATGACTGTATCACTACCTCCTCCACTTCTGCCCTTCCTGTGACTCACTGATGTTCATTGCTTTGTTCTCTTGAACCATGTCGCAATATATGACAATGAAGATGGAGAGAGATGATGAAGCTGCCCCATAGCAAAGGACTGGATGCAGGTGATCTGAGCAGTGTGGGATACCTTCCACATCTACTCTTTCTGAGTCAGAGTAAACCTCTGTAGGTGTTTAACTCCAGTGCCTTTCATAGGCTGCTAGAGGATACTGGATTTTGCTCAGATGGGACTCTCTGAATGATATTATGTATTTTCTATGGAGAATGTGTTAAATGCCGTAATGCTAAAGGGGGAAAAGTAGTTTTTAATGATTTTTAAAAAAAAATAATTTGAAGTACATTAGTCACTATGGAAACAATGCTGTCATGGTAGCATGGTTGAAGCTAGTGACATTCGTGAGTGCAGAAAAAAGTCAATTTATGCAAGTATTTACAATATAGCCCAAGGTTTATCAAATAAAGGTATTCTGTTGTTTCTGATGGCCTCTTTTGGGTCTAAATTATCCCGTATGTGGTGGTTTTACAATAGCAGCAAAATTAGTCAGGTAGTTTATCCTATTTTAAATGTATTTTGCACATTAAGCAGTATATTTTGAAATCCATTTTCTGCACCATACCATACAACATGTTTAGAAAAATATATTACTTTGACACATGGGACTGTTGTTCCTCCAGGGCTTGCTCCATTGTTAAATAAAGATTTAAGTGCTTCTCTCTGAAGGAATCATCACTTTCAACCAGGGACAATTCACCAGGCCAATAATAGGGTTGTGTACAATTTAAAAGAAACAACAAATAATGTTGTTCTTGGATCAAATTAGTTTCTCTGATATATAAAGTAATACTTTTTCAGAAAGAAACAAATGATAGTGCTACAGCTATCTTGACATAATAAGCCTCCTAAAGAATTACTGAATTTAGATGAAAAATACATACAGTACTTGGAACTCTGTATTAAAACTTCACTTTGTGATTACTCACAATTGTTGCTGACCATATTTGTAGATGGAGGAAAAACTTATAACAGTAAGTCAAGGTATGAGCAATTCATTCTGTAAATAGAATTTTAAAATAAACAGTATTAATGATTTACAAATATACAGGAAAACTGGCTCAGAAGAGAACTAGTTCCCTTAAGCATGCCCAACCTGGAACAGATTTACTAGTGGGTTGGATAAGCATTTTATGACCATTGTGACATGTAAGAACCATCAGTGGAATTGTCTTCACTACAAAATTTGATTGTGTTCGAACACATCTCTGAAGAGTCAAGTTAGACTGTGATGTCATTATTATCACCTTGGTTATGTAGAAAAGGGCAAGTCCTGGTGAACCTTATGTAAGGTACTAGATTCAACACTACTGGGTTTAGTCATGACTAGCTGATGCGAATACAGTTTGACCTTGTCTATACTGACTGCAAAGTCATGGTCAGCATCATGGTAACAAACTCTGTAACGAACATAATGACATTTTGTAATGAAGACAAGGTTAATAGGTTTGGTAGACCCAACCTCAGAGTAAACTTGCCCTTGTAGAGTTGATTAAGGACTTTGAATTAAGGAATGAAAACAGTAGGTATGCATTGTAACAGCAGATTTACATATGATTCTTCATCACAATGTACGTTCTAGAAAATTGTAGGTTTACCAGGCTTCAAAACTGAGGTGGAAATGTTGAAAGAGGAATAAGGGCAGGGATGGGTTAAACATCCTTACAATATGATAAAGTTAAAAATAAAACAATGACAAAGTATGCTCCTATTCTGTATGCAAGATTGTATATACCTGGTGCTGGCAAAAGGCCATAACATAATTATGAACATTTTTTCTCACAGAAATGCCAACACTGTACATGCGATAAGGGAATGAGACTTTGAACAATGATTAAACCTGCTCATCAATGAATTCCTAATTGAAATACAGAACATAAGTGGTGGAATCATGTTTCTACCCAATGGGGGAAAGGGGTAGCTCAGTGGTTTGAGCATTGGCCTGCTAAACCCAGTTCAATCCTTGAGGGGGCCATTTAGGGATCTGGGGCAAAAACTGGGGATTGGTCCTGCTTTGAGCAGAGGGTTGGACTAGATGACTTCCTGAGGTTCCTTCCAACCCTGATATCTATGACTCTAAGACATAGTTCCCTACAAGGATATTGCCACAATAAATGACAAGGGGCTGGCCATGTCATCCTTCTATGCTACTTAGCTGATAAATGTTCATTGTCTTCTCATTGCTTTCTTTTGGTCCCCTCCTCATCCTGTTTCTTATTTGAGGATGGAAAAATAAGAAGCTTCATTTCTAGTATGTCCGTCATGATGCTGATGAGTAAATAACTGGTTTAATCTCAGAGAGTCTCCTGAAGAGTATTTTTTTGAGCCTGTTGAACATATTACCCTTCTTCTTTCAGGCATTGCGTGACTCTTGATTTCTCAGTTGTCAAAAATGTACCTGGGCAGGTTGAATTGTATTTCAATTCTGACTGACAACTACTCAATAATAAATTATAAAGAGAGTGCCAAAGCGCTACTCAGCTATAAATTGATTTAGACTTTTTCTAAACACTCATTTCTAAACACCCAGTGTCCTTTCAGCTACTGAAGGAGGTAATAAAATGACTAAAATATTTTTCCAAAAATCTGACCTTGAAAAGATATAGCTGTATATAAAGAAGAACAGAAATTGAAGTCGTATCGCAGAAGCTTTTCTAATAACTTACATACCGTATTGAAATAAAGTTTCTTAACACTTGTATTATTTCCCATGACGGGAAACCTGTATGCTCTTGCAGTGTAGACTTGATGTTCTATTGCACTGAAACAGAAAATCATGTGCTGGCTTCAGATAACAAAACCCAAGTTCTGTAGTGAGTCATTGTCCGCAAATGATTGAGGAGGAGGTTACAGTCCGAAGGCAGCACAGTCTGCAGGAATAAGTGAGCCCAGGTTTAGGAATAGGAATTATTATCCTGGGTCTGTCACAGTCTCATTGTGAGTATGTCTACACCGCAATTAGAAACCCACGGCTGGCCGTGCCAACTGACTTGAGCTTGTGGGTCTTTGCTAAGGGGTTGTTTAATTGTGTTGTGAATGCTCAGGCTGCAGCCCAATCTCTGGGGAATTCCCACATCGCAGGGTCCTAGAGCTCAGGCTAGAAGTGCTGCAGATGTTTAACTGTAGTGTAGAGATACCCTATGTCTTGGGCAAATCACTTCACCTTTATGTCTCAGGGATAATACTTACCTTCTGCACAGGGATGTTCTGTTGATTAAATTAGTCAGGATTTGCACAGTGCTTTGTATACAGCATTATAAAAATTCCCAAGCATTAAAGCTTGTTTCTTTTTAAATAGATTTGCACCCTAGATATGGATATGTTTTTTATGTAAAAAGTAGAATGAGTTCTTGACAAGGTAGATATGGCATATACAAAATCCATTACTCTTAAGTTTTATCTGTACATTTTCAGTAGTGTTTAAAACCTTGCCATTATAATAATGCTAGAGTGGATCACCTCCACTTTAAATAAGTGAGTACCTTTTTAATTGTCTGCAAATACCTATTCACTTTGCTCCTGTATTCTATTTTTGTCTTGAATTTATTCCCAATCAAAAATGCTTTGCTACTGTTTAGTCAGATCTACAAAATGGGCAGACTTGCCTCTTGTGGCAGTCCAGTATAATATTGTTTACTGTACATTTGAGCCTTTACTTTATGAGTGCAAGAGATTACATGGGCAGAATTTGAATAATGCTTGTCTGAAATATGAGGAGAAAGCGTTAATTGTTAATGTAGATTAAAACAGTATTAGAAGTTTGATTTTTTTGCAGTGTTTAATTTAAAAAAGCATTCTTATGTATAGACAAAATGATATTGATTAGGCCATAAATCTCAGGTGTCTGCCAATCCGGTGAGGTATGATGGTGTGGTGGCTGAAAGAACCAAAATTTGAGGTGTTGGAAACATGAATTATTTACACTGTATTAAGAGTCCAGAGGAAGAGCTGCTTTTCTGTGCGTATGTAATTTACTTTCTTTAATTTGACTATTTACTGTTACAGGTTTACTAGACACAAAATGTATTTTCGCTAGATTCTCTCCATCTAAAATTAAGAAAAGTAAACAGAAAGAACAAATAGATTGTGGGGAGAGTGAGTGTGTGCGCTTAGTGTTTTACTGACTCTTTAACGGCCATCTTTAATTGACTCCCTGCATTGTCCTCTTGTCCGCTCCCACCCCACAAAATCCAGTACACAAACACCAGAATCATAACGTCTCTTCTACATTTCCATAGATACATACACCACACTTACACAATTCTTAGACAATTCAAGGTTTCAAATCAAACCCTGGAATGGATTTCGTAATTTACTAGATTTGGATTTCATAAACTCTAGTGATTGATGCTTCACTTGATTCACTACATTATCAGTTGCATTTTGCTGTGAGTGTTAACCATTATTTCACCATATTGCTCACCATTTCTAGACATACATCTCAGATACAATACTTCTTTAAATTAATGTGTGTGTATATAACACCAAAACTATAAGTTTGGTGGTGCCAGGGTTTCTGCCTTCTGGAGTTTTTTTCAGAAATTGTTTCAGAGCACTAAGTGAATGGGTAAAATAAGCATTATTCATGAATAGGTGTGGGTACTATAAATCATCCAATATCTCTAAACCATCCAATATCTCTAAACAACCATACATAAATTTATGTCAAATGTGCCTATGAGATTAACATAGCTCAGTCATCAGGTGTTGCTAGGTCAAATGTCGATTTGGAAAATGAGAGATGAAGGATTTTTTAATTGAGCAACATGACCATTGTAAGGTATTGTCAATAAATAAAAATCATCACCCACTGATATTACAGAAACCACCATCCGAGGGAGAGTATGGCGTGGCTTGATACATACATGCAGAAATCGACAGGACCTCATCTATCTATCTATCTATCTATCTATCTATCTATCTATCTATTTATCTATCTATCTACCTATCTATCTCTAATCATTTTAAATGTTATGTAAGCAAGAAATTCCTGTTGATTTGTATACAATGAATATTTCAAACCGTTCTATCATGCCGTTCTTTGGTGATTGCTGAACCATTCTCCCACTAAGAAAAGTAGCTAATTTAATTACAGAGGACGGTGCAGTTACAAATTGGATGCAATTACACACAAACAGGCAAAGAAAACAAAAACATGCAGTAAGCTAAGGAAGAGCTAAAACCTTTTAATGAAGATTCTAAAGAAGAGTTTTTGTAGCACTACAATTTACCAGTCAAACTGTTGTCGTTTAGGGGGACTTGGCAGCAGAAGTTCACAGTATGTACGTGACTGGCAAATAGGCTTTCCAAATTATTCTATACTGTTCTAATTGTTTTCGGCTATTATTCTTTAATAAAATCTTAAACCTTCTCAAAGATATGCACTTGTACACTTTTCTTCAAAAACTGTAACGTGAATCTTCCTTGTGCTTATGTACAGTGCGGAGCACACTGCAGCACTCAAAAAATATTTTGAAAGGCTGGATCCAATAAAAGGTTGTATGGATTTGTCACTAAGTCCCCGAATGAAGGCTAAAATGTCATGGCTACATGGACCAGAAGGTTTGTTGCTGTAAGTCACTATAATATATTGTAGTGACAGACTATGAAAGACGCTACAGAGGTAGAGTGAGAATTTCATTTACAATCAGGTTCCTTTGTGACATTCTGACATCACATAGGAATTAAATTCAGGTTGTAAATGGTTGGCAGAGAATTTCCTTAGTGGGATAGGCACTGTCAGCTGGCATAAAACTACCAGAGCAGGCTCCTGCACCAACCTATCCAGACACCCTCATGTAGGGAGCATATCAAAGTAGGGAGAAGGTGTTTTGAAAAAAAGGGGTATAGAGGGGCAGAGCTTTGCTTCATGGATCCTCAGTTAGTGTATGCTCCTCTAGAACTATTGCTGCTCCTAGGCTGCTCCAAGTCTGAGTCAGGCCAGGTCTAGCACAGACTAGCACATCCAGAAGCAGGAAGCCATAACCAACTCCTGAATAGCCCCTTGACTCTCCTGTAGCAAGCTCATCTCAGATGGAGGAGAGAAACTGCCCCAAAATCTGGATATCCATGTAAAATCCAATCCCACTGAAAAAGGAGACATCTGACACTACTGACTACAAAACGGGTTTTTCACGGGTGCTTTACCATTGTTTCCTGAAGTACTAATTTATGTAGGGTGCCTTTCTGGGGGAAAATGGACCTTTCAAATTATAGTTAGCATTTTATGTGCTAAATATTAGAGCTCTCAGCTAGTAACAGATTTCAGAGGGGGTTGCATCCACTACAGGACTCTATTTCACAGAACAGGAATTGGAATGTGAAGAGGTGCTATTCTTGTTTCTCAGCTTTTCAGGAAGGGTTTGGAAATATATTTTGATTGAATAAAAATAAGAAAAAAAAATTAGGGGCCAGATTCTAATACCATCTACGCAGGTGCAATTTAATTTACTTCAAGGGTGTTACTCCTAGTTTATGCTAGAGTATTTACCTTTTGCAGTTGTCCCTTTGGCTGGCTTACTCGGTTAATCTATTGAAACGCTTCTACAGTATACATGCCACATACCATATAGTAGAACTATCTAACTCTTTATACTGTTGGCCATCACCATGGTATCTGAGCACTTTCCATATAAAATTGATAGCAATAGCAGAGTCCCTAGTGGATATTGGAGTCTCTGTCACTTCTGTATTTTCAGGAGAAAACCTCTGCTTGGAGTAGGATTTTTCATATTTTATTTTTGGAGGGAGAGCAGAGGTTGTCACTGATGTAGGAGGTTGGTTTGGGATTGCGGGGCAGGGTAGGCAGTGTCAATGTTGTGAATGACATTCTTGTTATGGTGGAAAGACCTTTCTGAAGTGGAAGGTTTTGCACTGTTTCCTAAAGTTGATCAGCTTCTAGGTACGCCTGAGATCCGATGCATCCGATGAAGTGGGCTGTAGCCCTCGAAAGCCTATGCTCAGATAAATTTGTTAGTCTCTAAGGTGCCACAAAAAGTACTCCTGTTCTTTTTGTGGATACAGACTAACATGACTGCTACTCTGAAACCTAAGATCCTCTGGAAGTTAATTCCATAGTTGGATCCCCTTGATTGAGAATGCTTTCCCCCTCCTCCCATCATACACTTCATGAGAGAAAAAGGTGAACTATTCATAGCAGAAAGAAAAGGAGTACTTGTGGCCCCTTAGAGACTAACAAATTTATTTGAGCATAAACTTTCATAAGTGAGCTGTAGCTCATGAAGACTTATGCTCAAATAAATTTGTTAGTCTCTAAGGGGTCACAAGTACTCCTTTTCTTTTTGCAGATACAGACTAACACAACTGCTACTATGAAATCTATTCATAGCAGATAATTTGACAAATTTATCCCTCTTTCTCTTTGCAAATTATCAATGAACTGATTGAGTCTTACACAATCATAAATTCTCTTGATTTTTCTGCTGGCCAAGTGGATGATCAAAATATTTTTTCCTAAAGAAGGGAAATCTGATTCCTCAAGATAACACAACAAACAGTTCTTTCCCAAAACATTGCGTGAAGCACATATGCATGAATAATGAGTAACTTTCTCTTTCCGCAAACATTTGTATAAACAAATGTCAGTCACGTTCATGTTTAAGGAAAATGAATAAAATGAGTCATGAATACCATCAAAGCAAATTGGTGGCTTTTGTTTAAGCAAATGTTTGGAAATACTTATTTGCAGTACTCACCCATCTCCGTTTAACAGCAAGGTGGTTGACCAGGTTAAGTTCTAGTCATTACCTAACTCTACTGAAGAATTTTTATTTCTTTTAATTTGTGTGTCTCTAAACTATTTAGCAATAGTGTTTAATACAGAAATAAATTGAACAGAGTATACAGGTGTCTTTCTATATAGAGACAGGTAGTTTGGAAAACCACTGATTATGTTGAAGGTCTTTCAATTAAAACTGGGTTGCCTAAAACCCATAATAACCATATTAGGTAAATATTTGTCCTACAGTTGTACTCTAACTACATTTTATATCAGCACTGGGAATGCTCAACCTCTCCCAATCTACAGTACATACCCACCAATCTATCAATGTTTTAACTTCTAGAATGCTAGTAATGGAAGCCCTTTAGAATGGAATATCTTAAACGGATTCTCTCAATGGGCACTATCATTGTAGTTCATTCCTAAATTTTGTCTTTATGCTCCTTTCTTAACAGATGGACAACTACTGTAGCAAATGAATTTAGAAGTAGAATCGTATACTCTGAGAAGAATGGGAAACTAGACCGGGAGTCCCTGAAAAAAATAGATTGTTTACAAGACATATAATTAAAAAATAAAAGCTGATAACTCATATGAATAAGACAAATAAAGGCTAATAATAAAGTTATTTGAGCATCATTAGATTAGAGAAAACAGTAAAAATAACACAGGATAAAGGAGTCCTATTTTTATCGACAGCATCAGGAGCTAAAGACTACAGAAAACATCTGGGCGTTTAAAAAAGCAGCAAAGATGTAAAAAGGAAACAAAAGAAGAGATACAGTAACTGAAAATGCAAACCACCTGTCAGAATGAAACAGCCATAGATTTGCATGTTCAACCCCATGTTCTGAAATAACCTGAGTGGAGTACAGAAAATGTCCTGTTTTGAAATCAGGTGGAAATTAAAATGCATTACAGCATCCTCAGTTCTTGTTTTTAGTTTGAAGCTGTTGGACAGCTGCCAGGTCTCAGAAAAAAGCTCCCTATGTCAGTGCATATAATTTTGCTTAGGGAAAGTCAGCATGTACAAATGAAACCTTGATGGGACTTTATATACGCAATTCTATAGTTACTTTATGTGTAATGTATCTAGAAGACATAATTGTATATAGATCTTAGTAGTCAGGATTTGCTCTCCACCAGAGATGGTTTAGAATTGAAATCACATACTGTGTATAGCTTCAGAGTAGCAGCCATGTTAGTCTGTATCCGCAAAAAGAAAAGGAGGACTTGTGGCCCCTTGGAGACTAACAAATTTATTTGAGCATAAGCTTTCGTGAGCTACAGCTCACTTCATCGGATGCATGCAGTGGAAAATACAGTAGGGGGATTTTATATACACAGAGAACATGAAACAATGGGTGTTACCATACAGACTGTAACAAGAGTGATCAGGTAAGGTGAGCTATTACCAGCAGGAGAGCGGGGGGGAGGGGGGAATCTTTTGTAGTGATGATCAAGGTGGGCCATTTTTCCCCCTACTGTTCCTCACACGTTCTTGTCAACTGCTGGAAATGACCCACATTGGTTATCACTACAAAAGATTTCCCCTCCCCTCTCCCCCTGCCCCGCTCTCCTGCTGGTAATAGCTCACCTTACCTGATCACTCTTGTTACAGTCTGTATGGTAACACCCATTGTTTCATGTTTTCTGTGTATATAAAATCCCCCTACTGTATTTTCCACTGCATGCATCCGATGAAGTGAGCTGTAGCTCACGAAAGCGTATGTTCAAATAAATTTGTTAGTCTCTAAGGGGCCATAAGTCCTCCTTTTCTTTTTGCGGATACAGACTAACACGGCTGCTACTCTGAAACCTGTCAGATTGCAACCAGGATCCAAGCATGCCATATTGTTTGCACCCCAGTAACTTTGTATAGCAAAATTCATTTGCCCTGTATATTTCCAGGTTTTCCTTGAAAGCTAAGGGTGGTTTTTCTTTTTTTTCTTTTCGTTGGTTTGTTGTGGGGATGTATGTATGTTCAAAGTTTAAAGAAAACTAAACAAATTGTTTTTGCATTATAGAATTATAGGTCACTTTAAGAATGAATCTAATTTTAAGTTTTGATTTTTCTTATGTTTCATTTTCCCTCTCGTTTAAAACTGGCACTTCAGACTTACCATGTAACTAAACCTTTTTGAAAATACACAACTTATAATGTGACACATTTATTTGAGAGATTATGATAAATCTATTTGAAACTTTTCCTGTTCTCTCTCAGCTTTTCACTTCCATACATTTATATGATTTATATATTTTTAGTTGTTTTTATCAATGTAATGTCTTTAGTGCACATACATAAATAATGTAGTAACAACCTTAATTTAAAGTTATTTTTGTCAATTAATAAATTATATTGAACTACTACATAGCTCTCTCACTCTTCCAGATTCTTTGGAAACTTTCATATCTTATTTGAAATAGAGCAGTCAAGAGGTTGTGTACCGAGATGCAGTAATAGACTTGGTTCCGTGCAAGATTTATGGATTCTGGTTTAGGAGATTTTCAATAGCATTTAGTTTTTTCTCTGGAAAACCTGTGCACTCTTCCTTTACAAATGTGCATTTATCTTACACTGTATTTACATTTAACACGTTTAAAGAATGGAAGCTGTTTTTGAAGATACTGGTGAAATTACTGATCCATTGTAAGAGCATGCAGAAATTATATATAACAATTTTTGCAAAACTACAACAGAATTCCTCCACTTTACTATTTTTTTTATTTGAATTATAGTTTGCAGAACTCTTCATAGTCTCAGTAAGTCAACGTTAATACCAAACTATATATACAGCCCTGCTTAGGACAATATGAGGCAAAACCCAAAAAGATAGGGAAATTTGAAAGCCAGTTCATCCATCAACAGAATCTTTATTTCACCTAGCCAATATCCAGAGTCTGTTGTTTAAATTTGAATTACTAGTGACCTTGATTTCATTCTTATTTTAAATAAAAGTAGCATTAAACATCAGCCATTAGAGCAAGGCAATTAAGGGAAGAAAAAAAGTATTTGCCAATATGAATTACAGTGAATCCTATGAATTGACTTTGGTATTCATGAGGCCTTTTATTTTCTTTCTGCAAACATTCACGAAGGCAGATTTTTGTTCACAAAATTGTTTGCAGAAAGAAAGCAATGTGTATATCTGTACGCATTGCTATTTGTGTGAATGTTTATGTTGCTATTGTGCAAGCTCTTTGGGGAATTGAGAGTGGTCCAAAAAAGGTCATGTGACTCGGTCAATCAGACAACACTGTCATGGCAAAGAGTTTGTGGAAACCCATGGGGTAAAATATTTTGCATAAGCTGATAATTTAGGATAACGAACAAGTTGACTGAGTTGAAGTCTGTTCATGGATAATTCATTATCAGATACAAGGTCTAGATTTGTTTTATAAATTGTTCATTATGAATTGGTCAGCTATCATCAATCAGCTCTCCTCCTTTCCCCAAAACCAGGCACAATGTAAAAGGCGGGGAGATTATATTATGGCTGATTTTGGATTTACACTGGTATAACTTCATTGACTTCAGTAAAGTTATTCGTGATTTATGCTGTTTAAGATTAATCAGGTCCAACAAATACAACGAATGATACAATCTTCTAGTACCCCAAAAGCTCTGAACAGTTTATTTTATTTACATTAGCCTATCACTTTACACATAACTTGCAAATCTGAAATATACAGTAAACTTCCACATATACAAACATTCAGGAACCTCAGCGCTGCCCAACTGAAGGGAGACAAGGCAAATTTCAACTGTGAAGACGTAGCAGACAAAGTAGCTTGTTAACTTTGTCGGTGGGTGGGTGGGTGTGTGGGTGTGTTCTCGCTCTGCGCCAGCAAATCTCAATCGAACTGCCCAAGAAGACCACAAACATGGTTCAGTAGTGAAGGCCAGGTTTATTGTCAATGAAACACAGTAGCAGCACCCAGCAGACTCTACATGGATAAGATATGTATGCCTGTTACAAAGGTCTTTGCTCAGTGAATGGCAGGACTTTCCATTCCCCGCTCTGCTGAACATAAACACCCGCTCTGTGACTCCTCTTATATACATTTATACAAACAAGTTATGTATTGCCCCTGTGGTGTGGTTAGTTACCACCCTTTACCTTGTACATGTTGGTTCGATTAAAACATCTTTATCCATCACCCTGTCATTGTGACCTTATCTTTCTTATCCTTATCCTTATTGTGACCTGTCATTGTGACCGTATCCTTGTTTCGTCTTTGGGGAGTGTGTTTACACCCTTACCTTGTATCAGGGTGTTCTGGTACGATCCTTCTGGAATGTGTTTATGCACGTGTCCTGTGCCTAGAACTTCTTAGAAATGTTTGCGTTCTTTGCAATACCAGCCCTGTTCTTGCCAGGTTCTGTGAACTTACAAGCAGGTGTCTTTTGTAACAGGCCCTGACTTCTGCTCACAGCCTGGCTTTTGCTAATTCTGCTTTATATTAGTAGGACTTGACTCTGTTTAGGCCTTATACTAGGCTTTTTATACCAGGTCTCATGTCTCAGGCACTCTCTTTCTACTGCAGTTACATATACCATGCATATGCATGCACTATGTGATCAATTAATAATGGCATTGCATGGATTTTGCTAATAGATGTGTATAAAGATTGCTCTAACTGGAATTGGTTATCTGAAGTATCCCTATCCCTGATCTTTCACTTGAGATAAAATGGGACCGAAATCTGAACAACTCTTGCTTTCCATTTTACAAAACAAAACCTGCAGCCAATAAGGTTTTGCAAAACTAAAAGTATTCTCCCTCAGTTGTCCTTTATTTCATTTAGATTCATAGCATTCAAGGCAAAAAGGGACCATCATAATCCTCTAGTCTGACCTCTAGTCTGACCTCCTGCACATCACAGGCCACAAAACCTCACCCACCCATTCCTATAATAGAGCTCTAACCTCTGGCTGTGTTACTGAAATCTTCAAATCATGATTTAAATAATTTAAGTTACAGAGAATCCACCATTTACTGTTGTTTAAACCAGCAAGTGACTTGTGCCCCATACTGCAAAGTAAGGTGACACCCCCCCCCCCCCCCCCCCCCCGCCCCTGGATCTTTGCCAATCTGACCTGAGGAAAAAATTCCCTTTCCTGACCCAAATATGGCAGTTAGTTAGACCCTGAACATGTCGGCAAGATCCACCAGCCAGATACCTGGGAAAGAATTCACTGTAGTAACTTGGAGCCCTCCCCATCTAGTGTCCCATCTCTGGCCATTAGGGATATTTGCTATTAGCAGTCACAAATAAGCCACATGCCACTGTAGGCAATCTCATCTTAATATGTCCCCATAAACTTATCAAGCTCAGTCTTGAAACCAATTAGGTTTTTGTTCCCCCGCCGCTTCCGTTGGAAGGCTTTTCCAGAACTTCACTCCTCTGATGGTTAGAAATCTTCATCTAATTTCAAGCTTACACTTGTGATGGCCAGTTAATATCCATTTGTTCTTGTGCCAGCATTGCTGCTTAACTTAAATAACTCCTCTCAATCCCTGGTATTTATCCCTCTAATCTATTTATAGAGGACAATTATACCACCCTTCAACCTTCCTTTGATTAGGCTGAACAAGCCAAGCTCCTTGAGTCTCCTCTCTTAAAATAGGTTTTCCATTCTTCTGATCATCCTAGTAGCCCTTCTCTGCACCTGTTTCAGTTTGAATTAATCTTTCTCAAACATAGGAGACCAGAATTGCACACTGTTTTCCAGAACTCAGCATCAACTCCCCCATCCCTCACTGGGATTTAGGGATTCAGAGGAAAACATTTTTTGAAATCCTGACCCAAATCACCTATTGTTAGATATTTGAAAATTAAATGGGTGATTGATGAATTTCTGTGAAACTAAAATCACCCATGTTTTGGTCCATCCTCAGTTTCCCACCCATATTTCCCAAAGAGGTGCATCTGCTGTGTATATAGGTACTTTTGTGCTACAGTAGCACAGTGGCCACACTTTAAAGTTGACGTTTGCCCACAATTATAGTGCCATAATGGTATGCTGAATATTTCTTTACCCAAATATATGGAAAAACTATCTTGTGTCAGATACCAGTGAATGGTAGCTGTAAGCAAGTGATGACTGACAAAGACATCGCTATAGCAAAACATCTGATAAAATTCTGGCTCTGTGTGCAAGGCTGGTCTCTAGTTGCTGGCCCACAAACAGATAAATTATCCATTATTATTTCCATCTAGGGGAGATCTGCTTTAATTCACATGGATCAGGGTTGTGGTTGTGCCACTGAAGTAACAGATTCTTGACCAAGGTGTATGTGAATAATTTAATGAGTAATGATATATGTTGCCTCCTGAACATGAATTTGTTATAATGTTGTTTTCTTAACTTTTAATTGCTTTAATGACCTCAAATAAACAGAATCATTAATGATATTGTCATATTATTTTGATGTACAGAACCACTGGGGTTGGAAGTTACCTCTGATTTATTTAGTTTATCATCCTTGTATCATGACAGAACTAATTTGCAAAAGTATTTAGTTGGACTACGTAGTCACTGTCTTATCTAAGGACTTTGGTATACTCTTCTAACAATGGTGATGTTCACGAACAACAGTATGTAAGCGGGGGAATAGTCCCGCTCCTGTGGGGAACTTTCCTGACTTCTGCACTACCCCGGTGAAGTGGGCTAGCGAAAGGATGTGAGTCCTCGCTCCCACTTCCTTTACCCAGTGGCCTCCCTGCCCTTGAGAACTCCCCTTCCACTCTCCTGTCTGGCAGAGTCCTCGTAACCCCAACAAGGCTGGGCCCAGGATTCCTGGGGGGTTCGACTCCCAACCCTGCTGTGGTCACCTAGGACAGGGGCTAGGGTGTCCCCACTCCAGGCTACTCTCTCTGCAATGGGCACTTCTCTGACCCACTGACCATTACATACAAGTTAAAGCAAATGCAAGTTATTTAATCAACAATTAATTTTAAAAAGAATAAGAAAAAATGGGAAAGGTTAAAGGAAACACATCACCCCGCTCTGTGGCAGGGAACATCACAAACAGTGTCTCTGGAATGTCAAGGCAGTTCAGAGTCTGTTCCTTGTAAGTCCCAGGCCTTCTTCTCAGGCCCTGGCTGTGCTGCAGGGATGCTGTGGGTTGGACACTTGCTCTGGTGGTGGCCACACTCTCTCAGGCTCTAAGTGGTAGGACCCTTCTTCCCAGTGTCGCCCCCGCCCTGTCGGGGTTATGATCCAAGCCTGGCCTGCAGAGCCTCTTGACTGAGGCATCTCCCTGTGCTGGGCCTGCTGCCCAGGGTCTCCTTCGGTCTCCCCAGCTGCTCACCGCACCCAGCTCCAGACTGCTCCAGCCCCACTCTGTCTCAGCACTGCTGCTGCTCTGCCTCCAGCTCCCTGGGCTGCTTCTTTGGCCCCTCTGGCTCTGGTTGCTGCAGCTCTGCTCCCAGGACAGATCTGCTCTGCAGGCTGCTTCTGTGATTCTGCTCCCAGCACTGACCTGCTTCTTGGGCTGCTTTTCTGGCCCCTCGGGCTCTGGTTGCTGCAGCTCTGCTCCCAGGACAGGTTCTGCTCTTTCTGGGCTGTGCCTCTGTCTTTGGGGCTGCAGCTCTGCTCTCTCTGGGCTGCTTTTCTGGTCCCTCTGGATCTGGCCCAGCTCTGCTCCCCAGCTTAGCTTGGACCCCTGCTTTCTCCTTAACTCGGCCCCACTCTGTCTGACCCAGGCAAATCCAGCTTACACGGAGGATGGGACCTCTCTGGCCTCCTGACTCCCTGATTAGCCTGCCCACCCTGTCATTCAGGCTGACCTGGAGCACTGGCCTCTCTCCATTGTTCCTGGGGACTGTCAGTCTCAGGGTCCTGATTTCCCATAGACTCTTCCCCTTTTAGTACTGGGAGCTAGCAACTAAAACACCCACCACTGACTGTTAGTAAGGGGCAACAGTTCCCTTACAAGTATATTATATTTTATTGTTGCACCAGCTGAAGCAAATCAATCACACATACCTGTAATGCAATACCATTATGCAGGCACACCATAATCTACTTTATGAAGGTCTCAACATTTGTATCAATCCTGTTTGATCTGTGGTAATATAATTTGGGCACTAAATGTTGACCTAGGAATGCTAATGGTAATGTTGAAAGAGATCAATAAAAGAGTACAGACCTATACCTATAATTTACTGCATTCTGATCTGGAGGTAAAAAAATTATGAAATAACCAAAATAGCACATAGCAGACTTTAAAAATAGCCATTGACATATTTTCAATTTTATCAAGCTATCTTTTTGGTATCATTGTGTGTCTGGAAGACATCAGCGCTAAATCAATGCTGATAAACATTATACTTAGCATAGTAATTTCAAATTACATCAGTTAAAAGATCTTAAGAGTTACCCTATAATCTCTCACTGGCTATTTTTGTGATTAAGTCAGAATGATTTTTGCACACAATATTAAAAGATTTAGTCATAAATGGCATAAAATCTTACCCTAAAAAAGTAAATTTACTGCTTGTAGTCACCACTCTATTCAACTATATAAACACTATGTAGTTTGCAGAGTATATCATTTTTCTTGTTTATATTCAGTAAGCTCTGTGCTAAACACTAACACCAGCTGTTAAAAAAAATGACAGTAGTATTTTATCTCTGACTACTGAAATCCTTTATGGAGAGAGAGAGATTTTTTTAAACAGTATTATGTTTCTGTCTAATGACACTGGCTGGTATGATGAATTATAGTATATTTTTCAGTGTTCTTTTGTAATGTAAAATAGATTATATATAAAAATTGAGATGGAAGTCTTTATAGTTAGCAAAGTCAGATCCTAAACTTGAGCTTGTTCCAGTTTTGTTACTAAGCTACCTGATCCTGAAATATTGATATTGCAGGAAGCCCCTGGGATAGTTTAGGGCATAACTAGTAAAGCAAACCTGCATTCTGTCTGGTGCTTAAGTATCCATCTTGACCTGATTCTCAAAAAATAAAGGTACTTCAGGGTATAACATGAGTTTTCAATACCCAACAGCAATAAAAAAGGACTGCTTGAACTTCTGAGAGTGTAAATCAGTCTAAGATGCACAGCCCCACAAGTGAGAACACTTTGATGAAAATATATTTCAAGGAAAAACAGAAATGAAAATTGCCACGTTGTTTCATTTTCTAGCCAGCTTTACTTATTAGTTATAGGAGCACGTTTTTAGGTTAATTAATATTCTCATAATCCAGAAGAGCAGAATTTTCTCTCTGTACAGATACTGTGGTCACTACTAGCTTGTGCTATGTTCTCTGGTTTTGAAGTTAAGAGGGCTAAGGCCTGCTCCCTGATGTACACTAGAATAGTGGAAGGCAGATTGTGGCCCGTAGCAATTTGATAAATTCACAATTGGTCAAAATACTTTATGCAGAATAAAAGAGATTTCTTCTGAACAACCTAGGGAAGCTGTGGTTTGGGGTCAGCATTCAGTAGGGAAAAACTTCTGTATGACTTTTGAAAACTGCTCATTTTACTGAATGTAATGAATGCTGTTCCATTGAAGTCAATGAGAGTTTTGCCATTAAATTGAATGGGCGCATTTTCAAGCTCAAAGCGCACAGGAAATCCAGTCAAACTGCTAGAAAACAATCTTGTTTTTCTAATTCATGCCCAAAATACTCCTGCCCTATTCAAAGGTATAGCAGTTCTATATATTTACTCCTAATCCAAATTTTGCCCCAACCATCACTTCTTCTGCCAGATAATCTAAGATGGTAAAGATAAAAACTAATACACCAGTATTTTATTTTACAGTTTTCTACCAGTTTGGCAAAACGTATGCCACATTTGCTCTCTTGACTACTTACTGCCCAGGCAGGATAGCTGGAGCTGTTAAGTGCATCAGTGGTGCCATGGGATTCATGCTTAGAGGATTCCTTTTATCACGTTGTACCATCTCATCTTGAATTGACATTACAAGCCACTTATCACTGTCTCAAAAACAACAAAGAGTCTGGTGACACCTTAAAGACTAACAGATATATTTGAGCATAAGCTTTTGTGGGTAAAAACCTCACTTCTTCAAATGACTGTCTGTCTGTATCAATAGCTATTTCAGCCTCATTCCAGTGAATTAGAGGCACTATATCTCTTTTCTCAAAAAGTTCCTTTGAAAGCTATTGATGTAATTTCACTATTGTCCTCTTACTATGCTTGGGAATATATGCTATTTTTAGTAAACTCACGGTGCTGGATTGCTGGTACTGGAGATTGAAGCCTTTTTGTTTATTCACAGAGCAGGTCCAGTTTGGTCAGGAACAGTGCAAATTTCCTCTTGCAGTCAGGCCAGTCTTCTGTAAACCTGACCAGGAGAGACTGTAGCTAGGATTAAGTAGGTAATTCAGTCATAATGTCCTTTTAAATCCTTTGTCTTTCTGCTGGGCCTTCCAATCAGGTGCTGGACTGATAGACCACTGCTCTTTCGTCAGGATTGTTCTGCTAAGCTATGCAGTCTCCTGGGAATATCTTTATTTCTGCTCCTGCGGTGCTGGTTCTTCTTCAATTTATCCTGTCCTTTTGTTTCTTTGTTTCTTTTTTTTCTCCCTCTTTGGATATCCTGGCTGATTTCGAACACTTTTTTGTCCATGTCCAATAATTTCCACCTTCTCTGCATCCTTGTCTCTTTGTTTGTTTACTCAGACTCAGGGTCTCACTTAAATGCAGGGTCTTGCCTGTCTTAGAGGACCACGTGTTTCCAGGCAAAGGGAAAAAAGTGAATTGTAAATTCATCAAGATTGGTTCCTACTAACCATTTCTAGACTCCAAAGGAAATCCTAAAGAAATTGTTCCTTGGCCAAAGGTTGGTGGCTGTTGCATTGGTTCCTTATTAGAGAGTTTGAAAGGAGGTGAAAATTGCTTTGGTCCTTGCAATTTCATCTCAAGAGCAGAGGGTCTGATTAAGGGGATATGCTTCTTTCCCATGTGCTCTGCAAAGGTGCCCTTCTTTCTCAAATAGTTACAGATATAATTGCTCCCTCTCTGTGCCTCATGCTATTAAAATGACCTTAAAAGTCTTATTCTGGGTTCACTTCATTTTCTGATATTTTCCTCTTGAAGTCTCTCCCTGGCACTCAGAAGTATTTATTTTCTTTTTTGTCTCTGCTTCCCTTTCCTTCTCTGAGACATAAGGGAAAACATTTGAAAAATATGTTTCCATGTTCATGCCATCCTCCTGTTCCTTTCAATATCTCCGACGTAAACAAATGAAAAGTCATGTTCAGAATGGGCAAGGTTTGCCTCCTGTGTAGAGGGCCAATACAAGACCAAAATGTCACTAAAGTCCAACTCAAGTCTTATTTTCAATGTTTTAGTGGCCTTGAAGTAGTGGTCTCATGCTGGTGAATTTTACTCAGTGAGATTGATACTGTGATCTCTATGTGACTCAGATCTGATGGTTCCATTTGTAGAGCATTTTGAGTTCTTGAGAAGCTTGGTAGCACACAATTTGAAGTGGGTGGGGTTTTTTTGTTCTTGGTTGTTGGTTTGTTGTTGTTTTGGTGGAGAGTTGTTTTCTGTTTCCCCCTTCTTTATGATTTTTTTGGTTTTATTTTGTAATAAGAACAGATTCAGGCAGCAGAGTTAGACTAAAGGATAAATGTCAGTGTGCTCATGTGCATTGAGGGACTTGTTCTCTAGAGATTGCATCTCTGTTGAACAGCTCACTGGAGCTCTACAAAATACCGATTACAGTCAAATCTGACAATCATTTGAATCTCTGTGCATATCAACAATTGTCCTTAGATCAGGGGTGACAGAAAGATATCTAGCTATGTGGAAACAGATGTCAAGTCGTTCAAGCAGTCTTCCCAGTTGCTGAACACAGATAAATTTTAAATCACTTTAGGTCAGGGAAAAGAACACTTGCAAGAAGGCAGGATGAGAACTAGGTGAAAAAATGAGATAGATAAAAAAGCTGCTTGCAAAAGCTTCAGTTCCTTCAAAGCATCAATAACTATAAAAGCATTTGGCTTTCCTACCTTAATTATTGCAGTTGCTGGTAACAATACAGCCATCTAACAAGCAGTTTGGCTTTAGAAATTTTCATCTGAGGGGTTGAAGCACTGGTAACAGCATTGTTACCAGCAAAAATGGGTTTTGAAGGAGAAATTGAATGCTTGAATAAATTGAAGACATGTACAGGTATCAGCAGTGATAATCCATTTCTTGAATGTGCAGTGCACTGTAGTATACCATTGGTGAGGCCTCATCTGGAGTACTGTGTCCAGTTTTGGGCCCCACACTACAAGAAGGACGTGGATAAATTGGAGAGAGTCCAGCGAAGGGCAACAAAAATGATTAGGGGTCTGGAACACATGAGTTATGAGGAGAGGCTGAGGGAACTGGGATTGTTTAGTCTGCGGAAGAGAAGAATGAGGGGGGGATTTGATAGCTGCTTTCAACTACCTGAGAGGTGGTTCCAGAGAGGATGGTTCTAGACTATTCTCAGTGGTAGAAGAGGACAGGACAAGGAGTAATGGTCTCAAGTTGCAGTGGGGGAGGTTTAGGTTGGATATTAGGAAAAACTTTTTCACTAAGAGGGTGGTGAAACACTGGAATGCGTTACCTAGGGAGGTGGTAGAATCTCCTTCCTTGGAAGTTTTTAAGGTCAGGCTTGACAAAGCCTTGGCTGGGATGATTTGATTGGGGATTGGTCCTGCTTTGAGCAGGGGGTTGGACTAGATGACCTCCTGAGGTCCCTTCCAACCCTGATATTCTATGATTCTATGATTCTATGATTCCAGGATGAACATGATCAAAGTTTGCAATAGTCAAGAGCTGTCTGAGATTATGTTGTTGTCTTCCTGGCATCACAACAGGGCTGAAATAAGGTCCTATTGAGACCTTGTAATATAAAACAAAACAACCTTCACACCTTGTACAAGATTGTAAAAATGGCATATTTGCATAAAGTTTTGCTTTTACTGAAGGTCTCTGAGAGATGATGGGGACAACTGGAGGCCTATGATTGCAGATGCATATGGAGGACTATGCATATTACTTTTTAAAAAAAAATAGTTAGAAATGTTTATAAAAGATTGGACCTACAGGGAGATACTAAAAACGTATTTGTTCTCCCCCCGCCCCCTACCATTTTCAGAACTTGGGGCGGGGGGACAACCTTCCCTTATGGGGCAGTTTGCTGAGTTCAACACAGGCACAAAATCAACTTTTTCCTATTGAAAACTGCTTTTCGTTTCACCAAATGGTAATGTGTGCATGACCCCAGAGGTAGAGCAGCCTATCAAAACTGAAATAACGCTTGCTGCATCACTTGTTCTTTTTCTCTAAGTTATCTACCTGATCACAACTACTCCCATTTAATATGAGAAGGGGTGTGATGTAGTAGGGCCAAAGAAGAAATGATTAGAGGGAAACTTAAATAAGTTTCCATACACTTAGGAAAATTGATTCTGATCTTTTGTCAGTTTACACACTTTATTTAAAGGAAATTGCCAAAAGGATACGGTAAAAGAGGTTTGTCGTATAAAAAAAGGAAGGGGAAACTATGAAACCTTCCCGTGTAAAAAGATGGAGCTAGAGGGTATGTGTCGCAGCCGCATCTCATCTGTCCATCTATGGCATTTGTAAAGTTCTGCACACAAAGTTTTGTCTGCATCACTGTGTCAGTCAGGGATGTGAAAAAGTCCATATCCCTGATTGACATATCTGTGCTAGCAAAAACCCCTGTGTAGATAAAGCCATAGTGGTAAATGTCCTTTTGCCAGTACAGCTTATGTTGCTTGGGGAGGTGGATTAACTATTCTGGCAAAATATTTTATGTCAGCATAAGCTGCGACTCCACCTGGGGGTTCTGCTGGTATAGTTGTATTGTCAAAGCCTTCCTAGATTAGACTAACCCTAAATGCCAAGCACACCTCTCGAGATGTAGCCCAAAGAACCCTTATATTGCCCTCACTTTACATTCTAAAACTTTAAAAAAAAAAACATGTTTCTTCCCTCTCCTCTGATAGATGCAGTCTATCTAATAGATGTTATAATTGACACACATGCATGCTTGTTCTCTCTCACACAAACACCAGACAAAACTCAGACAGGAGCGAGAGGGATATTACAAATAATGCTGAACATAAACTTAATGGTTTTGAAAGTGAGGAGGAGGAAAACAAATAAAAACTTCAGCAAACGGAAAATGAGAAAATAAAACGAGCCACAAGCATTGCACTATAATTGAAGACAGAAGTCACTCAGCAAGTTGCTTGTACTTTATTAGACGTCTCTCCCAGCTGTTACTAGTATTTGTATGTAATACCAGTGGGTGAGAGAAAAAAGCAGTAAAAACTTGTGAAGTTTGCAATCTCACCTGGGTTTATAGTGCAGAGGGACTTAATGAGACTGATGTAGGTAGGTAGTGATATGAAGCTGGTGGGGTGGGAAAAGTTGAGGTCGTGGTGGTAAGTGGCATTTTAAAGGCAGAGAAAAAATGAAATGTTAAAAGAAATGGCAAGAGTAGAGAAAATGAGTCAGAATAACAGTAGTAGAGGGCACAGGGAGTAAAAAGGAGATCCATGCCCACATGCACGTGTGAAATAAACTGGGTTTGATTACTGAAGGTTATTTGGTGTGGGACTTTATCTCCACAAATCCAAAGGATTCTAATTATTAAATGTGCAGTTTACATTCAAAAAGCATCAATTGAAGAAAGGAGGTTAGCCACATGGAAACACTATCCTATGACCAACACTGCTACAACAACACCATATACAAATCCCACAAATCATACCATTTGCAAGAATAACATTGAGGGTGAGATTACTACACCATGATCTAAGAAGTTACCTACAAACTACCCATGCAGTCGCAGACGAGGCAATTCTGCACAGCTGACCAAGCATTAACTCCATTATCCCCAAGACACAGCCACTCTTCAAGCAAGGACAGTTTTAGCTGCAGCAGAATTGTATAAAGGGCAGGTGCACAGTTGCCAACTTTCACACGGTAAATAAACACCTCGACTTTCACAATAAGCCAAAAATCAAGCTAATCCCATTTCAAAACAAGGCCAAAACAAGCCAATCCCTAAGAACCCCAACACTCTATGTGACTAGATCCCCCCCAGCGTGCAGTCTGGGACTGTGGTGGGCCCGCTGTGCACCCCTAACTCTCTCCCCCTGCCTCTGCTTGCTGGGAGCCGATCAAAAAAAAAAAAAGAAGAAGCAACAAGCTACAAGCCCGACAAGCTACAAGCCAAAAACTAGCCAACAAGCAACTCACAGGCCAAGAAGTCAAAAACTAGCCCAATTTCTGCATTTTTTTTTTCATGGGTTTGGCATGTCTGGACAAGTGTTGCAGGAAAGATAACATGAGGTTTGTACCTACATTTCAAATGGTACAACAATATGAAAGAAGCATTTGAATACTTAATGAATGCTCTGGAGTCCTCATGTTAAAGCAGTCAAAGTGCTGGCAGTGGATTTGTAGCATGTTAATGGTTCAATATGCAGACTTCATACAAAATTCCTTCTTGGACTAGCTTTTGGCGGGGGGCGGAGAGGGGAAGGATTTTGTAAACTCAAGGCAAGCTTTTAAAATAAATATGGATATCTAAAGTTAGGAGCCAAAGTCCATTGGGTTTTATGGAAGCTATTGAGTGCTCAGCACTTAAGAAAATCAGGCAACTTACCTAGGCTTATAAGTCCCTATTTCGACCTACCTTTAGGCTCCTGTTTTTAAAAATCTTGCCTTCAGAGAATACTGTTGCATTTCCAAAGTGGCACATACTCTAACAGAACCTATGTGTGCACCAAGAAGGAGTGAGAGCCTGATGTAGTCAGACATTGTGAAGGTCTTGAGATCACCTGGAATGAAAAATGTGTCAAATCACTGGGTGAAGTAAAAATCCTAAATCCCCCGCCCCAAACCTTCCCCATGGTATCTTAATAGTAAATAGCTCAAGTTCAGTGAATTTCTGTTTAACCAGAAAAAACTCCTTCAAGTGTCTCTAGCTACCTGTTAAAGGGCCAAACCTACGTACATAACGCTTCTGATGAAAACAGAGTCCTCCCTATCCTTCCAAATTTAACTTAAGTTTCTCAATCGCAAATCCAAAAAATTAGAGACAATGAGGGTGAGGTAATCTCTTTTATTGAACCAACTTCTGTTAGTGAGAGAGAGAGCCTGAAAGCTTGTTTCTCACCAACAGAAGATGGGACAATAAAAGATATAACCTCACTCACCTCCTCTCTCTAGTATCCTGTGACCAACATGATTAAAACACTGCATACAAAGCCAACAAATCATGCTCTATGCAAGAGTAATGTTGAGGGTGAGATTACTACACCATGATCTCATGCTTAGCATCTATTTTTAAAAAATGTGTACAGAAAGTATGCCCAGGGTAAGACCACTAACTGTCAGAAAGAGGAGAGTAAAGTGCAGAGAATGAATTGCACACTTAAGCAGCACTTTGAAGTGTTGTTATTTTTTAAATAAAGCCCAAAAGACAGATCTAGAGAGATGGGAGGCGGCCCCCCCCCAGCACACTCACTCCCCCCCCCCCCCCCCGGCATAAAAGCATCTAAAGGAAAATAGAGAAGAGGGAGAGATTGAAAACATCACTCTTAAAGCATTTGTTGTAGTGAAGTGTTCCGGAGACCGAGAATATGCTTTTCTTGTGAGGTTTTTTTTTTTTTTCAGTGATCTGTAACATCACTCAGGGAGAGCAAAAGGCTTTTGTGAGCAAAAAGCAAAGGTAAAAGTTAAACTCTTTCCCCCGTAGTTTACTTGTAAGTTTATATAACTGAGAAAAGCAGGTCAGAGAAAGGAGAGAGAAATCTCTGATTTCCTTTAAAATTGCAACAAAGTTTGGTAATGCAAAAAACATAATTGTGAAAGAAGATAAAATTACAAAGCTCATCCCAGCTACTGTTAGTAATTTTTTGTGTGCTATGGATGTGTCAGCATTTTTCACTATTCACAAACCCATAGATAAATAACCATTTTTACAGGTTTACAATATATACAATTTCTCATTCTGGTCTCCATTTTCCCCCCACAGACTAAAAAACAATTTTCACAGACAAAAAGCTCTATTTTCATGCAAGAATACTCACAAAATAGAAATGGATAGTTTGGCACAATGTTAATTCCTACATTGTCAATAGATTCCCTAATACCAAGCTCACTTGAGTTGGAGTACATGCCATTAAATTTTGGAATGCCCCAAAGAATCATCTTGTTGATTCTCCCCAACATCCTGAGGTTTGTCTTGTGCATAGAAGTGTGATCATAGCAGTCAGGAATCTGTTAATTCCCATTTCATTTTGGAGTATTTTTTTATTATTATTATTTTCTTGGATAGCTCCACTCAAGTGCTGGTAAACTCTAATCTAAGATACTTTTAAACCTTGACAGAATAGATATGACAAAGAGTGTTGTTTTTTTCCTCTTATGTATAAAGTAAACCCATGAAAGCTTGAAGCAAATGTTGGCAGAGCCACATTGAGTTGCAATGTGGAATGCCAATATATGCTATTAAATCACCTGCTAGGATCATGAGGAAATTCCCCTTGTCCCTCCACTTTCCTTACACTCCATGTAAACTTTTACCCTTTCTTCTGAAACATCCATCATTGGCCACTGCTGGAAACAAGACATTGGGAGGGTGGGGGTGGGAAGAAATATTCCAGTATTCTTAGTATCTCATAATCTTCTAGTTTGCAAGCACCAGAAGTGAATTAATTTATTACAAAACTCAAGTATTGCTTCCTTAGTTGTTCTCCTTCTGAACTGAACTAATGTTGAAAGATGCAAAATAATTTTAAAAATGAAAATCTGGCCATCATATAAACATAAAATCAATCATTAGCATGCCATATATTCAGAGCGTGAAGTGTCCCACCCATTCCATGTCCAGAATGTACTGCATACATTTTTCTGTGTCAGGTCAAATGGGGAGTGAAACACAGTAGGAAGAAATTCTACAGCTTAATTATGAAACTGCATGTTTACCGTGCTACCCTAATTTTTTACCCTTCATTTAATATTCTCAGTTGATTTATAATTAAGCTTGCCCAAGGTCTGTAAACAGGAAAATTTGGAGAATATTTGTTTTTAAAAAATAAGCAAACTTGCCAGCTAGGTGAGTTTCCCTAAGTTTTCCCAGCTCTAGTAAACAGCAAAGAGATATTCATTCTAATTTTCTTTAGGAACAACAGCCAGTCATGACAGATGTACCATCATAACGCAGACTGCTACAGTTGTCCACAGAGATTTCAGAAACCTAACTGGCAGCGATGATTTGCCTATGCAAGATTCTAATAACTAGGTATTGAACTATTTTGCATGAGGAAAAGAACATATTTTATAGACATTGTGTTCCATCATCTATCTGAGTAATTCTCACATAACCTTCGGTATTATCACTCTTGACTGTATATTTCAACACTGCCATATAATACAGTATTACCCTAAGTATTCTGGAACAGTGATGTTAGTCGAACTCATTCAGTAGTGTAAAAAGTTACAACACTTGGATTCAGGTTTTTTTAAATATTAAAAGAAAAATGTTTATAGAAAGTTTCTATTCATTTTTTTAAATATTTGCATTTTAGTTTGCTGAACAGGAAGCAACATAACCTTGTCTTCACTGAGCAAATTTTACAAATCATTCAGCTTCCAGCGTCAGCAACACTGAGAGCTTTATGTAGTTGGGACACCAGTTGCTGATTCAGCCTTCTGTCATGCCAGCTCCCATTTAGGGGAATAAATTAGAGCTGGCTGGAGATAACCTGGCCCTAATTGGGAAAGCAGAGAGAGCTGTCACCTAATTGACCTGGGGCTGTATAAAAACCTCAGAAGAAGGAAGCCAAGTGGTAGCAGAAAGAAAGGGGGGGGGGGGAAATGCAGGTAGTGGAAGCAGGAAGGTAGCTCTTCCCTCCTGCCTGCAGATGGTGAAGGACCAACTGTACATAGTGAAACAGTAGTGGGAATAAGCCTATGAATAAACTGCACCAGTGGTTACTACTCCAAGGGTCTCAGAGTGACTTTGTGGACCTAGCAGAGGCAGGAACCAGCGGGTCCCTGCCACACTCTGCTACATACCCCAATACAATGAACCACTAATCATAAATAATATGACTAAAAAGAGTATGTAGGTGGAATAATATTGACAATGCTGGAATACACTCAGATGTCTTTTATGGTTATAAAAAATGTCTGCTTTGCTACAGCATTTAATCAACCACAGAAGTTGTTTATTACTCCAGTACCATGAGCACTGTCCTTTTGTATACTGTCAGCTTAGTTCAAACCGTTCCACTTCTAAATTGCAAGTGAAGTGTAGGTGGCCCTACTCAGGATGCCGAAATTACAGCATTCATACTAAATCACAATGAGCCTACCCACTTACAGGTCCCATTCATTCTTGTTTTCTGTTCTTCACCTCTTACTTTTATCTATCTATCTAATCTAATCTAGCTATATTTCTATTTTTAAAAGGTGTCACTGATGGAAAATGTAAAGTAAGTTCAGCTCTGACACCTAACCAAAGGAACTGAGAAGTACTGTAGGAGAACGGCTAAGAAACTTGTTGTACATGTCTGTAGTTTAGTGTGTGTGATTGTCTTTCTCCATCTAAGAGAAAGGAGCCATTACCTTTTAAAAAAAAACTCTATTTATCCTTTTGTAAATTGCAAGAAAATTCATGGTTATGGCACCACATTTTAGGGTGAAATTGCGGAACATTTTACACATTCGTTCACTATACAGTATAAGGAGCCACTTTTTAAAGGTAAATTACAAGTTTTTTGTGTTAATTTAAGAAAATAATTAAATAAGGGTAATTGAGTTGAGTGCAAATTTTTGTGGGTGTGGAAGTCCATTCAAAATGTACTAGAATTCTTTGAGGGGATCAACAAGCATGTGGACAAAGGGGATCCAGTGGATATAGTGTACTTAGATTTTTAAAAAGCCTTTGACAAGATCCCTCACCAAAGGCTCTTAAGCAAAATAAGCTGTCATGGAGTAAGAGGGAAGGTCCACTCATAGATCAGTAACTGGTTAAAAAAATAAGAAACAAAGGGTAGGAATAAATGGTCCATTTTCAGAATGGAGAGAGGTAAATAGTGGTGTCCTCCCAGGGTCTGTACTGGGCCCAGTCCTATTCAACATATTCATAAATGATCTGGAAAAAGGGGTAAACAGTGAGGTAGCGAAATTTGTGGATGATACAAAACTACTCAAGATAGTTAGGTCCATACCAGATTGCAAAGAGTTACAAAGGGATCTCACAAAACTGGGTGACCGGGCAACAAAATGGCAGATGAAATTCAACGCTGATAAATGCAAAGTAATGCACATTGGAAAACATAATCCCAACTATAAATATAAAATGATGGGGTCTAAATTAGCTGTTACCACTCAAGAAAGAGATCTTAGAGTCATTGTGGATAGTTCTCTGAAAACATCCACTTAATATGCATCAGCAGTCAATAAAGCTAACAATGTTGGGAATCTTTAAGAAAGGATTAGATAATAAGATGGAAAGTATCATATTGCCTCTATGTAAATCCATGGTTCTAAGCATTATTGAAACACACATCAGATAGGCAGTTTCTGTTTCAAAGAGCTTACAGTCAAAATAGCGTCAAGTGATCTTTTGTATTGTGTATTGCAGGGCAGGAACAGTGGCTTCAATGTCTCTCAGAGTCCTGAAGCAAACCTTGTGTTCTGCATGGAGAAAGAGTGTCAGGGGATAATGGCAGCTTGTGCCTGATCCCTTTATTTGGCTAACCCAGAGAGAAGGGGAGGGACTAGGTATAACCTCTCCTTACTCTGGGGGCTTGGACGCCAGTTTTGGAACTGCACTTAAGCACTTACTACCAGTTAGTTTTTACCATGCTGTTTTCCTCCTATCTTGTTTGCTTTGTTTAAGTTAATGAAGTTGCAACCTCTGTTTAACCACAGCTCAATGTTTGTAATTTACTCACTTGCTGAGTCTGAGTTAATTCATAGGGAAGAACTTTGTCTTAAATGGAAGAGTGACCAAATTCTTGAGAAAAGCAAAATAACATTGGACCAGGCTATGTCGTCCTATGGAAAAACTCAGCAAAGAGAGTCTGGGGGTAGGGTTGCCAGGCGTCTGGTTTTTTAATGGAATGCCTGGTCGAAAAGGGACCCTTGTGACTCTGCACGACTGACCGGTGGCTGTTCAATTTCTGGTCGGTGGCACAGCGGGGCTAAGGCAGACTCCCTGCCTGCCCTGGCTCCTTGCACCTCCCAGAAGCAGCTGGCATGTCCCTGCAGCTGCTAGGCACAGGGGTTGCCAGGGAGACTCCGCATGCTGCCCCTGCCTAAAGCGCCGGCTCTGCAGCTCACATTGGTGCCAATGGGAGCTACAGGGGAAGAGCTAGGGTTGCCAGGCATCTGGTTTTCTACTGAAACACCCGGTTGAAAAGGAACCATGGTGGCTCTGGTCAGCACCCCCATCTGTTAAACCTGTTAAAAGTCTGGTTGGCAGCTGGGTGCAGCAGGTGCCCTGGGCTAAGACAAGCTCCCTGCCTGCCCTAGCTCTGCACAGCTCCTGGAAACAGCTGCCAGGTCCCTAGAGCCCCTGGCTGGCCAGGGCGGCTCCGTGCGCTGCCCTTGCCCCAAGTGCCAGCTCCACAGCTTCCATTGGCCAAGAACCGTGACCATTGGGAGCTACAGGGGCAGTGCCTGCAGGTGCGCGCACCATGCAGAGCAGCTTGGCTGAGCCTCTGCCTAGGGGCTGTAAGGACCTGATGGCCGCATTCTGGGAGCTGCAGTAAGCGCCGCCAGGAGCCTGCACTCCAACCCGCTGCCCCAGCCCGGAGTCCCCTCCCACACCCCAAACCCTGAATCCCTGGCCCCACCCCCAACTGGAGTCCTCACTCCCCACTGCACCCCTGCCCCAGCCTGGAGTCCCTCCCACACTCAAACTCCCTCCCAGAGCCCACACCCCACACACTCCCAAAACCCTGCCCCAGCCCTAAGCCCCCTCCTGCACCCCAAACCCCTCATCCCTGGCCCCATCCCAGAACCCATACCCCCAGCCGCAGCCCTCACCCGCTCCTGCACTCAAAACCCCTCAACCCCAGCGCCACCCCAAAGCCTGCACCCACAGCTGGAGTCGTCACGCCTTCCCAGAACCCCTGCCCCAGTCTGTAGCCCTCTGAGTGAGAGTGGGGGAGAATACGTGATGGAGGGAGGGGGGATTGAGGCCTTGGAGAAGGGGAAGGGTAGGGCTATCTTTTTGGAGGGGCTTTGTCTATGTTGGTGCTTATCTCCAGTGTCTACCCAGTTCCCTGGCAACATGTTTTGAATGTAGCTGCACTACCAGAGAATGTCCCTTGCCCAAAGTGGCTTCTAGGTTCCCTGTAGCAAAGTATAATGAAAAAGATACAGTTCCATCTGCATTACTTTAAAGGTTAAGTAGTTTTGTGACTAATAAAAATATAAACGCTATTATTTTCTCCTTAACTCACAATACTTATTAAACTGAAAAGTCTGTCTTGGGTCTCACAAGAATGCTAATCTAACATTTTCTGTATCATGTAAATTTATTTTTCCTTATTGACCTACTTTTTTCTATACTTATTTTCTCCATTAACTGTAGTTTTAACTTTTTGAAGGACTCAGAGTTGGGAGAGTTTACTTTAAAAAAATTAATAAATAAAATAAGGAGGAAGGGGAAGTTTGCTCATCAAGGAAGTTTTTGTAAATTCTCTCAATCCTGATGAATGGAAGAGCATAGTAGGAAGGCAAAAAACCTCCCACTGCACCTGGCCAATACGGTGGTAAGGGAAAAATTCCTTCCCAGCCCGCCTTAGTGGGGCGGCTAGCATAATTCCCACAGCAGATATAGCTAAACACCTGGCATATTTGTGACCTAATTAGGAAGGGAGGGTGCGTGCTATCCAGCCTGTTCTGAGTGGATAGGGAAGGGGCCAGGCCCAGCTGACATTTTTAAACCCTTCATTCCTAGGTGGTGAGTCGTCCACCATGCTGAGTGCTCTGTCAGCAGCTTTACGTTTCCCCTCCTCCCACAAGTCAGAAAGCATTGCCTTCTTCCCCTGGCCTGCCAGCCAAACTCCTCCCTGCTCAAGTGCAGGGTGGCAACCCATGCAAGACATCCAAGAAATTCTCCAACGTGCTAATGAAGGGCCACTAAACAAAACATTTATTTACACTTTTGTATAACAATTTAAGGAGCTTCTCTTTTTTATATATATAAATCTCTTGTAGTATTTCTGTGCAACTTTTCCGTGGTACAAAAGATGAAGAGTAGATATGAAGAAAAATAAAATAGCTCCTGAAGGTTCTGGGATTTTGGCCCAGTTTCCCCCCCACCCCCCCATTTAGGCCCTTGATAAGAATCTTCTCTTGCCCAAGCAGGGTTGGGTCTACCTTCCTCTGAATCGCAGCAATGTTCCTGTGAAAACTTGTTGCAGGGTTGCTGAGCGTGTGCCTCTGCAACATTGCTGACTGCAGGTGGCTTAGGGGCCTTGAGTCTCAATCAGATTTATGGCTGATACTAGGTTTGCCAAAAATAACTCTTGTTATAATTGTAGTAGTGAAATGTGAAAATTAGATGCATCATTGCTCCATTGCTCCAAGATGTAAAGCAACAAATAGCACACTGGTGTCATATCCATGGAAAATACCGAGAGCCTCCCTATACAACAACGTGATGTATAGGAGCTGGTGGATTTAGGACAACACCTAGGGCTTCTCTAGCAAGCTCCTTCTCAGGACAGGGAAGTGCAAAAACTGTACAAATCCATCTTTTATTCCCCCATAGTCCCTGCATCATACTGCTTTCCAGTACAGGGATTAAATCAACCCTTAGACTGTTAATTTCTACTTTTTGAAACCATCTTGTTTGTAGGTGAAGACAGGCAAATTCATGCAAGCCATAGTAGCAAAATTAGATTCTTAAGAACCAATAATGCCTTCACTCTGAACTTGATTCCTCTAGGGACCACTGATTTTATTAATGTCACAGTCTTGGCCAAACTCTCATTTCTGGATGCTCACCAGTCTGCTGTGTTTGGGTCCTACATGTTATGCCCTGTGGCTTTTAAGCTTTCGTGAGTTTTTCAGCAAAGTGTCTCTAGCATTGGAGTTCTAGGTAGTTTTGGGGTGTAGATTATCTTTCTTGCCACCTCCTTCTGAGAGCTGAGACCCCCATGTTTCAGCTGCAAAGGCCCTGAAGCTAGTGTCAGCTCCCCAAGACTTTCCAGTTGCTTGAGCACATCTTTTCCCAAAGCTCCAACCTTGTGGACAGTTTGGCTTACAGTTGCCCCTCTTCAGGGACATGTGATAGTTGAAGCAAACAGAGACAGGCTTTGAAATGGGGGTTTCTAAAACAATTACTCTTTGTTTTAGATAGCAAAGGAGATACACAGCTAGAGGTAAAACCAATAAAATACCTATCTATCATTGCATGCCTCAATTTCCTCACCATTCTTGAGAGTCCTTTGGGATTTGGACAGAGGCTTCTAGGACCCCCTACCCCCCGCCCCCTTAGTGCAGCTCATAGCTTCTCCTCTGTTGTGAAGTTATGAAGTCTATTTATTTTTCTTTCAGTCAGCTTCCATCAGCCTGGGCTGGATCTACAGTCAAAAAGTCTCCTCCCTCCAAAAGCAATCAGTTTGTTCCTCTCTCCTATCCAAAGCTTCTTTTTTCTTTCTGTCTGACCCAGTCTCTGTGTTTGTAAAGGGCTGTACCAACAAACATCTCATCCCCATTTTCACCCTCGGTGAAATTACATTCCTTCAAATCCTTGTCTTCTGCAGAGAAGTTGGAGAAAATGGATTTTATCTAGGATGCCATTATTCCTTTGCTGAGGCAAGATCCAATTGGGGTGCTGACAGTCCTTAATGACCAACCTATTCATAGACAGATGCCCTGGCACTATCCTTTGTCTTTTAGCATAAGGTGTGTGAGGTAAGACTGCAGTAAAAGGGCCATAAGGCTTAAGGATACAGACAGTTCATTAAATCAAATTGGAATTCAAAAGTTGTAGATTGATGATTTGGGAAATCTGTCTCAATTAGGGATTAAAATCATTCTCTGCATGCTGTGGAGAAAGAATGCATCTTTCTGAGCCTTAGTTCACCTATATTTCTTTCTCGGAGAGTAAAGACTTTGATAAGTTACAGAAGAGGAAAGATGACAGCAAACACAGTGACAAAAACATGTTCACCATGCTATGCACCACAGGTAATGTTACTTTCCATTTGAAAGTAAGTGCATATCAGTTTAACGTTATAGCCCATATATTGTAAATAAGGCCCTCAGTGTCTATGAAATATGTGCTTGTAATTCTTATCTTTTTGGCGCAGTCTGTGTATATTATAATGAACCCAATTTATAACGTCTGTAATGCTAAATTTTGTACTGATACAATTAAAACGGGTTCACATACTGTAGTTTCAGTGCATGAGCGCATATGAAGAAAGAAATAACACATTTTATTTTAATTAGATTTTACATTTGTGTTCTTATACAAGATGAAAAAGAATAATGGTATAATTGCAAAATACCAACTCATATTTAAAGAAGTAAGAGATAGATTTCCAAGTTTTTGCTGTATTAAACATATAATAGAATCTTTAACATGAGTAGGTAATGCAGATGTAACAATACTTTCTTTGATTTTTCTTTATTACAAAAACTGATCAAATGCTTAGAAGAAACTAGCTGCTGTAAGTAAGATATTCATTTGGCTTTGGGACATAGTGATGCATTTTAATTGTAAATTTTCCCCCTAAAGTCGTAAATAAAACATAAATAAAGTAGCACCTACTGAAAACAATCTTAAAATATTTGCAAACAAGGTGTCACTGTAATTATTGATATTTAAGACATATAATCTTAGATCTATTGGTAAGAATTCAATATATTTAACAACCCTATCTAGGGTTGATCATAGAATCATAGAAGATTAGGGTTGGAAGAGACCTTAGGAGGTCATCTAGTCCAACCCCCTGCTCAAAGCAAGACCAACCCCAGTTAAATAGTCCCAGCCAGAGCTTTATCAAACCGGGCCTTAAAATCATTTGACCTGTCCAAAACTAATTGGTGTATAGACTGGTCAAATATTGTCAAAAATTGTCAAATATTTTAAAGCACTAATTTTTTAGAACAGTAATAAAAAAGAATGACTTCATGGTCTCTACTAGGCTTAGCATTAGATACTTCTGCCAAATTACAAAAAGCAAGATACTTGACTGAGTTATTTGAATTAAAAAATGTGAAACACAATTAAATTAAGTTCTAAAAATGAAAGTCAAATTATTACCTTTCTAGCAATGTTAAGTTAGCATTCAAATGTGACTATTTTCCAAGACTGAACAGTTACAAAAGAAAAATGAAATTAGATGGAAATAAAACAAACATTGCAATTATGAAAGAAAAAAGTCATATTTAAATGCACTTATGCTAAGTAGGCAGCAGGCCAACTCTTCAGGCAGCTGAATAGTTGTGCATCTTTTCTTTTTATGTTGGAAAGGAAGGTTTAATGACCGTGAACCCTCTTGTTCCTCCCCCATTCCTTTCTGAGTTATTTTTTGTACCTGTGTAGTCAGTTTAGACTGTAAGCTCTTTGGGACAAGGACAGTGTCTTTTAACTTGTTTAGTGTGCTAGTTAACGCCTATGTATAATGACAGTATGGTGTAAAAATTAAGATGTACACACATATAAACAATGTTTGTTCTAGAAGATTCCAGCCAATCAAGATGGTCAGCTTTCAGTTAGCTCACCTTTTCCCCATAGGTGGCATTAACATAGCAAAGGGAATGATCAAGACATTTATGTAGGCTTGCTGACAGGTTGCATCATAATGCAATCAGAAAGGTAGGCTGCCAAAGCATTCTTGTTGGTGTACTGACAATATTTGCCCATAGTAATTAGATAATCAATTGACATTATTTGACCAGTTAACTGATTGGCTTGCCAAGCTTAATCCTATCATATATCTTATTTATTCAAATACATTGGACCAGAATCTGAACACCACACCTGAACCCCTTCAAACTGTGAACAAGTTCAGGTCAAAATATGAACTTTGTGGCTCAGACCCATCTTTGAAATAGACTTCAGTCTCAATATAACTGGTGTGTAAAAATGAATTCAACAGATTTTGGCATCAACTCAACAGATGTTTATGCATGTGTTTTTTTTATATGCTTGAGTGGTTACTGATGGAGCCTTATAAAGATGTTTATCAGGATATCTAGTGTTTCTCAGATATGATCCAGGAAAACCTCCAATATGGGTTTTATCATGCCATTTTTAAAATAGGACCCTCAATTCACTTTAACAGGAAACACAGCATAAAAATGATCACACTGTGTGGCCCAAGTTTGTTGCCTTATGGGTGTTCTGAATTCACTTTTATATGAAGATCAAACTGCTGTATTTGTAATGCCTTAACAGGCCCAGTCCATTGCTAAGGCTCAGTTAGTCTATCATCATCAATGTTATTCTCGGCAATTATTTTATTACATTATAAAATTAGATGCATCCCAGTATATTAACACTCAATGCCTTGTAGTTCCCATCGTCTATTAGCTTCATTTGTTCTATGAAGAACATTTTTTCCGCTGTCATTTACATACTTTGGATGCATAAATATCTAGAACGTAAGTCCTGAAATGTTACAGTACTGTTGATATTAAGCACTTTAATTGTATAAGTATTTAACACTTCCTTTGTTCACCTCATTATCATTTTTCTCAAGCTGAGACACTTATTAACAGCCCATTATGTAATGTGCATAGACATCAAGTGATTACAACAATAGACACACAGCAGCCTAGGAATGTGACATTAATTAAGTTTAAAAAAAAAAAAACCCTTCAAATTACAAATAGGTTCTTTATAACTAATGAAGAATGACCATCTACATGACACAACATTCATTTCTTACTTCAACAGTCATAAAACAATGTTTTTAGTGTGTTGTATTAAATCACCAGAATATTCATTAACAAAGCTGTTATGTCTGTCTCCCAGAGCACAAAGCATGTTAACTATTTTAGCTTTCTGCAAATAGAGGGAGTTTCCCCACCCCTTTATGATCATCACGGATAAATACTCATAATTTTGCCCTCTAAAAATGACTGGATGACATGCCTTTAAAAAACTCCCTCTTGTATGATTAGTAGATGATGTACATAAGTTGAATAGCTACCTGGCCTTCTAATACGTTTTCGTTTTTGCCTGAACTTAGTGTAACTAAATCTTAGCCTTCCTCATTTTTGGTGACTAAGATGAGGAACTGGAATTCTACTTCTTTTGACTATAAGGGTAAGTTTTGGCACACAAGTTGAAGCTGAGGTCATTGGGCAATTGTATAAAATTACTAAAGTTAATTGAACCATAAGGATATTATACATTTTCTAGTTAATTGTGATAAAAAAATAGTAATGGCCACTTATGTGGGGGGTTTTGTTTGTTTGTTTTAATCAAGTCACTAGCAAACTCAGTTTTGTAAGATATATTCCTAAAATCGGAGCAAGACTTATATTAGACATTCAAAACGGGAACTTCAAATAAAATCTATCGCATCCAACTGCAACCTCCTGTGGCTTCTAAATTATGTCTTTCTTCCAAAATACTAAACTATTTTCTCCAAGACTATGGATTTCGTATTAGCAGCATTCACCACTGTAGTGTGGGTTTTCACTTGTTCCTTATAAGATAATGACAGGTTTCAGTGTAACAGCCATGTTAGTCTATATTTGCAAAAAGAAAAGGAGTACTTGTGGCACCTTAGAGACTCAATAAATTGGTTAGTCTCTAAGATGCCACAAGTACTCCTTTTCTTTTTTATAAGATAATGGCATTTCCTTCTAGCCCATATAACTTCACTAGGTAATGATGTTGCTTTTTTTTTTTTTGGCAGATTCAGATGAAAAATTCAAGGATGACATTTAGAAACTAATGACACTCAAGATATGTCAGATCTTGAAAATCTTTACTTCAAGATTTGTTAGGAAGATAGAAAATAGTGTTAATAAGGGCAAATGCAAAACTGAATGTATGTATATGTAATTAGGTCAGAGGTCCCCAAACTGTGGAAACATTTGGGGAGGGTGTGGCTAGGGCCCAGGACAGTCCCCATTGGGGGCAGGGAGGGAGCGACACCCAGCTCCACTCATGGCCCTGGCCCCAGCTTCCATCTCCGAATCCAGGGCCCTAGCTTCTGCCCAAGACCCCGCCCCCGGCTCCAGCTGTGGCCCCAGCCTTGGCCCCCTTACCCCTGTCTGTGCCTTCCCTTCCCTCCTTCCCCCCTCCTCCCGAGCTGCGACCATGCTCTCAGCCCTGGCTCCTTGGAGTTGGGGGGCAGCGGACAGGGGTAAGGGCGGGGCATGAGGTAAAAAGTTTGGAGACCACTGATTTAGGTACATATAGCTCTCTTTGTAGGATACCTTTTTCCAGTACCCACATTTACATACAACTCCAGAATTTTACACAAAATTGAGTGAGAAAGAATGCTTCACTAGATGCACCTAATATCAGTCCCACATATACATGTGGCAAAGGTAAAAGGGAACACAGATTTTATCTCGGCTAGGGAGAATATAGCATCAAGTTTGACCATAGAATCATAGACACATTGGACTAGAAGGGACCTTGACAGGTCATCTAGTCCAGTTCCCTTCACTGAGGTGGGCTAAGTCTTTTCTGAACCATCCCTGACAGGTGTTTGCTGAACCTTTTCCTAAACACCTCCAATGACGGAGATTCCACAACCTCCCTAGGTAATTTGTTCCAGTGCTTAAATACTCTGAGAGTTAGGAAGTTTTTCCTAATGTCTAATCTGAAGCTTGCTTGCTGCAGTTTAAGACCATTACTTTCAAAGACCATGTACAGAAAGAGAATGAAGTCTAATGAAGAAGGAGGATACCCTCCTTGCGGTAGGATGGTGCACAAAGCTCAGACAGGGGATGCATTTTTACAATATATTTGTCAGAGAAGTTGCTTTACTGCACACGATGAACTCAGTAACGGGTGGAATTCTAAAGGTTCAGAGACCTTGTTTAAACTAACACCCAAAAATTCAGATGCTTATCCAAATCTGAGCAGAGACTAGAGCAATCTGCTTCGCTTTTTCACTTCCTGTCAACATCAGTCATTAGCTTCTTCCAACGTGAGTCTCAAACTGAATAGTAAATCCTGGGGACAAAATAGGTCCTATAACGAGAAAACACCTATCATTCTAAGTCCAATTCCATTAAAAATTGCCTTCCACAAAAACACACCTACACCTTGGTCGGTCTTAGTTGCTGAGACTGGACTGTCATGCTGCAATATGGAAAAACACCTACAATCTGTAGAAAGATTTCCTCTATGTCTTTGTTTGGCTTTTATTTGTCTGACTGTGCAATCTTTCTGGTTCCTCCACCTTTCTCTTTTGGCTACTAGATACGTTAAAATATGAGATGAGCTCTATGGGATAAAAGTTTTCCCCAAAGATAAAAGCCATCAGTGCAGTTAGAGCCATTAAAGTGAACCACTCCAGCAATGCCAACCCCACCAGTATCCATTACAGTAGAAAACTTTATTCATAATGTGAAAGGATTTTTAAAACTATCGTGAACTGAAAAGTATAAACCAAGGCTACCAACAAGCTACAAGTCTGTTCATTATTTCCTCACTTACATCAGGGAGAGTTGAGACAGTAATCTAAACCTGACCTACAGAAAGCAGTGATAAGAGAGAAAAAAAATAGCCAAAGAGAAAAATGTGCGTGCTTATTTGAGAGTATCAATAGCACTCTGTATTAAAGGCTTTGAAAGACTCTTCACCCCACAAGAATTTCAACAATGGTATAATGGTGGGTTTCTCCAAGTCCCTGAGCCCTTAGTTCCTTTTATCAGGTAATGTTGACAGCACAGAAAGGCCACAGAAAATAGCAAGCAACTACAGTATATTAATGTGTACAGTACATTCATGGGATGTGTTTTGCACACTATTAAACCTTATTATGAAGTCATTCTCATATATGTAATACTAATAATGCTAACTCAGTTGCCACTGCCATGCTGGGCTACCTTTGCAGATACTCTTATAAAGTCATTAAGAGTAGTGTGCCAACACAATGTTGTAAACCACTCTTCTCCAGTTATTTTGCATGGGTCATTTACTTTAAAGTCTGGAAAGACTTAATTATAGTTTAGCACTCTAAACAGAAGCCAGGATCAGTGGCAAATCTTTGAATGGAATCTGGAAATTCTAAGATAGAAATGTCCCCTTTTCTAAATAAAATGCTATGAGACAAATCCAGCTCTTGGAAAGAAGTCACCCATGGATATCAGAGGGCAGAATTTGTTCCCTTTGTTGCTTGCGGAAAGAGGTTCACATCATGGCTGAGATCCTCAAATGGTATAAATCCTCATAGCTTCATTTATTTGAATATAGCTAGAGTAATTTGTATCTCCTGAAGATGTAACCCACCATTTCTTCACTGTCTTTTATGACTTCTCAAGCTCTCGGCCTTCTGTGTGGCTTTCTTTGTTTCAATATTGCTGTCTTCATTCTGTTGCTTATCATGGTAGGTCTCCCACCTCTCATCTTTCATGGCAATGACAAACAGTTCATACTGTAACTTTATTCATTCCTCAGTTCACTTAGGTTTTCAGTGCTACCAGTTTTCTTTTTTTTTTCTTTTTGGGGTCTGGGTGGTGGTGTCCTAATGAGTCAAAGATCACAACTTTCTTCTTGCCCATGGTGATGTAATACTTTGCTCTCTCTTTTCCTCTTTTTAAGGCCCTATGTGCCCTAACGTAAGCATTAATAGCTCTAAAAAGAAAAGGAGTACTTGTGGCACCTTAGAGACTAACCAGTTTATTTGAGCATGAGCTTTCGTGAGCTACAGCTCACTTCATCGGATGCATAGCATATCGTGGAAACTGCAGAAGACATTATATACACACAGAGACCATGAAACAAAACTTCCTCCCACCCCACTCCCCCGCTGGCAACAGCTTATCTAAAGTGATCATCAAGTAGAGCCATTTCCAGCACAAATCCAGGTTTTCTCACCCTTCCCCCCCCACCACACCCAAGATCCATAAACCTGGAAATCCTGGGCGCCCCATCATCTCAGGCATTGGCACCGTGACAGCAGGATTGTCCGGCTATGTAGACTCACTCCTCAGGCCCTACGCTACCAGCACTCCCAGCTACCTTCGAGACACCACTGACTTCCTGAGGAAACTACAATCCATTGGTGATCTTCCTGATAACACCATCCTGGCCACTATGGATGTAGAAGCCCTCTACACCAACATTCCACACAAAGATGGACTACAAGCCGTCAGGAACACTATCCCCGATAACGTCACGGCTAACCTGGTGGCTGAACTTTGACTTTGTCCTTACCCATAACTATTTTACATTTGGGGACAATGTATACCTTCAGATCAGCGGCACTGCTATGGGTACCCGCATGGCCCCACAGTATGCCAACATTTTTATGGCTGATTTAGAACAACGCTTCCTCAGCTCTCGTCCCCTAACGCCCCTACTTTACTTGCGCTATATTGATGACATCTTCATCATCTGGACCCATGGAAAAGAAGCCCTTGAGGAATTCCACCATGATTTCCACAATTTCCATCCCACCATCAACCTCAGCCTGGTCCAGTCCACACAAGAGATCCACTTCCTGGACACTACAGTGCTAATAAACGATGGTCACATCAACACCACCCTATACCGGAAACCTACTGACCGCTATTCCTACCTACATGCCTCCAGCTTTCACCCTGACCACACCACACGATCCATCGTCTACAGCCAAGCTCTGCGATACAACCGCATTTGCTCCAACCCCTCAGACAGAGACAAACACCTACAAGATCTCTATCAAGCATTCTTACAACTACAATACCCACCTGCGGAAGTGAAGAAACAGATTGATAGAGCCAGAAGAGTTCCCAGAAGTCACCTACTACAGGACAGGCCTAACAAAGAAAATAACAGAACGCCACTAGCCGTCACCTTCAGCCCCCAACTAAAACCCCTCCAACGCATTATTAAGGATCTACAACCTATCCTGAAGGATGACCCAACACTCTCACAAATCTTGGGAGAAAGGCCAGTCCTTGCCTACAGACAGCCCCCCAACCTGAAGCGAATACTCACCAACAACCACATACCACACAACAGAACCACTAGCCCAGGAACCTATCCTTGCAACAAAGCCCGTTGCCAACTGTGCCCACATATCTATTCAGGGGACACCATCACAGGGCCTAACAACATCAGCCACACTATCAGAGGCTCGTTCACCTGCACATCCACCAATGTGATATATGCCATCATGTGCCAGCAATGCCCCTCTGCCATGTACATTGGTCAAACTGGACAGTCTCTACGTAAAAGAATAAATGGACACAAATCAGATGTCAAGAATTATAACATTCATAAACCAGTCGGAGAACACTTCAATCTCTCTGGTCACGCAATCACAGACATGAGGGTCACTATCTTAAAGCAAAACAACTTCAAATCCAGACTCCAGCGAGAAACTGCTGAATTGGAATTCATTTGCAAATTGGATACTATTAATTTGGGCTTGAATAGAGACTGGGAGTGGCTAAGTCATTATGCAAGGTAGCCTGTCTCCCCTTGTTTTTTTCCTGCAAACCCCCCCCCCCCCCAAGACGTTCTGGTTAAACTTGGATTATTGCTGTGCACATTGTAAGATGAGCTGTTGCCAGCAGGAGAATGAGTTTGTGTGTGTGGTTTTTGGAGGGGGGGGTGTGGGGGGGGGTGAGAAAACCTGGATTAGTGCTGGAGGTGACCCACCTTGATTATCATGCGCATTATAAAGAGGGGTTTCAAAGGGGGATGGGCTGTTGCCAGCAGGAGAGTGAGTTTGTATGTGTGTGTGGGGGGGGGGGGGGAAGGGTGAGAAAACCTGGATTTGTGCTGGAAATGGCTCTACTTGATGATCACTTTAGATAAGCTGTTGCCAGCGGGGGAGTGGGGTGGGAGGAAGTTTTGTTTCATGGTCTCTGTGTGTATATAATGTCTTCTGCAGTTTCCACGATATGCTATGCATCCGATGAAGTGAGCTGTAGCTCACGAAAGCTCATGCTCAAATAAACTGGTTAGTCTCTAAGGTGCCACAAGTACTCCTTTTCTTTTTACGAATACAGACTAACACGGCTGTTACTCTGAAACCTGTCATTAATAGCTCTGTTTCTTTCTTTATGCAGCTGAATACTTATGTAAATTGCGGTTCCACTTTTGACTTATTTTCATTATAAGCCTGTAAACTTTTGCTGTTCAGTGAGTGAACCAGAGCTGGGTTGGTGGTTAACAAAATATCAGTCCTTAAAACCGTGATAAAAGAAACACTATTATAGATAATTTTCAGAAGCATATTCCACATTTTCTGTCACTCTGACCTGGATGTTGTAACCAAGACAACATGGCTTTTTTAGGCCAAGGGCTAAGAAGGTAAATCAATATCAGATTTGTATGCTCTAAAAACTCTAAGTAAGCGTTGTCTAAGCTTGAATTTAAGCAATACGGTTTGACACTTTTACAAAATCTGAACCTTCAATCTATAGGCCTAATTCTCATTTATACTAAGGCTCAAGGGCATGTGCAGGAATTTAAATTTGACCACTTTTGGAGGGGCATGTTCTATGCCCCTGCCGAGGCCCTGGGACCGGAGGAGCTCTTGCTGATTACTGGGGGGCCCCAGGCACCTGCTTGCCCTGCCTTATGCATGTCCTTACTAAAGCTTCTTTACTCAATTCTGGTAAATTAGATTTGCACTCAGAGTAAGGTCCCTTTACATTGCCAAGCAGTGTAAAGGAGGTTTAGTGTGAATGAGAAGCAGGCTGTATTCTTCCATTAAGAAGTATTTTTGTTTAGGTTCTCGGTGTATAAATATGGGCTTAATGTAATTGTATGGATTACTCTTTCTATCTTAAACACTATGCTATTTTACCTTAATTACAGTCATTAATCAACTTCATCAGTTAATATTTCAGAGAGATCATAGGTGGTTGCTAAATGAAAACTGCTTAAGAGGATTGTTTGTTTTGTTTTAGCCAAAAAGCGAGAAATTTTTGCCAACATTATTATAATACAGTATTTGTACCAAACCGAGCATTTCTGTGGCCTAGATTCAGTCCACTACTCTGCTGGATGACGATGGTGGGGCGGGGGAGTGCATAAAAGCCTCTTCCTCTGAGCGAACAGAGCTGTATCCAAAGTCCATTAAAATCACTGAAAAGACTCCCACAGACTTCCACAAACTCTGGTTTGGATCCACAATTGGGCAGAATGAATCCACAGCAATGTAGAAACAAGTAGGAGAGAGAGAGGTGGATCTATATATCACAAATGTATATCAAAATTGTAAATCTCAAAGTCATCCCACAATTTGGAATAACTGTTTTTCTCTGCTCAGAACTGCCGCAGAATTAAAACTGCTGAAGTATAGTATATTCAGATTTCAAGAAAACTGAATGCAGCAATGAAGAAGTTTGTACTCTAGCCAGTTTCTTATTTACAGGAGCAACCCATTGATCTGTTACTGACTTGGGCAATTCACAGCAAAAACATTAACAAAAAAACAAGAGAAAAACATACATTTAGTGAAAATCAGCGGCTGTGTTGGCTTATCTCTAAATGTAAGGATTCACATGGTGGTGTTTGTTTGCTTTTATTTCAGTAAATTTTAGAGATCACGAAATTTAATATACTTTGCACTACTGTAGTCTAGCACTTTTTGGATGATGAGCTTTAAAAGCTTTACAACTATCTTTAAATCAATCCTTCTAACACCCCAGTGAGAAAAGTCAGAGTATCCTAGGGTGGATCTTGACCTCTGGAAAGAGGCAAGGTATGTAATTTAATAAAATAATCACTATCCACGATTTAGCTGTGGATGAGGACCCTGAATTTGCTGGTATAAACAAGAGCTGGCTGGATGATGCAACCAGTCCTATCTTGGTTTAGCAGGCTCTAAATGGGGTGCTTAATGCAGCATGAGTGGGGAATGTTGCAGGTGTAGCTGTGGTTTGCCTAGAATTTCAGATTTAGGGGATTTCAAAAGCAGGATTGTGAAGTGTGCTAATTCTGTTTGATACCTTAACTCTGTGTGCTTGTATGGGTGGCAAGGACTTCATTTCATTGATCCCACTCTGTCCCACTGTTTGAGGGCAGAGCTGAGAAATTGCTCTGAGGATTCTCTTATGTGGGATTCAGCTGGATTCCCTTCTGACATTGTTCATGTTAAATGTGTACATGAGATTATTGGGGAGAGAGGGGGATGATTTGTATTGAACTACCATTAATGGGAAGCTCTTTCATCTGACCTGGATCATTCAGTCTCTTTGGTGCCTATTGTCTAGCCCAATGAGAGGGATTGAACGAGAGAGAGTGCTGAGAGAGAGCCCAGATGATATCTAACAATTTAATTGTTTGCCCGTTGCCAAAGAGTTTCAGAATCTGGAAGTGTTATGGAGGCTTAAGTGCTTCTGAACTAAGATATAACATCACAGAGAGAAGTTCTTTTTTCCTCCATCTACATCTTGTTAGAAGTTAGCAAGTTTTCTCCTTGATGTGGACCTCACCAGTGTTGTTCTCTGACTTTTTCATTTCCAGACTAGGCAGTTACAAAGTGTTCTACATTGAGCGATCCTGGAAGTCTACTTGGAAGCTGCAGCTAATACAGAATATTTTAACATATGTTCTGAAAAATCTGCACTGCCTTCCAGTTTACCTCCAAACCAAAAGTTAGCAGCAAAACCAGGAATGGAATCCAAAAGATACTCAGTCTTCTGTTTTAACTACTAGATGCACTGGCAAAGTCAGACTTTATTTGCAGGGCAAGGAAAATATTTCCTGTGATCCAAGAAACTCTAGATGCCAGCTGGCAAAGCGAATTGGGCCATATAAGGGTGCAAGAATCCCCTGGGTTCCCCAAAAGAACGTAAGGTCTCTAATGAAAGACTGTGTCACACTGTTCATCATAGCCATTGAGAGATGTATGTATGGAAAATATGTGAACAGTTAATATCTGTACTAAACATGTTCTGTTGGTCTGTAGTTGAAAAGCAGATCACCCAAAGTTAGCATGTCTTGTGAAAATCTTCTACAAACAGTGGGAGACACTTATTTCAGTGGTGGACCTTTATGTATTGTATGTCAGACATACATTTTAAGTCAACTTCTAATTAAGAGCTGGCAGAGACTTCAGAAGAAAATTAACATGAAGGGGTGAGTGGGCAGGAGGGAAGGAACCCTATTTTGAGGTGAACAACAAAAGTCCGTTCTGGTATATTTGAAAGTGCAGAAAAACACCCTGGCATTCTTTCAGTCTGTGAATATGAGCTGCCAGCAGGCTTGATCTTGTGAAAAAAGATCCAAACCAAACTGGATGAAAACGTTGGGGAAAGAACTTGGGTAAGCTGTCTAATAGGAGATAGGTGAATGCCTCATTAGTTTAGTCTCTAGAAAGCATGATATGATGTTGTCTTATATGAAACCATTTGTTCCCATCTCTCACACTGGTTTTTATTTGAGTTTCTGTTTTTTTCTTGAATAAATTTCCTTTTGTTATATAATTGAACTCAAGTGCTATTCATAATACAGGAATGGTGATATAACTGTGGAACACTGTCCTTTGGGAGCAGAGGATCTGGGATTTCTGTGGGTGTCTAATGATCAGGGCTGGCTACCTCAGGGAGACACTTTGAAGAGTCTTAGGGGATGGGTGCATATGCTGACAACCTGGAGGGCCAAGACAGGCTGGGGTAGCCCAGAAGAGAGTACTTGAATGGCTGACAGGCTGATTGCATTAGGGAGCTAATGTCCAGCTAGTATAGGCAGGACTCCCTCATTCTGGAGCCTGGTTGTAACAAGAGCACTCTCAGCCCTGAGTGCCCAAAGAAGCATCATACTTCTTACCTGAGTCTGTCTCTGTCAATTAAAATTTGGAAAGGGAAAATTTAAAGACAGAATACCAGGGAGTATTTCCTGAGAGTAAGATGCCTTCAGCTGTGGAATATCCTTCAAAAGGAAGTGATAGAATATCCAATGCTTGGGACTTTTAGAACTCGACTGACTAAAGTAATAAACAAGATATTGTGGGCAGCAGTCCTGCACTGGCAGGGAGATAGACTAGGTGATCTAATTTCTGACTTTTATTATTCTAGGGATTTTTGAAGATATGATCTCTCAGTGATCAGGTTTTTTTTATTAAGCACAAATTTATTTTACTGAATTGTAAAGTGATTTTATGATGTAGACAAAGGACTACCCGAGGTAGATTACAGTCATGAAATTCACATGACTTTTCCCTAAAATCATAAGCTTCCATTGGCAATCTACCTCTCTAAACAATTTTGCTATTAATACAATTTAAACTTATATTTCATTGTTAATAAAATATTTTTAAAACAATGAATGAGTCTGACACGTTGAGTGTTATTTTGTGTGTCCAGGCTTTTGTTTTTTCCCCATTACTTTGTCTGTCTCTCTATCTACACTTTCAAATTCAACATTCTGGCAAATGATTTGAACATTTCACGACCAAGATTACTATTCTTAGTTTATGCAGACTATCAAGCCAATTAATTATGATACTTAACTGGGCTAGTTGCCAATAAAGCTGAGCAAAAATTGGAAGTATTGTCCTTCATAATATTGTGGTATTTTAACATTTTTTGTCCCAAATCAGAACAAAAAGTTAAAATATTTTTATTGTGAAACAAAACATTATGAAAATTTTGAATCAGAATGGTGAAATATTTTGTTTCAGAGACAATCTCTACCTAATGTGAACCAGTTTCCTTGTGGTTTTGCTTTGTATTTCTTCCTAGGATTTTTTTGAGTTACTTTTCCCCAACACTAGAGGACTGGGACCTTTAAGATAGAAGTTATCTATTATCTACCCTAAAGGACTGGCATTTTATTTTTATTTTTGAGCGCATCGTCCTTTGGCGGTGTTTGTAGCTGTACCTTGATGTCTCTTGTTTTCTGTTCCATACCCATCTCCTTTTGTGAGCTCTTTGCTTTTCAGCTCCCACCTCCCCTACCCTAGAGCTGTCCATACCACTTTGCTTTGAGATCATCTTCAGAGAAAACAGGGGTTTTGGATTCCCTTCCCCCAAAGTACCATGGCAAAATCTGCAAAGAATGGTTCACCATGAAGGGAAGGGAGAAAGAGCAAGTGAACAAATTGAGTTGGTACTGCCCTTAGTAAATCTGTGCCTCCACTCTGCTTTTCAGTTAGTAAAGCAAGCAGCAAGGACTCTGTGGGTATAAAGAGTGACCCTAAAGCTGTTCTATATACAGCAACATCTAACCGCTCAGCAGAAATGGAGAGCACCGGAACAGGCCTTGACTGTAATGGATATTTGAGGCACGTTAGTTCTGAGATTGATTTTACAGACCCAGGTTTCATAGTTGCTTAAAGCCTCTCCAATTTGGGTCTCAACCTCAGTTTCTGGTATAAATTAAGTTTACAACAATTACCCTGTTTTACAATAAAAACATGCTGATGCACGAATATTACCTACATATAGCCAGACCAATCAATGTCAGAATAAGCACATTTGTATGTTAAACAGTTCTTCTAATCTATTACTTATTTGTTTTCACAAACAGTATTTTTTTTCTTTTGAAATACAGCTTCTTTATTAATATATATTTCTTGAAGCAGATTCATCTTCCTTTCAAATCCTCCCCCTTCACAATGAAATCTGATTTAGCAAGTGGGTGACTGATCCTCTAACTGGTTTCAACTCAGCTAATATATTTAAAATTTCAGTATATTTGTATTCTGAGTCAGTCTTTTTACTTCAGTAACAGATAATATAGAGCCAAATCCTGAGGTCTTTAGAACAATGGGAATGGCCAGTCAAACTGAATAATAGGACCTTAGATTTCCCCAGTGATAGCATAAATGGTAATTAACACATTCAATCTTTCCTCTAACATTTAAATAAAACTATTACAAATGTAATTTATTTTTGTTCCATCTTTTAATTATTTTATTTTCCCTCCTCTACAGTTGATAACTATCAGCTATACCTTTTACAGGTGAAGATCCAGAAATCTGGAGCTTACATGCAAATGGTGAAATACCACAATTTGTAGACTCTATGAATATGCATTATTTACTATTTATGCATATGCTTCCTTTTTATTTTAACACAAAAAGCTGTGTTTTCTACTCCTGCTTCTTCTCCCCAATGTCAGTTGCTCTGATACAGTGATAGGCGGGTGATACAAATCAATAAAATAAATACATTTTCTAGACATTTAGGTACATTTTAGGCCCTTGTGCAACTGAAGCACAAATACAAGTTCAGCACAAGTGAAATGTTTGGGTTTATGATTTTTAAAATATTTATTCACTAACAACCTGATGGAGTCTCATTATCCGAAATGTCAGCAGCCACTAAGAGGGGAGGGAAGTGAGGCACCCAAACAGTCTCAGCTGAAGTCAGAAAAAATGCCACATAACTCCATTAAAGTTACAGACCCAACTCCCTGAGAGCAGGCATCTCCAGGCCCCACCATACCCTGCTCTCCCCTCTTCTGTCTGCCTTTGAAAGCCCCCTCTTTGCTGTGTTCAGTGGAGTGCAAGGCACTCAGCCCCCAGTGCCCCCATTTCTGTGATCTGCGTGGGGTTGAGACACTTTACCCACACTCTCCTAGTCCAGCCACAGACCAAAGCAGTGTAGTTGAGACCGCTGATACAAGGGTAGAGGATCCAACCCACGCTTCCTATTTAAGTATGACTTCCAATCAGGAACCAAGGAGAAAGCACACAAGTCAGGGTCTCCTGGGGAAAATGGGAGGCTTAAAACATTTGAACACAATAGCTAAGCATAAGAATGGCCAACATGGGCATGACCCAATGGTCCATCTAGCCCAATATCCTGTTTTCTGACAGTGGCCAATGCTAGATGCTTCAAAGGGAATGAACAGAATAGGGCAATTATTATCCCCTGTCATCCAGTCCCAGCTTCTGGCAATCAGAGGCTTAGGGACACCCAGAACATGGGACTGCATCTCTGACCAGCTTGGCTAATAGCCATTGATGGACCTATACTCCATGAACTTTTCCAGTTCCTTTTTTAATCCATTTCTAGTTTTGGCCTTCACAACATCCCCTGGCAATAAGTTCCACAGGTTGACTGTGCATTCTGTAAAGAAGTACATCCTTTTGTTTGTTTTAGACCTGCTGCATATTAATTTCTTCCCTGGTTCTTCTGTTATGTGAAGGGGTAAACAACATTTCCTTATCCACTTTCTCCACACTATTCATGTTTTTAGAGACCTCTGTCATATCCCCTCTCAATTCTCTTTTCCAAGATTAATAGTCCCAGTCTTTTTAATCTCATATGCAAGCTGTTGCATTCCCCATATCATTTTTGTTGCCCTTCTCTGTACCTTTTCCAGTTCTAGTGGTGGGTTTTTTTTGTGATCGGGTGACCAGAACTGCATGCAGTATTCAAGGTGTGGGCATGCCATGGATTTTTATATTGGCATTATGATATTATCTACCCCTTTCCTAATGATTCCTAATATTTTGTTAGCTTTTTTGCACATTGAGTGGATGTTTTCAGAGAACTGTCCACGATGATTTCAAGATCTTTCTTGAGCAGTAACAGCTAATTTAGACTCCATCATTTTGTATGTATGGGCGGTATTGTTTTCTAGTGTGCATTACTTTGCATTCATCAACACTGATTTTCATCTGCCATTTGGTTGCCTAGTCACCCCGTTTTGTGAGATCTCTTTGTAACCCTTAGTAGTCAGCTTTGGACTTAACACTAGTGCTGCTGGTGACCTGTGTCTGTGGTTTTAAGAAGCATTTGCACAATGAAAACGTTTACTGTCTGTTAATCTGGAATTTCAGAACTGCTACCAAAGGGGTTGACTGTGCCATACTAAGCAGCAAAGCAGAACCCCACTAATCCCAGTGGAGCACCAAACACTAGGCTACATGCCAGTATTACACACCTTTATGGGATGAATCTTAGTCTGCCCTGGAACAAACCACTGTCGCTGGTGCATAGGAGGAGGAACAGAACCTTGTTCCTGCCACCAGCCTGCTCCTCTCTTCTATCTGAGGCCTGGTCTACACTGGGTGTGGGGGGGGATCGATCTAAGTTATGCAATTTCAGCTATGTGAATAACGTAGCTGAAGTCAACATACTTAGATCTATTTACTGCGGTGTCTTCACTGTGGTAAGGCAACGGCTGACGCTCTCCTGTCAACTCCTCCAGCACCTGTCACCCTGGTGGATTACCGGAGTTGATGGGAAAGCACTCAGCAGTCGATTTGTCGCATCTAGACTAGACGCGATAAATTGACCTCCGCAGGATCGATCGCTGCCTGTTGATCTAGCGGGTAATGTAGACAAGCCCTGAGGGCTGTTTGGTGCCCCAGGGGCAGAAGGTCAGAGCACTCTCTCTGCCTCTGAGGACTACATAATCATCCTCTACAGTTCCTAATATCTTTGTATTTCCTGCATGAACCTCATCCTTGGTATCCATAGTAGGTCTTTCCATTGATTTCAATGGGCATTCAGGCCCTTTATACTTCCATAGTTCTAGAATGCAGTTTGCATGAAAGGCTCTCTGAAAAATAATGTTGGATTGTAATCAATCATTTTTTAAAATGTTTTAGATGTACAAAAAGAGTTTGAAACACAGCACATACATATTCTTCTGTATCCTATATATATATATATATATATATATATATATATATATATATATATATAGCAACTTTAATACAGACAGAATTTAATGTTTTTTGGTGGGAGGGCAGAAATATCACCTGAACTGTGATCATGACTGCCAGGTTTTAAGTTGTAAATTGATGTTTGTTGTAACATATTGTAAATAATGGCCAGCTCATAGCAATAGTGGTACTTGCTAGCATATCTGCATTGCTACAAGGAAAATTGCAAAATCAAAATCATTCTACATAGAGACAAATTTTTCAAAATATAATTTTGATCTGGTGGTCCGTAGCAATAACTGACATTTATTTGTTTAAGAAAAGCACATATAGGGCAACATGCTCTCCTGCTTCCTTTGCACTGTTCAGATGGCTCCAATGGGCTAGAAAGTAGCTACATTTGGCAAGCTGAGTAGGAGGGAACTTTTAGCTGGCCTGGTGCAGAGCTGGCATACCTAATCCCTCTGCCAGGCCCAAAATGTGGCACTGGAGTAAGGTGCTGGGAGTGGATGAGTGATTGTCTCTGAGTGCACTGCACTCTCCTTTATAGTTCCTTGAGGACAGCGGTCAGCTGATGGAGTTTGGAGTGGCCCTGTCGCTAGGCGAAACTCAGCCAGGCTGTGCCCCAGCCAGAGCATCTACAAGCTGCCTCCTAACAGCTTCCTTTGTCCCCAACCTCGTGTGCACCCTCCTTTTCTTTGATAAACTAACAAGGCATTTTATCTTAAAGTAGCATGTACGCTTTTGGGGGCACTTTTTTTTATATCTTACTAAGTGTCTGTACAGGGCCAAGCACTGTGGCGACCTGACCAAAGCTGGGGCCTCTAGGTGTTACCAGGAATATAGTTAATTAATCATCCATCCATACCTCTATAACTGTTTTGATGGCAGAATGTAGAGTGATGATTACCCATGGAAAGAGGATACAAATTCTGAAATGTAAACAATTGAATTTTTTTCTTGTATTTTGAGTGTCTGAGTTGTTCTTTTTTCCTTCTCAATATGGTTGGTGACATCCTGGCCCAAGGTTGTGTTAGTGATTTGTTTGGCATTGTCAGACTCATGTAATATTGAAAATAAAAATTAAAAGCTTTATTTAAAAATAATCACTGCCCCATCCTGAATGTTGGCAAATATGAATTTCAACATCTATAATCTTTAGAGTAAGGCGAACCTTCCCTAAAACCATAAGTTGTATTATCGTCATTTAATAAAATAATCCTTCTTGAGCAGTTGATTGTCTTTAATTATGCTAATTCTTATTTAAGAAAATATAATTCTACTGATAATGCACTTAAAAGCTGCAGAGTAGACAAGTACATAAAATGCCTGTACCTAGCCTTAAAGTGGAAATATTTTGCAAATACATGATAATATACGGGGCATTCTCTGTCAGTTCATTTTTTGAGTATAAACGAAATGTATATGAATTCTTCTATGCCTGTTCTTTTTTTTAGGTCCTGAGGAAATAGAATTCAAGTGTCCCCTGAATCATATTACTTGCATCGGTACAAACAGATGTATTCACTTGTCCCAACTCTGCAATGGTGTATATGACTGTTCAGACGGGTATGATGAAGGTGTACATTGTCGGGGTAAGTGAATATGTTGGGGGGAAAAAATTCCACCAATTTCAGGTCTTTTGAAAGGATGCACTTTTAAGTCTGAGTTCAAAGTGATTCAGTAAACTTCTTCTTTTAACCATATGTATTTAAAATAAGTATGTATGTTATTACATTTAGTGTACATTTCAAAACCAGCTTTTTTTAAAAAAAGTTTATTTTGAAAGAACCGAAGGTAAAAATACTTACAGGCTTTCTAGCATTTTTCTTTTAAAATTACAAAGTTTGCACTAAAGAGTTGTTTGCACCAAAAGAAGTATGAACAAACTTCTTCTTCAGGGTATAGAAAATAGGTAACACTTGTTTGCCACAAATCCCCTTTCCCCTAAAACTCTGTTGTTTAACAAAGTCAAAAACAAACAGATCTGTGGAAAGAAGTTGACACTTTTAATGTGTTAAGACATTAGATTTTTCCAATCAAAATAATTTTCCTTTCATATTTTGTTTTCATAAGGGTTAACGCTATTTGATTTTATCTCACTTTGGGATTATATTCAAATAATCTTACAATTCAAAGGGTGAGTTTGTCTTCATTCTATCTGTAAGGAATTCATAAATAATACTCATGAGGTCTAAGCATCCCACCTCACCCCCTGCAAAAAACCTGCTCAAACAAAAGTAAACATTGTGGCTCTCCATCTGATGTAAATGAATGTAGCTGAATTGTCATAAACCGAACTATGCAGTTTTACAGCAGCTGAGGACATGGTGCATAGGATAGATCCTCTATTAACTATATTTTCACAGTGAAAGAGATCAACTGTCAAACATAAAGTGCCTGTTTCTGTGGTCCTTATTTGGCAAAACTCACTCTGAGGTTGTTAGATGTTTTACCTGCATATTGACTTTAGGATTGGTCCTGGACAGAGTAATGAATAAATGAAATTGGTGAAAGCATCTCTGGGTCACACTGAAGCTTTCTTCGGTTACAAATAAGTACTACATAGAAAAGAGCGTTTATCAGTTAATCACAATTAAAATATAATCCTCAATAGATGTATTTACATATTTAAACTTTTCTGGACAGAGGATTAAAAAAGCTAATTTAAATAGTGGACAATGGTTTTTGTTCATTAGGAATTTAAAACCTTAAACAAAAGGATATTAATAGTTTGGTGGAACCTGGAGAGGAAGTGGATAAAAATGTAAGGCCTTACTTAAAGCATAAATTAACCAGGTTCTTTGTTTTCTCCAATTGTCATTTTGCAGGACTAACCTGCGCTTTGGAATAACATAGGAATAACTGCTTTGGGGACAGGTCTTTTAATTTTCTGTTAAAATCTTTTTAAGGCTGATGTGGACTCCACCTTCTTATGTGATCACTAAATATTCTAATGTATGTGGTATCTTCCCAGTGGTAAATTTCATGTGCCATACATTTTATAAATATGACCTGACTTAATAGCTCACTCTCATAGAGTACAGTAAAGTTTAGGAAAATGTGCTGAGTATTGACAGTTGATTTTAGCCCTAACTTGAATACACAAAACTTAATACTGTATGGTGAAGTGGTTATGTACTAAAAATTGAGTAAGAATTGATAGCCAAACTTCCAAATACAAAATCCCTAAATCCCTATTAAGAGTAGTCCTTCATTAATACAGCTGGGAAATGGGTAACTATGAACATAAATATTGGTCTGAGTGGCAACTCCCCATTTTGCACATATATAACTGATGTGAAAATATGTCCCTAAATGAAAGGGCACTTGTTGCCTCTAATAAAGTAAGAGACTGAAGAAATGAATCCAAAAATGTAAAGAAAAAAAATCTGACAAGCAAATAATTTTTAAAAATGGGTCACACTTTATAACAAGGACACTGTAATCACAGTGGCACCTTATAGACTAACAGACGTATTGGAGCATAAGCTTTCATGGGTGAATACCCACTTCGTCGGTATTCACCCACGAAAGCGTTGAATCCAGCGAAGTGGGTATTCACCCATGAAAGCTTATGGTCCAATACGTCTGTTAGTCTGTAAGGTTCCACAGGATTCTTTGCTGCTTTTACAGATCCAGACTAACAAGTCTACTCCTCTGATACTTGTAATCACAGTGTAGCTATATTACCTTTATAGTAAAAACTCATTGTGGTTGCATGATTTGGTACCAGTAACTACCACTAAATCATTCTCCATAAAGTACACTATATGAAATAATTACTGGACAAATAACATGGAGTTAAAATGCCTAGATTATTATAGCATATATAATAAGGAGGACACCAAAGAGTGATCATGAATCAGTCATGTAGTTAACCTTCTGCCTATATAAACTATTTTTTTTAAATACTGCATACTGTAACTGTAATTACTTAGAGTACGTCTATTTTAAAGAGTAACCAGTATCTGAAAAATATACATTTTGTTTTAGGAAACCTAGCAGAAAATATGATTTCTTCACGGCACTGGCAAAAGAGACTTTTATCTGCATTTCATGTTAATTAATGAAATTGTTAATCTAAAAACATTTTCAGTTCATCAGGAAGGTAATGGAAAAATCTTAAATACTGCTGGTAATATCTTAAAGCTGCTGGTAATAGCTCACCTGAATTGATCACTCTCGTTATAGTGTGCATGGTAACACCCTTTGTTTCATGTTCTCTGTGTATATAAAATCGTCCTACTGTATTTTCGACTGCATGCATCCGATGAAGTGGGCTGTAGCCCACGAAAGCTTATGCTCAAATAAATTTGTTAGTCTCTAAGGTACCACAAGTACTCCTGTTCTTTTTGTGGGTACAGACTAACACGGCTGCTACTCTGAAACCTGTCATTAGACTGATATGTTACTTCGGATAGCCATAACATCATGTGCGTGCATATGCATGTGTCTGTTTACATTCATATACGGGAATGTGAACATAGATGGTGAAGGGCATTCTCTAAACTGATGTGCCCTTTCAAAAGACAGGTCTTATCTCTTGGAGACTGAAAACTTCTCATAATGCACTAAGAACTAATAGAATTCAAGCATTCAATAACTAGAACTATTCAAAATTCTTTTTCTAAATTTTGCATTCTTATGTTAATTCATTATATTAACAACTCAGATAGACATATACAGGGCAGGGTGCTTTCATTAGGCAAGGAAAAATATTATCATATCTGCAGTGTGAAATGGGTAATTTATGTGAATTTTGAATAAAATGGTAGAAGATACAATGCTGTTACAGGCACATATGCTTTTTCCCCCGGGGAGCGTAATGCATAAATTCAGATTTTTGTGGCAATAGAGAATAAAAATGGTTTTATTATATATGATTATTTTTCTGTGTTCTTCAGAGCTAAGGGGTGTATTTGGTTTGATAAAATTCATTCTTCAAGAGCTGCACCCTATGTATATTCCACATGTGGATATGCCTGTGCACCATGCACCTGAGACTAGAGGGCATAAGGGGAGATGCAGTCTGACTCCCTCTCCAGTTCCTTCTTACCACCTCATGTCCTGAGTCTGTGTTGAGCTATCCTCACATCCTCTTCATTTCTGTAAATATAACTGTATATAGTTTGCTAGTATTTTACATAGTTAGTATAGCTTAGTTTTCGCCACCCTGGGGACCCGCTCCATCCATCCTTTTGGGAGTAGGCCTATGCCCAGAAGTCCTGGATTTAAAAACTGCATCTCCTACCCTTGCTCCTTCTCAGTCAGTGACAACCACCAGTGCAGTTTTTACTGCCTTGGGGGGGAGATATATTTCTGCCAACGCAGTATCTGTTACTCCTTTCCACCCCGGATCCGAGAGGGACAAGAGCTCATATTGAGGAAGCATCTCAAGGAGAAAGCCATGAGATTCCAATTAGATCCAAGCCGGGGGGACCCTTCTCTACAGCAGCCGCAGTCCTCGAGCAGTGTGCCTCCGAACACGAACTCTGGAGTAGAGGCCAGATCAGGTAAAACTAAAGATCTATTATCTTAGGCTTCTCATGAGAGTAAGGGGCACTCTCTCAGACATACAAACAGATCCCACTCTGAGCCTGCTTCCAGGATAAGGGATCCCTCCCAACTCCTTGCAAGTTGGGCGCACAGGTCTCAGGTCTGCCTAAGCTTCTCAGCCATGAAGGGAAAGGGGGCAGGAGCAAGCTACACTGGTGCCGACTGTGACCTCTAGCATGTTGCAGGACCGACATCCACCAATACCAACCAATAGCTCCAGATGGGACTCTCCCTCTCTAATGGTACCAGCCCCGCCAACTGTTAAGTCTGTTGTGGTACTGGATTGGGTGGAACCAACAACCAGTACCCCTCATACTCAGGGATGAACTGAGGCATATTCTACACCAGAGAGATCTTAGTCCTCCCGGACCCACAATCTACTCTACTTTCAGGCCCAGATCTTCTGAGAGACATCTAAACCCCAGAAGAGGACACCTTCTCAAGGTGTTACTCCCCTAGTCTATCTTGGGTCAGGGCTTGCTTCCTTCCAGTGACAATGGCATTGGTCTTCTAGTCGTCTGAATCCGACAAACTATCACCTCCCTAACCCAGGGTTTTAACCTGTCCTCTGCCCAAGCAAGGTTAAACTCCAAGAGATGGCTGGTACCCAATGCAGCCATCACATGCACCAACTATTCATACTTGCATTACAAGGGTCTATGGGATCCTTATGAATGAGACTCCTGGTCCATATGCTCTACCATAAAATCACATCATCCCTCTCCTCTTAGGCAACAGCAACTGGCGCTGCAGGTGTACACAGAGGGAAAAGACGACGAGCTGGATCCATCAGTAACAGTGGTACTGATAGGGGTATCATCTTCATCACCTGATAATGCAATTGCCCCATCTTTCACCATCCCCATCTAACTACCATGGGTTTTATGAAGAGCTATTGCAGAGGGTGGTGGCATAACTTCAGATTCCATTAGAAGAAGGTGAAGATATGCACTAAAAGCTCTTGGATATCCTGCAAGGCACACAATCAGACAGCTCGCCCAATAAATGAGGCCATTATAGAAACAACTAAAGTGCTATGCATATAATGGCAACATTTACCTGTATCCCTTAAAGTGTTGAGATATGTTATTTTGTGCCTGTGAAAGGGGCAGAATTCTTATTCACTCTCCTTACCCCCTTGTAGTAGTACAAGCATCCAGGAAGGCCCACAGGAAGGAGTCATGTTATATTTTTATTTTTGTTGGTCAAATTTAAAATTTTCACTGGTTAAATTTCTGGGCAAAAGTGGGAGAAGTGAGTCTTACGGAGATGAGATGGGGGAAAGTTTAGGGCAACACCATAGGATTAGGAGGTTATCCTATGCACAGGACAATGTGGAAGAAGGTGCCAAGATGGGAGAAAGAAAAAACTGAGATATTGATGCTGGCACTGTTACTGAAACAAAAGCTGTGAAGAAAAATGTAAGACATGAGATCTGTAGGCCAAGTCACATTTGTTCAGGAGTTTGAATTTCTATCTTTGGACTTAATAGACATGGAAGTTTGGGATACACATGGGATTCTGTTCTTGCAAGAGTTTTTTTATTATTATTATTTATTTACATTGCAGTAGCACTTATTTCTAGTTATTGAACAAACCCGTAACAAGAATGTGGTTGCTGCTCCACAGAGCTTGCAGTCTAAGTAGTATATATGCATAACTTAGACATCTCTGCTTTCATTTCTCTGAATTTTGGTATGCAATGCAGCCTGTGGAAAATAAAACTGAGTACACATGAATTAAAACTTGTTAGTATCTAGGGCCATACAACCTATAACAAATCTTAAAAGGTAGGGGGTAAAAGCTATAAGCCTGGTGCTGAGAGTTTGAAAGCTATGGAAGTTGACGAGAGAGTACTGGATGAGATGGTGAGAGGAAAAAGCTAGCTTTACTCTGTGTGAGCTTGGTCAGGCACTTGTCTTTGGGGTGTTAATGGTGACTTAAGGGCATAGTCCCAAAAGGTTTGAAGAAAGTTTAGAGAAGTATCCAAAGTTGTCTTAACTGAACCTCCAGACCTTTTAAGTTTTGACTTCTCTAGAAGTTCAGAATTCTTTGGAACACTGCTCACATGAATTCCCTTTACTTGATCAGCAAAGATGAGTTCAGTGCTAACAAGACATGTGCAAGTGTGGGCTAATTATAGATGAGGCACAGGTAGCCCAAAGGAAGGTGTTGTGTATACTGTCCATCAGTCTACTGTCCATCAGTCTACTGTCCATATCTTTAGAAAACAAGACTGATATAATTTAAAAAGAGTATAGCATACAAAATTAGTCATCACTAACAATAACTTAGACACAGGAGCAATCACGCTTTTATCAATAGCCATTTCTTCTTCTTTGGTTTGCATTGCTAAAGTACATTTGTTAGAAAAATATCTGCATTGCCTTATTTCATACAACTAATCTCTATTTTTATCTGTTCCTGAAAACCAAAGTACTTGAAAGTGTTCCTTTTAAAATGTAGTTTTCTGAAATATAGCACAAAGTATATAGCATGAACTCTCAAATTCTAAACTCAGACCATATCTGACTTGGGAAGTACAGTACTAAGCTGGTTTCAGATATGAGTTAGTTATACAGTAAGCCTTTTTTCCCCTTTAAGGTTATAGTACCAATTAAGTTCTGTATAAGCTCAGTGACTGGCAAGAGTTTAGCGCACTCCAAAACTCAGGGGAACTTCAAAAGAAGAGGCCACTGGAATGCTGAATGCTATTTTTTTGTCTCTTTGATTGTATTGTTCAAGGTGATTTTTCTTTGCTCTTTTTCCATTTTAAATGACATCTTTTAAGTTTTTTTTTTTAAAAAGGCAGGAAGAAAACTGAAGGTGAATATCATGATAGGCTTAGTGGCCTTTTCCTCTGTGTTGGATTTCTTGTCATATGTTCTGACTTAGTAGGGAACCTATTATTCACATGGCTACAGAAGTGACTTAGGTCCTCTAATTTCTACATCTAAGCAGTTTATTTATAAAACAATATTTATATTTTCTGTAACATAAACAGTTGAAGAAAATGTAATGTGCCTACAGTGGGGAGACGGTCTGTCTCTGAATTGTAGTCAGAGTAAAACAAATATTCTACAGAAAGTAAATTGCTCTGCTTTTTCCCTTGGCCAGTCTGCAATTACAAAAAATAAAATGAATAGTTATCTTAAAGTTGACTGAAAATCCGAAAACAGCAGTAAAAGTCACTAAATATCCTTAAATCATTTCAAAGGACCTCAAAGCACAAGCTGTATTTTAGAAACAATGATCATAGAGGGCTTTCCAAAAGACAAAATAATACGAGGCACAGAAAATAATACATTGAAGGCACTAAGTACTTAGCGACTGGATAAACAACAAATGTAAAGTATATTATACTTTTACAGGTAGATCTGTCTTAAGTATCAGGAATCCCTCAGGAACACTATCTATCATGCAAAATTAACTTGCAATGGCAAAACAGTCAGGTTTTCTGAGTGAGCTCTTTTTCTGTTTGTATGTACAGTTTTCCAGTTTAGGTGTATGAGTATGAGAGAGGTAAAATGCGCGTACACATTTACTGTAGATAGAAAAAAAAATTAAGACTTAAGGTGCTATGTTGTATATCAGCAAAGCTATAATAGCAAACTGCATGTTGTGCGTATTATGTTATAGCGGGGCTGATGTGGAATGCTGGTAGTGATGTGTGGGTTATAATTAACAAAGAAACAAAAAAGAAATATTCAGCTTCAATAAAGTGTTTGGAACACAGTTACAGATCTTAAAGCCACACCTACACTGCGGGGGGGGCGGGGAGAAGATGCATTGCTTGAGAGACAGTGGCTGGAGGTATTTTGCTTGGACAGGAGAGATGTAGGCATAATGCTTCTAGAGGTGGGGAACACACTTTGGCTGTGTGCTTAGCCTCATCTAAAGTCCACTGAAGTCATTGGAAGTCTTTCCAATGATTTCCTTGGGCATTGGTTCAGGCCTTAGACAAGGTATATCTTATGCTCTTTCCCAGCTCTTATGTCATGGTGGTTGCTAGTGTACAGGATGGCGAAGCCATGGCCAAACCCCCAATCCACCCAGTCAATCCACTTCTGGATTCTTGAATATTACCAGGAATTCTCCTCACGCATTCAGGGAGTGCAAGCAGCTGGAGTGGGTAAAGGTGGCTTCCTGTTCTCTCTCTACTCAGTATACCTGAGCTTGGTCAGCAATAATTTGGCTCTTGAACTGTTATACAATCTAGCTTTTTGTACTGTATGTTTCCCTGTGTGAAGCGCTGAATATTTTAAAATTGGTTTTAAATTTATTGGCTCACATTGCAACTAGTCACAACTACAAGAAAGCCACAAGTAGTACAACCCTCTGTCACCTGTAAAATGACAAACAGGGTAATACTCTGTATTATCATCAATAGGTTAAAGCTGTGAGTATGTAATATAATGCATTATCTGCAAAGATGGCTCAATAAACTGTCAGATAATCTGGCTCACTCAGTCCCAATTCAGTTGCGATTGCAGAATCGGATGCATCATATTCTGGCTATTAACATAGCAACTTTCCATGTGGGTTTGGGAAAACTGAGGAAGATTGATATATTTTTTAACTCTTTGAAGTTTATTCAAGGTACTAAGTAACTTAAAATATCTTTTAATTGTTTACTATCAATCAAGAAATCCTGAGGGAGATCACAAAAGATTAGTTGAGGTTACTTGAGGGGGAATGTTTTTTTTGTTTGTTTGTTTGTTTTTTGTTTTTTTAAATAAGAGGAAATTCAGTTGAATGCAATTTAGATCTGATAGAGCCCTCATGAAATTTTGGATAATTTGGATTCTTGTGAAACACAATGTGTGGATTTGAAATTTAACCTTTGGCCAGTAAATTATATAAAGACAAACTCTAGAGCATTTAGCATAGAAAATAGGCATAAAAAATTGGCCAAATAATTACTACAACTTCATTTTTGCAGCAGTGTTTAAGAAGAGTATTAATTTTGTGTTTAGGCCATTGTTTCTGATATTGCCATCCAGTGAAGTTTAATGATATTACTGAATCATGCATCCACACTGATGCTATCACAGCACTGAAGCTTTTTAAACGGTGTTCACCAGAGGAGAAAATATAAAGTTGAGAATTGGTGTGTTTCCCTTCCTGATCACCTGTGAACTTGTATTACTTACGAAGACTAAGTAGCTCAGAAATATAAATATTTCCTAATTCACTTTCTTATCGGAGACAGTAGTTCCGCCTGGCAAAGAAATCTTTGCTTATTTGCTAAGGCTGACAAGCTTAATGTTGGATGCCCACTAGGTTTGTGATGAACAGCAAGTCCAACATCAGACAGCAGAACCCCTGAGCCACCAGGAAATGTAAAACTGCTCTAAACAAACCAGTGGAGCGACTGAAACCATACAGTAACATTCAGAAAGAGTCTCTGTGCCATCACATCTTGTTTTGAATTGAACTTTTGTGCATGAGAGATGAGGCTTGAGTGTGAGAGAAAGAAAGAAAGAAAGAAAGTTCATGGATTGAACCCCGAAAGATCATTTCTACAGCACTGTTGGATGAAGTGTAGTGACCCCATTCAAGCTCAGGGAACCTGCATCACAGTATCTGCAAGACAACTATGTATTTTATAGAAAGCCTGCAAATTCCTACTTGATCCCACAAAGTCCACAAATTGAACCACTGTGTTCGAAAACATTTTAGTTCATATCTGTGTATTTCAATGCTGTGTTCTTTCTTGAGCAACAGAGAAGCTAGTACAGGAAAAAAGTAGAATGTAGCAACGCTAGGGGTGGGGGTCTTAGATTAATTTGCACTCTAAGAATTGAACATTTTAGATTTAATCTGACTGATCCACCAATGGAGAGGAAAGAAAAGACTTTGCTTAAGACAACAATAAAACTCGTAAGTGCAGTTCTTCTTGAATATTTGGTTTGTGTGTTGTTGTATCTGCTGCTCCAAATTTGCAAGAGAAAATACATGTTGTATGCTTATACAATAGTACAGCAATATGATTTTTCTTGTTCTTTTGACATTATTTTTGTTATCCATCTGAGACCAATCAAGGAGAGAGAAATGAGTGGAAGTTTTATATGTATGCACAAAGATGTAAAAACAGTGTAATAAATAGCTCTCTATTTCAAAATAAAATATATTACACAGTGATACTGGAGTATACTATGACCCATTCATCCCAAGAGAATGCTTCCAATGGCAGTAGGACCAAATTCATACTCCAGAAATAAAAACAGGATCAGTAATTATATCCACAGTCAATAACCTCAGCCAACAGTGTGGATTGCTGTTGATCTTTCTTGTTTTGTTATTATGTGCCCTCTTATCCCAACACTCAGCTATTCAGTTTATTGTGTACTTTACCATCTTGCCCACCTTTTCCCACAGAAGAGTGCCATGCAGTCCATAGAAATTAGAGAGGTCATTCAGTCTGTCCCCCTGTCAAGAGAAAGAAGTCATGGGCTTGAAGATTTAATAACTTACTATTGCAAAACCCTGCTGTGGTGAAGCAAATTAAAGCTGGTTGGCAGGAGTATATAGAAGTGAAAGATGTTTGAGAGATTTAATTTCATCCGAGTTTTTATGGGATGCCTCTAAAGAAGTTTTTAGGGCCAAAGTAATAGGTATAGCAACTGCTAAATTGAAAGAGAAAAAATGCTATAAAGAAGGAATTGGAGATGGGGATCAGGAAGATTGAGAAGTTAGATGTATACGAGAAAGAAAAGGGCAAATTCTTTAATATGGGCAATAGGAGGACTGAGAAATATATTAAAAGAAAAAAGTGTTGAATATACAGCTCAGAAGGTGCCTGATTTTTTCAGAAAAGCAATAAGACTAATTGGCTCATGAGAAAATATAGCTGTGGGCTACGTGCCAAGTTAAATACAGAAATTAAAAGTGTATGTTCCACAATATTGCTAAAAATACCTTGCACTATATCTTCAACTAATGTAAATCCTCATATGGCCCCATTTGTTAATGTATTGTAATTTATATCTATGGAAACATGCTTGAATGATCAATGCTGCCCCTTCTTCCTCTGTTTTAGGTTTAAATTGCAGATTATTATTATTATTTATTTTATTATTTTTAGCATGCTCCTAGGAGAAAGAATGATGTAAATATGCAAAAACAAATGCTAGCCAATTGTGGTCTCCCTGAAAATCAGAGGTGAAAGTACGCCGGTATGGTCTGGTATGGTGTACTGGTAAGAAAGTGCCGACCGTACCCGCTGGGCGGGGCAAAAGGGGTAGCTGCCCTGGCGCACCAGCGGCGATTTAAAGGGCCCGGGGCTCCTGGCCGCTGCTGCCATTACTGCTACCGTGGCAGCGCCTGGAGCCCTGGGCCCTTTAAATCGCCACCGGAGCCCCGGGTGGCGCGGGCCGGGCAGAGCTGAAGGGCTGGCTGGAGAATTTTGGTCCCAGCCCTGTCCCTTCCGCCTGAGGCCCCACCCCTTCCGGGGGCCAGAGCTGCTGCCCCAGCCCCTCCCCCCCACACCTTTCCCAGGACCCGGCCGCCCTACGTACCAATAAGTCATTTAAGTTACTTTCACCCCTGCTGAAAACACATACCTACTGAAGGACACTTGTTTTGCTAAAATCAACTGTAGCTCAGAAAGCATCAACACAGAAGTATTAAACTTCCATGCTTTTTATAGGCATCACTGAGTCCGTAAGAGGGCATTCTACCAATGTTTGAGCTATATACTGCACCATTCTTCTTCACCTTCTGTACAATCAGCTAGAACAGATAAGATGAAAGGTGATAACTCAAATGTTTTATGATATTCCTATTAATCCAGTGCCTAATAAATATTTTTGAAAACACATAACGAAATACAGTAGAACCATATTTTTCAAAGTTATAATAATCCGACGGGACTAGATGGTAATAAATCAGAGATATATAAGCCCCATCAGCAGGGCTAGGTGAGGCTGTTAGAAGAATGTCATGGAATGACCTGAAGATGGCTTTACTTTAGATTACTCTCCAGGGTTTAGGTCTAGTGCTATTTGTTACCTGGACTCTTTGACTGCCATGTTAGACTGCAAAACGAAAAGCCCTTTAAAATGTTAAATACAGTAAAACTGAAGATGAGGGTTTTGGTTCTTTTTCTGTTCATGAAAGCTGCTATTTAATTATCTGAACAGGTTAGACCTTAGTTATATTTATTTTGTTCTATGTGGGCCTGTCCTCAAAAGAAAGTTGCCACAGTACTTTTTAGGGTAATTTTGTGGTGATAAATATTCTTTGGGATAATCAACTGTAACAGGGTTGCAGGATCTGTAATGCTGCACAGGGAATCCAAACTCTTCCGTTGCCCTACCCTGCAAGCAAGAATTATAACCCTGGAAAAAGCTGCCTAGTAACTCCCACTGATTTGTTGCAACAGATATAGCTTGTTAACTTTCCTCTCGATATAGGGGAGATGGGTGTGGCCCTCTCATAAGAAGGAATGGGGCCAACATTTGAGACTTCGTTTGTAGAAGGGATGGCTGTAACCTGTATCAGCCAGGATTCTTCTGATCATTTTTTTCAGCACTTTAAGGGTATACAATAACATCTTAAATTATAGCTGTGCAATAAGAATGAAATATTAATAAATATTTATCTTTACTAAATAACCAAGAGAAATTATATTTTATAAGAAAAAATTGGGTTCTTCAAGTGGTGGGCCCTATGTGTATTCCACATGTGGGTACACGTGCGCTCCATGGGCCTGAGACCAGAGATTTGTATCAAGTGGCATCTGTTGGTCTGTGCAGTTGTCATCATCGTGCTCTGAAACGAGGGCATAAAGGGTGGCACTAGTCTGAGTTGGAGTCCACTGTGTCCATTACAATCATCCTTTCCTTTCAGAATCTGTAAATATATATTATAAATAGTTGTAGTGAGCTTGGTCATAGTGTTTTTTATAGGTAGTATAGTTTGTCTAGATCCTCCCTGCTTCAGAGAGCTTCTCTCCACAGAGAAGGACTATGCCCAGAGTTTCCAAACTATATCCCCTGATCTTGTTCCTTCTCCATCAGCAATGAATGCTAGCACTGTCTTTGCTTCCTTGAGTAGTCTCATAATTACCACCAAGTGCAGCATTTCCTGCTCCTTCCAACCCTTAACCCAGGACAGCTGAGAGCTCCCTATTTGGAAATCTCTCATGGAGAAGTCAATAAGATTCCATTTAGATCCAAGCTGGGAAGACCCCCCTGTACAGCAGTCTCAGATGGTGAGCAACACCACTCTGAGCATGAGTTCTGGAGTATAGGCCAAAACTGTTAAGCCTAAGAAACCCTCTCACAAAAATAGGGGACATGAGCACGGATATAAGGACAGATTCCAGTCCAGATTTGCATCTAGGAAAAAAGGTCCTTCCCCATCTTGGTCCAAGTGGGATGAATCATCATCAGACACACCTATGGAATTAGGTCCGCACAAATCTTCCATCGAAGAAGAGAAGGCATGAAGGAAAAAGGATCTGATGGTACCAGCTTTGGTTCCATCTCACAGGCTGGAAGATTGGCACCAGCCTTTTCCCACTGGGAATTTCATGTTGGACCCCAATTTGATGGTTCCAGCACATTCTGAGTGGGATCCTCCCAATACCGGGTGTTTGCATGCACCGGATCCAAAAGTCCTGACCTCTAGAACCACTTGAACTCCATAAAGGACTGAACCCTTTATCTCACCAGTGAATACTCTCACCTTACCTTATCTGCAATTTTGTATTCTAGCAGTTCTGGTTTTCCTTAGAGATGTTTCAGTACCAGAAGAAACCACCTTGGGGAGAAGAAGATCCTCTCCTACCATGTTCACAGGCTGGAGCATTCTTCCACTGGTACTGCTGGTGGAATGGAAACCTAAGTTCTCATTAGACAAATCTGATGTTCCAGGTGATCCTTTTCCCCCCAGAGGAGGCAAACCCAGATGGATCCTACAGAAGGTTTTGGAACCCTCCCCTTCCTGACTATGATTACTCTGGGGACCAGTGGTACCCAATGCTTTGGGCCTCCCAGCCCCAGCTGGGCTCCATGGGATCTGTATGCTAGCCACCCTGGCTCTATGCAGGAATCACACCAGCTCTCTTCTCCCAGCCGATAGCAATCGGCTCCATAGGAGTCTGTGGAGGACAAAGACGATATGGTCCAGATGGTCCTGAGAGGTGTCTCATCCTCCTCACCTGATGAGGCAATTGCTCCATCATCCCTTCACCACCTGATGACCACAGGCAGTACCAGGAGCTTTTGCAGAGGATAGTAGTTGAGGTTCACATTTCTCTTGAGGACGTCCACAACACTTAGCATAGTCATTTGTACATCATTCAACCCTCTGTCCCAGTAAGGTGATCCTCCCAGTAAATGAGGCCATTTTGGAACCAGCGAGGACTGTTTGGCATAAGCCTGCCTCCTGTGCCCCTTCCTCAAAAAGAGCCAAAAATGCTATTTTTGCCAGCTGAAGGTGTAGAGTTCTTCTAACCCACTCAGTGCCCAATTCAGTGGTGCAGATAGCTACAGAGAAGTCCAGGATACAGCACCCCAAGACTACTCCTATTGTCAAGGGCACTAAACACCTGGATCATCAACCAACCTGTAATACAGAATTGCTAATTACTAGGCACTATTAGCAAAGCACAGTTTCACAAATTATTCCAAATTTGTGGGATTGAGAGA